>NC_134278.1:24070475-26470475 GCF_949628215.1 Phalacrocorax aristotelis | reverse complement strand
AAATAATATGATTTATTTGCCAAAAACTAAGGTCACCTTGTCTTTAATAAATTGTCAGATAGATCACAACCTTTTCGAATCCCTTTCACTGCTGTTTAATTTACTGTAGCTATAAAGAATGAACAATTTTGTGTTGAAACTGTCTTGTTCACTGACCTGCCACACACTAGACTGATATCTCTGCCAAGATGTTTCAAATCTGTAGATGCAAAGATCTGGAAATTCATGGCAAGCCTGACAGGATGGTCTTGTGGCTCACAGTGTAAGACTGGGTGTCCCAAGATTCTCTCTGCAACAGGTCTGGAAAAATGACATGAACTTTTTTTCCCTCTCTTTATTTACCCATTCTCCTCTTGTATGGCATAGAAATGCTTGTCAAGTAAACTTTTTATGTTCATTGTCCATCCAAACTCTAGGCATATTTTCATATTTGAATACACGATCAATTGCTCCTTGTACAAGTTTGCTGTGAAATAAATTGGCTCAAAAGCATTCTGTTGGAGCATTGCATGTCTGTGGAGCAAAATACAGAAGTGGTTGTACTAAACGCTGAAAACAACCTTGATTGATCTGTCTGGCACCTTCCACAAGGGGGCAGTAGCTCAAGCTGCCACCAGAACATCTGCTTAAAATTCATAGGAAGGATATAATCTGCTGGTTGGTAAAATTAAAGCACTATGTCTTTCGCACTGTGTCATGCATTAATCTAACAAACAGAAGTTAATATAGTTATACTGGAAAATGTAGACACATCTTATGTGAACATTTATTCTGTTCTCTGCGGGTGCATATTCAAGGCCATGGAAAAAACTAAGCATGTTGGAAGGTCTCTGAAAAGGAGGTGATAGAGCTCTAGTAAGGTACTACAGAGGGAGCTATAGGAAAATGGTGGTCTCAGATGCTTGCAAGAAAGAAGCATAAGGACAAGTTTTCCAGACTAAGAATGGAAGCAAATTTCAGAGACAATAGTCAGTAATACTCTAGCCCTCTTCCCTCATTTGTATTGAAAGACCTCTTGCCAAATGCTCATTTGTGATCAAGTTTTCCTAAATGCAGAGAGCTCTAAAAAAATATGGTGAGATCCTCTGTCTGATAGGGCGATGAGTAATTGAGTGCTTGCAGATTATTATGTTCTCAGATGTCAAAAGAAGTTTCAATGTGCAAAAAAATTACCTCATGTTATAATTAGTATTCTGTTTAAACAAACTTTTGAAGTAATTTTTTTATGTCTTCATTGGACAGTTTCAAACAAATTAGAATGAAAGTAACATTAAAATGGTGCACGTTTTTTTTATGTTAAAGAAGTGTCACTTGAAAGGGAGCTATCTGACTGAATGCTCTGAATTGTTATAAGATAGTCAACTTGTGTATACTGTTCTTCACAGTCTGACTGAACAACCATTTTACTGACCAGCTCCGTTGATGACATAACACTTCCAACTCTGTGTTGTGCTATTCAAGCTTCAGCAGTAAGAACTGAAGCAAAACAATCCAGGTGGAAAATAAAGGCTACGACTGGGGTGGCATTGCAATGCACATCAATATTTCATTTGAATTTTAGGGTTCTTTCACAGAGACTTGAAACCTGAAAACCTCCTTTGCATGGGACCAGAACTTGTGAAAATAGCAGACTTTGGCTTAGCCCGAGAAATCCGATCTAGACCTCCTTACACCGATTATGTATCAACAAGATGGTAAGTGCTAGTATTCACCTACAGCGTGTGAAAATTATAATCGAGCCTTTAAAGTAGAGCACTAAATCTATGCTGAATGTAATACCTCTTTTGATGCCTTCTCTTTGTGAAACTTATTTAAGCTTGACATAATCTGAAAAGCTTCAGTTAGTGCAAGACAGTTTACAGGTGGCAGCAGCACAGGCACAAAGAGGGAGCCTTTTAAGGCAGGTGGGATGTGCTGGGATTGCTGCATGTCAAGAAGGCATAGGAAGTTTACCAGACCTTATGTAGGTTTTAATTCTTCATTCTAGAAAAAAAAATCAAGTCTTATGTATAGGATAGGAGAGAATAGGAGCTTTTTAAGGGATGTTTGCTCTTAACAGAAAAGAATGAAGAGCTGAATGGTTTCATGTGTGTCTGTTTGAATTGTGTTGATTGCTGGGATTTGTTTCTTCTTTTTTTTTTTTTTTCCCTCTTACAGGTACAGGGCTCCTGAAGTCCTTCTGAGATCCACCAGCTATAGTTCTCCAATAGATATTTGGGCTGTTGGTTGTATAATGGCAGAAGTTTACACATTGAGGCCTCTTTTCCCAGGCGCCAGTGAAATTGATACTATATTCAAAATTTGCCAAGTCTTGGGAACGCCAAAAAAGGTAGCTAAGGTGACATTCCACACTGCAGCAATGCTAGAGGTGTTCTGCAATCCTGAATGGCACAATAGCAGTAAGCATTTAAAATAATCCATTTTCACGCTTACTGCTATTGTATGATATTGATCTCGGTTATAGTAAACTAAATTAAAACTTATTTTCTGTGAAATAAGAATTATGTAATTATGCTATAAAACCTGACATTTAGAGGAGGAGAAATAGAGCCTGAACAGCAAACAAAGCCATTAGACTGTAATTTCATTAGGCAGAAATTTCATATTCTTTTGTATATTGTGTATAAACCTATGGTTTAAGAGGCTAGAAATTGGAATCGTGGCAAGACTCCTATCTCCTGATTCCATTTGTGCCTTTGACTTAGTCGGATGTAAAGCAAGACTTAACGTCTCACCAGAGGTTTGAGGTGGAAATTTCTAGTGAAATTGTTAATATAGTCTAGAGTTAGCCAGACACAGTCTATTGCTGAGAGGAGAATATATGCTAGTGTACTTAGGCACTATGGTATTTTACAGCTGAACTTTCTTTGTGATTGGAAATCTCATTCTTCCAGAATGACTGGCCTGAAGGCTACCAACTTTCAGCCTCCATGAATTTTCGCTGGCCTCAGTGTGTACCTAACAACCTAAAAACCCTCATACCCAATGCTAGCAGTGAAGCGGTGCAGCTCATGAGAGACATGCTGCAGTGGGACCCCAAAAAGCGGCCAACAGCTAGTCAGGTTTGGTTTTATTTTCTTTTTCTCTCATCTGTGTATGACGCTTCCTTTCACTGCAAGACACGTTTTATAGACAGTCATTTGACGGTTGCTCAGGAGTGCACTTCTTGGAAGGAAGAAAAGCAGAAGCAAAGAACAATTTGCAAGAGAAAGGGGAGTAATTAAAAGAGAGCACTCAATATTTTGCATGCAACATCAGATGCATGAGGTGTGTGCTCAGTGATGAAATATGTGACTGCGGTGTGTATAAGTACACCTCAATTAAGTATAATCCAGTCACTGTGAATAGCAGCAGAGTGAAGGTAGGAGGTATGGCGAAAGGGTGTGATGCCATTCTTTTACTGATATTGATATGTGTCACAGAATCATGGAACAGCTGAGGTTGGAAGGGGCCTCTGGAGGTCGTCTGGGCTAACCCCCCTGCCCTACACAACATGTGCCAGTGCTCAGTGACCCTCAGTAAAAAAGTGTTTCCTGATGTCAGAGGGAACCCGTGGTGTTTCAGTTTGTGCCCATTGCCTCTGGTCCTGTCACTGGGCACCACTGAAAAGAGCCTGACTCCATCTTCTTTACACCTTTCCTTCGGGTATTTGCATGCTTTGATAAGATCCTCATGAGCCTTTTCTCCAGGCTGAACAGTCCCAGCTCTCTTAGTCTTTTCCCATATGTGAGGTGCTCCAGTATCTTAGTCATCTTTGTGGCCCTTCACTGGACTCCCTCCATTATGTCCATCTCTCTCTTCTGCCGGGGAGCCCAGAACTGGACACGGCACTCCAGGTGTGGCCTCACCAGTGCTGAGCAGAGGGGAAGGATTACCCCCCTCAACCTGCTGGCAGCACTCCTGCTTATGCAGCCCAGGATGCTGTTCGCCTTATTTACTGCAAGGGCATATTGCTGGCTCATGTTCAACTTGGTGCCTACCAGGTCGTATTCTGCAAAGCTGCTTTCCAAATGGTTGACCCCAGCATGTGGGTGTGCATGGGGTTGTTCCTCCCCAGGTGCAGGACTTGGTATTTCCCCGCTGTTGAAGTTGATGAGGTTCCTGTCAGCCCATTTCTCCAGCCTGTCGATGTCCCTCTGGATGGCAGCACGACCCTCTGGCTTATTGGCCACTCCTTCCAGTTTCGTGCCATCAGCAAACTTGCTGAGGATGCACTCTGCAGCACCATCAACATTATTAATGGAGATGTTGAACAGTATTTGCCCCAATATTGACTCTGGGGTACACTGATACCTACTGGCCTCCAACCAGACTTTGTTCGACTGATCACTACTGGCCTGGCCGTTCAGCCAGCTTTCAATCCACCTCACTGCCTGCTCATCCAGCCCAGTGTTGGCTGGATAAAGCTAGCTTATGCAAGGCAGTTTGCAGGGCAGTTGCAGGCTCAATTGCACTGTAGACAAGTCCCAACATCCTGTACACAAGCATATCAGTATTGCACATATAACGTTCCGGTTGATGTTGCTGACGGTAGCCACTGATTTCAGGTATCAGTACTGTAGTGGTAGTACCCAACTAATGAAATGAGCAGGGCACCTTTTGAAAAACAGATGTGATTCTGGGTTCAGATCTGACTTGACCTCAATAGGACCGTAGCTGAACCTTTGTGATTGTATCAGACCTTCAGTACAAATTGTAATAAAAGGCTTTAAAGCTAATTAAAGCAGTTAAAACGTAAAATACATGAAGAACTGTCAAAGGTAATGAAAAGCAAAAAATACTGACTATAACTTGGAATTAAGAGCCATTAACAAATATTTTACAGTAAGGTACAAATACGGTGAGGAATCTGAGCTTTTAGATGCTTTTTGCAGTGAGAGGTCTTTGGGAAGGGAAGACGAGTATACCTGAAACAGAAAGAGTGGCAGAGATTAATTGACTTTACTGACAACTCCTTAATTACTTGTAAGGCAGGATAAAGATACTTTTACCAACACGTCTTCCAAAAAAGAGAGTGTCTAATTTTCATAAGGGTTTTATTTATTTCACTTGATTCAGTCTTGGAACTGGAGAATGGAAGAGATTGCATGTCTCTGGGGTCATTCAAGTCTTGATGGCTGAATCTATAATGACAGGCATGCATATGTTTGCACATACGCATGCACACACACACACAAAGAGACAGCCCATAATGAAATGTGCCTCTAGATGCCATATATCTAGATAAGTATCTGACTTCTGCAGGACCTTTTCCTTTTGTCCAAGTCCACAGAGGATTTCATACCTTGGTATCTGTTGAAACTTTTCTACTATTGCAGCATTATTCTGAAGTGGATTGTGCTCACTAGAATCTAGTGTTGAGATGGGTCTTCTGCTGTTTCCCACCTCAGAAAAGAGGAAATTAAATTTGTACCGTCACACAGGGCTAGGGTAAGTTAAAAACTTTGGTTTCCTAAGTTGGATCCTGACAGCTTCATTGTGTTTTAGGCACTTCGATATCCGTACTTCCAGGTTGGGCATGCCCTGGGTGTTCAGGAACTAGGAAAACAAAAGGAACTGCATAATAAATCGTCTCTGCATATTAAACCTGTCCCTCCAGCACAACCCCCTCCAAAACCTCACGCCCGCATTTCATCAAGGCCTCTTCAACAAAGCCAGTCTTCTCAGCACTTGGTGTACCCATGTAAGACAGACAACTCTGGGGCTGAGCATGGTAACTACTTACAGGAGGACAAGTCTAACCAGGTTCTTCTGCCTGCAATTCACAATAAGGTTCCTCAGCAGGTAAAAGTCCATCTAGCGTAAAATTATGCTTTCTGATATACTGCCTGATTTTTCCTCAATTGTGTTTCTTTTTCTTGTTCTCTTTCAAGGTTCTTATACTTTACTAAAAGGACAGGAAATGGGAATAAAGAATAGTTACACCTTTCTGCTAGAAACCAGAAGTTACTCTGTTGAAATCTAAATCTAATTGCTATAAAACAAGGAAGTTGATTTCTCATTTCAAAGCCATTTATGCTTCCCTTTGTTGTAAAGGACTACTTAAAGGATGACACTGTGATTTCATACGAGTGAAAAGGATGTATGGTGGTCAGAATACTAATGGGATTGATGTCAGAGAGAAAAGTATTAAGCTAAATAGTAATGAAATGAGGGGGAGGGGGACTACTGCCTTCATCCATTTAAGGCATCCAATTTCTGTGACTGAGAATAATAGTCCCTTTGGGCTTCTGTACTGGCCATGAAAAACAACAGATTCTTCTTTCAGCGTAAGAACCTACTATTTCTCTTGGGAGACTGGATTCGTATGATAGATGACAAGAGCAGACAGTGCAAATGTTGCTGCTAAGTGATCAGTCTTAAGTAGGGTCTGTATTGGCCATGTACAGAGTTGCACAAAGTTGAAATGTACTGATGAGCCTAAATGGCTGAAGAGACACAGATTTGTGCCTATGCTGTCCCACAAGAAAAACATGTTTTATAAATGTCTAGGCACAGGCTTGTAGAAACATGAACGTGCATGTGGTTTTATACTCCCAAGATGGGTCAAGAGATAAAAATTGAGCACATGCTAATTGTTTGGGAGGTGTATAGTGAAATGTAAGTAGAATTGGAATTGAGACCTAAGAAATCTATTCTTCTGTCAGTGCAAGATACTTCGTTACATGATGAAATGTAGAAGATACATAATAATGTCTACAGGCTACAGATTGTGTTCTTAGCATGCGTAATGAAAGATCAGGGTTCTGTTGTAACAGCTCTACTACCACTATTATTCTTTGAGACAGGAAAAAGAAGTCCTCTATGTTCCTGTCACCTGATTTATGGTGTAAGTGCGTGGGTTTGTTTCTTTTCAATCTTTATAACAGAAAACATCTGCTGGGACTGAGAATATAAATGGTGAACTTAAACCAAAAGCTAGGCGAAGATGGGGACATCTTGCTAGAACAGTGAAGAGTTCTGAAGACTGGGATGACTTGGAAGACCTTGATTTCAGCTCATCCATCACGAGGATGGACTTGAAAAACAAGAAGAGGCAGAGTGATGAAACTCTTTGTAGGTAAGTTGGTTTCTTTTATAAACGTGTGCTAATTGCACTTACTTCCTTAGGCTGTGCCTCTTTTTTCATAATGTTGTTCTTTACACTTTCTATGGATCTAGAAACATATATGCAGGCCAGTAAAGGACATGCAGCTTGTCTCTCGCTTGCTTTGCCTCAGCTGTTTGTTGAATGCTGACCTTTGAATTGCAAAACACTTTTTTATGGACAGTATACCCTCCTATACAGTATACCCTCCTATCCTCCTACCCTCCTTGTTAATTTTTCACCACTGATAATGACGCTTAGCTTAAGTCCTCCCAAGTTAATCTTTGAATATATACTTTCTATTTCACATATGAAACATTTTGACATATTCCATTCATATAAACTGTTCTAGATGACTCTAAGCTGCAGTTTCTATGGACCATACAGTAGAGGAAAACTTACTGAATGATTTATAAAAACTTTAAAAGGAACTAGAAGCACAAATCTGATTTTCAGGGGCATTTGTATGGCTTCAGGCTGAAAATATTGCCTGTTGTCTCTGTGTTTATGCTGTAGCAAACACAGTATGAGGAAATGATTCCTGGAGATGGGATGGAGATGAGAAGGCCAACTGTGGATAAACATATGCTGTAAGAATTGGACTAAGGGTAGCAATTTTTGGGTTATAGATTTGAAAGCATTTTGGACCTGAAGCCTTCGGATGCCGTAGGCTCTGGCAGCAGTGCACCGTCCCATGTGACCTTTCCACGGCAGGACACTCCCACATTGCGAGTTTCTGCAGCAAAGCAACACTACTTGAGACATTCTAGGTATCTACCTGGTTAGTAAAAAATACTTATCTCTTTTTCTTCCTGTGATTCCAAGAGCAGTATGAAATAGTCATTGGTACATTAGGACAGGATTGTTGGTACTTCTGCCTCCCGCTGGATACTCTTTTATACTTGGAAACATGTTAGAAAATGTCTGCTAATGTGCCAAGCTATTCCCTGTTTCCCTAAGAAGGATGAGGCTGCTCTTCTAGACTGGAGAAGAAAGTGCCCTATGTTTACCTCATGAGTATATTATACCATGAACAACAGAAGCTAACTAATAGTAGCAATATGCTTTGCTGTAGCTTGGAGTTAAATAGAATGCAAATCCGTGTTGCTATAGAGGAGTTGCATGCCTGTCTTCATGTTAACCTCTGCTATACTGAGACCAGCACTGGGGCAGGATGAAGTACAGGAGGTGGACAGTATGTCTACCTGTATTTAAAATGAGCTGAATATAAATGCATTCTCTTTCATAATTTCTGTTTATAAAGGGAGTTCATTTACTTGTAGTACTAATACTTCAAAATTAATTAAGTAAACTAGAAGGTATTGCAAGTGCAAGGTCCTGCACCTGGGGAGGAACAACCCCATGCTGGGGGCTGAACTACTGGAAAGCGGCTCTGTTGAGAAGGACCTGGCAGTGCTGGTGGACAGCAAGGTGACCATGAGCCAGCACTGTGCCCTTGTGGCCAAGAAGGCCAGCAGTATCCTGGGCTGCATTAAAAGGACTGTGGCCAGCAGGTTGAGGGAGGTTACCCTCCCCCTCTACTCTGCCCTGGTGAGGCCACATCTGGAGTGCTGTGTCCAGTTTTGGGCCCCCCAGTTTAAGAATGATGCGGAACTGCTTGAGCAAGTCCAGCACAGAGCTACCAAGGTGATCAGGGGACTGGAGCATCTCCCTTATGAGGAAAGGCTGAGAGACTGGGTTTGTTTAGCCTGGAGAAGAGAAGACTGAGGGGGGATTTCATCACTACCTATAAATATCTAAAGGGTGGGTGTCAGGATAACAGGACTAGGCTCTTTTCAGTAGTGCCTAATGACAGGACAAGGGGCAATGGCACAAACTGGAACACAGGAAGTTCCACCCGAACATGAGAAAAAACATCTTTCCTGTGAGGGTGGCAGAACAGTGGAACAGGCTGCCCAGGGAGGTTGTAGAGTCTCCTTGCCTGGAGACATTCAAAACCCACCTGGATGCGTTCCTGTGCCCCCTGCTCTGGGTGTGCCTGCTCAAGCAGGGGGGTTGGGCAAGATGGTCTTCAGAGGTCCCTTCCAACCCCTCCCATTCTGTGATTCTGTGATTCTGTATCATAATGTTAAACTCAGTCTTTTCTCCTGGAAGAGTTAATTTCAATGTCTTTCAAATTCGTTTGTTTAAATAGAGTTTTGGTAACTAAACTAAACACAACTAAAAGTTGTGTTACTATAGGAGTTTATAAAACACATTGATCCCAAGGCTGCTTTTGCTTTACCATAAATTGTGAGTGCATCCTTGCCTGTTAGTTACCCTGCTTAAATATGGGATGTATATTAAATGCAAATAATATGTGGTGTATGAACTCTACTGCAAACTGTTTGCACAATCCGTGGTTTCAGTCGATACACCAAAGAACAGTACAGTACTGTGAGAAATGTAATGTACCATTATTTGCCCTCAGGTTATCTTGTCACTGTTAGGCTAAAAGCTGTAAAAAGTTGTGTTTGACATGAAGCATGGATTTAATTTATGCAGCAAGGTTCGCCTTCTGTGACTTGAGAACGTTTGTGGCCTTGTCCTGTCCCTTGACATAAGCAGCCGTTGATGCTGGTGGAACTACTTACACTATCACCTTTGCAGGATTAGGGCCTGTGGCTAGTCATAGCACTCCCATATGAGAGGTTGGGAAGTAAACCAGGGGCATGTTAAGAGTGAAAAGGTTTTGTTTAAGTTCACTGAACTGGACATCTGCTCTAAGATTGTGCATCAGACGGAATGAACGCAAGCCTGTGTAACAGCAGAAATTTCAGCGTGGTAATTTTTGAATTTTTGCCATAGGAATAAGCACAAGGAATAGCATAGTCTCCACTTCAAACAAAGAGTCTCTTCCGCCTAATCCCTGGCCCAGTTCCGGTTTGCCTGGGAAAGCTTCTGCTTTGGGAGGAAGTGTTAACAGGATGAATTCAGGTAAGAAGCTATTTTTAACATTCTGAGAAAAGATAATAGGTGATGTCTCTGCAATTCCAGACAGCTGTATTTTGGGGATCACCCATTTCTAACACGTGGTCAGCTCCAAAGATGTTTGCCAGCGTGTATGTTCTTTCTGTCAAAATTGGTTATGAGCGCCGTTCCTTGGATTTGGAGACTACCTTAAACTGAAACATAGTAATTTCTTCTAATAAATCCCCAAAAGTCTGGTTTGAAGTACCACATGCATAGAAGGTTGGACAGCTTAGGTCTGTTCAACCTGAAAGACTTCACCTTGCCTTCAGTTTCCCTCGTAAGATTTTGTAAGTCATATTTTCAGGTTTCCAAGTTATTTTAGCCCAGCTGGTGCATAAATGACTGTCACAGAGGAGGAAGCTGGTCTAAATTGAACTAGCCATACACACCTCTCTTGTTACGTGAATAAAGCAAAGTCTATCATCCTTGTGTTTTTAATTGATGCTGTTTAAAATAATGAAATAATTGTAGCTTTAAAAATTTCAGACAAAAAGCAAAACTCTTCAATTTTTGTTCTTCAGGTTTTTGTGGCTTTTGGTATTTCAGGTATTTAATCCTTATTATTTGAAGTAATTAATTTGTAGATTTTTACGTTAGATTTTACCAGATATACTTAAACACGTTGATGTTTCTAGATTGTGTCTATGTACATAATTTACTGTCTAAATCTTCCTTGGCTTCAGGTTTTCATGTGATGTCACAGTTCTGCAGTGCAGTCCTTGTTTTGCATATGCTGTTATGAAAATGTTTGAGAAAATTTCTGTTGAATCTTGGCCCAAAGAAGCATTTTGGGCCTTTAGAAACTCTGGTTTAAAAAAATAAAAAACTTAAAATGTTGGGTGTAATTTAATCAGAAAATTGTTCTTCAAAGATTCAAGATGGGAGGATGTTGTAAATGGCTAAACTACATGAGAACCTTTATATACATAGCACATGTCTCCTTCCTGGCTCTTCTACAAGTTTTTGCTTCTTTTGTAGCTGCATAGGATGTCATTAGATTTTTCCCTTTTTTAGTTATTACCATCTTTTTCCACAATATGCTTTGCCGCTGCTGTACTGCTCTAGTACATTATAGGCATATGTGCGATGGATCCGATCTGTGCATGCTAACTTGCTTAGTGTCCATCTGCGCTATGACTCCAGGCTTTTTTATCTGTAACTATTTTTGTTCCAGTTTCTACAGTTTGTCCTACAGGCCAGTCAGATCTGTTCCTGCTCATCTTTGGGACAAGTTCTATAGCTGACTTTCCAGATCAGGAACATGAATCTGTCCCAGTTTATTAAGTTGGGCTCTTACTGGGTTCAGTAAGAGCTTTGTGTAGCAGCAGGGCCTCAGACTCACTGCATAGAAATGAAGAGTGTGTACATTCATAGGACCCAGTTGCTGAAAGTCAGACAAAATAATTACAACTGAAATGATGAGTTTTAAAAGGTTTGAGAAACCTTGAAAGAGCTGAGATGTCACGGAAAGCAGAAATTGCCTAAGAGTACAAGTTGTACCTGTTCTCCATTCATCTTTAGTGCAGTCTGATGCCAACAGTCTCCTGAATGCAGGTCTATCTAGGATCTGTGGATTTCTAGTCTCCTCAGTGAAGTTCTTGTTTTCATCAGTCCATGGTCAGACTGATCTTGAGTATGACCCGTCAGTGCACACCTTTGTCATCTGTTGATAGCATGGGAGATCCACTGTGTTGAGCTCAAGTGTTCCTTGCCATTTCTTTCAGGGCCCATAGGATCAGGCGGTCTAACTAGTGGTTATATCCCTTCATTTCTGAAGAAGGAAGTAGGCTCTGCTGGGCAGAGGGTTCAGTTAGCACCGGTTGTGGATCCGTCTTCTAGTAAGTATAGTACCAAAGTTGTCTCCTTACTCTGGTAATACTGTATATATGCAGCACTGAAAGTAAAGCATCTTTGCTTTACTTTATTTGTAATTATTTGACTGACTGGAACTACAGTTTGTAACAGTGCAGAACTTCATATGAAGGAGGATTTGGTTTATTTTTACTTTGTTTTTAAAATACGTGGTTTTATCCACAGCATATTTCAGTGGGACCTTAGCGGGTGGTGTGAGAACTGGCACAGAATTCATGCTTGTCAAATCAATGATAGAAATACTCCTTGTCTAAGGTTTTAGGGATTGGATCCACTATTGTTTCACATCAGCAAATTCTATTAAAAAAGGAGGCTCATTTCCTGAAGAAATAAGGAGCTGGACCTGCAATACAGTTGCTGTTCAGTGTGGACAGCTGCTCACTGAACCTTTATCTCGCGGCATTTTCTTTTGTCCCTTAGATTATGCTTCTCTGAAGTCAGTAAGAACCCATCTTGGACGGCCATCATTCAATTCACCTACCAAAAGCACACCAAGGTTAATGCCTGTCCCACCACCAGCTCAGCCGATCCATGGGCGTGTTGACTGGTCTGCGAAGTATGGTGCTCACCGGTGACTTGTGGAAATACTCTCTGAACCAGTGTGTGTTTCCCGTGAAATGGTGGCTAACATGAGACAATTTGATACTGTTTTATATACCTGTAAATTTAAAAGAAACAGATCTTCTATGAATGAGACATTTTGAAGGGGTTTTTTTTTACTTTTATTTGTATTAATTTGAATGCAATCTTGTACCTTTTTGTATAAAATTGTTTTGTTATATAATTGGGTCCAGTTATTTTCATAAATCTGATACATTTTGTATATATGGCTTAGGGGGTTTGGCATTTTTATATGATAAATTTTTATAACAAACTTTTTTAAAATTTAACTTTTCCTTTATTAGATTAACCTTTTTTATAAAAGTGGATTAAAAAAAGCGAAGTGGTGCAATATTGCAGTGGGAGAGAAGTACTGAGGAAGGGGCATTCATTAGGCATTTTCTGAAGTTTATGTGCTAAATGAGGCTGTATAATTTCAGTGATGCCACGTCTTGATGCCACGCTTCTGTTGTCCGACACTCATTTGCTTTGTACTGATATCAAATGAGTGACTAACAGTCTATCGAAGCTCTCCTTTGCAGTCACGGAGAGACTGCTGAAAGTCAGTGGGAGGCTTTTTTTAATTTCTTTTTGCCTTTGAAAGGTTTTTGTTGGACTGCTGCCCAGCTTTCCACCTCCATTCTTTTGTTTTTACCAAATTTGGGGAATCTTCATGTTTGGTGAAAGGTGAATACCCTTCTGTAGATCTGTTTTCTGACACGGCGCTGTTTCATCCTGCTTCAAAGTTGCTTCTTGGCTTTGTTCGCTACGACACAGAATGTGGACCTACCTCTGTTAAATACATTTAAATGTTCTAATGATTTCTAAGGAGAAAAATCACATTCTGTTTCTTCTTTTTTTGTTGCTGTTTGGAATATGAGATTGAAGACATGTTTAAGACAGTATTAAGAATTATAAAGCTGGTTTCAGTGTAAAAAAGTATTAGTGACACGCCAGCAGCAGAGTTTAAGGAAACAATATCTATGCAGCTGACTTACTTTTCACAACTGTTTTAAATTACTTTTGGGAACAAAAAAAATCCAGAGGAAATGAGTCAGTTTAAGCTCACTTCAGTTCTTCTTCACTTCAATACATCTTCACTGACAGTGTGAAGAATATGTCAGCTTTCATAAATTAGGCCCCCAGGCTCTGCTGGGAAAAATGGGACCTTACCTGGTCCTGCTGAAAAACCTTCTAAAATTGTGGTTGATCTCACAGAAACTGATACAGCTCTTTGAAGAGCAGTTTAACTCAGTTTATAATAGAAAATGAATTACCAGGTTATAGAGAAAAGAAAACAGCCCCATTGCCTGGTTTAGTTCTGCACTGGAAAGGAATGCCAGGGTCCAGCCATCAGCAAAAGGTTCAGCATCTGGCTGTTCCTGCACATCCTTCCACAGAAGGAAAATAACAGTACAGTGCTGTGGGAGAACATCTTTTATAGCTGCATTTTGGAACAGCACCACCAAAGCTGAAGCACGCTGTGAAAATGCATCTTCCTGCAGAAGCGTACAGAAATGCTCACCTTTCTGAGCTCGTTCTACAAACAGATCAGGCAAATCATATATTTATGACTTAAATCCAGTCTAAAGGGATCAGAGCAGGTATGGTTCTCAGCATCCGCCCACGTCAAGGGAGCTGAATGGCTAGTGTATCCATGAGATCCTCTTTGTGGGACCTGCGGGCACCCGCAAGGGGCAGCCGCTGTGGACTGGAGGCGGGGAACGCATGCTGGCCTTTTCAGTACTTCCCACAGCAAACGTGTGGGACTCAGAGGAAGCTGCACCCTGGCGTAGGCTGCTGGCTCAGTGCTACGGGGGGAACCGCCAGGAGCACTGGTCACTGTTTGCTTTTATGGACTCAGTCTGCAGTGAGACAGTACCAGACAAAAAGGGAGCAAAAGGGTCTAAGCATTAAAAAAAAAAGTATGCATGTAAGACTTGCATGTGCCAAGGACACACTGTGTGTTCAGCTACTCCGTTATTTGTTCATAGCAAGTACTAACTCCAAACTATACCAAGCTGCTTCCAAAGCAGTGATGCCAACACATAGCAGTAAAATAAAGCAGCCGTTCGATTTCTAAAGCACACACTGACTGTGTCTTTGGATAAGAGGAAAGGGAAATATGTCTATTTGTGTTAGAACTGGAAAGATAGTTGTTTCTCTTGGTGGAAATAAATATCTGTATTTATGTCTAGATATCATTTAATTTATTTTATCACTGAATAATTGGTCTCAAGAGGGAACACCCTGAACCTATTCTAAGTATCCCTAGACCTAAGTAGGCAACTTAAGTAGTCTGTTCCATACGCTTTATTCCTACTAGCAGAAGCAGGAGACAAATGAGTCATGAGAATGGGCTGCTGAGGCTTGGATTCATCCTGCCTAACCGCAGGCACCTAAGCCCGGTATATCTCCTTCTTTCCCAAATTAAAGCCTTTATTTTGGGGAAAAAAAGCTAATAATCTTGATATTCAGAATCACTTCTGCTAGTTTTATCTGAGTGGAACAGAAAATTAGCTAAGTGTGATGGCAGCACTTGTAGCCTTTACTCAAGCGAATTCCTACTGAAGTTGGAAAAAGTTCTTTCTGAGTAAGGACTGAGCTGACTGAGCTGTGTTTTACTGCGCTGCCTCGGTGTGCAGTACAGATACGGAAAAGGTGTAGGTCTTTATTATCCTGAAATCTGGACAAGCAGCGTATCTGAGAATTTATCATACATAACCTACTACTACTTTGTGTTTTAGTATTTAGCAGCATCTTTATGCAAAATGTTTTTAGAATTCTACTGTTTACATTTTCTCAGGCTTATACATAATATATAGTAATGGCCGTTGGAAATAAAGGAGCCTGGCAGCAGACTCATTCACCTCTGTAATCCAGATTTTCTTAAAAGTACTGTGTAAGTGCCATGATGTTAGCAAAAAAAAACCAACGCAAACCAACAACCCCAAGCCAGAAAACCCACTTCCACGGTATTTCTGTCTCTAATAAGGCTGTTGATATGAGTAGGATGTTCCATAATGTCAGGAGGAAAACATATATTGAAAGAACATTGTTGAACTTACGCGGAAGGAGCAGGTGGAATTGTCAGCGCGAGTAAAGAAATAATGATTCTTGTTTATTCAGTGGTTTTGTTCAAAAATGTTATAAATGTTTGTTTCATTCCTTCTGTGTCACGTCTCCTGCCCAGAATAAAGTTACTCTTGAAGAAGTATTGACTGACTGGAGTCTTGATCTTTTGTACAGCCTTTAATAAAAGCACTTCAATTTGGTGTTTGTTTGTTCATTTAGTTGTGGGTTTTTTTTTAAATAAGCCTTACATGTGGTGCCTTCTCGGAGGGGTACTGCCCGCTGGCCGCTGTGCTCTTTCTGCAGGGGATTTGAGACTAAGCATGTGATTTCTGCACTATACCATGAGCCTCGTGTAAAGCTAATAGTTTAGTCCTTGGACGTCAACTTCTCTGAAACTAACTGCAATGCTGAATTAAAACAGATGTATAACACTGCGGAAGGATGGGCAGTTGGACTAGGTGATCACTGTAGGTGCCTTCCAACTGAAATCACAGAATCACGGAATCATTAAAGTTGGAAAAGACCTCTAGGATCATCAAGGCCAACCACCAACCCAACACCACCATGTTGCCTAAACCATGCCCTGAAGTGCCACATCTATATGTTTTTTGAACACCCCAGAGATGGCGACTCCGCCACCTCTCTGGGCAGCCTGTTCCAATGCCTGACCACTCTTTCAGTAAAGAAATTTTTCCTAATATCTAATCTAAACGTCCCCTGATGCAGCTTGAGGCCATTTCCTCTTGTTCTATCACTAGTGACCTGGGAGAAGAGACCAACCCCCACCTCACTACAACCTCCTTTCAGGGAGTTGTAGAGAGCGATAAGGTCTCCCTCAGCCTCCTCCAGGCTAAACAACCCCAGTTCCTTCAGCTGCTCCTCATAAGACACGTACTCCAGACCTTTCACCAGCTTCATGTTCTGTTCTGTTCTATAATTGTTCTTGACGTCCTGTGTCACCTCGCCTCAGCCACCTCCCCCTGCTTTCAAGGCAGTAGAAGGTGAAGACAGCTGATAACTTACAGACCCAGGCCTTTCGCTAACTGTTCAAGTGGGCTTAAAATGAATTGTACAGATGATGAACTCAGTGGAAAACACATTGACAAAGTGCAAGGATGCTAGATAGTAACTGGTGGGTGTAAAGTGAGGAGCTGAAGGATTTGTGGGTGACGGGGGGGGGCTGGAATGGGGAGAAGTTATAAACTGATGCATGGGATGGAAATAAGAAGTAATTGGAATTCTGCCGCTGCAGAACGAGGGATGCAGAGTTTGGAAAACGCTGTTTGTGCGGGTTGAAGTGGTGCAAAACAATGGCAGACTGCCCCATGCAGTGCCTCACTTGGATGTGTCTGCAGTCTTGGAAGCTTGACTACCCTACGTTCTCCTACAAATGGACCTTGAGCTTGTTTGGAGGTTCTAGCAGGGGAGCGCAGCTACCGTATACCCTTGGACCGATGAACGGTACGCCTCTATCGGGGAAGGTCGTCCTCTTCGACCGAGCGCGCAGCTTCGGGAGGGACGCACATGGAGCGGTGAGGGAGGAAGGGGACACCCGCCTAGCCAGCCAGATCAGCCGAATCAACCCTGGCGATCAATGGGGTGACAGATGTCGCAGCCAGATCGCCCTCACATCCAGAGCTCCGCTGCGCCCGCGCCGCTATATAAGGCTCAGGGCGCCCTGCCCTCTTACCTCGTGGCGACCCTCTGGAGGCCTAACGCCCGGCGACAGACACCGCAGCACCGCCGCTCTGCGGCGAGAAACGCTTCGGGCTAAAACAGTTCAAGACTTTAACGGGTTTTTCTCTTCTTGTTACAGTTCCTCCCAGAAGACTTTGCGAAATATGCAGAGTAGCGGCTTCCTATTGGCGGTTGGTCCCGCTTGTCACCGCCCCGTAGTTCTGAGGTAAGGAGGGGGCGGTGGCAACGGCGACTGCGGCTGCTGGTGGGGCAGGTGGGTGCGCCTCGGCGTCCGGCTCGGCTCGGCGCGGCTCGGCGCGGCTCGGCTCGGCGCGGCGCGGCTCGGCTCGGCTCGGCGCGGCGCGGCTCTTTCCTCCCGGGGCGGCAGCCGAGTGCGGGTCAGTTGGGGTCTGCGGGGGGGAGCATTGCTGCCTCGCTAGTTAAAAGGCGTGTATGTTTGCTTGTTTTAACTTTTTTTTTTTTTTAAATTCTCTGAGTGAATAATGTAGGTTTCTGTGATTTCTCTTTTCCCATCGCCACGGCGGTGTCCACCGGCTCGTTTGGCCCTCGCGGTACGAGGGACGGGGCTGCGCTGGGTTCAGCTGGCGTTCAGGTGTCGGACCCTCCCGGGCGGGCTGCTCTCTCTGGGCCTCACAAACCCTGGTACAACAAGTGCATACGACAGCGTTTCTCGTCTCTTATGCGAGGGCATGCTCTGTTCTGCTCTTTGCCTCCAACACACACCACACCCCCCCCACCCCCGCCGTCAGCGTGGAGGCTCCCCATTAAATAAAATGAACCACTCTTCATCTCCTGTCTGTGAAGAACTTGTCACAAATGGAATGGGTTGGAGTTGATGGCCCAGGAGGCTACTGCCCATCCTAGGTTGAGTGGGGGACTTGTCCCCCAGGTTGGTGTTACATGATGCAGGGTAGAAAAGAGTGGCCGCTCTTGGGCTGAGGGCTGCTGAATGCAAGCTGTGAAAACTGGGTCCTGGTGTCTTGGACAAGCAGGACATGGCAGGCACAGCTGCTCTCCTGGCCCTCCTCGTCAATGTTCTTCTGGTCTGTGTGGCTAGCATGGGAGCGATGACTTCTTGCACAGATATTTATGTTCCCTCTTTCCCCCTGTTAGCCCCAGTGGCCTTTCTAAATTGCAACAAGGGATTAAATTAAGATCCTTTTTTCCTGGAGTCCCTTTTGCTGCTGAGGTATCAGGCTGAGCCGAATGGCCAGCAACCTACCAACGATTGCTGCTCCTGGCTGCAAATTGCCGTCTTCCCTCCTTTACTTCTGATGAGAAGAGTGGGGAAGGGAGCTCCCCGGGCGCTCTCTTTCCATCAGTTCACAAGGTGGACTCTCTGTCCCAATACTGCATGGCAGGCTCAGCCTTAGGAACCAGAACGCTACAGCTCGCTTCAAGGCTTGTTGATCCCCCCTGTATGTACAAGACAAGCATCCACCATGCTTTACCTTCTGTTTGCTGCATTGATGTGTGCTTGGCCACAGTGACTTGCTTATCTCTTGTGACGTACCGGTTGGCCTGCTAGCAGCATGTCTGAGGAAGGTGCACTGAATAAAAGTGATTCTTCTGTTTCTTTAACTTTTTAAACTTCAAGTTAAAAATCACCTTTAGCTTTTTTGTTCTGTGAATTTGGCTGTGCTGTAGGCAACTCCTGTTTCATTCTTTTCTTTCACGTAGTTCACACTGATACTTTTCTTTAGTCTTTTTTTCTGTTTCTCATGCACAGTTATCTTTCTTAGCAGTATAGATACTGCTCAGCAATGTTTGAGTTACCGGCGATTTACCTAAGAAGAAATGGAGGCCCCTCAGCAGGCATGAAGGGCCTAATGGCCTGGGTCATTTGAATTCCCATGGTCAGATGCAGTCTCATATTTTGTGTTCTATTTTCATGACTGTTGGCAAACAAGCAGGTCGCTTGCCTCGTATGTGCCCAAGGTCTTTCAAAGGTTGCTTTTCCCCTCCACTTAATGAAGGAGTGCTTGCAACATTGGGAACTGGAGGTTATTGTTCCCATGCCAACAGCCACTTTTCCAGGATTACTTGAACTGTGGATTGGAGTGACAAGAAATCTCCCTACAGAGGGAAAATGGCTCTCAGTTGCAGCAAGGAGTTGCTGTTACGGAGTTGAAATGCCAGTATGATGACATTTGATGCTCCCTTGGCTTATGGCTCTACAGTGGAATCCAATTTGTGCTGAGACCTAAATGCTAGTCTATTCAAAAAATAACAATTAATAGCCTTGTTCATGAAGCCATTCAAGAACTAAAATGCTGCTTGCAAAGCATTGTGTATTTGATAAACTGAAAAGTCTATAAAGTTTTGCTTAGCAAAAGGGTTTAATAATAGAAAGAAATGCAACCAGTAGAAGGATAAGTACTGCAACAGCCTGAATCTCTGTATTTTAATCAGGATTATTGCAGGAGAAACTTGTAATTCTTTTGAAGTTTCTACTGATTCTGGATGACATACTTACCCTGGATCACCACAGCTAGAAAGGAAAGTGAGAGGCTTTGAAAATACGTTCCCATACTTCAGCTAAGTCTGCACAGAAGTAATGTTTAGATACTTTTGGTATTCTTTGATGTAAGGACTGCCAGGTGTGAAAAATCTGTCTACTGCCTCTTCTCCCCTTTGACTGAAACTTGCCTTTTAGTGGTGATTGAGTAGCTCTAATGCTAGAACTTACATTTTCTAAAAGTTTTAAGGATTTCCTTAGGGGTGACTTTGTTTTTTCTTTTTATCTCCTACTTAGCAACTTGATGCTTACTTTTCCTGGATTTCAGGGGAATGAAAAAAGTATGAAATACTGGGACTGCAGTAGAACCAAATCAGTTTAGACTGAAACTTCAGTGAAATTTTTTGTGAAAAATTAACTTAAATTTTTGTCATGTGAGTGACCTGTGAACCATTATCCCAGCTGCCATCACATTTTTGTATCATTATTTACATAATAACTATTTTAGGTACCGGGAAGTTTGAAGTCATGGCCGGAAAACCGAAACTTTACTACTTTGATGGAAGGGGCAAGATGGAGTCAATTCGCTGGTTGTTAGCTGCAGCTGGGGTCGAGGTTTGTTTCAGTGTCTTTAACTTTAAGCTGCACTTTGGTGAGCTTGTCTTTGTGGCAGATCACAAGTTACTTAGCCAAAAAAGAAAAGACGTTCAAGATACACCAGTAAATGAGCATTGGCTATTCAGTATAATTAAACACTCTTACTTCAGGCACACAAAAGCATGGCTTCAAGTTACATGTCTTCTGAGCAATGACACTCTAAACTGGTTTCTTGCTTAATGCAAGAAGCGTAATGCTTAATTAAGCATTCAATTACTGACCCGGAGCTGTTCAGCTGAATGATGGATGTGTTCCTGGCATAACAAGTATTCTCTGTGCCAAGTAAAACAATAACTTACTTTCTCTAGTCTTTCTGTTTTCAGTTGGATGCTCACACACAGATTTTTGTTTTATTTTTCCCTCCCTTGGCTGCATCCTCCACAATAAGCTATAGCACGAAATATATTTTGTCTTACTTGCATCATTTAGACAAGGCTTAACAGGGTGAAGTGAGCAAACTGACCCACATGTGCAGGGAAATCAGAAATCCCAGAACAGGAACAAAAATATTTGGGTAAACCGGAGAAGCAAGACAGCACTTCAAAATAACTTTTTTTTTTGGTGGGATGTAATTTACTTACTCATTTGCTGTCTGTCTTGGTGATAAACAGATAATTTAGTTTGAGGACAGAAAGGGCTAGTAGCGCTCCAAGTGTCCTCTTTTATGTTGTAGGCTGTTACACACCATACAGTTACCTCTGTACTGAGCCAGGGAATAAGAGTTTTTCCAAAACACCACTAGTCTTTATTTGAAGGCCTTACAGAAGGCACAACTGGCTGCTTCCCTGCATCATTTGTTCCTATGTTTTAATTCCTACCCCCCTTTTTTTAAAATTAAAAACAACCCTGTTGACAGGTACCAATTATTACATTTTTCCTTGGGATATTCTTTTCCCAGCTTTTCATCAGCAGAAACCTGGGTTTTGAATTTTAGACTCTGTGATTACCCTTACTATGGTTGAACATTGGCACTGTATTAGTATGTCTGATCTTCTGGGGTTTCCCTAGTATAGCAAGTCTTAATTATTAACATAAGTTGCACAGATGTTCTGAGAGAGGTTGACTGAGGAAAGATCCTTGGGAGTCCATAGCTAGGCATCTAGGGATTAGTAAGCTCAATCATTTTCTAGTCTCCATGGTCTACATTGACTGTAGACATGTGTGGCATGTGCAAACATGTACATGTAGACACCTAACTCTGGTGTCTTAATCTTGAACTGAGTTCCTCCGTAAGCAGCACTGATGGGAGCAGTCATCCTCAACTGTATTGAATATAACTACGTCATTCTGACCACAGGCAATTCTATATCTTTTTGTTTCTTATCTAGTGAATAATTCATCTTTAGGTGTCTTAAACATGCTTTTGCACTAAACTTCCTGCTGGGCATAAGACTTTTATGGATTTTTTTCAAAACTTTGTTTCAATTTTCTAAGAATTTGTTCCTATCTAGGTCCCAAATCAAAATATCCCATAGCAGAGCTTTTTTCCACATACCAGTAAGCATTTTAAGGACAGCCTAGTCTGCACTATTGGCTGTCTCACATTAAATTGCCTGTTCAATACCAAACCATCCTCACTCTGTTTTTTCTGCTAGGTTTGCCTTTAGCAGCCTTTGTCAAATATGACAGTCCAAGAGGTTTTGCCAGTGCTTCTGCCCTTGGTATTTTCTCCCTTAGAGCCGTATCTGGAATGGAAGGAACTATGATATATATTATCTTCCTTTTATGATGCTTAAAAAGTTTATCTGTTCTAGAAATGTGAGAGACACTGATTTCCTCCTCTTCCTCATTCTCTTGCGTCAGTTTGAAGAAGAGTTTTTGGAAACCCGACAGCAGTATGAGAAGCTCCTGCAAGGTGAGTCCATGTGGAACCTCAAGAAAAGTGTTGGCAGGCTTTACTTCTTCTCAGAGAAGACGTGTCAAGGGAAGACTTTGAAGACTGTGTGGGACTTCCTTTCCACACAGCAGAGGGAAGTAAAACTGAGAGCTGTGAACAGCTTCAGAGGCTGATTTTTTTTTTTTTTTTCCCATATGCAGACACGTGCAATTGAAAACTTAATGTCTTTCCAACCTGGAGTGTTTCCCAGGCCTCTGGGTTGTGCTGTTCTCCGTTTGTCTGTGTGTCCTACCTGGTCCCACAGTCTTACCCTGGGCTTTAGTAACTTGCAAAAACTTATCCTAAAACTTAATTGAATGTCCTGATTTAGCTTAAGATACTGTCTATAAGGGAGACATTTGGGAATCTGACATTTGCTTCAACTGTGTTTTAAATAATAGAATAGAATATTTAAAATATATTTACAGTTAGGCACTTTTTACTCAGTTGATGCATTTAGTGTGATTGTCTTCACTGTATTTCAATTTCAGCATAAAAACTGCTGTACACAGTCCTGTCTGCAACTTCAGCAAAATTTT
Organism: Phalacrocorax aristotelis; assembly: GCF_949628215.1. Taxonomy (NCBI): domain Eukaryota; kingdom Metazoa; phylum Chordata; class Aves; order Suliformes; family Phalacrocoracidae; genus Phalacrocorax; species Phalacrocorax aristotelis. The sequence goes on along the minus strand of NC_134278.1, from coordinate 26,447,640 downwards.
TTTAAAGCTAGGATGTTAATCCACAATAATTGTCTTCTGCAGTTTTATTTGTCTGCACCACTGTAGTTCACTGTTTGCATGGAAGAACCCCAGATTAATATAATGACAACCCCCGGCAAGCTCACCATAAGAGTAACGATCTTCTGACAGCAACAAGTCTGACGTGGAGTTACTCAATCCGGTAGAATAATGGCATGGCTTTCCCTTTAGGTGGATCCCTGCTATTTCAGCAGGTACCCATGGTGGAGATCGATGGGATGAAGATGGTGCAGACTAGAGCTATCCTCAGCTACATCGCAGCAAAGTACAACCTCTACGGGAAGGACCTGAAGGAGAGAGCCCTGTACTGTAACAGTACTACTCTTCTTGGATTTATTATAGTAGCTTAGGTACATCTAGAATTAATTGCATGCTTGCACACCTGGAGAACCACCTGTGTGCCTCAGTGACACACAACTTGCAGTGAGCCTGACAGGCCACAGTTAGATGCAAGCCAACTAATTTGCTCTAATCCGATTACTTTTACACAAAAATATTCGAAGCAGGCGTTTATTGTGCTTTAGTAAAAGATTAATACAGCTCGACGCAGGTATTTGACAGGTGACTGGCATGTAAATGTTGAACAACTTCTGTAATCAGACAGTGTTTTAGAAAGCATTTGTTAGTTTTTAACTTTTAGCTGCAAAATAAGATCTGTCATTCATGTTATCTGTGATTATATGATGTTCCACAGCATTGTAAAAAGTGCATGGTTTAGGTCTTTGGCAGCTGGGGAAAGAACAGCTAAAAGCTGTTGAAAAACTTCTGGTTTCATGTGAAATTAAATCCAGGTCTTGATGTTGTGTCTGTGAAGGGAAAAAAAAAATGTTTGGGCTATCTCAGTATGTAGCCTTTAAATGTCCATTTCCTATTGTTTTTCAAAAGAAGCAAACCTAAAGGTCAGCTAGTAAAGCATCTAACTTTAATAGACACTTTACAATAAAATTCCATTAAACAGTGCAAATGGTTGAAAGAACTGGCTGAAGCAGGTTCAGGGAAGTAACAAAGAATGAATATTCAGATAGGAGCCTCAGTCATAGCTTATCAGCTTCTTTGTGTTGTTAATAAGCCATCATTTCCTGTAGCTTTCATTCCTTGTATACCTCATCCTTCAAATGCAATTCTTTTCCATCGAGTTTTAGGTTTAGCCTGGAGCCTATTCCTGCTGTCTTACCAGCAAATATAGATGAAGTATATTTGTTGATTTGCTCTTGGGCAGGCAGAAGGGGGCATCAGTGTTTGAGGAAGGCTTGCTGTGATTAGCTCCAGGGTTACATACTTTGGATAGCTGGCCTTGTACAGTGCAGAAGTGCAGTTTTGGGCAACCAGATAGATGCAGGTGAGAAGCTGGTATACGTTCAGGCTTGCAGGAATATCTGATAGCTTCTTATTGCACATAACGTTTAATCCTTACAGAGGCTTTTCTGAGAAGCTGTTGCCTGAAAAACTGCAGTCAGTCTTATTACACAGCAGGAACTCAAATCTCTGACAACATAGGATGGCTAGAAGACTTTGTTAGACTATTTTAACAGATATTTTATTCATATTCATGACAACTTAATTTCATTTTGAGTCTTCTCTACAGTAGAAAAACTGCTGTCAGAGCTCTGGAAAAATAGATAAAAGGGACAATCTGAAGAGCTGCTGTACTATTAGGTGCAGAACCTGGTAGACTTCAGGTTTCCAACCCCATTATTAATGTATTTGGCACCACCTGGACTTCGGATGATACCCTGAAGGTCGGGTAAATCCAGCCAGTCGGGGATGAATCTTCTTGTGGTGCTGTGTGTTTCCTTGGTGATTCTGAAGTGATCTGTAACACCAAAGTTCAACTTTTTTAACCTCTGTACAATCCTGTTTAACCCTGCACAATGAGGCAGGTGAGGTGCCAACAACACTACAAATATGAGTAAGACTCAGACTGTGACTTTTTTTTTTGACTGCAAAAAATAATTTTCATGACAGGGCGCGGGAAATTGAACTTCTAGTATGACAACACAAATCTAAGAAAACTCTGCTTATGAAGCTGCCTTCTTATTTAATGCTTTTATTTGCTTTGGTTTTAAGGATTGATATGTATGTTGGAGGAACCGATGACCTTATGCGCTTCATTTTGATGTTCCCATTCTTATCAGCTGAGGATAAAGAGAAACAATGTGCTGTTATAGTTGAAAAGGCAACAAGCAGGTATTTCCCAGCATATGAAAAGGTATGTAGGAGGATCATTTCCTCGTTGTTCTGGAGGGATAACAATGGGAACACTGGGTATTTTACCAGAAGCAGAAGAAACAGAAAGGTGTCAGCACAGTACTTTAAACCAGGGCATCATACTGTCTCTAGGCTGGAGTGATGAGAGGGAGGTTAGAGCAGTATGAGACAAGTTGGGGTGGGTTAAATACAGAAATTCCTAAATGAGATCTCATGGTCTGAGCAGTATTAGGTCCAAGTATCCCCTTTGGCTGAAAACTGTCACAGTCCAATGAACGTATAAATGTAGCTATACACACTTAAAATAGCAACTTCCGTTTTTTAGGAGAAATGAAACCATGTAATTTGGATTGTAAAGGTTTAGAATAGCTAATTGTCAGCTTTGTTTAACATTTCAAATACATCTACATGGTTCTTTTAGCCATGGTGATACACAGCTGTCACTGCTGTCTTGCAGTCTGAGTGGCCTGCTGCTTAATCCGTGCTGGAATCTTGGTGTTTCTCTAACTGATCCTTTGAGAGATAGGACCTAAGAGGTGCTCTCAGTGGAAATTAATATATGCAGACAGGATGATCACTGGGCCTGCGTCCCCCACATTAGTAGTGTCCTGAGTTGCATGGGAGGGAAAGGTGAAAAGGAGGCAGTAAATGTTCTCAAAGAAGGTGTGCCTGTGCATTTTGAAAACATCAACCCCAGCTGCCTATCCACATCTGGAGGTTTTCATTTATGACACTTCTAGGTTTTGAAAGACCATGGGCAGGACTTCCTTGTTGGCAACAGTTTTAGCTGGGCAGATGTTCATCTTCTTGAAGCCATTTTAATGGTAGAAGAGAAGAAGTCAGACGTGCTCTCAGACTTTCCTCAGTTACAGGTACCTTACACTAACCATAAACTCATATTGTTATCCTGAAAAGCAGGTTCGTTCGTGTGGTGTGCAAAATGCCAAACTATACACAGAGCAGAGTTATTTTATTCAAGTCATTTTTGTGCAAAGACTGGTGCCAGGTGGTAAACCACAAAGCTAGCACATTACACTGAGAAACTACAAGATATTTATACAGTTCAATGTGTCAATCACAGCTAATATTCACACATCTCAGCTAGTAATTGGTTAATTTCTTTCTCCCTTGGGTATAACAGTACAGCTCACTTTTAATTTACCATGCATGCTCATAGACTAAGGTACTTACTAGAGGGGGAGCAGTTCCTGGTCTATGGGCCTGATTTTTAGTATTATAACAAGGATAGTTCCCCTACTGGGCATTTTGTTTTAGTTCTTATCTACATCCCAAATAGTTGTTCTCCTTGACTACACACTTTATCGCCCCGTTCTCAGCATCTTCTAAGCCAGGATGTTTGCTTTGATCAGTCTCTCAGCTCTCCTCAATGATATAGTGATAAAACAAGTGCTTCCCTATATCTCAGTTTCCGTCTCTGGCCCTCAACTTCTGTTTTGCCAGGCTCACACAGCTCATTGTAATGTCTTTGGCGGACAGTTCCAAAAATTCCATTTTCTTAGGGATATCAATATGGCTGGAAATGCGATAAATGATGTTTCAAAGTCTGTTAAGTGTAGGTGATTCCATAACACAAGAGCATTTGTCACTTCTCTTTCAATGTAGTCTTGCTCTGCTTGCTTTAGGAAGAACCTCATAACATACTTCGTCTAGAGAATCTATTTTCTGAAGTAATTCCTGTACAGATCTGAAGAAATCCACTCTTTTTTTTTTTTTTCCCCTCCCCAGTTCTGTGATAGCTTTAAGCAGAAGATATTTTCTGGATCACAAGAAGTGATTTGAGTAAAGTACACATCTGAAACCACAGACAGCTATTTCCACTTCATCCCATATCAACACAAGGTGGAAAGCTGTTTTATTACTGCTTCAGATAACAAGGCTGGGGTGAGGGGGAGTAAAATTCATCCATGGCTAAAACTATTTTTCTTGTCTTATTTGCTAAAGGGTGTTACACGTATCAGTAAAATTGTTTTTCCTTGAGTTACTTTCTGTTCTTTAAATACATGTACTTACTCTTTACCTTTTAGGCATTTAAAGCAAGGATAAGCAGCATCCCCGCAATCAAGAAATTTCTAGAGCCAGGAAGCCAGAGAAAACCTGTTCCTGATGATAAATACGTGGAGACTGTGAGGAGAGTTCTCCGCATGTGTTATGACATAAAAGCGAATTAGTGTGTCTGGCTACAGCAACAGCTGTGCTTGGTTTAAGAGACCTGCCAGATTGCCCATGTACAATTATACTGCAAAGAGAAGGTGAAACGGTGTTTGAAAGGAGTTCCAATGGGCAGTATCTTATGTTGTCTCATACAAAATACAGTAGGCAGGTATCTTTTGTAACACTTTACTACTAGCCTATTTTTTTCCTTTATTCTTCCCAATATTTTGCTGGTAATTTTAAGCAAGTGAAATAGCAGCAAGCACGCTGTCTTCCTGGAGACTCTTTGGAAGAGCAAAAAAGAAAAGAACAACTGTTGCTGACTGACAGCTTCAGTGCTCTGCTACTTCTGAGGACTTTCTTCTGAGATCCAGGTCAGATTTTTGTATGATGATTGTTTCCGATTCAGGCTTTTATTGTTTTTAATATCTCTGTAGGCAGATGAAGCAACTGGCTTTTAAAGAAAGTAGGAGGGATGTGTTTCTCTTGCCAGTCCTGTTGGGCATCAGTGACTTGTCTGAGATGCCAGCATCATGCCTTTATAACTAAGATGCACTTTTATTACTGAATTAGGAAACAAATTGACTGCCAAATGGAATTTTTGTACAACTGCTGTATCTAGAGGGATCTGTTCTAACCAAATAAACTTTTTCTTTTCATGTGGTCATGTTAACATGTTGTGTCATGAATGCAAGTTGGGGCTTACAAACTTCATTTTTACTTTTCTTGGGAGGAGAAATTCTTTATACTGGACATGAAGGGGATCCTTGTTAACCCATATGCCTCATGCAATGGCATTTCATTTGCATTTATAAACCAGAGAAAGGAGATGTGAAGGAGAGGAAGTAAATCTGTTGTGTAAGCTGCCCTTACACAACAGACACAGGGCTCCGGAACTTGAGGGCCAGGCAAATGAGGATGTAGGCAAAGGTCTGTCCGGGGTGTTACCTAGAGAGAGTCGGTCAGCCCCGCGCATTATGACTGCCTCTGTTAAGAAGAAAAAGAGGGTAGCTGTTGTAGGCGATTCCTTTCTGAGGGGAACAGAGGGCCCAATATGCTGACCAGACCCATCCCACAGGGAGGTCTGCTGCCTCCCTGGGGCTCAGGTCAGAGATGTTACTAGGAAACTCCCTGGTCTGGTACAGCCCTCTGATTACTACCCACTATTAGTTGTGCAGGGGGGCAGTGATGAGGTTGCAGAGGGAAGCCCAAGAGCAATTAAAAAGGGACTTCAGGGCAATGGGGCGAATTGTTGAAGGATCAGGAGCGCAGGAAGTGTTTTCCTCAATCCCGTCAGTGGCAGGGAAAAACAATACTGAAAGGAACAGGAAGACTCATCTGATGAACATGTGGCTTAGAAGCTGGCATCATTGGTGGAATTTTGGTTTTTTTTGATCATGGGGAGGTTTACACGACACCGGGCCTGCTGATAGTAGATGGAGTTCACCTAACTCAAAGGGGGAAAAGGATTCTTGCAAATGAGTTGGCAGGGCTCATCGAGAGAGCTTTAAACTAGGTTTGAAGGGGATGGGGGATGTATCCAGGCCCACCAGAGCAGAGCCTAAGGCTGGCGTGCCAGGGTTGGGGGTGAAACCAGCAGCCCAGCTCAAGTGCATCTACACCAAGGCATGTAGCATGGGGAACAAACAGGAGGAGCTGGAAGACACTGTGCAGTGGGATAGCTATGACTTAGTTGCCATCACAGAGACATGGTGGGATGGCTTTTACAACTGGAGTGCTGCAATGGATGGCTGTAAGCTCTTCAGAAGGGATAGGCGAGGAAGGAGAGGTGGTGGGGTAGCTCTTTATGTTAGTGCTTCAATTGCATAGAGCTTAGCGACTTTGATGATAAGGTCAAGTGTTTATGGGTAAGGATGAGGGGGAAGGCCAACAAGGCAGATATCCTGCTGGGGGTCTGTTATAGACCACCCAAGCAGGATGAAGAGGTAGATGAAGTGTTCTACAAGCAGCTGGAGGAAGTATCACAATCAGTTACTCTTGTTCTAGTGGGGGGCTTCAATTTACCAGATATCTGCTGGGAATACAACACAGCTGAGAAGAAACAGTCTAGGAAGTTCCTGGAGTGTGTGGAAGATAACTTCCTCATGCAGCTGGTGAGTGAGCCTCCCAGGGGAGGTGCCTTACTTGGCCTCCTGTTCACAAACAGAGAAGGACTGGTGGGAGATGTGGTGGTTGGAGGCTGTCTTGGGCTTAGTGACTACAGTATGTTTGAGTTCTTGATTCTTGGCGAAGTAAGAAGAGGGGTCAGCAGAACCACTACCATGGACTTAGGAGGTCAGACTATGGCCTGTTCAGGACACTGGCTGGGAGAGTACCTTGGGAGGCAGCCCTGAAGGGCAAAGGGGTCCAGGAAGACTGGGCTTTCTTCAAGAAGGAAGTCTTGCAGGCGCAGAAGCAGGCAAGCAAAAGCCCAGCTAGAGCTCAGCCTGGCCACTGCTGTAAGGGATAACAAAAAATGTTTTTACAAATATATCGACAACAAAAAAAGAATCAAGGAGAACCTCCATCCTCTGTTGGAGGTGGAGGGGAACATTGCAACTGAGGATGAGGAAAAGGCTGAGGTACTAAATGCCTTCTTTGCCTCGGTCTTTAACAGTCAGGCCAGTTATCCCCAGGGTATTCAGCCCCTGGAGCTGGAAGGCAAGGACAGTTCACAGAATAAACCCCCCATAATCCAGAATCAAGCAGTTTACGACCTGCTGCTCCATCTGGACACTCACAAGTCTATGGGGCCAGATGGGATCCACCTAAGACTACCGAGAGAGCTGGCAGAGGAGCTCGCCAAGTCACTCTCCATCATTTACGAGCAGTCCTGGTTAACAGGGTTGGTCCCAGATGACTGGAGGCTTGCTGATGTGATGCCCATCTACAAGAAAGGCTGGAAGGAGGATCCAGGGAACTACAGGCCTGTCAGCCTGACCTTGGTACTGGGGAAGGTTATGGAGTGGTTCATCTTGAGTGAGCTAACCAACAACCAGGGGATCAGGCCCAGTCAGCATGGCTTTGAGAAAGGCAGGTCCTGCCTGACCAACCTGACTTCTTTCTATGACAAGGTGACCCACCTAGTGGAAGAGGGAAAGGCGGTGGATGTTGTCTACCTGGACTATAGCAAAGCCTTTGATACTGTCTCCCACAGCATCCTCCTAGAGAAACAGGCGGCTCATGGCTTTTACTCTTCCCTGGGTAAAAAACTGGCTGGATGGCCAAGCCCAGAGAGTTGTGGTGAACGGAGCTAAATCCCGTTGGTAGCTGGTCACAAGCGGTGTTCCCCAGGGCTCAGTGTTGGGGCCAGTCTTGTTTAATGTCTTTATCAATGATTTGGATGAGGGGATCAAGTGCACCCTCAGTAAGTTTGCAGACAACACCAAGACCCCTGCAAGGTCTATACTTTTTTTTCTGATGTATCTGTATATGCTGCGTATATCCTGTGTATATCCTGTGATGTATCTGTGTATCCTATTCATAGTGAATGGTCAGGCTGTGGTTTAACAGCCAACTCTCTCACCAAAAAAGACAAGCTTCCCTTGCCTACACTGTCTCCTTCCCTGCTTTTCTTGTCTTACTATTTACAGCATAAGCTGAACCAGTTGAAAACTCTAGACTTTTTATTTTAACAGTGATTTTTTTACTGGCTCAGACAATTAATCACACGGTTAGCTAGGTTGCTGGTGCCAGCACAGGTTAGGCAGTAGGAACAAGTGGCTGCAAGCCACAAATGAGGTATGACCATGTTCTTAATTGCATTCTTTTCGGTTGCATAGATCAGCTTAAGCATTTATAAAACTACTGCGAAAATGTACTGGCTACATGAGTACAGCAATTAACATACTCTTACAAAATAACTCCTTGTAAGTAAGTTTCACTTACTGAATCACTTTATCTCTGAGAGGAGCATCACTATGTTTTCTATACAACGCAGTTATCACTATTGCTGTACTTAGGCACAGAAATGCATAATTTAAAAAAGATACATTTTAAGGAAAGAATTTTTTATTTTCACCTCTGTAAAAATCACCTTTCAACACCAAAGTTCTTTGTTCCTGGCCTGTGTTTAACAGCATGCTGTATCTCTACCCCAGTGTTTAGCGGCATGGGAAAGGTGGCTGCGGCCTGAGGATCATCTTTCCTGACTCACTTACCTTGTTACCTTTCCAGTTTGAAGGATAATTTCTAGAAAACAGAGACCAGCCTAGGAAGTTACTGCAAGGTAAGATGTTTGACAGTCTTGAATGACTTCTACAAGATTTTGTTTCCTTGTATAGTACCATGAAAACCAGTCTTCAGTCTTCCCAGCCTGAGGGAATATTAGCTCAAAATGATGTGTGCATTTAGTGCTTAGGCTCAGGCTGCTAGCTGCCATCTTTTTCCTTCTGTCAGTAGCTGTGGTGGAGTGGCTGTGGCTGGCTCCCAGATGCCCACCCAGCTGCTTTCTCACTGCCCCTCCTGCACAGGACAGAAAGAGAAAATATGGTAAAAAAGCTTGGGGGTCAAGATAAAAAACCAGGAAGATCGCCTACCAATTACTGTCAGATGGACTTGCTTTGGAGAAAATTAATTTTAATTTATTGCCAATTAAAATAGAGTTGGATGGTGAGAAACAAAGACAAAAACTTAAACACTTCCCTCCCGCTCCTCTTCTTCCCAGGATCAACCTCCCTCCTTTGTTCACAACTCCTCTACCTCCTCTCCTCCTTCTCCTTCTCCTTCTCCTTTTGGTGTTCACAAGGCTGTTTCTCACACTGTTTTTCCCTCACACTCTGCCATGCAGTGCTTTGCCCCTTCTTAAATATATTCCCCTGGGGTGGGTGGGTTGGAGCCGGCTGGAACCGGCTGTGCCTGGCACAGGGCAGCCCCCACCGCTCCTCACAGAGGCCGCCCTGCAGCCCCCCAGTGCTGCCAGCACTGGCTGCCTACACCCCATACACCAGCATCTGTTTTTATGTGGTACAAATAAGCCTTGCTGCTCGGCTGGTATCCAAACAGGCTGTGGGGATTACTGGGACCTGCTGGTGGCCTGGGAGCTACGCTTGTGTGTGTTGGCCACTGCTTTGGGGTTCAAGACGGGGAAGTTTGCATTGCAGAGGAGGTGCATAGAAGCCAGATGTCAGATCCCTGCCTGGGCACTGCTGGTGCAGAGGAGCCTTCAGCAGGCTGCTGGGAGGCTGCACTCGGCACCTGAAATGCAGAGTTGTGTTAATCCCCAATCTTGCTCCTAGAAAAGGCTCTTCTATCTGTTGCAGGAGGGAAATTTCACCTCTACAGGTGAAACTCTACAGTGAAAACTACTAGGCGTGTGTCTCAGCTCCGTTTCAACAACACAAGAGTTGTGGGCATTGAATTAGACTGATGTTACTTTTTTTCTGTCCCCAGATAGAGCCCTGCTCTTTCAGCAAGTGCCCATAGTAGGGACTGGTGGGATGAAGATGGTGCAGACCAGAGCCATCCTCAGCCATACAGTCCAAAAAGTACAATCTCTATAGGAAGGACCTAAAGGACAGAGCGTGGTACAGTAACTTTAAACCTCTAAGTACTAGATGCCCACTTTTGAACTATGACTACTTTTGCAGTCAACAGAAATGAATAAATATCACCAGATGGCAATTTATCTGTAAGGCATGGTTAACCTCAGCCTATGACTGGAAGCATGTCTGCAAGCCATACCCCATTATAGGGTATAATAATAAATGCTGTGAAATCTTGAAAGGTAGTGAACATTCAGGGGTTAAGCAGCTCTCTAGTGCTGAAAGATTACATTTTGAAAGGCAGATTAACCCACTGCTGATCATTGCATAGTTTTATACCTTGCCATGTAGACTTGTACCATCTGACTTGCACCATCTGACTTGCACCTACATTTTTCTGAGGTTGTACCATCTACTCCTAGGAAACTGCCTCCTCCCTCATCATCAGCACTGAGCCACCATCTGATGAAGCTGATTTCACAGGCTTGTGTTGGCTTGTCATTAGAACCTTTCCCACCCCAATTCTTAGAAGTTGCATTGTTTTCAGTTTTAGGCTTTTAAAACAAGAGTAAGCAATATTGCCACAAATAAGAAGTTCCTCCAGCCTGGCAGCCAGCAAAAGCCACCACCAGATGAAGAAGCTGTAACATTAGCAAACAGATTTTTTTTACCAGGTAATGAAGCCAGATTCTGCCTGCTGTCATTTTTCAATTGTTTTTCCTAGTTCAACTTTGTTCTTTGTTTTTCTAGATGTGTATGTAGTCTTGCACATGTAACATGAACAAATTAATTTAATGATGAAAACATCATTAAAGAGCATGCCAAGTTACATTTCACAAACTGTTTTATGTTATCTGCAAGAAAGGTAAATGCAAAGTTAGAACATTACTCATAAATGTCATTAAAACCCATACATTTTATAATTCTGAACATGGTACCAAACAGTGAATAAAGAGCGTCTTCAAAATGGGATAGTTCTGGATTGTATAAATAATGTGTCACTAATCTTGTATCATTGAATCTTTTTATGCTGACAGACGTGTGTAAGACAGTTTAAGGGAAGGTGAGAATATCTGCCTTTGAAGGTAAATTAACGCTGAAATACATATTAGGGTTACAGTGTCTTATGAAATTTTGACGAACTCCAGGGAAACATGAACTTCAGTGAAGCAAAACTGTTTTATAAGAGAAGAACCGGACTTGTGGTCAATAAACCCTATTTCTCCTTGTCTGAGAAGTATAAATAAATCTGGTTTTATTAAAAAAAGGATGAAAACAAACAAAAAATTTCTTACAGGATGAGAGCTGATTTTAAATTTTTTCAGATGATCAATTTTTATCTTTCTTTTATTGCAAAAAAAAACTTTTGTGGGTGGAGAAAAAACCCAAATTGTTGTCCATCAGATAAAAATAGGATTCACATTTCTGCTTCATTTCTTTACAACCTCTTTTGAAAATAAGATTCTTTAAACCTGAGCTTAGATCATTATTAGTATTAGTTGTAACAACGCACATAAACTGAGAGTCTTAGAAAGGTTCACAGCACAAAAGAGACTACACAGAGGAAACATACACAAGTTTCTATCAAAATATGCAGTCATTATAATACATGAATTATTTAAGATAAATATTTCACAATGAAATTTGTACTACTATGTTTATTATTCAGTTGGCTTTGAATCCTTGATCTTGCCTATGCTGTGCCTATATAAATCAGCCTTTTGACCGTGTTGAGATACTTAGATCAATAAAGACTAAATGACCCAAATAACATTCTGTAAGCTGGTTCTCTATGTAGCGTCCCCTCACCAGCAGCGCAATGGGTAAAACCAGAATTTGAGTTACTGTTCTCAGACTTTTCTGTGCTGGTGGTCCAGGTAAGTGCCAATCAGCTCACAGAAATATGCGTGAGGTTGAATACAGGCTTGGTTTACCTTGTCCTCAGGTGGTCAGCAAAGCTTCCAGGGCAGAGCCAGAGCAGGCACTGAAGCTTTGCAGCAAGTCTACATTTGAGTGACACATGACTTGATCTACTATTCATGTGGACTCTGATTTTTTATCACACTGTTGGTGTTCTTCAGTTTAGGTACTCAATAAGCAGCATGGGAAGAATCTTCTTAACCCCCCTGGTTTAATTTCCTAGTGGTAGTTAGTTATATACCCTGTCCCCAGCTCCGAGAGGATGATGCTAGAAGCTGGAACCAGGCGTGGTCCCCAAAGCCAACTGCTTAATGGTTTGTGAGGATTTCAGGCATGTATGTTTCAAGAAGACTTTGGACTTGTCTAACCTACAGCACATTAAATGTGTCCACAGAGCACAGTGGGAACTTGACATGCCAGGGCATGGTATATGCACTATTTAAAATCTGCCTATGCCCAATGCAATATCACTTAAGTGGTATCTGTGCTCCATGCCAGCTGCCTGCATACTCAGGGCATTGCTTAACAATTTGTTTGTAAAAAAACCCTCATTTTCTTTTCTACTCTAGAGTTTTACAGAACAGCTATTCAAGTTACAGATAACAGTAACCTCATTGACACAATACCTTTGGATGTCAAAGGAGCTTTATAATTACATTAGGAAAGGCCGTGCTGGAAGCAAAATAAAAAGAGAACAAGGGGGAAAGTCTTTCCGGCAAACAGGAATGTGTGGAAGGGGAACAACAGTCAAAGTTGGATGTGGCCATGTTCAGCAAATCCAAAAAGCATCAGAATGCTTTGCTTGACGACTCCCCCCTGAGCCTCAAATCAGGGACCTCTTCCTCCCCTTCTTCTTTGCCATCAAGCCTACTGCTGCCATTGGCAGCATTTGAGTCTGCGGAAAGGACGAGGCGGCAGTAATTACTTGCATGCTCTTCCATGGTCACTGTTCCTGAACCAACTCTTGCACTCACATACATGCTGATATCAAAGACCTCAAAAGCAGGAATAGATTTATCTTGACTCAGTGCTACCATCATGGACCAGTATGAAAAAATGCTCCTTACTCAGCTACCCCTTCCTGCACATGCCACACTCCTACATTAGTGGTTTAGGCATATGGGAACAGTCGGCTGTCACCGCTGCCTGCTAGCATGGTACAGCATGCATTTATGCCACACTCCTAGCTCCCAAAATAGGGTGCCATACCCACGCTGCCCGTGGGGAACAGTTCTGGGCCTATGCTGGACTGCCAACCCATACTCAGGAATTGTCTGGGAGGTGGTAACCAGGTTTGACATAGAACAATACGAAGTATATATTTAATGCTGTGCTTTATTCACTAAATGATGAAACAGAGAGAGTTAGAATTAGGCAAAGTGTAAAGAAACACCACACAGTTGGGTTTTTTTTGCTGATACCATCAACCTTTGAAGCATGTACGTTACAAATTTGCAATAACCCTCTAGTGGAAGTACATCCTCTAGAAGAGACTGCCTGCAACTGCAGGCAGAGAAATGATAACAAAACTCCAACTATGGAGAAAAAAAGAAAGTAGCAGCTTTGGGGGGATTTCCTCAAGAGAGTTACCTGGAGATTTTTGTCCTGAGATTCCCGATCTTGAGGTGCTGTGTTAGTACAGCCATGGCTTCAGACTGATAAATATAGTTTTGATAAGTGTGGGTTCTGTGAACAGATCTTCAGATCAGCTGTACTGACATCTGCTGCAGGGGTGTAAAGTGATGCCCAACATCACATGTGGGTCTATGCCAGAGAGGAGAACCTGATAACTGGCACCCAAATCCCATTTCCCATCTGCTATGCCATCCTTGCGCGTTCACTTTCAGGTTTGGTATTTTCACCTGAAATGTACATAGCAGGGTGAAGCAGTTATTTTTCATGGAAACAGGGTAGGAAAATCATGGTTTATTTCAGCTCTAACTGCGTATTGTACACTCAACTTCCAACATTAATCCTATTGCCTTAAGCCATGGGGTAAGTTGTGATGTAAACTGTTTGTCTATTTTTTATACTAAGTTATCACTAAGCAAGTTTGATACTGGCAAACTGTATTTCAAAGTAATTAAGCATTGTTATCCCATACTTTGGCTATCTTTTCTGTGCCATAATTCACTGAAAATAAAAACCTGGGTTACTGATAAATAGTGAAATAAGCCTAGGAACTTCAGTGGCTAGCCTTTAAATAGTTACTATTACCCTAAATATGACCCAGAAAAATCTATAATTTTCTCAGTGTTTTAGAGTGTCTTGCCCTTGTATTTGGTTAAAATGCCCCAATAAGTCCAAGAGAGCAGTTTGAATAGATGGCTACCATAGAAACTATGAGGCTGCCCAGATGGTATAGTCAAATCGGCAAAATGAAAAACAGTCTCTGCTTTGGATGGCAGTTTTCAGACACGTACGTCTTTAAGCTGGGTAGTGCCACCTTAATAGGAATGAGAGATTTTCCTCTCTAATTGGGTATGGCTGGAAACTCCCCCAAGTTCTATCCAAAGTTTAAACGCCCCCAGGGAACTTGCCTGTGCTGGGCGGAGGCTGAGTTAAGGTCAGGAGGTAAGTGCTAACTTATAAATTCCTTTTTCTTAAAGTGTTTGAGTGACTATTTATAGTGAAGCTGCTTCCAAATTTATCAGGGCATCTGCTGGGGTAATGCAAATTTTCTGCTCTCTTTAGTTCATGTGCCAGGTAGACTAAGCATGGCTGGATAGTTACTCACCAGCTGGAAGCTGCAGGAGAGAGAAAGTAAGAGAAAGACATTTTTTTAACCAGGAAATGAATCCTGCGGTGCAGTTCAGAGCTGAGCAAGGCAGCCATGAAACCACTGAGGGGACAAACTGCGGGAAGGCAAAGGTGGGTGGGAGAACAGAGTGCAAGCCTCTAGCACTGTGGTGGTATCTTGTGGGTTTGGGCAGAAAAGCTGGCTCATTTGGTATGCTGGACTCTGCTTCCAGTTCCAGGGCTAAAGAGCACTTCACACTGAGTGCAGATAATGCTGTTTCTGAAAGACCATCCCCTCTCAAATGGTTCCTATATTGCTGAGAATCATCCTCAGAGAAATTCAGGGCAGGCATGTCATTAAGACTCACTAGGAAAGAGGATGGAAATATGGGGTTTAGACAAAAGCAGTAAAAACATTTGTATATAGACAAATTTTGGGTTGAGGTCTTTGCTAAATGTTAATTAAGGCTAAATTTAGTGCATGCAAGACATGGTTACTTATCTGGCTGCAGCATAAATTCCTGGAGTGAACCAATTTTTCAGCATTGTCTGGCCTAGTGCAGAACTTCCAAAACACCCAGGATGGTGATTAATCTTTGCTATGGGAATTAGGTACTACTTAGGTAAAACAGGAAGGTTTTCCATACCTGCTCTCCATATTCCCTGGGAGTCTTTGGTCACTTGTACCTTTTGCAAGAGTCAATTTCTTCAGCAGGCACAGTCAAATATATCTTTTCAGGAGTGGGCAACACCAGGTCAGACTGTTGGACTGCTTGTAAGCCTCGTGGTTCATATGCCTGTCATGCTGTGGCTTTAGCAGAAATATCTGTTAGACTATTTCTTATCTCTTTTTTTTTTTTTTTTGTCCTTCTGCTGGTATGGCCTGGCTGATGAATGATAGCAAGTTTCTCTGGCAATTGTATAGCTTTTAACAATTCAGTAATTTGTGGAGCATTTGATATTTTACTTCCACTAGAAGTTGTAAGCCCACGCAGCTTCTGTAACTGCCCGGTAGCATGGCATACTCCAAATGCAAACTGAGGATTGGCATAAATATTTACAGTCTTTCCATGGCTAGCTAATAGACCTTTGTTAATGCAATTAATTTGTCTGCTCGTGCGCTCAGCTTCGGACTGAGTGGTGAAGCCTTCACTACTTCATTCACAACAGTTATTGAATAACCCGTAACCAGTTGCTGCTCAGATTTTGTGAGGACCCACCAACAGATAGTTCCAGATTGGGATTTAGAAATGGCACATTTGTTAAATCTTCTTGAGTCTTTTTGTCTTCACAGGTGGTTTCTACACAGTCGTGAAGTTGAGTTCCTTCCCCAGGTGAAGGGAGTAGTGTACCAGTGTTCAGCGTTAGTTACCTCCAAGAGGCTAGCCCTTGCCCTTCTTGTACAAACAAGGTAAATGGTTTACCATAGTCTGGCAGTCCCAAGGCTTGCCTCAAAAGCTTGAATGCCTTTACCTTGTCTGTTGTCCAGTGAATGGGTCCTCCAGCATCTTGAGCAATAATAAGTACCAGGGGTTTTGCCATTTCCTTGAAAGCAGCTATCTAGAGGTTGCAGAATCCTACAGCTCCTAAAAAGGCTTGTGTTTGTTTTTAGTGACTGGTCGGGGGAGATTTTGAATGCTTTTAATATGGTTTTCACATAAATGCTGCTCTTCTTTTTGGAGAATGTCAGCCAGATATTCTATACTTCTCTTATAAAAATTGTAACTTATGTGGACAGGCCTGATAGCCCTTTTCAGCTAAGGCAAACGGTAAGGAATGGGTATCCGCCCTACAAGATTCCTTGGCTACTAATAAATCATCAACATATTGTATCAAAAAGGTATCAATTTTTTTTTAAAACACAACATCCTGCAAATCTTTTACTAAAATTTTAGAAAAGTAGTGGAGGATGATTGAAGTCCTGAGGGAGTCTTTCTATGTTAGCTGTACCTTTCTCCAGATAAATGCAAAAAGGCATAGGTATACTGATTTAAGGTAGAAAGAGTTGCCCTGTCTCCAGTAAGTTGATGGTTGTATCATCTGCCCACCTTTAGGGAATCTCAGGTGTCGGTAGACACATAGGAATGGGCAACTAAACTGAGCCCTCAGGGCAAGACTCCGGTCCAGATCCAGGCACTGAAATGTAGCTGTCTGTATGGAGCTACATGTGTCAGGTCCCTGTATAGTCACTGGAGATACATTCAGTGGATCTAAAGATTGAGGACACTTCAGTAAAAACCAAGGGGTTTTCTCTGTGTCAGAAGCTTAAGACAATTAAAATCCACTTATGGCTGACAGAGTTATTCTTAACTTAAAAAAAATCAAGGTAATGACAGATTTTTATTCTCCATTTGTCATTGTTCTTCTCACATAATGCCATATAAAATTTCTTGTTCATGTGAAATGATAACATGATACCCAAGGCTTTTCACTCCTCCTGTTTTTGTTTTGCAAACAATAGATACATTTTCCAGGAGGATTAAGTTGTAATATCCTTGGTGTTGTGGTCTTTGGCTTTTGTAGTTAAAGCAAAAGTCTTATTTGCTGTAAGAGCCTGCACATTACAAGTTGGTGCAATCTGTGTTGACATTGTATAGGTGCAATGTATCTGAGCAGTATGACAACGGAAGAGGCACTGGTTAGCTGTTGGGAACTACATAGATGAGCTGCACTGCCATATATTAAAAGCTAGTCACACAACATGCAGAAACTAATAAAACCACTGTCTTAGAGGCAAAATATTGTAATGCGCAACAGCTGTTTGCACTTCCAAACTGGAGGTGATCCTTTTTTCTTCGATGTGTATTTGGATTATATTGTCTAAATTACCCAAAATATCACTGTTTATTGTAGTAACATGACTTAGTTTTTACCAGAATCGCTCAAGGGAGAACTCTCAATCTGATTGTTCTTTAAAATAAAGTTTTGGCAAAGTATGTTCCAAATGTGCACACTTTTTTTTAAGCACACTTACAAAGGACTCTGACTTTGAGAAACCACATCACTAGAGCATACTGAACCTGACTCTAATGGGAAATGTAATGCGGACACAAAGTGTGACAGACTTAATATAGACGCTTTGGCTATTAGCTCTGAGAATACTGGGGTCATCTGTAAAAATTATTTTTTTAAATCAGGCACTCTACTCTCTGGTTTCTGACCCATTAGGACATGATTAGTATACCCGTCTTTAAGCTTTTTTTCTCCCAATCATTAGTGTGTGATACTAATCTTTGTGACAGGGGAATGCTAGTCACAGTTTTTAGTAATTAGGGCAATGAAGCATAAAGAAATTAAAGCCTGGATTTGCAGACGCTTACACTCAAGTGTCAGCACAACTAGTCCAGCTGGTTGTTCCTACGTATGGAACAGCTCAATACAGACCTGCTGTCTGCCACATGCTTGTTCTGTTGCTCATGGTGCAGAGAGAGGTGCTGTTACAGCAAGCTTCAGACAGCCTCTGATGTGCCAGTCCCTTGGGCATGGGGGTCCCCGGTGGCTTGGGGGATACTTCTGGGGGCACCTGAAGCGAATGCAGCCAGGTTCCAGATCTGGCTTTGAGGGATAGCTCTAGGCTGTTGGAAGCAGCAAGGAAACAGGCTGCAGCCATTCAATAGGACCACCAAGGAAGCTCAGCCTGTTTCATGGAATAAAGGGAAGATTAGTAATTCATTGGCCCCTGCTTTAGGAAAGAAGTGGATGGCAGTTAAAACTGCAAAATACTCTCTGACATCTGCCAAACAAAGCTAGGCAAATTTCAGCATAGCAGTAAAACACGTTTTCCTTTTCTTCTTTTCAATGAGGATGATGGCAGTGAGGCTAAGTGGATAACTACCCTGAGGATGTGGTGAGATTTTTCAGTGGCTTTGTATAATTGTCTTAAAATGCGGCAAGGATTTCCCCCTGTAGCTCAGGACTCATATCACTTGTCTAAACATGTCCGTGTTTGCTTATAATCATAAAAAAACCTCCCTAGAAGCACTGGGGAAGACTCTTCAGATCTGCACATCTTTCCTTTCCTAGCACAGGCTGTGCAATGTCACTGGTCCATCTCTCATTTATGTTTTAAACCAAATGCAGTGCAATTCCAACAGGCAGAGTGAGAATGAAAAGCTCCTCCTCCACACAAAGTAATGGTACTTATGCCAATTTTATGAGACACTGTTTTCTGCTTTATGTTTTTCAGGGAACCAGTTGCTCAGAAGCATGTCGGGGAAGCCCAGGCTTACCTACTGTAATGGAAGGGGGCGAATGGAGCCTGTACGATGGCTGCTGGCTGCAGCTGGTGTGGAGGTTGGTTGACACTCACTACAGTATTCCAGACTGGTGTTTTCAGCTGGCCTCAGTAAGGAACAATTAAAAATGCATGTGGAGGATAAACAGCTGCAAGGAGGTGTCTAAATTCATTTGGCCAGTGGCACTGCATGTTTGTAACTACCCTGTTCAGTGGTTAATATTTGGGGTGCAAACTTGGTGGAGCTTGGAGTTTTATAAAGCTGGTATCAGTCCCCTGAAATAATTAATTATAATGGGTCAAAATGGGGATTTATTTAAAGGCACTTAATAAATCTGAGTTTTCCAGCTGTGCAAAACCACCTTACTCAGTCTTACTGAGTTTTCAGTTATAATGTATATAAATAAAAGAGTGTTGCTGGCTTACATGCCCTTGTGTGGGGTTAGAAATAATTGATTTACCTTGTGCTTCTCTTGGCACTGGCTGCAACCTGTCTTCCTCCTGTAGATGTCTGTGCTCTGTTTCTACCTGCACTAAGGTTACTTCTGAATCAGTGCCCTGAGGCAGAAGTGGCCAAGCCTTCTGCTCCTCCCCAGCTCTGAGGGTGGGTGGGGGATACTCAGGACACCTGCAGCCAAACAGCACAGTTGAAGATCTGACTCACTATCTTTTGCTTGGTTGGCTCATTCTGTGTATGGTTATGTGCAGTCACTTACAGAAGAAAAAGGTTCAAATACAGCAGTGTAACACTCTCTCCTTTTCCAGTTTGAAGAAATTTTTTTGGAGACAAGAGAGCAGTATGAAAAGTTAATCAAAGGTAAGAATCTGACACCTGAGGCTTAGTCCTTTAAAAAATTGCTCCAATTTAGCTAAATTCATGGCTTAACATCAGTTTATTTAAACCAGTGCAAACTTCTAGGTGCACACCTAGAATACTGAAATACTAGCTTTGAGTAACTTGTTCTTTCCAGTGCCGATCAATTCCTATTAGCTAAATGCCCATAAGCTTCCGTGACCAAGTTTATCACAGTACATTAAACAGGGGTAGCAAGCATTCCTACTTAATGCAACTTAATTACCTGTGCTGTTGAGCTGTTAGCATGGATCTTGGCACACTTCTGGTCCAGGGCAAATAGCACTCCACAAAGCAATTTCTAGGCATCATTTGGGAGTTGTCCAGGCCAGGGGCCATTTCCAAGGTGTGATTTGGATGTGACCACCATGTTTTATAGGCAGAGAGCTGCATAGAGCAAATGTGGCCAGTCTGTGCCAGCTGGCCTGAGCTGTTGTTGAGTTGACTAGTATAGATCTACCTGTATGTCAGTTCTGAACCTCAGTGAGATAAGCCTCTAAATGAAAGGCTGGCATAGCACCAGAACACCCAGAAAAGCCAGTTTTCCTTTGTGCTAGGCTCTGTGCAAACACACTAGTGACAGCCCTCAGCAGGATAAGCCTGAGCCATGGAGCTTCCCTCAGTTAAAAAACAGGGAGCCAGCAGGGAGACCTGCAGACAGTCTGACATGGTCAAAGCAGTGAGCTACAAAGGTTTTGCGTCAACCTTGGGAGTGAGACCAGTTCCCAACACCAGTGCATACCACCAGCCACTGCCCTTGATATTTGGCCAGATGAAACCCAGCAGTCACCCTGGAAGGACCTTGGTGCCAGGCTGGGGAAGGAGTTGGGACTGAGAAGCGCTAGAGTGCACCTGCCCCACAGTCTACCTGCTGCCCAAGACATGTAAGAGAAACCTCACAGCAGGCTGAACTTGCCAAGACATACTAGGAGACTTGGAAGAGGACTAAGCTGCATTCTGGCTGCCTGCTCAGAAAATGAGAGCTGTGTTTAAAGAAATTCTGACAGGAAAACTAAAATAAACAAGAATTAAAAGATGCGGTATCAAGAAGATCAGAATTAAAGCTGCAGGTCCTGCTGGCTGGAAATCTGACAACGTGGGTGGAGAGACACCAATTATAGCTTTAAATATGAAAACTCAAATCTGAATTTGCTTCACAGGACTAATTAATCCAGACAGAGTGGTACAATCCTGGATACAGTGTCCAAGCGTATCCATATCCAGATAGAAGAATTAAGTGGTGATGAAAAGGATAGGGAAGTTTTCTGAAGAAGATCGAGGGCTTTTATGTATATATATTGGGCTTAAGATGGTGAGAATACAAAGAAAAAGCTGGGCTTTTATACAACGGGTTGATGAAAGCCAAATTACTTAGTCATCCTGATAAAGGCACCTCTGGAATGCTGCCAGTTGTGCAGGGCAGGACTGAACATGAATAACCCCACATTACCTCTCCCTGTAACTTTTTCTCTCCCTACCAACATGCTTTTTGCCAGGGTATCCTGTGTTTAGACACCACCACCTTGTTAGAACGGTTCAGACATGGCTTTAGCCCATGCCAGCTGATGATTCAGCAGTGTCCAGGATGAAGCCTGGGCCAGGGGCTGTTCCCCACAGGCAGCTTGCAGACAACAGCTGTTTTGGAGGCTGAGAGTTAAATAGCATTGGCCTGGCCAGACAGTGAGCTTTACACATTGGCCTGAGAGACAACTATCTTGGCTCAATCTGTGCAGCCACAGGTTTCCCAGGGTGGTCCCTGGATATTGAGAAGAAGCTCTGCTGGTCTGTGACAGATAGCAGGTCAAAATGTGTGGGTTTTAGCATATGCTCTGCAGACCACCTTCAGACAGCACAATGCAATCCACAAAACAATTGGCAAACTGCTTTTAATCCTGCATATATATTCTATGCGGTGGCTATGTGAAGTGGTTCTCACTGCAAAATGAGGAGAAGCAGTCTGCTGCTTGTTGTAAGAGATAAATCCCTCTTTTCTGTAGATAAGAAACAAACCGTGCATGCAGGTCACTCACATTTGCTGCATCACACTTCTTGCCAAGGGCAAGAAAGTCAGATTTAATTTTTCACTTCATGTATCTTTCTACTGAAAAATATCCTTGCAGAGCTGTTAGTTTTCCCACTCTTCTGTGTTTCTGCTAGATAGATACCAAGTACTGCTTTTTCCTTAATCTGCAGAGGATGTGTTCTGGAAAGATATGAAAACAGTCTTTCTGTGAATGTTTACAAGAAACAAACACAGGCTATTCATTGCTGTAGAGAGAACTATTCTTTGAATTTAAACTGTAAATTAATAATATAGAATGAGTGAAGAATGTTTATTAATTCCACGCTAGCAAAGTATTTTAATAGCTCTGTGGGAAAAAAAGCAGACAGACATGCCTATTAAAATGAATCTTTATACCTAAAAGAAGGGTGCAGTGAACAGAGTAAAATTGAGCAATAAAAATAAAAGAAATTATTAACTTTGAGCAATGCAAAGTGGCAGCTGCCTATTTAGATTTGGAGTTTTTCTGTGATTTCAACAAGGAGGGATTGTTCTCTGGATGCTCTTAATGTGTAAATGGAGGAGGGAGTATCTCCAAAGACCAAGAATTAGTCCAGCAGAAAACTGGTCTAGAAAAGACTGACTTTGCTATGATCAATGTCTATGTCAGCTTAGCTCTCAGAGCTGCCTCACTGAAGGCTCAGACAAATGTTCCTACCAGAACCAGGAGAAAATGGGACTACAAAGGCAGGAAGGGATTGTGGCGGTCTATCTTAAATTGTGGAATGACACTGAGGATAGCCCTGTAATGAAAATCTATGGGGACACACAAACTCTTGTCCCTGGAGTGATTGTGTAAAACTTACTTAAACAACAACTGCTGTCATAGTCCCTGCCTCTAACTCTGTGACTTCACGATGCTGATGTGGCCTGACCTCTTCCTTTATCCCAGCAGCTCAGTCTTGCTACGGTACTACCCCTTTCGTAATTACTACTCATGTTTATTTGTCCCTGCCAGGGAACTGATCTGCATTCAGAATAATTGGATTTTTTTTTAAGTTCAGGTTTAACACAGATTTTTATTTTCCTCTGATCCCTTGGGTTGAAAGTGCTGGTTCAGGCTTTTCCTGCCAGCATGAGGCAGGGTCCAGAAGTGCAAAGGAGCATGGCCATACTAGCTCCCATCAGCCAGTGAAGCCCTGGCAATGCTGCAAAGCAAGGGGCCCAGCTGCACTGTGACAACCTAGCTACAAAAGTGTGATGCAGACTGGTCAATATTTGATCTTTCCCACAATGTTAGTTTACTGCATGGAGTTTTACACTTAGGGCAAGACATCAATGATCTCCTACACTGCAACAGAAATGTGCTCAGTCTCTCACTCTCCTGTAAAGCTAGCAGTCGAGGAGGAACTAACAAGCCTTCCCTCAACTTTTTACCCTAGATGGAGTCCTGATGTTCCAGCAAGTGCCCCTGGTTGAGATTGATGGGATGAAGATGGTGCAGACCAGAGCCATCCTCAGCTACATCGCAGGGAAATACAATCTCTATGGGAAAGACTTGAAGGAGAGAGCCCTGTACCGTAACACCTCTTTTCACTTAATGACCAATCTGTTATTTGATAGCTGCATTATATATAACAAATCCAATCCTGTAAGTCTAGTAAAAAGGCATGAGAAATGCTAACACAATAAAAAGCAAGGACTCCAGCCTTTGCTTGGGTTTTAACCACTGCTTCTGAAATGCTGCTGAACAGAAACAGGCTTTCTTCCTTTTAAAAAATATTTAGCTTTAGTGTATGTTTAGTTTTGGCTGTGAAAATTGGCACTATGGTGGTGATATAAAATTCCTGTAAGTTGCCTTTGTTAATTGGAAAACAGATGAAATAACTTCTGTGCTCTTTTCTGCTGTCTTCCCCCCACCGATAGGATTGACATGTATGTGGAAGGAATAACAGATCTGATGCAAATTATTTTGATGTTTCCTTTCTCTCCACCTGAGGCAAAGGAGAAAAATCTTGACTCGATTAAGGAGAGGGCAACTAACAGGTACTTCCCAGTCTTTGAAAAGGTAAGCGCCAGTGTGGTTGTGTCTATAAAACTTGTATTTACAATTACCAAAAGGTTTCCCCAAAATAAGAACATGTTTGTAGTGCAGGTCAATCCCAAATCCTCACCTTTCTTGGCTCTCTCAAAGAAGGGGAAATACAGAAGAACATTTTCTCTGTTTATTGGCTTGTGTTGTCTGGGCTGTGGTATCTGAACATCTACAAAGCAAACAAATCAGTATGTTCTCAGCTATACAGCAAAACTTTTCACGAAAGTAAAACCCAGCATGTATTATTTCTTTTTTCCTTGAGGGGAGAGTTCCACTCTTACATTTGTTTAGCGCACATCATTCTGCTATGCTTAATTTCAGGAACAATTTCATTAGAAGAATGCAAAAATTCCTTGCAAATAAATCAGGTAGAGAGATTCAGAGTACTTTAGCAAAACAACAGTCATGGATTTCTGCACATCCCACTTTTGAAAACAACAAAACAAACCCATATGACTCAGGCATCTGGCAACCTTTCTCACTTTTGTAACTGTCATCTAGTTTTGATGGAAAACAGTAAAAAAGTAATAAAGAACATCCTAGAAATTCTTATGACTTAATAACTTTTTCCCAAAGGCAGGGATTTCCTTTGGTTAGCTATTGCAATTCTGCATTTCTAAGTTTGCTTCATGGTATAAACATTGGACATAACTTTAAATGAAACCTCTAAATGGCTAATATATAAAAATGAATTTTATAAATTCTCCAAGTTACTCTTTAGTTCCTTCATTATCCCTATTTCTATGGCTGGTACTGGTCTACTTAAGTGTGAGGTTTTGTCCCTGTTCCCAGCACCTGTCATCATTCATCATTACCAAAGTTCATAGTCTACAAAGTTTGGACTACAAAAGTTCAGATTTTTTCCCAACAATAATGAAATGATTTAGGCTCACAGCTTCCAGCTGAAAACTCCACCCTGAAATTTCAGATATAATCACTGTTCAGCTCTATAACTGTGCTGTGAGGCTTAGCTGCCAGGCATCCTGCGCCCAGTTCTCATCTGCAGCCCACATTCTTTTGTATTCTACAGGTTTTGAAACAGCATGGCCAAGAC
This sequence comes from Phalacrocorax aristotelis, assembly GCF_949628215.1. Classification (NCBI taxonomy): domain Eukaryota; kingdom Metazoa; phylum Chordata; class Aves; order Suliformes; family Phalacrocoracidae; genus Phalacrocorax; species Phalacrocorax aristotelis. The sequence continues at coordinate 26,422,841 of NC_134278.1, read as the reverse complement.
TTTCTCGTGGGCAACAAATTCAGCTGGGCAGACGTTCAGCTAATTGAAGCCATTTTAGCAGTGGAGGAGAAAGTACCTGCTGTGCTGTCGGGGTTTCCTCAGTTGCAGGTAATTTTGTTATTGAGCATGCCTGTATTCAGGAGCTAGAGGGTAATCCTGAAGTTATCAGCTCTCTGTGCTATGTAAATCAGGAGTGTGGGCTCCTTGAGGAACTGTTGCTATCATATGTTTGCTTAACATCAAGGACAAGAGGGAATTGATTTAGATGGTTCGTTGGTTTTCCCACACAGTAGTTTGCACCATCAGAACAGCAATGAAAAGAAAAAGCTGGGTTAGTGTATTTGTACCTTCAAAACTACTCCCTGGTGCTCCTGGATATTGAATTTTTGCCTTCAGTTTCTTTCAGGCAGCAGAGATTTAGATATTGTCTGCTCCAGTACTGCCTTCATTGGTAAGAGCAGGCTTTTTGCAGCAGCTGGATCCTTCTCCTGTTGGCCAGAAGGAGACTGTGTAGGTGATCTGAATGAATGTTAGGATCTCTTCTAGCAGCAGGGGGAAGCAGTTGTTCTGTGCAAGGAGCACTGTTTGCTACTGGAGTAGCTGGAATTTCTCTCTTACTCTGTTTTTATTTTTTTAGGCTTTTAAAATAAGAATGAGCAATATGCCTACAATTAAGAAGTTCCTGCAGCCTGGCAGCCCAAGGAAACCCCCCCCAGATGAACATTACGTAGAAACTGTGTTGAAGATTTTTAAGAAATGAATGCCTTGCTACCTTCAGCGAGACAGAAAGTACTGAAAAAAAACCAGAAACCAAACAACCAAAGCCCCAAACCAAAGGAATTAGGAAGCTCAGTAAATTAGTATCATTGTAGTTAAAACCAATGGTTAAAAAAAAACCAACCAAACAAAAAAAAAACAAAAACCCCAAAACAAATCCAAAACGGAAATAAAGCATTCTGATTACTCTGGCAATGTGACAGTAGATTTGTCTTTACTGATAACAAATGTTTGGCAAAACATGAAAACAAAGGACTATGAAAGCAAAGAACTGTTTGTAGGGTAGGGAATTTATTCATTTGGAAAAGGACTGATGAAGTGTTAGTATTGTCAGAATGTAACTTCTTGAAGAAGATATTTTCTGGATGAAAATAGGTGTCAGAATAAGAGCTGTTGGAGAGGAGAAAGAGAAGAAGACTCATTGAATCACTTGTCCTTTAAGGAAGTAGACTTGTTTCAAGACAAATTTTTGTCAGTGAGTACTTATATTGCATTATTTTTACAGTATTGTGTGAATGAAACTTCTAAATTAATATTCGTTTCATCTGTTACCGCAGCCAAATCTCTGGTTTCTCATACTTCTCAGACCTTGCCTAGGAACCAGCTCTTATAATGTTCCATTAGTTTCTTCCTCTATCTTTTTGATGTGATTCTTCCAGGCAAACTTATTTCAGTGTTTCCAGTGCACCAAAGTCTGTGTACCTCTTCACTGATTAACCTCTTCAAAGGATGGGGAGGGCAGAGCCACGTCCTCAAACAGCCAATGACTCAGGTTCAGTATTTGTTCATGCTTCTTTCTGTGCATTTGTCTGCCATTTTGGGGGACTCTCGGTTCTGGACACCAACGGCCAGCTACATCTTTGTCCTAGTAAAACAAGAAGCACCAGGCTCCTTTCCCTGGCTCTGAGGCCATATAGAGTCATGGAATGGTTTGGGTTGGAAGAGACCTTTAAAGATCATCTAGTTCAACCTTGTGCCATGAGGCAGGGACACCTTTCACTGGACTAGCTTGCTTAAAGCCCCCTCCAACCTGGCCTTGAGTGTTTCCAGAGAGAGGAGACATACACAACTTCTCTGGGCAGCCTGTTTCCAGAGAGGGTCTCATCTCACCACCTTCATTGGGGACAAAAAAAATATTCCCTATGTCTAATCTAAATCTACCCAATGCTTTAGAACCCCGTCACTTGCTTGATCACTTCAGACCTCGGTAAAAAGTTTCCCTCCATCTTTCTTACAAGTTTTATTATTGAAAGGCCCCAATGAGGTCTCTCTGGAGCCTTCTCTTCTCCAGGCTAAACAACTCAAACTCTCTCAGCCATTCTTCACAGGAGAGGTGTTCCAGCCCTCTGATCATTTTTGAGGCCCTCCTCTGGACATGCTTTAAGAGGTTTGTGACTTTATTCTGCTGGGGGCCCCAGAGCTGGATGCAGTACCCCAGGTGGGGTCCAACCAGAGCGGAGTAGAGGGGCAGAATCACCTCCCTCGAACTGCTGGCAACGCTTCTTCTGATGCAGCCCAGGGTACGGTTGGCCTTCTGGGCTGTGAGCGCACATTGATGGCTCATGTCCGGTTTTTCATTCACCACTATCCCCAATTCCTTCTCCACAGGGCTACTCTCAATCCATTCATTCCTTCACCTGTGCTGATAATGGGGATTGCCCTGACCTGTGGGCAGCACCTTGCACTTGGTCTTGTTAGGCTCACGTGGGCCTATTTGTCAAGCCTGTCCAGGTCCCTCTGGATGGCATCCCTTCCCTCAAGTGCTTCATCTGCACCACTCAGCTTGGTGTCAGCTACAAACTTGCTGAGGGTGCAATTAATCCCACTGTCTATGTCCTTAATAAAGATATTCAGCAGTACCAGTCCCAGAATGGACCCTTGAGTGACACCACTTGTTACTGATCTGTGTTTGGACGTAGAGCTGTTGACTGCTCTTCAGTTGTCTTCTGTTGTCTTCTCCATTGAACAGTCCATCCATCAAACCCATATGTTTCCAATTTAGGGGCAAGGATGTTGTGGGGGACTGTATCAAAGGTCTTACAGAAGTCCTGGTAAGTGACATCAGTAGCTTTTCCCTTGTCCACTGATGCAGTCACTCCATCATAGAAAACCCCAAGATTAGTCAGGCACAATTTGCCATTATTGAAGCCATGCTGGCTGCCTCTCATCTCCTCCCTGTCTTCCATTTGTTTTGACATGTCGTCCAGGAGGATATGTTCCATGATCTTATCAGGTACTGAGGTGAGGCTGAGCGGTTGGTAGTTCCCAGGGTCCTCCTTTTTATGCTTTTCAAAAATGGGCATGATGTTTCCATTTTCTCCGGTCACTGGGGTCTTTGCCTGACTGCAATGACTTTTCAAATATCACAGAATCACAGAATGGCAGGGGTTGGAAGGGACCTCTGGAGATCGTCTCGTCCAACCCCCCTGCTTGAGCAGGGACACCCAGAGCAGGGGGCACGGGAACGCATCCAGGCAGGTTTTGAATGCCTGCAGGGAAGGAGACTCCACACCCTCTCCGGGCAGCCTGTGCCACTGCTCTGGCACCCTCACAGGAAAGAAGTTTTTTCTCATGTTCAGGTGGAACTTCCTGTGTTCCAGTTTGTGCCCATTGCCGCTTGTCCGGTCATTGGGCACCACGGAAAAGAGCCCGGTCCCATTGTCCTGACACCCACCCTTTAGATACTTATAGGTATTGATGAAATCCCCCCTCAGCCTTCTCTTCTCCAGGCTAAACAAACCCAAGCCTCTCAGCCTTTCCTCATGAGAAAGGTGCTCCAGTCCCCTGATCATCTTGGTAGCTCTCTGCTGGACACGCTCAAGCAGTTCCGCATCCTTCTTAAAATGGGGGGCCCAAAACTGGACACAGGACTCCAAATGTGGTCTCACCAGGGCAGAGTAGAGGGGGAGGACAACCTCCCTCAACCTGCTGGCCACAGTCCTTTTAATGCAGCCCGGGATACCGTTGGCCTTCTTGGCCCCAAGGGCACATGGCTGCCTCATGGCCACCTTGCTGTCCACCAGCACTGCCAGGCCCTTCTCAAAAGAGCCACTTTCCAGCAGGTCAGCCCCCAGCCTGTACTGGTGCATGGGGTTGTTCCTCCCCAGGTGCAGGACCTTGCACCTGCTTTTGTGGAATTTCATGAGGTTCCCCTCGGCCCAGCTCTCCAGCCTGTCCGGGTCTCACTGAATGGCAGCACAGCCTTCTGGTGTATCAGCCACTCCTCCCAGCTTGATATCATCAGCAAACTTGCTAAGGTTACACTCTACCCTATCACCCAGGTCATTGATGAATATGCTGAACAGGACTGGACCCAGAACAGATCCCTGGGGAGCACTACTAGTGACAGGCCTCCATCCAGACTCTGCTTCATTAATCACAACCCTCTGAGCTCGTTGTTGAGCCAGTTCTCTATCCACCTCACTGTCCACTCATCCAACCCACACTTCCTTAGCTTGCCTGTGAGGAGGCTATGGGAGACAGTGTCAAAAGCCTTGCTGAAGTCAAGATAGACAACATCCACTGCTCTCCCTTCGTCGACCCAGCCAGTCACGCCATCATAGAAGGCTATCAAGTTGGTCAAGCATGATATTCCCTTGGTGAATCAACTTTGACTATTTCTGACAACCTTCTTGTCCTCAACATGCCTGGAGATGACCTCCAGGATGAACTGCTCCATCACCTTTCCAGGAATGGAGGTGAGGCTGACTGGCTTCTAGTTCCCCAGGTCCTCCTTTTTGCCCTTTTGGAAGATTGGAGTGACATTTGCTTTCCTCCAGCCCTCGGGCACCTCTCCTGTCCTCCATGACCTTTCAAAGATGATGAAGAGTGGCTCATCAAGAACATCCACCAGCTCCCTCAGCACTCGTGGGTGCATCCCATCAGGGCCCATGGATTTGTGAGGATCCAGTTTGCATAGGTGATCTCTGACCCAATCCTTCTCAAGCGGTGGTAGGTCTTCCTTTCTCCAGATTTGTCCTCTCTTCTCTGGAGGCTGGGATGCCTGAGGGCCAGCCTTAGCAGTAAAGACCGAAGCAAAGAAGGCACTCAGTAACTCCGCCTTCTCTGTGTCTTGTACCACCAGGGCCCCTTCCTTGTTCAGCAGTGGGCCCACTGTATCCCCAGTCTTCCTTTTACTGGAGATGTATTTAAAGAAGCCCTTCTTGTTATCTTTGACACGCATTGCCAGACTGAATTCCAAGTGGTCCCTGGCCTTCCTCGTCACATCTCTGCACAACATGACAACATTCCTATATTCCTCCCAAGTGGCCAGTCCCTTTTTCCACATACTGTGAACCTCCCTCTTCCATTTGAGTTTCTCTAGAAGCTCTTTGCTCATCCATGCGGGTCTCCTGGCTCCTCTGCCTGACTTCTTCCTCCTCAGGATGCACCGATCTTGAGCTTGGAGGAAGTGGTCCTTCAATACTGTCCAGCTCTCTTGGACCCCCCTGCCTTCCAGAGCCCTATCCCATGGGATTCCTCCAAAGCAGGTCTTTGAAGAGGCCAAAGATGGCTCTCTTGAAGTCTAAGCTTGTAACTGGACTCGTTGCCCTGCTTCTACCTCGCAGTATCCTAAACTTGACCATCTCATGGTCACTGCAGCCAAGGCTACCCCCAACTCTGACATCCTCAACCAGCCCTTCCTTTTTTGTTTAGGTAAGGTTGAGCAGCACATCTTGCCTCGTTGGCTTCTCCACCACCTGCATCAAAATGTTGTCCCTGATGCTCTGCAGGAACCTTCTGGATTGTGCATGGCTTGCTGTGTTGCTTTTCCAGCAAATATGTGGGTGGTTGAAGTCCCCCATGAGGACCAGGGCCTACGATTGTGAGGCTACTTCCAGCTGTCTGTAGAAGGCTTTATCAACTTCCTCTTCTTGATCAGGTGGCCTGTAGCAAACGCCCACAACAGTGAAACACCCACAAGAGTGAATATGATGGAGAGTGGCTTAGCAACTACATCTCCCAGTTCTCTTGGGACCCTGGGATGCATCTCATTGGGTCCTATGTACTTGTGCATGTTCAGGTTCCTCAGGTGGTGTCAAACTTTACCTCCTCCTATGATGGGAGGGACTTTATTCCCTATGAGTCCGTGCATTGAAGTTCAGGGGACTTGTGATATGAGTGAAGAGTGATTTCCAGTGAAAACACAGGCAAAAATCCTCGTTGAGTACCTCAGCCTTCTCCATGTCAGTTGTCACCAGATCCCCTGTCTCATTTATAGAATCACAGAATCATTAATGTTGGAAAAGACCTCTAGGATCATCAAGTCCAACCATCAACCCAACACAACCATGTCTCCTAAAACATGCCCTGAAGTGCCACATCTATACATTTTTTGAACACCTCCAGGGATGGTGACTCCACCACCTCCCTGGGCAGCCTGTTCCAGTGCCTGGCCACTCTCTCAGTAAAGAAATTTTTCCTAATATCCAGTCTGAACGTCCCCTGATGCAGCTTGAAGTTGTTTCCTCTCATTCTATCGCTAGTGACCTGGGAGAAGAGACCAACACCCACCTCACTACAACCTCCTATTAAACTCTCTTATTACTCAACACTGTGTAACTACATTCAAACAGTCTGTTGTGGCCAGGCCCTGGCATGGACTGATTGTGGCTGGGAGCCCTCTGGGTGAGAGCACCAGGCATGGGCCAATAACCCCTGAGTGAGCCACCATCAATTCAGTCACAAAGATGGTGACTTCCAGCACCTGTGCCCTGGCACTGCCTCATCAATGTGATCTTCGGAGAACTCCAGAGGGCAAAACCTGAGTCTGAGCTGCCACTGTGCGCAGAAGGAAATGTGGGCAGCCTAGAGGTGCTGCTGCTTTGGCATTGCCCTTGAGGCAATGTGTTCGGACTAGTGACACCAAGGCAGCCACAGCTCCTCCCAGTGAGGCCTGTCTGCAATGGTGGAGGTAAATCACGGAGTGGCTATGGCGAAGGGAGGGGTGGCGTCACAGAGCAGCACAGGTTTCATGGCTAGGACTTCTCAGGTGCCTTAAAGGTGCAATAAAGTCGCCTGAATTTCCCTTATTTTCAATTTCTCCTTGTGCAGGTAAGTTTACTAATCATTTAGTGAGTCATGCTCATTATCTCTGTACAAGAAAACTATTTAAGGATTCTTGGAAAGTGACTTTGGGTCAATGTGAACAATGAGGAATATGCCACCCAAAAGACTCCCAGGTCTGATGTCAGGGTCAAGTCAGGCTGAAGGGAGGAATGGACTTGCATTGCTTTCGCCCTGGATCTCTGCTCCAAACACTAGGCCATTGGGCACAGAAGTTGTGGCTGGCATCAGTGCCTTGCTTGACAAGACTGTCAGTCTTATTTGGCCATGACTACCTAACCCTCTGGGAGTCACAGGAGGTCTTGGAAAGATCTCCTCTGGACACAGCTCCTCACTTAGCTGGGTGTGCCAGCATGTGGGATCTGTGCTGGCCTGCCTCGCCCTCACCAGGTGCCCTGAGCCATGATTCCTCAGGCCACCCAAGTGCTCCAGTTTGTGATACCAGCCTCCCTGTGTCACCTTCACTGTCAGTGCTTTTTCTTCTCCTGGTTCCCTAGTAAGTGAAAGCAGCAGGTCTCAAGCAGTTGCAGTAAGAAGTTGCTTTTCTTCTGGAAATTCTAGAAATTCCTTCTGGATTTTACAGGAAAAGTACCTGAACTTATTTGTTAACAGTTGGCAATGCCATAGGTGGACTGCCCATGTGGCTGCCATGCATCCTACCACCTTGTCAGCAGGCCCCTCTATCCTGTCCCAAGAAGAAAGCCACTGCATACCTGCCCGTGCAGGGACACCACCTCCCTAGTAGCTGCTACTGCAGCGATGTACATCTCCATGCAATCCATGTGGCTGCTACCTCTCCACACTGAGCAACAGGATGTGCTTTGAATGTGAAAGTGGAATTGCTATGAGCTGGTTGGTACATTACTTGCTTACACCCCTGTAAGAGGTCAAAATGTAGTCAATGTTACCATCTTTAAATTAAGGCCTGTGGATGAACTGGACTTTTTAGGATCTCTCTGCAAAGATGTCCTTGCAAAACTCATTTTTCGTCATAAAATCAATTATTTCAAACCTTGTGTATGATCTTACCAGCATTTCACAGTCAGGTTAAAAATATATTATCACTTGAGAACAAAGCGTCATGGAAGAAACATGCAATCTGTTTTGCGGACTCAGGTAAGGCAGAGGTGGTTTATTTCTACAGCTGTAGGACAGAAGACAGAGCAACAGAATTTCAGCTTCTATTTATTTTAAAACAAAAATATTAGGGCTTATATACATTTCCAGCAGACAATAACTGCCTAGTGAAGGGGCCTGATGTGCAGAGCAGCATCTGCGTAGAAGGAAACTTTGTTCCAGCAGATGTCAGTAACCAAACCCGATGCTTAATACTGCCATGACGAAAGTGTAGAAAAAAGGAAATTAGAATATTGGGAAATGAGCCCGTTAGGGAGAAAACAGGAGAATGACCTTCCTTTTCAAATTGCTTGCATTCCCCCACACCTCTCTCACACAGCAGACTACAAAAGGACAATTAATTATTTACTTCTGTTAGGCTGCAACTAGATGAAGTAGAGGTTTTTAACTGAATATGTTCTGGATTTTGTCAGAGGCAACGTATTCTTTTACTACTATGATACAATTACGTAGATTTTTGGCTATGTCCTGCAAACACTGAAACTCATCTTTGCTCACCTGAGAGCAAGAGTGTGCTTATGCACATAATTCAAATAGTGAGTGCTGGCAAACTGCGTACTTGAGTGCACCTTTATGCTTTAAGCATGAATGGAACTGAAGTAGAAAATATACTCCTGGGAGTCATTCACACGTGTGTGTAAGGTAGGGCCTTCCTGTAAGATTTTGTTAGTTTTATTACCAGGTGGTTGTTGGTTTTTTTTTAAAAAGTACCTCCCTTAGTGTTGTCAAGCTTTTCATCAAGCTAAACAAGAGAGTAAATCTGAAAATAAGGGTGCTGGAAAAAATGCTAGCATGCCGTATTTGCAGCTTAACCCTGTAAGAGGTACAAAAAAAACCTTAAAACCAATTGCATTTCCCACTGGTATAGGACATACATTGACATAAACTGTAGGGACAGAGAGCACAAGCAGTTCAACAAGCTGTATGGCACATTCTGAGCTCCATGGAGCAAGAGGGCTGGAGGTCATTGTCGGGAGACGGCAGATACACATAGACTTCTGGTACTTGGTTCATAAGTCTTCCTTTCCATGCCCACCTTGTGTTTCAGAACAGAAATTGCATTTCCCATCAGTTTTCCACTCTTAAATTCCCAACAACTGCCGGAGGAACAGCTAGCAGAGGTAAGTGGCTGGCATCTCACACTCTAGGGTAGTGAGGACCTGCAGGTCAGATATTGAAATGGTCAATGCATCTTCATATTATGCCATAGGTGACCTTAGAGTGGAGTTGTGCTGGTTTGTATCACATTACTGCTTGAGTGGGCTTGGAGGGATACTTGCAGGGGAAGTTAAGAGATTAACCGTGGTTTCAGAGAGAAGGAGCCTGAAATCATTACTAGTAGCAAACTAAGAAACCTTTGAATTTTTTTAATACTGGGATACTTTCTGTGCTGGCTGATGGAAGGCTGAGAAAAGCTTTCAGGAGGAAAGAGGAAAGATGCTAAAGGGAAGGTTTTCAGGTGTGAAATGCTCTGGAAGTTCTGATATTGCCTGCATACTTACTTACATTCTTACATACTGACTATCTCCATGGGGAAAGAATCACATCCACAAAGAGGAAAGGTCCAGGGACTGGAAGTGTGGAAGGGAAAATAGCTGGTGAATATCTGGTGAAAGGTCTGGAGCACAAATCTTATGAGGAGTGGCTGAGGGAACTGGGGGTGTTTAGCCTGGAGAAGAGGAGGCTGAGGGGAGACCTTATCGCTCTCTACAACTACCTGAAAGGAGTTTGTAGCGACTTGGGTGTTGGTCTCTTCTCCCAGGTCACTAGTGATAGAATGAGAGGAAATGGCCTCAAGCTGCATCAGGGGAGGTTTAGTTTGGATATTAGGAAAAATGTCTTCATTGAAAGAGTGGTCAGGCATTGGAAGAGGCTGCCCAGGGAGGTGGTGGAGTCACCATCCCTGGAGGTGTTCAAAAAACGTGTAGATGTGGCACTTCAGGGCATGTTTTAGGAGACATGGTAGTATTGGGTGGACAGTTGGACCTGATGATCCTGGAGGTCTTTTCCAACCTTAATGATTCTATGATTCTGTGATAGGGAATAATCACAGGTAAGTGCGACAGTTTGGAATTTGCCAAGAAGACACAAACTAAGATTACAAACTAAGCAGGTGAGAGAGAGAAAGGGAGCCAACTAGAGGGAACTAGAAGGAAAACTGAAAGCTTAACGTTCTGTTATGTAGAGAGATAGCTCTAAAAGCAACGATAAGCAGGCAACACCCCATTCACAACCTTCTCTTTGCCTCACATGGAGATGGCAGGAGCTGCTGATGTTAGCCAAAGAAAGATGGTTGCTTATTTTCACTGAATACCACAGTGTTGTTTTGGTTTTGCTTAGGCAAGGTCTCGCATTTGTTATTCAGTCATGTAAGAAACTGCTGGCAAGAATGCATCACGGTAAAAAAATTTCAAGCTCAGTAGCACTGGGAACACCTGCTGGATTCTAGGTAACCCACTTGCTCTTCAAAATGTTTGGGAAACGCCTAATGGCCTTCATATACCTGAAGCCAAGTGTTAAGTCAGCATGAGGATCACTGGACATTTTCTTTCTTTTAATTTCTCTCTTCCCTCTGCAAGGATATCTTTTGTAAACATATTCCTGGGTTTATAAGATGGTTGCATTGCACACTTATCCTGCCAAGTTCAGAGGGTGTAATTCAGTGTGGAGAAATGTTTCATGGGACATAATGTGTGAGCTGCACTTTTCAAGTATGCTGAACACAGGCAGCGTCAGTTTGGAAAAACAGCAACAAATGGGAGCTTTGTTTTAAATAATATGAAACACCAGAGCTGCACTTTGTTTCTGCAGCAAGGCAGGACTGGGTATATCCCAACAGGTCTCGTTAGCCACAGATACGACTGAAAAAAGAAAATTTTTTTAAAAATGCATACCTCATGGTTTTAATAGAAGGGGCTAAGTGGAAACAAGCTGGTGGGCAACTGCAGCAGCTGGGGTGAATATACACTCCTAAGTTATTAGGGTATCTTTGACATTTCCCCTAGTTTTAACTCCTGGGTGGCCAATTTGAACCTAGATATTCTTAAAAGATCAGATGCCTTCAGGCATGCAAGATACAAATGACACTTCTATAGCATTTTCCAAAATACTTTACAAGTTCAGTGAAGTGACATTTCCAAAAGTCCTGTTACGTTAGGAGACAGACTGTATTGTATTCTTCACTTTTATTTAGGCTAGTAACTGTGTTGAGAGGACTTGCCTGAAACCTTGGTGGATACCTGTGATAGGGTAAGAAATGTCAGTGTTGCGATAAATCACCCTCTGAAGATTTCTACTCCTCTCTCCTACCCCTAAGGGAAGATTGAAGGGGCTGGCTTCTAAATTTTTAACTGCCTTGGTTGTGACAGCATCATTTCGAGTACTTTGGATACTGGCTGTAGCTCAAGTACGTAGTGAGGGATTCCTCCTGAATTTAGACCTATTCAAAGGAGACTAGACAGCTAGACTAGATGTAGGTGTCTACAAAGTTAGGTGAGATGATTTTTCCCAAGCTGTCTACACTGTGATTAACATTCATGCTTGAACTCATGTTTCCTTACCTTGCAGTCCTATGACACAGTGAATGTCAAGTCCTTTTAGGCATAGTCACTAGATCTGGGATATATCCTAGAGTTTATCATGGCCAGGCCTACAAATAATTAATCCAGCCAATCTACGTAAGAGTGAGTTTGGGTTTGTGAAACACTACCAGATGCACTTGGGTACACAAGTCTATGCAGGGAAAGCTTCAATCTCCCACCTTGTCCTAGATTCTGTGTCATAAGTCATGTCTGTCCAACAATGACAGAAACACTGTTTCCAGAAGTGCGGTTTGACCTTTTACTCTTAAAAAAACCTGTGCTAACAGCAAACATCAGCACTCCCAGAAGCCTAGAGGGGAAAGCAGTCACTTCTCAAGCAAGCAAATAAAATATTCTCATGCAGCATTCTGTTTCATGATAAAATATGAATAAATTACTTCAGGCTGGATGTTAACAGAAGGCTAAATGTGGGCAGCTTGTGCTTCTACAGTGACACCAAGAGTGGGCTTCTGCTGCACTGTCATGGTTTTAGTTGGGATAGAGTTAATTTTCTTCACTGCAGCTGGCATAGTGCTGTGCTTTGGACTTAGTATGAAAGCAATGTTGATAACACACCGATGTTTTGGTTGTTGCTGGGTAGTGCTTGTACTAGTCAAGGACTTTTGCGGCTTCCCATGCTCTGCTGGGTGCACAAGAAGGCGGGAGGGGAGGTGGCACAGCTAAGAGAGTGGATTCAAACTGGCCAAAGGGATATTCCATATCATGTATCGTCATGCCCGGTATGTTAACTGGGAGGAGCTGGCCGGGGGAGGGAGGCAGCAATCGTGGCTCGGGGACCAGCAGCGTCGGTCAGTGGGTGGTGAGTGGTTGTATCGTTTGTGTTTTCTGGTTTTTTTTCCCCTTTTTCCCTTTTCCTTTTTATTATATTATCATTATTGTTATTACTATAATAATTATTATTATCATTATTATTTTATTTTAATTATTAAACTGTTCTTATGTCTCAACCCATGAGTTTTCTTAATTTTGCTCTTCGATTCTCTCCCCCATCCCACAGGGGTGGAGGGAGTGAGCAAGCAGCTGCGTGGTGTTTAGTTGCCAGCTGAGGCTGAACCACGACATGCACCTAGCACAGACACCTGGGGCTCTCTGTGACACCTCTGCAGGTCTGGTCATCGTGCCATGGCACATGCCGCAGAGCCGGGCTCTCTGGAGCAGAAGCTGGAGGCCGGGGGACACCCTGGAACATGCACAGTGGTGTGGACACCTCTGCGTAGGTGACTGGGCCCCCACTGCAGGCTTTCAGAGGCTGGAGAGGAGAACGTCCCAAAGTGTAAGATGGAGACAGAGGGGAATAAGAAAGAAAAGAGCCTGAAACAGAAGGCTGAGCCTACAGGATGTGCTGTCAGTGAGAAGCCTGCTTCTGTGAAGCATGGCTCTCCTCATGTGCTGTATAGGGTACAGAGTGTTCCATTTGGGGACTAGGCACCTCCTAAAAGACAAGATGGTGCAGTGGTGACTGTTTTGATGCCTCATCATTATGTGGTTCTAGCTCTAAATAAATAATCAAGCTTATTTTATTGTCAAGCATAGAACACATTGGTCTAACGGGCACCAGTGGTGGAGACTGATGGGATGAGGATAATTTTCAGCTACAGAGCAGCAAAGTACATCTACAGGAAGGACCTGAAGGAGAGAGCCCCCTGTACCGTAACAACTAATTTTTTTGTTTGATAGACTACAATTCATAGAACCTCCCTGTGTAATACGAGAAGAATATCCCAGCCCACAGTTACATTCAGGGTGATTCAGCAGATTTTTGTCTAGCACGTTGACCTTGCCTTCAGGTGATGTCTACAACAGTATTAATCAGCTAGGTTAGGCCGGCAGGATGGTGCATGGAACTTTATGCTGTATTGACTCTTTGAAGTTAACAGAGTTATCAGAAGAAAGCAGTCAGCAGTGCAGAGGGCAGTTTGTCTTCTGATGCTGCTCTTCATTCACTGCCTCCTACAGTTGTCTTTGGTGTGCATTTTCACCAGGTCAAATTCAGGGAAACTTTTTTTGACAAAAACAGAAGAAAACCTTCTATGTCCAGGAATAAAGTGGCTGGAGAGCTGCCTGGTGGAGAAGGACCTGGGGTGTTGGTTGAGAGCCAGCCGAGCCAGCAGTGTGCCCAGGTGGCCAAGAAAGCCAGCAGCATCCTGTCTTGTATCAGGAATAGTGTAGCCAGCAGGAGCAGGGAGGTGATTGTGCCTCTGTACTTGGCACTGGTGAGGCTGTACCTTGAATGTTGTGTTCGGTTTTGGGCCCCTCAGTACAAGAGGGACATTGAGTTGCTGGAGTGTGTCCAAAGAAAGGCAACGAAGCTGGTGAAGAGTCTGGAGAGCGGGTCAAATGAGGAGTGGCTGAGGGAGCGGGGGGTGTTTAGCCTGGAGAAGAGGAGGCTGAGGGGAGACCTTATCGCTCTCTACAACTACCTGAAAGGAGGTTGTAGTGAGGTGGGTGTTGGTCTCTTCTCCCAGGTCACTAGCAATAGAATGAGAGGAAATGGCCTCAAGATGCATCAGGGGAGGTTTAGATTGGGTATTAGGAAAAATGTCTTCATTGAAAGAGTGGCCAGGCACTGGAACAGGCTGCCCAGGGAGGTGGTGGAGTCACCATCCCTGGAGGTGTTCAAAAAACGTGTAGGTGTGGCACTTCAGGGCATGTTTTAGGAGACATGGTAGTGTTGGGTGGACAGTTGGACCTGATGATCCTGGAGGTCTTTTCCAACCTTAATGGTTCTTTGATTCTGTGAGTCTATGAACGAAATTAAACAGAAAAAGTCTCCTGAGGGAATGTCTCCCATCACTAAGGAAGGGAAGGAAGCTTATGAAGAATTCCAGCTGAATTAGTTAAAAATAGAAATAAAAAACTATAAAATACTACAGTAAAATTTTGATTGCTATCACAGTATTTTTTTAAACCTTGGGAGCTTTTAGCTCTTATGATTATTTTTAACTAGCAGGTTGCCAAACAATGAAAATAGGAAGCATACAGTTTTTTGCTGGCACAGATGTTCCCGATGACCATGACCTCTCGTGACTCTTACATTGGTGCATAGTCAGCATTTGTCAGGAATTTATTTTCTGTAGGTGAGAAGTGACTTAACAGACCTAATTGGTTTTATTTGTTTAAGAAATAGGAGTTTCCCATTGGCAGAGAACTGTTTGGCATTCTTTTTGTGGGAGGGGCTACAGACCTGTATATTTTGAGGCAAAGCCACTGAGAGCTTAGAGTGAGTTATTCTGTGTCCAAGGTAAGCTTTTTGGATTTTGGACATGTATAGGGAATTAGTGTACTTAAAACTAAGTGAATGGGTTTTATGGATTAAATACTTATATGTACTTTCTTTACTAACATGGTTATGTGCATCACATGTTAAATTACTAATCAACTGCTTCCTAGGTGTACAAATTTAAGAAAAAGAACCATAGGTCTCAGAAATGTGGAGTGCTTCCTCTCACCCCCTTCCTCCTATCGTAGAGAAGATTACATGTTATTTACAAGGGGAATATGGAGGTTTTTTAGCCATTTTCTTTTTGCTTCTTTTAATGCTTCAGCTTTATTGTTGTCATGGCATTAATAACTGTGAAGCTAGTATAAACTAGGGACTGTCTACATGTTTTCTGCTGATGTGCACACACTGGTTCTGAGTGGGGAGGGCAACAGTCTGTCTAGAAACTGTTGTTGCTTTAAATTCCATCAGAGTTGGAATTGGACCGAGCAGGCATTGCACTTTGGCTCTGTCTGTGGTAAAGGCAAATCTAATGTCACCAGAGACAAAATTAAATTCCATGTATTCGGGCGTTTGCCTAAAGCAATGAGAGGAGCGGGGAGTGTTGTAAATGAGACTGAATGCTTAAAATGGGGGGGAAAAATCCTTCCCATCATGTTATAATGGCACAAAGAGGCTGCTGGAGAAAGCACAGCAATTGCTGAGTTTATAACGTGTATCTGATTAAACAGTAAACTGTATCCTGAGATAATGCCAAAATAAACAGAGCAGTGTATCTCACACACCCTGTTTTTTGGTCAGAGCAAAATGCTTTGGCATGCAAATGGGTTTTGATTTGCTTGTTCTCTGACATGGGCCAACCGCTCCCAGTACAGAATTCTGCTTAACTAAACTGCACACATAAAAGACATCTTGAGGCAAAATGATAAAATGCAGTCTCTCAGTATAGTCTTTTACCTACTCTACTAATTTGATGAGAGTCTTGGACCATAAATCATTGGTTTTAAACAAAACTTTGAACAATGCTTGAGAACCAGTTAAAGACTCAAAGCTAGCATTCTGAATCCTTATTTTGCAAAATGTACTTCTTTATTCCAGGTAGTAAGAAATCAGGCACATAGAACCATGTCTGGGAAACCCAAGCTGTACTACTTCAATGGACGAGGACGAATGGAATCAATTCGATGGCTATTAGCAGCAGCCGGGGTTGAGGTTTGCATCTGTTTTTTATACCAAGAGCATGTGACAAATATGTATTTTTACTGTTCCTTATAAAAAATGTGACTGGCCAGCAGTTTCAAGCTCTACATTTAATACATTGCTGACCAAGCCAACAATGACCGCTAACTTACCCTAAGCAGGGGGACGAGTTCCCGTTTCACATCCAAGCACCATGTGCCAAGCCTACTGGTAACACCACAAATGCCTTTCCTCTCCCCTGTAGCTAGTGAAAGAAAAAATTTAAAACCATAGCAGCAGAACTTGGCTCCTTACCTTCTGATCACAGGGGTTGAGCACTTTTGATTCTGAAGACCTTCAGTTAAATCCCATGTCCAAAATAGCAAAAAATTATTATGCCTACTACAATGTAGCTTGCCCCTGAAGGTACTGTATATTATAAAACACGAAGTAATTGTTTTTACCTCTAATGGTTTCTGATATTGAACTAGAGAAGGAGTGGGGGGATCGGTGTGTTTTAAGAGCTCTGAGTGGTGATAGGCAATGTACCAGAAAGCTGCACAGAGCACATGACCTCTTCTCTTCATCCCTCTTTTTGCCAGCTTGTGGCAAAGGAGCTATACCACAGTTCTGCTGCTGCAGTGTGAATTTACCTATCCTCCTCTCTCCCTGCACCATCTCTTGCCAGTACTGACAACAGAAGCAGCATGGTCATCGTTTGCTCAGCAGACAGTGTTTTGTGCCTTTCAGTCACCTCAGCTTTAGCCAAAATCTTACCAGCGTAAAAATGTGTGAGGGAAGAGAAGAGCATGTGACGGAGGCAAAGTAAATTCTTAAAGATATCACCTCCAAATCTGATTTTTTTTTTAAATAAAATTCCCCAAAACACAGCACACTGCTCTCTTGTCTCATGCAAAGCAGAAGCTAAAACGTCCAGTGACAACAGAATTTTTCTTCTGTATTTCCTGCAGTTTGAAGAATGTTTTCTGGAAACAAAGGATGATCTGATAAAGTTACAGAAGGGTAAGTTTCCTTCACTTTTTAATAATTAAATAATAATCAGAATTGTTTGTCTTAGAGCACCTAAGAAGCCTTATGTCTCTTAAAAAGAAAATCTAGACTGGATTGTACATGAGGTATCACAGATGCACACTGCAGTGTGTTAGATGGCATCATCCACACATTGCTTGACTGAATCACAGAAGGGCTGAGGTAAGAACGGACCTCTCGAGATTGTCTGCTCCACCTCCCCTCTTCAAGGAAGGCCACCTAGAGCCAGTTTCCCAGGGCAGTGTCCAGTTGGGTTTTGTGTATCTCCAAGGATGGAGACTGCATAGCCTCTCTGGGCAACCCATGCCAGTGTCCAGACACTCTCACAGTAAAAAAACCCCTTTCCTTAAGTTCAGATGATTGACTCTCCTTTGTTTCAGTTTGTGCCCATTGCCTCCTGTCCTACCACAATACAGGTTTTTGTCATCAGATCATCTTGAAATTCATTAGCATTTTAGGTTGCCTAAAAAGTTGATGTTTTATAATCTGTATGAAACCAGAGTTCCAGATTTCTGAGTTTAACCTGTACCTCTGATGAGGTCCTGTTTCCCAAGGCAACTACTCACCTTGCTGTCTCTAGCTTCCATCTTTGTGAACATGATACTCACGTTCCCTCCAAACCAAATTACATTTCTGTGCTCTTCTGGTTTGCTAGGCTTTTCAAAGAAGTCTGAGCTAGGGTGGGCATTTGCAGTCCTGCTCTCCTTTGGGAACAATGCCTTGATCCCCCTGCCACCTGCACACATTCAAAAAGAATTTTGAGACTCAACCATAAATGAAAATGTCCTCTTAATAGCAGACAGTTTCTCTGCATGATTGCCTAACAGTTAATACAAAGACAGACGTAGCTGAACAGTTATCTGAGTCAAGAAATATGATTCCATAAAGCAAATACTCTGACTCGCTTCTCTGACCAGTTCTTGAAGGTATTTTGACTTCTTCCTTGCTAGAATAAGGCTTCTGCAGACTAGTAAGGGATTTATATGGCTATAGCCTCACACCAAGTGATATTTGGCTCTTGCAGGAATCTCAGGAAACCCACCCATTATTCCCTGCTTCATGCCCGTACAGATGTGTGCAATTGTATGAAGTCAACACAGTAATCACAAAGATATTATATGCATTTATATTCACGTTATATGTTGACAAGCCCTTAAATAGTCCAGATTTGTATAATACCAAAACATGACAGAAACTGGCTGGGTCTGATCCTTCAGTCCTTCTCACCTGTATTAACCTCCATAAAAATAATTTGAGTTAGGGCCATGCAGTGCAGGGTTTGTCTTTTTCAGTGTATGACTGCTGAAAGTTCTGCATTTGGGAGCTTCCTCAGATTTGAATAAACTTCAAGAAGCTGATTTCTATAATATTAGGTTATTAACATGTCAGTAAGAAATAGTTCTTGGTTTCCTGGTAAGTGTTTTCCATACCTTGTTGTGAGGATGAGGAAGACTGCCTCTGAAAGGGTTGTCAAGCACTGGAAGAGGCTGCCCAGGGAAGTGGTTGAGTCACAGTCCCTGGAGGTATTTAGATGATGTGCAGATGTGGCACTTAGGGATATGGTTTGGTGGTGGACTTGGCAGTGTTAGGTTTATGGTTGGACCCAATGATCTTAACGGTCTTTTCCAACCTAAATGATGCTGTGATTCTAAATAAAAAATAATACATGTGTTACTTTGCCAAACACCCACTAATGGTTCTCAATGAGAGACTGAATGTCTCCTTGTCTCGTCCCCTTTTCCCTAGATGGATCCCTCCTGTTTCAGCAAGTGCCAATGGTGGAGATCGATGGAATGAAGATGGTGCAGAGCAGGGCCATTAGCAACTACATAGCAATGAAGTACAACCTCTACGGGAAGGACCTGAAGGAAAGAGCCCTGTACTGTAACAGTACCACCTTTGTTAGACTACAGTTCATGCTACCTTTCTGTGTACTCAAGAATATCCCAGTGCACAGTCAGATTCAGGGTGATCCAGCAGCTTTTAGTGTAGCATGTGATGACTGTGACTGCAGGTGATGTCTACAACAGTAATAACCAGCTAGATGAGATAGGCAGCATGGTGCAAGGGAGTTTATGAAGGTCAAAGGTCAATACAGTTATCAGAAGAAAGCAGTCAGGAGCACAGAGGGCAGACTGTCTTACTGATGCTGCTTTTTCATTTTGATGCTGCAGTTGTCAGCAGCAGGCATTTTCACCACATCAAATTCAGGGAAAAGTCTTTGATGGAAACAAAAATCTTTTCTCTCTAATAACCAGGAATTAGAATTAAATAATAACTGGTTATTAGACAGGGCTCTTAGGGCACATGGTTTGACCTGAAGAATTTTTAAATGCTTGAAGTTAATTAGCACTGGTAAGCACACATCAAGATACTTGTTAGGAATTGTACAGACCCACTGTTTAACTTGCCATGTCTGATTGGATATTTAACACCAGTTTGGATTACACACATGCCAATTTTGTACTCAGGTTGAAAAATACTTAATACAGAGAAGTATTACCCCTAGTGAGAAATGGAAGGGGTACAGTTTTTCAGTTTTTGGTTAGGCACTTTGCACTTGTCTTCCACCCACGCTCCCCCTGCCAAGCTACTGCAACCCGGGGGGAGCTGCTCCATGCTATGTATGCTGGATAGAAGAGGCGGAGAGTTCCAAACATCTCAGTGGGGTTATGCCAGTAGCTACCGCGCTATTCAGACCTACTGTGTTTGACATGATCAACTGGATCTATTCCTTTCAGAATTGATATGTATGTGGAAGCAGTGAGAGATCTGAACGAGTTACTCATGACCCATGCTTTCCAACCGGCAGATAAAAAGGAGCAACATTTTGCTACTATTGTGGACAAGGCCACAAACAGATACTTCCCAGTCTATGAGAAGGTACGTGGTAAAGATGTAGTAGCTTAATTAATATTGTTTTCCTGAAACTCCATCCTGGATCTACACAAACAATTTTTATTGAAGAAAACAGAGAAGAAAAATTACCACTTAAATATAAAAGCTATGGTTTTGGTGGGGCTGGGATGAGGACTGAGACAGGGCACTACAGAGGGGACAGAAAGCACCTCACATGTGGGAGAGATGCAGAGCTGCAAAAACCCAGGACACACTGAGCTCCCCAAATGTCCATGTCTCAGTCTGTATGTTGTTTCAGACAAAAGATACTATAGCGTCAGTTTTTACATAAAGTTTCCTTGTGAAGTGGAGAACCTTCTCTACCATACATGCTGTGTAAAAAGCATTACAGCTCCTTTTGTAACAAAAGGGAGGATTGATTAGCTGGGTGTCAAGATGTTGCGTCCCAGCCTGAGAGGAGGGAGAGTGACCAAGGTTCTAATGATCCCCTCAGACTAAATTAAGGTGAAACGACACCAAACAATCAACTAAACATTTTATTTCAATGCAGAAGTAACTTGAATTTGAAAAGGCAACTTGAACTTGAAAACATGGAAAAGCATTGATGGTGGGGGTTCTTATTAGGAATATTTGTAAAAGAGAGGAAAAGAAAGCAGGGGGGGACAGAGAAAGGAAAAAAGGAAGAGGGAGAGAGGGAAAGATAGGGAGATATCATCACCCTTGGATCCAGCGCTGATGACAACAGATGTGATGATCCTCTGCTGGCGGGTGCGCACCAGCCACTTTATTGTAGTGTCTTTTATAGTCCAAGCCCCGCCTTCAGGTATGCCTCCTGTGAGCTTATATGGTTCTTGTTCCAGAAATTTTGTGATCTTCTGCGCAGGTGCCATTGTGAGAGGTGGTGGCGAGGGGTCTTCCGGGCAGTCATAAGCCCCTTCCTCAAATAAACTTTGTATGACCTCAGCAAGTTGCTATGTGATGCCCAGCAGAACCTGGGACTGCGCATCCTCCGACGTGCCCCATCATGCCTTGTGTCCATCAATTTCCCACCTACAGTTCACTACATCCCTCTTTATACCAATGTTTGAGACATAACTCTTTCAGTTCCTTACACAAGACCATGAAGCACAGGTTACATGGGGAGGGCTCCCAACGCAGTATTCCCCAAATTGAAGAGGAAACAGGTGAGAAGTAAGAGAGCTGCCCGTAATTTGGAAGAGTCCAAGATACTATTATTATGGCCTGTGCTGAACTTAAGCCTCTTCTAAACTTTGTATAGGCATTTGCAGTGATGGCTGTATCCCATAAAGCTTAGCCTTCAACACAGCAGTGCTGATTACATGAGTACAACCGAGCTGCCAGAAAGAAATGGAGAAGAGAAAGGACTGATAAATTATGCCAGTGTGGTCAGATCACTCATTTGTACTACGCATGTTCTTACTGCATTTCCTTCTTTCACGGATAACTCCATGCAGTGTATGGCCTTGCTTTGAAGATGCCATATCAAGTCACATGGAGAAAAAAAAAAATCACATCTGTTTCTGGTTCTCTGTTTTTAGGTTTTGAAAGACCGTGGACAAGAGTTTCTTGTTGGCAACCAATTTAGCAGGGCAGATGTGCAATTACTTGAAACCCTTTTAATGGCAGAAGAGTGCAAGCCTGATATACTTGCCAATTTTCCTCACTTGCAGGTAATTGAATAGGCAGTTTTAAAAGACAATGAATCAAAGCAGGACCACTGATTTAAACTGGCTGAGAAATATGGGAGAGTGGGAGGGTGAGGAAAAAAGTGAAAGACAAAATCAAAATAAAATATCCTAAGTACTTTTAGCCAGCCTCAAAAACTGATGGTTATTGCTGCCTTCTGTCACTATAGCCACAGAAGCATAAGAGGATGAAGCATATAGATTCTTCTGCAGGATCAAGCCATAATGCTACTTTTAGAGCATGGATAATATCTAAATGTCTGACAGTGACCATGGTTCTTAAGCACAGTGCTGTTTTGGTTTTGTTTTGTAGAGTTTTAAAGCAAGAATAAGCAATATCCCCACAATAAAGAAATTTCTGCAGCCTGGCAGCCAGAGGAAACCACCACTACATGAAAAAGATGTACCAAAACTGATGAAAATTTTCCACTGAGCAGCAACCTAAACACACAGAAACTGTATTTCACTGTCTTTGTGTTTGCTGAGAGGGGAAAAGTGAAATTAATTAAAATAGTGAAAAGGTTTTTGCTCTCTTTCTTTAGCTACAGGACTAGTTTTAGCCTACTGCAAACAATTCCAAGGTAAATCCACATAAGCATACCAGCAAATGAAATAGTTCACTGTATAAGGGGGTACACTGGACAACACAGGATGTCTTAAATTACTTAAGAGAATACCTGAAATAAAGTCTTACTATTGACACTCAAAACCAGTTTGTTCAATGACTTCTTGCTGCTACGTATATACCTAAGGGGTCTCTGGTTCTGTCTTTCTGGCATTCCCAAGAGCTGCTGGAAAATGAGGAGAGCTTAGCCCAAACAGCTGGTGACATATCTGTTCTGGGAAATGCCAGGAAAAGCCTTCAGGTTCTGGTTTGATGGGGATAACAGGTTTGGATTCAGCTTTCCTCTGAACTTATCTTAGAGTATGCTGGGACCAGAGGTCCTACTGCACCGCTGTTTTGTCACTAGATGTTTAAACTCTTGTACTGTAGCTTCACTGATATTTTGTTTAACAAAAGGTCTACTGCAGCAGCTAAAAGTGCTTTGCAGACTAGAATGAGTAATGAATGCTTGTTACCGACTGTAAAGTTGAAAACTTATTGTTTGAGGAAGGAATCAGCCTGGTGTCAGGTGCTAGTGAGACCTTGAAATGTAGGACTTCGTGTTAACTTATGTCACTTTATATTAAACTCCGTTAAATATAAGTTGTACGTAAGTTGTATGTTATAATAATTTAAATCAAGCTCTACTACTGTGAGGCTAGCAAGACAGTTGAACACATAAATATGTATATTATTTAAACACAAAATCAACAAAGTATGTAAATGCAACAGCCAGTGTCCTAAAATCAACTAATGCTCTGGTACTGGCAGTTTTAAGCTGGGCAAACTCAGGGCACTAAAATTCTTGCTAACACCGACAGTTTCATTGTAAGAAATGCCATGCAGCAGTGCACATTGAGAGTTGTTTCAACAGCTGTTTTCCTCCCACCTGAATGAAGCATTGAGGCAGCATAGGCAGTTGCTGAGCACTGTCAGAAACTCGAGCAGGAAACTTTGGCCGTGGCTGCTGACTCTGCTGTGTGGTTTTAGGGGCCTGCGCACGCAGCCCAGGTGTGCCCCTGGCCCGCCAGCAGCTCGGCACCCCTCATGCAGGCGCTGCGGCCCAGGCCTCTCCCCCAGTCACGCCATCACTGTGACCCCGCTGCCGCTTCAGCGGCCTCAAAGCCTTTCTCCTGCCCCTGGTGTCCCAGCCACTGTGTCCCTCTGAGGCACAGCCGCGGCACCCCACCGCCCTCGAAGCCAACCTGGTGGCAAATGTCGCTTCACAACGTTTTCCCCAAAAGCGGGTTTGTACTCCCAGCATGCAAAATGCCAAACTACACACAGAACGACAGAACGGAGGTATTTTATTCATTTCATTTTTGCGCAAAGATGGGTGCTAGGTGGTAACTCCACAAAGCTAGCACACTGCACCAGGAAAATGCAAGTATTTATACAATTAAATGTGTCAGTAACAGCCACTATTCATGCCCCCCCAGCTGATCATGGGTTAGTTTCTTTCTCGCTTCGTGGTAAAGGTACAGCTCCCTTTAAATTCACTACACATGCTCAGAGAGCAAGGGGTTTATTTGAGCAGGGGGTTTTCTGGCTTATGGGTGTGATTTTTAGTATTATAATGAGGCTGGTTCAACTAAAGGGCACTTCTAGTTCTCATCAACATCCTAATTAGTTATCCTCCGTGACTATATACTTTATCACCCAGCTTTCGGTGTCTTCTGAGGTGGGATGTTCCTTTTTATCAGTTTCTCAGTTCTTCAAGGATATAGTCGTAAAACAAATGCTTCCCTATCTCTCAGCTCCCTTCTCCCGCAGCCAAATTCTGTTTTGCCCAGCTCACATGGTTCATTGTTATTACTGAGAAGAAAATTCCACTTTCTTCGGGATACCAACAAGGCTTCAGGGACAAGGTGGAGGTGGCTCTCCCCTCAGCTACACCCGTAGCGATCAGGGATGCTGTTTAACCGGAGGGCGCCGTGGGCCGGGCGGGGCGGGCTGTGGGCCGGCCGAGGTGCGGCGCGGCCCCGGAGGGGAGGAGCGGCTGCGGCTCGTTGGGCGGGCCGGCGGTGGCGGCAGTCGGCGGGGAGCTCTCGGCGGCGCGGGACGTGCGGAGGGTACTGGTGGCAGCGGCGGGCTGGGGGGGCCGTTGCGGGAGTCAGTGGTCCCGCATGGGTGCGGGGGTGGGAACCGGTCCCGGCCCCGGCCCGGCGGAGGGTGTGAGTTGTGCTGCGAAGCGCGGCGTGTGGCGGCGGAGTGCTGGGGCTGGCAGCTGCTCCCCGGGCAGAGCTGCGGCCCACCGCCGCGGGGCCGTGTGCCGCCCCTCTGCGGCCCAGCGCCGGCGGGTCCCGCGTGGCTCGGCCGAGCCGCGGGAGCGTGTTGCCCGCCGCGCCCGGGTGCGGAGGGCAGGGTAGGGCTGCCTGCCTGCCTGTCCTCGCCGGGCCACCCCGGGGGCGAGGAGCTCGCCTGCTGGGGCTGGGGCGGCAAGGCGGGGCCCGGCCAGGAGGACGAACGGCCAGGTGCGTGACAGACCGGCTTTTACCCCAGGAACACGTCTGGGTGTCCTGTGGCGCTGTGTGAGGGCGTTTGTCCAGGGGTTGCTCCCCACTCACTCTCCTGCAGCAAGGACCCGTGGCGGGCAGGGTGGGTGTGTGTAGAGGGGGTTTGTATCTGTCTCTGGGTAGGATCAGTAGGGAACTGAGTGTCCCCTCAGCAAGTTTGGTGATGACAGAGAACTGGGAGGAGTGGCTGATACACCAGAAGGCTGTGCTGCCATTCAGTGAGACCCGGACAGGCTGGAGAGCTGGGCCGAGGGGAACCTCATGAAATTCAACAAAAGCAGGTGCAAGATCCTGCACCTGGGGAGGAACAACCCCATGCACCAGTACAGGCTGGGGGCTGACCTGCTGGAAAGTGGCTCTTTTGAGAAGGGCCTGGCAGTGCTGGTGGACAGCAAGGTGGCCATGAGCCAGCACTGTGCCCTTGTGGCCAAGAAGGCCAACGGCATCCTGGGGTGCATTAAAAGGAGTGTGGCCAGCAGGTCGAGGGAGGTTGTCCTCCCCCTCTACTCTGCCCTGGTGAGACCACATTTGGAGTCCTGTGTCCAGTTTTGGGCCCCCCATTTTAAGAAGGATGCGGAACTGCTTGAGCAAGTCCAGCACAGAGCTACCAAGATGATCAGGGGACTGGAGCACCTTTCTCATGAGGAAAGGCTGAGAGGCTTGGGTTTGTTTAGCCTGGAGAAGAGAAGGCTGAGGGGGGATTTCATCAATACCTATAAGTATCTAAAGGGTGGGTGTCAGGACAATGGGACCGGGCTCTTTTCCGTGGTGCCCAATGACCGGACAAGCGGCAATGGGCACAAACTGGAACACAGGAAGTTCCACCTGAACATGAGAAAAAACTTCTTTCCTGTGAGGGTGCCAGAGCAGTGGCACAGGCTGCCCAGGGAGGTTGTGGAGTCTCCTTCCCTGCAGGCATTCAAAACCTGCCTGGATGCGTTCCTGTGCCCCCTGCTCTGGGTGTCCCTGCTCAAGCAGGGGGGTTGGACGAGACAATCTCCAGAGGTCCCTTCCAACCCCTGCCATTCTGTGATTCTGTGAACCCGAAGAGGAATTACTTTTCAGGGTATAAGTTTTAAAATCTTGCAGGGTAATTTGCCTTTCAGCTTGTTCAAATGCTCCTGTTAGTTCAGGTGGTAGAAGGAATGCTTTTTGAATCCAAACTTGGCCCATGTCCCAGTAGAAATCACACACTGGTGAGCAATTACAGTCTTAAGATGGTCTTGAGACCGAACCGGGCTCGTTGCAATATGGGGCCTGTGCTGTAAGGTCATTCTGCTTGAGCAGCCCTGTACGAGGTGTGTTCGAGGAATGAAGTGTTGCAGAAAGCTACTTTGGGGTCTACATCCAATTAGGAAGAAAGTTTAAGATCTTGGAACAGATCATGAGTGTGCTGTTAAATTAATTTACTTGTTTCTCACTGGAAGGCTGGTGCCTGAATTGTTTTGGACAAAATAGTATGTTTTTTTTTTAATACAGCGATCACAGCAGTAGCTGTCACTCTGACAACTGCCTGGCTGAGGTCCAAGGAACCTCTACTAGAATATCAAGAAAGTTTGTGATTTCTTTTTAGGACCATTGTTGCTATTCAAGAAAGATAATTTACTAACTTTGCTCCTCTTTCATGACTCACTGCTTTACAAAGGGATATTCATTGCAGAGCAGTAACAGTGTCACCAAAGTACTTGCAGCCCTATGTAAGTGTTCAGCCTAAACCGCAAAGTCAGTCCATAAGCAGTGCAGTTCCAGGAAATGGTAGGCTTTTTCTTACCCGCACAAAAAGCTTCAACCATTGGCCAGTCCCCACAAGGAACTGTGATGAACAAGAACAGGTTATGTTGATGCCTGGAATTTTTTCCACTGAAGCTTGCTCTGGTCTTTGCTTTCCCAGCTGCTTGGAGTGGAGCACTGAGCTGACACCAGCAAGCAGGGCTCTGGCTGGGCTGATTTTTATCTGCTCTACCTCTGCTTTGGGGAGAGGTCAGGGAAGTTTGCTCTTTCTGGTTAGGCTGGCCTGTCCTTGTAGTGTGTTTCCCAGCATTGATCCCATGTGCTAGAGGTTAGAGTGCTTGTCCAGTCTGTGAGGGCCCAAGTGCAGTTCTCCCCTCTGATGGAGTGGAGTTGAGACCATCATCAACTTCCTGAGCACAAAGGAGAGAAGTATTTTTGAAGTATAGAAGGTTGAGAGCCCTTTTACTTGGTATAGTGTCGCTCAAACACTTCAGGGAACCAGAAATGGAGCGTAGGTCATGGTCTTCTGTGCATAAGGTAGCTGTGATAAAGCACTTCTCTAAATGTCTTGTTTATGCACCCTATTGCTGTTCAGGTATTAGGAATCTAGGTAGGCATCCAGCAGCTCTAGACTAGATGCCAAGTCTAAACTGTCAAGACATGAACAAAGTCTTTATTAAAAAGCACATATTTATGGATCAGGAGAACTTTGTTGCAAGAGTCTGAGGTGTCTGCAGATATAGGCATTGCCAGGGCTAGGTGGAAGCTGAGCAGCAGTTTTGAAGGCATGTATTTTGGATGGGGGCACCAGGTTTCTCCTGTGAATCCAGCCGTTAGTAGAGCAATGGATGTTTGCTCTAGGGCCTGTTGAAGATACTACCCAGCACAAAAAGACTGAAGTGGAGGAGGCCAGGGATGCTGTCTCCCCCCTCACTGTTGTACTCTTTGTGCCTCTTCACTGATGTCCTTGGGATTATGACCAGTTTCCACTTTGTGGCTCAACTGCATACTGTGAAGTCTGTGCAAGAATAACTAAGCCTGCCTGTAAACAGCTAAAACCTTGGCTTAACGATGCACTCTGTTAATCTGTGACTCTGTCCTCTTATTAAATCTGCTTCGTTTTTCTGGGACCCATTAGTGATAAAAGTACAGTGTTAGCTTTGTTTCCAGCATGAGGCAAGCTCACATCAGCTGCCGACTCCATACTAAGGCATGTGACTGCGCTTGTTAGTGAAATTTGAAAGGTTCAAGTGTTTCATCCCAGTGCTGTCATGCAGTGGGCTGACTTCAGCCCCCTGCTGCTGGGGGCATTGATCGGGCTTTATCTGCCCAACAGAGGTCATGGTCTTGTTTATCTGGTTTTGATTTTAAAGTTAAGTTTTCAGGGCATATAGGATATAAATCCCTGTTACAGTTTAACTGTTGTTTGTAAAATTGGAATGGGTCTTCAGTTGGTCCACATTCTCTATAATGGATATATTGTGATTTGGCTAACAGTCAAAACAGAACTAGCTAAATCTGGAAGTCAGTAGGCCTGGTGAAATATATGCTGGAATATATATTGCTGTTATAAGCTCATAATTGTAAAGGCACAGGAGCATGGGGCTCTGAAATGTCGTAATGAGAGAGGTGAAAATAATGCTGGTTGGTGATCTTGTGAAGCAATTCATTTGACATAGTACATTTTCAAGTCCAGTATGACACGGATGCTGTCACAAAACCCAACACCTACTGAAGAGATTGCATTACTACAAGTTAAAAATGTATTTATTCAGGAATACCCTACAGTTCTGCCTTGGTTGTAAAACTCTCGTGAGCTCTTAAAGCTATGTTAATATTTTTAAAGATGTGTATATGATTTAGTAGATTATCATCACATTCTGTCCTGATTCTTTTCTGAATTGCTGCATATTCTGGTAATGGGTACTGCTTCTTTTTTACTCAGTAATCCACAAGAAACTTGGTTGCATCAAGCCCAAGTATCTAGGCCTTGATTGCCCTTCTACTTTCACATTCATCCAACTGTATTTAGTAGTTTGGAGAGGAACATTTAAAATGCTAATTTAAAAAAATGCTTCCTGTAAGATCCTCATCTTGAATTTATCAGGAAACAAGAACTCTGAGATCATGGCGGGGAAACCCAAGCTGCACTACACCAGGGGAAGGGGGAAGATGGAGTCAATCCGATGGCTCTTAGCTGCAGCCGGGGTTGAGGTTTGTACCTTTTTTTTACAAAGTGATCAGATTAATCTGCAGTTAAGTATTCTCTGGAAAGGTTTCCCAATACATCTGTGCTTACAGATAATCACAACATCACATATTGCGATGCAGAATCCTTAGATTCAGTGATATTCTCTCATGTTGTATTTAATGTATTCCTTAAGCAATAGTTGCACATAAATGGATTTTAACATACAAAGAGAACTGTCATTTTTGAAACTACTTTAAGCTGAGATCTTAAATTGTTGCTACAGACCAAAACTGTGTATCTCTGACTTTTTCTGAATGCTCATTACTTCCCTGTGTCTCATGCTTGTCCTCCACTGAAAGATCATGCATTCCACATTAAAAACTTCAGAACATTATCTCCAAACAAATTGCTTTTTGTTCTTTGGGTCAGGACCGGAGTAGGATAAATCAGCAGAGCTGCCCTGAAGGCAGCAGGGGAGCTATCTAGGTTCATATCAGGTGAAAACCAGCCTAAGGTATCTTAATTTCAGTTTTTGTTTGAATACAGTGCCTTGAAACTGTTTTCTCAGAAACTTATTTATACTCCATTGGAAATAAAATGCTTTTTTAATGGTGCTCACTGTGAATGTTGCTGACAGAGAAGCTGCAGAGCACGAGTGCTGAGGAAACAAAGGTCTTGCCCTTATTCAAATGTCCTCATTTAAAAAAAAATGCCAGGAGGGGAAAAGAGGGAGATAAATGCTGTGTAACGGAGGCATAACTTATTAAAATTTTCTCAATATTTCATGTGGCATCAGCTGCCTTTATGTGAATGATCTGGTGTCTGTTAATTGTTCGTGCAGGGAAGTAGACTGGTCTGGATAATGAGGAAGCCTGTCTTGAAGTGTAAAGCATTGTACATTGCTGGGGGGTTGGGGACACTATAGTCCTGGGTTATTTGCTGGAGCAGAGATGAGGAATAGGAGTAGGGGGTCAACACAGTCATGAGAAGTATGGGGAAGAGGTGGAGTCTAACTTCCAGACTTCGTTCTGCTTCTCTATTGCCTTTGGAGTGACACAGTGTGTTTTCTATTGTTGCTTTTCAGTTTGAGGAAGAATTCATAGAAACGAAAGAAGACCTAGAAAAATTACGCAATGGTGAGTCTGCAGACTGTACACTAAACATAAATTCACACCAATGTAACGAAAAGACAGCAGGTGATATTTTTGAAAGACTTCCAATATGATGAGACCTGTAAAGGAAAGATTTGAGACACCTTCTTGCTTGCATGTGCTTTCATCCCTCAGATTGGAAATGTCTTGGTGTGTTCCAGGTCTCTTTCTCCGATTCAGTGTAGTACTGCAGCAGTCTGAGTAGTTTGCTTCTTTCTCTTCCCAAGATGGATCCCTGCTCTTTCAGCAAGTGCCCATGGTGGAGATCGATGGGATGAAGATGGTGCAGACTAGAGCCATCCTCAGCTACATCGCAGCAAAGTACAACCTCTACGGAAAGGACCTGAAGGAGAGAGCCTGGTACCGTAACAGTGCATACTATCCTTACTAATACTCTTCCATGACTTTTAATATTTATGAGAAGAATATTGCTGTGAAATATCTGCCTGTAAAGGTGCATATACATCTGCCAGTGCTTTGTCTCCTCAGATCCAGGGACTGGGTGGATAGACTTTGTGATTGCTAAATGATGGTTAACTGTCAACATAGTGAGAATGATATGGCCACCTTCAGGCTCATTTCATTTCACAGAGACCAGAACTGCATTAACTTCCTGGGCAACTGAGGGCCTTAATACACTAATAAAGGCTAAGTATGTTTTTTTAATATCTTTAAATGGGAAAACAGTAGGAAAAACTACAGCTGCCTTCAAAAAATGAAGTGTCTTGAAGTGTTCTAATTTCCCTTTTTGAAAATGTAGAGAATCTTTCACAGCTGATTTTAAAAAAGACACATTCAGTGGCTTAATGCTGCTGAAAGTTAAACCAATATTTTCCCAATATTACTTTACTATGTACGCTGTGGATGCTTTCCATTGTCACAATTAAAGGGCTAATGGAAAAGCAAAAATGCGTATTTACTCTTTTTTTTTAAAAAAAAGGTCATGCAAAAGTTCAGTTAAGTCCTTAACCTACCTGACTACCATTTACTGTAAAGGGTTTATTCTGTGATAATGGAGGGGCAGCTCCAGAGACTGTGGGGATTATAATGGACTGGCAGGTCGGAACTGGCAGTTGGCAGCCGGTATCCTCTCATGATTAGACCTCAAAACTATATTTTTTTTTCTGTAGTGTGGTTTGCAGATGTGGTCTTTCCTCCCACAGCACAGATGAATAGATTATCTATGGAAAACAGTGTGAACTCCACTTTGAATGCAGTAGTGGCCGACTCTTATTTATACCTTGCTTGTTGCAGATGCTGCGAGCCTGTTTATAAAGATCTGTGCTTTGAAAAAAACTGACCTGGAATCAAAGTGGAAGAACAAGAAAACCAACTACTGTCTTATGTTACATTCATTAATAAGCATTTTACTTGGTGATTGCTCCAGCACTGAATTTCAGGAAAATAACCAAAATGGAATGTTGAAATGATAAATGTGAAATAAAAATATTTGTTTCAGGATTGATATGTACGTGGAGGGAACAACAGACCTGATGGGAATGATCATGTACCTCCCTTTTCAACCAGCTGACACAAAAGAAAAGAATCTTGCCTTAATCATTGAACGAGCTACAGCTAGGTACTTTCCTGTTTATGAAAAGGTAAGTGATACATCACCAGTAGTCCATAAAGACAGTAAAGTGGGGCACAGGTTCCCCCCCACCCCACTCCCCCGTCACCACACACCTACTTTCCAGAAGGCAAGTGACAGTACAACTCTGGAACTGTACGATGGAGCCAGCGTTCAGCAATATGAAAATAGGGCCATGAAATAATATTGTGCTGGTTTCAATACTGAGTATCTTTGCTATCTTTTTTAAGGCTCCTTATAGAGCAAATCCTACTTTTTGAACCTAGCTTAGTGGCTGATGGCTCCTAGTGTTTTGCATAAAAGCACTATTTAAATACCTGGGCCGGCATTCAGAACTTATTGCCTGAAAGTGTAATATACTCTTGCTGTTCAAAGTTAAATATGTTGTGCTTTATAATTAAGGACCTAATTCTGTGATCTTTCTTAAACCCATTGCTTAAATATATTATACTTACAGATTATTACTGTCTCCTTCTGAATCACTATTTGGGCACCCTTAGGTGTGCACAAGGAGGCTCTACAAACAGGACGTATCTAGCTTAAAAGCATAAAACAATTATTTACTGGCTGGCATGCACTAAAGAGTTAGTGTCTAATGAGCAAGGCATTGATTAATATGCTTACCCCCCACAGAGCACATGAAGAGTCTTTCTTGGCTAGACAAGAGCTGGTCAAGAAGGGACGGGTTGTTCTTTGCTTCTCCCTGGAACATAGCCTGGATGTTACTGAGTTGCCATTTTCTACCAACTTGCTGTTTGTTCTGTTGTTTTGGTTTGGTTTTCCTTTTAGGATATTTTAATTATTTCTCATGGTGTTAACATTTTCCTGTTTGAGTTGAGTCAGCTGTGACCCTCATCTCACTAGCCTACTTCTATTTGTAACTTTACCTTTCGTACCTTGTATGGTTGTACTATCCAGATTTTCTCAACAGCCCTTTTTCAGAGCGTTAGCAGTCTCCTCAGAAGTCTGTGCCAAAAGGGTACAAAGCTGTGTTGTTTCAGAGCTGAGCCAGGTTTCTAGCTTGAATCCTTGGTTCACAAGCAGCTGAAGTCCATTAAAAAAATACAGGACTTCATGCAATTTTGTGTGCCTTTTTATCAGAGCCTTAAATTGCACAAGTGAAACCCACAGAGGCTGCCCTGTGAAAAAAAAAAAATTGCACATAAATGACATAAGCCAGCACTCCTGTAATCAAAGTTCATCCACTACCATACCAAGGGAAGGCTGTGCTGAGGCAGATTGATTGCACACATTAATCTTTCAAAGATTCAAAGTCTGACAACATAAGTATTTAAGTTATTAAAAAATAAAAAAGCAAATTTAGACACCAATATTCTCCAAACCTCTGCCTAGGTGGAATAAACTACTGTTATGTTTTAGTGTGTATGCTCGCTGGAGGAAAGTCTTTAAAATAATCCTTGTTGACTTATGGTAAAGACACAGCTAAACTTTTCCATGATTTTTAGCCTAGTTGATTTTGTTAGAATAGTTAATAATTTTCCTACTGTACAGCTGTTCAAGTTGTCCATTGATTCAGCTTAGCAGGGTGTTCTGCAGTCGTCATATCAGACAGAAAACATCCCTAGCTATGAGTGTTCACTTTCAACACTCAGCATCCAGCTAGAGCGGCAAGAGGTAATATAAAGTACCGCAGGCAATCTGGTCCCGACGCTGTGTATGGGAGTTTCTGTATGGCTTTGATAGACAAGCTGTGTTGGACCTTGTTAGAGCAGTGTAGGAAATAACTACATGAAGGTATCAGCCTTGCCTCAGTCAGAAATTACTGCTTCTTTTATAGTAAAATTGGCAGATGGGCCTGGAGGAGGAATTGGCCTTCAAAGTCACAGACTGATGTCCTAGTTCTAGTGCACATTTGTTATTTGCGTAAGTGTAGCATTAGAAGCACAGACACGTTTTCTTCTCCTGCTTCTGCTACAAGGGTGCTAGTCTTTAGGAAGAAGGTATGCTGGAGAGCTGGGAAATGCTCTGGAGCTGTGCTACAACATTCACAACTTGTCCATTACAAGTGTTAGCAGCATTGGCGGGCTGTGATGCTTGCATCAGTGGATTGCCGTACAAGAATCCCTCCATACAGGATGAAGGGTGGAAAGGCTGTGTTCCTTCATTCCTGACCTGTTCCAAACTCTAATCAGCTGTCTCAAATTTTGCTGAAACATCTGGGAATTCAGTTGACTTACGCTATAGGAAAACTGTCCTGACCACTTCTTAGAGTTACTTTGGTCCTGTTTCTTTTCTATGATTTAAGTCTTTCTTATGGGACTGGACTTGCTACAGCTACCTGGTGCAGTAGTTTAGAGTGAGTGGTAGTCCATGCACACTGAAACATGAGTTCAGATTTAATTTTTTGTCATGAGAATACCTATTGCTTTCTAACTTTATGGTTGGAACTTCATAACTTCACATGGATTTGCTCTGCTGCGTGTTTTTGTAGAAATCTGTCTGTAATGAAATATCTAGATAAAATTGTTACATCCTATGTGACTTTTTTTTTCCCTTTGTATTTTGTAGGCCTTAAAAGACCATGGGCATGATTATCTTGTTGGCAACAAGTTAAGCTGGGCAGACGTCCATCTGTTGGAAGCCATTTTAATGGCAGAAGAATGTAAGCCTGATATACTGTCTGCATTCCCTCTGCTACAGGTTGGTAATCATCTGATCTCAGTATGGAGTGAAAGATACAAATGTCACTGCCTTGTTTTAAAAGCTCTGTTACTGACAGTTCTCTACTTCCGTTGACTACATCAACCGGAATGCATGTGCACTGACTTCCCCCCAGACAGGCTGGGGGCTCACCGTTCTTCAGCTCTACTTCTCCCAGCTGTTCTTAGCTGGCAGGGATTCACTCACTAACACTACCAGTTAGGTCCTGTAACTGCTACTTCCATGTCTTCAAACACAGCGATCAGCATCAGGAGGGGAAGTCTGCAGCCTGTTGTGTCTGTGCTTTCTGTCCTCTTTTTGCTAGCAAAATTGTATGTTGAAGAAATCATATACAAGAGCTGTTAAGTTTCGTGTGTCTTGTCTTCTACGGTGCTTTGCACTGAGGTATTCCTGTCCTTGCCTCTTTTTTTTTTCCCAAATATATCTGCAGGATTTGGATTCAGGCTGTGGTTTTTGCTTTTTCTTTTTTCCTTCTTTTTTCTTCCACCTTTACCAGATGAACTCTTTACTATTAACTTCTCCCGTACACATCTGGGAAACTAAGGTAAACATTATAGCACCAGCATTGCAGATCAGAATATTCACACTTGAATTTTCTACAAAGACTAATATGTTGTAAGTGTGGTTTTGCTTTTTTTAAATGAAAAATGCTGAGTGCTGAGGTGGCTGTAAGGACCTTTCTGTGCTTAGCAATTATGAGAAGTAAAACTCCAAGTCACCTGATTTTTAATCTATAAAAGATGGAATTATAATTTCCTGACTCTCACTGGCTTTACTGCTGCTTTTTACAGGCTTTTAAAGGAAGAATAAGCAACATTCCAACAATCAAAAAATTCTTGCAGCCTGGCAGCCAGAGGAAGCCACAAGCAGATGAGAAGTTTGTTGCCATTGTGAGGCAAATATTCAATATCTAATCATGTGGCTGCTCAAGATAACACAACTGTAGTATATTACCATATCTGTGCCTTGTAAGTGTAAACTGCGTAGATATATTCTGTAGCGTGCATCATAGAGCCAGTCATGTGATAATTGTTGAAACAGAATATGCTTTTCAATTTGAGTAAAAGGCTAATTTGGACCTGTTGAGCCCAGAAAGTGGTATTTCATGGAGCAATTACATGAAATAAAATATGCTGATACTTTGTGGTGTTTTTAATTACACTACATGCCTGGTGGGGTAAAATGTTTTAGCTGTAGCTTCCCTAGTACTGCAGAAGGAAAGCCATCTTCCCCTTCCTCTCCCCATTTTAATAGACTGCAGGAGGAAAAGCCACTCCATTAAAATGGAGAAGTCATTTAAATTCAGGCCTGGAATCTTTTGGTTTTGCTCTCTAGGTGCTTTCCTAGATCAAAGTTCACTTCCCCCTGTTGTATTTCACTGCTCTCTCTGTACTCTCAGAGCTGCAGTTCAATAAATAAATAATAATCCCCTCATGATCTTCATAAGTTTATGGGGAAAACTCAGACACTTGTTTAATCCCCACGTGAATTTCTTAGAAGAAACTTCATTCACTGAAAGATCAAAGTACGTGTGTTTAATTAGCTTAATGTGGTTTTTCACCCACTAAAACCACCCATTTCCTTGGTCTTCTTTTTGCTGTTTGGCTAGATGATCACAGGGCAGAAAGTGCCACTTGACTGGTTTTTTAAGGCTTTACTTTCTTCATTCACTTCCCAGGTAGTTGTAAAGAGAACTGCACTGGCTGCTTGCCTTTTCGATAAAAGAGTTACTCTTATCTCAACAGTGCTTAACGCATTCACTACTGTTTCAGATTCTTGACCCCAACTTCACAGAACCATCACTGTCCCCTTTAAGACCAGTGCCATCAACTTGCAGTTGTAGTTTTCCTCAGTAGGACTCGAACTGATGAGGCAGAGAACACAGTCAGCCAGTGTATATACAGACTTGCTGCCCAGCAAAGCTAACTCCTTTTCCGACTGGTGCCTAAGAGCCACCACATAAGGTATCTTGGAGATGCGAACTGGAAGCACCCCCCATCACCTCAGCACTGCCCAGGTGAGCTCCTAAGAGTTTTACATTAAAATTACCTAGGCAGCTGCAAGCAGCAGCTTGCAATGCCTGTCATAGTACTCAAGCTTCATCAAGCTACGCCTCTGTTCCAAACAAGTGCTACTATTTCTGAACCATCACAGACGCTGGCACAGGACACGGCCTTTGCATTTTGTGAGTCCTCAATCCCACAGGGCTAAGTTGGACTTGCTGAGAACACTATTTGTTTGGGCTGCTTAGGAATTTAAGCAAAAGCTTCTGGATCACAGCTGGGCTTGGAGTCTCCAGCCCCCTGCCCCGTGGGCTAATTCAGCGAATGCTTAGAAGGCTCAACTCTGGACATGCTCAAAAATACGGAATCTTACTGCATTTTAGGCTCTGGGCTAGCAGCAACTGCAGGATGGCTTCTGCATTTCAGCACTAGGTTGCCTAAACTTTTCATTTGAGCTTAATCTAAGGCAGGATTCACCTTGTCTACAGTACAAATACCCAACTGGCGTTGGTCACCCAAGCCTGTTGGGGTACGGGCAGTTCAATTCCTCTAACCTGCCTTGATGTTCTACTTCAGGATAGAATGAACATCTTACACGTCCAGCCATCATTTTAGGTACCAAGCTCCCAGTCTGAAATCCCTAACATTTCAGCTCAGTCCCCTGTAGGCCTGGTGACACCTGGAGATGACTGATACCTGTTAGCAAAAGATTCCAGAACTGGGGACTATGGTTTGGGGGAATTGCCTTTTTTTTTTTTTTTGTCAATTGTGCTTTAGCATAGGAGTTGCTCACAACACTTGTCACCTCCTAAGCCCCTGCCAAAAATAAGAATCTTGGTATTCTTCTTACGGATTTGCAGAGGAAATAAACTTTATAACCAAGCTCTGTATGAAAAAAATGAAAAGCAGCACTCACCCATATTCAGGTTCCTCATGATTTGGCTGCACATTCCCGTGCACCAGAAGATAGCCCTAGTCAAGCTTTCAGACCCAGGTAATATTAATTACTTTTTATATGAACCAAAGCAACTTATAGGCCTGAATAGTTTGTGTCTCAATACTCTCCCTTGCTTATGGGGAGGACTTCAGCAAGCTAATCTGTGTAAGACCACAACGGCAAACCTGTCAAAGAGGATTGAGACTGAGAGTTTAGAACCTGTTTGTGCAGGATGGTGAGCCTTCCTCAGCTGTGGTTCATGTCAGTGGGAACTGAGAGCAGGGGACATATTTTAAACCGGTACTGAGGACAAAGCAGATCACTGGACTCCATCAACAAAACGGCTCACTGGTCTGCATAAAAACTTGAGAAGCTCCAAACGTTTTACATTTTATTTGAACACTGATAATAGTTTTTACATTTAGAACCAGTGGAACAGGAACGTGTTGAAAGGGAGGTGGGTTTTCTAGCGGAACACTGTACAGGCCCAAGCCTTTATTGATTAGTAATTGATAATAGGATTAGAATTGATCACAATCTCAGAAGCTACAAAATTATGGTTCAGTACAATATAGCTTTTTAGCGTAAACATGTATTTATATATATTCTTCTCTCAGAGATACAGTACAAGACTAACTCAATTTCTTGGGGTGCTCAGCACCCCTGAAAAAGACCAAACTTATAGAGAAAGATCCCTTGAATTAACAGATTGGTTAAATGGAAGTAGATCAAAATATATCATCAACAAAACACTTGTTTTAGTTTAATAAAAGAAGCTTCCAAAATATCAGCAATTGTCAATAACCATATAGCAGGTACAGATCTTTTACAGAAAAGATAAATGCATTGTAAGACTTGTGTTCAAACTTGTCTTTCAAGTATGGGGAGCTTGCCTGTTTGTTCGGTGGGCGCGGCAGTCATATTTTGGTTCTTAAGTTGCTGAATTCTCCTACAGCAGCATAAAAACAAGCCTCAAAATCATGAAGAGGCTGTAAAAAGAAACCAGAACAAAACCCATAAATATGGTTGTGCATGAACAAAACCAGTGAAAGTCATCATTAAACAACAGTGCATTCGTAAACACCCGACACTGGAGCCTCTAGTAAGCCATCTTTTAAAACGTCTAAACCTACAGCCTCAGTGTCTGTTGAAACACACAGTCCACCTAGGCTTGAAAAGCAATCCACAATGGAAAATAACATTTTCCAGTTTAAGTCCTGATACTTAAATTTCACATTGTGACACTTTGCGTCTGATTTTCTCCTCCCTGCATGTAATTGGAGTATAACAGTTAATGGTGTTATATTAAATCTGGTAACAATGAGGCAATAGTTACTGCTCCTTCAGAAGATGGAGATTCTGACTTACAGCTGAAAAATGTTTTGAGTTACAGACTCACTGGGAAAAAAGTTTCAATTTACTCCATAACTTAATTCCAAAATAGCAACTATAGAAAATTACGTTTTCCAGAATGCCAAAATAAACAGCAGCAATAATGGTTAGAAATGGTTAGAAACATCATAATTTGCAGTAACGCTGACCAAAGTTCTTAGGTCAGGTCAAAAATGACTGGTTTTTCAAAGGTGGTGCGCTTCCAGTAGTTTTGAATGCAGCACTTCTAAACCAAAGTGGTGGTCTTTTTTTAAGATGACTGTGTTGTATGAAATAAGATGACTAATTTTATGCATATGTGTTTGAAAACACTGAGGCTTACCTCAGGTTCTTCCAAGAGCCTTATCAATATGCATTAATATTTAATTGCAGATCTCTCCTTTCTGTGCTGAGAAAGTCAGTCCATATCAGATGTATCCGCCTAGTGAGATGAAAAAGCTGTTCACTGGAAGCAGGACTGTGACCTCCAAACTAATTTCACTTAAACCGTACAGTTGCTGGATGATAGTAACTTCCACTGATACTGGCTTGAATCAGGTGTCAAACGGCAACTATTTGAAAATCAGCAAAATCTTTACATTAAGATCCTCAATATATGTTTACCTCAGGCATGCTACTAGTCCGGCTGGCATTAATTTCTTGGACCTCTTGAACCTCATTCCCATTATAATGGTCAAAAGAAAAGCTGAAACTGTAAAAGACAATTCAATATATTTATGTTCTCACTTCTCCCAGTGGACCATTCAGGAACATGGAGAGTTATCAAAGGTCATTGCTATGGTTTGCTATGAACTGGAATTTAACAAAACATTCGATCAGAGAGAGGGTCTATAAAAACATTCTTGGTTTTCCAAAATACACTGCTATGACTTCTTTCAGCTACAAATAAGGTATCCACATCCAGCAGAATCCTAGAACTTGTTCCACAGATACTAGGTTTGTGAGACAGTGAATTGCACTCCCCCATATCTACATTCGTGGGGATACAAATCACGTAGGAAGAATCTTCCTCATCCCAGTAACATGTACGCTGAATTACAGGAACAGTGTCTCATAAATCCCACTACCCTAGATCAGTGCAGCTGTCTGCTAACTATTCAAGGGGCTAGAGCACCAACTTTATCTGTTTTCTTTTTAGAATGCTAGCCCTCTATTTGCTGAGCTTTAAAATCTAGATTGGAAGGTTTGCCACTTGTTTTTTCTACAGAATATGGCTGTCAACATCTCCTTCATCACAACCACAAGTTCCCTTGTTTCCTTTTGCTACGAGGGAACCATCCTTGTCTGTGACAAGAGGTGGGCAGCCCCAGAGGGCAACAGATGCAGTGCAAGCAGCAGAGAACAAACATCATGAAAGGCATTGCATCTTTTTCCTCGAGCAGTTTTACCTAAGAATGGAGGATGCAATGAACTGACCAGGCACGGGGATTTCATATCAAACTATGGCTGCAGAGCACTACATAAATGAGAACACTGCTGAGAACAGATAAATCTGCAAAGCTCGCTAGCTTTGCTAAAGAATGGTCACCTGAAATGCTTTCTAGAAGTGGGCAGAGAGGCAGGACCACTCATGGGCAGCTGGGCTTTATCACTTTTGCATCCCCAAGTAACAGCAGTTACATAAATCTCTTCCCTTTTTTATGGTACAGTTAAACCATCTGGCTAATTCTGTTCAAAAATCCACTGTCTACTCCTGTGGGCAGTCCTGTGCTCACAGGTGTCAAGAATTAGTTCTAAACTCACTGCAACATTATAAAGCAAGCTCTGACGGTTACAAGCATCTTGCAAAACTCTACCAGCTATGTACGTGCACTCATTGAAGATACCCTGCAAGAAAAATATTACGCTCCATTATCCATTGCTCTTACTTTCTGGTCCCATAGCCTAGGTCCTCTCAGGCATGTCTGAAGAGTGGACTACTCCACAGTATGTGTCTTGCCAGGGCCACGAGTATATTTACAATTAATTACAAGCTACAAAGCACGTTCACTGTGTAATGTTCTTTTTTCCAGTTACTAGTATCTGGCTGTTCACATATGCCAGTGAGTTTTTAAGATGTTCAACTTTCAGACCTGTTTTTCAAAAGTGATAGATAGTTACTGTTTTACCTTAAATCAATCAAATTCAATAAACCAAGCCAAATTCAATTCAGTAAATCAGATTCAGATCAGAAATTCAATAGATTAGGTGCGCCAACTTGTACTCTGAATAGCACTAACCGTTGCATACTGAAGTCTGAATTTCTACACCTACTCCAAGCACATAAAATTGCATTAAAATGTTCAAGAAAGTGCAGAATTAATTTCAGGGAGTGGGAAAATGCAGGAAAGAACAATTTACAAAACAACTAACAAAATTTAAGTGGGGTATCTGTATGCTACAGACTCTTTGTATGTAGGTTACAAGAACCCTCCTATCAAGGTCTTGTACTAAAGCATTACCTACATTACTGTAGAAGACTCTTGCACAGGTGGTAAATATGGTATTTGTACTTTTTATTTATTATAAATTATTTATAATAATAATTATGGGTTTGGAGGGGGAATTTTTTTCCTTTTTTGATTTCCTACCCTTGTAAAGGTTTGGGTTCTTGCTTCAGTTTTACGTTGCAATTTACTGGTTTCTAAGTTGAGAGTGGTCGGTTTCTTCCATGAACTTCATTTCCTTCTTTCATTTGTGCTCTAGTTGCTTTTGGCACTTTGGGACATTAAGTGTAAGTGAAAACGTTCCAATTTTCTACAAAAGCGATACACATTTATTAAGAAAAGCCCTTATTATTCTGAAAGTAGCAGATACAGTAGCCACCAAAGGTTTTTAAGGTGTGGACCTGTAGATGTTTCTGAGTGTCTAATTCTCCCTTCCTCTGAAGTCTTCCTACCGAGTTCTGTATTCGAGCTGCCTCTGTATATAGAAGCCAGAAGATACTCTCTTCCAGACTGAGAAACATCAGCCTGGAAGAGATCAAAATCAGCCTCAATGGTTGGCCCCAGCAAAGTACTTTGTATGAATACTTCCTAACTTGCTTCAGGCAAAAATGACCAGTCAGTTCCGACCACCTTCTTTGTTTCATTCAGCACAGGGGGATCTTGAAGAGGTCACCCATTCATAGCCAAGGTTAAATATATGTTTAGGTTTTAAGCAATTAGAACATTACTTTGCAAACATTCTGTACTAAGACTGCTTTAAAAAGTCTTTGGTCCTTTTACTCTACATAGTAAGAACTTTCTAAGGCAGGTGTAGTGAACTCTATCTCATCTGTATCGCTGTAATTTCTATTAAAGTAATAATATACATGTCTCCAGTTGAGAGAAAGTCCTCACATGCCCACAGCTCCATGAACCACACTGACAATATTTTAGTACATCTGATGTTCACAAGCAAATTAGTGGTAGTTTTGCATTAGTCCTTTCAAAACCAGGGAAATGGGAAACAAGCAACATTTAGTCTTCTCTTCCACAAATTCTGTACCCAAATTAGTGACTTAATTGACCCATAAAAGTACAATGCAGTATGATACTTAAAAGCACCTCACACTGAATGGTTACAAATTTACATATACTTAAGGCTATGTCCTATTCCCAAAAAAGGCTGGGTTTTTTTTTTTTTCAACAGTGGGATAACTTAATCTGAGCAAGGTCATGGTGGCAAAACTGGAATATCCAATTTTAGGCTATCTAAGAGCAGATCAGGTATGCCATTACCACCTTTACTAAAGAGCTCAGGTGGTGGGAATATACTTTGCTAACAATGCTATTCAACATTTTTTGAAATGGAGATTTTTACAACTGTGGCTGGTGTAAAGCACAAAGCCAGCATGAACAGTATACCATAAATTCTAACTAAGTTCAGAAGAAGCGACTGTGTACTCACACAATCTGGATTAAATGTTTTTTAAATGCATTTCTGCATGTGGAACCACAGCCTAAGCCACCTTTGCTAAAACCATGAGTGAGACAAGCTCCCAGTAGCTCTTATTGCAAATCACTTGTGTGAGGTTAACGTCCCCCTTAGAGACTGTAGTTCCTTGCCTCCATGAGGGTTTCATGGCAAACTAGCTAGCGTGACAATTATTGCACAGTTTGTATGCTGTCTTTCTTAGCAGCAAAGGAAAAACACTAAGTCAAAACCATCTGTTTCACTGGGAGCCAAGGATACGTTACATTATGCAAAACTGGATCCCACACCTACTTTACTTCTCAAATGATGTTCTAATCTGTAGCACTAATGATTGTTATTCCACTACTTGCCCATGTTTCTCAGATGGATTTCACAACATTTGCAAGGTTAGGTAACCTCCTCATAAAAGGAGGGGCTTCCAGGAGGTAACCCATACCTGCTGGCTTTGTGTGAATGATCTGCCTTACCTTGCAAAAGGTTCCACAGTTAAGCTCTTGAATTTTGCAAGCTAAGTTGAATTGTCAAACTCTATTTAAAAACTAAAATTTAAACCAAAGCAATACTCAAAATTTAATAAAAGGATGAATTTTACATGCAGTTCAGGAAACTGCTTTTTGGGTTTTTTTGTTTGTTTGTTTGTTTACTGTAGCAAAACACTTACACAATGATATCTTGACATTTCTTGGATCACGTGTTACACAGTAAGCTCCATAACCAGCCATAGAAGCAAAGGTGAGACCAGCAGCTAAAGAGGTTTTACTACCTGCAAGAAACCATTCAAGTGTTATTTATCAATACAATGTCTTTAAGCTCAGTCTTTACCCAGTAGTTCTCTCTCTACACGGTATTATCCAACTATTTTAAAACCAGAACCAATTCGGCCGCAGTGCAGCTAGCTCACCCATTGTGAATAGAGAGGTAGTATTTCTGTAACTGGGTCATTCTCTGGCATGGCATTAGGAACACAGTTGACTAAAGCAGAGGGAGATGATCAGGATGTAGTAACACTTGCAATTTGGGAAAAATAATCTTAGAAGCACAGACCTAAATTTGGCTATTTTCTCTACCGTGCATACCTTTAACAGCATTTTTGTGATTTCTCTGGACTGTCTGTTGATTTTAACTATATCTTACAGCACTTGGGAGTCTCCAAAAATGGTAGAAATGGGTCAATATGTATAAAGGGTAAATTGGACAAGACATGTAGTCATAAGCCTTTCAGTCTGACATCAGTCCTGGGAAATGGTACCACCAACAGCATATTTAATTAATAATTAAAAAAAACCCAACAACTAGATGGCAATAAAGATGAAAATATGGCTTGTGAAAGTAACATGACATCTTTCAGTGCTATTACAAAACTGGTTCATAAAGCCCAGAGTTTCAATAATATACTTAAGTTTCTGAATAGGCATTTGACTCAGTACCATATGATAGAAGTGTAGAATCAGCACAGCAGGCATTATGTGGATTAAGCTGATCTCAGAATGTTTATAAATAAAGAATCCAGACCTTCAGGTGTCATTTAGCTCCCAGACCTGTTATACTGAATATTTTCAATCAAGAATTTGCAAGAAAACAGAAGTCTTTACCAATAATAATAAAAAATTTAGATTTGCCAC
Organism: Phalacrocorax aristotelis; assembly: GCF_949628215.1. NCBI lineage: Eukaryota > Metazoa > Chordata > Aves > Suliformes > Phalacrocoracidae > Phalacrocorax > Phalacrocorax aristotelis. Next base: position 26,378,928 of record NC_134278.1, on the reverse strand, counting down.
AAGGACTGACCAACTATGAAAAAGTGAAGAGAACAAGTGAATGGTCAGTGAGCGCAGCTAGGTGCAAACAAAAAAATAGAGCAAGTGTTTTCAGAAAGTCAGATATAACGCCATGTCGCTAAGAGCAAAGCATGTGCACGCTATGCAGGGAAACAGTGACCTTAAATCAGAAGAATCGGGATGGATAATGGCCACGGCGAAGACGACTGACTCGCTGCTGGGATGTGCACTTTGAGAGAGAGCTACCAGGGACCAGCCCGGAGAGCCTGCCTACCCATCCTCAGTGCCACTGCGACCTCTGCCGGGATGCCGTGCTCAGCCCAGGCAGGGCGCTGCTGGCCGGAAAGGACTGCAGAAATCACTGGAGTATGGAAAACACACCTGGAAATCTCAAAATCAAGCCAGGATTCCTCCATAGAAAATAAACTTTAATCAAAGAACATCTACTGTGCTCAATGCAAGAATGATTAAAGGAAATGAGAAGGCCCAAAATACACTGAAGGCAAAAATAACATGACCGCCCCTTTCTGCCCTGAAAACAAACTCATCAGTTAGATTATCAGAAAAAAGCGACCTCTTAAATGCTTAAGTTGACCCAAGTAAATCTCACGAGACTCTGATCATATATAGCAGTGCAGGATGGATCTAAGATGCAGTTATGTTTATAATAGCAAACTTCTCATGTCTTGCGTCAATTTTTTTTTACCAAGTGCTGCGGAGAAGAAACACAAATGCTTCATTTCCAAATCCTGCTGTCCTAGTATTTACCTTTACGAACATATCCTACAACACCTCCAACAGCCAGCATTGCAGCATATGCAAAACCAGTCCAGTCAATAGCCATGGTCCCAAATCTGGAGAAGAAAACACATTGCAACTGAAGACAAACAAGTTCCTTCCTCCTGGTGAAAAAGGAAATCATCACTTCAAGTGTTCTAACTAACACTACACTCTCCTAAATCATGTTTGACTACGGTGTCACAACATTTAAAAGGTGAAGGTGTGTCTATTGGCTATTGTATCACCTTTTCACTAACTGCTGCCCTTACTTACACCTCAGTATCTTAGGTATACTGCACTTCCATTAGGGGAAATTGGTATTTTTGGGATGTACACAGCATGCATTTTTCCCAGTCAATAACAGGCTTGCATGTATGCAAGCAAAAAGCTTGACACCACCCAAAGCATCTGTTTTGTTGCTGATCTGGGCATATGCTATGGATACATACAGGTCTTCTGAGCACACAGCTCAGTGCCGTTTCAACCAGGATGTACTCGGTGTACTTCAGGCGGAATGTCGCAGGCCCTACAACACCAGGCAAGAACAGGAATTTTCAGTCTACCCAAAGTTTCCAGACAGAAGCCTAGGCCATCATCAGGAAGCTATATGTACGGAAGCTTTACCCTATATCTGCCTATGCCCCTTTTGTTTCACCGTTGGACTTCAAGGCATTGTCCAAAGTTAGGCTTCCATCCTCCAACAAACTTTTCAGTTACCATTGCAATACAGATCCCCGTTTCCCGGCTGTGCCTTGTACAGTGGTGGCAGTTTGCAGCCTGACAGCCCCAGCAGCACTACGGCCTCTCTCCCACCAGCCCCTCCTTCTCCCAAATTAAGTGTGTACTTAATTAAGTGCATCCTTCTTTTTACCTGAGCACGTGTGTCCTTAATCGCAGTGTTAAGGGGGTGACCAGACAGACGACATGCTCGTCATTTCACATCAATCCTTGAATATTTAGGTGAGCACCCCACAGCGAGTTCCACCCCACCGTCCCCCCCCCACCGCCTTAACCCCCTCAGAAAGACAGATGGTTTTAGGGGGCCACGACACCCCCGAAAACAAGCCCTGCTGAGGTAGGAGCTAGGCTCAAAGCCCGGCCTTTCCTCCACCCGGCCTTCGCGGCTCAGGCAGGCGGGCCGAGGCCGCACTCCCTCGGGCGGGGACCTGCGCCTCCAGCCCCAGGCCCGCGCCCCCGCCACGCAGCCCGCCTCTGGCCGCGCTTTCCCCGCCCGAGGGCGGCTGGCTGTGGAGGAAGCCATACTGCCCAGCCGGCCCCCCCGAGCCGCCCCGCATCCGCGGCGCCCCTCCGCCGTACCTCGTCCTGCCGCGCCGCCCTCTGCCCTCCGCCGGCCCCTCCTCCCGCGCCCGCCGGGCACCCCGAGGCGTCGCCGTCTCGCCGTCGCGGTCCCGCCTCACCGCCGCCGCCCGCCGCCTCGGCGTCTCCTCCCCGGCTTCTGCCCCCAGCGGCCTGCGCCCGGGCGAAGGGGAAGGAGGGCGCCTGCCGCCATCATGGCGGCGCTGCGCCGCGGCGGGGCCCGGGCGCACGGCCGCTGGCGGAGCGCCCTGGGCCGGGGCCGCGGCATTTGGTGGCGCTTGGCTGAGGAGGGAGAGGTGCCCGTGCGGGCGCAGAGCAGCGGGGCTTCGCCCCGTGTCTCTCGGGGCCCCTCGGCGCTAGGGCCCAACTCCGGGCTTGGTGTCTCTTGAGCCTCTTCGTCCTGGCCTCAGGCGGCTCGTCTGCCTGGCCTCCACGGGCAGCGGAAGGGTCCGTGTCTTTAGCTTTTTAAGCCTAAAAACCCCTGCCGTGCCATGTTGGGGATGGAAGAAGTCACGAACAAGGAAGAGTCACGTCTGCAGAGTTTGTCCCCAAAGGGCGCACGTCCCATGGAGATGGGCTGGGGCAGGGGCTGGGGCAAGAGTCTCCTGCTTGCAGCACCCCAGAGACACCCTGCAGCCCAGCGCCAGGCGCCCGATGCTGTGCTGTGCTGAGCACCCCTCTGCCCTGCACATGGGATGAGTCTTCTCTCCTTCTCATCCTTGCCTGCATCTCTGAAAAGCTGAGGGTTGCCTGCATGATGTCTGAGCAGACACACAGACCGAAAGCTGATGTTATCTGTTTGTTGGGGGGAAACCAACAAGCACAAACCCCAAGATTCAGATACTACACACATAGCTGATATATGAAACTGCTTGACATGGTTATTTTGACACCTTGACTTCTTGTCTGCTAGCCCTGTTGGCTGGAGCTATTCCACTACAAGCTATTTTTGTCCATATTTTGTCACGCTCCGCACTATTTCTTTAGCTTTCTCTTGAGGCATTCTTGACCAGTGCAGGATGTGTCCTTAAGTGGTAGTTTGGGGGTGCCTGCCTGTGACATTCCCCACGCTTCCCTTGTTCTCACGAACAGGCTGAGCATAAACATGGCCCCAACAGGGAGAGACGCACAATGCCGTGTGATGGGACTTGGATACCTGCCTTCTTCAGGGGTCACTTGAAAATCCCTGCCAAAATCTTGTGTTTCCTTTAGATTTCTTTGCTTAAAGGTGTGGGAGTTTTCCGCTCCAAAGAGCTTGCTGGAAAGCGAATCAGTATTCTCATTAGGGTTAACGTATTTAATTTCCACTCCTAACGTTCCATTTGTTTTTTCTGTTAGCGTTTAACTGCAGTGACACAAACCCACTCCATGTGAGCTGTCCAAGTCTGTCTGCTCGGTGGAAAACAGAACTGCTCTCCTTATCTCACCACTGTCTGTGGGAAGGAAGACTGAAGGTACAGCAACTTTGGAAAACAAACATAGGACACTTGAGGGCAGGACGGCTCCAAAATGCAAACCAAAAGCAGATTCACAAGCTGAAATCCAGAAATCTTGGATTTCTTTATGAAGTATTCTGAGACTTGCGACTCTTAAAAAGCACAGTAAAATAAACAGTGGATTAAATGGTGCAAACCCGTGCAGTTCTATTTGAGGGGGCTCCAAAGTGGAACAAATTCAGTGTCTTTTGGCACCTCTAGGATAATGACCAGTTGTGGTTACTGATTCAATGATACTCCCCACTAAAGTAGACTGGATAACCCTGAAGTCTGGGCTAAACTTAAGTTCACGTAATTATATGCTGCTTGTTATGTTCCCTTCCATTTTCAATTCTGAAAAGTATTTGGTATTGTTTTCCCTAAGCAGTTACTTAAACTATTGTCTGATGTGAAATGGTTGGCTGTATTTTACAGCACAGGTAGCCTCCCATAGGAGGTTTTTAATGGGAGGAGATTTCAATAAATTAGCTTGTTGGTACCATGATAAATCAAGCCCCTCTGCCCTAACAGTGAGGTATAACTGAGCTAGCAGCAAAGCTAGTGTTAATATTGCTGTGCATTTTGTATTCAAGTTTTTAGTTGTTCATAAGTGCCAGTATGAGCTGAAATTCCCCCTGTTGGGTGTCTGCTTCCAGCTGTTCTATTTTAGCTTGTTTTGCTTGTTTTGTATTATGATTTGTTTGTTTTTGGAAAGTTCCATTTACAACAATCAAGCCAACTATAAGGATGAATTTAGGGGAGAATACACGGTTCTGTCCATTATAATTATAACCAGCCTTTAGCATCTTTCTGGTTTGGAAAAAAAGCTTTCAAATTTGGCAAGTAAATTGCTTTAGTTTGAGGGATATATTTTTCCACCTTCATGAAAATGTGTCCTGAAGAGAAAAGGGGTTAAAAATGTTGAGTGGAGGCTTCTTAAAATTGTACAGACCAGTCCCCAGAAAGTTCCACCCGTGTTGATCATGTGTGGCCTTTTGTTTTGTTAGGCCCACCTATGTTCACATCTGGATGTATGCACTCTCTCCAGAGAAAGGCTGAGATCGTGCCTTGCTGTGCTAGTGTTCTGTGTAAAACAGGAAGCCTCTAACGCAGCCCATCTCCCTCCCCTTGAACGTTTTTGTTCAGGCTACCTGTTGTAGACAGGACAGAGGCAGAAGAAAAGGTCCTGAGTGGGAGAAAAGGGAGCAGCTAAGCACCCTGAGACAGCTGCAATTCCGTAAGATTTTTGTGCAAAAGATTGTTCTCTTTGTCAGGTGGGACTATGGAAAAGGAAGAGGAGCAAATCACAGTTTTTAAAATGCAGATTCAGAGGCTTCAGATATAATAATCTGTAGTTAAATAAGGAAGAAGTCAGTTATCGTGTTCCAGTACAAAAATGTGACTGTTAGAAATAAATTCTGTAAGCTTTCATATACACACACACATATATGCAGTGAGAAGGAGAGTGGTGTTAAAGTAATAAAAGGTTTTAAAAGGCTGAGGAGACTCATCTACAGCCTCATTGGGCTGCTTTTATGGGTCATTACCCTTTGGTCTTGAGGCGTCCTTTCCTTGAAAATTTGGTATGAAAGCTTAGATCCAGGATCATCCCTGGCAATTCAATCAAATGGTAAAAAGCAGGGATACTGCTCTTTATAATACCCATGAAGTAATCTGGCAGAACACATACATTAACAAACAGCCACACAAACTAAGGCCTTGTCTATGAACTAAATGTATATGAACATGGACTAAAGCCTGCAAGGAAAAAGATGGGTAGTCATTTCACAGCAGATGGTGCTCAAATTTAACAGCTCACTGCTGCCAAAAGGGCCTCTTCATTTCCAATTCTGCTTTCCAGTCCCTTATTTTGTGCAGTAATTGATGAGTTTTACTCCTTCTCTCCCAATCCTCAATGGCCGAGTCAGCTCAGTAGCCCAGCAGAAACATATCCAGGCAGAAAAATACATAGCTTTCTGCGGAATTAGTTCAGTCAGTCATTTGTTTCAATTAGTGAAGTCAGGAGGGTCCAACAAGCATCATGGTACAAAGGAAGAGCAGACACTTCATGGCTGGATGGGAGGCTGGGGAGCGCCTCTGCAGGCATCAGCAAGAAAGAGTGAGATAACCTGAAGCTATGCATTTTCTCTGACTTTTCAGGGAACTTTGCCTGTGAGAAACCATTGTGGTATGGCAACGACTGAAATTCTTGGTAAATTCAGTGAAATGCAGCTCAGAATTATGGTTGGTCAGTGGAATCTCAGGAATCTTCCCAGATGCTGAATCCAACAAACTAGTATTTCTGGAGGCAAGCAGACACTGAAAAAAGGAGCATGCCAACAGAAACCTACCTGTGGGCCCTCGCAGCTGACAATATCCACAATTTTACTGTGAAGTCTTCAGTGAAATTAAGTTCTAGCTAGATTTAATATTGGAGAGATTAATGGGAACAAAATGCAAGAACGTGATTGTGATATGCAGTGATTTGGGAGAGCATATCTAAAACTGTCATGCCACCAGGCATGATCAAAGGGCTGTGGTGGATGTTAAGAGTAAGTGATTAAACTACCTTGGGTTCTGATCAGCGTAGCGATTTGGTTTTCCTAGCTGAGTTCTCAAAAGCTGATAGACTCCACCTCCTGAAGAAATGGAGGCTTTTCTCTACAGTATCTCAGGAATCCTTGGGCTAAATAAATCCAGATTAGGACCACTAGCTGTGCTCTGCTTCCAAGATATTCCAAATTTCCCATCTTTCTTAATAAGTATGTGGAGTTTAAAGTGGTTCAGGAAGTCAGAGTGAAGCCCTGAGGGATTTCAGAGACATTTGAAGTGGCTTGTTTGTCATTGTGTGATGTTTTGAGCTGATTGAAAACAACTCATGAAGATGAAAGTTCCTTGGGACGGAGAAGGGGTATTTTTCTCTCTCTGTGTGTATATTTTCAGACCCTTTCTCTAATATTTGTGGTCCTATGATAGACATCAGATCTCTGATAGCTCTCACCACTATGTGCTTGGTACAGAGGGGTCTGTTTTCAGCTGCACACACTGAGAGACAAGAGTTTTCCAGACAGCAGCGCACGGAAGGACACAGGCACAGGATCCCCTGCACTCTCCAAATTCTAGCAGATACACAGAGGTGTACCTAAACCTGTATATGCCTCAAAGCAGCTTCCTGGGCTGAAAAATAGTTTGAAGCTAGGAAAGTTTTAGGATGAAAGTTCATATATGCATGCCCTGTCCTTGGTGTTTCCTAGACATCAGTTCATGCCCACTGTTCTTGCTGTTTCTCTCCTACCTGTGGCCATTGACTGAGACAGGAGCATGACCTGGCTGGAGCTTTGCTCAGGTCCAGTATGGGCAAGCTTATGGACAGGAGTATCCAAATCATAAGCATCCTCTGGGTCGTTCTCATGCCAAAAAAGAAAGGAAATTAAAATACAACATCCCTCCAGGAAGCAAGAGGTCTGCGAGATCCTAGCTTTTATGGGGTGCTCAGAGGGTGGCTCCAGCTGTGATATCGCAATAACTTTTTTCAATTGCTGTCTTCCCATTCTCAGTCCCTTCCTTGAACCACCTCTGGCATTCAGTGAACTCTGTGCTGAGTCATGATGAAAAGTCATCAGAAAATTTAGCTCGCTGTTGGCATTTCTGTTCTGGAACTGCAGTCTCAGAGAGCTGATCCATGCTCATGTATGGAAGAGGGGAGTGAAAGGCAGAGGGACTGTCCCACTCACAAGAGCACATGCCATACTCTCGGGGCAAACTGAAGGGAGTGAGGCTATCCACGGCAATGGCTTCAATTTGGAGAGAGTGGATATGATCAGAATTTATAAAATCAAGGCAGTGGGCAGAGTGAATGCAGATTGTTGTTCTCCAAATCCTGCAGTACTAGAACTGGGGGGCACTCACTGAAACTGATACGAGATTGGTTTAGAAAAGGTAAAAGGGAGCACTCTTTTTTATGTAGCATGTATAGTGAACTTGTGGAATTTGCTGCCAGCAGAGGTTTTGGAAGTGGATAGGTCAGCAGACTGGAAAGGAAACTAAATGATTAAGTGGACTACAGGTTCATAAAGAGATACTAAAAGGAATGAGTAGGGATGTACTCCCTATCATCCCTAGTACAATGATTGTGGGTGCTGGGGGAGAGCAAAGGAAATGTATATGCCTGGCTTGCATGTTCTCTTTAAATAGCATCTCTTGATATTGGAGAAAGAATGCTGGGGATAGCTGGATGTTGGTCTGACCCACCAGGGCATCCCTTGTGTTCTTTTCAGGGCCCTGGTTTTGTGTCTGCAGGTATGTGAGGACACCAAATGTGATGTTGGTAGGAGTTTGTATTTTATTTTTTGAAGGTGATATCTCAGGGTTCTCTTACCTCAACGAAACCTGATGCTTGGGTCACTAACACTGCATTGTACCCTATTGAGGAAACACGCAGTTTTAGGACAATCCACATAGTATTAGTACTTAGAAAGGGACCCTTAGACTAAACTATAGCTCTCCTGATGTTGCACTTTCCCCCTGGGATCCTTCTGCTCTGTTTGCACAGAACTTGATGAATACTCATGTCCCAAGAAAGATTTTGTAAGCTATGATAGAATTTTCCCCCAGGGTGTTGGTGTATTTTGGATATATTATTTGAGAGTCTTCTGCTGGAAAACATCTAGTGCAGCTGAAGGAGAAGACTGCCAGATCAGACAGATTGCTAGGCATGAATCCCAACCCTTATTTGTGTGAGTATGCCTTATGCCTTTAGATAATCACATTAACATCAGGAGTATTGCTTACACAAGTACTACTGAGAAAAAGCGGTGAACAGACTTGGGCCCTCAAAGCAATGTTCTTGTTTCAGCACTTTCCCAGTGAGATTCTGACCTTATTTCCTCTTCCGAGCTCACTGGAGCTGGGACATCCAGTGAGGAGGACCACCCACTACTCATCAGCCTCCAGTAATGATTACCAGTCTATCCTTCAGACCTATCAGAAGTAACATTTTTAACAGTTCAGATGTTGTTTTCCTTCTCCTTCCAAAGCTCATCCCACACTTAGATACCTGAGGGTATATTAGACAGTACTATATTTCATGCTTGGTTGATTATGGAGCCAGATCTTTGGTCTCTGCTGAGGGGTTTTTGCTGCTCCTCCAGTGCAGATGAGCCAGAAACCTTCCGCAACCATGTGGTAAAGGAGCCCTCAGTGGGTGTAAGACTGGTATCTCATCGTGGTTGTCATTAGGCAGCGTGGGTTAGGCTATGTCTCCTGCCAAGCCAGCCTGGAAGAGCACCACTCAGTGGGACCTCAGGGATCTCGCCTAATAACAGCAGTGACCTAATTTGAAAAAAGAGAAAAAAGCCATCTTCATTTTTTGTGGCTGATAATACCCGAAGGAGTACCACTGCGGGTGCAAAGGGAGGATTATAAACATCAAAATGATAGAAAGTGTTTACATGTCTACTTTTATGTGTAATTAATCAAGCTTGGAAAAAATAAAGTAATTTTTATTTGTATACCTAAAAGCAGGAGCCAAGTTAAAGCACTTACATAGATCAGCCCCCAAAAAATGAAAATGTGAGAAAAATAATGCCAACAACACTGCAACTTAAACTCCAGAATTGAAGCCAAACATCTACGAAGGAAGAAGTATTCCATGGAAAAATATCATATTCTTGCCATCTCTCTGACCACAGAGTTACACTCGTTATGGTAAAGCTGTAATTACAGTATTGTGAATACAATGCCGCAGACAAAGGCCTGTCAGTGTTTTTCCACTATAAACCCTCATGTGAGGTTTGCAATTTTGTGAGATACAATTATCTTTGGCTGGGATATCCAGCTACAATCGCAGCCCAGAAATAGATTTTTTTGTTTGTTTCCTTTACTAAGTTGTTCTAAGTTCATTGTTTGGTAAGTGTTAGAGCCTTCCTGATTGATTGCCTGCTTGTGCCCTCTCCGATCTGCGAGGCTGCGTGGAGACTTCGCTGTCACTGGTAGTGCATCGATCCTGGGCAATGTTCAGGGCTATGAGGCTATCGCAAAGGCCACACTTCAGACCAAACTGCCCACATGTGTATCAGTGCGGTCTGGGAAAGTCAGGACAGCAGGGTTATAGCAAATTAGCACTGACTAGCGTATCCAGGCATGCACAGCAAAACATGCTTTAGGGAATACTAGAGTATGTTATTACAGTTATGGAAGGAGGAGGAATTGGCCAGGCCAATTAAATGGGTGAAATTGAAAAGATTTGTCTGTCTTACAGAAAAAGGAAATTCTGAGTTGCTGTTACAAAAAAGCCCCCCAAACCTACAGGATTAACAAAACTCTGCAACATGCAAAAAATACTTGTACAGTTACAGTTTTGATTCTTTAGTGGGGCTTAGCTAAGGCTCTTCTCTGTCGGATTGTGGTAATTGAGATCCCAGTCCAGCCTGGTTTGTTCTTTTCACAGACAACTTAAAGGAAAAATATGGTGCAAACAGCAAGTCCTGATCCCCAAACTGAAGTGTAACAGCATGTTTAATCACAAATGTTAACCATGTAACATCTGCTAACTCCTGGGAAATAGGTCTGAAATAACCGTATGTGTAACGTCTTACTTCAGAATAATTATTTTGAGACAAATATTTGTGCACTTAGGGATCTCACCTGTATTTCGATGTGATTCACTAAACATGAATTTGTTCTTTACGTGAATTTATTCAGTGTCAGTGCTCTGGAAGAAAACATAAAATCCTTGTGCTGCAGCGATCTCTGGTTGCTTCAGCAATTTGTTAGACTTTGCAGGGAAAAACTGCTGAGTTCACATAGTTCAAAATAAATACAGATCAAAGCAGTTTATTGCTTTATTGGCAGTATGTAATTAACCAGCAATCAGTGACCTATGCATACAAGATCAGTAATACAATAGGCAAACCATACTAGAAATTTCTAAACAGTCTCGTATAATTAATCCCAAAGCCTTCTTAGTGTACACGTACATACGCAGAGAAACACACGGTTACGCACGCACCCGGAGTTGTATGCACCCCCTCACTTGTGGGCAGTATGGGTTACAAAAACAACCCCCCTTCCCAAAGAATGCTGGTCTCCCTGTTTACGCATGCCTCCTGCGGGAGATGGGGGTCCTCTACCTTTATGCAGACCCCTGCAGTTCCCTACAAGTCATGGGCCAAACCACATGCCCTTGAGAAAGCTCTTTCCACTCCAAGGTCTTTCCCTCCTGTTAAGAGTTTTCGCGTGTCTTTTATGCTTCTTCTCAGCCTGACTCCTGCTCCGTGTCAGGTCTCTCTGTAATCCCCCAGTAAATGTTTAATCTGGCTGAGGATCATCCTCTCTAGCGTGGTCAGTCTGGGCAAATGCTGACCAGGCAGTCTGGTGTATTTGATCCACTGACACACACACATACACACTTTGGACGCATCTTTATCTTCCCAGGTGACATTATGCCATTTGTCATGGAGGCGGGGTGGGGTGCTGTGCATCCCTGCCAGGTCCATAGTGAGGGAGAGCCATCCTTGGGAGGCACAGGGCCAGAGGAGCAGGGAGGGCAAGGGGCCCGGCCAAGCAGCTGCCTGCAGCCAAGTGGCTGACACTGCGCAAACCAGAGAGTTGTGATGTTCTGGATGCATCCCACGTGGTTGAAGGTAATGATAAGTGGGCAGGGAAACCTATTTCCAGGCTCTCTTCAGGCTCCAAAATCCAAAAATAAAGTGAACGGTTGCTTTACTACACATCTTCTGAACACCTATTAAGATTCTCAGTAAAGGGATCATAAATGGGGCGGAACCAGCAAATTGGATCATTGGGAAGGCTCTGCAGAGAAGCCATCTGGTGATTTACTGGATGGTGAAGAATTTATATTTCGCACTCCCACAGTTTACATTTTCTGAGGTGATAAAGAAATTTGGATCATTGTATTTTTTGGATGTTTTACGTAAAATGAAAAGCCATGATTGAAACTGGAACTGGAGTCAAGAAAAAAACAGACTGTGTACAATGTGGTAAAGCGCTAACAAATGCCACGTGTTGCGTGATTAATTTCACATAAATGCCAGTTATGGATTTGGTTTGTCAGCAGTTGGCTCAGGTTTTGCGATTACCGGCCAGTAGTTTAACTGATGATTTAATCTATAACGGAATCCTCAACTTTTGGGAATGGAAGAGAGTTGCATTGATAATTTGATGCATTAAGCGCAGGCAGAGCTGTTAGCTTCTAGAAAGGATGCAGATAAGTTCTGGGATCTCATTATGACTGATGAATAGCCTTTTCTCTCACTACAGCATGATTTATTGTGGTAAATCAGGGCAGGGGGGTTAGAGCTATGTGACTGCTATTGTTTCAATATGTCTTCAGGCGGTGTTTTTGAATTGCAGATAGACATGCAAGGAAAACTCTGGGTCTGACTATAAATACAGCTGCAAAGTATGGCACTGCTCTTGCCTCTGAGTCAATCTCTAATCACTGTTCTTGGCATATCAGTGCTAGGCCATAGGGAAGGGCCATCTGTCAGAGGTAACTGAAAATGGAGGCACCAACCATCTGTAGGTATTTAAGGTCTCTTGACATTTTTTACAAGCTGAAGAATAATCTGGTGTTAAAATTTATAGTGTGCCTCCCTACTATCCTCTACCTTTTTCAAAGGAATACAGTATTCTTGGTCTTTCGTCTTTCACTTCTGTGGCCTATCTCTTTATGTCACAAACTTACTTCCCCCATCTCTGCAGTTCACTGTTGGCTGAAATGTCCCCTGTAAGTCTTTTTTCAAAAGATGTGCTGTGTAAATTACAGGTCACTGTTATTGCTGGAGCTAAACTGCAAGCAGAAGCTTCCCTAAAGCTTTCGGATTTTGAGTGGGGCAAAATGGAATTCAGATCTAGTTTCTGCTTTGCAAAAGTCAATGAATGCTATATTCCCTTGCTTTCTTGTATCTGTATGGTGTAAATCATTTGGCAAATGCAAATGACAGCTCTATTCCAGAGAAAAGATATATAGATGTGTAAAGGTAGTGTGCCTGCAGACTTCTTGTATGTGCACAGCTATATCTGGCTAACAGTAACTAATAGTGTACGCTGTTTGTAGGATCAAACTCTTGATTCCATTAAAAAATTAAGATATTTAATGGTTACTTTACATGTTGAACAGCTGAATTTTACATACACATTTCTATGTAGACATTTATTGGGTATGTCAGTGTGAAGGAAACCAGCTCTGTCACATGCATGAGCGTGCAGGCACACACACACAGAGTAAGTTTGACTTCTTCCAGAAACAAAAAAAAAGGTTGTTTGAATAGTTTTGTTAATTATCTTTCTAATCCAGGCATTCAAATACTGTACATGTGCCGAGCTTACATGGAGAGAAAGGAAAGATACAGAGAATTTTTAATAAAAATGCAATCCCAGCAGGATTTGAAGTACACTGCTTTGAAATACAAAGCCAGAACTTTATTATCCAAGCTAAGCAAAATTTCTGAACATATTCAAGGTGTTATTATGGTAAGTGAAGGAGGCCTGTGAAGTTGCTTGGAGTTGTTTGAAACTGAGAATAAAAAGTAAAACACATTTACATTTCAGTGGATGGCTGGCAGAAATCAGAACAGTCTGTTTTTCGGAGCAGGATCTGTGTGCACGCAGACTACAGAGAGATGAGACTAATGGCTCATTTGCTCCGCAGCCTTGTGCTCTTTATAGGCAAACACCGCAGCAGTGTTGGGGAACGGGGAGGCGAGTATGGGATGCAGTATGGGGCACAGAGCAGCTGAGTATGAAAGCTATGCATTTGTGTCCCAGGGAGGCAAGGCGGGGAGTATGCAAGGGTGCTCCACCCTGTCCTCATAGCATCCTCCTCTCCCATTTTCTCTTAATACAGAAGTGCCAGGGGAAGAGTGGAGGATATGGGAGTTGCTGAGTAAAGAAAGTGGAGGCTGCCTGTGGCACGCTCAGCCCCGGCACCTTAGAGAAATGGTGGTTTTGGCAGTCCTGGGTTCTGCGGTGTGGTGGGGCTGCGAAGCTCTGCGCACCTGCATGAAGCAGTGTCTTTTGGACAAGGAGAGCTGTGACTGTCTGCCTGTTCGTTTTCTGACCTGGAAGCTGGGAGTTGGCTGTAGTGCTGGGAGGAAAGGTGACTTTGTCACCTGTCTGTTCCTGCCACCCGAAGAGCCTGCCTCCAAAGGCCTGAAATGACCTGCCATAAAATATCTATGAAAGACTTACTCTTTCTTAGGGTGGAATCGTTCTTCAGGACACCACCACCAGAGGCCCAGGATTTAGACCAACTGGTTCTGCTTTACAACAGAAAAAAAAAATCTATCTGGATTTTAGTGATACTTTTCCTGCCTAAGGAGCCTTTTATGATGGAAACGCTTGTGTGGATTAGAATAAATAGGCTGACACCAACTAGCTATCAAACCCATTACTAGAGTGTCTGAGCAATTCTTGGGTAAAATATTGCCTCATGGAAGCTACTGCTGTCTGTCACATTCCTACAGCTGTTCACTGGCTCCAAGGAAGGAGTTTGCACTTTTTAAGGGTTGCTTCGGAGGCTTTATAGAGGGAGGAAGAAAATTGGTTCAGAGCCTTCAACCACAGACTATACATAATGCTTGTATTTCCAGCGTGGACATGGTGTTCCTGATCAGATTCACACCTCTAATACTACAGCTATGTAATCTCTAAGTCACCATTGTCTTTTGGGGCTATCAGTGTCTAACCTCAGCCCAGTCTACTGAAAGCTCAGGTAATCTGAATTCCCTTTTTGTAGCTTTGCATAGAGCAACATTTTAGCTGCTTCTGATGACTGTGGTTTTTTGAGGGGAAACATAAGGAAGGAAATTCTCACTCCTGTTTATGATTTCAGCCACTTTTTGAGAAAAAGTTCGGTGCACCCACATTTAAATGTAACTGAAGGTTCTACCTCCTTCCTATTTTTGAAGCTTACTGTTCATGTATTTTATGGAAGATGGATGTTACTAGCACAGAACAGTGTGGTTTTTATCTATTATACCATGATATATTTACTGAGAAAATTTTAATAAATAAACCACAGGCTTGAACCTCTGAACCCTTCTAAACCAGCCGATTCCCATGGGGGGTTCAGGAGTTTTTATGGACGGATACTGTGTTCTCATGAGAATTTTATTAGAGCTCATAGACTCGAGACTGACTAGCAAGAGAATTTATGAGGTTACATGGGAACTATCACATCTTTCATTCCAACACCCTGTGAGTTTACAAAATGAACCTTTCCTTAAACTGTGTTATTAAATAGAACAGTTTCAATGCAACTTTAATAAAGTATCTAATGTTATCAATGATTTCTCATTGGTCAGTGCAGCTGGTTAATTTTACCAGCTTTTCAGCTTCCAATTATCGTGGGTTAGAGAGTTGGGTAAAGCGTTTTTGTTAAAAATTGAAAAAAAAGGCAAGGGATGGGAGGTCATAAGTTCCTAAATGCATCAAAGAACACTTCTCAAGATGCATAATAGG
Source organism: Phalacrocorax aristotelis (assembly GCF_949628215.1). Lineage (NCBI taxonomy): Eukaryota > Metazoa > Chordata > Aves > Suliformes > Phalacrocoracidae > Phalacrocorax > Phalacrocorax aristotelis. Next base: position 26,363,872 of record NC_134278.1, on the reverse strand, counting down.
AAGGGCGAATAGTGTCTGCTCTGTATTTGCTTACCCTCTGTTCTGTTTACTCTCTTGAATACTCTCTAAAATTCCTCTTGCTGTTTTGTTTAAATTTAGAACAATGTTGAAGTTCTGTAGCTGCTCATTATCCCACTTGAAATTTAACTTAAAACGTTATTTTGCATCATGCAGTTCAGCTGGAAAGCTGCCCAAGACAAGAATTGAGGTCTGTGGTAGTGAACTACAGAGGAAGTGGTCTAAGCAAGACTCCCTTCTGGGGATATTCCAACATTTCATTACATTGTGTGTACTAATGAGTAGAGCAAAGGACTGAGAGCCAGGAAGGGCAGAGTTTTAATCAAATGACTCATGATATGGCCTTCAGCAAAATACGTGACCTTGTAATTCAGCCATCTTAGCTGTAACAGTGGGTAAAAATAGTGGCTCAGTGTAGCATTCAGGCAGAGATACAGATGTGCCTGCTTCAGCTGTGGTCATGGTCTGCAGGTTTTTTCCGCAGCTTTGGAATAGACACTATGGGAAGATGGAACATCTCCTTTCAGCTACTCCAGAGAAGCTCAAATCAATGTTGACATGTATTCTTCTTTGAACAAGAGCTTTTAAAACGTTCTGATTGAGGTCAGTCCTTTGCTCAGTCTGATTTACCTGTGAGTCATAAAATTTTTTGGTCATGGTGGTGATCAGGTGTCAGGGAGACCAGGCACAAGGAGGATGAAGGCACATGTTTTGAATGGTGGGTTCAAATCGGATGCGCTCCTGGTGCAGTTTCCCCAATCAGGTAGAGCTGGGAGGCTATCAAGGCTGCACAGTTTGGGACACTGGAGCTCAAAGAATGTTCTTTAATTGGTACATGAAGTGCATCAGATTTACAGGTGGCATTGGAAATGCTGGCTTGGCCATCGTCCCGACAAACTGTGGTTGCTTAAGATGTCACAGGCCTTGTTTAGAATCAAGGGTTGATCTTTGGTACTTAGCTAGCTCTGATCTAGTTTTCTGCTCTGGATTTATTACTAGATTTCTAGGTTTTCTTTCTCTGATCTAGATAAGATTAGTTCTTATGGCTGTCTCAGATCACAGCCCCAGACCTCTACCTGGGGAGCTTTGGGCTCTCAGCAGTGTGTGAAAGCATTCACCTGTCCCCAGAATTCTTTCAGATGGGAGATGCAATACAGAAGTATCAAGAACAGCTACCTATCCTGTTTCTATATATTTCAGGCCTTAAAAAAGGAACAGGACCAGCTCACTTTACCAAATTTTGATCCATCCCTTTTATTTTAGTCCCCCATTACACGTCTACCTGACTGTCCTTCAGAAATGGAAGGAAGAAAACCTGGTGGAATTTGACTGTGTACCTGATCAGCTTTCATACCTTAAAGGCCTGTTGTGTTGGCAAAGCACCGGGAGTCAATGTATCCTTGGTTCTTAGTCTATAGACTTAGCAGAACTGAAATTTTATGATGATTGTTCAAGCACAGAGAAAACATAATAAATGCGTCTCGTGTCTCTAATCTTTACTATCTCAGGACAGGAAGGAATGGACAAGTTAGATACTGTACTGCCTTTGGTAAATTGATTGATCTATGTGTTTTCAGATGTTTATGCAGAACAGGTTGACTAAGCCTCTTGTGCTTCAGAAAGTGTCCCTGAGCTAGCATTTCACTGACCCTGTGAAGATTAAAATAGGAGGAAATAGCGTACAAACAGGACTACAAATCATTGAAGTTATTTAGTAAGAAAAAAGCAGTAGGTTGGCTCCAGACCAATCTGGAAAGGCTCTTTGTTGAAGTTATCAAGGTGACCATATAGCCAGATACAATTTCTAGCCTCATTTTTTGTATCTTGTGTACTTGTATGAATTTGTCTCTCTTCTGTTTGACATTTCACATTCCCTGGATTTTCTTCTTCTTCTGTTTTGGTTTGTGCGAGCACAGCCATTTGGAGTTGGATTATTAGTCCTCAAGTTCTGCAGCAGTTAATAAGAGAATGTAGAAACAATTTCAATTTCCATGATGCTAGAAGAGAAAAAAGCTTTGAAGGTACAGGGAACTTATGAACTCAACTCCTGGCAGTTTTAGTGGAAGTTGCATGTTTTTGAATATCTCCATAATAAATAATTACCATATGGGTGATTTCCCATCTCCTTAAAGATTTGCATCATAACCTGCTTGGTTCTCCGTGCAGTGCCGAGCCATTCCTATTACATAAAATTTTCTTAACATAAACAAGGACCAATCAGTGTAAATCCAGATATTTTTCTCACCAAAACATGTTCATATAAAATAAATATTAATTTTGTCAGTGGCCCTTGGTAGAATGTCAGGCCTCTGATAGGTTGATGAAAACATTCTGGTTTTCTTTTATTCTTTAACAAGAACTTTATGTTTGGCTCTTTTTATCAGACCATAGCATAACATGAACAAAGGGGCTTATTTTGTATCTCTGAATGACCATCAGGTTCTGATTGGAATACATTGCAAACAATGCCATAAACTCTTAGGAATGGGTGAACAACAGTTTTCATGGGGAGATTTGCTGCCTCTGGCAAATAATAAACTGTTCCCCTCATAACAGATAATCATATTGCTGGTTATCTCTACTCTCTTCCTGCCAGCCAGTGCCCTAGCAGAGGTGGTGGCTACTGAGCCCGTATCAGTACTAGAACTGCCCCACTTTGTGCTCTGAACAATTATTTCAGGCTCTAGTGAATGTGTGTTTCCACAAACATCTGGCCTGTGAAGTGTGCCTGCTGACACGCTTTTATTACCCTGCTCAGGTTATCATCCTGCCTTGCTGCCTGTTTGCCAGCCCTGGCTCTGTCAGCTTCTCAGGCTTCTTCAGCCAGCGCTACAAAACTCAAAGCTTACTAATAATTGTTTGGTGTTTTAGAGTTAGTTTTAAATGTAGGAAAATAGATTTTGTTGCTGTGACCTGGCCAGGAATCCTGGTTGCAACTTGTGCTTCCAAGTGTGCTTCACTGTTTTGGATATTTTCTAGTAAGAAATTATTTGACCTTTGTCCTATGTGTCAGTGATGAATCTCTGTCCTAATCTAAGATTCTGGTGCCCTGTTCATCCACCCTGTTTTTCTGCTAGCAAAAAAAGCACTTTTTCCCCTACCTGTCCACAAAGAAGAAAAAAAGGTGAGGATCTCATTAGAAAAGTTCGAACTGAGAGGAGGGATAATATGAGCACCCTTTCAGTGTAGTAAACTTCAAATGAAAAAAGAAAAATTGAGGAACCTCTAAAAGAATGTTTTCTAATGATGTGTTTTTCAATTGGAGTTTGGATTAAAAGAATGGGAGAAGGAACCTCCTTTTGTTGAGCTAATTGATGTCGTGGAATAGCACAGAAATGTTTTGGAAATACTAACCAGCCATTTTCCTTCACAGCCAAAGAAGGGAACCCAAGGGAACTGTTGCCTTCCTAATTGTGGAAAAGTGCAGGAGTGCAACACAATCATGCTTTTCCCATCTTCGTTTTAATTATGCATTATGGTTTAAATGTATTTCCATAGTGTGCAAAACAGTAGAGAAATTTGAACTCTAGGTCATGAAAGAAATACACATGGATATTTGCAGAAAGTGTCTTCACTGGGTACTGCTTCAGAGTATCATTCAGATTTTTAAATTTCCCATCCTGAGGGCAATTACTCAATTACTTTGTAGAAAGTCTGTTGCATCAAATATACTTAAAGTTTATAAAATGTTCATTAAATATGTTTAAAAATGTAGTGTGAGAAAACCTGTTTCTATTGGCACTGCCATATTATTCATCTGTCTTTTCAGACATGTTTTTGTTGGCATTTTCATCTATGCTTGGCCTCATTTTTAATGAACTTTTAACTGCTAAATAGTGGTTATCTGGGACACGAGAATCAAAAGTAGTTAAAGTTCCTCAGAGCTAAGAAGAATAGACAGAAGTACTGCTCAGCATTTTACACAGTAAGCTGTGGAACAATGAGCTATAATTATCTCCTGTTAAAATCAGCAAAATAAGAAATATGCCAGTTTAGATTTGAAGTTGGCAGCAGTTCAAAAGGTTGAGAGAAACTGTGGAAATTCACTGCCTTATTTTTTCCTTCATGCCTCTTCTATGTGAGTTTTTTAGGCTGTGTGCAGATGCTCAAGATTTATTTGCTCTAGAAGCTCCATCTTCCATCCCCTCATCATTAACAGGGTTAACATGAAGCCGATAAGAAAGGCTCAGAAAAATGTCAGTTGTCATTATTGCAGACACCAGGCAAAACACCTTTCAGCCTGATTTAGTAGTTACATACTGTTCAAATAGATGTGAGGAATGAGGAAGCATTAGCATCCTCATTTTACAGGTGGAATTAAAATACAAAGATGGCAAATGTATGGCTCATCTCGCTGACATGAGCTGCACGCAAGTCAGGTGTTTAATACTGAACTAGTTGCTTAAGTTCCTTCCTTAGTGGAGGCATATAGCCCCTCAGTGACTTATCCCATCTGTCTTAAAAATCTGTATTAGAGTTAATGGAATGGGCTATCCTTTGCATAAGGCTCTTGCTCTATCTTTCCACTGACTATAAGGGGAGTCAAAGGTGAAAACTCCTCCAACCAATTCCTCTGCTGGTGGTAAGGATCAAAACTAGCATAACTGAAACCCCAGATCTTCATGAACCAGTCTTGATCAGTCTCAGATTGGCCAATTTCTGCTTATAAGGTTTTCTAAACCTTCACATGCAAATTTTAAAGCATTCTTTAGTCCAGAAAGAAGCTGGTTGGATGGTTGGGCTCAACAAGTAGTGGCTGATAGTTTATACTCTACCTGGAGGTCAATAACAAATGAGGTCCACAGGGGTCTGTCCTGGCACCTGTCCTGTTTAACGTCTTTGTCAGTGAAGAGGTGAGGGAAAGCATTCTCATCAGGTTTGCAGACAACACCAAAGTGGGGTAGGGGGGACACCAGCTGGTACACTTGAGGGCAGGACTACTGTTCAGAAAGACCTAGACAGACTTGAGAAATGGGGCAACAGGGACAATATGAGGTTCAACAAGAACAGATGCAAAATTTTACACGTGGGATGGCAAACATGAGCCAGCAATGTGCCCTCAAAGCAAAGAATGCTAATGTTATCCTGGGCTCTGTTTGGAAGAGTGTTGCCAGCAGGTCAAGGGAGGGGATCCTTCCTCTCTACCCTGTACTGGTAAGGCCACACTGGAGTGCTGTGTTCAGTTCTGGGATCCCCTGTACGAGAGAGACATGGACATACTGGAGCAAATCTAATGAAGGACCACAAAGATGATTAAGGGACCAGAGCATCTCTCCTTTGAGGAAAAGCTGAGAGAGCTAGGACTGTTAAGTCTGGAGAAGGCTCAGGGGGATCTCATCAATGTGTGTAAACGCTTGAAGAGACAGTGCAAAGAAGATGGGGCCAGGCTCTTTTCAGTGGTGCCCGTTGACAGGACAAGAGGCAATGGACACAAACTGAAACACAGGAAGGTGACTGGTCACTGGCACAGGCTTCCCAGAGAGGTGTGGAGTCTCCATCTTTGGAAATACTCAAAAGCATTCTGGTCATGGTCATGGGCAACCTGCTTTAGGTGACCCTGCCTGAGCAGAAGGATTGGACTAGATGACCTCCAGAGGTCCCTTTGAACCTCAACCATTTTGTGATTCAGTGAAAAAACCCTGTCAGTGATTCAGGCCAGGGCCTGACTGCCTGGGGGACAGCTCTGCTGAAGAGGCCCTGGGGTCCTGGTGAGCAGTGAGCTGAGCCTGAGCTAGCAATGAGCCCTAGAAGCAGGGATGGCCAACAGCATCTGGGCTTGTAATAATAGGAGTATGGTCAGTTGATCTGGGGTGATGCTTATTCCCCTTTACTTTGCACTCATTACACCTCAACTAGATTAGGATGTCCAGTTTTGCTCCCAGTCCCCACCTTGTGACACAGATAAACCAGAGCAACCTCAGTGGGAGCTGCCAAGATGATCAGGGCTGGAGCACGTGCCCTGTGAGGGGAGGCTGAGGGAGCTGGGCTTGCTCTGTCTGCAGAAGAGGTGGCTTCAGAGGGACCTAACCACAGCCTCCAGTGCCTACAGGGAGGGTGTTAAGGAGATGGAGCTAGGTTCTTCACAGTGGTGCATGGTGGGAGGATGAAGGACAATGTCGCAAGGTGAAACAGGGGAGGTTCACACTGAGTATGAGGAGAAACCTTTTCCCCACAAGGACAACCCAACAGTGGAACAGATTGGTCAGAGAGGTTTTGCAGTCTCCATCCTTGGACATTTTTAAGAACTGCCTGACCAGCCTGGTCTGACCCCGTAGCTGACCCTGCTTTGAGGACAAGGTTGGGTTAGAGGCCTCCTGGGGTCCCTTCTAACCTGAACAAGTCTGGCACTCTCAGCTGACCATGCACTCTGACTTCTTCATGCACCTTCTTCTTGTCAAGGCCAACAATGTCAGATGTTATAAGCAGAGGAGCTGAGAACAAAACTGAACACAGCATTACATCACTCTCCTGATCTGCATTGTCCCTGGGTTACTGAATGCTCTGCTTAGTTCCACTCACCACATTACAGAATAGATGTAGGAGGACCAGGAAAGATACAGAAGACAGCACTGTGAAGAAAGACTGAATCAGCTAGGTTCTGCAACTTGAAGAGAGGTGCTGGGTCTGGATGCAGGCCTAGGTAGTGCTGAATACTGAGGCGATGCTAAAAAGGGAATGATTAGTCACTGTTTCTTGGACTAGAAGAAGTAGAGAGCACTCAACAAAATGATCAGGCAGCAAGTTTAAAAACAAACAAGGCTTGTTCATGAGTATATAACAACATTATGAAAGATTTTGTGGAGACCAAAAGTACAAGTAGGTTCAAGAAGTGATTAGATGAGTTAATGGAAAACATATGCATTAGTACACAGAGATTTGGATGAAACTGTCACCTCAGGAAGTTCCTAAATGGCTGTTTGCTGAAGGTCAAGAGGACATGTCAGAAGAAAGTTCAGCCTATGCATGGCCTTGGTTATGCTCGTGTGCATCTGCTGTGTCCACCACAGAGAGTCACGTGCAGGATGGACATTGGCCATTCTGACACTTGTCATTACTGTCTCACCAGTAGCAGCCATAGCCTGCTCCTGCTCCCTGGTGAGGGTGGATGAAACAGGCAGGCAAAGGAAGAGGCACCACAAGTTCTGAAGGAAAAGGAAGCCATGTGAGAGAAAGGCTCAGAAATTAGGAGGCCACACTTGTTATTGGCCTGGGGCTGCTGGATAGCTCCAGACTAGCAGGTTTTTTTTCTTTTTTTGCCACATTATCCCCATCTATAAAATTTGTCTTTTTGAATCTTCTGTGGGGGATATCAGCATTAAAATATTAGTAAATATGAAACACAGGAGGTGTCATCTGAACGTAAGACTGGGGTGTCTTCATCCTTGAACATATTCAAAAGCCAGCTGGACATGCTCCTGGGCAACTGGCTCTAGGTCACCCTGCTTGAGCATGTAGGTTGGACCAGATGACCTCCAGAGGTCCCTTCGAACTTCAAACACTCTGTGATTCTGTGAAATAGCAATATTAGAAAATATTGAATATAATTAAAATGTTAGGACTATTCATGTTAAACTATTGAACCTTCCTGGACGTTCAACAATATGCCTGAGAAAGATGAGGGGCTGCTCTCTGTTTAAAGGGAGTTTTTAGCCATGGTTTTTGACATGACCAATGTTGCAGTGCTCTATGTAAGCTATGCTTTTATAAGGATTATCTTGCACTGTATTTGGATACTTCTTGAGGTCCACGTGGGAAAAATCATAATTGCCATCCATCAATGACTTCTTTAAAATGTCTCAGCAGGGTGGAATACTCCTAAGCAAGTGTAATAGATAACTGGATGGCCACCTCACGTTCAAAGTCAAGTGCCATGTTATTACAACCATATCTTTCTCTCCAGCAAGCTGGGCACACAGCTACTTTCACTATCTATGTATTGCTACCAACTTCCGTATTTGGAGCTTTGTCTCTGTTCAGCTTTGATGCATTTATCAGGGCAGATGCCCTTGGCTGAGCTCACAAACATAGTAATCAAACAACATATGAATTTTTATCCCAGGGAAAAAACAGAAGTATTTGGCGTGTAGGTGACAGGTCTCCAGCCATGGACATCTTGGTTTACATCTGTCCCTGACTGCTGGTTTGTGCTTGTGCAGATCAGGTCTGTGCTGCAAACACCTTGACTAGCAATTGCAATGACACCCATGCCATGAGCACGGTGTTGCTAATTGACCTTTCTTATTACATGAGTTTTGCAACCTCAGTACACAGTTATTGCACCTCGTTGCTTCTAAAACCCAGGTTTATGTGGATACCGCTGTATTACACTGCAATCCATACAGCAGATATCCCCAGGCGTATGTACTGCATGCCCTTACTGCTGGCCGGGGTGGGCTTTACATGACAGTAGTGACGCTGCTTTGCAGTTGGAAGAGTATATGGTAATGTTGGCTTATCCAAAATAACTAGATAGGAAGACAAAAGATACTGTTTATCGCTACTCATTAACAGTATGAGTCCCTGAAATGTTGCAATTTTCCATTGTCTGTTGTGTAAGATTTTCCATTGCCAGTTAACCTTTTAATTTTATTCTTCCCTAAACAGAAAGAGTCAGGAGGATGAGAAAAATCCACTTTTATCTCAGGCTTTGCCCCAAAGCAGTGTTTCCATATAAAATAAATACCTTGGATACTAAGGCACAGAGATTCAAGTCCAGACAAAACAAGGATATAGACAAGATTTAGATGTGTCTATGTGAAGCTACATTTCTGAAAATTACTCTTTCTCTGCCCCTAAATTTGGAAGATTCAACAGGATGGTAGCTTTATTCATTTCAGAGCATTACCTATATACAGGCAGATTTACAGGTATGTGCCTGCAAACACACACACACACACATATATATATAGAGAAAGAGATATGTGTGCAAAGACATGACGAACTTGAGCAGCTTTGCATTTGGCTCATGAGGAGTGGGAGTGGAAGGCAAGGGTCCCTTTCACATCAGCTCCGTCCTTGAGTAACTCCTCCTGTGTTTTACACCAATACATCAAGGTTAGTTGGAATTCATGCATTCTACGTGAAATATATCTGCCTTATTTCAAAGCGAAGTTTCATCCTTCCGCCATTTTACATTTTTAAGATATAAAATATATCAGGCCTGTAAGAGATGGCAAGGTGATGACAGTCTAACAAAACAATGTATAGACAAAGAGGGAAGAGGAGAGTTAAAATGCTGGATTTCTGTGTGTGTGACCCCATGCTGAGCTGTAACATTTTGTTTCTTGCTTTAATCTTTGCTTGGTATCTCACTTGTTATTGTAACTTTGCCTAATTCCTCTCTCTCTTTTCTTTCTTTATGCTATTTCTTCATATAAATACAAAAAGCACAGCAGTAAGCATTAAAAACAGTGAGATCAGAATGACTTCAGTTGGCTTACAGCAGGGATGAATTTTCTCCCCTGCCATAGGCTGAGCAAAGGAGAGACAAGATGAGAGGAATGGATTTCTTTAAAGTAATCAAATGCAGACATCTCACATTTATGCAGCTTTTAAATCAAGTCCGTGGTGTTTATCTGCCCATTCTTTCTCTTTGTCTTGTTTTCTTGAGAGATACTTTGTGTCACGTTGGAATGATTGAGAGATGGTTTTCTTGGTGCAATTTATTGATTAGGAAATTAACACTAGAGGCACCGCTCTCTGTGGATGTACACATTGCTTTGGAAAGCAGAAATGAAACTTTACAAAAATGGCATGGTAGCAACAAAAAGCTACCTGGCAGCAGTAGTCTCCCAACTTGAAATGGACAACATCAGTGCATTAGGCTCTGAAGTTTAATGACCTGAGCAGGAGACTGAGAGCGAGCACCCTTTGTATGCAAGCCAGGAACCAGTTGCCTTGACAGTCAGTGAAAGGCAGATCAAAAGGCCGTTTGAAAACCCTGGCTTTTAGAAGCAAAGATAGGAAACAACATCTTTCTTTTCTAGCTCTGGAGCTGGGAGATAGAGGAAACAATAGGTATTGTATAGACAGAGAGTTATGTGAGTTCTCCCTGCTACCTCTGTGCACCTGATCAAACAGGCGGTGGTTGAAAGGCTGATGTACCGTCAGGCTTCCTGTCTGATACGAGCGTGATAAAAATTGTTGCAGCTGAAACATCTAAGAGCACAAAGCTTAGAAAAAAACAAATCCCAGGAAGGAAAAGCAAGGCAACACAGAAAGAGACCTAAGTTGGGACCCTGTCATTCTGGCCTGTGCAGGCTTCAGAGGAAGACCAAGGGGAGGAGAGAAAATGCCTTTTCTCCAAATATACTTTGGGTGGGCTGTACACAAGCACTGAAGAAGTTACACTTCCAATCCCACCTGTTCTTTAGTGTTATCTTATCCCACTACACTAGTACATCAACCCCATGTATCCCTCTCCTATTAACAAACCCCTCTCAGTCCAGGATCCTACTCTGGGATCCCTAACATACCACAACCTCCTTCCCTTGCTTCAGCAGCTGGGATCCCTCATCTCACTTCTCTCCACCCTTATTTTTCCCACATCAGTCCACGTTCCCTACTGTTTCTCCTCGTACCTTCTCCTGCAGCGAGACCCAGGGCGCAGCCACAACATCGGTCGCCTCCTGTCGCAGGAGCAGGGAGGAGAATGGGGGGGGTGTGGGGTGTCTGTCAACTCTTGGCCTGTATGCGGGGCTCACCAAGCAACCCAGCAACTCAACACAGGAGTTGTCACCAAAGTGGTATGCTGAACCCTAGCACCCTATGAACCAGCCTTGGAGGTGTTAAAAACCTGACTGGGCAGGGTCCTGGGAAACCTGCTGTAGGTGACCCTGGGCTTGGGCTAGGTGATCTCCTGAGGCCCCTTCCCAGCTCAGCCTTTTCATGAGTATGTAGGCACTGAGCTCTGTGATGAGAGAGGCAAGAGGAGTGAAATGAAACTAATTTCTCTGTTCAGAGTCATGGAGGTGGAGTTTGAACTACATCACCAAGTGCCAGGCCTGTTTTTTAACCACTTGAGCACATGTGCTGCCTAAATGAAGTCTCTGTGCAAACCTTGTTATAATTTTCCTCTAAGAAAAGGCTGACAGGAGAAAATATTACCTTCCCTGAGACACTTGGCCAAGGACAGCCCCCAGTGACCTAGGCTGCTGGGCAGCAGGAGCAAGATGCAGGGGGACTACCAGCTGGGGCATGAGAAGTCACATGAACTGATGGAGGGGTGGGAAATGATGAGGACATGCATGGGGACAGGTGAAAAGCTGGAAGCAAAATTCCCATTCAGCCAGCATGTACAACCCTGACAGCTCTGGACAACAAAATATAAGTCAATGCTGTGTCTCCAGGGCAGCGTGGGAAAGCCATGCTACTGTCTGCGTTTGTTAGGAAAATTAAGTCTCAGACATTCCTGCTATGAAAAATACATCCATTGCAAAGTGCAAAGGAGCAATTTATTTCAGTAAAAGAGCTGGCAATTCTATTTAAGGGACGGTATATTCATATCCCCATTATAAACTGCTCTAGGTAAAATAGATAAAATTACTGCATTTTCACTGGGAATGTTGTCAAGACAACTTTTAGTGCAGTTGTTCTGAGAAATTTGTAATACCATGCAATTTAAAAACACATTATTTAATACACTTTTGCATTGTATCCACTTCCCCAAGTCTCTTAGCTGGTCACAGAGCCATTTCAGCTTTACAGCAATTTCAATGTTGACAGCAATTCTGATTGTGCGTTAGTAGCAACGCAAAGCGACGTGTACGATCCCCACTAGCTCCAGTCACCGCTGGGGAGGGCTGTGCTCTGCATTTGCAGTGTTCAGAGGATGCTGGAGATCCACAGCATGGCCAGCGTCCATTGGGCTGAGCTGGGGCACCGAAGGCCATTCAGCAGGTTGACTTTGCAAAATCAGCCTTACAGGGCCCGCCTACCAGGTTATGTTGTTCTTTTGCTTTTGGTTTTCTTTTGATTTTTAAATCGCTACATTGGAGAGAGCATTTGAACACTTCAAAACTGTTCTTCAGCTGGAGCCAAAAAAGAACAGCCGTACACTGCAGAAACAGTGAGGGAATATATTTATCCTGGTGGCCTGGGGATTTTGAAAGGGCTTTGAATGACGTAAGGAGTTTTGAACATATCTAATGGGAATTATATAGGATGAGCATGTTTCAGATATTAAATCATTGCGACTAAATAAGGATGGATTAGGCGCAACTTTTTATGAATGCATACTACTAACTGCTGTTTGGAAGCGCTACCCTGTTTGCAGTCACGCTGCTGGCAGCATTACCAGCCCTTCAAGCTCAGTCATCTGGAAGGTGACGGAAATAACTGACAGCCTGGCTCAGATGCTCATTGTTATTAGGTCTGGTCCTTTAATTTTGCTCTCACATTTTCTTTCGCACCGTCTGGCAATTAAGCTGCTGTCCTGCTGACCCAAGTACAAGCCACGGAATAAACTAAGGCAATGTAAGGTGCTGCTGTGCTGTGTAACTGCCTCACGCTAGGGACTGGGCTGATAGTGCTGTTTTCATAAATAGAAATCATCTCCCTAATCCCAATACTTCTCTGTCTTTAACAAATTGCATCAGCAGATTCTTTGAACAAAGGGACAGATGTTCGTTGTGTTTCATAGCCCAGAGACAGATAACGTGGGAAAAAGAAGAGCTCTTTGTCATTTGCCACATGGGAAAAAGGCAATACGAATGCAGGTTGTATAACACAAGTTTCCCCAGACATTTGTAGCCCCAAGTTCATGTCTAGCACCTGATGTGGGACTGTGGCTAGTGGAGGAATACGTTGCTCTTCCGTAAGGATGCTGGGAAGTCGTGCAGGTGACATACACCCTTTATTTGCTTGGGTCTGGAAAGCTCAAGTGAGTTTATGGCATGCCCAGCCTGCGCATCACAGTCATGCCAGCAGGTCTCCTGCTGCTCCTGGGTCTAGAAAATCCATACACCTGGCAGAGTTTTCCCTTTGCAACACAGGAGCATCTTGCTTAAGGATTATCATAACCTTTCTCTTGCTCATTTTGCTGCTTTGTACTATCTGGGTCCTGATCTCTCCCAAATTGGATTATCCTCTTATTCTTTCCAGTGCCTCTGAAATAAATGAAGTCAATGTAGTGTAAGTGATGGTGAGACTGTACTAGAGAAGATTAAAGAAATGCAGTGGGTTTTGCATGCAAAAATAAAGAACCAGTCCAAGTAACATTATGTAAGCCAGGATACAAAAAGCACAAGGCAAAAAGAGGTGGGGAGAAGAGTATCCCAAAGTGAAGAGAGGTAAAAGACAGGGGCCAGATAAAGTAACAAAAGTAGCAAGGACATAAGAAAACAACACACAAAGAAATACATAGTGTGTCTGGCTAAGAGAGCAGTGATCTAGAAACCACAAGGAAGGGAACAAAAAGAGGGAGGACACCATGAAGTGAGTAGGATAGAAACCTTTAGGACAACTGAGCAACAGAGAAACAAAGTTGAAAGCTGAGAGTGTGGGAGGCTTTTCCATATTGAAAAAAAAAAAAAGTACAGAAAGATGTAATGAAATCATGTGCTGAATTCATCCTGTTAAGGCTCATTTTCTCAGCAGCAGTGATTACCGCAGCAACCAGCAATGGAGGAGCTCTCAAGGTCGTATCATCTGACTGCCTGCAGAGCAGAGAGCGTCTCAGAGCCAATAGTGTCTTTTATTTACTTCCCCTGGCTTTTAATAATGACTAAATATAAACCAAGCTGTTGGCAATATAAGTTATGTTCTCTGTGAGCAGTAAAAGCACGTTAGATCCTGAAGATAAGGGGTACAGTGCGGAGGTGAGGGAGGCTGTAGTTTGCAGTAAGTGTATTAGCAAGGACAGAAGTTACGATTGCCTGTTCCTAGAGCAGCAATTCTGGTTTGTCTGTCTTTCCACAGTTCTCTTGAGAAGACAGGCCCCAAGGTGCTCTGCAAATAAACCCGTCTGCGTCGTAGCACCCAGACCTCTAATGTGAGACTAGACAAATTCCTCCATTTTCTACTCTTTGGTTTTCTTTGACTGTGGGCTGCACAGATAGAAATATGCACAGCTGTGTGTGGTATGTTGTTGAATACACAACAGGATGCCTCGGACATTCTGGCTCCGCTGCAGGTATTTCATTATATCAGTTTAAGAAACACTATTATAATGTAATGTAATACAGCCCCTCTCTCATCATGCATCACTCTGCATGGCAAGTTAAACAACAGGAATGCTTTGGAGATCATTAACACCACAGAGCAAGTGTTCTTGCCTGAGAGGAGAAATAAAACTTATAACAGTCCACTGACTCAAAGGTTTAATGCAATTTTGTTCAAAACTAGGTAGGAGCAATTTACTTCGAACACAACGGGTATGATGTGCCACAGCTGAACACTGCAGAGTCCGCGGCCCCAGCCATCTTGCTGTGCTGAGCTTTCAGCTTGGGTAATGGTGGTAAGCTTTGGGGGCTTTTCTTGGTCATCTGCTAAGAGCACTGCTGACTGCCCTGAAATGCTTTTTGGAAGTTTCCAAAGTAAGGTAGAAATAGATCTAACCACGGTTTAGATTTTCCCTTCTAAAAGTAGGTACATAATTACACTTTCTGGGCTTCCTGTTTGCTTGGGCAATAGAATTTTCTGGATCAGAGCGTGGCATTTAGTCATGTACTTCACTAGATGCACTACATCAAACATTGCCTAACAAGACTGATGTTTTGTATGGGAACATTGCTAAATATAACTCAGCTTCTGTCGTTCTCCAGAGTATGACACGAGTAACTCCATATCAGCTGGATATCAAGAAAACAGAGGCAGAGAAAGCAGACCCTGCCCAGGGCAGATCTCTCCCCAGGCCCATCCCCAAAAGGGAGAAGGGTGGGATACCCTGCGTGAGGATGTCAAGACACAGAAGCCAAACCACGCACACATTGCAGGTGCTTGGGTGCAGTGCTTCGGCAGCTCAGCAATCTGATTTAACAGCCCCCAGGAGGGTGGCATCCCCCCGTCAGCCTCTGCACCCCAGGCCAGGAGCTGAGGATGGCAGGAGGTGACCCACCCCTCTGCTCGGAGGTGGCTGCACTGCCTGCAGCCCTTTCCCCTCGGCTGCAGGTGCTGAGACATCTCCTGTGCCCCGGTTGAAGCAGAGGGACAGGGGCCAGAGCCCCCTGGGTCAGCGTAGGCATGGACATCTGCGCCTGGGCGGCTCAGGCTCTGCAGTCCTTACAGCCAGCAGACATATAGTCAATATAACGAATCAGGCTACGCTTTGCTTCAGCTTGTCCTGGAATCAGTGTCTAAAATTGTTCAGATGAAGGAAACACTGGGCATGCATTTATATCTGAGGGACAGTATAGAGAAGTAAAATGGTCTGGGCATCTGTGTCTCCTGTAAGGGAGTCCGGATCAGCTGTAGCTGTGTATATTGTGGATGTCTCAAGTTATCTGAGACGAGTGTGATGCCAAATGCTTTTTCTGCTCAACTATAGTTCACAGGCCTGCTGATCACCACCCACAAATTTAAATCAGACGCCCTCTTTCTAGCTGGGACGGCCAAGAAGTGAGCAAAGGAATGCAGGGAGCTTGGCACAGGATCCACAGGCAAAACAGTCCACGCGAAGGATCCTTCAAAAATGGGAGGAGAAAGTCTTTGGTTTTTTCCTGGAGGAGATGAAAGTCACAGCACAGGGACCTCTTCCTCTCCCTGGTTTTGCTGCAAGGTAGGAGATAAGGGGAGAAAAAAAAAGTAGTTTATTCCTGTAGGCCACAGGTTAGTCGATACATGGAACCTGAAGGCCAGCTGACTAGGCTCTGTAGGGGTAAACCAGACATAAAACAACCAGCTCATGAAATGAGCATTTGTTTGGATACTTTGTTTTCCGAGGGCATCAGTAAGCATCGCTGGGTTTGCGTTGCCTTAATCCACAGCTCCCATCCATCTGGTTCAGAGTGCAGCTTGCTAACCCCCACACCACACACCCCTGAGGCCCCTTCTGATTTATTAGCAGGCTAGGGAGAATCTCAAATGTAGAAATTAGTCCACTGTGCATTAAGTGAGTTTCCTCCATAAAGCATGGTGCATTAAAGCTTGTTAGTATGTCACTGTTTCTGAAAGCAGCTAAAATGAAGCTCAAAACTGCTTCACATATTTTTAGAAGGAAATCATAAATCTTCCCTGTCGTTGTGGCAGCCCCCTTCCTTCTCTGCCCTCCCATGAAATTCTGTTTTCTAAACTGATTTCCATAATTTCTTTCGCTGTCAATCTGACTTGCTACTGTTGCTGGTTTCATGCATTTTACCCCAGAAAAAAACAGCAGAGAGGGTGTTTTTTTCCTCCTGCCAAATATAGAGCATTTATGTTGGAGGAGAAGCATTGTGTCCTCTTGCACCACCCCTCAGGACTGAGGGCTCCTTGGAAGGCAGGTCTCTTACTAAAGTTTTTTAAGCCTCGTGAGTATAGATGAGTGCAAGTCTGTCAGATAGACTTTCTCAGGCCTGTCCTGGGCTGGGCATGTTCTCTAGGGAACGAACCCAGTGATGCTTCCCTCACCCTTGGTCAATCCTGTTCAATGAGTTCCTGGCATCTCCTCTGTGCCGGGGGTGACCAGGGACAGCCCTGACTGCAAAACATGAGGATCAACTCACTGCTTTAATGAATACGTGGAAACAGCACAGAGCTGGTATCTTCTGGTTCACCACGAGATGGTGGTAAATGCTAGCACTGGACCAGTGCCGGAGCATCGCCTGGTGAGCACCAGCTTCCCTTCCCCTCCCTTAGCAAAACCATAGCAGAGTGACAGATTTATGCTGGGCATCTGCAAATGCTGGCAACACACTGTATTTTAATGATAGCCTAATTTTCTCTCCTTCTGACTCCTTTACTTTTTTGTGTTACAGTCCCTACCCTGGATGTTCAGACATATCCTTCCTATTTACTCCGTGTTACCAGTACTGCCGTTCTCCCTGCTGCTAGGTTTAGGGAAGTCCCTTCCAGTCTTGTTTTGCACACACGCTGTCTCACACCACGCAGGGACGAAAAGATGGCAGCTTTCACTAGTGGCCACGCCGGGGGTTTGTTGGGGGCAAAGCAGGATTAGCTGCAAAGGGCAGGCAAAGAGAGTCCATCTTGCAGCCTGGGCTCCCCAGCGCTCTGGCAATGACTCTGTAGGGAATATCTGTCTTACAGCAAGTGCCTTCTTAATATGCGTTGACTACCTTAGAGTAGCCACTGCGTTACAAAAGCTGTGCAGGCAAGGCAACTCGAGTTTGCAGCTTCATTATAAACCGCACAGGAAGATCCAGGGTTGACTTCTGAAACCCAGTATGGCCCTTCTGCATTTGCAGTTTAATGTAGAAAAACGTGAAAAAAGGGTAAGAAAACCCACCAGTCCTTCCACCCAAACACACGTGCAGTCTCCCGTACGTCGGTGTGCCCTGCTGCGGGCATGTGAGGTGCATGCTGGCCAGAGTCCCACGGGCAGACGTCATGAGGTGCGCTGCCACAGTGCTGGAACGTGCTCAGCATTGGGACGTGCTTGCTGCCAAATAATAAATACCCCCTTACAACTCTAACCCCTTGGCTTATGAACTGTAATATCTTTTCCAGTCCTTCTGCATAGCTTGATGTAGGAACTTCACCCACGTAAGAATTTGGTGTGAAATGTTTCAAAAACCCCAGGTAGCCCAGATCACTGCAGGGGCCCAGTGGATGGAGAGTAGGATCAGATGGGGTGTCCATCTCCAGCTCCTACCTCTAGAGGAGGCTGAGCTTGTGGGGATGGGGCGTCACCCACTGGTGACTTGGTGGCTTGCTGAGAGGACAGGCGAGTTTGAGTTCATTTGCAGAGGGAAAAAGTAACTGGTACCCCAGCACTCATCGCTGCAGCCTGGTCAGTGATGACTTCAGAGGTGACACAGAGGCAAGTTTCCCACGGCAGAGGAAAGGAGGGAGGGAGCCCCACAGGACTGCGCTAGCCGAGCGCCTCGGGAGTGGATATGAGCAAGGGGAGGCTCGTGTCAGGCAACCTGTGAGACAGCATCCACACTGCATGTGTCAGCTGGGCCTAAATTCTGGGGTTTAGTCCAAGATGCTGGCTGAGCCGCTGCTGTTGTGAACAAATTAGGTCCTAACAAACACCGGACAATCCTCTCAGCAGCCTTGCTGCCTCCTGACCGAGACCGCTGTTGTTTGCATGAAGCTGCTCCTTGGCTCTGCTCCTGTGCAAACTCGACAGAGTCATGCAGGAGGTGTAAGAGAACCTCTTTGATCCAGCAAAGAGAAGGACATGAGACCTGGCAGAATGCTGGGGTCGTACAGCCCAGCATCTCACCACCAACTCGCACAGCATACAGATGCAAACTCCAGTTGCCCTGGCAGGTCAGCCACTTGTCTTAGGAGGGTGCTGAAACCCCAAAAAGGAGCCCATGAGCCTGAACATATGAGCTGCGTGGCTGTTGCTGAACAGGTAGTACTGGCATACTGTATCATTGAGAAACTGTGTGCTGCAGGGTCCGCTTAATGACAGAAATCTTTTTTCTTTTTAATCAAGGGCTCCGTTCTTCCCCCAGCCTTAAATCTCATGTTTATAATGCATTTTATAATCAAACTTTCAAACTTCTTCCAGGCAGAAGTTAGTAACTATCAGCCAGCCAGTTTGGTTATAGCAACACTGACCTTACCTGGGTGGCAGGACCGATTCTGAGCACTTCAGAGACAAGTTGGTGCTGGATGATGAAGGTATACTCAGGAACAGCTGTTAGAAATTAATACTTAGTGAGCAAAGCACAGTATTTACTTACACAAAGAAGCAAAACACTTAGATATTCTGTAGATGACTTAGCTACTCTCTGCTTCAGCCTGTTGGTTTAGTTAAACCTTTATAACCTCATTTGTATAGCCAAGCTGTCTTGGCACATTATTGGGTTTGGCTCAAGTAGCCAAACTTCATTACACATCAGAATCTGAGCTATGTGGAGCCATAAAATCGATTCACTGAAGACACCCAGTTAAAAACAAAGACTGAGCCACATCTGGTCCAAACCGCAACCGTTCCCACATCGATCCCTGAGGCCAAGTTTTCTCGGAGTTCAGTGTTGAAGGAGGGAAAGAAGCAAGTTACATACATGGCTGGTAGCACAACCCATGGTTAGGACTGCTCAGTGCATCTTGCTGCCTCGATCCTGGGTTTATTTGCGTACACCTTTGCCCATTCAGCAAATATTTACGCCAAAGCTTTCCTTGCCAGGTGTCTGTTGAAGACTGGGTTTTCTTCAAAGTATTCAGCCAAAACAATTCCATGTTTCTGAGAGCATCCTTTTCCTTAACCTAAGCATGGCCAGGCTTAAGACAAACAAAAGCCCACATCTCCCTCCCAATACTCTGGCAATCTTCTTTGAAAAGATGCGACGCTCTTTTTATTGGAAGAGGGACTTGGAACTGGACAGAAAAGCAACTTTATTGCTGAGATGGACTTTTTCTAATCTCAGTGAAAAGTTTGTCTTGATTTGGCCAATTCATAAGGCTTTGGAAAAAACCCAAGCCAGCTGTAGTTCACACATGGTCGCCAGAGGCCAGCTAGAGCTTGCAGGCTTCGTTCTCTGGTGAGTTCATGAGCACGGGACATGCTCCAGGGCCCCAAGCAGGACTTCCCTAGCAAGTGCAGTTCCTAACTGCTTCAGGCCAGAGCAACTCTAAATCCAGATACTCGGAGTGGGAACCTGGGGTTTCATATTTTTTTTCCACCTGTTGCCAGGCCACGTGAAGGACGTCAGCTGAACTGAATTCCGAGGAGGTGAGATGTGCTTGAGAAGGAGATAATTTGGAAAAGCAGATCTGGAGCAGAGAAAATGAACCCTGGCAGAGATCTGGGGGGACCTGAAGTGTGCTGGAGGGATATCAGAGGACAGAGAGGAGACTGAGGCACAGCAAAACTGGAGTCTGGCAAGGCAACTGGGAGATGGTGTGCGGGAAAGGATGAAGGGATCTCATTTCAGCCTCTCTTTGCACATTATTCTGAGCTCACTTAAGAACACTGAGCTCACTCAGAAAGCCTTCCCATACCTTACTGGCTGTATGTTAAATAAATCTGGTTATGAAGACAGAATTACACTTTTTCTCCTGATACCATCATGGTGAATGTTATTAAAAAAAAGGTACAAAACTTCACAAAACAAAACAAAATGTTTGTTGAACACCCCCAAAATGCAAGGAAGGACATTGCCATCATATTACAAACAGAAAACTAGAGCCTAGAAGTATTTCCTGATTATTCAGTCCAAGATGTACATATGCTCTACCAAGAGACTGCTGTACAGTGCTGTGTGTGGGGAGGCACTTTGTATGTTCCTGTTGCCTTCAACAGCAGCTGCAAGTCCTAAATTCTGCAAACTAGGCTTAAGTCAGGCATCTAAGGAATAAGGGACACAAAGGACATCACTGTGTGTGCAAGAGCTTGGCCTGAGCTGATAAAGGAAGGGAGAGGTGAGAACCTGCAGCCTGGCAGACCCTTACCCAATTATTCTATGGTATCTTTTGATATCAAAGTTACTGCAAACTTTGAGGGTTCGGGAGCATTTATTTCTTTCCAGGATGTCATAAAATTTGGAGAAGGTTTTTCTTCTAAAGCTTAAATTTTGTCCTAATAATAATAATAAAAAGGAATGCAAAGTTCCTATTTACTTCAACTGAGCCTGGTCTGGCCCCTGAAGATGCTGCCTCTGCTGTGCATGCTGCCTAATCCCCGCGGTGCTGCCAGTGCCCACCACGTGCTCAGAGGTTTCCTGGTCAGATGGGCACTTTGTCATCTCACTGTGACTGCAGCTCCACCACTTGGCTTGAGTTCCCATTCCCGCCTTCTGCAGGGCTTGTTGATGGGTCGCTTAGTTTTTATCAGTGTGACCAGCGTTCTTGGTAACGGGACGTGTCCCTGCTCACACCTTTGCTTTTATACATGTTGCCTTGCCAAGAATAATTGTTGGTTTTAAACCAGCTCCGCAAGCGTCAGCCAGCTTTCCAAAGGGACGCGGAGGACAAGCTTGCGACAGCAGCCACTTGGCATTTCCAACCCTGCAGTGCAAAAGGGGATGTGTTTTAAGTGTTGCAACGTCTTGAATTTCTCATTATCTTGTCACAGAACAGGAATACAATTGACAGTATCAGGATACGTATACACCATCTCTTATTACTGTTTAAACATAGAAAACAATACCATATCCTGTACTGGCAGGAGTACTAGTAGCAATGCAAAAGTGTTTGTCAGCTCTTTGGGATACCTTTCCTTTTCTGAACAATAAAAACACCGTTTCTTCAGCACCTTCTACTTTTCTGTCTTTTTAAGGAGCAGTGTGGATTATGTTATTCACCTATATTTTTTTCTCTCTTGTTAGAAAAGCAGATGGGCCTTTGACTGCAATCGATTCCTATCCGCAAGTGCGTGGTTCCAGAAAGAATTCATTCTGCATTTTAATTTACCCTCCCTGGCTATAAAAAACAGTGTGTGATTTTAAAGATATTTTCAATATTCATCAGTACCTGACCATACTAATGCAACCGTTTGTGGTCAACAGGAATTTATTAAAGCACCTTGATGTCAAAATGACTTTTTTTATACCTCATGCGACAAAAGTGTAGACTTCTTAGCTTATAAAAGCCAAAAAACGCTCATGGATTATATAGATTAGAGGCAAATTTTTATAGTCTCTTTATCACACAAGATTTAAAAAAACTTGGGTGCAAGCTAACGTGAAGGCAATACCATTTTCTGGACCTATAATGTTTCTGCTGAAAGTGCAACATCAGACTATAGGAGATGTAAATGCCTGCTAAACCATTAAGGGAAAACCTTAACCAGGGACTGTTATGCATACAGCATGAAAAGTAATTTAATTTAATACCTCCAGTTCAGGTTTCAGCCTTGAGAACTCTGCATATTGTTGTATTTGTGCCTAATGATGTTGTACAGCATTCGGTACTTTTTGGGATCATTACAGCGTTAACTGTCCCGTCTTGGCCAACTGCAAATTAAATTCTCTCTAGCTCAGTTTCCCCTGTGGTCCCAACTGGATGAAATAGTTGCACAGCTGAGTAAGGCCAGGGGCTGGCTCCATCCAGAAATTCAAAATTGCTTTGGCAGTTTCAGCCTTTGAGGGCGTCTCTGAAGAA
Organism: Phalacrocorax aristotelis; assembly: GCF_949628215.1. Classification (NCBI taxonomy): domain Eukaryota; kingdom Metazoa; phylum Chordata; class Aves; order Suliformes; family Phalacrocoracidae; genus Phalacrocorax; species Phalacrocorax aristotelis. The sequence continues at coordinate 26,341,699 of NC_134278.1, read as the reverse complement.
GATGGGGAAGGAGGGCCTTGTTGCAGAGAGTGTGGGATCAAAACAGGCATAGCGGCGACAAGGTCTGCTAGCACCGGGCCTTTGCTTCCTAACAAAGACAGACACTTCAGAAGCACGGCACTTCCAGAGCAGAACCCTTCCCGCTCCCCCATATTGTAACCACAGCCTGGAGGCTACAACTGTGGGTATGCTGGTGTGAGCATGCAGGGCAACCTCTGCTTCCACCTTGTCGCTAGGGTGGTTCAGTTTTGGGAGCAGAAATGCCCCAGGGCTGAAATGGAGAAGTCCATGTGCCCAGCCAATGCCTTCATCACTGGTTACAGTCATGCTGGCCCTCTAAACCTTAAAATCTTTTCTGACCCTTGCCAGTGCACCCAAAAGAGGTGAAAAGTGGCACTGGCATGCCCCCTGAAGAGATGGGGTGTTGGGGGAAGTACCGTAGCTCTGGTCTTCCTCAGGCCGGGAGACGTTGAGACTGTATTTCCTACTTCACGTTCCAGTGCCTGGGCTTTGATGCCCTGAAGTAGGCATCACCCTCCAACTCCTCACCCGGCTATGCTTCAGAGCACAAATGAACTCCAGCCCACCTTTCGGAGGGACCCTCTGGAGAGAACACCAGGTCCTGGATACTTTGCAAACAAGCCAAGTGGGTTTTAGGACCTACCTCTCTCCAAAGCCCTTTGTATGGTGGTGGGACCGGGATTTCAGGGGCCCGTTTACTGCAGAGGCTCCGTGGGGAGCCTGGTGGCTCAGACCAGCAGCTCCGGCTGCCACTGCACCACCAGACGACCAACAGCAACTGCTGCCCTTAAACATCTGCGTCCTCTAACATCTCTGGGCCAGTTGGGCAAACAGGTTGAAGTGGCTCTGGTTTGAATTAGTTACACAGGGAACAGAGGCATCAAAATGTCCTTTGAAAACTGAGTTCCCACACAAGTTCCCACCCCCTTTCGGGAGACGGAATGGCTGTGAAATAGTTTGCACAAGCATAACTAAGGAAGTTTTTGCATTACAAATACGACCCAGGAATAAGTCATTATTTTTCTGGGTAGCATCTAGTCTTCACATTTACTTACAGCTGTGCAGCCTGTCCGTCAGTGGAAGGGCATGCTCCCGCAGAGGCAGGAGGGAGATCCATGTCAGATGTCCAGGACAGACTTACCAATAGCCCCTCTCCAAACCACATTGTCTCCGTCCAGCCCACCAGCAACAGAGCCCAGCCTCTCCGCTGGCCTTTGCCCACCAAACACCAGTCCTCAAAAGGAGAACGCGGCTGGAAGGAGGTGGGCGTCAGTGGCCTGTCTGTCAGCGGTTTATCTGGCCAAATACAGAGAGGGAAATAATTTGGGCCTGGAGGAGAATGGAGGACACCCAAGATTGGCATCAGTGTCTGAAAAGTGATGAGGGACTCCTTGTTGGGAAAGTAACAGACCAGTTAGTCCAGGGAAGGGATGCAAATCCAGGACTGAAAGAGAACAGGTAGGAGAAATAGTTACAACACTGACAGGGAAATTGGTCCCCACGTGGAAAACATATCTCCCCTAGAATCAGTCAGACCTGGTCACGCCTGACTAGAGCTGACGTTTCTAATCTTTTTTTTTGTATTAGATTATCGCTGCTTTTCCTTCTCTGGACTTGCTCTGTGTTTTGTTTTAGTTGCACGACTTTTGCCATTATGCAGATGTAAAATAACGTTTTCTTTTTCCTCGTATGCTTAGCAAATTGTGCAACATGCTTCACTGGGACCAGAGAGCTCCAGACTGATGAGACAGGCAAGAACATGAAAATGAGGACACGAGAAACTCCTTTGTGTTCACTTCAAGCCCTGTCATCAGAGTCGCTCTGCTAAAAAGCGACCTAGAACTGCAGGTTAGGACCAAACTGTGGTTTCCATATTTATAAGGGAAAAGCCTTTATGAAGCAGGTACCAAGATCTTGAACCTATTAACTGGTTTTCCATTGCCTTTCTGGGCTGGGTTGAAATTTCTGCCATTAAAAGTGTTTTTTATTTTGAGGTGATGGGGGGAAAAGTCTCTTTCTTCATTTTTAATACTAAGCCAAACTGTCCCAAACTGTTCCTAGTCCCCTCTCCTTCTCCCCCAAAGTGAGTATATATATTCTGTGCATGCTAAGATGCCCAAATAATCAGGGGCCAATTTTGACGTACTAAAATACAGTTTTACAGGCATGCTACATTCTGCTGAAGGGAGAAAACCCCAAGTATTACACTAAGAAAACGCTTCAGAGGAGTTAGAAAAAGACTGCAGCAGGCTGGAGCCCTCACATGTCCTCCTCAGTCACTTCCTTATGGCAGCATCACTCAGTGCTTTAGTCTTCCGTCTCACTTCACTTTTTGTGTTCTCCATTATTTAAGTTAATGCTTCCTTACTAGCCCAATTCCTTCCACACAAGTAAAGACAACAATGACACTGTGGAACTAGCACATAGCAGCGGCGTTGCTGACTACAAAAGGTTTACGTATAGTTTATGCATACGAACAGAGCGGTACTTGTGTGGAGGGACACTGCTTTTATCAGATGCACTGATACAGCTGGAAAAATAGGAGGCAAGTACTTCATGTGTTTGTTTGCAATACCTCTTCCCACCCCCTGGGTCTGTCCAGCCCGTCTGCCCGTGCAAGACCTGTCGCGCAGCGGAGCCCGATTCCTGGCCAGAGCTGTGGTACTACTGCACATTAACGAACATTATTAACAAGCAACAAGTCATGCAGGTGTTCACAGGCGAAAAGCTACTGCAACCCAACCGACCTGGCCGTGTGCTGAGTTGGAACAAGCGCAAATCAATTCTAACACATTTTAGCTGCACAGAAAAAAAATAGCCAAGTTGTTTTCTTTTCATTGACTGTTTCCCACAGAAATCCTTCTGTCAAGGACTTAAAACCACACTCGGGGCCTTTTTGTAAGCAGTCTCTCTTAACCAAGTTACAAACAAAGTAGGGCAGAAAAAACTGAACAAGTAGACAGGACAGAAAAGTTGAATGAGCATTGGCTCTTCTTATTTTAATGAAGAAATATTTCAAGTTAATATCAGTGCATATTTAGAAATAGCATGAGATACTCCCAACGCCAAATACATCAGCAAATTACAGTTTCAAAACTTTATAAATTAATGGCAAGAAAAAAAAAAATAAGATTAACATAGAGAATAAGGTTCAAAATAAACATCCCATTTGTTGTTGCACTGCATCAATTATATTTCTGGTACTTAAACAGCAAGAGAGATCCAATATTTCGTGGCCGTTAGACTCTCCAAAATAGCAGTTCTTTTTCTACAAATGGATTAAGCAGTTTGCGTTGATTTTTGATGTATAATTAAATGTTATTCTTAGCTGTTACAAAGAAATTTAGTCATGTCAGAGTAAAATTTCATTCCATGATTGAAGATCACACTAACGTAGGAACACTGCTTTCCGGTTATACCCGCTGGAAATGTCAGCTGAGAATAGGAAGAACTATATGTGAGCACATTTGGCTGTTACATAAAATGGCTTTTTTTTTTTTTTTTCTGGTTTCACAGCCTCATAACAATACTGTTTTTCAACATTGTTCCCAGTCATTGTTTTTAAAATGGTTCATCAACATATCCTGAATCAATCACTGATATAAATAACTCCAGTGACAAAATCCATTATGGAAGGACACAGAACTGCAAACTGAAAGTTGTACTGAATGATTTTAAGGTGGAACTGTAATGAGTCTATAAAATTCTGTAAAAAAACCCACACACAGTATCTTTAATTAACTGGCAATGGTGGCATCTGAAAAAATGAGTTATAAATTTAAGAGACATTTAACTCATGATGGACTCTAATGCAAGACAAATCGCACTGAAGCTAAAGAGAGATGCACATTTAAAGCTTGCAAGTGTGATACAAAAATATTTTCTAATTCTTTCATCCTCTTTCCTACCCCATCGCTCTACATACAGACTATTCCCTTGACATCAGGAAATGGCGCTTCCCCAACAAAAATACCAGCCATGGGAATCGCACTTTCTGGTAGTGAGGGTTTGTCGATTTTGCTGTTTAAAGTATATTTTCAAGCAGGTGAAATACTGATAGGATATGCATTTCTTTCACTACTACTCTACTGTGCAAATCGTATACATCAACCCTGTAACTTCAATCAGCTGCAGTCTGCATCGCCTAGAATGACTTGAGAATCTAGTGTGATATTACAGCACGGAGGTGACCGCCAGATCAGCAAACATCAGGCTAAATCAGATCAGTGGGAAAAGGCACACGCTTCGGACTTAGGAACATCTGAAGGTTCCTCGTTACCATACCCTTACGCTCCTGAAGTTGCAGTAATTCTGCGCATTACCCAAATGTCAGAGTTTGCTTCCAGAAAGTTGTGAGGTAACAGGAAACTTCTGCTTATGGCACGTACACACGAAAGGTCTGTGAGCTCAGCTGAAACTCTCGAGGCGCTAGGGATAACGCAGACACAAGGTAGGCTACAGTCTGGTTAGGCCAGAAACAAAAACTTAACATTTCATTATACTGCATACATTCCTTTTGTGCACAAATACAGGGTGCGCAAAATAAGCTGTTTGCTCAGTTAAATTTAATGTTTTGCGTATTTAAAATAATCAGCTAATACTGCAGTATAATAAAAAAATCATGCACTAGATAAACAGAGCTTCTTCCCCATGAACAGCAGTTCTCAGGAACGTTTTATTCTACTTCAGGTAACGTCTCGTGATTTGCCAGCTTACATAATCCCTTTAAAAAAACACGGTATTTAGCTAAAACTGAAAAGCAAAATTAAAAAAGTTTTGATTTTAGTTGCGATACAGCTGGGATAGATGCAACTGAGCTGCTGCAATGCACCAAAGAGTAACGAAAAATCAACATGAATATCAGAAGAATAAATATATACCCTAAATTAATCTCTGTAAATACATTCACAGGTCCACTTAAGACACCCTTATGCATAACTCATACTTCATCAAATCTGCAGATAGAGATGGATGTTAGTTCATGGGGAAAGCAATTTATCATATGACTTGGTTTATCTGTCATTATTTCAGCAAAAATCAGTAGCAAATTTGAAAATCTACATTTATTTTCCCCAGACCAACCACACGGAGGCTTAAGTCGCGAATTCTATCATATCCAATGTTCGATCAATAAGGCTTTATTTACACTTTTTTACTATAAAGTCAGGAAAAAGTTTGGTGCAATGTGCAAGAAAGGACTGCACATTTCACTGATTGGAGACTAACATCTGCTTATGGTTTAATGCTAACCCACAGGCAGCCAATTAAAGTCCCATATATCCATGTTTTTACATAAAGTTTCCTTCCAGATTCTGTCAGAAGCATACTAGCAGTCAGGCCACCTAAAAACAGCAAAGATGGCAAAGTTTTCTTGAGGCTTAGTCTGGAATGAACACTTTTTCCAGGAAACTTATTTCTTCTTTTAGAATCCTTCGCATCATAAAACTCTATTAGTAACCTACAAGCAGACAAAAGGAGATGGTCAAAGTTATGCATCAGCAGGAAGAAGTTCTAAGCAACTTAATTTCATCCAATAACTGCTTCTGATCACGCATTATTTAGCAAACAGTTTAACAATACGTAGCAGCTCATCTGTAACAAGTTTAATAAATCAGAATGCCTTAAGAATATAACACGTTCAAAGTAACGCTGCATGTCAGAGTACTCTACCTGAGCCCTGGTGAGCAATAAAGCAGATCTTCCGGAGGGACCATTTTAACACTGAATATAAAAGTTGAAAACAATTCTTTTCATTCAGTGTTTAGCACATAAGCCCAGAGTACTGGGAGGTATTGTAGGACAAAATAGCACTCAGTTAACCACTGAACACTGAAGGCAGGGAGGAATTATCTTCATGAAATAAACTAATAACAAACATGTGAGAATAAAATGCTACACCATAGGTTTCGTAGTATTTTTTTTCCTCCTATTTTTGAAAACCAATAATAAATCGATTTGAAAATTCTTGGGGTTTAAGTGTCTCTAAATTCGCCTGACAGACTGCTTTGGTCCCAGGAAAGATGTTCCAGTCAACAGGAGTCTACAATGAGACATAGTTGATCAGGGTTCAGTTTTGCTGGTCTTTACCAGAAGACTACTTGTGGGCCACTGGACAGCCTTTTATTTTATCTCTCAATTACTTGTCCATAAAATTAAATTCCGACTTTCTTGCCTCTCAGAAGTGAAGAAAAGAAAAATTACTTAGTGATCCTAAACTTCTAAGATGCTTTAGTAATAGTGCCATGTTTACAGATAATCATGCTAACTTCTACATGGGTTCAAAGATCACCAGACAATCCGCTTTTTACTTCCATGAAGTATGAGACTGGCAGAACAATTTGAAAGCAGAGCATAGCTGAAGAACCAGGGAAATTTCTATCTCACTCAATGTATTCAAGGACTTAGGAAGGGAACAGATTCAGCTCCCTTAAGCTGGACTTCAGATGTAGCAAATTAAACCATCATCTCTCAAACAGTACTGAACTCCCACATTTAGGCACAAGGTTCCCGGGATCTGTTGCACATGCTCACTGGTGACCTTATCTGGAGATGCTGGAGGGAGCCAGGTCTTTAGGTCTGCTACAATTCAAAGATGGACAGATGAAACTTCTACTTCACCTCACTTCTCCAGTGAAGGTAGGGATCCCGGGGTTACTTGTGTTTTATTTCAGTCTCTGTCTGATGGAAGATGCATAAATGATTTTGGCAGAAGAGATTAGATCAAGACCTGCCCCTTTCTAACTCTAACCTAACACTGATTACGAGGCTAGAATCAAACTGCTTTTTGTGTGCTTGCCTACTGCAGGCATCTTACATTCCTGATTGTGCGTGACTTGGCTCCAGGAAGATAAATGGAGTATTCAGATGAACATGAGTCTTGCCTGCAACATGGATTCACAGCTCTTCAGTCTAAGTAAGGTCTAAAACCTGGGAATTCCAGCCTCCTGTGCAAAAGCTTTAAGCACAAGAGTACCAAAACCACCTCTCTTCAGAGAGCCCTACAGCTTGCACTCCTGGTACCACAGAAATCATGGATATGTCTGTTAATATAAAAGACGACAGCTTCTTTAAACAGAAAGTTCTGCACATTGTTACTCACTTATCCTTTATTTCAAAACGTTCATGAAGCCACCTTCTCATATACATCTGCTCTTCTGGAATGTCCTTCAGCTCAATTCGATCAATGAAAATATGAACTCTTGGGCATTCCTTGCAAAGAAACTCTAAAAAGAGAGCAAACCAACAGGACCAAGTTACAAAAACACTGTAGGGCATTCATTTGTCTAAAATACACTGAAAATCTGACCTTGTAGCTATAAGTGCCTTGGAAGCCTAACTTCAGTTTTCAAAAGCCTCCCCTCTTTGTTTGGATCCTGAGCACTTCACTGAACTATCTGGCCTACAGACTTTTGAAACGGTAGCCCATTATCACGTGCAGCGTAGAAAAACTGTCCTAAAATGCACCCTGCTAACTGTAAAATGCTGTGCTTGAATGTTACACTTCTATGTCGGCAGCAATCTGCTCATTCTGTAGTGCGTGATGCAATAACTTTGATGCCATAATGTTATCCAGCCTGCAATTTTGATTAAAGTAAGCAATCCTCTTTGCTTGTCCCTTTTTGAAATCTGAATTCTCTTTTTTGCTCCTGGATGACAAAACCAGAATTACAGTGATTTCCCAAAGCATTTCCAGGAGGAAATGGGATGCAGTTTAAGTAATAACCTGTAATTAAAAAGTACAATAGGGCAAAATGCTGCTTTCCATTTTGCATCCCTTCATTTTTCTTCTGTCTTACAAAGTTTGAGACAGCCTTATTGCAACCCCCCTCCCCCATTTCCTCAATTTGTCCCTAGAAAAAATTAGCAAGCAAGCATTAAGCCAATTACAAACAAAACTCTATTACTCAACCAGCCTTGTGGGATTTCTTCAACTAACAAGTGGTAAAAATACTACACATGGGATGAAAAACCCACCAGTATTTGTGTATTAATAATCCTTTGCATTTATCAGTAGCAAGGGGTATTGTAGCAACCATAGCACCCCTGTAGAAAGAGATGCATGATGTGAGCATGTGAGGATGTAAATCCTTAAAAATTTGGACAATCTTCATACTTTGAAAAGGGACCAGAAGTGCCTTCCTACAGATGGGCAACAAATGTAACACAGACTGGGTGGTCCCTTTAGGTTGTTGACATTTTTTGGACAACAGTGCAGATGTACAGAAGACTTTGACCCATAACTGTTAGGGGTATCTTGAGGAATGACTGTGCAAAATAATTGTCACTGCATGTACATCTTTATTGTTGTCTGCCAAAGCAGATATCCCCCTATTTGTTTTTCTTCTTTGCAAGATTATTTATTTTTAAGGACTTTGCTGGAAAAGCAATCCTTATTATAACACTAGAAATTGCCTTAAAGACATTTAAAAGCCTGTTCATAGAAATGTGTTTACATGCTTGTAGAGGGGGAGGGAAAGAGAAGAGATAAGGAGACCAGTAAAGTCTTATGGCATTTTGATGCTGTGTGCAGTTTTGTTTAGGTCTCAGGCCGAGTGCCCTTCACTGAACCGCACCGTAGCGTAAAGGCAGCAACATGCCCCACGTGCCATCAGCTGAAGAAATGGCTGAGGGCTCTAACCAGAAGCAAGTCCACCTCTTAGCCACAGAGTAGCAAACACAACTGTCACTAAAAAGTTCCTGGTAAAACCGTCTCCTAGCTACAGCTACTAGACAGCAGGCAAGTGAAGTACTTGGAGGCCCAGAATGATGGTACTATAGATATTGTCTTCAGGTTTATGTGCAACATTTTTACTAACCATAAAGAAACCAGTGCTCATGTATCTGAAAGCAGTTTTTTCCTCTTGCTTTTAATGGTAAGGAAGGATTTTCCAGATCTGTTTCTGAGGGTACTATCTGCACCACTATATAAAGGTCATTCGCTGTACCAGCACTTAAAAACATACTATTAATATTTTAAAACAACAGATGTCTTATCCATGTCTTAAATGCTTATAATGTTCACCGATGTACGATGTACAAATCCTCTTTTTGAGTGGCATTACCGATTAAGTGGAACACTCTAAAAATATGCAAAACTATCTAGAAAACAAATGCCTGGAAGCCAGGTGATATGGTCATCTTTGTACTAGACTCCTATAAAAAGCATCTATGCTGTGTATATTCACCTAGGGCTGAAGATCTAGCTTTAAAAGACATTTGAAACATTCTGTATAGTGTATGTTTCTTTTGCTTCATAGCACATAGAATGTTCTGCAGAGGAACACACAACTCTCTCCTGATGTTATTTATAATCTCAGTTATAAATTATTAAGGAAAATTATAAACCAAGTAAAAATCTAAGTTGGATGAGATAGCATTATTAATAGCTATATGGTATTTTTAAAGCTAATGTTATGCTGCTTAAAAAATATTGATATTTGGTCATTTGAAGACAGCAGAGTACATTATCAAAAATAAGCTCTAGTTAACAAAATGGGAATAAGACATTAAGTATTTCAAAAGACCTTCCCCCACCAAAGCGGAAAGTAGCAACTCTACAAATCTGCTTAGAAAGCAAAAAACCCTCCACAAATATCTAAGTGTCGCTGCTAGTTTTCTACCTTATGCCCCAGTTGCAATGCAAGTTGGTTCTTACCACTTCCCACATTAGTCTTCTTCAACCAGTCTAAATTGAGTCCCCATATGTGAAGATCCTAAAACTTTGTCTTAACTTCCCACCTTTGTAAACCCTAATGCCCTTCTCCACAGCCTTACCCTCCCTTGCAGTCTAAGACTTAGTACAGTCTCGCCGAAGGCTGCATGATCTGCAACTGCCGGTGCTCCCCCCACAGAGGATCCCGATTCCCACCCATTGATTCAAGGCCGTTTTATGCAAAGCCTGGGCATCCAGGACGTCTGCAGATGACAATGTAATGCATGCAATCAAGCCAGTCAGGGAATCTCACTGGTCTTTAATTATCCAATTCATGTCAGGGTTTAATGCAACTAATCAATTTTTTTTTTCAGATGCACAATGTAACCGCAAACACATAAGAACACCAGTGGGTAAGAACAATATATTGAGAGGTTGGTTTTGAGAAGAAACAGCTGCACTTTATCATCACAACCTCTAAAGGTTTGTGGTGGTCCCATGACCCTTAATTTTGTATTAGCTTAACTCCCAAAAGACATATGTAATTAAGCTAAGAAACAAAATCTATTGAAGCAATTTATTATGTGCAAATTACATCTAACTTCAGGGACACTAGCCCTGAAGGCCAACATCTGACAGGCTTTTCAAATCCCTAAACTTGCCAGAATTTGTTGTAACAGGCACAGGGAGCACACGGAGGTGATTCGAGACAGCCAAGGGCCAGGCCTGCCTGACCAACGGAATGGCCTATCTATGATGGAGTGACTACACCAGTGGACAAGGGAAGAGCTGTAGGTGTTGTCTGTCTGAACTTCTGTAAGGCCTTTGACACGGTCCCCCACAGCATCCTTCTCTCTAAATTGGTGAGATAAGGATTTGATGAGTGGACTGTTCAGTGGATGAGGAATTGGTTGGGTGGTCACATCCAGAGGGTAGTGGTCAATGGCTCAATGTCCAGATGGAGATCATTGATGAGTGGTGTCCCTCAGGGGTCCATATTAGGACCAGTACTGTTTAGTGTCTTCATCAATGACTCAGTGGGATCGAGTGCACCCTCAGCAAGCTTGCAGTTGACACCAAGCTGAGTGGTGCAGTTGGCATACCTGAGGGACAGGATGCCATCCAGAGGGACCTGGTCAAGCTTGAGAAGTGGGCCCGTGTGAACCTCATGGGGTTCAACAAGGCCAAGTGCAGGGTCCTGCACCTGTGTCCAGGCAACCCCTGATATCAATACAAGCTGGGGGATGAAGGGATTGAGAGCAGTCCAGCAGACTAGGGGTTACTGGTGGGTGAAAAGCTGGACATGAACTGGCAATGTGTGTTTGCAGCCCAGGAAGCCAACTGTATCCTGGGTTGCATCAAAAGCAGTGTGGCCAGCAGGTCGAGGGAGGTGATTTCTGACCTTCTACTCCACTCTGGTGAGACCCCACCTGCAGTGCTGTGTCCAGCTCTGGAGCCCTCAGCACACGAAAGACATGGACCTGTTGCAGTGGGTCCAAAGGCCACAAAAATTATGAGAGGGGTGGAGCACCTCTCCTGTGAGGACAGGCTGAGAGAGTTGGAGTTGGTTGTTCAGCCTGGAGAAGAGAAGGCTGCAGGGAGACCTTATTGCAGCCTTTCAGTACTTAAAGGGGGACTACAGGAAAGACGGGGACAGACTTTTTAGCAGGGCCTGTTGTGACAGTTCAAGGAATAATGGTTTTAAACTAAAACAGGGTAGATCCAGACAAGACACAAGGAAGACATTTTTTTACAATGAGGCTGGTGAAACACTGGCACAGGTTGCCCAGAGAGGCGGTAGATGCCCCATCCCTGGAAACTTCCAAGGCCAGGCTGGACGGGGCTCTGAGCAACCTGATCTAGTTGAGTATGTCCCTGCTCACTGCAGGGGGGGTTGGACTAGATGAACTTTCAAGGTCCCTTCCAACCCAAACTGTTCTATGATTCTATGCTACTTAACCGCAGGAACAAACACACCTGAACTTTCCTTCAAAAGACAAAATGTAAGTGCAAATCATGCATAATAATAAAAAATTATATTGGGGACAGCATTAGTCAGTCAAGAACCAAGTATGATTTGGATTAAATTAACACCAACAAGTTGTATGGGAGCCAAGTGGACTGACTGTCGTGTGGGAGATAATTTCCTAATAAACCTTTCTGTCTGGCTAAGTAACAGATAAAAGTGCAGAATGTTTGTAATGCTTTTAGTGACCAACCCCAGCAGAAGGAAGGAATTGAAAATAATAAGGTGGATTGAGCGTTTTTTTATTCTTAAACTGTGTCACTGTGGCCCTCCTTCTGCAGGACAGGATCCACACTAACACAGGACTGAACGATTCAGTGCAGAATTAGGATTAATGAACAGGGTACAAGAGCCTCCAGGAAAGGAACTGGATCTGCAGAGCTTGTAATTGCAAATTAATGTTTTGGAAGTGTGTGTTGCTCGCTGGGGCTTCCACAAAATTCCACCAGTTTTCAACTCCTCACCTTCAAAAAGCCGATTAATTCTGTTTCAAATTATCACCATTACCAGGGAAAGTGAGGCAAGGAGAGCTCCAAATAATAGACAAAACTGAGAAGGGACATACAAATGGCCTCAGACCACCTTAATGCTACCACGGAAGTTCATTCCACCACTCCAAATTATTTGCCTTGCCCCTTAAGAAAGTTGTGACAGTAGCATTACACTTAAACCGATACTCCAGTTTTCAGTTACTAATGAAGTCTATTTTTATATGCACTTTAAATACGACAGCAATAAAGTAGCTCAGATTTCAACCTCCTACATTGTCTCTTTTATTGCAACGTAATTGTTGCCAAAGTCCTTCAAAATTAAGAAAGGACAAACTGAAGTCGTGTCCACTTTGAAGAGCCCCCAATTCTCTCTTGTTTTAACAGATTTCAGTACTGTTTGTGATAAATTGGAAGTGTTATCACAGGAAATGGAAATCTGATTAACATATTTATTCTAAGTAACTAGTATTTCAAATGTGTAAGAATACGTCTCTCCAGTAACAGAACATCGCAAGTTGTGGTGAGTGGGGTTTTACAGGCAAAACCATGACAGCGAAGACATTCCTCTCTGAACCATAGATGCTTTCTCCACTTCTTATGTTTTCATTAGTCTGGACTTAAGTGTTCATCTACCATAGCAGTTTGTAAACTACCTCCTCCTCAAAGAAATAAATCCCATCTCTCCACTTTTATTCACTTCGTAAACCAAATTAACAATCAATTGGCAAAACAAACAAATCTGAGTGCTGCATTGTTTCTCAGCTTCATGCTTTCCATCACCTGAAGCTGAGCTGACAGAAAACTATTTCACGGCTTGCTCTAACAAAATAAAGCAGTGGCACAGCAACGCAGCACTTGACGGGAAAGCAAACATCCAGGGTACAGCAAACGTTGTTTAAACTGGGTAGGTAACTTGGGGAGAAGTGCAGGAGCGGGCAGCACTGGTACCTGCTGGTACTGCTGATGTAGGGAAGCAAGGAGGGGATGTTCTGCAGGCTAAATTCAAGCTTGCAGCCAGGAGACAAGTCTGGGACATGAGGAACAGCACTCTCAGAAATACTGCCAATCGCCTGTGCAAGGCCTGAGATGCATGCAGAGACCAGAGCCTCTGTGCATCCGTGAGGGACACAGCACCTTAGGAGCTGGGGGACCTTTTGAGACAAGAGAAGTGAGATGCCCCTGAATCATTATTAAGGTACTGGCAATAAAAACTGAAAAATATCTTAGCATTTCAGCTAGCAGTTGGGGAAAGTGAAAGGTCAGGAAAAGCAACCTGTTCAGACTGACATAACATATGAGGTGGATGTGGCTAAAATACAGTGTCAGGGCAAAATTCAGAAGTGCCTCTGTACAAACTTGAAAAGCCTAAGCATGAAGAGAAGAACAAGAATTGTTCTCCGCACAATTCTCCATTTGTTCAAGACACCAAGAGATTGCCCCTGTAAGGCAGGTATCCCAGCGACCTTGAAGGAGCATGAAATGTTACCAGGCTACCAGATTTATAGGAACGACAGAATAGAATGTACAAGTAAGAGAATGGTAGTGTGCATGAAGGATTATAAAAAGTATAACAGCTTTATATAATAAGGAGACAGAAGCACAGTGAAATCCTTGTGGATGGAAATCACAGACTCTAGCAAAATAGATATTAGATATATTACATGACTTCTTGATAAGTTTGATAATAGTGATCAGAAATTGTGAAGCCTGACTAAGAGCTGCAAGTTCAGGACTGGTAGCAGGAACGTGAGATTCCAGCTACCTTTATCGAATTGCATCAATGCTTCTGTCAGGATGAGGTGTAAAGGGGGGGAAGGGGGAGAGAGCGGAAGAATAAAGATTGTTTCCTGGAACAACTAGTTGCAAAACCTACAAGAAAAGATGCCATTCCTGATGTGGTTTTGAGTGGTGCACAGTGTTAGTGAGAAGTGCTTTGCAACCACAATACAATTAATTTCAGCATTGTAGAGAGAGAGTCTACAGCGCACAAACACACAATTAAAGGAACTGTGTAATGAGGGAGGAGGAGGCAACATGTCAAAACACGCTAAAAGAAACAGTCCAAAAGAACTAGAGGCTCTTAGAAAAAGCCCCTAAATACCAAACCCCAGAAAAACTTGTATTAGGAACCCAGGTAAAAGACGTGTAACACTACAAAAGAAGTAGTCTGGGTCTGAAACGCACCTGTGTGGCTTAGTGGGAAAATTAAGGAGGCTACCACGATATTCCTACCTTCTCCTCTTTGAGGAATGGAAAGCTTGTCCAAATAAGGAGAAGCCACAAAACTGCTCATGCCAAATGCAAGCATAGAATTAAGAGGACTGAAAAGGAACTTGGAAAATGCAAAGGATGCTCTAACAATTTTAACTTTTTTGAATGTATCAAAAGCAACAAACCAGCTGTAGCACTGGTGGCATTGCTGGATGACAAAGGTGTGAAGAGCAGCACTCATGGTAAAGTATAAGCCCATGCAAGAGAACTTCAAATATTTGTCTGCATTATTCTTTCTTGCTGAAAATATTTGATTCCTACACTCATTGCATTCTTTGTACCAGATCACTCAAAGGAACTAGATCAATAAGTAAACAGACAGAAAGTATTAGACTAAATAAACAAGTTAGATGTCAGGAAGTCACCAAAACCAGACAGCATTCATCCAAAAGCTCTCAAACGTGGAATTTAGAAACAAAGACGTGTAACCTATCATCACAAACAGCCAGTGTGCCAGAAAACTGGGGAGTTTCCCTTCTACCAACGAGGGCTTTAGAGATGATGCTGGGAAATACAAACCAAATAGTCTTACATCCCTGGGTAAGATAGCAGGGTCTATAATAAGATCACAAAGCACAGACATAATCACAGTCTGTTGGGAAGGAGTTGGTGTGGATTCTGTAAAGGGAGACCCTGTCTCACCAATTTGCTCTATTTCTACAACAGAGTCAAGGAGCAGGCAGATAAAGGGGATTCACTGGACATGATATATTTTCATAAAGCCTCTGAAAGGGTTCCACACTGAAGGCTATTAAAGAAATTAAGCTGCCATGGGATTAGAGGAAATGATGTTTTATAGACCCAAAGCTGCTTAAAGGAGAGGAAGCAAATGGAAGGACTTAATGGTCACTTTTCACAATGGACAAGATCCAGCAACTGGGGTCCTCCAGGGACTGACGCGAGGCCTGATTCCATTCTGTGTCATGACCAATGAGATAAAGAAGGGAGCAAACACTGACCCTTTCTGTTTTTCACATCTTTTTCAGAAGTTCCTGAGCTTTTTTGGGTAGTCAAACGCTGGCTGAACTCCAAAAGGACCTCAAAGCTGAGCAAACAGGGTGAAAATGTGGCAGCTGAGCTTCAGCATAAACAACCACGGGGAAAAATAACCAAAACCCTGATTACATGATGCTCAACTTGGAACTGGTGGTTACAATCTGGGAGTTGCCCACTCTTCTCTGTAACCGTCCTATCAATTGAGCAGCAGCAGCCCCAGATTCCCCCAAACACTGGGCAGCATTGGCAAGGACGTTGAGAACCAGGCAAAGTGAGTCACTTTGCAGATATATAAAAAGATTGTGAATCCACATTTTAAATACTGTGTGTGGTTCTGGTCTCTCTCTCTCTCAAGGAAGATATAGTAGATTCAGAGAAGGTCACAGAAAAAACCTAAAACATCTAAGGAGAAAAAGTACCTGCATTACAATCAAGGAGATTAAAAAAGCCGAATTTTCAGTTTGGAGAAGGGAAGCAGAGGGAAGGATAAGACAGCTTAAAAAGAAAAAAGAATAAAAAAATCCTGAAGATGGCAGGTAAGGACTACGGCAGGTAAGATCAACAAATCCTGCAAATTCAAGGGTAAATAATCACATATCTGTACCTTCCTAAAGATGCCCAGATCTAAAGAATCCTTAAAAATTATTATTAGAAAATGGTACATGTAGTTTTCTATACTGGTATTAGCACTGGAGAGCAGCAGAGTGTCATTGTAAGCTGTCTTGCTGAAAGATGATCGTATTTGATGCAGACCCACAGTACTTGCACATTGTAGTTCACCGGAACAATCTTCAAGTGGCTTTAATCTGTTATTCTAGCAGATGCATTCTGGCCTTTGTACTGCTCTGTAACAATTTGTGAATATTGTATGTTGGCCAAGTTAGCAGGAGGTTTCCTACAAAAGCATAACAGTTTTGATCAATAGGCTGCCAGCAACAGAACCTAGATCAGGTTAGGTCTGTGGATTAAAGGGTCTCCCACTGCTGGCAACTGAAAAGGAGCAAGTTTAGGAGTTATCTGTGTCTTCCTTGGAAGATTTTTAAAGTTTCAGAAATGGAAAAAGAAGTTGAACTATGCAATTAAAAAAAAAGGCATGAAAAGATACAAGGATTGGACCAGTTCAAAACAATGCTCTCTCTAGCAAATAAACAGGATCTGTTAGGAACTATGCCAGTACCGCTAGTATTGATGTTTTTGCCTTTCCTTCAGACAGTCTGTTTTGATAAGCAGAGAACAGTCCCACAAACAGAGTAGAAGAAAAGGACTCTGATGCACAAAAAAAAGCAAAAATAAACACAGGCTCTCAAAGCAGCAACATATTTCTGGCCAAACCTGACAGCGTGAAGAAATTAAAGTTGTTTTTGTTATCCTCAGGGTTTAGATACACTTTTGCATAAAGATCAGGAGTTCCTCAAGCTGTTGTACATAAATGCTGCCTGGGGAGCTGAATGCTTCCTCTCACATGTGCCTGAGGCCCAGGGCGCAGGGTAATTTTATGAATCTCCAGTGTAAATACTTTCAAAATCCTCTTCGTGTTGCAGAGGTTTTCTGATGACCGTGTGCTTTCTGATCACAAATTCCCAAAGGGAAGCTACAGATACCTACCTGCAGTAGGAGCTACTTGACAATAACTGAGATACACAAGGTCCTAGTTTATAATCAGAGGAACGCATGTTCTGAGCTCGAAGGGATGCTGCAGGGGGTTATTGCCCCCATTGAGGAGGTGTTAGTAACACACAGACACCCACAGGTGGTTTTGATTTGGGAAAAGGAAGAATCATTTATGCTTGCCTTATTCTTACACTCCTCCTTAGGCATCCAAGTTTGTGTGTTGGTGGAGACAAGAAATGGGGCTACAGGGACTCCAAGTAGAGCCAGCTTTTTGTCCTTGATTTGAGATAGGTAAAGAAACAGATGTGCTACTCATGCTGAGACCGACCATTTTCTCTAATTTTTGGAGTCCTATGAAGAACTACTGCAAGACCTGCACACATTCCCATAAACTGATGCTGCTCTTCCGTGAAATGTCATTCTTTCCGAGCAGAAGTACGTTTAATAGTTACAGCATGAAAACACTTTGCATTCACCCAGACCGTCCTTATCTGCAGAATGCATATGCAGATGTCCTTATCTTATATGCAGATGCTTATGTCCACCTGTGTGTCTAAAGTGCCATTTCAACTAAGTAATACACAAATTAACATATAGGCTTTCATGTTACTCACACTATTTTAAATAGGAAATTACAGGGGTTCTAAAATAAGAGATCTAGTCCTACGGAGGACAAGTGAAAATGCGTTCAGTTAAACACTGAATGCTAGTTTACTTACTTTGTGCTACCTGGTTAAATCATGTTATTAAAGAAGTTGTATTTTAATATTTTACACAAAAAACTAGGGTTTTCATTTGAAGAAAAAAATGTATGACAGAATACCACAGAACTATGTTGCCAACAAGAGTTACTATCAGAAGTCCTCCAAATACTTAAATGGCAAATTTACATTTTGAAATATGAAAGGTAGTTACTAAAATTTTACTTGAAGAAATGCAGAACGGCAAGTTCTTGATGTGAGATGTGTCATACCACACTTGATGCAAGTTTCACCAGTGCTGATGTCCAGCCTCAGTTCTAATCTACATCCTTTCTTCAGTTACTCTGAAATAATTGCCATTTACTTCTCAATATTCGTTCATACAATAAGAACATGACAGCTAGCAGCGATCTGAACAGATTATTAGGTAATTTCATCACTTACATCTTACTTTGGACTGTTTTACATTCCTGTTACTGTTTATCAGTTTATTTAGGTTTTGAATTCTTTCAACATACCTGTAACCAAGTGCTTGTTATCATTCTTTGGACCTTGAAAGACAATGGATATGACCAAATTTGGGCCACAGTCCAGACAAAGACTGGTTTCTATTGCTCCAGTTTCTTTTCTATTGTCCTGTACTTCACTAACAGTCCTCATAAAAGTGCAAGCATTTGGAAATGTGTAATTTCCCCTAGGGGAAGTTAGGCCAGTCTGACCTCCTCACATTATACCGATCAAAGTGATGTACGGATTTTCAGAAATGCACACATACACATGCTTTCAAAGTGTTTGTTCTGGAGTTGATATACAGCAGAGTCAATAATTCTCAGGAATTCCTCTGACTTCTTTAAGACAGAGTCTTGCTATTTTTATTCAGTGTTTATCATTGTCACATGCTGCTATTTCACACACTCTTTCATCTACAATGGCCAGATAAATACCATCTGGTTATGTTAAAGCCTTCAGGCAGAATAATAAAGATGTAGATGTGTACATAATGGTCTTTCAGGTGCAAGAATGACAACAGTTCCCACGTCCCAAGAGACCTGTCCCTTAACACCAGGCAAAGCTGGATATGAACACTTAAGACATTCGTTCAGAAGGGGGAAAACTAGGTTCTCATTCTTTCTTCCCAAGCTTATTTCTACTTTTTACTTAACAACCGTGCAGTAAAACAGTATCAACAAATTCAGCACAAGAGTTTCTCTCTCTCCTCTTCCCTTCTAAATAGTTCTTCCAGAACACAGCACCTGAGATGCACTTCAGCTGTGCCACAGTGTCCATATGATTAGTTGCATCTTATTCCAATGACCACAGATAAATATTCTCTAGCAGCATGGTCCTCCCTAAGCAGTACCATCACATTCTGTCATTAACGATCTGGACAAACCACCTTCAGTATTGACAGGGGAGGAATCTGTGGGAGATAGCTATTTTTTGGAGAGGCTGCCACGTGCAGGACAAGCTTCCACTGGAAATGTGCCAAGATCCAAACTTGCTGGAATGAAAAGGAATGATTAATGAATAAAGAGTAGGAAAAAAAATTGTATCCATTGGTCAAAACTGGTTATGAAGCAATAGCGGCAAGCAGCATCCCTGTCTAAAGCTAGTCTAATCTTAGTCCCCGTCTAAGACTAATCAAATTTATTGTCTTCTAAAACAAACAACTTGCAGCTGGAAAGTGCCAACAAAACAATAAAATGCATAAATAGTGACAAAAAGTTCAACACATTTGAAAGGATATACTATAAAAATTTGCCTGCTCTAAAAAGGTACCATGTTATCAGGTGTGCCTGGCATTCACTGTTGTTCTCAAAGCATGAATGCAGAAAGGATGGTGAAAGTCTGTTTTGCAGTTGCCAGTATACTATGTTTTGTTTTAATCCCGTTGAGCGAGTCAACATTATGATATTTAAGCTTGCTGGACTAAAAAAAAAATACCCAGTTTTGCTAAGAAGGGCTATTTACACTAAGAGTTCCATTTTACAAAATTTAAAATACAATTCATTTTTTCTTCAGAATGTTTTTCCCGTTTACAGTTTACTAACACAATGTCTCAGATAAAGTGTGGTAGTACTACTCACAGGCACTAAAATGTTCCTTTTAACCTGCTCTGTTTACTACTGGAGACCGCAGCCAAGAGCTGACCATATCCCTGGATAAGTATGGGTTTTTCCAAAGTGGCACAGGCTCTTCTGAGGAACTGAGATTTATAGAACTGAAAGTAAAATGCATTTCAAGAAACACATTATATTTGTGTAGAATTCAGATTTCATTCACATGGGAAATGTCATACTATGGGAAATACAGTCCTCAAGTAAAGTTGTGTTTATCAGAAGTTTGTTTTCCATGCAATAAATTTCAATCAGAGTTGCTAGATTGAAAAACACATGTCAACCTTATCTTTTAAAAATTACCAGGATTGCACTGCCACTTTATTCCGATGAGAATGAAAAACAAAATTCTCATTCGGCACTGACAAATATGAGATGTTCATATGAAATGCACACATGAAAATGACATTTTATAACTCACTTTAGTACTGTAAAAGAGCAATAATGCTAAAAAAATCTCAAATGCATAACAATGCATAATTCAATTCTTGTTATATTATATTCCTGAACAGACCAATTGTTGGACTTCTGCGTAACAAATGGTACCATGATCTTGACCTCTTAGAACAGAAATTGTTTTTCTTCCACTTTGTGTCTGGAGGGCCTAAAAGAATGACAGCTACGTTCTACACTGTAATTTATAAAGTGTCCTTAATCTACATAATTTATATTATATGGAATACATGTCACTGCCACAAGAACGTGGAATGCCCTGGATAGATATTTATCTGCTCTGTAGTGGGTAACAACTGGCTGGCTGCACTTCACTCTGTGTTACTGCTGTGAATACACATACACATCATGTGTGAATTCATTCTGTGTGACTGCTTGTATTTTTACCCAAGTATCAGACAGTAATTACCCCAGCCCTGACAGTAAGGGTGGCTGAAAGATATGGCCAGACTGCCAGCTGTGGAGTCTCCAAAGGGGTGGATGTGAAGTAGCCACCCCAAACCATCTGATTACCACTTGACACCGGACACAAGAAACAGCCAAGAGGGAAATTCAGTTTGTTAGTTCCCTTTCCATAATTATATCATGCTTCATGCAAACTGGAAGGTTCAATAGGTGAAGAGGTCTTCTAAGAAATTTGAACATTTGCCATCTTATAATTAGGTAATGACATTTTAATAGTTCAATTAACCATCAGGCAGAAAGAAGTCCAGCATGAGAATGGTTGAAACTGCCTAATAATTAAGTAATGAAAAGAGATATGTTGCAGGGAAGGGGAAACAATCGTATTTGTTTTGAAGGGGGTCTTGAAAAGGGCTGGGTGACAAGACAGAGGCTGCCCAGTCTTCAAAGCAGTCTGTAAGAGGGTCATGAGGTATTTTAAAAAAGCCCCAAACTTAAAAACTTTAAATAATAAAATCTGTAAAATCAAGTTCAAAAGAAAATTATAAAAATGTTAAACCATAAAAAGCATTTTTTATATTTAGCCGTAAAAATTGCATGTTGGGAACAAAACGTACATAAAATAAAACCATCCTAAGACCTTACAGTACAACACAAGTGTTCAGTTAATATACGGTGTTAACGGTTCCGTTGCTCACCTATCCGGAAAAATTTTAAACAGGGTGAAACTGTAAAAACAGACAATTCCAAAACTTCTTATCACCTAGCTAGCACCTGGAAGGAGTTCATGTGAACTTTACACCACCTCAAGGAGTTACATCTGCTAATAAAGGGACATGGAAACAGCTGCACTACAGACTATTTTTAGCAGGAGAAGGAACAAGTCCCAGTGACACCAGGCCAGCTGAGGAGCAGGGAGTTCGGTGCAGGTCCCTCAGCCAACACTGACCCCTTGCCCAGAAGTTTGAACAGCTCTCTGGTACTACTGTGGCTTTTTTTCCCACTTGGTATCAGTAGTGCAGAAGACTCAAAAGCACCACTTTGAGCCAAGTAGCACCAGACAGATATGGCTGAGTAACACACCAACTACAACTGCAAAGAAAGATGTCTGGCTCTCCAGTGACGGTGCAGATAAATGAATTACTTAAAAAACAAAACAAAAAAATCAATCCACCACCAAGCACAATCCAAAGCCAGCAAACCCTAAAGCTCTCTGTCCCAGAGTTTTTCCCAACAGAACTGCAGAACTTATTTTCTGGTTAGATTACCCAAGGAACAGACAACTAATTCACCCCATTCTCTTAAGGTGCTGTAGGTGGTTCAAAATACTACAGCAAGTGGAGCCCACTTGCATAAAATGCTGTTAAGTGTTTGTAAGGTTACTGGGTATGTGGTAGCAATCTGAAAAATTGACAGTAAAATACTATTACAACACATTTTCCCTTTAAAATACAAGCATTTCAGCAACTAGACCACATGTACACATATGTAGCACAGCAAAGGGAAAGCCAGAGCGAGAGAGAATTTATGATGATGCCAAATCCCAGTGCTAGAAGAAACATGAAGGTAAATGGCACCTGCTGCCTATAGCCCCAAGTTCATTTTAACTCCAAAGAGCATTTGTATGCAGAATTTCACTACAGAAATATTCTCTGCATGGAAGGGGGAAGGGAAGGAGAGGGCTGGAATGTCACAGGTAACTATTTTAAGGCCTAGACACTAATGAACAATGCCCTACCAAGGTATGATAAGATGGCTGAAGCGCTGTGGAGATTATCTTCAGAGCATTATGAAGCACCTGAAGTTGGTTCTGTATATTAACAAGCATATGGCTGTAGCATGACTAATATACATCAACTCACCTGTCATAGATGGTGCCAGTTTTCTTTGCCCTTTGTGGTCCACAGTACCTTCATAAGCTACAGTCACATCATACACTGCATCCAGATAGTCCTTCATTGTGTCAATGGCTACATGAGTTGCTTTCACACGTGGTGTTAGCACATGCTTTAATATAGCAAGTCCTAGAGGGGAAAAATAATAATAATAGTTATTACAGTGTTTGAAGGTAAACTGGAGTACATTCACAAAAGGAAAATTATGTCAAGGAATTTCAGCACCCTCACTCAAAATCACAACAGGTTTATTTTTAATCTCAATTCTTGGTTGAGAAAGAGAGCATGTGCACACTGCATATGCTCTACTGAGCACATGTAGAAGATGAAACAGAAATCCTAAAGGATATTAATGACAAAAAGGCTGCTCAACAAAAGAGTCCTTTTTACAGCTGCTGCTCAAGAAGCAGTGATGGTTTTAGTGTAGCTCATAAGCAACGAAACAGCACTTCCCTTTACTGTTTATGTTTGTCCAACTGAGGTAAACACACCAGCAAATTAACTGAGAAACACTAAACGCACAGGGCATCGCCTCCTGAAATTCTGTAACAAATTTAGTAGATGAGGCACAAGCACAGATAATTTTAAGCACACCTAATGCTCATCTGGCATTTTACTTCCAAAATAAAAATCAATTTTGACAACATACTGAATCCTAATACTGCCTGATGATAACAAAAAAAGGTGTATTAGAATCATAGAATGTCCTGAGTTGGAAGGGACCCACAAGGATCATCAAGTCCAACTCCTGTCCCTGCACAGGACAACCCTGAAATTCACACCATGTCTCTGAGGGCGCTGCCCAAGCGCTTCTAGAATACAGTCAGGCTTGGCATCGTGACTGCCTCCCTGGGGAGCCTGTTCCAGTGCTCCACCGTGCCACAATTTTACACGTGCTTTAACAGGATGCTACATTTCTCTAAAGCTACCATGCTACCAGAAATGTCAATGTTTTATTGTTTTCTACAATAGATTCCAGCTTTCCCTGCTTTTGCTTGATTCTCCTAATGGCACATTCTGGGACATCAAATATGGTTACTCCGAGGATCCTCACTTTGGGGACAGATTTGGGAAAGCAGTTAGACTCAAGACAGCTTCAACCCATCGCAATGACTTGCTGCTACAGAAAACGGGACATTCCACTTTATCCTTGCAGTTGTTTCCCTTACTGCTCTTTGCGTGCTTGTTCCTGCTGCTAACCTTGCATGGCTCCAGCACCCACCTCCCAGCAGCTGATTCAACTCACCACCCCAGCGGAAAACTAAGCAAGGAGGGGGAAATATAGCACCAAGAACTGACAGCAAGGAGGAAACCTTCTCTGTTTCCCTGTGAACAACCTATTACAATTGTCTTGGCTACTAACAAATCTACAGTCACAGAAATCAACTGTTATTCTCAGCCATCCAGGCCAAGACACAGAGATTGGTATGTCAAGGACACAAGTAACGGGCACTCCACAAGTCTTAGCAGTATTTCGTATCCATGTTTGCTTCAGCTGACCACTTCCACCTAGAGCAGACTTAAGAACATGCAAATACACTGGGCTCAAAAGTATAACCTTTGTTCTATTTCCAGAATGTTATTATACAATGTCTTTCAAAATGAGAACAAACAAAAGAAAACCCAAACCTTTTCATGGTCTGAACACAGCTCTTCCACACTTACTTGAAAGTGCTTCTAGGAAAAAAAGCATATTATGCAAAAATTTTCACTATTTTGCTGTAAGCTGTGTATCTTTCTCAAAGAAATATTGGAATAAAACTGCAATTATTCCTTTCTAGCCTTATTTTTCATTGGCTTACTCTTCAGTCCATTTTTAAAGAACCATCTATCGGTGCTATTGGTTCCTGATAGATGAAGCAGAAATTTTTCTAAACCAAAGTATTGTAGTATTGCTTTTGATATCTATCTGCTTGCAAAATCAATTAAAAAGATATTATATTATGTCCTGACTTTGTATTGAACTTCTCTCCCTTGCTGGGCAAAGCATACTTTGATCTAAAATCACTAAAAAATCTACTGAACACTGTAAGATAACGGTAATTTCTAAATGGCTTTAACATTCTTAGAGTTGAAAATGTCAGTATAAATAATTATTTTGATTTCTTAATATTTGCTAAGAATCTCCTTGTCTGAACAGAGATAAAAGGTTATTTACTAGCACCCCTTCTGAAGTCATTGTTCTATGCTTTACTGGCAATAGCAATAACTGTCTATGCAAAATGTTATACAGATCACGTAAACATTTTGAAGCATAACACCGTGGTATTGTTTTCTTAGCTTGTGAACTGTTACATCAAACAGCTAATTATGTTATGTTTCCAAATGTTTACTCTGTAAATGAAGCACTGAATATTCTAGTGTTGTGTCAGCAATGATATTAGTGTGGACATTCCACTCAACGCAACTGTTTTTGATCCAAATTCCCAAACACATTCTAAAAACACTGTCATTCCTTTCCTGCCCAACTCATCTTCCCTTTAACCAAACTTACTGTGGGGGAAAAAAAAAAAAGGGAAAACAGGCTTCAGTGAAAACAAAGACAGATTAATTTAGGTATCTAAGTCTATTCAGTGCTGAGTTTTTTGAAACCATGGCCAGTTTTGGTGATGAAGATGGCCAGTGACAATCTGTGAAGTGCAACTGTAGAATAAACCCCTCTTACTCCACGTGCTATCAGCGAACTCTTGAAGGTTTAAGTACAAAATGAGTAGGCATCTAATTAAAATCAATAAAGTCCATAATCCATTATTCCGAAACACTCCAGTGCATGACAAACATGCAGCAGCAAAAGGAGTTCAGCACATCCTTTTAAATCATCTGTTTTATAAGAAATGTTAACCACACATTCTTGCAATTACTTGATGATCTTTGCTAAATCAACATAACAGTATTTAAACCCAAGTAGTTACAGTATAGTTACCTTGGCAAGCTGCCTGCATCCAATTCACAAAACACACTGTGCTTAAACTGTTTTTAATGTTGTGCAATACTAAGTTAGGACTCTCTGTCAAAGTATTTGAGGTCATGAGATTTTATTTTAAATGCCAAAGAAAACAAACGAGATGTCTAATATGTAATAATCTACCTTAAAATGATATAGCTTTGCTCTTCTATGTTAGCTAACTTTTAGATGATAAACAGACATAAATGATTAAAAGAATGTGAAAATCTGAAGAAATATGGTGAGCAATGGTACTTCAAATATCATCCATTTAGTAGACTATAGTAAGGTGCAGAACTACTTCAGAAAGTCTGCAAGAAAGCTCAATGAAATAAAGTAAAGTTTTAGTTTGGGAAGTACAAAGGCCAAATCATTAATGTTTATAGAACTGAATTTTTCGTCTAAACACAAGAGAACAAAAAACACCAAACATAACATAATTTATCTAAACTCTCAAGGTGAAGTTACATATATAATAGCTGAGTACAACTCAATGGAGAAGATCTCTCTTCATATTTCCTTTACCCAGACCAAAATCTCACAAAGCTGTTCAAGTGCAGGCAGGCCACCTACATTTTCAGACTTGGACTCCATTAGTCATATTTGTATCCCTGACATGTACACACACCACATTCTTAAATTAAAACAATAATAAAAAAAAAGCTCTAAATTAAGAACACCCTCTGCGTATTTATTACATTTGCAGTACCTGAGGTGTCCCAAGTACTCACCCAACATTGAGTTCCTACCAGCCCTCTGAAGTGCCCCAGTGATCGAAGCCTTACTTATTGAAACCAGAGTCCAGAGTTAGACTTATAAAATGACATGCGGTGGGAGAGCTCATCCATTTGTATGATAGTATTCCATTAACTTAGATAAACAGGACTCAGGTGATTAGAGTATTTAAAAAAATAGCATGCTCTTGTAAAAAGTGTTTTCTATTACAGTGAACTGAAGTACACGAAACACAAGTAAGCCCCTCAAGAAGTGTATGTAGTAGCTTCTTGCTTTCCTAAACTTAATTATCCTAAGGATGACTTTTAATAACAGAAATCCTTTCTTCAACCTAATGGTACATCTCTCAAATGCTACTCAAGGTATCCCCCCGCTTCTTTAAAATTATATTCTCCTTCCCACATTTCACTATGTACTTTTACATCAAGCTTGCTTACATGAAAGTGTGTGGAAAAAATATCACCAAAAGTTGTTTTCTTCAGAGACAGTTCCAAATAACAGTTATGGATATTAAACACTTCAGATTGCTTTAAAATACGATCTAAAACCAATGCCAAGATCTAGGAGGGAAACGTTTTCCATTAGCTCAGTTGAAATACCTCTTTTTTACATGACCTGTAAAAGCAATTTTGAGATAAGCATATCCTGCACGTACAAACGTCTTAGCAGAAAGCATGATACTAGTCAAGATAAACTTAGTATTAAAAAACATTTACATTTGCAACTTTTCCACATAAAAACAAGGGAGATAAATGAATACCTGAAATGTTTGCTTGATTAAATGACCTTTGTTAGAAATCAAACACTAATAAAAAATTCCATAAATGCCTTTCACCAGGGAAGACTGTTTTGTCTTCATTCAGCAAAAGCAAGCCAAGTTAAATTTAAGAAGCTTCTTACCCCTTTCTCTTTGACTTTTTGGAATTAGTAATGTTAGGAGTAGGAGGGCTTTAGATTATTCCTATTTATTTTCAGATTTTTTTAAATACCATTTCTTAACATTTGGATGAAATTCATATTCTACTAAACCTGACAAGTTTGTGGTTGTTTGGAACATTACAAAAGTCTAACTAACAGAAAATTATCAGAAATTTATACATATATATTTTTGGAACATATACATGGAAGATATTTTATACCAAAAGCTGGTACAAAAACTAATAATCGTGTGTTTTGTGGGTTTTATAGATATTTTGTTCTATAGTCAAGTACCGTTAAAAAGACCATGTAAAAGATTTACAGTTTGAAATAAATATATAAAATGAAAAGTGTTCCTTCTGACATTATGACAAGATGAGAGTTAAATCCCTATGAAAATATGAGTGCTACCTATATATTATAATTCCCTGGACTCAGCAACTCAAGCCCACTGACTAGCATGGAAGAATCACTGCACTTTTAGGATGCCTAAATACATCGGAGCCTAAAAATCGTCACCAATGTGTAAGTCAACTGAATGAATGCATCAGATTTTGAAGACAGGAACCATGTTAGCTGACCACTCCTGTACAAAACAAAAGAGAACTCTACGCTAAGATTATTGACTGTACACTTAAATATTGGAAGTTGGAAGGCAAAAGTTCAGGAAACAAGGGGCAAAACACATGCTATCTCATTCGTAGACCTTCGAGAGAGTAGAGGAGGAAATATTTAATCTGATTATGAGAATCTTCCAAGATGTTCCATTAGAAACACATGCGTCACCAACCACACTGAAACACAGAGAAAGAGAGAGCCCATCCTGGTGGCAATTGCTGGAATCATCTCACACAGCCACCTACTCTCCATCAGGAGAGGACAACTAGGTTTATCAGGTTAAAATCCAGATACATAGCACACATCCCCATCAGCTTGGAAGTGCAAGGGGTTTCATTTGCCTCGAACAGAAACGAGAAAACCTGACACATCTTGATCTGATATTCTGGCTGGTGAAACCCCAGCAAATATTGCTATTTTGGCCAAAGATAAATACCAGATTAATTTTCTCAACTCCACAGAATTTAACTTGTTCTATGAATAACTCCAGCATTAATCCTACCACAATTAACCGAACAATGCTGTTTTAGACAGCTAATTTTTGCTTTGTTTTTAAACTTTGGGAAGCATGTTTTTCTTTCCCCAGGGCAAACAAATGTATTTTGAGTTTAAAATGCTTCCTATTCTACCCTGGCTAAGAACCTGATCTGACTGGAATTTTCTGCCACTTGTAAAATGTGTAGAATGAGTAATCTTCAGTTTCTGAGGGTACTAGGATTACTCTTAGATGACAACATTCTCAGTTCATCACCATAAACCAGTATCCTGGTTTTATGGTAAGTAACTTTCTATACCTCATTGAATACAGTTGTGGACAGAACTTAGAGTTCAAATTAATTAGAACAGAGTTTCGCTGTGTCAAATCTATTAGTGCTGAAGGCTGATACGCATGTGTCAGTCTCCAACATGAGAATCATGAACACTAATGCCCTAATTTTATCAATTTTACCTCTAGATGTTTTTGGTATTCTTTGGCTTTAATAAACAAAAACCTGGAAGTACATTCAACATGAACTTGGCAAGGTAGTTAATGACAAATTTGGAAGATCAGTTAATGGATTTAATTTTTTACTGTAAAGTATCCTTTACTTCCTTCTAAAAATAGTAAGAAAATACACGGTCCTACTCCCTCCCTAGAAGTATTTCTGTGCTTTATCGCCTTCAGCTCAATTTACTCATATCCAGATCTATTGGATCTACCCTGTGTGTTTGATTTGCCCGTGTTTCAGAAAGAAAAAAAAAAATCATCTGCTCTTGCTATGAGTCAAGATTTTGTGTAGAACTCAAGGGCCTATGGCAGAACAAACTGTAACATGATGTATTATCCGTATTTTAAAAAGTTGCCTGTCTTTCAAGGGCGACCTCAATCGCCTTTAAATCCTTTTGGTGTTTGATACCCTTCCATCCTATTCATAGACAGATAAGATTTATTTATATATTCATATCAGCGAGGAAAGATATAATAGTGGAAACCAGCAACATCAAAATATTCCTTTGAATCTCAACCTAAGCCTTTTTTTTCTTTTTTAAATTTCTTTTTGTTGAACTGGTTCTACGACCATTTGTGAAAAGGCAGTAACTGTGTCCAAAACAGGCGTTTACTTAAAAAACCATCAAGATATGAGATGAAGATCATCAGCTGGTCACATGAAGACTAGGTAATTAAGTTCAGCCCCAAAATTCTGCTTAAATCAATGAACCTTCTCTAGAAGATAATCCAGCTCAGAAAGAGTAAAATTCAGCACAAACCCCACAAACCTTTTCATACTTCCTCTCTGCAAAACTACTAAAATATATACAGACACTTATGTCAAAAACAGTATTTCAGACAGCATGATAAACGTGAATTATGTACGTACTCCAGGAATAGCTTTGTTATCTTTGGGTACAATATCTCTGGTCCTTACATCAATTTGAAGTTTCATTCTTAATTAAACCACTTTTCCCAATATTATACTTGCACTATTTCCTTGACATAAAATTGTGCAAAATGTAAGAGAAAGGTAATTATAAAGCTTACATTTCAAGGTATAAAACATGCAAAAAAATCCCCTACGTGTCTGTAAAGCTAACACTGAATCACTGTGCTCTAAAACGCAAATAGCAAGACGACAAGACTAAATTATCAGACTTTATATCCCCACAAGGAATGAAGTGCAATTTTAAAGCATAAGTTACAGTAAATCATCGTTCCTCTGGCAGAACTACTGGGCATTATTACCTTTCCTAAAACTGTAGGAAATAAGAAGCCTCCGGCATCTTTTAGACAAGCGTGCAATTGTGCGTTTTTAGTTCAGCTCAGCAGTGTCACATAACAGCCCTTGCATGCTTACAAGAAGCGTGGCCAGCGCTCAATCTACCATTTGGTGACAACTCCCATGCTGCAGCCCCAGCACATGGCCAGGACCGCGGTGGCACTGGCGCTGCTGGGTGGAAGCTGCAAGCTAGCACCACTGCACAGCACCGTGGGGGGACCTTAGGGAGCTGCTGCCATCTCCTGCTAGCGGCCACGTGGAGTTCCCTGTCCTCGCAGCTCCCCAGTGTACTGGTATGTGCCTTGTGGCTCTTAGCCATCAGAATAGTTTTGTATGCAGCTTTCAGTGCCAGCCATCCCTGCTTCTCCGCATGCTTGCACAAGGAATGCTCTAATTCAAGGGAATATCAACCTTTGCATGAATACGCAGGGGTGCAGGATCCTGCGCAGACTGCTTCTCATGCTCTCCATATAAAAAGTTGAGGAGAGACCAACAACAAAAGAATTTAGCAGTGGGGAAAAGCAGATCAAGAGGATTCTGCACTAGAATTGGAGATGCTTTGTGTTTAATAAATATTTTTCTTGAAAGTTTTTAAAAGAAGTAACCCTTACAGAATAAAAGCAAAGCAGTAACGGAGAGAAAAGCATTACAAGAAACTAACAGGTGCTCTGAAAGAACAAAGAAGGGTTTCACTCTTTCATGGACTGTAGAGATCTAATGAAAAGATTTATTAAAATAATATTAATAATGACAACGAGAGCCCTTTCTTTTCCCTGAAAACGGAGGAGAAAGGGAAAAACCCGTTCAAACATCCCCTCTGAACTCTCAAAGAACCATCAACCTACATGAAACATTTGACTTTCATTTCCGTCAGGAAACTGAAGCAATGAATAAATACGTTATGACTTAAGCTCTCCTGCTCATACACGCAAATTCCATTCTTCCCAAGGAGAAGAAGAAAAGCATGTATCCTTTTGGATAAGAGCTAACAATACTTAATAGCTTGATGATATCAACAGGCTGATTCACAGACTTGTGAATTCATTTCAGTGAGTCACAGAAATGAATTTACCAGACCTATTTGTTATTCTTTGTTTACCTTGAGAGTGAATTATTTCACTTTTGGTCAACAGGAAAAAACAAAACCAGGAAACATGTTCACTGAACCGCTGGGCTTAGAAGTTTACGTGTATTGTGCGTATGATGTGAGAAAAAATGAAAAAGCTTGGGACCCTTAGATTTTTTGCAAGGCTTTCCAAAGATGGAAGTAATTCCATCTGTGGTTATACAGACGATGCCAACAATCAAAGCAACTACAGAACAAAGTTCAACCAAGGAAGGGTGAGACTGGAAGGTGAGAGAGGAAGAAAAAAAAAAGCCATGGTAGTGCTAATAGTAATTAAGTGATGGAAGACTTTTTCTTTTAAGGCACAACAATCTCTATTCCAAATATTCTTTGTATCGAGTAAAGACTGTAATTGGAGATATAATGGCAACTTAGGCAGAATAGCACCCTGATCCAGTGTAGGTAATTCTTACATCCCTGAAGGAGCAAGAAAAGCAGTGTCCATAAATACACAGATATAGACAGAAACTAAAGAGAGCCGTCTTGAGAATTAATACTTTTGCACAATGTGAAATTCTTGAAATGCGTATATAAGCTACTCTCATCTTACTCTGTGGTAAAAGAAACTACTGCCTTATGCTGTTCTAACCCTTAAGTATCAATCAGGCAGGCTTAATAGTCCAGTTAAGGTGAGATCATCATATTTATATAACAATTTTATTGTTATATAACATATAACGTATGTTAACACTATAAGAATGATTTCAAAACTTTTTTTGCTTACCTTCCTTTTCAGCAAATGATTGACTATCTGCAATGACTTTTGGTATTTCTGGATTGTAACGAGTCCCCTCTGGAAAAATCACTAAATACATCTGTGGGATTAAAAAGAAACAAAACAGACAAGTTCTTGTAATGAATGTAAGCTGATTCCTTTTACAGAAGTCATTTGACAGGTCCATGTTATATTTAGTTCACACCATCGGTTACTGTAAGGATCCAAAGAAAATCAGAATACTTGAGCTAACATTTCTTAGCTCTAAGAAACTTACTGTTCAAGGTTTGCAATAATTTTCTTTGAACGTACACCTCAGAAAGTTGCCCAGGTGATTTAGGAAGGGAGATGGCACACATCACAAAAGTGATGAAGTCAGGAGCAGCTGATATCAATAAAAGTATGGGGTTTAATTGGAATAAGAGGAGATTTTTAAGACAGTCACAGATGACCTAAATTACTGACCTTGCATCTAGCCTTTCCTTATACTGAAATATACAACTAATTCCATTCATAAATCAGAAATACTATTAATTGATGTTAGATCAGCTACCTTATGTGCCTTTATGCCTCTCACTGCATTAGATATTAAACACATTATGAACTTAAATCTCATAGTTTAGCAAAATTTGAACTTTAAAGTCATATTCCTTTAAGTATGTATGTCTGCGAGGTTAGATTTCCCAAGTAAATTAGTTTGCCTGCCTATTCAGCAACAACCGTCTATGGGTTCTCAAATCGTTACACAGCTAAAGGTTGCCTAAGTATCTGCACATCTGAGTGTAAAATTATGTTCCCAAATAGAAGCAGTCAACATTTGATGGATTTTCCATTTGCTTTTGAAACAGAACAGATTTCCAGCTCTTTTTTTTTGTGTCTTGCATAATCTTACATACAAAGCTGATGCAAAACATCACTTAAGTAGTGACAATTTCATATTGGGGGCTCATCTGCAGAAGGGGTGGCTACGGCTGCAAATGATAACTACCGTGGAGCTGAGCATGACACATTCACAGTAAAATCTTGCCTACTGTGCCTAGACTAACTACTTAATTTGTTGTCTTTGCAGAAAAGAGCTTCAGGAAATATTTGAAAGAAAAAGAGATAGTGGATTTACAGAACAGTCCAAGGAGGATTACCAGTGAGTACAGGAAGACACTGATAAGTGGGAGTGCACATCATGAAAAGATGCAAAGTTAAATAAAAACTCAGAGAGAGACACACAGGAGTATAACTTTATGCTTCTGGCCCACAAAACAGAGTGTGCTGATATTTGCACTTAATGATTGCAGAACAGCTAGAGAAAAAGCTGAATGCAGAAGGACAGGACCCAGCAAGCAAACTCTCCAGAAACACCCCACAGTGAGGAAGATTGAAAGATGCACTAAAACGCAGAGGAGGGAAGAAACAGAGGAACTGTGCCAACCACTGAAGCCAGCAGGAGATCAAGAAAGAGGAGAACTGAGTACATAGCCTAGAATCTGGCAGGGGGAAAAGGAAAAAAAAATATTAAGAATGGCAAAACCAGTGTCAGTAGGGTGGAGTAAAGAGAGCTAGAGGAAAGGTTGTGGATGTCATGGCATGTTTGGGGAGGAGAACTGGCAGATTGCAGAGGCAGGTGAAGTCCAAGAATGTTCAAGAACCAGCAAAAACCCAAGATGTATACAGATTTAGTGCGAAAAGAACAAAAGAAAAAATGGGTTTAAGAGGCAAGGTGCTTACTTTTTTATAACATGACAGTAGCATAAGCACAGGGATGAGTACAGGAATCCTTAGACCCAGCTGCAGTCCACACTTCCCCCAGTCATGTATACATTTCATCTATGAAGTACACTGTTGAGATATTTAAGTGACTAAGTAAAAATTTTCAGAGTTAGCTGGAAAGGGCATAATATTCAAATCCAGATGCCTTTTTTTTTTTTTTAAATAAATGTGCTTATATTCAAATCACAATCTGGAGCCTTAAAATGGTACTTCAAGATGAGGTGACTCCTGCCCCCTCATTCAAGACTGAATGCTCAGATCCAAAGGGTAATACAGTGGCTGTAACAGGTCATAACTGACAAAGCAAAGAAAGTGAAGCACACAGGACAGGATTACCTTTCTTGGTAGAGATCAGCACTTAAAAGCATGCAAGAATGTTACTAGTCTTCAAAGAGGAAAACCAGCCACTGAGAGCTGATTACACAACAGAGAATAGTATCTACTTCCTCCAGTCCTCTGTATGTAATACGAAGCAGGGGTTGAAATTATATTTTAATTATTCTTGTAAACCTCTAAAACACAAGCAGCCAATAGGTTTGTTGACCAGAATCTGAATATATCTGAACTGAAAGCTTACCAACAAGCAAGAAGTGGCCTTTGCTTTAAATTCAGCATATAAAAACCTAGCATGTAGCTCATTAGGACTACTTTACCTGAAGTAAAATTCACGAATGTAGATAGATGTCCTACTTATACTCACGTACAGTCCTGCTCAAGACAAAGATATTCTGCCAGTGCAATTCAGCCTACCAAATCTACTTGTATGTCTGGCTTTTCTCTTTTCTCACCATGGGCAGCAGAAGCTAAATCCTTAAGCACTGTTTCCAAAGATTGTAAGAACCACAAATCTCTAAGATTTTAATAACTAAATAAGCTCCCCTGAATTTGGATTAAGAACTGTTGAGTCGTCAGAGCATTTTGATTGCCTAGAAACACTAGCTGCAGCTAAGGCAATTTTTTAACAGAATTTTTCATTTAGGACAATCAGCTACATAAAAGTTATGCTCTTTATTGCAGTGACTGCAAAATACAGTGCTTGTGTTCAAAATGGCATAGAAGATTTTGCATTACCCTAGTCCCCGATTCATTGATATACCTATTTTAACCCAAGCAGCACAGGACCCTGTGTTCAGTTACACAGTACTTTCATGCTGGTTTCTGTGTCATGGGTGGGTTGCAATACACTCGCTATCTCTCATCAATTTGAAAACTTTAAGAAGTGGATAAGGATTCATTTAGTAGAACTCTACTGATTCTTGTTCGAGCCAGAAAACCAGAAAAGAGGCAGGGGTTACCCGCAGAGTCCCCAGTGTAATGTCAGTGAACTTGCCACAATCCACAAATGAAATGAAGGGATAACTGCTTTCACCATAGCAACTCTATTCATTTCCCCAGTGTTGTCAAGGCCTCCCAGGCAAAAGGAAATAGCAATGGCACTGAGAGGGGCCGTGTGTCCAGAGGGGGGAGTAGGGCAGCTGAGGAAGTCCTTGAGATAGATCAGAGTGCCATGAAAGGAGCTGGTACAGGTGGAGCAGGGGAAAGGGGCATGAAGCAACACACGAGTCCCTGGAATACAGAACAAAGTCAGCCCAGACACCATAAACATACAGCAAGAAAAGGTGATAAAGAGAAAATTCTGGCTGAGGACAGGGCTTTGGAGGATGTCCTGGAGAGAGTAGCTGCCACTGTACAACAACATCAGGCATCAAGAAGTGGTAACTACTGATTAAAGATATGTTGCATTTACTGTGCTCTTCCCAGGTGGGTGACAAGGGGAAAACTATTAAATATTTTTATTTACAAAGTTCAAAATTATATTAAACAACGCATTTGCTTAGTTTTAATATTACTTTTATTGCACCCTGACAACTAGACAGATTCATACCTCAATCCATTTAGACCACTGCCTGGAAGATATGTTCCTGGTGGATTGGATGAGGAACATTAACACTCAGATCAATAACTGAAAAAGGTATGGTATGAAAAAGCATATCTGGTATAATTGGAACGAAATACAAAAGGTGATGTGAGGAAAGCAGGCAAAGACATCCAGGATTTACAAATAAGTTGTCAGGGATTTACAAATTAGTAACTATATGACAAAATAATTGCATTAAGCCTTACAGCACCTGTATTAATGTATCTGTCCCCTCCAGGTTTTTCCTGCTTGATTGGCCTGGCTTCACATGACAAAGATTTATTCTGTGACTGAATGAATGATAAAAAACAAAACACATAGCAGGCTGTACTGGGTTAAAACCCACACCTCAGAATGCAGATTTCCTACTCTTGATGCATGATAAAAAGAAATATAAGTTACATTTTCAGTTATCAAACGGAATAGTTTGTTCAGAAGAGTTAACTTTCTTTATAAAACAAGCAGACTGAGTATATCAAGTGTCCACCGAATATGCATTTACATTGAGAAATGTATTTATCTTGTTATGCCTTACATTAAAACAACATAAAATACAGAAGTGTCCTTCAAACCATCCGACAGTCTCAGCTCTCATGACATAAGATTGCAATTTGTTAATCAGCCAGATTTTATGTAATCTTAAACAAAATCACATTGTTTCAACTGAGTTTTGCCAACAAGCGGCCCAGTAATGAACCAGCTGAGTGTATAGTTCAATGACAGTTTGAAAAGCCAAATAATTTCCAGAGAGAAATAAAATTTATTAGTTCAAGATCTTCACTAAGAAAACACAGGTGCAACAGCATTTCTGTCTAGCATCAGAGTTTTGTGCTTGTCTAATATGGCTGCACTGCATCTGGGAAGAAGGCTGCATGACACGAGGCACGAACAACTAAAGGCCTTGCTATGCTAATGAGAACAGAAGACTGGTTCTGCCTTCCTACACGTCTTCAGTTTCTTAATGGGGACAGGGATGGCTCCAGATAGACTGAGCATTAATCATTTGGATTCCTTTGTTCAAACTGTATGTGGAGAGAAACTGTAAATAAGAAAGTGACCCTTAACACAGATTCCCGTCCATCTCTTCTCTATTGGCATATAATTCTCTCCTTAGCAGCTGAAAGGCAGGCTTTTCTCTAATACTACATTAAAGAAAGAACCACGTTCATGCAGAATGACCAAGCAACAACAGCTGCTCACTAAACTGACGA
Source organism: Phalacrocorax aristotelis (assembly GCF_949628215.1). Lineage (NCBI taxonomy): Eukaryota > Metazoa > Chordata > Aves > Suliformes > Phalacrocoracidae > Phalacrocorax > Phalacrocorax aristotelis. The sequence goes on along the minus strand of NC_134278.1, from coordinate 26,304,859 downwards.
AAAGCTCACCCTGAGCTGTAGCATCCAGTACATAAATTTTAATAAAAATTCCAGAGTAGTAAATTAACTATCTTCACATGAAGCTGATGAGTTCAGGGCATACTTGGTTTCCTGGTTAAAATGTCTTCATTTTAAAAGCAATATGGTTGCTTGTGAATGTCATGCTAAGTTGCAGAACTGCAAAGTTTCTTCATGAATAATACAGTAAGGACACAGGTTATCACGTTCTTCTCCCAGTAGTAATTGTACATTAAAGGGCATTTACAGCATCTACATTTAAATTCTCCGACAAGGTGGATTATAGAAAATATGGTCGTCCCTCAAATGACAACTCAATGGTCTGTGTCTTTTACGCCAGCAGATGCAAACATTTATCTCCGTAAAAAGGCTTTTGACAGCTTTGATTTTGTAAAACTTATGTGTTACTCCCTATATGGTTTGACTGAAAGAGATTTAAAACACAATTCATTTCTGCAGCAGTTACACTTATTTCTATTCTATACTGCCACCCTAGATAATATGACAGAAATAGCAACAACTGCCTGGTAAGCATGTCTAGGTTCTGTACCCATTTCCAACCAATGTACCCAAGTGGTCCCAAATCCATTTGTTATTAGCTTAGATAGGTTACATATAGCAAGGAGAAGAAAGATGATTCGAGAAAAAAGCCTTCTGGATTTATTTAATTTATTAATCACATGCAGACATTCACCATGGAAAGCAGAACCCACGGTGGATGTAGCTTTAAAAAAAAGCTTTATGCTTAAACCTCCCTTTGCATTCCAGTTGGGCTAAAAGTCACACACTAGCCTCGTCCAGTCGATTTATAGCACTGGAGCAACACTGAACACCATCTGCAGGTTTCCAAAGAGATGCAGAATTAGATTATTTTCTAGGCAGATCATCATTAGCTTGTATTAAAAAAAAAAAATCCACATTTTTATAAAGCAGACTAATTTAATTCAGAGTTCAAATCAAGACTCTTAACATAATCAAAACCTTACTGTTACAAACCCCTGCATTTTATGGGGTGCAGAAGGAAGCCAGAAAGCCAGAATCAACAGGAAGCTGCCTCTTTGGCTGGCGAGATGGCCTATGCAGGAAACCACCATCCCAGCATGCTTCATCCAGACTAACTAAAGCAGTTAACCAGCACTCTGCAGGGGGAGCAATTGCTTAGGGGGATGACTGCAAATACGTTTCATACATCCTGCAATTTGTCTTTGCTTATTCCATTACACTAAGTTTTACAGAAAGTAGACTCTTTGCCACTGACATACAGGAAATAACTTGACACAATGCAGCCTTTTCACATCCCAGGACCCTCCCTGGTGATGTGGGCACAAGTTACCACTACTGAATCTGGCCATCTTCTCCATGGGGACATCTTTAGATTAGACATTGGACAGGAAAAATGTGGTTGTCAAAGTATTTCTGGCCTTTGTAACTTATGTGCTAAAAACTGGGAATAGAACCACTTTCTTATCTTAATTAAAAATGAAAAAAAAAAGACCCCTGTTCATGCTATATCTTAGTTCAAGGCAAAATGAGTTGGCGCACTGTCTTAAACAGGAACACTTTAGTCATTTAAGGCTCTCAGTGAGCATAAGGCCAGTTCACTTTTTCAACAGACACATGCACAGACATGAACAGTATCTGCAGGAAAAAAAAAATATACTATTATGAAGGTCAAAACAACTCATGCATTCCTTTTACCCAAGCTTATAAAAGGTTTGCCACTTAGTATTTGGAGTGACAAGTCCTAATCACATCATTTTAAATAAAATGAAAGCATAACTGTTCTGTATCAAGGCTTGCTGAGTTGGTTTTCTTAAGTCTAGCCAAAAAGGCAGAAAACATTTTAATGCACAGCAAGTAATGGAAGTGAAGCACAGTGATTCTAACCACTGAGCCACAAACCATACAGGGAGTCATGAGAAAAGTCACTTGGCACTAACAATCATTCTTCAAATAGAAAATTATCAAGAGTTCGGAGGTTTTTTTCATTTTTTTTTTTTTCCTCCTCCAGGCGTACCAGACAAAGTTACTCAGTTCTGAGATGTCACTGCCATTAAAAATGATTGATCACTGGGATGAATAGTTAAGATTTGTTAAGAATGGTACTTGACTTTCAGAAGATCAAACTGGTATTCTACAAAAATACCAGTCTCTGATGAGTACACAGTAGTCAAACTGTTGTCTTTTGAAACACATGGAACACTGTCAGTGGTTTTTCAAGAAAGGTGCTACAGCTCATATTCTAAGATTTAGTCCATATCCCCTCTGCCCTCTACAGAGGGCATCATGAAGTTCGCACCGTTCATAAAGGACTAGTCAAATTTTCTTAAGTTTAATTAGAGGTATCACTCTAATCACAGAAAGTAACTGTGAAAATACAGAAGGAAAACAAATCCATGATTACCAGCTTGAAGTTTGTAGGTATTGGGCATGACCCATTTCTCCAATAAGACTTTGCCATTAAAAAAAAAAAAAAAATCAAAGAAATGAGAAGGGGGGAAGGAAGGTACAATCTTACCGGAGTCTCAGCTTTCATCTGGGCCCGCAACTTCTCTCGCATTTCTTTTTCATTGAATTTGGCACTTCTTTTTACATAGACTCCTCCATGCTAACCGAGGAAAAAAATGAAAAGTATTAAATATTTAAAAGTAGTTTACAGTAGATTAGTTGATAGAATAACAAACAAGATGACAGTGACAAGTCACCTTTATGACTCATGCTGCAAACTGCCCACAAGACGGTTTCTCCTAGGATGAAAGCACCTGGAACTAATTTTACATCTGTATGTACTTAAGTTCACAAAATCTGCTTAAATAAAGATCAGATCTAAAAAAAATAAATTATAATACACTTGAAGTGTCTTGTTTAAAGGCATTAAATAATTAACTGGAAGATGGCATTGGAACCAACCCCAGGGATGTGTCTATTCCTGACAACACTGACAAGCAGCTTAAGTTGTAAATCAAGGGAAGAATCACACAACTGAAGTTACTCACATACAAGTACTTACAGGTCAATGTTTTCAGTTTTATGTGCCCACTCTTAAATAGTGACTAATGCAAATACTGGAGTTACAAGTACTATACCTATACAAACAAAATTTATGAGTAGCACAAAAGTAACTAGCATAGGTCTTGAAAATTTCCATACACTTTATTAGGGAATCAAACTTTTAATAAAGAAGTTATATACCAAGATAATAGTTGAGTAAGTAACACACAATGTTTAGAAGGCAAAGGATTTTATAAAAGTATTTTTACTGAAAAACATAAAAAGTTAGACCATTTCCTGGAAAAGATGAAATTGTGTGGAACAAGTTAAAAAATTATGACAAAAACTTCAGTAAAAGGACTATGGCAAAGTACACACAAAGAAAGAGGGTTATAAAGAAATATAATTTGCCTCATCATTTCCCTCTTCCATCACTGTTTTATCTACAGTATAGCTACAAGAGGATGTAAACAAACATGCTCCAACATGAACTACTGATACAATGAATTGGGACACAAACACACCCCCCCACAAACCTACAAAAAACCCGCAAAACAAACAAAAGAACAAAAAAAGCAAAACAAAAACCAAATATAGCTTCCAAATGACAGAATTTCATTTTAAGGCACTTTGTTTTAATGGATTTTCTAACCCATTCCTTAACTTGCTAATACTCTTTCCTGCCCACCCTGACTGTTGGCGTTAGGATTTGTCAGATAATTTCTATCCAATTACAGTTTTACACACTCTTGACAGAAATGTGACGGTAAGATTAAAACTACTAAGAGCTGAACCCTATTCAAATGTCTTATCTCAGGAAAAGATACAGTACATTGTAGAAACAAGGGTGGTGGTGTGTGTGCAGGGAGCTATTATTTTATTTGGAATGCATGGACAGGAATAAAGTCTGAGGGGTTTGGAGGAGGCAGGTGGAAGAGGTGGTTATGCAAAGTGCTTTCAGCCTTTGCTTTTCATGGCATGGAGAGATGGCTGTACAGCTGTTTAGCTGGTGGTGTTTGATGTGACTTTCAAGTTTCTCTCTAACAGCTGCAGTGAAAAGGAACAGGAAGTCAACAGTACATTAAGCCTATATTAAATATACTGTCTTAACGTTATTGTCTGTGGTTCCCTTCCAAGGTGAAATAGCCAGCTGCAAGACTCAACTGTGCTCCTGTGGCTGGCAGGGGATGAAAACCAAGAACAGAATCCCCCAGGCCACCAAGCTTGGCCTTTAGCAGGCTGGAGCATCATATCGGCACCATCCCACAAGCAGTTTACCAGTCCTCAGTAGATAATGGCGTGAACACAAACATGTCCTATCCTATCAGCTGTTCAGCACACAGAGAGCCACATGTTATCTACACACTCCACATGTAAGAACTGTTTTTATGATCTGACACCATTAAAGGGAAGTAGGAGTCTTATTCTGTACAGTGACACTCACCACAACAACTGCTTTCAGGATGGGCAAACTCAGTCTGGTATCAGAAATAATGCATCTGCTATACAATACTTCCATGCAATTGGTAAGTCGTCATTCCATGTGAGTTCAGCTAGGCCAGGCTTTGATAAATGAGAGAAGCCTAGAATCAAAGCCTTCCCTTATTTATCAAATTACTAACCAGCTGCAGCGACCTGGGAAAATACTGAACCACCTTCTTCTTCAATTTGTGAACTTGGAGAAATCAAGTTACTATTGTACAGTTTGCTTAGGGACACCACAACACCAAAGACAGGTTTGGTCTCCCTACCTCAGACTTTTTAATGCTCAGAAATAGATTTGAACTTCTCAAGTAAATACAAGTATACAGTCACATAACGTAAGAACAGACAAATTACATATTGTACGATCACCACTCGCTGCATAAAACCCAACTACATCAATATATCAGCTCCCATATGGCGCAGGGTTACAAAGCTAAATAGAGGCAAGATGCCACACTAGCTAAATATTTGGCTAAAAATCAGTAACAACCAAAAGGGTGCACAGGCTGATGCTGAATAACAGAAAAGACAAAGACATACTTCCTATGTTAAAAAGTCAAATATTTTTTATATCCCAGAGTTTGCCTATCAAAATCACATCCCAGTCTCACCAGGTGGTATAAGATGAATAGGAGCTAGCTACGTTTTGGTGGAGAAAGATAGGGAGAAAAAAAAATTCTGTTCCACCCAAAAATAATAAAGCCAGTTTTATGAAAAGAAATAGCTTGACCTAATAAATCAAACCTGGTACATAACAGGTTAACTTAAGTGGTTCTTTTCTTTTCTTGCTATTAGATAGCTGCCTTCAAAGAAGAATGCTAGTTATGCAGTTGTATATAGCTCAAATTCCCCAATTTGTATTGCATTTCCTTTTCAGTAAGAGATCAAATATATGAATGCTTTTCAAAACAGATTTCTGGAAGTACTGTTTTTAAGGTTATAATTTTTTTCTGCTGTACTTAAAAAGCCCGTCTCTCAGTCAACAATGGATTATGTTTACAAATATACTTCCTTTGTGCCCAATTTTCGTTCTCCTGGACATCCAGACCACGTTTATTTCCAAACAGGATGTTTACCTGAGGTAGGGAATATGAATTCTGTGAGCATGGCGTAATTACATGGCTCTGGAAACTTTTAGTGGAGTGTAAATGACATCACTGACAGAACATCAACAGGAAGGGCAGGAAGTGTTTTATGTTTTTTGCACTGTTTGGTGTGATAAAAACAATAAAAATACCTACTAGCTTGCACTGCAGTCCTGTTGCATCCCGTCTCAGTCATTTAAACACATATGCATCACCACTGTTAGTAAGCTGCCTTTCATTTGTGTCACTGAATTAAATATATACATATCTAAAAATATATATAATCATCCCCCACTAAATCTTGTAGAAGTTTTATGTTTTGAGGAATCCAAAGCTGAATGGATTTTATTTAATATATATGTTTTGGTTAAAAACGTAGGCTACATTCAGATTAATTTCCACAGGAACCTTCTTTTAACAGTCAATATAGCAGTCAGGAAACTGTGCACCGGATATTTCAGAGAGCAATAGTAATTTTCCAAAATCTTGAAAAAATCACTTCTGGGCACCTAGTGATAGTGGATGGAATATATACCCTGCGTGTATTTTAATTAGAGCAGAATTAAATCACCACCAGTGTAATGACTACAGGCAAGGACAAAGAGCGAAATATTTCCATGAAGCAGACTGGTCACTTCAGTGGAAGAAAAATGTAGAGAACCAGAGTCGTTAGTGGGGACAAGCATTAGACAACAGAGAATTCCATTTTCTTCCAGTGGCTATCCTCAGTGAGGTATGACAAGGTGTGAAAGTCTGTACTTGTTTTGGGGACTGGGACAGCAAACCCACTGGTAAAAAGAAACTGAACAGTCATCTTATGTTCTCTGCAGCATGTTCTTTTCTAAACATTGAGATTTGAGAAGAAAAGATGGCAACCACCCATGCTCCAGCCTAGATTTATAGCCTACTTGCTAAGGCACTCATCCAGAAGACAATAAACATTTTCAACTATCAAGCTGAAAACATCGAACCTGGATCTCTCAATATCTCAGAGGACCCTCTAACCTCTTACACACTGAACAGACAGTAGGAACCTCAACCACTACCTGTGCTCTAAGATAAAACAGTGGAGCACTGCACACCCTAGCGAGCGCCATCTTCTTATGAGACATGATCCAAGATTCTGAACCTCTGTTCAAATTAGGTACCTACACCCAAGCTAGAAGGCAACACCCGATTGCTGGGGAAGGCCACTGTTTAAGGCACTTCATGGATCTGTACCTTCCCTGGCCCAATGCCCTCTGAACCCAATCCAATTTACATTAGCTTCTTGGAGGCAAAATTTCAGCAATGGCCACACAAGGGCTGTCCTGCCTCCTCCCCTCTTCCCACCCATGGCTGTATACTCAAAACTTTCCCTCTTTTGGTGGTTCTGACAACCAACTGATCTGACTTGAGTTATGGATGCAAGAGCACAAGCGGTGAGAGGGGAACATGGATGAGTGAGATAGTAAAGCCTCCTATTTGGACATACATCTGTAGTTGCCTACTCTTCATATATTCCTCTGATAATTTCCTACTATACAGTTCAAGTCATACCCAACATAGTATTTCTCTCAGTATTCCCCATCCTCTTGGACAGGGCTGACAGCCTATTCAATCAAACTGTCTAATCCCTTAGAAGTACTTTTCTAACTGTTTTTTGCTTTTCTTCGTCTGGGCAGTGGGGGCAGGGAGGTGGGGAGCAGAAAGCTGTTCAGGGAACAGGTAAAGATCAAAGAAAGAAGCCAAAGCAGAAAAATCTTATCAAACAGGCACTTCGGAACAGTTACCCCAAAGTTAATCCATTTCTATTCTAACAACTAAGCACCCATCTAAATCCTGAGATAAATACTGTGAAGCCATTTCTGATCACCTAGCAAAACATACCAATACTTGCAAAAACATCCCCTCTGCATTTTATTTCATTTGTATATAGAAAGAATCCTGCTTTAAGAAAAAGCAAAGGACAGATGTGAAATTCAGAGAGGATTTTAGGGAGGTAAAGCCATCTACACTGTTCTCCACCATTTTAGATTAAAGATCACATCCACTTAGTATGTCAGCTGTACAATGACCATGGCCCATTGTTTCTTCAGCAATTGTGTAATTTTGAGTCACATCAGGTTGAGCTCTCAAACCAAGAGGAACAAGAGGAGCATTACGCAGGAAGAAGAGAAACTAAAGGTAGTATAGGAATACTGCTAGACTCAGGTTTTTGCTTAACTGAAGTCCAAAGCAAAATCATCAACACTTTCACAGAGGCTGGGATCTGCTTTTCCTCCACACTATACCGAGGTTTAATTTTCCTCTTTTACAGTGTGCTAAAACCAAACAATTGAAAAATAAGTGCACCACAGCAATGTCGATTTACTCCCAATTTGTAGAATGATTTTAAAAAACCCATGTAGAGAAAAATAAGGTCTGTTTCATAAACTGCTAAGTGGGTTTTTGAATTGTAAAGAGAACAAAGTTCTATTATATTTTAAATGCTTCTAACAGACTCTACAGTTTTAGTTCTAGTAATGAACACCATCCATAATAAGTGTTCATTTAGAAAAGTAAACTGATTCTTTAATAACCATCTCTCAACTAAGATACACATCTAACTGCACTGAATGAAGCCTGGTATTTTCTTGCTCAAATAAACAAGTGCCAGGTCAGAACTACATCTTCCCAGCATGTATGAAAAATGGAAGGAACGTACATCTTACATACTTGACCCACAAACAGCAAGGAAAAGGTGAATGAGCTTACCTGTGAAAAATACCACCCATACAGCGGAAGCCATTTTAACCCGTCTTTCAAGACGTACCGGACATGCCCGAGAGCATTCTGCCTAATTGCCAGCATGTCCGCAATAATCCAATCAACTGCAAAGACAAAAGACCAAAACATTTAGTTAAACTAGATTTTAATTGCCACTGATGAATCAAAAAGCGCATGTTGTGCATACAAATATCATTACAAGATTTCTGAACTAGAATTTCTTGCTTGTTAAGGCAGGGCTGGAAAGAGACACAGTACACAGACAAGCAGATTTTTAAAAAATCTAACAGTGTTAAGGCAAACAAAAAAATACAAACCTGTACACTGATGATTTGATAAATATATTACATTTTCTTTATTTTTTGGCAAATCCCCATAGATTATTACCTAAAAAAAAAAAGATATACAGCATTACTTTATTTTCATTGCATTAGGCAGTGATGAGATCCAACGCAGTAATTAGCCATTTCCCAGGAAAACTGACAGCAAGTTAGCACTGTTAACAGGAAAACACCCCATCACTGCATTAGTACCCACCATGCATACAACTAACTTATCAACAAAACAGTGAATATTAATTAATGAGGGCTTAAGACAGCAATTCTGTTCTTGTGCCTCAGCCCTAGAACTGGATCCATGGGAGCTGACCTACACCCACAAGATCCCTACATTAATATAACTAAAGGTAAGGAAGATTCATAGACATGTACCAAACCATCGTTTAACTTCATACATCTAATGAATAAGACATGTTTCAGCCAGACACTTTATCATTCTGTCTAAAATGGTAAGTTTTACGGGATTAGATCAAGAACAAAATCTCAATCATTTGCCATGATTTTAACCATCAAGAATGAACAAAAAAACCATGAGGTTGAGGGGTGTCTTTAAATTGGTCTTCAGCTTACAGCCAGCAGGTTTTGTTACATTTTTTGCACCCATTACATTAAAGACACCCTTTAAACTCTTAGTTTTCCAACCCTGAAAGGTAACTGCCTACTAGTGAAATAACCTCCTGAGAACATGACCACAAAGCAAGACGCTGAAGCATTAATTCAATTACTTTTATTTCAAATATAAAATGAGAAATTAAACCCATTTCCATTCTGAATTGAAGAATCCATACAGCCATTTAATTATCTTTAGTAAATACTTTCATTGTCTAATGAAGCTTGGTTTTTCCAGCCAGTACATTCTAGGTTGCATTCCCTCCTTTCTCTGCCAATACCAACGGCTGTACTCCTTGTTCCTAGAAGTTAGATGTATTAATAATACACTCTTCTTCAAAGTGACTCCATTCTCCAAAAACCAAAGTGCTATTTGGAAGGTTTACCCACTTATTATCACCACTTCCTTAGTCTGGACCATCTGGGAATTTTATCAGGAAGATCTAATTAATATAAAATCTTGACTAATATAATTTAGTATGCCAGGTCTCGTATCGATCCTTACAGAAGGTCTCTACGAGCATCTCTGGAAAATCTGCCCAACTCTCAGTTAACCTGTAATACCAGATAGGTAATGCCTTGTACCGTAGGCAAATGCCTCGTATGCTAGGCAAAACTCCCACATAAAGCTGCATGTTTTACATTCACACTGCTCCTTCTTTGAAAATACAACTGCAGTGTTGATTAAATTTTGTTTTCAAGTCAAGAATCCAGATATTGGCAAACTATTATATTCAGTAAATATGTGAACAAGAGATCATCCAGCATACAGCAAGAAGAACATTACTTATTTGACTTCATTTAAAAAAAAAGGCATGCACAATAAATTTTAACTGAACATTATTTGTAACAAGTGAGTGGACAAGTATATTCTGAATAGTATCCAGGAAAATAAAACAAGATTTTGCTGTAGGAGTATTTTTCTCATTGGAGTTCCAGCAGAACTCATAACCTTACCACTGACACTCCAGGTATCACGAACTATTTAATGCAAGGTAGTAGTCAGAGGGGCTGATCTTAGAGTTCAGGTACAAAAATTCCACTGAAATAAAAAATTATCTTCCTACTCTCACTTATGGAGTTAAAGCTTAATTTTTCAAGTGTACACCTTTCCAGCAGTGTTATGCAGTAGGTCCATAAATACTGTTTTCTTTAATTTCGAGCTAAGATTCCACTATGCAGTTTCTGGCAAAGATTGCTTTGGAGGAAGGGAAAAGGCCTAATACTAAATCCGAAGGTCCCAAATGCTATCTGTGCTTTTTTAAAATGTAAGAAAATAGGAGCAAGAGGAAAACAATATCTGCCCTTGATACCGTAAGAGCAGCCCCACACAAGAAACAGGGTTTGTATTATACAATTTATAATTTCAACTTGTAAAAATTTCCACTTTAATGTACAAAGTCAAAATCTCAGTGTAATCAGACCCACAATTCAAGCATTCACTTGTGACTACTGCATGAATAAAAACAAATATAAAGGATCGTTCCCTTAAAAAACATGTATGATTGAGTCTGCCAAATATAACAGTTAATCTATTTTTTTTTATTTCAATAAGATTGGATCTAGTTCACTTTTTAATCCCAGAGGAACACCCACTCATTGTTACTGTAAGCAATTTCTACGTTATGTCTTACCGTAACAGTTACATGTATTTACATGTAATGGACCAAAATTTTTTACTCATGATAAAAGACATAACTGTACTGTTGTACAGACGCAAAAAAAATAAAACCAAGCCCCCCAAAAAACCCCAACCCCCCCCAAACCCCTATCTTTTCCTATTTATAATTAGTTCTCATTAAACACAAGAAGTTGGATATCTTATTTCAAAGCAAAGGAAGGCTTCAGAAAATCTGGAAATTCTATTTTGTTTGCTCAGATGGCTTAGCCTAGGAGGATACAACAGCTTTAACTGCAGCATCATTCACTTCAGCACTGCCCGTGTCAGTATTGTCAAGACAAGGCTTATACAGTTCATGAAAGGCCAGCAAACAGCTATTCACGTATCAGACATTCACAGCTAGAAACTGAGAGCTACAAACAATACAGCTGTTATTACAACCAGGTAAGAATGGCTTCTTCAGACTTCAGAGGAGACACCTACCCTGTGGGCAGCCACACAGCTGAGAAGAAAACATTTTTGCTTTATTGTTGTGTTTCTGAAAATTTTCATAGACCTTACACAACAAATGGCTAACAGTTAAGAGCTTTGAATCCTGCAAAAACATTGCCCTCTCCCCTTTGAGATGATGTCTGAAGAAATCAACCTGCTTGTGTATAAGCAGAAGAGTCCCCCCAGGGCAAGCCTTCAATTTCTGGCAATCTGATGCTTTTAGGTGAACCACAGCACCTCACGTATATTATAGCTGCAGAAGAAAATGACAGAGCATTCTTCTTTTCAGTCTCCAGAAAACCTCTGACTCCCTGCTGGTTTTTTGTAGCTAGCTTTGCAGACTTCCCTGCTGCAGAGACTGTGCAGTTTTCTCAGTCTGCTGGTGCAGAAGAGAACTGGGGACCACAGTGAAGGCAAGCTCGTGTGATTCACCAGGGACAGCAATGCAGAAACAAGCGTACACAGTGCCAGGTTGTGTACGTGCCCCTTTTAAAGCAACCCGAAGAGACCAGAGTAGCTAGCAGACTCCTATCCTCCTCAAAAGAACAGTGCCATTCCCAGGGTCCGCAGAGCACCAGAGGGGGTGGCCTTCCCCTCCGCAGGGCACTCACTAGCCAGCACCAGGGAAGCGGTGCAGGACATACCTGGGAGGCAGTTTTCATTTTCAAAAGCTAATGGACCTGGCGTTTCAGATATTTTATGCACAGCTCTCCAAATGCCACAGTATATGTACATTCTACCTATGGATCAGCTTGAAAGGCTGAGAAGACAAATGTCCTGTCTGCCACAGCGAACACAGATTCATTTAAATAGGTGCTGCTTTGTTTTTAAAAAAAAAAAAAAAGGCACAATGAAGTCAAGCAAAGAAAACAAGTTAATAGGAAGAGCAAGCCAAAGTAAGCAGACATTTGAGGGAAAATATTTAAAATGCAGATTTACAGTCTAACATGGCAAACATTACTTGGGTACAGAACATTAAAATGTGTGCTTTTAGACATGTTTTGGTTGTTTCACATCCCAGTTCACAATAATGGGTAATATGGTTACTGTGAATATGGGTCTTTCACATCTGTTTACACAGCAGTGCCGTCAAACTCAATTCAGTGATGTCTCAAATAAAGGAAACTGAATGCTAACAGATCCCCTTCTGTGGGATGGTACCCAGCTTTCCTGGATGCCATACACCAAGCTGTTCACACGCTCAGCAGGCACAAGATACACCTCAGAGCATCGTGGCCAGAGGAAGCTCTGGTTCATTGTCCGGAGGTTACAAGTTGCCCTGATGGAAGAATTTACTTAACTCAGTGATAGGCTGATCTAGGCATGCAAATAGGAGCTCCTGGCTGATCTGATGACACCAGTTTCAGCATTCCTAGCAGCCTGTGCTGCTTCCAGTGCAACATATTCAACTATGCTGCACTAACGTGGTAGGTCACATAGCTATGTAAAACAGTCCCACATGGCAGCCACACCTGAACAGCTCATAATTTGCATAGTTTCACTGCAACAAGGTGGACATTCCCAATTTAGAGTTTTATTTCTTGCTTATGAAATCTGCACGTACCAAAGAAAATCAAATAGATCATTTAATCACATCCTAGCTACATCAGCTCAGTAAACAGGGCCATGACAATAACAACTCAAGAGGTAAAAGTACTCACACTATCAGGAGACCTGCTTGCAGGACAACTGGTGACCATATCAAACTCCTAGCAAAGAGATTACCTTACTATGATAATTGAATGTGGCTGGTAATAGGTGCAGTTCAGGAGCCGACCTGCAAGCAGATCTGGAACTTCTGCTTCAGCGGCAGTAAGGCAACACAGCTGGTTATTGGTGGTAAAAACCCAGTCCATCTCATCTCATCACGTCACATGCCTACCAGCACACTCATTCTTGGTTCCTCAGACTTCTTAACCCTGATCCCTTCTCTGTTCAAAGAAACCAGGTGTGAACTGCAGAATGACGCTCCCTTCTTTGCTGTTACTTCAACAAAACTAAGCGCACTGGGGCACTTCGCGGAGAAGGTGGAGCGTTCTTATCAGGGAAAGTCAGCTTCAAGCATAGGCAACAGCAGCTAGAAAGAAGGACAAAAACAGTAGGATAATAGCAGGAGAATGTTCCTTCCCCTCTCCTAAAGGAAGCTGTGCTATCCTCACAACACACACCTCTCTCCATTTCACTACTTCTTCCTGACTATTTTTGTAACTGGGGTTGCATGCACTTTAGGACAAGAGCATCTTTGTTAGCTGGGCACTACTACAGTATGAGTGCTCATTAAAATAAGTAGTATCCTAGGATGTATTTCTCATCTCTTCGTTAAAAGTCTGGATACAATTTTGTGGTGAAAGGGTGAAGCTTGCATCAACAGACTACCAAAAGCAACTACCAGATACAGCTTCTGAAGTCACTGTGTAACCTGTGCAAGCTGACTTCTGCAGCATTGCTGCAGGCATCTTTTGGGAAGTTGTTTAAATTGTCTCTTAGTCTAAAAACCTGCCTGATGACACCACCACTCCTTTGAGCTTCTGGAGAGTACCTCAGATCACAGAATCTATTTACCCTGTTTGACAAGAAGCAGGCTCAAGACAGGATACAAACGGGGAACTTGTACTTGGTGCTGACAAATTTCTCAGGTTTTCAGACGTCCTACGATAAGAATTTCAAATGGGTTTTTTTCTTCACAGAAGTCAAAGAAACACTTTTATTCGCATTTAAGAGATAAGGGTTTCACTTGCCTACAGCATAATGAATATGAATACAACAGAAGGAGAAAGGACTTCTCATGTTTTAGTTTTTAGTTGCTTTTTTCACTAGATCTGACCAAAAAAGTCTACCTTTAAGTATAATTTTTCTAAAAAATACCTTTAGGTCACATACAGTTTTTAGGTGATGGTCACATTATCGCTAGACTTCATAGCCTCTTTAGTTAAAGAGACTATCTGCTCAACACATAATTCCACAAGTCTGAAGTCTGCTGCTGAGGCTCAGCATCAAACCGTAAAATCACAACGCAATCCACGTTATTGAAGCAGAGTTCACTCAAATATTCTGCAGCTATGTATTTTACTGGGGTTTAGTGAAAAAAAAAACATTGCCAAGGGACTGAGCTCTGAGGAATAGTGAGAAAATTCCTATATGTAATTAATTTTTTTTTAAATCATTCAATTGAACCAGAAAGCAGAGAAATTAAAAAAATAGTTACTGCCATTTTATTCCTTTTTTTTAAGACTATATTAGCAATATACATGGATTATGCAGGACTGAATCATACCACCTGATGTTAAGTACGAAGTCTGTATATTTTTGCTTTCACACTAGCTTTTAGTCTTTATGGTCTAAATTGACAAACTGTTATAAGCATGAGGAGTTATGTTTCATTCAACAGCACTAGCTTCATGTACAGAAGTCTAATTCTGATGCTGAATTTAAAGGCTTTACAGTTTCTCAGCTGAATTAAAAATAACTGACCCCTGAATTAAGGGAAAGCTCTTTCTGGAAGAATCAGAATCAATAAAATCTTAAAGGAAATGCAGTTATCTTGCGAGCTAATGAAAGCACATTAATATTTATAATAAAATTTATAGTATCTATGTCAGTAAAAATACAACTTTAGAGTCTTATTCTGCGCATATTTGACTATTTGTTGTATTTGACCATAAAAAAGACTTGCAAATATTTAGGCTATAAGGAATTAATTGCATCATTTTCTAGAGTTTTATAATGAATTAAATAATTTTCACTGCAGGCAGGCAGTCTGAAGAAAAATCTTCATGGTTTCACTGCCATCAGCTTCCTGAAGCAAATCAAATCACAGCAATAATAACTACCACATTTATTTTGAGCAAAAGCTGAAAGAGTTTTATACAGAGAAAAGTATATACTCAGAACATCTAGTTACAGCAGCAGGCTAAATGATGCCAACATTCCCTGTTACTCTGAATACTCTTAACAGGGTAGATGGATTCTTAAAAAAAACCAAAACACACCACAAAACCCCCTCAATCCTGTAAAAGGAGTGAGACACTTGTTAACAGATGAGCAATATAATGTGTTTCACTAGGCTAGTTTTGTTTTCAACGCCCACCTGCCTGCAATTTTCAGAGATGCTGCAGATAGGACAGAGATGTGAAGGACTTAATCCTACATCAGCATTACACACCTTTCCTTACAGACCTCCCCAAAGCCTCCGATGGTGATTTAGAGCAGAACATTACAAACCACCTTATTCACAGTAGTCTAAGGTTACCTAGTTAGTGATGTGTATAGTTTCACAACTTCCCATTGACAGGGTGATTCAGGTGGTGATTATTGTTTAGAGAAGGGGCAAGCAGTAGAGCAAAGAAGTTCTGGGAAATATCCATAACTGGAATACGCAATGTAAGCAAAATGCTAATTTCAGAGAAAATAAGTTGCTACAATACCAAGTATGTTGGGACAATTTCAGTTAGTTTACACTTAATTAAACAAAGGTTCCAGACCAGATTCAACAAAACCACTCCAGTAGTTACCCGCGGCACACCAACCAGAAGCAGGAGCTCTTGGCTTCTGGGGGAACTCAGAGCTGCAGAAGGGGATTAAAAAAATCTGTAATACTGAGCCTGCCAGCCTTGAACTGCCAGAATCTAGCCCACTGAAAGCAGATGCAGACCTTAAATCCTGTCCTGCCCCAACACGCTGCTCACTGCTGTTAGAAGGTACATCTATGGACCAGGGATTCTATTCTGAAAACAAACTGCTAAATCAGCATTTTCAAAGAAGTGGCAGGAATATGTGTATTTAGAAAGAATTGAACTATTGCATCCTGTAAGTTGAGTTTGTGCTCTAAGTCATTAAGTTACCTCATTAAGAGAGGTACCATAACTTATTCCTTTTGGGTTTTCTTTGTTTAAACAGGAAAAAAAGAGCCAAAACTTTTCTTTTGTTTTTGAGATCCGCACTCCTGCCAGCATATGTGACATATCATTTGAGAGTACTTTGTAGATTGAGGAGCTTTGCTTCTGGATTCTGATCAGGGCTATACATGGGTTGGGAACTTTGCTTTAAGTACACACAATTACTTCGTTCCTGCCTGGAATCCTTAGCTATCTGAGGAACCTTAAAAAAAAGGGCATCTGTATGACTTAACTGTTTCAGTCTTTGTGACACTAAAAAGCAGGACTTATCATGAACATAGTTTTAAGATTTTGGCATATTAATTATCAAAAAAATCCTATTTTCAGTGCCTAAATAATTTACTCGATCTTTCTGCAAATGGCTTGCTTTTGATTACAGCGCAGTTCTGTGGCACAGACCATGGAGTGGCCCACAGTTACAATCAGTAACCACTTCGGGAAGTCCAGGTTAGAGGATCTAAATAACTTTCATAATAAATCACCAGTAATTACTTTTTTTTAAACAAGTACTGCACATATTTCAAATATATATAGCACATGTGAAAGAAGATTATTTATAAGCTGAGATTTCAACAGGAGGGTTTTTCTGAACATCTGGCATCTTTGTATTACGCAAAACCTGAACTTGCCTTCCAGCACAAGAGTATTCCACCTGTTTCATTAGGAGAGAAATCGTCTCCCTTGTAAGCCTGTGGCACTTCTGAAGATTTCTTCCCACAGTTTTTTATAATTTCCTTAAAGGGAAAAGTGACCCACATTTAATGTAGCTATTATTTACTTTACTGCTGTTCTGTAGTAGAAAATACATAACGTCCATGTCCCATCCCATCCATCTCCCTCAAAATAGCAGCTATGGTGCCTTGGTACATTAAGCACATTCTAGAAATGTTATCTTTTGTGCACCTCACGCCAGCCAGAAGCAGGAAACCTTGTGGCGGTTTGCAGTGCTCCTCTAGCTAGAGCTCTTTATAATAGGAATTTTGCTTCTAAATGCCAAGGACTCCAAGGAGGAGTTGATTGTATCTTTATTTGTAATACTCATACAAGCAGTTCTATCAGGTACAGACAGAACTGGTGTGAAGCTATCGATGCATCGACATGCATGGGAAAGGGGATAATTAAGAAACCTCTACACCTTCTGCTTGTGATTGTGGAATAAGATTTTTGAAAGCTCCTCCACACATTTTCACTGGTTGGAAGGGACCTCAGGGATCATCTAGTCCAACCTTTCTAGGAAGAGCACAGCCTAGACAAGATGGCCCAGCACCCTGGCCAGACGACTCCGGAAAGTGCCCAACATGGCCGAGTCAACCCCTTCCCTGGTGTCCCGTGGGTGACTGTCCTCACTGTGAAAAATTTTCCTCGTGTCCAATCGGAATCTCCCCAAGAGCAATTTGTGTCCATTCCCCCTTGTCTTCTCCATGGGACTCCTTGCAAAAAGGGAGTCTCTGTCTTCTTTGTAGCTACCCCTTAAGTACTGGTACATGGTGATGAGATCCTCGCTAAGCCTCCTTTTCTCAAGGCTGAACAAACCCAGCTCTCCCAGCCTAGCCTCGTATGGCAGGCTTCCCAGTCCTTTGATCATCTTGGTGGCCCTTCAGTAAGTATTTAGAATTTAAACACTATGGATTTTCAGGGTGAGGCAAAGGAATCATTGCACAGCAAAAGAGAACATGCAGGGAGGTATCTGAGGTAGCTGCAACTAATTTGGCTCAAGGGCTGAACACAGTACTTTTGAATCACCCTCAAAATATAGCCACAGTTAAAATCACTCTAATACCTGCACACCACCATGGTGTGTGAATGAGCCAGCTCACCTGCAGCTTTCTTGGGCCTGTGCACTATGTTTGCTCACACAGAAAGAAACGTGTGCCCTCAGATTCCCAAGCAGCATTAGAAAATGGGATGGGGTAACTCTTCATATCCGTCCATAAGTTCCAGGGAAAAATTATTGCAACTACCACAACAGTCCAAAGTAATCCAAAATAGTTACTTTTCTTCATATATAGTTATGTGCTCAAATACAGATTTGACCAAGTCATGGGTAGCTAACCTTACATTTAAAAATCAAACTAGCATAGCCTCTCTGATTTCCTAGTCCCACACTGAGAAGCTAGTTATAACAGGGAAGATGACAAATAATATGTGACAGAAATGAAAGGAACAAAAGAAAATAACTTCCCTGTTTTTTTATTCCAAATCTCTTCATAGCATAAATTCAAGTTGACAGAACAAAGATTAAAGAATATTTTTCCCCTGAGAAGATAAGCTTCCTCATAATTGTAATGTCAAAATCCTGACATCTGAGCCTACTTTATCTAACAACTAAAACGGAGGAAAACGTATGCCCTGTAAGCCTGAGGTAAACAGTTTGAAATAATTGGAGTCAAATGTTTAACTATGAATAGAATCTTCTCTTCGCAAGAACAGTGTCTGATGGTAGAGTACCAGGAGAAAAAACTTCTCAATTAACAATGATCCTTACATAAGGTATCTGGACATATTATGTAAGCAGAAGGAAAGGGCATGGAAGAGCACTGTAAAACTCCATGGCCCAGTATCTACCAAAACAGAGCCAAATGCAAAAAGAGGAAACTGTAAAGCTCGTACCAGTTAAAAAAATAAAGTGGAATTTAAAAAAATGTGATAAATACGATTTGTATTTTCAAATGTAACAAATCACACAAAATCAGGACAAGTTATATTAAGAACTGAATACACTAAAAATCTTAAGATATTAAAAATAAGATTTAAACTGAAAATTTGAAAAATCAAATCACGAGATTGTAAGATTTACTGGCCAAATACCTGGAATCAGAATTTATAAGTACATTCAAACCTGCCCTTTGACTTCCTAGCTTTTCCTACCTGACAAATACTTGACTTCTTAGGACTTTTGTAAATATATGTAGCTAACTTTAAAATGTAAGCATACATATTAGTTTTAAATTGTAAACAGTATTAGGTAAGGCTGATACAAAATTCAGATTCAGTTGTGACTTGCCGATTAGGAAACATATGCTAGTCAAAACTTGACACAAAGCTTCTGATTTATGAACCCAACAGCTGTTTTGGTTCAGGTAGCTTATACTTGATTTCTAAAGATGCTAAGACCTCAGTCTTAATGTTTTTATTTTATTTTTCATATATCAGGCAGGAGGTGGGGGATGGTCAGGACCAGCGCTGAATGTGGAATCTCCCCATACTAAATTCTTTCCAGATTGCCCCAGAGCCAAATCTGCAACACACCAGAACTCTAGTTGATACCCTGACAAACTGGAGTCATGAAGGTGAAAATAGAGTCCTTCAGCATGATGGCCAAAGGCAGGCAGAACAAAAATTACAACACATGCAAATATATCTTTTTTAATATCTGAAAGAGCACAAAGCACACATACCTAAGGTATCTATTTTTGCTGCCTCACACCACAGTTGAACGTAAGAGTCTAAAATTAGGCATCCACCTCGATTTGAAAGCCGCACTCCTTAGGCTTAGTAGGTATTACTTAATTTCTGTTACAATAACATTCAGGACTTTGTTGTATACTAAAAAAGACACATACGCCTGGAGCCAGCTGTGCCCTGAAATCTCTAAGGAGATGAGCCAGGGTGAACCATCTGCACAGAGCTAGTATCACAGCAGAAAAATTTCACTGGGCTTCTTTCAAAAGTTTGCCACACAAAACTGATTCACTTCACTACATCGTCCAGTTTCTTTCCAATCTTTGCACCACACCAATCCCCAAATTTCTATCACTTCCCCAAGACCTTAATTTTGTTATTTCTACCACTGCAAATAAATGACAAGTTACGATTATCTTAACCTTTCAATAAGCCTTACAATGGCTAATAGGGTTTTGCAAAGCTGCAACATGTGGGTGCTAACAAGGTTGCTGTTGCAAGCTGCATGGTATGAAGTAGGAGAGAGCAAGCCCTTGGAGGCTGCTCAGCTACCACTGGAGCTTGGAGGTTTGCCTTAACTGCAGCTCTGCCCCTTCCCGCTCAGCTCCCTTACCATCCCAGCACTCTCCCACTCCTGAACTGCCAGGCTGGGAGGAGAGCTCAGATAACTCAAGCTCAAGTTCATAAAACCAGGCTCATCCCATAATGCAATTGCCAGCACTTTATTTCCAAACACAGCTGGAGAAGGGTGAAAAGCAGTATCTCCTTTTGACCCTCTGGTTATGTCATTTGTGCAGGAAATGGGTCCCCATCTCCCTGCCACTCACAACGACCAACAGAAAGAAGTTAGAAGACGAACCTTCACCCTGCCTTGATGAAGCCTGGTTATTCCGCCTCCCCCACTGTAGAGAGTGAAGAACCAGATTCCTAAGAGATGACAACCCATGTCATGAACAGCAACCAGAAGCACCTCCCTGACATAAGTACGCTGCAATTTGGCCATAAGACTTGTGCTGCCTCTTTTGCTTCCCACCTGCAGCTTGGGCCCTCCTGAATTACCTGTTAGATGGCTGAACAGCTTCAAAAGGGAAGATAGGGAGTAAGTAAAGATAATGTCTTCTGGGAAAACTTCTGTCCTGGAACAGAGATGGGTGCAGACCTCGTAGCCCTCACTTCCAATGCAAACTGGCCAGTAGCTAGAAGACTAAGCATCCATCCCAAGCTCAGACACTGAACTCTGTTCACAGATTTCCTAGGAAGCCAAGACATTAAACACAGCCCATGCTCTACTCCACTGGAAAGCATTGTCAAGAGTTCAGCAGCAGAGTCTCACAAAGTTTTAATTTGCTCTAATCCTAAGTAATTTTCAACCTTCTTGAGACACAGCAGGTCCAAACTTCAATACCAATCCAGAAAGCACACTGCACTGCTTAACAGAGATCTCCCGTATTTTCTAAAATAATTGTTAGAAATACTACAGCTCTGTTAAACAACATCAAGGTAGCATCTGATTCTCATAGCCCCTCCAGAGTCCTGTAATTACAAAGAGAACCAGGATTTCATAATGCCTTTAATGAAAACACCACTTCCAAAAACTCCTATTCAGCAGGAAGTGGGGGTAGGGAAGAGAGCTAACACAAGCACTGAACAAAATCCATGCACATTAATTCAGTCATGGATTTTATTCAATTGTCAAAACCTTTCAGATGGAAAACGATCCTTTAGGAAGCAGTCCGACTCATGTTTTCTTCATTATTTCTTCACCACCACTCAATACAAGCTATCAAACACAATTATAAGAAAATAAAAAAAACCTGAAGAACATTTAGTCCTCATCTGATCTGAGACACGTGCACAGACACAATAGGCATTAGTTTAATCACCCTGACAGCAACTGGGATGAGATACTAAGGGTCACAGAGAGATGACAGCATTCATCATAATGAATTACTAGCCCTTTGAGCCCTTTAAATGCCCTAATCAGAGGTATATTTGCAGTCATTTTGGTTTTCACATTCTATGGTCAGATGCAACTGTTTATTGTCTGTATGAAATGTAAGAGATGAGACTTCCCTAATGGAGGAAAGACAAAAGCAGTAACACAACCACAGTTCACAGGCTACTTGATGATTTAGAAACTTGAGGCCAATATACTCTTAGCACAAGCAAATGCAAGTCCTCCAATGCACTCGAATTGCACCTGTTTGTGTCAGTGACGCTTTGGCTCATTGCTGATAAAATTAATATCCTTCTCTCTCTAAGACTTACAACTCACTTTACATAGACTTCAAGCATCTCGTATGTAATCTTCCTAGAAAAGAGTACTGTAGCACTTCCACAGCTTACAGCAGGCCACGTGGAACCAAGACAACTGCATTTGCATCTGAAGCAACCAGCGCCAAAGCAGGGCCATTCTCTCTGTGCCACTTTCCAACAGACCGCATTTACAGATTTTCATTACTATGAGTTTATAATCCCGGAGATTGTTGAAGAGCACTGTCATAATGCCATGCACAGATTAATTTTATATATTTATAGCTCCTTAATAAAATTCATGGATATCAGCTAAACTGCAACTGTACAGACAAATTTACACAGCATTACTGGATTTCACTTTATAGTCATACTGGTTTGGTCCAGTTTACCTGTTTTACAGGATTGGTATGTTTTGGGTTGCTTTTTATACTCTAAATACTGGTTTTTCAATTTTCTACAACCAACTTTTGCATGACAGTCAGCAAAAGGGCTATTTTTGGCAATTCTTTAACAGAATTCTAATGATATTGGAAAATGTAAACTAATTCCATCTTAGCTCAAGTTCTCTTAGGCTTTGTAAAACAAATCGTTTTGGTGGAATAAAAAAAACAACAAAACAGGTCTGACCCAAAATTTAAAAAGGGAAAGTATTTATGGTATGAGAAAGAAACTTTTACAGTTACTTCATGAGCCACTCTCTAGAACATAAATAGTCAGTACGGGTTCACAGCAATTACACTTCTGTAATTATTTTAGATCTCAACTCAAATACTTAAGAGAAAGGGAATTATTAGCCATTCAAGATTTTCTGTCACGGAGTTCAGGTTATCGCCTTATATAGTTACATTTCACAACCAAAAAGCATTTGCTAGAGAGATAAAATGCCTTCCTAGCATGAAGTAGAGCTTTTTTTTCAGTAAATTTGGCTAAAATCATTCAAGTCAAGGAGGATTAAAAAAAAGAAAAATGTTTGCGCATATAGTCGTGAGGGAGAGACTGATTTAGATACTTGATGGACTAACAGCAGATGATACACAAGAACATCACTTCCTGACAGATAAATAAATAAAAAATTGATATCAAGATAAACTAGTATTTCATTCAGTCAAAAAATAATCTATGTTTATGATCCAAACCAACTTCATTCTATTAAGGTCCCAGTAATGTGAGTGGGAATTTCAGCAAAATTATTATTTTAAGATCAGAAATCTCAAATACTCACAACTGTCTTGGAGTGTTCGTGTACTGAAAAACCACAAATACTCTAAGCATAATAAACCAAAGAATGCTAACCAGTACACAATGTTAAAGACTCTTTATATAAGGTAAGATGGAAGCAGTTTTAAGAAAAAGCCACTCAAGGCTTTGATTCCGTAAGTCACTTAAGCACCTCTCTAATCCCAATGACTTCAGAGGGACTACTAAACAACAAGTTCCAGTATGCTGATGGATGAGGTTGTTGGCCTCCTATTTATCCAGTTACCAGAAAACACCCCAACGCACTTCAGTCAAATGAATAAATTAACAGACCTGAAAGATATACTGAATTCCTCCTTCCCATGGCTATTACAATGCCTTAATGCTGGTAAAGCCCTACAGATGCCTTTATGATGCCACGCAAGTTACTATTCTTGCATTGTTTTGGGGGGATTAAGTTTATTGATGCCATACTTCTGCATCTAATTACAGGCCTTAAAACAGCCAATTCACAGTAGCTCTCAGGTTACCATCCCAATCTCAACACTCAGGCACATGCTTAACTTTCCACTGTGAGTTTCAAGTTAAATATGTTCAGTGTTTGCAAGAGTAGGTTTGAAAGGACACCCTGTTTCTCCCCCTCAAAGGTGGGCGGGAATGTCTTCCAGTTAAATGATACATGAATTTTAAGGATTCTACCTCTTACCTCTCTACGTATGTTCAAATTTTCCAAGTTTTTATTTACCTTTCAGCCTCAGTTACTATTTTACTTATTCTACGACATATGCCACGCAGCTTTTGCAGGCTCTCTTCTTTGTTTCTGTTATCCTTTATTTCAGCTTTGCATATATCATCTCTTAATATCATCTGTTGCTCACTGTAACAAAGCATCTCTATTTTAATACAGTCCCAAGTGATCACCTGCACTGTCTGCCACCATGTTTTTTTGTGTGTGGATGAAGCTTTACCAGTGCAGTAAAAGAAAACAAAGTCAAAAGACAATGGCTGCCTTTTTGTTTCTTTTGGTTCGCATTTTCCTTTCTGTACCTTTACATCACAGGCATTTTTTTTGATAAAAGTTCTTCTCAAAAGCTCAAAGTGGTTGCTACTCTCTGCACACTATTTTTAGGGAATTTAAGTAATTTTCCTGTTAAAATTTACATCTTGATTTTTGGCTCTCATTCTTAGAATGGGTTGAATTAAACTATTATACTTCTACTTTCAGCCAGTAATGACCAAGGCGTGTTACTACACACCAAACTACCTGCATTAAAGTTGCTACATAAAAGGAAGGCAGATAAAACAGTAAGTACTTAATCTGTGAACCACTGCTCCCTCTTCCCTTTTTTCTCTTTTTTTACAGATATGTAAATCACAACACAAGTTAACTAATTTGGACAAGAAGCAAGGGTGAAGTTACATGAGTTATGAGCTGAATCAAAAACTGATTACCACTAAAAGATCTCACTTCTGTTTTGTATCCGTTCTGTTCACCCTAATGTCGAACCATGCAATTCTTCTATCTTTAACTGGCTTTGGGGGTTCCATGAGAGCTGGTATGAAGTGAGGCCTACAACTGCATCTCAAAAGTTGAAATTAGGGGAGACCTAGCCCGATTTTGAAATGAACGCTTCATAAGAGAGTAAACAAATGCTTTAGCCACAAACATGTAGAAGGGCCTATCTGTACCAGCTCTGTCACCTGCCAATCAACACGTAAGCACTTGTTAGTCTTTACTCTCAAGCACCTATAGCCGACAAACTTCAAATACACTTCAGCATACTCAGACAATTTTCAAAGTGAGGTTTAGGCATAATAAGCACCTGTCATTTATGTAATTATTTTTTACATGTAGAATTGACAGTGTCCTTATTTACTTTTCAAATCGCAGACAAACATGTAACCTTTCAAACATTTAACGCTTCGTGCAATATGTAAAGTATTACTGTTTGAACACAAATACCCCTCCGGTCCCGTAAGAGAGGCCTCCAATTCCAACTTATTAACCTGAAAACTTGGACTTCAGTTTCTGACATACTGAATAACCACAATCCACGGCTGATCCAAAATTTAAGGGCCCAAGACTGACAGTGGGTAGACTGCATGAGAACTGAGATGCTGTAATAACTTAGAGGTTAAGTAACCTATTCATTAAAGACTCGTAGGTGTGTTAAGTACAATTATAGTCGACTATAGTTTTCTTATCTACTACCAATTTAATACTACGTATGTGCAACACAGGCCACAGGGTTCAAGCGTGCAAAGGAGGCTGCCATTCGAGTGCTGACAGAGCACGACTGGTGTCGCGTCCCTTCCGTTTTCCCGACCTGTAAAACGAACACAACACCGATACTCCGTGAAAAGCATCACCAGAGGAGCGGAGGCGGCTGCCACACGCGGCTGTCCCCGGCGGCCCCGCCGGCACGGGGGAGAGGCCACGGCCCGCACCTGCTGCTGGCGGCGGCCGCTTCCTCCCCGCGGAGCCCCCATGGCGGCGGGCGGGCGGGCGGGCACGGCGAGGCGAGGCGCCTCCCGCCCGCCGCAGCCGCCTGAGGAGAGGCAGCGGGGAGCAGGCGCCGGCCGGGAGGCGAGCCGAGAGCCGCGGGCCCGCGGCCGGCATCACCGGCGGCCGCCGGCTCCGGGGGGGCCGCCAGGACCGAGCCTCCCGCCTCCCCTGCCCTCCCCGCCCGCCTCACCTGCACGCCCGTGTAGTTCTCGAAGAAGAAGAGCACCATGCTCTGGTAGATGGTGTAGAGGCGATCGTCCACCTCGCGGTAGAAGCGTGCTGGCAGCACCGCGGAGAGCAGGCGCCAGGCGCCCCAGGCCAGCACGTAGGTGGGCGCCGTGCCCATCATGACGGCGGCGGGCAGCACGTAGCGCATGGAATAGGTGTGCAGCACCAGCGACAGCAGCATCTTCCCGCTGCCCCCCCCGGCCTCACCGGGACACCCACATGGGCGGCGAGCTCACACACAGCCCCGCAGCCCCGCCGACCGCATCGCCCGCCGCCCCGGGCGGACCCGCCGGGCGGGCGGAGGGGGGTGGGGGCGGAAGCAGCAGCACTAGCGGATGAAGCGGCAGGGAGGGAGGTGCGGGAGCGGGCACCGGCTACGGCTCACGGCTCACGGCTCTCCCCGCACGGCCTCCGCCACCATCTTGCCCGGCCGGAGGAGGAGCCGCGCCGGCAGGAAGGTGGCCCCTCGGCGGCCGCGGGGGGACTTCCGGCATGGGCGGGCGGTGCCCTGGCCCCGCCTGGGCCGCGGCCGAGGGGAGGGGCCCGCTGCTGCCCCCGCCTGTGGGGGCTCCCCACGGGCAAGCGCGGGTCCGTGTCCCCATTCCGCCCAGCTCAGGCCCCACCACGCCGTGAGTGGCTACAGCAACGCTGCGGGGCGGGGGTGGCGGGGGGCTGCTTGGCACCGTGTGGAATGAGGCACCCGTGCATACAATTGATGAGCTGTAATTAGCATTAATTTTAACACAGCATAGCGTAAGTTACTTCCCCCCACACACACACTTTCTGCCCTGAGTCCAAAGCGGAGCACTGAGAACACTGTGCTTGTTGCTGTTGCCAGCTACAACCGCAGTGATGGCCGGGAGGGTACGCCTGTCATCCTTACCAGCTCGCGTTTTGACCCCCCCAGGTTCTCACAAAGTCAGGCGGCTTCCCGCCTCCCCTCTCTGGCCCCCGATAACCTGGTGCAGCAGCAGCCAGATGCACCGGCTGCTTTTGGAGAAAATGCAATAAGTCCTGTAAAAAACAACAGTGTAATGATCTTCCCAGAGTGGGAGTTTCTTAATAAACCCATAGTTCTCAATAATAAGTAATGAAGTATTTATTCCTTGTTTTTTTAAAAGTGCATTTTATCTTGAAGCTTGTGAAGATCTCTCATAGTTTCAAAAGAAGTGGATGGTCAATACCTTCTGCTGAGATTCTGTTTCCTGTGCCAGGCTTTAACTGGGACAAGCTTTGTCCTTTGCTGTTTACCTCATGCTAGCTGGTTTTTAAAGTGTGTTGAAAATGCCATCCTGAGTAGTTCAGTAAAGTAAGACTGGGGGAACAATACGAGGTTGAAGTACTGTGGCAATGTTCTCTTTGGACTGCCTCAGGGGTCCAGAGCTCTGCAGTGAGAACTCATATTTGACATGCATCGTAGCTTCTGTGTCCCTAATGAGCCTAAACGGTCTTTATTTCCTTCCCTCCTCCAGAAAGGGGGGGCTGGAGGGGTCATGGCAGCTTTTCTGTCAGGGCCCCCTACCCTAATCAGTGTGTACATTTCTGTCCTCACGGAGTAACTGCATATGCTACCCTGGGCTCAGGACTACCAGAACAGAGGCACTTTCACCTTCACAGCCTCTTTTGGCAGGGAATTCCTCTGCACTAAACAAGCAAACCGAGATGGGACAGAAAATTGAGGAGAACGCTTCTGTTCTGTGATGCCTATGACATGGCCATGTGGAAGAGAAAGTAATTTTCCATGATATAGAAAGGAGTAATCCAGCACAAAGCAGAGGAGGTAAAGCTGATGCCAGCAGAGCAGAGCCAGGTGTGCAGGAATGAGCACTCTGGTGTGGCTGGAAGGGCAGGATGGGTTGGAGAGTGGATCCAGACCTGCTGCTTCACAAAGGCAACTGCAGAGAAAGACCAGGATTCAGAGCAAATAGGTGTGTTTGGCTAATGAGTCTGCAATCAGGAGTGGAAAATGTAGATTAGCAGTCTGTAAAATAAACAGTGAACTGGGACTGGGAAGTGACTGGGAAGTGGTGGAGGATTGGGAAAATACAGGGAAATTCAGCTAGCTGGGCTTAAGGCAGAGCTTGTGAGATGGGGTTAAAGACTCAGTGAACAGCCTGATGAGATGAGTTGCAGTGAAAATGTGAAAGGAATAAAAATAATCTTCATATCAAGGAATGAACTTGGGGCCTCTGATTGCATATATGTAAAATTGTATCTTTCCTTACAGGACTGTAACCTCACTCATACTTTTGAAGAACTGTGTCATTTGTTAGTCACACAAAAAGTGCAGTTTCTTGTACTAAGGCTTAGGGCTTGTTTAATTCCCTAGTATAATTACATCATATGATATGGTTATATGCTGTTGCAATGTCTGCAACTGAATGAAACCCAAACTTTTCAATTCAAGAAATGAGTATGCCACAATGATTAGATCTGGAACGCTGCTGTTCAGTCCTTGCTTCACTTGATTCATAGGCACTTTTTATCCTAGATCATTCTGAATTGTGCTGCAGGAATTTGATTATTTGTCTTTCACGTTCTAGACTGCAGAGGCAAAAAAAAAATGTTCTGATCCTTGCTACAATTTGTAATTTCTAGTGCTGTGAAAGCATAGGCCCTAATTACAGCTCCTTTAACCAAAATGCCAGTCTATCAGCAGAATTAATTCCTAGTCATTTTACTTGCAGCCGGAAGAAGCAAAATCACGCTGTTCAGGGTGATTAGGACTCCATTTAGGAAATTAAGACTTCAACCCTCTTAAGGTATTATTTTCTTCTGTAGAACAACCGTGAAATTTAAAAGGCTAAACAAGCCTGCAATTTTGGAAAAAAAACCAAACCATCAGTCTGCCATGCCCAAGGAGCTGAGTCTGTTCGGTGTGAGCCTAATTATTTGGTGTGAACCAAACTAGTGTTAGGTTCTTCTGTCAGTAGTTGTCACCTCTGAAGTGGCCAAACTCACCAAACTCTGGAAGAATACCAGACTTTCATCTCATAGCAAAAAATACTAGTGGCTGTGCCTCTAGAAGGAACCATAAATTGTCGCTAAGCACCAACTCTGAACATTAAGGGATTTTCTTATAAAGCTAGTCACATGATGGTGTTTCACAATTGCATCACCCACTCACTGCAATTATCGACTAGACTAAGCAAAGCCAGATAACATTAGATACAAATCAAACTGCCTTGAGGTTTAGAATTTAAACCTTTACAGATGGTCTTATCTTCAACAATATCCTGGGACTAGATCCAAATAAGGATTTAAGCACCTGAGTTCCTGGAGTCCAGGACTCTGAGTGGGTACCTGGCCTTTCTATGCAGAACGTGTCATGAAGAGAGCTGAGCAGCACAGAATAGGATCCACAGCAATCATCAGTCCAAGCAGGAAGTTCAGTAAAATTATCAGGCTCAATGTGTATTTGTGAAAAGTATTTGTGTAAAGGTTAAAGGGCATTCTGAGGATCGCGTTGTGGCCTCATTCTGGATTTCAGAAACATCTCTGTCAACTTGAGTTCCACAACCCACCAATCTCTCTCAAAGAGTTTGGTAACACACTTTTTAAAATGTGGCCAGAGTAGGTACCAACACCACCTCCTATTTCCACCCGCATGGACAGAGAAATGGATTAGACATGGATTCAGTTTGTTGAAGGTATCAAACTCATACGTCCCATTACCAAGGAGGGTGACTTGCAGAGTAGGAATAATGAGCATCTCTCATGTTGAAGATGCATTTACTTAGCAATTGTTTAATGTAACATATAAAAAAAATTAGATTAGATTACTGGTAGACTAGTTTACATTACAGTTAGACTAGTTTAGACAAGTATAGTAGTTTAGATTACAGGTTCTCTGGATGTGTGCCTTTCCTGTAACAGTGGCCATAACCTTCTGCATCTCTCTGTGTTTGTGCTAGGACATGAAGGCTTCATTGAATCCTGCAATCCCCTCCAGTCTCAGGTGAGACTTGTAGTAGTTCCTCTCCATCTCTGACTCTGGCCTTGCAGGGCTACTTCTGGGACAGTCCTCTGTCCCAGGGGACTCCTTGGTTGCCCCTCACACAGAACATTGTAAGTCTGTAAAATATCTAGCTGGTCCACCTCAGAAACATGTCTACATGCCTGTGCTTTTTTGGTTCCATTCCTCACCCTCATGTCCTACCCAGACACTATGTCTTTTACCACCAGAAAATGGCAAAAAAGCCCAGTGGGCCAGCTTGTGTTCTGAGGTAATTCCATGGCTCACAAGAGGATTTTCTATCTTATATCCCCAGGTGGGAGTGGGCGTGGTTGTGTTCATGGTGTGATTTAAAGAGTCTTCTGCATCAGACCCTTGCAATGAAAGAGAAACTCAAGTTCAGCTGTATGTTGAGTCAGGTTTCAGTCCTTCTCTTCCTCCTATGAAATCTGTTGTTGAGGATCTGTCTATACTTTCCCTCCCTACAAGTCAATAAGAAAGGCAGATACAGAAGAAGTAAGGATGGGGCAAACATCTCCCATGCTCTCCCAGCCCTCTTCAAGCCTCCCATTTGTGGTTCAAGGTCTAGAGACAGATACGACTTCTATATATAAAGCAGTAATCACAGATTTATCCTACATATACCTATCCATTCTTCCCTTTACCTGTATTGGTTTTTAGCTTCCACAACAATCTTTGGCAAGCAGTAGAATCATATCCTTTTGTTTTGAGCCTGCCTTGTTGTAGTTTCATTTTATGTACCTTGGAGCTAGTATTGAAGGAGACAGAAAATCCCTTTCCACTCTCTTATTTGTGCCACTCATGATTTTTACAGATCTCTATACCAGACCCCTGTAGGCTGTCTGTTTTCCAGGCTGACTTTTACTCAGTTGTGCCCCATATGAAAGTTGTTTTATTAACTTCTATCTTGCAAGCATAGCCAGCATTATCTATGGCATTTGCTAACTTTTAAGGTTTCACTTTGCAAGTAATAAAACAACTAAACACCACATAAAAACAACTTTCAGATTCTCTGCTACAGGTCTAGTATAATATGTCACCATTTAATAAACCAAACTAATAAAGGAGGAGAACCACACTTTGCCAATGGTCCTAAAACATATTTGATGACTCTAGAGAAATGGTGATTCTCAAGACTCTTTACAGATCATGGCGGAAAGAGTGTTTTAATGAATACAGACTTTTGCATCAAGCTGGATCCCTATCACCTTCCATCTGCCTCCGAGTTTGCTCCTTCCTCTTATTAGAGTCTTTACCCCGTTTCCAGCCTTCACCCATCAAACTCTCAGTCTCCCTTCCAAAATGCATTCTTTGTTCTGAGCTCTGCTCTGTCTCTACACGCTTTTTTCCAATCTCCTTCCCAGGCAAACCTAGCTAATTCTACTCCCATGACTCCTGTTCATCCCATTCACTTTTCTCACACAATGTTAGTCTCTTTTTCCTAGTGAATCCTAGTTTGCTCTTAATTTCCCTTGAGAGCTCCTAATCCTGTTATCCCCTCTTCTGTATGTCAAAGTCTCCTTGCTCGAGTGATTCTAATTTTTACTTCCTGCCTACTTGGTCACAGTCCAGTCTTTCCTCAACAATTCTCAGCCACGGCTTCACCCTCAACCAGCAGTTTCAGTTTTGCCTTTCCCCCCCCTTTTTGGTCAAGCTCTCATTCTCTTTCTATGTAACTTGGGTGGCCTCTTCTGTGGCACTCAGGTGCTGGCAGGGAGAGCACTGAGAGAATGGCAGAAATAAGGTACCATGGCCCTCCAGCTGGTCCTTGGACAGCCCAAAGGAGACAGAGCATGCCATCTCTCAGAAAGGACAGCATCTACACAGCCTGTTCAGTGACAACAGGATTTGTGCATTTTAGTTGGTAAACTCTGAGGTCTCTATTACGCACTTGCAAACAGATTTATCAAAGGCCTGTGATTTTGCCAAATTTGAGCAGATTTTCACAGTAGCAGCAGAAGACATGTCCATGGCTTAAATGCTACTCTCTACCTTATCAAATTTCAAATTCCTCTTCAAAAGCCAAAAGTAGTAGAAAAGAAAAAGGTTACAAGGATACTTACGCCAGCAAAATAGAATATTTTCCATAGCTGTGTTCCCTAAAAGAATACAGTTTAAGAAATTTCAATCCCTAATTTTGAAATAGGCAAAGATAAGACAATAAAGAAAAGCCCTGACATTGGAAATCCAAGTCTATTCATAAAAACTGAACTGACTTTAATATCAGGCGATGCTACTGTTCTTGCCTACAATTAGGGCTGTGTTCAAAGTGGAAATCCAGCTGAAGGATGAGTTAATATTTACATATAGAAGCCTAAGAATCCTGGGATCATAAAAGACTTGGAAAAAGAGCTTATGTCGTGTGCCTAGGTATAGATATAGCTGCTTATGTTTAGCAGAACCAGGAAAGGCAGCTGAGCTGTATATATGAGTGTTTAGGGAAGCATTAGTTACCTCCTTATAGCTGAACTTTTAGTTCTGTACTACCCACAAACACATACAAGGACTTCATTCATAGCGAAACAGCATTTTTGTGTGGACAGTATGGCTTCACTATAACAGGACTGTAGCACAGAAGTAGTTTGCTGTAGAAATCTATACCATTGCTGCAGTTAGCATGTTAGGTAAGTAAGGTTATCCAAGACTGACTGTATATAGTCTGTGTACCTTGTCCATGAAAGAAGCAGGTAGGCTTGCTACTAAAGCTTAGCAGCTTTAGGAACAGTGGGTTCAAGTCCTGGCTCAGATACAAGCTTCTGCTGTTGTACAAGTTATTTTGGTTTCCCATTTATAAAATGAAAGTAATACTTATTTCACAAGGTCATTGTAATGGCAAATTAATTAAGTTTAAAGGAAGGATACTCTTGTGATTAAGGGACGGCATGGATTCTAAGTTTGCCTCCTGACTGCAGACCTTCTGCAGCACCTGGCATAAGTTACTTCATATCTCTGTGCTTCAGTCCCTCTGGTGTAAAATAAGGACAGTATTTCCTCCCCACACCCTTTATTTGTTTAGATTGTAAGTAGAGCTGGTTGGAAATATATCGGACATGTTTTTAATTGACCATTTGCTGACTCATCAAAATATAGTGTTTCAATGAGAACCGTACCCAGCTTCCTGACAGCTTGCTGACCTGGTTCCTTGGCAGAGATCTGGGAAGTGCTGGGAGCCGTGGCTCTCAGGGCTTCCAGGCTCATTCTTCCTTGATAGCTGGAGCTCTCAGTGTCCACAGCTGTGGGGCAGCCTGCTGCGTGGGGACTCCCATTGCTCATGGCTCTGGGGCAGTCCACCTCCAGTTCCCTGGAGCCACAGTTTCACGCCTTTTTTTGTAAATAGGGGATTTTTCCCAACAGAAGTAAACCATATTCTGAAATAACACAATCTTCTGCAAAGCAAAGTTACCCTTCTCTATTCAGCTTTTCAGAGCAGTACTGTCTTTTGCTTTAACACTGGTATGTTACGTAAGACAAGGAGAAATAAAGCCCTCTGTTTAAGAAGCAATAAACCATGAAGAAAGATGACCAACGTGGAAGTTACAGTTAGTCCTTTCACTTCCTCCCACAGTACTTTCATCACAGTTTCCGGTCTCAGAACACTAGACACATTACTCAAGCCATTTGGCTGTGGATGGGACCCTAGTGTAAGAACAGAGCTGGAAGCAGCTGGCTGACCTTCACTCTACCTACTCCCTCTTCTTGTAAAGGGCAGGTGATACCCTTACCTGGTAAAGGGAAGGTGGTGTCCTTACCTGACATTGTAACACCCAAGAAAAAGGGTAATATACATAATGTTTTACTAATATGTCTGGTGTTGGCAAAACTAACTTCTGTTCCTCTCTGAGGGAATTATACAGCAGTCAAAGACTTCATAGAAGATGCCCACACGCAAAGTCACAATTCTATGTATGTTCACCTGTAATTTGTGAACGAACAGATGTAACAGGGTGGAGGCTTTCCCCCGCTTTTGCTATAAGCCGTCTTTAACTCTGTATCCTGCAAAGAACTACTCAAGAAGAGAAAGATAAAATGCTTTATATACAGATATAGGCATGAAAATAACCACCTCAATGCTCAAAGGCATGATGGTGAAATCGCCAGGCCCAAAATGTCTGTTGGTGACATTGTTAATGACTTTCTGTCTTGAGAGAAAAGCATAGAAATACAAAACTGACACACCTCAAGAAATTGTTAACTTCAGGCCCCTTGCATTAAGAAATGCTCAAACATACCTAGTCAGTCTTTTACACCTTTTACAAAGGTTATTACCAGACTTCTTCACTGAAGTGTCTTCAGTCTTCTTTATCCTGGAGCAAACAAATCTAATTTCTTCAATCTTTTATTTCTATGCTACAATTTCTAAATCTCTTCTTATATTACTTATTTTTTTCTTGGTCTCCATTTTGTTAACTTCTTCTTAAAGCCCAAGTTTGAAAATCTCCCCAAACAGAACAAAACAGAACAGAATAATTATTTCATGTTTTACAAATGCTTTTTCTTGGAGACATCAGAACCAAGCAGCCAGAAAGGGACAAACAAAATGATAAACCATGTGTGAACATCCAAGACCACTGGAATAAAAGTGGTAAACCATATGTGAACACCCAGGACCACTGGCATTCTACCTGAGAAGACATTCTGAAAGGAACAGTACGTAACAAAAAAAAAAAAAAAAAAAAAGGAAAGGAAGAGCAGAAGAGCAGAAGGGCAGTGCTGTCTTCTCAAAGGTGGCTGCAGTACAATAAGGAAGGACAATCTCCCACACACACTATGTACTGTAAAACCGAGGACATAATATGCTGTAGACCTACTCTTTGTGAGATACGCCTAGCTCCTCCTCTCAGAAAAAATAATTTCAAAGTTCTGGAGAAGAGCACTTAGAAACATACCTGGGAATCACCATCGCAGACTGCAGATATTATGTCTCACTCCACAGGGGCCTGCAGGAGCTGCTACACTGGTACAATGATTGGTAATATAATCCAGAGTAAATGCAAATAAGTTACCTAATTCTGCTTTGGGCAATATAAAATTTATTAATTTCTCATTAACCTACTTGAAATGCCTGATGGAGGAATTTATTGACTTTTAAAATTACTGCTCATCTACGAACAGTGCTTTCATGGTCTACTGAGGGTAGGCAGAATGTGCTGCGTGCATGAAGGAAACATAGAACATTAATTCTGCAGCTTGCAAGGTTTCAATTATGTCAATACATGGTGCTATATTTAGGAAAGGAATTCTTGATAGCTTGTCAGTCTGACTTCACAGGACTTCAAAACCTATTTTTGATGGAAAAAATTATTAGAGGCTAAAGTTGCTGTAAAATAGGATAAAATGTAAATTGCATTGGGCAGACAAACTTGGTATCTTTCTTTAATAAGGTGACTGAAAAAATGCAGTAAAGCTATCAGCTTGTGCAGAGGACCTGTTACAGTGCCAAATGGAAAATTATTAAGGTGGAGAACCTATAGGTTAGTGTTAGAACTGTAGGCAAGGTAAGGAATTGGCTAAAGAGAAAAGAGAACTAGGGTGAAAGCAGACTTCTGCAAAGACTGGTCTTGAGCCTGATACTGATAAATGTTTTCTGTAATGACTTTGCCACAAAAAAGTAGGTCTATGCTCTTGTTATTTCCTAACATCATGAAGCTGAGTAGCTGGGTGAGGACAGAGGAGGTAGGAACATCTGCCCATAATGGCGATGGCCCATCAGACTAGTGCCTGGGGTGTGCTGGTTCTCATGTGGACACACCGACATTATCATCAAAGCTATGGGCCCACTTAAAAATAAATCGAGTTAGCAGTCCTGTTTTTCTAAGTTACTTATCTTGTTCATTTTGACTTGTCTGACAGTTAAGCTAGAGGCAGAGTTTCCAGAAACAAGGCTGAGGGAAAGCTGCAGAAAATTAGCCTTACTTATGTTTTTATCTCTTATCTGCTTTGGCAGTTCTTTTTCTAAGTATTTCATAACAATACTGATTCTTATGTTAATATATTAGGTTATAATTATATTGGTTAATATAGTGGAATTACATTTGTGAAAATTACCTCAACACTCCTTTCATAATGCTATGATGTATTATTGCATTTTAACTTTGCGCTTCACTTCTAGCAGAAGATGCCGGCGCACTCAGTTAATGGAACGAGAGTGCATATTTTCCTTTCTGAACTAACAAGCAAGGTCACACTAACCTTGCTAGGATAGTAGAGCATTTTCTGTTTATCAGCAGAATGATAATGCAGTTCTTGTGTATCAAAAAAACTTCTTAAATCATTCGTGATGCAGCTCTGTAAAGGCAAAACACTGAAGGTTAACAGGGTAGGTGAGAACTGCAGAAATGAAAGTAGGATTAAATGTAATTCTGCAAAATGCAAGTCAATGCACAGAAGGATTAATACTAGGTATTACTGTTTGATGATAGAAGCGGGTCTCTTGGAAATGAGAGCTTCCCAACAGGTGTAAAGAGGCAACAAAGCCTAAGTAGTTTTAAGACTGAGCTTGATAACTTTATAAGTTGATTATATGACATGGTCCTGAGGTACCAGACAACTGGGATTTGGTAACCCAGGTAGTCCTTTCCTAGTCTGTGTTCCTTTTTCGGTGGTGCTGCTGCTGAGGGGAGAGCCAGCTGTCTCTGGTAGGATGGAGAGGTGCGTACAAGAAGCTGTGAATTACACTAGTGAATACAGGTTTCACATGTTTTTTCTGTAGGACTGGGGACTACTCAAAACCCCAAAGAAACAAAGTTCTCAGACGTATGCAAAAGAAAAGGCTTCCAGTCCCATAAGTTAAGTATGTTGTCCTTGTGACCCATGTCAAGGAGTGGGTCTTTGTCCCTTGGCCAAGCTATCTGGGAAAGCAAATTAGGGATCCCTGGTGATGAGCACCTCGTGTGGTGCTGGCTACAGGAAAGTGGAGTAGGTAGTGGGAGAAGAGTGTTCTGCGTCTGTGTGGGGCTGTGTTGTGCACACTAAAAGGTTTTTCTAAATCAAGTTTTTCAAATATCAAGCTCTCCTTATGTATAAGGGATAGTCAGATCAAATAATTTATTTCCAGAGATTCACAATTTGTTGAAAAATGTCTGGCTGATAACCAAGAGATCAAAATGTCTGAGTCACAGGGATGGGATTTGTATTTGGCGCATATATAAGCTCTTAAAAACCCAGAAACTTAATCTTCTAATTACTTGGGGCAAGAACAGGGAACGAAGTCACGAATAATTTTCAGAACTAGAAAATCCTTAGATTATGCAGGCAGAACAGTAGGATTAAGACTTGCTTTCTGAAGTATAACTACCACTTATCCAAATTTATCCTAGGACATTTGCTAGTGGGCTTTAGTAGCCAATTACAGTATCAACAAAAATATACACATGACATTTCCTGTTTTATAAAATATTTTTTGTTGTTAAAAACAAGGGACAGTATTACATTAATAGATATTTCAAGCCAGGCGTTTATTCCCATATAAATCCACCTTATTTTAGTCAAGTAATCATTTAACCAACTTGCGTATGCTTTTAAAGTGGGAATCAAAATATTCTGCCCCAAAACTGAGGGTACCATTATTCTCATTACTTTCCAGTTTGAAAGAGAGTCATATTATACATCTCTTTTACAGACAGACCTTTTAGGAGAATACATTGTCTAACATTCACAAATGTAGAAAATTTAAATGAAGAAAAGAATGAATGGAATTCCTTTCACGCAATTATAGCACGATAATTAAAGACAGAATATATATTAATCATTTCCTCTAAAACCAAAAAGGAACTTTGAAATCCCACAGGTCATTGAGTTGGCAACTCATTAAAAACAAGACATTTCCCATGCAACAGCACAAGCGTACGCCTTAGTTTCACAGAACCAGTTCTGTAAAACTAAAGTTAGATTCATAAGAAAAAAACTGGCTATAGAAGTGCTGAATACAGTTATATTTCCATCCTTCTTTTCTAATAAGCATATAGGTATATGAGCAAATAATTTCCAAAATCTTTCATCAGTCAGTACCAGCACAGCAGATAGCTAGCATTCATCCAACTTTGCTTTGAAAATAGAAAGAAACAAGTATTAGCAGATCATGCAATATCCCATTTCCAGCTGAAGGGATCAATTTCCAGTATTATCTTGTGATTTCTTGCTTTCTGTCACTGCAAAGAATGTCATCATATTCCAGCCTAAGCAATTTACCAGAGTCCTGAAACCTTACCCAGAAACCCTTTTCTCATGGGAACTTGTTTAGGGAATCTCCAAAGTCCTAGTTATTTCAGTGTAGAGAGCCTCTGTGATTACACTACCTACGAGAAAATTACAAAGGCTATTAATGTATCATTGGCCAAATCCCAGGTATGGTCAGGAAGGCATTTCTACTTGTTCATATGATTGCAGGAATTTATGTTAGTGATGGCCTTTTCTCGGATGTGTTTGGCATTGCTCACAGACAACAATGGTGAATTGAACTAGATGTTCGCTGAGTTATTCTGGGTTTTTTCCTTACAGAGAGTTCTACAGAGGCAATCCTTTTAAGGAGGATTTAATCAGAAGTACCATGACATGTTTAGACTGTATTCACATTGGGTGAGGTATGTCTCTTTTCACCTCATTTGTTTGAAGTTCTCAGTGCCCGGCTCAGAGGGGAAGGGGCTGTGGGAAGTGACAAGATTTGCTGTAGCTCAGTTATTACTAGTCACAGAATCACACAATCACAGAATGGTAGAGGTTGGAAGGGACCTCTGGAGATCATCTCGTCCAACCCCCCTGCTTGAGCAGGGACACCCAGAGCAGGGGGCACGGGACTGTGTCCGGGCGGGTTTTGAATGTCTCCAGGGAAGGAGACTCCACACCCTCTCTGGGCAGCCTGTTCCACTGCTCTGTCACCCTCACAGGAAAGAAGTTTTTCCTCATATTCAGGTGGAACTTCCTGTGTTCTGACTTGTGTCCATTGCCCCTCGGCCTGTCATTGGGCACCACGGAAAAGAGTCCGGTCCCATTGTCCTGACACCCACCCTTTAGATATTTATAAGCATTGATAAGATCCCCCCTCAGTCTTCTCTTCTCCAGGCAGAACAAACCCAAGTCTTTTAGCCTTTCCTCATAAGGGAGATGCTCCAGTCCCCTGATCACCTTCGTAGCTCTCCGCTGCACTTGCTCAAGCAGTTCCTTGTCCTTCTTGAACTGGGGGGCCCAAAACTGGACACAGCACTCCAAATGTGGTCTCACTAGGGCAAATGTGGACTCACTGATCCTCCTCTGCAAGTGACTCTGTGAGTTGGGTGGCAAGGACATGGTGGGCAGAGCAAACCCACTGAAAAAAACACAGGTAGAGAAACCTTCCTATGGGGTTTGTGGGTTTGGGTAGATCATCATGTCAGCCGCCACACTGACAGACAGGGCTCACCTCATCTCCCTGCCAGGTCCACCCAGTCTAGCAGGTTTAAAGGCTTTGCAGCTCCAGGGCAGCACACATCCCTCCTCCAGAGTCTTGTGTGGAGACTTTCTCACTGCCAGGGTGAGGTGGGAGGAGGAATGCACTGTGAAGCAATATAAGCCTCCAAGAAATTGAATTCATTTTCCCCACCCAGTTTTCAATGGCAGGCTTGCTGTTTAGGAAAAGGGATGCTCAGCAGTCTCATTAATTGCACCCTGTAGAAACTCTCATCCTAGTCCTTCAGGGCCTAGCAATATGGATTCTGATTATACTTTTCTCATGAGGCAATTTCATAGTATACCCAACTTGATGGAGTGGGCCCACACCCTGCAGCCCTGGGCTCACACCCTGCTTCCCTGAGGTGGGATTTAGAGGTCCTGTTGAACCTGATCAAGCAGGTGACTACACAGAAAACTAACCCATCAAAACAAGAAACAAAGGGTAGTCATTCCCCCAAATCAGCAAACTATCCATCTCACTGTGCCCGTGCTGGACTGGGTTCCCTGCAGAGGAGGTGGTGGGACCACTCTTTTCGGTGTCTGTCAGCAATGACATCAAATTAGTGTAATCTCACTCCACTGGCAGATGGTTTCCTTTGAAGAGGCAATAGGTTTATGTTCCTTTCCACTTGCTGCAGACTTTCCAGGGAGGCTGGTGTCTATGTTCCCATTTAACTGGATTCATCAGCAAAAGCCCCATTGGTGCCAATGGGAGAGAATTTGAGTTCTCAGACAGCATTTCTTATAACATAGATAAGTGAGGAAGAAGGGACTGACCTTCCTCCCTCGTAATGGGAAACAGAATGTGATGTGAAAGAAACAATTACAAATTAAATGCACTTTTAAAAATAGACTATGAAATTGCTGGGGTTTCACCTTGACTATATTATGGGATCTTTAACAGTGGCTGTGCTGAAATTCATGGAGATTCTCCCTGTATTAAGGGGAATTTGTATTCTGTCAGTTTGCTATCACCCAGATACATTTTCCTTGCTCCATTTTGCCAATTTGAGTTTCCTTTTTGCATTCAGACAAAGATTTCTTTCTCTCTAAACATTGCTTTTACTGCCTTAGGAACATTGCCAAACTTGTGCCCTTTTTCATTCTTTGCAGCTAGGCTGGAGCTTTTAATTCATGATATTTAAATAACATTTCAGCTCGATCATTTAACTCTTTCTTAGCTCAGCTTACTTCCACATTCAGCTGCATAGTAGAGCTTACCTAGAATAGTGTTAAGGCTTGAACCTTGAACCAAGCCCTCTCAGCATATTACTTGCTTGGAAAACACGTGTTTGGCTTTTGGGTTCTGTAAGAACTTGCTCCATGCCAAAGGGGAGCAGCATTCCACGTTGAATCCATTAGAGTGAATTGCATTATACCCTACAGAGGTAGGGACATGCAAAAGGAAAATGCTGCACAGAAGGGAGATGAATGAAGTTGCCAGTTCAGAGGCCATGGCTCATACTATGGCTATTTAAATGAATGCTTACTGGTAAAGGAGTTCCACTTGAAAAACAAGAATGGAAGGAAAAGAAACTGGGCCAAGGAGCACGAGTGCTTACAGATTACTTTGTGACAATAAGACAGAAGATATAACATTTTTTTTTTCTTTTTGTTGACTTAACAGAAATTTCTGGGATTATCCCACGTAACTGCAAGTGCAACATACTGCTTGGTGCATTCTCAGTGCTCTTTCCAAGGAGGGAGGTATCGAAGTTGTGGTTATTTCTCTGGCTTTGTTTGGGGCTTATGTTCCTACTTTCATAACAGCAGATTCATTTTACTGGTCTGCTGGTATAGGCATCTCAATTCTGATTCAAAAATACCATGAATGAGAGTAGGCGCTGGCCGCTACCTACTCTCGCTGATCAAGGGATCAGGCTTGTCTTTCATCATTAGCCATGGAGCCATTGCTTCTCTTCTCTCACAATTAGCTTAATACAGAGGTAATCTGTGATGAGTAGAGTGTTTTTAAGTGGACTGCAGGGCACTCACTGATTGGATGATTTCTTTTTGGCTGATCAGCTGTGATACAAAGGTTTGTCGTGTTCCCACATTCTGTCTGCAATGGATTCAAGAAAAAAAAAATCCAGTCCCCTCCACAACATGCAACTACCAAAGCCTTCAACAATGTTGTGAGAGGTGGCTGTGCAGACAGCTCTCTGTTCCCATGCACAGTCAGATCTTCTCTGTTATGAGAAATTTTCCATTATCTTGACAACTGTTTAATGTGGACCAACAAAAATTGAGTCAATGAAAAAAGGAGGTATACTTGAAGTAGGCCTTACTTCATTCAGTGCTTGAGCATTGAAGTGGGTGCAGAGTTTGCATACCACGTAACAAATCAGCAAACAGGCTGTGGTAGTAATACTTGTGGAAGCTCTGTGTCTTTTTAAGCAATCAGCGTCTTGGTTTTGCTTACATCACAGGCAATTTGCATTCATTTTGCATACGACTTTGCCCCTGCAAACTAATTTGATATTATTTATTATATATATTTTATATTCTTGTATATTATATAAAAATGTAATATCATAAAATCATTAAATTAGTTTAAAACTCTCTTGATTTAAAGCATCAGAAGAAAGCCGGTTTGAATTCCTGGAGGCATCTCAGCTTCATTTTATCTATGCTAAACAATTTCACTATGCTCTTAGTATTAGCCATCACACACTTTACACCTTACGCTATGGAGGTTCTCTGCGTTGCCTGAGTCCTATGGGGTTAGGAGTTTCTCTTCTCATGCTCCTTGTTTACAGAAGTCATTGCCATCTAATATTAGGAACTCAACATCCCTGCCAGTTCCTAGGCCCAATTTAAAAATGTTTATTTTGAATCTGATCTTTCGTGACTGCTCATCTAGGTTTTTTGTATATGTGTAAGCCAGGCATAAAATGGCCTCAGCCAACTGCTCTACAATTTGAAAACATATAATGGCACAATGGGATTTTCGGTTTTCACACAAACATTTTTCTGGGCCACTCAGAATAAATGGTCTGGGTCTCTAAACTGAGCTGTTCTGTGGGTCTGCGCTTCCTAAATTTTTTTTGTATGAAGCCATCCCCTGCAAATACCTGTTCATTAGGTGCTACATGATCTGCTGTCACTGAGAAAATAGTTTATCATCCTTTGTAGTGATGCATTCCAGTCTTTTCTGATCATCAACTTCAAATATCTTCACAAGGGTAAAATAGTTATCAGAGGCTTCAGAGCTTTTTAAGTGAAAGAACTGTGGGGATGTGAGGGAAGATAAAACAGGCAACATGGAGGAAATTAAGGACAGAATGGCAGAAGGACATAATTTCCCACCAGGTCAGGCTCCCCACCCTCACCCCCCCACCCCCCTTTTTCTTCTCCTTCGGAGAGATCCGCTCCCGAGCTGCAGGCTGACCCGCTTTCCTCCTCATAGCTCGGTTCAAAACCACCACACTCTTCGCAAAAGAGGGATTTCCCGCTCGTTTTCGCTGTGTCTCGGCGCGCCCGCCTCGCAGGGTGCGGGGGGCAGCGGCTCTGCCAGCAGGGCGCCGGCAGGGGGCGCCGCCGCGCAGCGCGGGCAGGGCGGGAAGCGCGAGCAGCGCGGGAGGCGCGCGCAGGGCCGGCAGCGCGAGCAGGGCGGGAAGCGCGGGCAGGGCCGGCAGGGCCCGCAAGACCTTCTTGTAGGGTCCCTTCCCGCCCCGGCCGGGCTCGGGCTCGGGCTCGGCGGTTCAGCGCAGACGGGCGCCTCCGGGAGGCTGCTGAAGTCATGCGTAAAAATCAGTCGAAAGGACGTGTCCTGCTTTAGTGTTTGAAATACCAAACGCTGAACATGCACACGTACTTCAAGTAAATACAAATAAACCCTGCCATTGCCTGTGAGGCTTGGAGAACAGCGAATTCCTTGCAAAAACAAACAACCCCCCAAAATACCCTGATGGGCTGAGTGGATAGAGACATACCACAAATGGCTGGCTTCAGCGTCCTGGGGCAAATTATGACTGCGAACTTGTCGCAAAGGTTGCCTGACCCTTTTCCTTATGCGAAATTAGTTTGAGAGCTGCTGTTAGCAACTTTGTTAGCTCTGTTTTGCTAAACTCTCCTAATATACATATTTTCTGAGCTGTGATCTAGCATTATTCCCAGGGGTTCTCCAAGAAAGGAAGTGGAGAATGTTCTTTTCAAAAGCATGAAGTGGGAAAATGTTTAGAACTATTTATAGCGGCACTTAGGCTGTGGAAATCCCAGACATTATAAACTATTTATAGTTATTCTTTGGGTTAAAAGGGTGAAGTCAGAAATCTTGTTGAAAAAGTTGCATATGCTTTTTATCCACCAGTTACATTAAATGGGACTTTTGAGCATGGGATGGGGCTAGCGGCGACTGATGAAAACTAGGAGAAACCAAAGATGAGGTAAAGCCACTAATTTGGCAAAATGCACACACGATGTTGTGAAAACAGGAAAGGGCTCCTGCGCAGGGCCCTGTGGCGGCCGAGGCTGCCCCTGAGCACCTGCTGCCTTCGCCTGGTGCCGAAGGGTGGTCGGGACTTGCACACGTGCTCTTTAGCTGTGGCTCTTGACAGCAAGTTAGCGTATTCCACTGCCAGAGGCTTATTCGTACTGGCTGTTAGAGGAAACCCATGCCAGCTGCTCCTGTCTTTACCTGTCTTGGTGTATCAAATATCTTTATGCCTGAAATCCTTGGAAGTCTGTGCCTGAGTCCTTTCTTCAGTGAGCTCCCCTAGGCATCAGCAGGAGCTGGGTATCACTGGGTGCATTATTTTGCATCTTCCTGTGGTGCTTAGTGGTGGGCTGCCCTCTGAAGCTCCACCAGCTGTGATTGCCTGCATGTGGAAGGTGGTGGGCTGGGCTGCAGGGATCGTTCCTCTGACAGGTCGGGGCACCCCATCCTCACAGCACATTGGTAACTGACTACATTTCAAAAATAAATAATCTCTAAAGCTTTTTTTGCTTTTGACAAAATTGTCTGGAGCAAGCCTGAATTTGCCATAGATCTTGGTAGGAACATCTCTTTACCAAGTTGAACACAATCA
Organism: Phalacrocorax aristotelis; assembly: GCF_949628215.1. Taxonomy (NCBI): domain Eukaryota; kingdom Metazoa; phylum Chordata; class Aves; order Suliformes; family Phalacrocoracidae; genus Phalacrocorax; species Phalacrocorax aristotelis. Next base: position 26,260,559 of record NC_134278.1, on the reverse strand, counting down.
GCAGATGCAAACTGACATCTAAACATAACTGTCCTGTACAACCTGAGAAAGTCATTGAAATTCAGCTCACTGGTACAAAAATATCATATAAAGTAACGCTGTTAATGTAACTAAACATTTAAGGGGAAGCTTTTCCTACTGTACCCTGCATAATGTCAAACACGAAAACCCAGTGGTGCATGCTTTTCCACTGCAGTGCTTCATTGATGAAGTCGGTGTGCAAAATCAACTCTGTCTCTTTAAAAATCCCCAAACCCAAACTTCATAGTGTTACTATTATTATTAAAAAAATCTCTCCTATCTTCCAACACTTTTTACTCTGCCTGACTAGAATAACTTTCAATTAGTATCACTGATAAATGGATTATTTCAAGTATTGAAAGCGGCATCTTTTACTATCTTCAGAAGAACCCACTTTTTGTTCCTTGAATAGTGGATTTAAATGTCTCATTTCAAATGAGACTTGTCTATTATTTTTGCTCTAAGCCAAGTTTCTTGGTCCTGCCTAATGCTGAAATTACTGCAAGTGTCTGTAAACTTTGTATCATTCGTAGTTTGCCATGGTTTTAGGGCCATCAAAGAGTTGCTGTGCGGTGATGCCACTAATCAGGTAGGCAATAACCTCTTACTTAAAATGGATTTTTGCTTGCTAGTGCTTTTGTTGGTTGGCCTAGCCCTTGGGACAAGCATGTTTGCATTGGGGGTCTAGACTGTCTTACCTTCTGCTTGCAATCTCTGTGAATAGAAACATGGGGTGGATATGTGCATGTACAAACTACCTGCCTGTTCTTCCATTATCTTACCCTACTTCCCCCAACTTGGCTGTATTTCTGTAGTGACCCACGTGGAGTGGATGAAGACGTTTCTTGGGGTAAAAAAATGCCCTTTGAAGTAAGGTATCCTTCCCCCCTTCCCCCCTTTCAGGTATAGCAGGTTTCACAGATGACATTGCAGTCCCATGCTGATGTATATGCAGAATAACTTCCCCAGGTCAGACCTCAGCCTTCACTGTTGAAAGAAGAAAGCCATCACAGCTTGACTTGATGCACTCGTGCGGTTACTACCCTTCACGGTATGAAGGGCTGATGACCAAAGCTGGGGTAAAGTTGGTTTGACAAAGTCAAAGCCCAATTTAGGAGTGGTTTGCGTTTAGGGTCTAATTTATGACAACTGGCATTTTGATAACTTCATAAATCATTTTATTAACACTGCCATGAGTCTCTTAATGATTCAGCAACCTCCCGCAGCAAGAAAAAACAGACTTAAAAGGGTGCAGACAAACTTGTGTTTTAATAGGCAGACCTACCAGATGGCATCTTTTATTGGCAGTAATGCAGCCATTTACAGCCTTATTAGCAGCCATATGTATATTACTCAAGTATTCCCTAAGACAATGCTGGGTGTTTTAAAAGGATATTTTCAAACTTATTTTTCTTCTCTGTTTGCATCTCAGCCCCCTTTTTTCCAAACCTCAAATTCATCAAGAGTTGAGCTCATTTTCTTTCTCTAAAAGACAGAAAAATATTTTACAGCAACATATGTAAAAAACAGTATGGAAAATAAATAGCATAATTTGCCCGTAAACCAGGCCACCAGACTGTTTTGCAGGAGTGGTGGACTGAGAGAGCCTGTGCTGATTCCAGTTCAAATGTCGGTCTTTCCACTTATTAAGGAAGAGACCACAGGCAATCACCAAGGATGAAGCACCTTTGACCCTCTCTGGTGTAGCAGAAACCAAATGTGGAGGGAAATCACCTCCCTAGTTTCTTTTGGAATTTTCTAACTTGCAAAATTCAGCTATCAGTTTTCAGGTATTCAGTTACCTGAATCATGGACAAAACTAATGGGATAGAAAACACTTGTAAAGAGGCAGATATCAATACTGTCCTTGTGCAGGTCATACAAAAAAGCACAACTCTGCCAGTTAAAAGGGAGTGTTGCTTCTAGGTACCCATATTGATATTCTGCAGAAAGAGTTTATTAAGTCTGTAAATGTAGCTGTATTCAGTAGCTCATTATACAAATTATCTCAATATCATACCCACAGCAAAGCAGTGTTTTACGTCACTCACTACCAGTAATAGCAACGCAGAAGCAGAGGTGTTGAGTTTAAATGTCATCCATGACCTGAAGCTCTTAACATTTTCCCACACTCGATTTGCACCATCCAGTTTTCCTGAGAGACCCCTGTATTTGTACTTTCCTTGTATAACTTGGGACTGTACATTTGTACAAATTTTTTTCTCTGCATTAGAAGTTGAAAGTATGCATTTGGAAGTTGCCTTAAGAATTCTGTCTTGCTATGGAGTAAAGCAGTAACCATCCTAGTGAATTGCTGGTTTTACAGAGTCCAGCTACTAAGAGAACTGGAGAAAAGATAAGAACACTGCTGTGAGTAAATTGTATTAGTTATGGCAGAGCAGAGCACTTGTTCCTGACTGGCGAAAAGCAAAGGTTTTCTTACCTCAGTAACTAAAGCTAATTCTGCCAAAAATACAAAGGCAAAAAGTTATCAAGGTGAGATCATGGGTGGCTTCAGTTATTTATTGATAATTGCAAACATTTTTACTTCCTAAAGATATGTGGAACACTATTCTTTAATTAATTGAAAAGAATTATTGTATTATTTCAGATATAAGGAGTAGTATTAGTCAGTAGCTACTGTTAGCTACTAAGAAAATGGCTCCGGGGGGGGAAAAAAGAAGTACAATATAATTACTTCAAGTACTGAATGACTCCTAGCCACTACTAGGAAGGTGTATGTGTGAATAACTAAGAAGCGATGCAGACAGGAAAACTATTCCTTCCAAAGCTGATTCATTAGGGTTGTGATTTCATAATCTGGAGCACTGAATCTGACTACTTGGCAGTAGAGGCGCAGCTATAAGGAACACATTCCCAGTGAACAGCAGCAAAATAAAAAAGGACCCAATAGTGATTTCTCAGCCAGATGCTTCCTGGTTGTATTGCAGGCCTGCACAGCACCCTGCCTACCGCTGCCCGACCCTGTATGTCGTGGAATGGCTTACACTGTGGGTAGGTTTGGGCAGCTCCTGTGAAAAGGTGTTTCTCCAATCAGCCACCCCAAGGAACGGCATTGCAGAAGGTGCCATGGCACATCACTGCTGAGCCAGGCTGCTGTTTGCATCTCAGCGTGGTGAGAGCAATATGCCGTTTTCAGCTTTCCTTGGGACTGTTGTAGTTGCAGCAGCTGCACAGATCCGTTTCTGACTTACAGACACGGAGATGGTTGGCAACTGTATAAGAATCCTTGTGAAGTGAGCAAGCTTTCCTATTCACTGCATGCCACAAAGAACAGCTCATGGCGTCTGTGCCAGAAGAGTTAAAGCATGCAGAGCTGACTACTTTTCTAGTAATTTCTTATGGTTATATACCCATTTTGTAGTCTCTGGTCCATGAAGAGTGACAGGTTTGTGCTGCTTCTATGGGAAGGCATGGCCTTTCAGCAGTGTAGGAAGAACTTCAGGAAAGGGAAGTCACCTCTTACTTGGTGCAGTAATGATGGGACCACAAATGTAAGATTGCTAAGATTATTCCGACACTGACTTCCACCTCCAGGGTTGGAAAGATGATGGTTAGGCAGTACGGTACTCATAAGATTGAACCCACACTAGTTCAGGGTGACAGTCACAACCAAAGCCATAGCAGACTTGGCTGTCATTAGCTTCCTTGAACTGTGCCATATCCACTGATGCAACACACGTCGGATCTGCTGCCCTGACCAAATGTGACCATCATCAGGAAGGATGTTGTCTCTCTGCAGTGTTGCAAACCATTGTTGATCATTACACCCATCACTTCTAACTAGTTTTGCAAGGTGCATAATATCTTGTATAACTGTTGCCTGGCAGCAAGAAGGACAGAAAGAACCTGGAATTGGTCCCATCAAGATTGAGGGAGCCACTGTGCCATTCAGTAGAGTTGTCCAGCCTCCTGCAATTCCTAGCTCAGGAACCTCCTGAGCCAGATTATTCCAATTTGAATGTGTCCAGTTGTTTTTAAATTCATATAAACTTTTAACATCCACTAAGTTCCATAGCTTGATTATAGTTTGTGTGAAGAGCAACATTGCCCTCTCAGCCATCTCTTTTCCAGGCAGGAGAATCCCAGTCTATGTAATCACTTCTCATATGGAGATCACTTTGTAGGTTTGAGTTTGCTACCTTTTCAACATGTACTGTATCTGTTTAGATATGGGAAGATCAGAACTGCATACCTGCATGCTTGGAAATAGAGGAAGAATGTTGATAATTGGGCAGGAGGTAAGAAACCTTTCTTGAATTCAATGTGCAGACACATTTTGAGTTACTTGTACCTTCTGCTATCTGATTTATGCATGAGAGGAAGCTTTCAGAGGTACATGCCTCTCTTCATTAATGATATAATCTCCTGGAAAAGTTCAGCTGGATATTCAGACAACTTTTATCAGGAGTCTCCCTGCTTCTGCTGTCTTCATGTTCACCTAGGCTTCTAACGTAGATGCTCTAAATTGCATGTCAGATAGCAAAGTAGATGCTATCAGTAACCTTCGTTAAATGTATCTAGAGAACTGAAGACTTGGGTACAAAGCCCTTGTTAGCCTTGGCAGATTCAAGCTCATATCTCCCATCAGATTTCTATAGCTTCCTAGTTTGTGTGTGGCTCACCACTGCTGTTGTAGGTATACAAAAGATTCTAAATGGGAAAGCCGAAGAGGAGATCTGATTCTGTAGCTCAGTGGCTATGCTACTGTTCAGGAGAGTACTGTTTAGAGAATATGGGTTTCAGTCTCTCATACAACTTTTTTTTTTTTTTAATATAATAGACATGAAATACCACTGTTAATAACAGAGGGAGGGAAAAAACAAAAAAAAAAGACAAAAAAGTACAGAATGAGAAAAGGCTGGATAAAGTCAGGGGAAAGTGAATCTCAAGTTGGATCATTTTATAACTCCAGATTCTTTTATTTGGATCTTTATGCCCTCTAATAACTTTTATATGGGTCATCAAAATATGTTCAACATCCCTGCACTTATGAAGGACATTCTTCTCTTCGTCAAGTAGGATACTGAATGTATCTGGGAATAAAATAACAGTGTTGATTCCCAGACTAGAGAACTCTGCTTTTAGCGTCAATTTTTTATTCAAGCCTGTGTTGCCTGGGCAATGTCAGGGAAAATATAAATTCTCTTCTGTAGGAGGAAATGCTCTGCCTCCAAACTTCTAAAATGCTTATCTTTGTGTACAGCTGAAATATGATGAAGCATGTGTCCAAAAAAGCGTATTCCCAAGTCAGCATTTCAAGTGGGTGTGAATTTCAAGTTATTCAGAAATATTCAGTCATCAGTGGGGGGTGGAAGAGCACCAGATTTCTTTAAGTGCACGTTAAAAGTGGCAAAGTGACCAGTCAGGCTCTTCACAGAGGTCAAGTATCTGCAAGCTTGTAGCACTGCTTCCAAGTGTCTTGATATTCATCTGAATTGACACATTAGTCTATAATCACAGTAGGTCTGTGTTTGTTCATTTCTTGAACTAAAACCTTTACCCCTCCCCAGAGCTGTTAAAATAAAAAACCCTGGGTTTGCTCCACTTAACATTTAAAGAGTACAATGCAGAATTTCGGATGTTGGTTTAGTTAGGCACACTGCTGAAACACTTTTACCCACGTACATTGCACAGAACATTTAAAGTCATGCTAGCTCTGTACTGCATATACACAATTCATCTTGGCTTTCGGCTTATCTCTGGATCCCAGGGACTAACTACTTAGCAAAACTTCCCCTGACTGAACTTCTGGTTCATGAGTGAATAAGCTGGAATGTTTCACTCCAGAGCAGAAAATCTGGAAAGTCCTTTTCCTTTACCTTTCCCCATACCTGTAACCAAGTCAACAACTAAAAATGATCTAAAGAAAAAACAGCCTTACCTGAGTTGAAAGAAATTCTGGAAAGTAATTTAAGGCTCAAGCATATCATTTGTGTTGCATGCAATCTGAGTCTACACAGCCTTTCTGGGATAACATATTAGAGTATTTACTGTTTGTTGAAAGTAGGCACAGGGTTGTACAAAGTACATATCCTGTGTCTTACCTTAATACAACAGGAATCTCTTCTGTTATGACTCTTCTTCCGTTTTTATGGCAAGGTAGAGTCTAATGGTCCCAGGGACTTTTCCACTCATAAACACATCAATGTGCTGGAGAGCTTCATCTGGGGACATGTGAAGGAGGCAGATGAACTCTGGTGCATCTGGGCTAGAACAGATGGACCAGCGTAACATCATCTAAGCACAACAGCAAATATATGGTTCTTGGTCCATCAGAAGCTCAGAGTATAACTTTCTACCTGTCTAGCCCTAACCAGGTAGTTGCAGTATACTACGAGTGGTAAAGAAGTGGTGGGCTTTGGAGTAGGACATGGAGAGAATGGAGAACTGCACAATGGATTTCTACAGTAACTTGTAAAAGGGAAGTCCGAAAGGAGAAGCGTGAAAATGGTTATTAACCATCCCATCCCATTCTCTCCCCACAAGATTCAATGATTAAGGTTGGTATCCTGTAATGAAACAAAAGTGAGAGTCAAAAAGTACACGGATGTCAGATCTGATGGGGAGGGTGAGACTACAGTGATGAGAGCTTAGAAAAGAAAGGAAGTTTTGTTCGATGAACTGGAAGAATGAAACAAGTAGTGACTAAAATAGTGAAGATGGCAAAGAACTGCACAAATAGTCTTATAAACAGGAGTTTGGTGGACAAAAGGAACTGATATTAAAATTGTTGACTGAGGGAAAGATAACAGCAGTCAAGAAGAAAACTGTAATTCTGGGCTTGGACAGCAGTTCTGGCAGAAAGGGAGGGATACATCTTGAAGTTTCCATTAAAACCATGGTGCCTGGCTGAGGAAAACATTTACACTTTAGAGATGAGGGTCAGGTCAGACAGGCTATGTTTTATGAACTTGATTGACACAGGGCTATGGAATCTGTAGGCAATATACAGGAAATAGTTATTTTGGAAGAACATGATGGAGGAAAAGATGATCATGCTCAGTCACTGTATAATATAAAAATTGTGCCTCTTCTTGATTTGAGTGAAAGGATTTGCTTGATTCTGTTCCTCTGCACAGAGTACTTCACTGCCTAGTGGCAAGGTCTGTGATATCCTTATCAAGGAAGTTTTCCCATCTTTGACAAGGCTATTTCATCCTTACTTACACTGTGCTCCAGGCTGCATTCTTTTGACTTTTGTGTGTAAATATCCTGCGGTGTAATTTAGATGTGAGACCAGCTCTGTAACAGTTCCTAATTGTAAAGGTATTTCCTTCCGCAATTTTGAAAGTGTATTTCTTTAATTATCCAAAGTTCTGAAAAAGCAGGGTCTTAAGAGAGACCCTGCAGAAAGTAACTACTTATAGCAGAGTTTCCAAGTTTCAGCTTCAGCTGCTTTTCCTGTTATTAAAAGATCATGTCACAGCAACAATGTTGTGAAACCACCTACCTCTGCACACTCCTCCCTAAAGACCTAGTTGTTCTCTCTCATGGAAGTCCTCACTGTATGGTTCCACAAAACCTGTCGTGAAGAAGGAAAAAGCAAACACCAAACCTGTCTGGACAGGCAGTACCAATCCTTTCGCCACCTCACATGCAACTGCAGATTTTTTATACGTGTCCAAAAACGACATGAAAGACATTCTGGGCATTGATAAATCTCCTTGGGAAATTAACACCACAGGGTGGTTCTGTCTCTAGCAATAGTTCAGGTGCTTTACAGACAACAGAAGCTACTTGGCAAACAACACAAGCTAGCATTCAAGAAGGCATGAAGGTTCAGCTAGCGTGACCGTGGCATTCCCAGAGGCGAGGAAGGTGTGGACCTGTCGGCAGGCTGGGAGGGCTGCGCCTCCAGCATTAGGCCACAAATCACTGCCAATCCCTCTGAAGGAAGCTGACTCCGGCAGTTCAAAGGAACTTGCAGTCCTACAGTACACCTGGCTGCTACCTATCAACACCTCAGCCCTGCACAGGAGTTTGAGCCGCTCCTGGATGTTTGGAGGGTTGTTTCACATCTGTATCAACTGAAGAAAAACTCTGCTTTGCCAGCTTCCAGCAAAAGCTGTTAACAGACACCTGCGCTGATAACCTAAACACCAGCTGTTATTTATTTACTATTAGCAGTTTGAAACCACCTTATTGTCAGTGGCTGCATGATGCAGTAGTAAGGGTGATACTCTTCCAGAGCGCGCCATTTCATCATATCGTGCGAAGAGCTCATTCTGAAATGCAGCAATAAAAGGAGATCAGAAATAAAACTCTGCATAATGCAGTAGGACTAGAGCCATTTGGTTTTATGTTATTAGATCAGTCATTAAAGAAGTCAGACTGCTGGCACAGACACAGACTTTTTCATGTTTGCCAGTTTTCAGCACATGGAGCGAATACTCCATTTTTTTTCCACCGCGGTGTGTTCCTCTTGAGGAAAAGAATTAGTTTAATCAGCTTTCTAGATGTTGTTTCTGGGATACCTTCATTTTATGCTCTAGAAGTGTTAGAAACACAGCTCCACAAAGCCACAGTTCCTGCTCAGAAATACTAATTAAAAGCACCTTTGCCTTACAGTCCCTAAGCTGATTATAGGTTTAACTAAAAACTGCATGTCTGTGCTAGCAGCTTCCTAGTGCCGAATGTGCTGATAACACTTTACCATATAATGCAGTCATGCCTAAATTGCATTCTTCAGATCAATTAAGATAACAGAAGTTTATTATAGCGGAGCTATAAACAGAAAATCAAGTGATGCAATAGTTTTTACTAGTTATTTTTATTTTAAAAGTAACCATCTCCAAGAAGTTGCCTATAGTTGAGTCAGGAAGATATCAAGAAACATAAAACCAACTCAACAAATCTGTAGTTTAATAAGTCAATAGCAGATGGCTCATACACTAGGATCACTGTGAATATTTACATTTTTTTTACACACTCCAAATGCAGTTGCAATCTAAAACTGATTACAAAAACAGAGAAAGGGGGAAAAAAAAGAGATGTATAACCCACCCATCTTACGAGTTTCTGGCAGTCTTGCTTTCAAACACATCCTTGGCCAATCTCACATTATGAGTCACTCTAGCTATAAAGAAATCGGTTTAGATCCTAGTTTATTTTTACGGATATACTGTTTGAAGAGGACACCGATTCTGCTGCCATTCTGGCAACTTAAGCAACACATTCTTCAAGATCATGCCTGGGTTTATCCTCAAATATTTCTACATTTGCCAATGTGAGTCCCCAGTAAATTAGGCAGTGTGGTAAAACCTCTTCTTAGGTCTGGCAGACGAAGGAGGGAAGGGGTGTTGGTGGTCTGTGCGTGTGAGCAATATCACCTGATGCAAATGGAATGAGTTAAAATAGGACCTGTGCTGGGAGTTAAACTACTTTTAAAAATTAACTCAGCCAATGTGAATCTCAGGATGGAATAATACCTATTTTGGATTTTCAATTTATTTTGGCTTAAACAGATTCCTCAGCAAATTAAGCTAACTTAGAAAGATCTTTATTCATGCTGATATGATTTTGTTAGAGACAGCGTCTATCAGGGGTGCAGGAGCTCTCTGAGAAGGAGAGACAGCAGCTGACCTAAGTCGTTTTCACAAATGAACAGCAAAAATACTCATGCTGGATAAAAAACATAAGATTAAGACAACCTCTCCTCCACAAAAAAAAAAAAAGATTGAGAGCAAAAAAATGAAAAAAAAAAAAAAAAAGTAGATTCCTGATAAGGTGAGCACGATACCGCTTTGTAGAGGAGGCAGCATGGCTGTGCTGTACTATGGCAGAGTGTCAGTTAAGCACTGTATGTTGCAAAGATCTTAGCACTGATCAACTCAAAACTACCCCTGGATCAATGATGCTTCGCATTGCTGGGTTTTGTGCCTTTTCTTCTGTGTGTTACCATCCTTAGGACCTTGGTATGAAGTACAAGTGTTTTTTCGGTTGGTGGATATATTCTGACAAATGAATCATTTGACAAGTTTTCATCATTCACCCCCTCATGTTGGTTTACTGAGGGGATGACCAGAGTCAGTGTCTTTTCCTGATGAGGTCTTAGGTAGAAATTCCTTCCAGCACTGAGGTGGTTGGGAATGCACACTAGGGTACATAGGTCAGAAGCTGTTTGTGTGAAAGACTCCCGGCTATAAACATGAAAGAGTATTTCTTTTTTACTGCCTGTACAACATGCTGGTCTTCTAACCCCTCCTGTATTCACTATGTACTGTTACAAAGCAGTAGTCAGGATGGATGGACAGCACTCCTGTTGCCCGTAATGTGAGACCAAAACTAGGCATTCGATTTCCTGCTGGCTATATTTACCTGTGTGCTACAAATTTTGCAAGAACAGCCAATAGGAAGGGATTTCTATCAGACCATATAATTTAAGACAAAATAAATTGACAGATTGTTTTATCTGAGACATTTTAATTTAGAAAAAAATTATATTAGACTTTTCATTGTCAAGTCTGTTACGCGCATGACCGACAAGTTGATCCAAGAATTTACAACTTAAATAGCTGAGAATAATCTTAAAATTTTTGAGAAAACTGATTTGGAATGGTATATTATATAAATTAATAGTGACAGATTTTTATGGATAGTACACTTAGGAAATGACAACAAAATAAACTAGGAGGTTGTAATATTCAAAGTTAGGCAATATAATTCAAATAAATTATTCTGTTATTTACTGGGAACCATATGTTCACATGTCACAAATTAGTTATTTATATTTTAGTCTATAGTACTTGGCAACTAGTTTCTTAATAAAGGGGCATATAAGGTCAAGGATGAAGAGTGATACCATGTTACCAGTGCTCTCTAGTGAATGGGGAAATAGTTTTGATTGTAAACAGTGCAATTAGTAGAGAGACCTGATTACCAAATTTTTGTATCAAACATACCAATTTTAAGATGCTGTTAAAAACGTGTGTCAGAAAACTAAGCAAGGAAGAGACCTCAATAAATTATATTTTCTGGTTTATTATCTAAAACTAGCTATATAGCACTTAGACACTTGAAAATGAGATCTTAACTTTTTGAGTTACAGGTGCTCAGTATTTCTGAAAATAAAGTCAGTTTAATTTCCATAAAATAATCATAACTTGGAACTTTTCCATTAAGAAGTATGTTTAACATTTTACAGAGCAACTACACTAGTGCAGTTTGTGCCTGAAGCAATCTTCCACCCAGATACTGCTGAACTTGAAGTAAAAATTTGCATAATTCTCAAGTTTACAGAAATCATATATCCAAGTCCTTTAAAATGCCCAGGAAGCTAGAACAGTGCAACAGAATGGGAACATTTACAAACCGTGGTACCTTGACTGTTCCATAATATTAACTTGAAATAATTATTTTTCATACAGGGTTTCCATTGCCTTACACTGACAGTACTCTGAGTGGAGCACTGAGTTTGGAAGGTGTAAGTTATAAGCTGCCATTAAGTTACTTGTTATTACAACAATTATTTTCTACAACATTATTTTCTACGATGATGATTTATCATTCTGATGGACCTTGCAAATATTTAAAGGAGGTTGTACATTTATAGATAAACAAATGTTACACAACGTACTTTACATACAAATCTTACTTTGCACCTGCTAAAAACGAAACGACAGGTTGAAGAGGAATTTAACGTTTAAGGTATTTGCATACATTTTTCAAGCATACCTAGAGGATTTAATGATATGTTCCATTTTCAATAGATTTTAGCATTTGAATGATGTGTTGTCTTAATTCATTTGACTCAGGATCGGTAACTGTTTATGGTTTCAGCCTAGATGTAAGGTAGACACAGTTCGAAATTCAATTAAAGGTACTGAAATAAACTAATATCTTAACTATGCATTTGAGCGTAATTACTGAGTTTCAATTACTCTTGAAAACTCACTTTAGAAGTGCAAGGTTACACCAGCAGGTGTGAGCTGAGCATGATGGGCAACCTTATCCTTTTACCAAAGAAATGTAATTAGCAGTGGTCATGAAGGTGTGGCAACGTGGGCCTTCAGCTGTCCACGGAGGCACTCGGAACAGAGGAGACTACAGAATCCATGCATCTGCATTCGTAGCACAGCTCCTGCTGACTTATACCAGAGCTAGCTCAGGCACACTCACCCATGCTGCATGCACATCTTTTAATTGCACTGTAACATGATCAACTTCGCTTAGAGATTAGAAAATATCTTTCCACATCCTCCCAATACATAACAATTCATTCAACATTTGGGTCCAAAGGTCTTCAACAAATAATAAAAGCAAGATGACTTTTATTAGGGAAGTACTGTATTATAAAAAACTAAAGGTTTCACAAGATGAACTCTTACACAAGCAATAAAAATGTAGAAAACATTTCTCTGCATTTGTAAATATGTACCTTGTGTTTTCTTAGAAATTCTGTTCACAGCTTTTTCTTTTTTTCTGTTAAATCCAAACTAGGCTTGTTTACTTACAACCATATGGAAGCTCTTGAGTTAGCTCACAGCTGAAAAATGTAGTTTTCCATGGGACATATTGTATACTGAGTGATTGAATCTAAAAGAAATAAAAATCCAGAATTATTTAAGATAAAATGCACAAGAAACAGCAACAAGAAAACAAGAAAACAAGAAAAGCAACAATGTACTTCAGAACAATTTCTGATATAAAACAGTTTGGTGGAGCTGAGGACCTAGAGAGAGAAGGACCCTAAAAAAAAGAAGCAGTCAAATGATAATACTGCAAGAACTTATAGAAGTCATAGAATCATTTAGGTTGGAAAAGACCTCTAAGATCATCAAGTCCGACTGTCCAACCATCAACCCAACACCACCATGTCTCCTAAACCATGCCCTTAAGTGCCACATCTACATGTCTTCTAAATACCTCCAGGGATGGCGACTCCACCACCTCACCAGGCAGCTACTTCCAATGCCTGAGCACTCTTTCAGTAAAGAAATTTTTCCCAACATCCAATCTAAACCTCCCCTGGCACAACTTGAGGCCATTTCCTTTCATCCTAGTCATGTTCTTATCATTTATTTAAATTTAAAAACAGGTGCTGCATTAGCTACCTATATGCTTTTTATTGTGGTCAGCCTTGAACGAATTAATTGGCAGTTGGTTTCAACAGAAGAAAGTACATAGGCACAAACCAACTGGATTGCAACAGTGAAGTGTCAAAGATTAGTCAAAATTTCAGATCTGATTTGATTTATTTGATTAAGATGGCAATTTATAGGTGACCCTGTCCATAATATTATGTAAACAGTTGCTGACAAAGGGACTGAGCTTCTAAGGCATGTATCCTTCCTTTAAAGTATCACATAGAAGTACTTTTTTTCCATGTTTTGATGACTCATCATTTAAAATCCATTAGCCAGAGCTTGCATAACTGTGCCTCGTGAGCAGGACATAACAATTAGAAAAGGTACCATCAGACTGCAAAAGAGAACTGAGAAATTTGTAAAGGGGACAAAGAATTCAGAGTCCTTCTTCATTAGCAGCTGGACACGCAATTCCTTCAGCCCATTGATGGGCTGAGCGTGGCCTGTCCAGCTGCAGTAAACTCATGAGATACTGCAGCTGGGGTGAGGCAGAACTCCATGAGACCAGCAGAAGAGAGGGACATGCCACAGGAGTTGCATGCCAGTTTAGATCATTATCTTTGTTCATTTGGAATTTATGACTGAAGTACTACTATGTGAAACTTTTGTGTATACATTACTACATCATATTTTTAGTCTTGCACAAGCCTCTGATTTCCTCATCTGGTCAGTCTGAAGCCGGAGAAAGGCACAATAAACAATGCCTTCTTCTCATGCCTCTCCCAAATCATCACAATTTTTATCTCATACTTCAAGCAAGTATCAAACAACTTTTTCATTTAGATGAGCATTTTTGCCTTATCACTTACTTTTCCTTTCTTCTTTAGTGGTGTTTTCTTTCAGGTTTTAAGTCATTATATTCTGATAGTGTTAATGGTCAAGAGATTAGGACTTGCTTGGCTAGTCTCATATAACATCAATTTATGTAGCACATTTATTGCTAGTGTCCGAGTGAGGCTCCATCTAGAGAAGTCTGACATAGTGTATGACAAAAATTTAATCTTATTTTTTCTAGTATGCAAAAGGTCCCTTCTTGGAAAATACCCTTATCTTGGCTGAGGAAGGAAGAGTGGCAGGCTGGAAGCTGTGAATCCTACACAGATTATCTAAAGCTTTTCTTTGAGGGTGAGGATATTGCAATTTTACATCTGATTCCCTGCAAACAGATAACTGTTAGAACTGTGGTGTCCTTAATGGAAAAGTGATGGACTAACAACTCTTAGAAATGTAACAGCAGATTTGAAAAACTTTTTGCAAGTGAAATAGAAACTGCAGGAAATTGTCTTTCAGATGTACAATATGAAATTCAGGACAGATTATCGGAGGGTGCCAGTTACCATATTTCAGCAGTGGTACCCCAGTTTATACCAGTTAAAAATCTTTCTTACTACATATAAAATTTAAGTACATGCCATTTTAAAAAACAATTATCCTATGGGGATTTCCCCATAATTTAGTTTGCTCTAAAAGAAACAATCATACAAAAGATAAATTTGTAAATCTTTGGAGTAAATTTGTTCCTGGTAAAATCACAATGGTGAGTGGCAGGACCATCACAAAGCAGTCTTAGTTGTAAGAGAAAGCCTTCACCATGGATACAACCTTCCTGAAAACCTAACTGTAGTAGTCCGTTCCATTTTCTTCCCTCCATAACCTCAGTTTAGTGAACCATTTACAGTCAATTTTTGAATACATATTCCACAATATATTAGATGAGTTGAAATTTAGTGTCCTACCTAATACCCATTTTTCGGATAAACTTTTTATGTCCTCGTACTTCTTTCCTGGTTTTTTTCCTATACAGATTTTTGCCTGACGTAAGGCTTTACATATTTTGCCTCCTGACAGCTGTATAAGTTCTGTTAGCTTTTTGCAGGGTGGCTGACTGGTCGGAGAAACAAACATGGCAGGCAGGTTTGAAAAGAGATTCTGCTGGAATTTTCCTGTTGATAGGTGACGTTGAAGTCTGCAGATCTGTATTTGAGGAAACAAGGAAATGAATTAACCAAGGCGTTGCATTTCCACTCAAAGTAAAACTAATCTTTGTTAATTCAGAAAAAAATAATTATATGAGTATGAACTTTACTTTCTCAGGTGCATCAGAAACTCTTGGGTAAACTATACAAAGAATTTGCTGTATTTGATAAATACAGTTCCCAAACCAGAGTTGAGACTATTTTGTTATAGATCAGATGGCTTACCTATAAAGATTCTTAAAGCACTTGACAGTATTATTCTTCACCATAATCTTTTATTCCTACATTTGTAACATTGTCCATCAGACAGAAGTATTAAAGGATATCATAAATAATTATAGTCTTGCAGCACAAAGACAAACTATGAAAGCCTTTACCATATATAGTGCTCATCAGTTTGTATCAGGGAGCTTTATGAACATACCTAATTCAGAGTTTAAACTACTTTAGGATCTCTTTTCCCCTCCTGTGCTCCACAGACACAAACTGCATTTTGTCTCAGATGTATGAAGTGACACAAATGTACCAGAACTCAGAGCAAACCGTTTCATGTAAACTCTTTTGTCTCTACAAAAACAAAAAAGAAGCCCCTTGTGAATGCTGTGCAGTCTGTAACATTTGATCATTGTAAGAAAAACCTGCTTGGTCTATATGGGGCAAATTTGCTTCTCTGTATAAACCAGGCAGGACAGTGGTTCATCAATTAAAGCTGTCTCCTTTAGCTATGATGTGCATAAAAGCAGTGCATACAAGCGTACACACCATGGTACGCAATATAAGGTTTTCATAGTAAAAAAACCCCAAACCCTTATATTTAGAGCGAGATTGCCATTGACCTGCCAAATTAATGTATGTAACGTCTGATTCTGTATCTCTTGTCAAAGTTTGGAAAATTTATCATGAAACTGGAGTTAATAGTAAGATGAGAATAAAAATAAATGCTTTGCATTATGTGATGCTTGGAATTTTTCATACAGATAATCAACACGAGCACAATACATAGAGGAAATGTCGCTCTGTATATATCTGGCTTATATGAGGTGGCTGAATGTGAAACTGTAGCAGTGGGGAGATGTATCTGGAAGAGTGGAAGAAATTACTTGTTGAGTGGATTCTTTCCTCCAGTCTTCGCACAAACCTGCTGTGAAACCATAGGCACTTAAGAATTTAATGCAATAATAAATGTGCTTGGCAGATGTGCAGCCAAAGTAAGAGTCTTCACCTGGTTGACAGGGGTTTATGAAGCCAAACAGTTCCATGGCATGTCCACACATCCCTAGATAAAAGTCAAAGTGAATTCCCTTAGCAATTCTGATCAATCAGTTAGATGAAGCACCCACAAAGCATGAAGCCCATGCTAACATGAGACTTCATAGCTCAGTGGATCCGTGCCACTGTCCTCTGCTATTCTTGGACAAGTCAATCCCAATCTGAATTTTGACATCTCCTCCTTCAATAATTCATTCAACTTTCTGTGATTGTTAATTCCTTGGCTGCTCTCCTGAGAATAAAATTGATTCTTTGTGTTCTGAATTCAGTGAGTTATAAAGACAGTGACTGGTATAGATGAAGCAGGCCAAAAAGATTCAAGCACCATCCAAGAAATACTCTTTATTTTCTATTCTGTGAATTTAGGTTTATGAATGACATGGCACTTAATCCTGTCTCATGAAAGTCAAACAGCTGCTAAATAATTTTGTTGATCACAGTATCAGGGCAGAGTTATATTGCAGATTTTGGAGGACTTGGTGAACATATCTGATGGCCCTACCTGTACATAAGCTGGCACCCGATTCTTTACACATGTGCAGAAGATCTGGTTTTGGACTTGGTAGGGTACTGCCTACCTCCATCTGAGGTGAATGCTCTTCTATGAATGTCTTTCTGCTGGGCATCTTGATGTCATGAAATATAGGAAACTAATCATTGTACAGTGTTAATATATGGTATTTGATTCGGAATTTGCTGAGAGTATCACTTGCTGGTGGACCTTGTGAGGCTCTGAGGCCATGATCAGTGTCTTAAAATGGAACTAGCTCAAGAACGCGAAACACTGCAATCTCTGATGGACAGAGCAGTGTCATGATTTTGGTATTACTAGGACTGCAATCATACATTTTAATGAATTAGAAAACTACGCAATTATGAAACTACAAAAGCGCTTGTGGTCAGCAAGGTCAACAAATTAAAGAATGCACTATAATGAAAAACAACAATCCCTTCACATCAGCCTCAGAACAGCCTCACGACGGAGGCAATGCCATCTTAGTTGATCTGACACAGAGCTCTCTGGAATTGTTTATTGGGCCAAATCAGCTGCAACCAATAGAATAAAGACAATTACCAAGAGACTTTAATGCTAGTTTATCAAAAATAAATCAGATTTAACTCAAAAAGGCAAAAGTTACACTGTTTCCATCAACCTGGAACTCTTTAAGATTTTAAAGATGAAAATTATTAGGATTGAGAAGCTGTTATCTTAAAAATGCAATAGGACTTGTGTTGGATAGGAGACAGCAAATATAAATTGTTGCAATCCGCAATTTCACACATTTTAGGGAATATGATTTAAAAGGGCTAATTGTATTCCCACTTACTCAAACATTTCCCCTGAAAGGATTTATTTGCTGCCACTGTAATAAAAACTCATTCATTTGATACATCTTCATATAGAAAGAACTGTTGGATTAAATTCATATTAAAAGCAAATGTGTACACAGTTAACCATCAAATCAGGAAATCAAAATTTTGAGCACTCTCCTTGCCTGATGTCTGCAAATAGCATGCTTTATTCTATACATTTAGTCTATATTAAAGGAACCCAGGAAAGTGAAATGCTGACATGCTATAGAGAGGATTTTCTTAAACTGCCTTTAAAATGCCAGCTGTGTGTATTATCAGTGCATTTGAGAGGATGACATGGTAAGAACACAGTACATCTCGGTGGCATCGTCAAAGGAAAGCTTCCGCATGGAATGTCATCTTTACACTTCCTTTGTCTGGATCACCACCACCACAGCTTTCCTGACAGGCTATGCTTGGATTTGCTCGAGTGCACAGGGTCCACGCATGGGTCTTAGAGCTAGGAAAATCATATGCATTGATGGTCAGAGCTCAGAGAAAAGTCTGAAAGGTTAACTTTGCTTTCTGGACCACTAACCTGAAAGAAACACCACTAGCCAGTTGCTGAAAAGCAGCTAGCTGACCACACAGGCTCTGGCGGTGGGATGAGAGGGCACAATCTAGCTCTTACCCCTGAATTGACTCAGCTGCCTTTGCAACATCAAAGCCTTTGCAGCACTCCAGGGGTGCTCCCAGCCCTTTGAAATGATACACATTTTGTGTAAGCTTTTACAAATAAATGAATAACTCCTCAGCAGAGACCAAGCCTGGGAAAATATCAGACCCCAAAAGTGACTATTTCCATGAATTGTGTATGTATCAGTCAGTAGTTACAGTTACAATTGTGTCAGTCCCTATTATAGCAGACAGCACCATTTTTCCTTTCTAATTGTATTTGTTAGCAGATGGACAGAAAAAACAAAAAGTAATAAGAGCATCTATTTACTCTTTTTGGTAAGATCCTAAGTGTTAACCTCATTCTTTCACTAGCTGGATGAACGGCAGGAAGATAGCTCTTATATGTATGCATTTCTCATAAATGTGCCATTGATTTAGATGCTTGTTTGAACCTAAGTTTTGAAAGGAAAAAAAAAAAAAAGTCTTGACAGAAGTAAAACTTAAGGGGAATGTCTGATAACGAAAAAGAGCCTTTCTTCATTATAAAAAACCCCACAGAAAAACATTTCACCAACTTTTGTCCACCCTTCAATCCCCACAAGCCAAAAGAGCATATATTATAAAAAACCCCAAACTTTGGAGCTTTGCCTAGAACTTTATGAAAATAGCTCCTGCTGGGTGGGGTGCAGGAACACACACAAAACCCCATAAAAGTCCAAGGGTGTGATCTTTTCACGAGGCTCAGGCGATAACCATCATGTCCTTCAAAGGTATTATCTCTGAATGGATACCTGAATTCATGCAATAAAAAATGTGAAAAAAAATTCTTCTGGATGTTCTTGGACATTTTTCAGCATTGAAACTGCTGATGCCTTATATACCACGCACAATTTTCAGTGCACTCCCAGAAAACAGCACATCAAAAAATTTCCAGTCTAAAATGCTATTAGAATAATAATACTTCATAAAAACTGAATGGAGAATATGGTTATGATTTATTACAGTTAATAGAAATTGTATTTGTAGGCTAGAATTGAAAACGTGAAGTTCTAGCTTCAAAAATATGTACAATGTGGCCATCTAATAATTGTACATCTCTGAAAATTCATGTATATATTACACAATCAGTGTATGCATTATGGTAAATACTTGTTCTTAATTTCAATTATTCACCAGAGATAAATAAATCTACAAAAATAATCTTATGATTTATTTTATCATTAGTATTTGAGCATCTAATATAGGATTGGAAACATTACCAACACCTATTTGAAAAGGCTATTTTTAATGAAGTATTTACTGAACTTATGGAAAGCTGTAATTATATCTTGGCTACTGTTACTTGCAAAAATAACAAATACATTTTATTAAATGCAAACAATAGAAGATAAAATTGCAGATATAAGTTTGAAGAGAGAAGACTGTATATTTTATGTTTTATACCTATCCATAGGCCAAATATTTCATTTGCAGTCGATGAGAAATTGCTCATTTTGACCAAAAAGAGAAGGATCTCACTGTTGAAGTCTTATGGATTAGCTCACCACTGTAACTAGTAAATGACAGAAAACCATACAATTGATAAAACAAAAAAAAAAGATTTTATGGTTTGATAACGTACAAATTTAACAAAAAGAGACACATGAAATAGCATATCCCTTTAATATAGTTGGGTGATGTTGCTGGGAAAATATTAAGCTCTAATATTCATATGATTTCAGTATGGATAAATATACTGGCCATGTAATGTTTACATTTTCAGTTACTGTAATTCTGTACAAAGACCTTGTGAAGAAAGTGCTCAGAGCTCCAACACTGTTAGGAAACATTACGCTTGCATGGTTATATGCGTTTTCGGACAGTGTGTCATTTAGTAAAAATTTAAAAGAAAAACACATATGTGGAACCCCATGTACATGTAAAGATCAAGGGCTCACACACATCCACACAAGAGGAGCATCAGTCTGCTTCTGATAAAGAGGAGCGTATTGCAGCGTGCGGACTTCTGGAAGCACTGTTATCCTGCAGTGAGGAATTTGCAGAATCTGCAGGACCCTACAGCGATCAAGGAAGTTTGTGTTAACAATGCAGTGCTCCTGCAGGACAAAAATAAATGCTCTCTTTTTCACCTTTTTAAAAATCAGGTTTAATGGGAGAATACAAGCAACTAACCAAACAGTAACTCTGGTTTTGTAGGAACAATGTGTGACATATATTTCCTACTTAAGTAAAAACTCTTCATTTTAGTTTGATTTCTTATAATTTAATTTAGCATTTTGATGGTATTTTTTAACACATTGAGAATGCTAAAACTGAAATAGTATTCACTAAAAGCTTTAAAAATTACATTGAAATTCTGTACTAGATAAATAAATTGGTGTTCTCCAATATAAAAGAGCAAGTTAAGAACTGGAAACAACTTCCTTCAGCAAGTTGTTTCACAAAGAAATAGATCCTTAGCTTTGGAGAATCTTTGCTAAGTTAATGGTACATCACATGGATACAGGACCCCAACTGGTTCAAGCCATACGCCATACTATTATCTCAATAGCACCCAGAACCTTATTCCACTTTCTGGCATGAAATGCATTTGTATTGCTAGTGATGTTTTTAATTCTCAGAGCAAAACTCAACTTGCAACATTCATGTAAATTATTTACAAATATTGCATCCTTATTTCTGAATATTTATTGAAACATCGCTTTCCCATTGGTTATTAATATTATTTGGCTAAAATAGAAGCTCCCTGCCTGTCAAATTAGAGAAGCTTAAGCCTTCAGACAGACAGAAGTGAGAACGTTCGTTTTGAATGCCTGATAAGGCTACATCAGCACCCCAGCACACGCACACAAGCAGAGATTACATACAGGCAAACTTGGTATACATTTGTCTGGTAGAAGACAAATGGTGTACTGAGCCAGGAGCCAGAAGTTGAGGGAGATAGAGTGGAAAATTTGGTCCAGAAAAAAGAAACCTTCAATGTCTAGTCCTGAAAAATAAAAAGGAAAGTAAAAGGAGAAATGGCATAGAGTCAAGACTGTATTATCTGGAAAATTCTTCAAAACACAGTTTCTTCCCCTCCTCCGTATAGTCCTTAATGTAAGTGTTTCCTGGCCAAGATGAGTGAAGGGAAGAATGCTTGAATACAGACAACATAGCTGATATTGTTTCTTTCCACTGCATGTTGGCAGACAACCTTGCTTCTCTCAAATCCCATAGACTGATAAGAAAAGTTAATTTCACCAATTTATTCTCTGAAATACTGTGTCCCAGTGGGAATACTGTATGAAAATGTTTGGCAAATAAATCTACTGTTTGGCAGATATTCAAAATTATACTGGAAGATATTTGAACCATTTTTTCCGGCATAGCAAATTTTTGCAGGAAAAAAGATAACAAATTCATTTATTTTTAGTTTAATTTCCTTGTTTTCCAGAGGTAGAACTATTTTTAAATGCTATGTAATATCAACATTATCAACTATAGATTAATAAAAAACAAATTAGGGTAAAACAATAAGTCTTTTCCCTTTTGAGGATAAGCATGACTCCTAAATCAAGGAGCTGGATTTCCAATATACATCATTAAAAACACTCTGCTAGGATTGTAAGATGTGGTTACTTTACTATAACTATTTGTTTATAACTCTCAAAAAGATTCTGAATCAAATATATCTGCATTTCATTTCAACGCAGACCAATTCTTTTTGAAATTAAAAAAATCCTTTCATTACAGATTAACTAAAAAAGAAAGGTTTTTTTCAGGTTTAGAAATTTAAACCTTGCTTCAGAAATACCTCAAGAGCTTGTCCATCCTTTTTTTTTGTCTTATTTCAAGAGAGTTAAACTTGAGTGACTAGCAGGCAGTGATAAGACTGCAAATTGCAAGTGCAAATTTATGTCAAAATTCTGTAAATAATTGCTACTAATAACTGGGAGGTGTCTTCCTCACCTAAATATCAATAAAGCAGCACTGTACCATGCATCTCTCTGAAGCAGTATATGAGTGTGGCACATACAACTGTCTGCCCTGCATCACGGGCGTACCACGAGGGGTACATGTACTACATGTGACAAGCCCCCAGGAATCCCAGTAGAATTCAAAGACAGAAATTCTCCACCTCCATACACAATCTAGTCCAATGCTTATCTTCTCCTGCAGTTATAAAGCTTTTCTCAATAATATAACCTAAGTTGCCTCTGCTGCATTTTGAACCCGTTACTTCTTGTCCTAGTGCCAAGGGACATGGAAAACAATTTATTCTCTTCCTATTTGCAACAACCTTTTATATATTCAAAGACTCTTATCATGTGTCCCCTCAATCTTCTCTTCGCTAGACTAAACAAACACAGTTCTTCCAGTCTTTGCTCATGGGTCATATTTTGTAGACCTCTGATCATTTTCTTATTCTCCCCTGGATTCTCTCCAACGGATCCACATCTTTCCTGAAGTTCAGTGCCCAAAGCTAGACACAGTAGTCCAGCTCAGGCCCCACCACTGCTCTGCACACTGTAAACAATTCATGTCTCTTACATTTAGCGTTTCTGTTAACACATCCTTGTACACCTGCTTCTTTTATCGGAGTATGACATAGGTGACGTTTTGGATCCTCTAAAATACTCAGTTGCTCTTTTGGCAGAAATATTGCATTGTCAATCTCATCTTGTCTTTCTGCAGGTGATGTTTATTTCTCCCTACTTTGCACTCCTCCTTACTGAACTCCATCATACCTATTTCTGATGTATGATCTCAGATCCAAATCTCAGCCTCCAAATAATTTGCTTTAGACAGCTATCCATGACTTTAAAAGGTACACAATATGTACATGGACATGTTTTTCCTCACAGCTGACAAAGGTCTATTCTTGCTGGGTAAATCCTTACAAGACCATCGGTAGAAAAGATACTTACATTCTTACTGTTTTTGTTCAAGCCGGGAGTGCGCTTTTGAAACCAATCTCTTAGTCATTCCTATTGAGTGTACTTTTGGTTCCCAGTGTGGAGCAGCCATCAAGGGCTCAGAGTGTACTCCTTTTGGATGAAATACAGTCAGAAGATGTGCTTAGTTCAGTGGAGCAGACTGGAGCAAGCCCAGAGCTCTGTAGCATGTGTTGTGTACAAGGTGGTCTTGGCACTAGCTCATGCACTCTTCAGATGCCTTCCCATTCATCTGCATTGCTGGCTTATAGATGCAGGCACAAGTGAGCACGAAGTCACTTCTGGCAGATGTAATGGGGTAGCTATATAGGTATGGGATGCTTCTTTCAAACTGAATTATTACCTGCACAAAAATAATGACCTCTACTGAATTTAGCCTATTTTTAAAATTATAACAATTGCAACTTGCCCTTATTATTATCTCATAGTTCATTCTTGCATGGAAGCAGGAAGGAGGAACATTAGTTGCATCTTGGCATTTATCCCCTCATATTGCAACCATTTACCCATATTTTGTATATAGTATCCTCAACTGAACTCTCCCAACTCATGTAAGGCCACTTGTTTGTTTTTTTTTCTTTTAAACAGACTAGTACCTACAGCATGAGACCAGTACCTAATCTGTGAATAGGCCATTAATCTAAGGAATGATGTATTAATGAAGTAAATTGCAATGTTTAATGATATGGGAGTAAACATATCTGCATTTACAGAGACTGAAATAATACATACCTAGCTAAGTATATTCCACTGGCAAAAGGCTGCACTGAAACACAAATTCCACTAGCTAATAATGTGGAAATAACTTGATATTCCCCATGGTTAAATACTATATATAATGAAGATACAAGCCGTGGA
This sequence comes from Phalacrocorax aristotelis, assembly GCF_949628215.1. Taxonomy (NCBI): domain Eukaryota; kingdom Metazoa; phylum Chordata; class Aves; order Suliformes; family Phalacrocoracidae; genus Phalacrocorax; species Phalacrocorax aristotelis. The sequence continues at coordinate 26,236,418 of NC_134278.1, read as the reverse complement.
AGCCCAGTATTTGCATAAAATACATTACAAATTATAACCTTAGTTAAACTACCTTAGACATCTCAGATACCGAATCATTTTGGACAGTAGTCCAACTTTCTTTTTTAATCAACACAGGATATTGTGCAGTGAGCGTCAATAATGACATTTGTTTTGCTGGCTTAGGGACGTGGGGAATCCTTCCATTCTCCTTTAACAGTAAATGATAAATCCAGGGCTGTCAACAGATTTGCTATACCTGGCAAAGTGCAGATGAATAATGCTTTGATAAATAAAAGAGTTTTCTATTCCAGTAATAACAAAATGAGTGGTTTTGTTGAAAGGAAAAGCCTGGCAAATGTGAAGGGTTACACAGATGCTCCCAAAAGGCTCTTTCCCCGAACAGCTGCATTAACCCACAATAAAACTAATCTTAACATTAAAAATAATTCCTAGTTTTATCTTTAAAATATGAATATGTGAATCCTTTTGCTCTAGCTCAACAGACTGAAATGATTTAAGCGAAGGCAGAGTACGTTCTTCTCTCTCTCCTCTTTAGTTTTAGCTGAATGCCATTGCAACGCCCAGCAGTAACTCAGTGTGTGCCAAACATGAATATTTTTAAGCGTCATTTGAGTTTTAAAGGCTACAGTAAGTGATGGGAACACAATCGTCTTGGGAATCTACAAATAACTTTAAAAAAAGCTTATAAATCTGGCTTTCATGGTTTGGTTTTCAACAGCTTTATGAAATATGTCAAAGCTTGAACACAGTGAGTCCGTTTTCCTTCAAACTTCTTAGGACTGACTTTTCTCAATCTTTTTTTGATATGCTGCAGCGAGACAAATAAAATGGACTTGGCTTTAAAAAACAGGCATCAGCAAATTACTTTTAAAAAAGTTGCTTTGTTCTTGTAATTTTTTTTTTAGTATCAACAGAGGAAAAAAGTACCCTCTAAGTAGGGCAGCCTGAAGTATTGCCACATCAACAAAACTAATAAATGCTTCTGTTCAGCACCTAATGTATTACAACACAACAGACCACATATTAACAAAAAAGTGATGATTAATTAAAAGCTGTTTTTCTTCTCAAATTGTTTAAAAAAGATGCATGGTAGTGACTGAGTACAGCAGAAACCTGGAGAATTGCATTCAGAAGTTACATGTAATCCTCTGTACTTACATTGAAACACATGCACTACAACAATAAGTAGCAGGGAACGCTTGGTTTTTAAAATACAAACTAAAGTGTCAGTTGAAATTACATCAATATTCAACAGAGAAAAATCCTTACCATTATCTGAGAACTACTGAAATAAACCCACTGAAAGAGATTACCTGGCATCACACAACTGGACGCCACTGCTGTAGAATGCTGCCAGCTGCAAAACGAGACCAGGTTCAGGTTGCTCTCAGAAATTCTGGATAGAGCTACGACCACAATCGCCTCTGGTCTACAATTTCCCCGATTAGTACTGCTTGGCATAAATACTTCTTTATGTGTAATAACATCTCTTCACTTAATCTATGTCACAAATTGGAAGAAAAGATTCCATAGGACATATGGAAAGCAAAGACATTTAATTCTCCAGCACTGAGAGCAGCAAGTGAAGCTGCCAGCACACACAGCAAAAAAAAGTGTTTAATTATTTGACCAGGTGCTTTTTGTCAATCATGTTTTTAAATGACAGTTACTCAAGAAAACTTTCTTTGAGAGCACTGCTTTCTTCATAGGTGTGAAACAAAGCACATGATTAACATTTTCTATATGAAGATTTTTTTCATGAACTCTTGTACTTTCTAGCATGACAATAATATAAGATTACAGAAGAAAGAACTTTGGCTATACAGCAACAGCAAGCTGGGATGGTTTTCTGTATAGCTGAGGGAGAACAATTTATGATATGAATACAGAGTAATTTTAAAGCTATGAAAGTTGGTAGGGCAAAGGTACAGTACCTGACACCAAATTTTCTCTCTGCTTTTTTTTTTTTTAAACCAGGGAATTTTTCAAGTGAATGGCAAGCCTTTGAAAGGGGTTTATTTTAACAAAGTGAAAAAATAATTCACAAACCACAATGATAAGTTGTGCATGGTACCAAATGATGCCCCTCTAAAAATAGCTTATTCCAATACCTGTTTTGATATTTGAGTTGATGCTTATCAGCTGGTGAGCTGATACACCACATTTACAGAATATTACCTCACTGCTTTCTTCTCAAGAGTCTAGAGGAGGCAAAGTAAACACTGTGTCAGTAACCTTACCAAATGCTGGAGGAAAACAAGTCTAGCATTAGATCTCAGTTGTTGCTGCAAGTAAGGAGATGCCATTTTAGAACATAAGTCTCATAACCTTACTCCTGATTAGGATTTCAAATGCATTTAGGATTTGAAAATGTGATAACTTTTCCACCTTTTTTCTTTTCTATCGCTTCTTCCTAGTTTAAATTTATTTTAGTTACAAAGATAACAGAGAAATATTCATTTGACTTATCTGATATTTGCATTTGGTCTTGTAGGAACTATCTTAATGAAAATAAAATAAATGTGTGACTCTACAGGTGAAGCTATTGAAGTGCAAATCTAAAGTAGCAGGAAGATTCACTGAAAAGTGAATCACTGATTCACAGAAAAGTTCACTTCTGTTTACTGCAAATGTAATGATGATCTTGTTAAAAACTTCTGTAGAAAAAATAAGTATTGTTATAAATACCACATGGAATTTGGTTTTGTTTTATGATCACCAGCTATGACATGGTTAAAAACAGAGAACAAGGCAGACTTATTATGGTAGTGGACTTTCAGTGACTTCTCATGCTAGCTGGGCAAAGTTTGTAGGGTCAAACCGCTGACCCTGTCCTCCTTTCCGAGTTCCTTTCCTATATTCCTACTGCTCTTCATCTAAGAATGACGCAGGGCAGAGACGCTACTACTTTTCAGTTTATCTGGATTTTATCTGAAGTGCTTTAGTGAGAGCAGAAAGCCTTTTCCTGAGGCTGTCATTTCCTAAGCAAGCAGCTGCAATTCGAAAACCAAAGGATACTCAGCAAGGACTGCATATAAAGTATAAGCAGCTGGGTATTTGCGCTTAGACGCAGGATAAATACTCTGAAGTACAGGAGCAGTTGTGGTCTTCAAGCAAAATTACTAGTTCTTTTCTAGTCAAACAACTGGATAGCATAGATAAAATACAAATGCTCCATAACTCCTCTCCTACACACTAGTTTTCTAGTAAAAGTCTGTAAATATTTACCATATCTGGCTCTGTCCCAGTCCAGAATTCCCATGAAAATCAATGGGAGTACGGTGGGTATATCAGGAATACAGCTTTAGCCCTATAACAATGCAAACTACCATGATGCAACAGAAGGTACTGTTTGTATTGATACGTACTATACTAAAGTATATACATTACTCAGAGGATGGGGAAAAAGAATCTAATCTAGCTAGTCCTGCATAAGGGCAATGGTTTAAAAATGTCCTGCATGCTCACTGGACCAAGTGTCTATTTTAATTTTGAAATGATATTAACTTTAGAATTCAGGAGCTGACATGATAGTTCTAATGCTACCCATGGAATGTTTTCTTAAAATTACATTATTGATTAAAGCACTAATGCACTTATCCTTATGCTATGGGCCAGTGCTGGGAGAGCTACACAGCCATCATTGCTCAGACCGTCGGTGGAGGAAAGGAGACTCACTGCACAACACTGGAATACTCCTGGGGTTAAACAGAGGAACAGTAATGATGGCATTTGGAGGGAATTTAGTAAAATCCTTCTCATTCAAAGAAGGCCAGCGTCATACAGACCTTTGAAGGATAGGAAAGGCTAAGTCTTCTACACAGAAGATACACATGCAAACTCCCAAGTGCCTTTTAAAGATACCACAGCTGAACAAAACTGCATGGTATTGTCATGCTCTGCTGTATAACAGACCTATTATTACAAACAAATATGACAATTAAAAAATAAATAATCCCATACTAAACTTAAAACAGTAGTTTTATCAATTATCAACTTATCCAGATGTTTACTTCTGTGGCGTGCAGTAAAGCTGAAATCAGATATGAGAAGACTAGAAGGACGAAAAAAGCAGAGTATTTTGATTATGCAAGCCTTACATGTTTTCACAAATGTAATACATCAGGCTTCTATTGCTAATTAAAAGCTGAATATATTCACTCGGACACACTCTGGTTGTGCCAACGTGATATACTCACAAAGCATGCACATGAGTGTGACAGCTAAAGAGCAACAGAGAGCTCTGCACATAATCTAAACCTAAATCTGTATGTAATTTCCTTCCCTTTGTTAATTGAAGATTAAAACTAAATCAAGGGGAAGCCTTCTATGAGACTACTTCCAACAACAGATGACTCAACTAGCACCTGAGAATTTGTTGTGCTTGTGTGTACTGAGGTTCTGAACTTCCTGTTTCAATAAAATACCAAACAAGTTGTGTTTCCTTTACAAATAAGCTATTACATCAAGCCCTGTTCCTATAATTTCAGTTTTTGTCTGCATTCCAACATTTTCTTTGGCAAATGTAGAAACATTCTAATTAAAGAGAAGAGAAAAACAAGCATCATTCATCATGGTAAGAATGAATGCTCAAGAGAACATCCTTACTAGTTACTTCGTTCATTCAGTTTAATTTGGCTTTTGAAGTGCACTTCATTATGGCATGCAGTTCTCTGAGATGAAACACAGGTAACAGGGTTTTCACTAATAGTGTCTCATGAAAGGTAATAATCAATTCCCCTAATGCCATACAAACATAATGCCATCTGTGAGAAGGGATTCAAAAACATTTTTAGAACACCAGAATATTTGAAATATACTGTTTTGCAGCAAAAATCACCTACTATTATAAATTGCTAGATACTTTAACATAATTTGAAAATATTTTCTTTTTTAAACAGAAATGGTCCTGTGTTGTCCTCAGCATGATCTATAAGATCAGAGTAATAAGAATCCTTTACAATGCTCTTTCCTTCATTTTTACAGTTTTTGCTAATGTTTAGATGACAGATGAGAGACCTCTGTCTTCTTTATTTGCAATTGCCATGAGAAAGACAACTTCCCACAAAAAAGTTAAACACCAGACCTGCAAATGCAACATAACGTAATTGTTTAAGTACAATACAGCCTATATATTACAATATATGTGGTTTCTTTCATAAATTTATTTAACTATGGAATTGGAAGTGCTGATTCACGAAGGCAGAAGTTCAAACTTAAAATGACATTATAACAGGAGTTATAATTAATCAGGCGAATGCCATTTTGGATAAGAAGATTGACTATTACTAAAAGGTGTCCACATGCACATCATATCTTTGTGGACAGCACTGCTTCCTTTGCTTATAAACCAAAGGCAAGTTGTCAGGCAAACGCAGTTAAAACCCCAGTCAGCTACTCAGGGATGTGTTCTAGACAAATCTGGAATGCAGTAGAAGAAACATGCACTGTAAATGGTTGAAGCCAGCAGAGGATGCTGAAGACTTCTGACCACAGAAATAGCCACTACCACGTCTGCAACATCCTCCAAAGACAGCACTAAAATAGAAATAGTCCTGTTAGTCCTGAAAAAAAAAATCCTAAATTTGAGAAATGATCTCATCAACCTCCAGAAAAAACAGAAAAACCCAAGAAAAAACATTGTCTAATTGCATGTCAGATGAGCCAATGTATCTCCTTCAGGCATCTCCTACATAAGTAAGCAGCAAGCAGCCCAGTCCACACAGCATGGAGAATATGACAGGATCACACTATGCTACTGCTTCAAGAGGGCACATCGTTTGTTTTATAGGCATGTGCTGAGCCACGCTGACAACTAAATGGGATGGGACAAACAGAGCTTTCCATGATTTATGTCATTCTTATTTTATAGTTTTTCTTCTAAGCTACAATGAAATACATAATTTCAAATGACAAAGTTTTGTGCAAAACTTCTTAATCAAAATACACAATGTTGCTTATCTCTTTCACATAAGACTAAACCCAGAAGTTCAATAATAATACTCAATAAAACCTATAAAGTTTGACCTTGCTTTGTGTTGAATCTGCAGCTCTTTCAGGCACCTAAAACTTAACTCAATTCAGGTAAGAATCTCTAAGGCTAGGCAAAACTTCTGACAGACCTCTAAAGCTTTAAGACAAGTTATTCAGTTTTAACATGCTAGCAATGAATGTTTTAAGTTGGTTCTTACATGTTTGTTCCTTTGATTCTAGGAAGTTAGTATTAAACAGAATTTTTACACTTTTTCCTGGATTGTCCAAAATGCATTCATTTAAAAGATACTAATTAACAGTTACTGTAAAAACAACCAACACAATTACACCCCATTCACTACCCATAAAACTCCCCTCCCTCAGGCAAACATACCCATTAAACCTCTCTCTCTACAACAGCTTCAAAAGTAGTCATGCCATGCAGTAAAGACTATTGAAGGTCAGTAGAATCAGGCTGCCTGGAATCAGCTCCACAGGTAAAAGACCCTCATGTCAACTATCGCCAGTGTCTTCTGCTTGAAAGGAAGTTGACAAAGCCTCCAGGCCACAAATAAATTTGCTAAAATGGAATATGTGTAAAGTGTGACCTTTCAGCCAGATTAGGAAAAAAAAAAAGGATGGAAATATTCTTCTGTACATCAAAAGGTCCCTGGGGAAGACACTATCTTTTGTTTTGGATTTGTACAATGCATTAAGATGCAAGGTCTGGTTTTACATGGAAAATAATGAAGAATACTGCCATTATAATAGTAATATACTGACTAGTGAACTGAGGCCCTTTTTTGATTGCAGCCTCTGGAACCAACTTTAGGCAAATATTAAATAACAGTGTTTTCAAAAATTATGACTTTAGATGATCTTTTGAATAGTTCTGATAAATAACTTCAATACACAAGACATAAATCATTGTAAGAAAAACATGACAATGGAACTTCTTGTCTTTGAAAAAGCGTCCAAGGTCTACAACAGAATCTCATCAACTCATAATAAATCACAAAATAGTAAGAACAATAACAGAAGTATGTCCATATATACATATATTCACAAGCACAATAAATCAAAAACAATGCAAAATAAATCAGCTGAAGTTGGAATTTGGTTCCGCAACTATCTTACGAATACATTTTAAAATTGATTATTTTTTCTTGTTTGGTTGGAGCAAAGGTATGGGAGTTAGGAATCAAAGGAGCCTTAATTACAACTTTTGTATCAGTGAAACTTAAGACTAGCAGGACAGAATTTGGCACAGGTTCATGGAGTATTTTCTTCGTATTAGCTGTGAATTAATTCAGCCTCGATATTGGAGGACAGAATGCAGCAGTTAAGACCATACCTTAGACACACTTATGAAAGTCTGAGAAGAGGAGCTGTATCAGCTAAAATATACTTTCTAATGCTCTCTGGAGATGAGTAAGACTCTGTAACTGAGAATTACATTCAGAAAAATATCTTATCAGGTATGTAGACCATGATCCTACACTGTAGAGACCTTGTCATAGACTTAGTGTCATATGCTGTTGCAAGAAGATGAGTTGCAATACATCCTTTTGCTTATGACTAAATGAAGAAACAGAGCAAGGAATCTGTTAAAGTAAGGGAACTTTAATTAAATGACTAAGATTCACTTTTGCGGGAACTATGCATGACACTGTGTTTTGAGGGAGTCAGATTTATAACTAACTTTATTGCCTGGATATAGTGTACTACAATTATGAGAAACAAAAGCCAACAAGAGCATCTCAACAGCTGTCTCCACTAAAACCACTAGACTAGAAATCTTCCTTTTCCAACATGAAGATAACTATAAACAGTCACCATGAAGTTCCACCATATTGTGGCTTCTTCAGGTGTTCCATTTGGAACTACTGTTAAATACAGGTTAGTCTTGGTATTAAAAAAAACATGAAATATGTCTGTGTCATACTATAATGATAAGAGCACATAATTCAACACATTTTTCCTCTTATAAAACAATGTTACTTGATATATGCATTTTACTGCACTACATAGAAATAGTTCTTTAAAATGTCACCATTTAAATAAATAGAATGTATTTTGGACTGACAGCATTTTAAGCGTTACAGGTAAACACTGCATACAAACTTGATTTACTGTTATGCAACAAAATATACATAAACAATTTCCTTCTACCATAACAAGTGTGGGGGTCAAGTGAGACAAAGCAGGATTTCTGAAGCTTTAGCTATATAGCCCCTGTGGGGCTCCAATGGCTTAACCAACAAAAAATCATTCATATGCAGGAGCCAGGAGGTTTTCTAGCACATAGTGGTCCCATGAAACACTTGTTCTTCCAGCTTGTTCATATAAGAAAGACGGAACACTAATTCTTCTGTCGCTACCATCTACACATGCAATTTAACTTTCACTCATGAAATGTTGAGCATGTACAGAGAAACCTTTTTTACTGAAGGATAAAAGTATTTAGCTGACAGTGACTGAAAACAACCATGATTTTCTAGGCATTAGGATAAAATACATTACTTACCCTAGGAAAAAAAAAATATAAAAGCTAAAAGCTGATTATTATTAGCATCAAGCACTCTTGCAAAGTGTACGTGACCATCTGCCAGCAAGCTTGTAATGAATCATACAGGCAAACACAATCACAGTGTAACATCACCAGCAGAGAAAAAAAAAAAGACAAAGGCACATAAACTTTACCAGATTTTTGCTACTGTGGAAAAAAGACCAAAATATAACTTCAATTGTGTTTTAATATGATAACACAACTTCCCCAAATACTGATTTTCTAGAAGTGTGAGGTTACAGTTCAGACAATAATCTAAAAGTAGAATGTGTTACAATTACAACAAGCCAGAAATCTACCAAAACAATATCAAGAGAACAATATAAACCTCTATTTCTTCCTCGCAATGAATATTGGCTGCAAAGAAGACTGGGCCCAGCTCTGTTCTTTTTATTAATATCTATACATTAATTTCAGCTTCCTTACTCCAGGTTTTGCTTGCTCTTCTGGCGCCTTGTAATCACAATATTGCCCATATAAGCTTATGGAAACACATCCTAGTATTTCTTCTCAGTTAAGGATGATCTCCTCTCAAGAAACTTGGAACCAAACCCAAACGCAAACAAACAAAAACTGCAGTTTTGGTTTATGAAATGTATTCTATGTTTATATGCAGAGAAAACTCTGGGCTGGAATCAGACATCCTGTCAACACTTAACGCCTTCATTTAGCAAAAAAATTTACATTCACTCATTTTTCATTTCCATGTTAGTCCAAACCAGCTGAGTGGAGAGAGGAAACTGGTGGCATATACTAAAGTTACTAGCAAAGTAGCCGATGAAAAGTTCTTGTGACCCAAGTGTTGCAAGGCATTGGGATCCTATTAGTGCGATCTACAAGTCCATCATGCTGTAAGCAGGGACCACAAAGTGGTAAAAAGGAATTACAGACACTGATTTTTATCCTGGAGAACTAGCTATGTAGCTAAAACAGAGGTCTTTTTAGCAGTTAGTTGGGGTGTCATGTGCTCTTTGTAAACCCTTACAGGACATGATCATGTGCTCAAGTGCATAAATCAGCCAGAAGCCACACAGGTAGGTGGGTGTCCTTCCCAGAACGGGCTCCTGAGCAATAATCAGGTGCATCCATAAAGTCCAACAGGTTTCTGAAACTGTTTAGTCTTTGCTGTTGTGTTTGAATATGCTACGTATGTCTTAAAAAACATCTTTTGGATAAAATTGGCCTTTTGACTCATGATGCCTTTGTAAACTAACATTTAAAGGACACAGTCCACAAAAAACTACGTTATGTCTTCCTTCTTCCAGTTTGAGCCAATTTCCCTGGTATGGAAGCAGGATGTACTACAAGTTCTCATGTCTTCACTGGTAATAAAGGATAAAATTAGTGCCAGGCTCAACAATCTGTCTTTATTAAATAAAAATAGTGATTTGCATTCCCATCCTGAATATATAAAAATTTCTTTCTTGTCTGTAGCAATGTATCAAATGAATATAGGGATTATTCCGAGTTTCACAGATGTAACACAGACAAACTAACCGCAGCAGAATATTATATGGAGAAGCAGCATATGACTTGCAGAAAGTGATGGCCTGGCAGCCCATTCTTTGACCTAGTATTCGAAGTGAGATGATGCCAAGTACGTGGTTTCTGCCATCTCTAGTAACATAGTTAACATTGAAAACATGATAAATGAAGGCAAATATTTCTCAGGATTCCTTCTGTGAGACTGGGAGTTGACGTGCTTAGAAAAAAACTCCATATCAACCAGCTTGCACATTATAAAATTTCTATCTGCAGCCACCACAGTAAATTTTAGTAAGTGAAACCTGTATGCAACTGTGGATTTTATTGTGCTCCTGTAGGGAGGACGCCCAGTTCCAATATAATTTGAAGTTTTCAGCAGTATCAGAGGTACTGAGAGGACTTGCTTCTCATTAGGTATAATAAACACATACATGCCAATAAAGAGGGGTTCAACAGTATTAGATATATAAATAGATAGAAGAAAAAAGTCTCAAAACCAAAGTCAAATCTGTAGAATATTATCAGTTTTTACATGACCAACTTTGGAAATGTGAAAGAAAGGTCTTACAATCAGACTTTTGGTGGGATTTATGTGTTCAGGACTGCTAACTGAACTACCCAGAAATCAAGATTCTGGACTCCAAAATCATGCTAAGAAGAAAATAATGTTTTTTATTTATTTACCACCTTCTATTGCCATTTTGCAGGGTAACATTTTCATGCTTCTGTAACCATGATGAAAAGAAATATTTTCCCTAAATTTAAACTATCATTTTTCCTTAATCTAATCTAATTAGTTCACAGTCCAGGTTGTAAGAGACCAAAACGCTGAGTAACATAAGCCCGGGCAACACTGGAATGCCCCAAAACAAGGTAACATTTGTTTTTTACCCCAAAACCATTAGGAAAATTTATAATAGCTGCAGTTCAGCTTTCAAATAAAACCTAAAGTACTCGGGCCCGTAAGTATTAAAAAGCTATTATGCTTATCCATGTTTATGGATCAGAGATACATTGTTACCTGAAGATGCAAAGGTACGCTAGGATTTTTGGAAGACTCAAAGCCTGTATCACATATTACCTTTGAAAGTCTGACTGTCATTCACTTACGAACATTAAACTTTTAAAAGTTTTATACCATAAAGCATTCAATAGACTAGCAAGTACAGAATATATGGCTATTCCAGCTCAGAGATGTTGTTAAAAGTAGACTGTAACAGCTGAGACCAGAGCAGAATATAAACATTAAAAACAGAATGAGGATTTAGTAATCATTTATTCCTTTGGTTTTGTTGTCTTGCCTGTATCTTTTCTTTCTGCTGAGCTTGGCAGCTGTCCCACATAACAGGGGATGTCCTGTAGCACACAGTCAAGTCTTGTGTCTCATATGAAAAGCATATGGGGCATGGCTTTTCACATATTTTTATAGAAACCAGGCTGTTTTTCAGACGCCTATATTGGAAAAATGACACAGTGCATATGTGGATAAAACCTGCATTTACAGCAGAGGCAGTACTAACTACTGTGTGTTTGATGTCTGTGTGCAGAACTGTTACACAGTCCCAAACTGTCCTGAATTTCAACATTTCGTATTTAGGGCTCACAACTCTACTTTAATAAAAGAAGACTAACTAGAAAAACAAAAAAGAAGACAAGATAAGAAACCCTCTCTCCTTTATTTCTAATCCTGAATACCTTTGTTTTTGTTTGTCTTCAGTTCATTAAGATTACTTCATTCGCCCAGCTGTAATATGGGGCAATACTTACTCAGCCATCTGTCACTTCATTTTTTGGAAACAGATGCCTCATTCTGACATGGAAGAGCCAGCAAAGAGATGGAATTTGATGAAGGAATGTTTAATGAATTTACGAACATTGAGAAACAATGAGAGAGAACCAAGTTTCACTTATTATAAAGCCTGATTCTTGTTTGGACCAGCCACGAAAGCCAATATTTTAACTAGTGGTGACACCTCTTGGAAGTACTTCCAATTGTTTAAATAGTCCAGTGAATGTTTGGTGAGAAGCCGATGTCTTTATAAAAAATCCTCACTGTGTAAAGTTAATGTGAATGGCAACTGGTTGAGGATTCACACGTTCTGGTTTACTTTTAAAATACATTTGTATTTCAAATAAAGACAGTTCTTGGCCACTGTTCATGTCATTAACAGCTTTAAAAGCCTTGGGCCATCCTCTGTGAGCAGACGCAGGGTATCTGCAAATTATAATAATGGAGAACAGACCCACATTTTGTTTACTTCAGCAGCTTCTGACCATTGTGCATGTCAGAAAAAGGTTCTGACACTAGAAAAACCTTCTAAATGAGAGGCCCACAGTATGCCCCTAAAGCATCCCTTTTTTCTTAGTCCTCCAGGCTTTCAGTTTATTGAAATCGCTATCTTAAAAGTATGCGTTACTTTTCTTTATTGGGTGTGCTGCAGTCTAAAATTGTAGGCCAGCAGAGTTAGGTAAGGGGTAGGTGACTGCAGATTTTCTCCACCCTGTTGCGGAACCAGCGAGGTAAAATATATGAATACAAAGGAGCCTGCTTCACATAGAATAAATGTTCCAAAATAGAGGTTTTAAAAGTCAGAAATGATGCGTCTCAAGTTAACAGAACGCAAGAGCAGTCCGATTTTGATGTAAACTTTATGGCTCGTTATGTTGATGATGTCTATGAAGTGCATTTCTAAAAATTGTTAATTGTAAATATGTTTAAATAAGCATTATTTCTTAAAAAAACCTGAAACCAAAAGTAGCAATTAAGCTATTAATAGTTGAGAATAATTTGTCTGGTTGTAAACTTCTCAGTTAGCCAAGCAGGTTCACATGTGGGCAATAACAGTCTATGAAGCACAGTCTCACTCTGATGCTTTTAGTAATAGTAGGATGAACTACATTCTTTTGCATGCCACTGGTAGAATTAATAATATAAAACGAAGTTGTTCCAATATTGCAATGAAATCTAAAACCATAATAATTTCCAATATTAAAATATTGCTGCATCATATTGCAATAATTGTATTTAGCAGTCTTCAGGCACTAATATTAGCTTGTGGCTGACAGGTTTCATTTCATGGCTGTGAGAAAATTCAAGAATAATTTCAAATATATTAATTATATTTTCATCATCTGAAGAGGGATATTTTTTCTATAAGCACTTTTCACATGGAGGTCCAAGATAAACATTTTTATTTCTTTAGCAAAGTGATGAGGTTTAATGAGAGAAATTAAGAGATGAAAAAGCTTATTAGGTCATTTAATTCTTACTTCTGCCAGTACAGGATTTTTCTTCACATATTTCAGTGTTTTGCCCATCTATATTAAATTCCTCATGCAACAGATATTCCACTGCTTCTCGTGAGAGGCTTTTCTACAGCCTCATAGATCTTGGCCTCAAAAAATATTTCTTTATACTTGGTATAAAATTAAAACAAAGTTTAGGCCATGACTTCTAATCGTTTCCCTGCCTGCTGTAGTCCTGCCTGGAATACTTCACAGCTGGCTGAAAACTCAGCCCCCCACTAGCCTGTCCTTCCTCAGCCATCTAAAAGGGGGGGCTGCAACGGGGTTCCAGAACAGGCACTGCTTAAACATTTCAACTGACATTTATTTAGTGCTCTTAACATTAGAATATGTGCCTCCAGTGTAAAGGAATTATCTTTCCAGGGTGAATAATCTATTGAGACCCAATTTCTTGGCGGACTTTTTTTTTTAATCAATTCATAGTCCAAGTGAATCCATTACTGAAAAAGATGAGAGTCACAGCACTAAAGTTGGCATACAATAGTCCAAAAATTGTAATAAACTGAAAAAATACTGGTAATATACTAACAGCAGTTTAAGTTGAGTCAGTGGAACACATCTGAAATCTGGAATAACCATCACTTCTTTCAGTGAGTCAAACTACGACTCTTAGCAAAAGACAAGAAATCAGGTGGATTTACCCTCAGTTCTCATCTCCTTCTGCAGAAGAGTGGTTTGGAAAAGGCTCCTGTCCTTCCCATGCAGTTTACAGCAACAAGATTTTTATAAGCATGAAGCCAGCATTTGTACTGTCTAGTGAATTTCATGACATTCATTTCACCTAACTTCAGGTGCTTTCGCCTGAGCTTGTGACTCAAGAGTCCCCTTCGGATCAACAGAGAGAAATCTCTCTGACTCTACAAGGAAGCCTTGGGTGACCTGATCTTTGTATTTAATCAAAGAAGGCCACCATGACACCCTGTGCAAGGATACAATCTTCATTAATAGAAGAGGAAAATAGTCTAAACTGGCCAAGTTAGGAGATACTATTCAAATTGTCATGGCACCATCTAGTAAATATTTTAATCTTAATGTATGCATTGTTGTTCTTAAAAATTATACTTGAGTGGGCAAACAGGCAAAGGAAGGCAGAAGTCAGTAGAATAACATCAGCTGGTTATTAATTTGATGAATTAGATAAAAAGTTGTTTATGTTAAAGAAAAATGCTGTTCACTGGACATTACTTTTAATAGCATCCCACAGGCCACAGCCAAAGCAGTAACAACTGATAATATATCATTTAACACTAAGGTGAAGCCTTATTAATTATTTAAAATATGATTTGATCACAGATTTCAGATATTTGACTGAAGATACTGACTTAAAAATCAAGTGAGAACATAAAACTACAAGCAAGACCTTCTATAATCCAGTTTAAAATGAAGCTAGTAAGCTAAGATTGAACTATTTGATAGGATTTGTAAATGTAAGTCAGTTTGGCTGTGGCTAGCCTGAATGCGGATTCACATTCAAACAATATAGACATCACCAATGACAGTCTCCAAATTTCATTCACATGTATTTTTAGTGGGACAAAATAAAGATTTTTCAAAGATTTGAATTTTCTCTGTGTAGTGAAACGACTCAAGTAATAATTCAGTGAAAGACCAGTAAGAGGACTTTCTAATTGGTTTGTGTTGGGAAGAAAATATACCATTTTAATGATAGGATACTCATAAGAGATTTGATCTTCTGTACACATTCCACTGGAGATGGAGGATTATCTTTCCAGCAAACGATTTATTTGGAGAGATAAAGAACAGACTGTTACTCATCCAGTGAGGTACTTATGTTAATATTTACACGGCAATAGATGTTTTGCTAGATGGTTGTATGGAGGCAGGGAGTCCAAGCTCAAAGGAGCCCTAATCTTAGTAACAGTATGCAGGTAATCCTTGTACCGTCCCATCACAGATTCTGATGCCTCACTAAGCAGGGAAAAAAAATAGTTTAGTTCCTTCCTTTGCCTGTACAGCAGTAAGACCAATGATGAAAACAATACCCCGATTTTGTGGCAGAAACAGCAAGAGGGTGGGCACTGTTTTTAAGAACTATTACTGAACTATGTTTATTAGTATTGGAAAAAGCAAAGATTTATCTTCATGGAGTGCAAAAAGAGTTTGCCGTGGCTCTGTCCTCTTCAAATTACACATCCATAATACAGTTCAACAAATATGAATATATGAAAATATGCTGCAAATATTTTTCTTGCACTCTCCATAAAAAGGTTAGCATATGTACTGTATTTTTTTCTTGAGGGAAACAGATGTCAGGAACTAGGTGCCTTACTGTTGCCATAAATGTCCTCTCTCTCTCTGAAAGCTTTGTTTATTCCTCTTACACAGTTTCTCACTTCCTTTTCATTCTCTCTTTGACATCAGTTTATCTTTGAGTTCAGATTCTTAACTTGAACATGCTCTTCGGAAGTATGACATGCTGTTATTATCAAATAAGTGTGCTATTACCAGATGAGAGAACCTTCCGCTAACCTGAATGACTGCTTACAAGAGGAAGGGTTTAAATCACAGGGACTGGGGTGATTTGTTAGGCTAGCTTACTGTCAACTGCTTAGACATTTGAAAAATACATTCCTTTAAACAAATGGCAAATGCATTTTTCTTTAAGATGTCAGTAAGGCAGATTTCTCATTTTCCAAAGGCCTTCTGGATTCTTTCAGTCTGCTGCCTTTTCTTGTCAACATAATATGACATTCACATAATACAATAAAAGTCAAACCCTTACGTAAAGATTTTAGGTTTAAATTGTCCAAATGTACAAAACTGTAATTAAAAAGGCATTTTTCAAAAAGCATATAAACAGTATGTGAGCATATAAAGCAAGAGTATCAATTTTTTCACATATAATTCAATAATGAAGAGTAAATATGCACGATACGGAAACAATTTTTACAAACAGGCTTTAAAGGCCTTACTAGAGCTAGTTGCTACACATTAGCTGGCAAGTTATTTCATTCAGGTTCAAACTGATGGTAACCTGTTTAAACAAATGCCGTATTATGTTTTGCCCCGTATGAGAGACAGACAGGGCACAGCACTTGACACTGTCAGAGATATTCGGCAGTCCAACTGTAAGATCCTTAACATTAGCTGTAATTTCCATGTTAATTTTGAACTCATGCTATTTGAGTTTAAGATGTAATTACACTTGTTACCAGCTAAAGTTTGCTGTCATCATGTAACTCTGAAGAGAATGAGCCTTTGGGCACTATAGCCAAACGATATAAAAATGTTAAGGAGGAAGGACATACAGCAACTATTCTTCATAATCCTGGGACTCACTTCCTACTTCTGTACGTGGATGATTCATCTTTCAAAGATTAAAATAACACTCATTATTAAAAAATGCACACAGTGAAAGAAAGTACCATCTGTTCTACAAATAGGAACGTCACTAATACACTGTGAGAATCTTCTTAGATATCTGCATACATTGTTTGTACAGAGTACAGTTTTTTAGGTATTTGTATGTTCTACTTTAGATATCCCTTGAAAATTTTGATTGATAAAGGAAATCACTATAGAAGTAATGAAACAATTAAAACTAAGAAGAATTTTGCATTTAAAAGGTTTTGGAATGTGGAAGTGATGATGACAGGAATTTCAAAAAATTCATTCATGCTATCATTTTTGCTCAAGATGTGATATCATAAAGTCCCAATCTAAATTAACATGACCAAGTATATTTTAGGTACAGTAGCATCGACAACATACCAACCATTATCATATATACAGATATAAGTATGTATGTATATTAATATATAATTTATTTTGATGTTAATATAATCTCAGTCAAGAAACCTTGAGCGGATGTTATATAACAAAAGTGGGATATCAAAATAAAGTTTATAAGTGGAAAATATGGTCACGTTAAATGTCAGATGAACGGAGAAAAAACATCCCAGTTTGTCCAAGACAGTCCAAGAAAGCCAATCCAGTCATTGCCTACAAAGTAAGCAATGAAGCTGACATATTTGGTAGGAGTGGTGCTGGATGTAGAGCTTCCACAACTGAAAACAAATTAGAAGCAATTAAGTAGATAGTCTATTTGTGTGAAGCTCTGACAGTCATCTAACAATTCTTATGAAAATAAAGTTGAATGTAATTTACTAAGAAATGCAGAACGAATATAATAAGCTTCATAAGTAAGTCACAGTTCATATGTTGTGGAGGAGCCAGACAGAATATATTACAAAATTCAATGTATTGATGATGAGGATCACTACAGGAATTTTAGAGACATTGATGAAAGCATAGTATCAAAGAAGGGAAAGAATAAAATACCAAAGAGACAAAGGGACATAATAATAACTTGCAGATTATAGATTTAAATGCATTGAAGTATGGAGGCAGTATTAACTGTGAAAGAGAAAAAAGGGCTAACATGCAAGCATTACCAAGGGAAGACACAAAGTCTGGTTTTGGCTGCATTATGCTTCCACTAATGGCATGACATCTAGGAAAAATACCGTGTTACTGAAATGATGGATTGGATGCTACAAGGCAAGATGGGAACAAGCAGACTGAGTCACCAAGACAGAGTGGTAACTGAAATCTTCAGTGGATCAGATTATTGACCTCTTGTCCCTTCAGCAAAAGTACAATATGAGAATTACTGGGTAAATGTCCTCCCTTGAAAGGAAGGGCACTCAAAGGAGACGTGAGGGAACGTCAGAGATGGAACATAAAGATGACTATGAATTCACAAGACATTACACCAGATGTTCTGAGTGATTAGAAATAAGCAACAGCTAAGAAAGTGAGTAGAATCCTGAGATTTTGTTAAGGAAATCATGAGACACCAGTAGAGAAGTTCAGACTAAATAAAAAGGATACTAGGCAAATGGTGGGGGAAGGAGGAATGATTCGTAAGATACTACCACTAATTTTAGAAGTGCTAAAGAACTGAACTATGGGTCTTAATGAAAACAATTTGTTTTGGCTTATCGGAAAACATAATAATCTGGCACTCTACTCTTTCAAAGAGAGTGTAAGATCTCAAAACAGATAAGCTTTTCAGCAGACTAAAAATCTAGTAGGCTCCAAGATCCTGTTCCCTGTTTTTTAAGTTACGAGTTCATGAGTCTTGTCCTTGTTGACATTTGTTTCTGAGAAACATGCTAAAATACTCCCAGTGAAAGAAAATATTTTGAAGCCAGCAAATGAAACTACCATAACCCAGTATTAAAGTACCAGGAACCAAAGGTGGGAACTTAACACTGAGTCTCAAAACGTGAGGAATGTAAATACCAGGAATATATGAAATACTTCATTAATTTATTCAAATTTTCAGATAACTTTTCATCTCAGATTTGATTGTGAAGTTCCATATTCTTACACTACAGTATTTTCATTTATGTATGTAGAACAAGTATCCCTATGAGAATGCAGCACCAAAACTACTCGTTTACATTGTTCTGCCTTTATTTTGAACATATTTCATGACGTATTTTTCCCTTGCTAAAACAAGAAAGCTGTTGAAATGAGAACTTGCTTATCTACTAAATCAACATCTTGAAAGTTTTAGGTGGCAAAGTCTGCGGATAGCAGACTAAAGCCAAGTCAACATTTTCCTACATTACCTCAAAAACTTTTACGCTTCCTTTTCTATCAGAGATCTCACAAGATGTCTGTATTTGCCTGTCAAACAGAAGCTGTGCAGCTGTAAGTAAAATGATAATTGGAAAGATAATGTTAGTGGTATTCAGGCATCTCTCTCAAAGCAGCTTAGTCATATGCTGTATGGAATAAAAACAGGATTGGCTGAGTAAGGGAATTTACTGTTTCCCAGGAAAGGAAATTGCCTGCAACACATCTGGCAAACGTTCTAAATCTTTAGTTTTGGCAAAATATACATTTCAGCTCTTCCTGTAAGGTGAGTTCTGTGGAGTGGGTATCTTCTTTCTAAAAAGGGAAAGATCTAATTTGTACTTTAAATATACCAAGCCACTATTTGCTATTTTATGTCAAATACTATACACTCTCAGCCATAAAGCAAGCAGGAAATCACAGGCTGAGCAGCTATATTTCAGTTTGCAGCACAAATGTATCATGAATGCAAACATGCCACTCCATATCGACAGCAGAAATAAAAGATGAGAATAATGAACATGAAAAAAACACTGAGAGGAAGCAACTAGTCCGAGTTGTAACTTTTTACTTGGTTTCATACTGGCATATATGAGATTCCATGCCAAATGATTTAAATTCCTTCCTACTTCAACTTGCCTAGCAATGAGATGTTCTTTCTCATAATTGACGGGAGACAGATCTTCTCTGTCATTCAGCTTTTCTGGAATAAGCCCTGCCCTGCAAGCAGACTTGTTATTATGCCTCTGAGGCTCAGTAAAAAGGCTGTATTCAGGCATCTTCCTTCCTCCTCCTCAGTTTTCAAGGACAAAAATGTATTTAACTTGCCTTACTTTTCACACCAGTTTTCTAAATTTAGCTGTTATTACTTTCTTTCCCCCTGAACTCTGACTGTCTTTGACTCCCTGGGGAGGCAGAGAAGACCACTTCCTCCTCCACAGCTGGGAAAGCTGCTCCCAGGGGGATAGAAAGGGTGAAGGATCACAATCAAATGCTCCAAAAGATGCACCAAATACGCACTATCCTGTAGCGAAGGGTTAATGGGATGTATATTTATTTTGTTGGCAAGGTGAACGCTCACTGACTTTCCTGGGCAGTGGGAAAGAACACTTCATTAAAGCAATATGAGTCCATTGGACCCAGATGGAAAAACAGCAAAATCCTCCCTCGGTTATGTGTGTGTGTTGGGGGTTGTATTCCAGTTATTGCCCCTACAGCCTGGAAGTATCAAGGAAAAGCTGGGGAATACATTACTATGGTGAACCTCAGGGTGTTACTCCAAGAGCTAGATGAGAAGCACAGCAGAGTAGCTAACTGGTAGTGCCTGCTGTGCTGCTAAGGGTCTTCCATTAGTAATTTGTTGTCACTTCTCAGAATAAAACCTGCACTTCCCATACCTTTTCCCTGAACTGCTGGCAGCTGCCATAGCAACTGGCCATTCATTCATTCATTCATTAAAAAAAAAAACAAACCCAAACCCCACAAAAAACCAAACCCAGCCAAAAAAACACTAAAAGGTGAACTAGTTTCTCTTTCCAGTATTCATACAACCACAGTTCTCCCTAGTGGAGGTCCAAGATACAGCAAGCCTTGTTAGGCAGCCTCCAAGTTCAGTTTTGTTCTTGGCCCCATTAGGGCTCAAGGACCTCCCTGGGTCATGCATCAGCCTTTTCTAACGGAAAACAGACTCCAGCTCAAACCTTTGGAGACCCTCTGCTCTCTCCTCAAAACTGAGCTGCCAGATTATGTTGGTGATCTGACTCGATAGTGTGGCACACAGATGGGAAGCTTCATAGCAATTCAAAAACTGTTGATTTAATCAAGCCTCTCATGGAGATCCTGTCTAATGAATTCTCAGCATCCCTTAAATCTTGTCTTTTATATATGTACAGTCCCTTGAGTAGAGGTCTAATAATTAAAAAGAAAACTTCCTAAAGACTACACCGGTCAGTCTCATCTTTACCTTCAACATCTTACTAAAGGATTAAAAAAATCCACGAAAATATAACCAGAAAAATCAAGATTTTCCTACAATTCTTCCTCGTGAGGAGACAGATACTTTCAGGGCTGGAGCAATCTTATTTTCAGCACTACTCTATTGAAGGTCCTATATTTTTGGGGCTAGCTGTGTGAGGAAAAGAGCAGGGAACAGACCAATTTAAGGACGAGTACAACTCATAATAGGAAATTCTCATTTAACTTGGCAAACTAATAAAAAATATTCAAATAACAGAAAAAATTGGATGTCTGGTTAGATGCCTAGAAATGCTTCTCACAGTCTAGTGTATAAATCTAATCCTACATGCTGTCTTCACTGGATAGTACTAAGTTTCTCTACTACCCTGCAAGAGACTTTTATTCACATGGAATTAAACATTCTTTCAAAGACTTCAGTACATTGAGAAGTAGAAATCAGTATACAAAAGGCTTTTGAAATGTCATTGACAATGCAGGTAGCTGTCACATTAATTTGCTTTGCTATTGCAATACGAAGCTGAAGGGATGGAGAATGCATAATTTATATGCCAAACCCTCCAAAGATGTACATTTTGTGGAAAATAATCTTGACTGTATCCCAAGTTCCAAACATATTCCTCCATTTCCTCTGGCTGGAAGGATGAACAATGGCAGATGAATACTCCGCGGGAAAAAAATCTGACAAATTGGTTCCACAGGTCACAGTCCAAGTGTAATGAGAACCTTTCTGGAAGTCTCCAGAATTGAATTCTAGAGATTTTCCTTTCCAGAGGTAACTGTGTAGTATGCAAAGAAATCCCAACAGCTTCCAACAATGCAAGGCATGCATTTTAGCTGCTACAGCTATTTTTGACAACCCCTGAACACAACTTCCATGATTTAGAAAGTAAAGCCACATTAATACACTATATGAAACATAGCAAGTTGCGTAAGAAAGCCTGTCGTAAGAGATCCCAAGGCACGTTGGGATTTTCCTTGTATAAGGAAAGTTTGGTCTGTGAATCATGTTAGTTTGACTAGCATGGCATTCTCTTTGTTTATTTTAATTAAGAAAAATCTATAGCTTCCAGATCCAGACCTAGCAAAACTCTCAGGCAGTTTGTCTTCAGGAATCAGTATCCTATCATGCTGGTTTCAAGAAGACATTTTCTAAAATAGAGAAGTAAGCTTTTCCAGAATTTCAGTGGAATCAAGTCTTTCCCAGGGTTTGGTAAGTTGGTTAGTAATTTTCCGCTTCTTCAACGTCACTGGTCATTGCAGAGAACACAGGAGTGGGAAGTAGGGGGAAGCTCCTTTTTAATCTTTCCTATACATTGCAAATACTTACTTTATTAGGTTTTTCCCTCACCTTTTACAGGTATTTTCAAGGGCACGGAATTAGGCTTGCGCGAGCCGATCGGGTATCTGCTCTTCAGCCGTGCCCCTTCCTGAGGCATGCCTTGCTGCCACCGCGTCTGGACAGCTGTTCCCTCTTCCAGCTGACTTGTCATTTGCTAATGTTAGCACTTCCAAAGTTAGCCATTTAATACGGACAAAAAAGCCTTAAAAGTAAAAAGCTTGAAAACGCTTAACTCTTGAAAGACATGCCTAAACCCAAGCGTTCATCTCAGGGATTCAGTCAAGTACAAAGTCTGTGTTCAACTGAAAACTTCTAATTAAACCCCCCTCTCTTGTTCTCTTTGCCAGGACGTGCCCAAGCCTGCTTTTGTATGCTTGGGACAGTGTCTGTCTCTGTAATTACGGAATGCGTTAAGCACAAACGAAATTACATCTTGGTTCAGCACACTTAAAAAAGAAAATTCTTTAAGAAGAACAAGCAAGCCCAGGAACTTTTTTTTTTTTTTTTTAATTATTTTGGTCGGTGTTTAAAAATGATTACCGCCACAAATAATTTACAAGCATAGTTGGAGGCTATCGGAACCGGCTGCTCTGTCTAGGAACTTCTTAATTAGAGCCGCGCTGCAGGAATTCGCAGGGGTCCCCTCGCTGCCGGCTCCTCCCCGGGGTTTCCTCTCGCCGCCCCGCGCCCTCCCGCGCCGCCCCGCGCCGCCCCGCGCCCGCGCTCCCGCCAGCGCGCTTCGCAAATGCCTCTCCCGGTCCCCGTCGCGGTCCCCTCCCCTGCAGGCGGGCAGCGGCGGAGGCGGGAGGCGGAGCGGCCCCGCTCCACATGTGCTGCCCGCTCTTATCAACTGCTGACATAGGGGCGGGCAGGGATTGATTCGGGCACCGCGGCCGGGCGGTCCCGGCACGGGCGAGGAGGAGCGGCCCCCGCGCGGCTCGTGGGCCGGATCCCGCCCCGCCAAGGGCACGGCTCCTCGCTTTCCGCATCTGACAGCTCCGGGCACGGCGGCTGGGGAGAGGAGGGCACGCTTCCAGCTCGCGAGGAGCGCAGCGAAAAGCCCAGCCCTCCTTCAGGCGGCACATGGCAGCGGAGCACTCGGTTTCAGCGCAGGTTAGCTAGGTCTGGGCTCCCGCTCGCGCACTAAAGCACTCTAGGTTTGCGGGGTTACGGCAGGAATTAAAATGCAGCTGACTGTTTACTTCTTTTGGGGCTGCAGTGTTTTCTTAGCTTCAGGATACAACTCCTTTAGTAAGAGCATGGAGGCGATAGGCAAGAAGCAGTACCAGGTTCAGCACGGGTCATGCAGCTATACCTTCCTTCTGCCCGAGACGGACAACTGCCGATCTTCTACTTCTTACGTGTCCAACGCAGTGCAAAGGGATGCACCTTTAGATTATGATGATTCAGTTCAAAGACTGCAACTACTTGAAAACATCATGGAAAACAACACTCAGTGGCTAATGAAGGTAGGATAATACCATTTCTGCTCTGAAAATCTTGCTCGCAGCATCCTCTTATCTATTTCATTGCAGGTTTTTTTTTTCTCCTAATGGTTTCTAAATTCACAAAGTGCATTATCCAAACTAAATTTTGGAATTACCTTTCAGTCAAAAAGTTGTTTTGAAGTCCGAGAACATAATTTTACTGACCAGAAAGGAACAGAGAACTGCACTGTTTCTGCAGAGCTCATGCTTTAAAGTTTGTCCTTACATTTGAGTCACTTGGACAAACAGTAACCGCATACGCAGGCGGCGTGCGAGCGTGCCTGAAATTTCTGAAAGAATCGGCTACTTACTTAAAATTAACTGACAAGGGCTGTTGTATCTCTATTTAAAGAATATAGAAAGTACCTTTATCTGAGGCATGTTTGAAAAATGCTGTTTGAAATGTGATTTCCAAACTTGCATGTAGAAATTAACATTAAGGCCCACTGATAAAGAACCGTAATTCTCAGCAAGGACTGCAAGTCTGACTTGCTGAGAAATTAGCCTAGTGAAGTGATAGAATTTCAAGAAAGCTCATTAGCGGATATCCTTCACATCCTGTGACATTTCCACGCAAATATACAATATTCAAGGGAAAAATATTCTGGAAAAGGTGTTGCAGATGCCCCATAGCTCCTTTAATGCAACTCCATTGTAACTCAGGGAAAAGGACACGTTTATTGCCACAGTGGCAAGATTTGTAAAATTATACCTGAAACAACAGAAAAAAAAATGTGTACTGCATAGGCTCTTAGTACTACTGGAGAATAAACCTGATCGCTATTCCACATTCTTATAGAAGCTCATTTGAGTTAAATGCTGTACAGTTCAACAGATTTTGATTTAATAAACCTTTACTTCACTGGTACCTTAAAAAGTGTGATAGTATAGTTTAATTGCATAGTAAATTTATGAGTGTTTGTGTCTCGTACCAAGATGCCTATCTTCTAAGCAATAAATATTTTGAGGACTTAACCGAGCAGTTGACATGCTATCTCCAAATAAGTGTGCAAATGATGTCACAGGGTTTTTTTTTATAGAGAATGAAATATTTGTTGCAAATGGAGAGAATTCACAATTGTCTACAATGAGCGGCCGATTCTTTATTCTAAGCTTACGTGACTATAAAATAATTTTGCATTAGGGTTCACTTCTCTCATCAGTTACGGAGTTACAGAACTAGCATCATATAACCAACAGAATCGGCTACAGAATTTTTGTGTGTGGAAAACAGAAGTCACACTTCAAAGCAGAAAGCACAGTGTTTTAATCTACCTGAAAATGAACCTTGAAGGCTAAATCCAAAGTGCTTATGCTTGAAGGCTGCAGTGTGGGCCTCCAAATCTGTCTTTATGGGTTTAGCATGCTTAATTTAGACACTCAAATATTGTCAGTTCAGTAGCTTTTTGGTTTTTTTAATCTCGCAGGCAAACATGCTTCCCTCCACATACTTACCTTTCTACTTATTAATTTACAATGCTCACTATTGTAACGTTAAGACCAACATTAACAGATGTGCAGTGCAGGATGAAAAACACACAAAGTAAAACAGTCTAATCTACTCAGCTGCTAAGCAATTTCCTAACATAAATAGTAAAATCACACACAGGACTCCAGTGCTAAATGCCACTTAAGTAGGCAAACACAGTATCCTAAGTGGCATCAGGTAAACAGAAACCAGTAAGCAAATTCCAGCATCCTTATTTAGTAAAAACTATGCTTTTTCCTGTCAGTCCCTGGGAAATCAGCTACAAGAGGAATAGGATAAGCAGATCTAACCCATTCTTTGGGGGATCAAAAGGCAGTTTTTCTGTTTTACAAGACAGAGGAATGTTTCTTTTATTTGAGCGAAGATTTCTGAGTAAGATGCTTTAGAATAGCCTGATCTTTTCCTAGCTGTTCCACAGCTAAACATCCTGTAAAGTATCTGCTGTTTGCCTTTTTCACTATTTTAACACCTGCTCTTTATGTCATCTGTTTTGTTCACGAAGAGACTCCAACAAAAGTAGCTTTTCCTCAGATTTGCTTTGCTAGAGACACCTGGTTTGCAAGTGAAGATGAAAAGCAAACAATAACCTTTAAAGCTGCTTACAGAGTTTACTTGCTGTTTTTTTAAGGTCACTAATACACATTCCTAGGTTTGTATTTCAACTTATGGAAGTATAATACCAGATTAATCAAGGCAAGCAAAAAAAAAAAAAAGTTGCTAACTTAGTTTTTATACCATAATGAAAGTAATGAAACTGATTTTAAAAAATAATCTCACATTAACTTCTCAGCAATTACACAAAAAGCTGCTTTAGCTCTTGCTTTTTTAAAAGTTAGTTTTGCTCATTTAAGAAGCAGCACCTGTTTTGTTTTGAGGTTGTGTACACTTTACAAGGTTTTAGTGTGGGTTAACCTTTAAATGTTGTTCTTGAAGTACTGCACATCCCAAAACGTTTTTACACTCCTCCCCCCCTCCTGCCTTTAATCCATCAACTAAAGGAAACGTTCTGTTTCTGAATGAACGCTAGGCTGTATGAATGGAATAGCATGGGAAGTGTGTGCTTCATCTCGTTAATGGACAAACACAATGGGAAGAACATGAATTACGTAGGTTCTTTTCTGATCTGCTCCTGCATAGGGAGCAGAAGAGACTGTGCTACAATTGCTAGAGATTGCAGCTTCATGAAAACACATTTTTTTTAATCTGAACTGTTATTAATGCCTTATGCCACTACTGCACATACCATACATAAAACTGGAATGTCTTTTCAAAAGTAGATTATGTTTAAGCGTTCAGATGACATACTAGAATAAATGACTATTCCACCTAATCCAGTGGTTAGCAGTAAGCCAGTAAGTGATGCTGTAGAACAAAGGCCAAAACCCTAGATCAACTGTGCAGCAATATACCCATAATGAACTTTCTTCTTTGACTTTCTCTACCTTGGGATCAATTTGTATATTGAAGTGTAAGGTTTTTTTTTGTTTTTTTGATGTGTTTGTGGGCAGGGAGAAAAAAAAAACCTCTCAGTAATAAGAGAGTTAATTTAATTCAGTTAATTAGAGAGGATAGCAGATTGGTAAACAGCTGAGATACAAGACTGGAAATTTTAAATGTAGACATGTATGTTGGCTATTATACTTTGGAGTTTTTTTAATATAAAAACATCAGGTTTTCAGATATTCCTAGAAGACAGGCAGTTCCTGTAAGTTCCACAATTAAACCAATTTCTACCTGAACTAATGGCAGCTTTACCATTTGGTTCACAGCATTTCTACTCAAGGAACGGAATTTTTTTTTTTTCAGGTATTAAGACATTGAAATAACTAAATGCTAATTTTAATTTACAACTAGATCCCATGACTCAGGAGTTATGACTGTTCAAAGCAACAGTGTAAAAGGATACTTTCTTAGTCTTCCCTGTTATAAACATTTGAAAACAATGTAAGATCAAATTGATTACAGCATATGGAATAGAGGTAATTCATTTGTAGTTTATCAGCAGATCAAAAGACTAGAAAATAGAAGTCTGTGCCAGGAGTCAATTTTTAACCTAAGACCAGAACTTCATCCTGAACCATCCCAGCAGACTGGGAGGGGGACACTGCTGATAGAGATGCAGCATCTTTGGATGGATACTCTGAACTGAGATTTGTTTTTCCTTGTCATATTATCCTGGAAGCTAAAAACCCTTTGTCAATTTAAAATATATATATATATTCTCTAAGCACAACAAAACCAGACGTTTTAAGATGTATGGGAATGAATGCTTATAATTTTTCATGAGTAATTGCCAATGAAAGGTTATAATTCTTGTCGTATTCATATCTCAAATACAAAAAGATATTCTGACATGCCGTTACCCAAAACCATCTGTACACAATGGATAAGGACAAATATATTGTACAGTGCTGGATTTTGAAGTACGCGAGAGATGATTCTGACTCTGAATCAAGAGCTGCATTCCTTTCTTAAGTAATGCATCTGTTTTCACTTATTGTGAAAAGTGCTTGTTTCTGTCTATCAGCTATGTATTTGCTAAGCAAAAGAGTACTGGCAGGACCCAAGAGAAAATGCTTTTTTACTTTCAGATTAGTCCATGTTATCGGATGAACTTTCCACACTACTTTAAATGATCTATGAAGTTTATTGTTATATCTCCTGTAGGTAAAATTCTGCGAAAGGATTTGAAATGGCACTTTTGCATGTGTTTAAAAACTATGTTGTAAAGACTATTTCTGCATCGTTCCACAAATGCCAAATTGGTGATACAGGTATGAAATTGTAGAAAATCAACAAAGAGGACGAGAAATTTTCTTGTTCAGACCTACAAGACAAAACTGAAGTTGAGAGCTTGCCATCTCCAGGATATTACCAGTAAAAAATGTGATAAAGAGGGTTGTTTTACTGAACCAGTCTCTTACTAGCATTCAAGATACATTTTCATGTACTTTCTTTGTTACTAAAATGATTGTAAACTTATAATCTTTGCCTGGTCCAAACAGCAAACTGGGAGACTTTCTCCATTAATTACTGACATCAAGTCCTTTATTTTTCTTCTTTTTTCTCTTTCTTCATGTGCACATATAGGAAATGAGCCTGGAGATGCTTGAGTTGACAGTTGCCAATCCTTTTTGTTTGCATACCCACTTAACATACAAAACGTAACAGCATAACCTTTAGAGTATCTTAGAAGCTTTTGCATAGAGGCTGAGGTCAGAATGGTGTTTCTTTTACGGACATTTATCTTGTTACTGCTCTTTTTTTGTTGTTAAGTATGAACAAATTCAATAATGTGCATCTCCACATAATTTACCAAGGGAAACAACTGATATCATTTGCTTGATTCTTAAGCACAAGAAAGAAGCTATCGTGTATGTATTGCTTAGAACAGAATTTTGCCCAGAAGACACAGATACCCATTTCTAACCTTCAAAATACAACACCTAGTATCTTCAGTGACTGTATTATCCTGTCCTTCTCATACTAAAGTATTTGTGTTTCTGAAAATATACCATATTATACATTACTTGATTTACAATACTTCTTACAGTAAACCAAGGCAGCTTAGTAACCATTATTTATTTAACAAAATTTTACATACTTTAATGCAAGAACCTCCTGTTGCATCCATTATTTCATGGGATTTTACATAGCTTTGGCTGAAAGCCAGGATGGGGAAAAAGTAAGACTGTCCTCTTCCACCTTCACCATTATTATAAGGCTAGACGTGCAAAATGCTGCCAACTGATTTAGAAGACATAGTTTCATACCTTAGGTTAGGTCTACAACAGAGGGGTGCTACTCTCAGATCCTTCTCTGGAGCTTAGCAAACCCAGAGTTTCATCAGACAACTCTTAATTAGCTCCCTAGAGTAAAGTTCAGCCTGTCTCTTCAGCCTGGAAGAAAGAGAAATAGAGGAATGGAAAACTTAAAAGAAATCCCCCTTGAAGAGGCAGATTTATCAGCATTTCTGAAGAAGTTGCAAAAACTAGCATGCTGCACGGCCCTCATCCTGGAATACTACTTTGGCACTAAAGTTTGTAAGCCTCAGAATCAAAAGACAATAGGTAGAAAGTAGAAATGTGGATTAGGCTGCAAATGTGACATGAATATATAGACAAACATTATGCTTCCCACTTTTTAAAACAGCTTAGGCACAAGAGTCAACTCGGGACTGGTGGCCTTTCCATAGAGTTTGGTGTCTCCCCATTGCCACATCCTGGCAGAATCATAGAATCACAGAATGGTTTGGGTTGGAAGGGGCATTCAAAGATAATCAAGTCCAGTCCCCCTGCCATGGGCAGGGACATTTTCCACGAGATCAGGTTCCTCAACGCCCCATCCAATCTGGCCTTGAACACGTCCAGTGATGGGGCATACACAACTTCTCTGGGCAACCTTTTCCAGTGTCTCATCACCCTTATAATAAAAAAATTCTTACTGGAGGAGAAGATGCAAGTTGTACTTCAGAGAAAAAAGGTTCTGGCATCTAGTTAGCAATAAGATTCTGACGGGAGTTTTAAGGATACCTGTAAGAACTGCAGAAGGGAAAATGGGAGAAGATGTCTCTGGAACAAAAAAATATTTTGTATATGTACTAGTATATGAAACAAGGATGTCACCCAGAGAAAATATTTTGGTAGTCCAAATGTTCTCACTAGGAAACCTCTCACAGCTAAACCACTGAAAAAAGAATTTGACAGTAGACCATAACTATCAATATAACCGTCAAGAAACTGAGAGTTTCTATGGCACTGAATAAGACGTTTCAGAAATAGGCACAATTTTATCTGCCATTTTATTCTTTGAATTTCTCAGGCTAGCCAAATATAAATTACAGGTGAAAAAATTAACAGGAGCGTCAGATAATTTCATAGGGCTAAGCCTCTATGGAAAAAAAGGGTATGGCACAGTAATTTAATACTTAGAAATGCCTTAGAGATATGGCACATTCCACAGTGGAACAAATTGAACCAAAGAACCTCACGCACACACAAAAAGTTAAAAAGTGCTTTACAACTGGAAATACTGTGATCATCTCATTTCCTTTAATGGACATATCTCTAGAAAATGGGGCAGAGGAAGAAAGAATTGTATTTATTCTCTAGTGAGAATAAATTAAATACTGTTTGGTGAACCTGAAGTCTATTCTAAGTAAACCGAGCTCAGAGGAAAATTCTTCAGATTACAAAATCCAGATCCATGTTTTGTATAAAAAAAAATCCCACACCTCAGTAGTTCTGCAAACACTCACTGTGTCAGTTTTCAAGCTGCCTAGGAAGATACATTACTACTCCTTAAATGCCTTTTATAAAAAAATGCTTACTATGTTCCAAATAATTACTGAAAATCATATTAGTTTTTATCTGTTTGTGGAACAGGTTAGTCCTAAAATTAAGATGTTGTTCACAAAGCTCAGCAAATATATCACAGAATCACATGATTAGAAAGTATCTGTTCTCATTCCAACTTCCAGCACGTTATGGCTTAGTCCGGACAGAGAGAGGGAAGCTACAGGAACTTTTCTGCTGTCTTTATACTGCTCATACAAAGCTTTATCAGTTTATCTAATAATCTTCCAGGAGCCTACTGAGGTCATTACAAGGTCTCACCGCTAAAAAGAGAAGGCTGATAGAATATGCAACCTTCTCACTGTAAATGTCTCTCTCGGTTAGTAAAAGTATGGATGGAAACCTAGTATTCTTCAGAGTTGCATTACTCACAAAAGCTGTAAGGAGTGAAATATTTCCCTCTCTAGATGAGCGGATACCTCAGGATTCTTAGACGACAGCAACTTACTTTCTAATTCAGCTGCCTCTACAGATTCCTGTTAAACCCAAGCAGCGTATAGTGTCCTAACTTTGCTCAAACTCCCTTTAATACTATAGGGAAAAAATAATCTTTTCAGTTTTGTATTTGTACTTGGGGCTCAAGCATCATGACAGAGCTTAAAAAAAAAAAGAAACTATATAGTGCACCTTTATCCTCTGGGGAACAACGTATCAACTTTCTGTCATTGATTTTGGTTAGGGATTAAAATCAGTGTATTGTGGTAACACAGCTGAGATCTTAGCAGACTTTTATTGACTAGCTTGCTATGACATCTTATTATTTCCATTTCTGGAAGGGGGGAAAAAAAGCCTTGCTTCATACATTACAGCTCTCTCAATGTTAGCAACTGAAATTCTTTAAGAGGCATTCAATTTTTAGACTCTGTAGTACCTTTTAATAATGTAATTACCAAGAAATTGAAAATAGCTATATGCATTTCAAAAGCTGTGCAAAAGCGTACATGAAGACCAGAGTAAATCAGTATAAAGTCAAAACTAGTATATTAGAGCATCTGGTGTGTTACAGAATCACACAACTGTCGTCATTTGAGCTACTTCAGAAGCAATGTTTTAGTATGCTCTTTGAATAAAGTGTTTGTCAAAAGCACATGAAAACGCACCAGGCAAATGTTTGTTCTTTAATTATCACTGAGCTTAATAGAACTTTTTGACAGGGAGAAAACTAAAAGTGCTCATCTTTGGAGAAAGAAAAATTGTATCCATTTAAAAATGGTAGGATCTTCTCCAAATCTCTAGTATAAAAATGACTGAGCAGTGTATTAAACCCTGTTCAAACAACAGCTTTGCAGACCTGTTCGTTCTCACGCTGCAAGCTTTAAGAGTCATTCACCTCACGTACCCACGATATCAGCTTCATCTCTATGCTTGCTTTTTGGGTCAGGCCTACACCTGACGTGCGTGATTCTGGAAGGAAAAAGCCTCTTTTGTTCCATTCCGTCAGGGTGTGGGAATGGGGAGACACCCAGCTCAGTGGAAAGGACATTTCCTGGGCAATAGCCGTAGCCCTTACCCCACCAGCAGCTCCCCTACATATGATATGACGTCAGTGTACCGGAAGCCTGCCTTTGACCATATGACCTGATGCATAGCCTTACACTGAGGTATTTGAATAGGCTGAGAGGTTTAATTTTGATAGACGGCACCTAAAAATCATTTTCTCTTCCTCCAAAGAACTTGTAGTGATCTACTAAGACACTTCACATACTTTCTTTAGGTCCTTTCCTTTGAACTACAACATTATGTTCTGGACAGCTGCTTCTGTACAGCAACTTTCTCCCCAGTTTCCATTTGCAAGGTGTAAACACCTGCAAAGTAGTAGTTCAAACCCACGGTTTTAAAGTGAAATATAAACCATCCCTGAAAGGAGAATGTGCCAGTCGGTCAAGAACCAGTAGCCTTATTTTTCCACAGTATCAGCTGTCAACTGTCACATCAGCTATGCAAAAAGTCAACATTCAAAATCAAAAAGCTGCACATCAAGACTGAAATACATGTAGCAATAGGAAACACACTTGCCATACTTTCCTAATGCATTAACAAATATCCTGGCCATTCAGATAATTCAGTATTTAAGAAAATTCTCTGGTGAAGACTTAATGAAGCAATTTTCATGTTTTTGCTTTTCTTTTCAGAAAGCTTTTCTATAAATAGGGAATTCAACTATTCAAAGGGAACACCAACTTCCAGTTTCTTAATACAACTTCAAGAAAAATGGCTAAAGTAGGCAAAAGACAGCTTAAGTGAATGAGTAAAACCAGACAAAATCTTGTATTTTTCTGCTTCTAAGGAACTGACTTAAATAAAACTAAACTTCCTTGCGTGAGGTCTGAACTTTGACCATATTAACTATCCCTGTGTTTTTCACTTATGTCAAACTTCCATCCTGATGCCAGATTTTCTGTCAGATATAATGATTGCCTGTAAAGTAATAGTAAATTAAAAAAACCTGTTGTAACTGCTACTGGAACTTTACTGGGAATGTTTTCTGAAAACTACTCTGACATGGTGAAACAAAGTTCATATAACTAGAAGGTAAACCCCAAGACTAATAACCTAACCCTTAGAGTATAAACTACAACAAATATAAACAGTCTGGCCCTGCTGAAATCTTACCATGTACAAGCAAGGATTCTGACAACTACAGTTTACCAGCTACGGAAGAAAGTTTAAATATAGTTAATAATACCCTAATATTTTCCCCTGACACGTAAGTTTATTTGACTTGCATCTAGAGAAGACTAATCCATGTCTTGAGTTCAGCTTCTTTGTTACGGTAAACTTTATTATTTTAAAAAGGCTCTGAGGACAGTATACAAAAACCTAGCTCCACTCTAAGCAAGCAGAAAAATTCCCACTGACTTCTTAGTGAAACTGAGATTTCATCTGATGTATCTAAACAGTCATTTGACTCAAAAGGTGAAACTTTTTTTTTAAACTATTTGAAGTTGATAATAGATTAAACCAGTAAATCAGACAGGTGCTTTAAGGCTTAGTTCATGTGAACTACCTCTAACTAGTAAGGCCGCTATTGGAATAGAAAAAAAAGAGCGATAATTTTAATCACAAGGAAAACGTTTTCCTTTTCTTGTCCCTCTGGAGTCCATGTGGGAGTAACATTTCCCAAGAGTCTCATCCAGTCATCCTTCGCACTCACCATTTTCCTCAGTGAATTTCCTTCCAACTTCACAATGTTTTTTAACTTTCAAGCCAGCCAGACAATTCCTTCCCTCAGCTGTCTTTAAGATCAGTCTTCCAGCCCCCTTTTGCAGCCCACTGCCTTTATGAATTCCTATCCCTGACACATCCATTTTTAAAATTCCGCTCGCAAAGATTCTTTTTTTTTTTTTTTTTCCCTTCTTCTTTCCCTTTGTTAAGACCATTCAGCTTCCTGGCTGTCCAGTCTGAACTCCCTTTTCTCTATGTACTTTGTCATTCAGGACTCTCAGTTCTGGATTGTTTTGTCCTCATTATTAAATTCCTTCTTAACCCCCACCTACATGCATACTCTCCTTGGTATTAAGACAGCTTCTTTTTCTGGCTAGCTGCATGCAGTATCAATAACACTGTACTTTCTCCATTGCTAGCTGTAGTTACTCATCTTGAGAGCAGAGTCTTGCATCCAAGGGAGTATCTAGAAAATGCATGTAAAAGTCTCCCTCTTCAGTGGCCCACCCCATCAGATCTTGACAGATGGGGGCAGTTTCCTCCTATAAAATACCCATCCTGTAGAGCATAGCTTTGGTTCTCAGCCATTTTTTTGCTGAGCTTTCCTCCTCTTCTATTATAACCAATGCCAATAGCTTCGTTTGTTTTGAGAGGATCTGGCTCCAGTTTCTGGTCTTCATAGAAGGGCACCAACTGGCAGCTGCCTGGCTTCAGGCTTTCAGGAGCACTGACTGGAACTCAGCTTGAGAGGTGACTTTCCATTGCTGCCTGAGCGCTCTGTGGGGCACCAGAGACAAAGAGGAACTTTTGGAAGCAATGGATGGAAAGACTTTTCTTCTTGGTTGTGTTCCAGCAAACTAAACTGCCCACTTTTAGATGGATAATCCTAGCTATTGAGGCAAAAAATGTATTTTTCATGAGGACTACATAATTTTTTTTTTTCTGCATCGCTACATTTTGTTTCTGCAATGTGCTGCCTATATGTGCTGATCTTATTTCCAAATATTTGTGTTTGTCCACTCTTAACATAGTAGCTCCCTGGTTTATCTTTCAAGCATGGAATTCCTCAGAAGCTTTTGCCTTAAAGACTTAACTCTGCTAATGGAACAGCAAAGGGAAATAAATAAGTGGCTTTTGACAAGAACATATCAAGGCACTCAGTTTTTTAACTAAGCAGAGGTGACCACCAGAGCTTCCCTTACGTAAGGCAACACTTAGTGCTTTCTGTAGTCACAGTCACGTCCATTTTGGGTGGGGGTTCTGCTTCCCCCGCTCAGTGTTTTGGAAACATCAGGGAAGTTCTCTGACAGGTCTGTCTGGCAAGCGAGGAATTTTCAGTCTGGTGATGAAAATCTATCAGCTTTTCAGACACACCAACTCCCCTGTCCATCTAGCTTATTACCAATGGAAGCAGTGGAGAGAAAGATGCAGCATGTCTTAAAAAAAGAACTACAGCACTCTAAGAGAGGAAATTACCTTTTTTAATTTTTTTTTTTGTTGCAAATGTACAGGAAATCAGTGTGTGAGTTCTTAGTAGAGAAATTAAGTCCTTCAAAACTGAAATCAACAGCTGATGTGTACTTGTACTGTCTCAAAGTCTTGAGCATTCAAAAATTGGCAGGCCTTTAGCTCAAGTGACTGGTTCTCTCTCGGTAGCATCATCATTGAGGGTTCTTCTTCAATAAAAAAAAAAATCTTATAAAAGCTCCATAAACTATATTTAGAAGCCAATATGTTGCAAAGTTTAAGAACTACTTGAAATGCTTTCAGTTTCCTTTATCTGTGAAGTTAAAAAAAATTTAATGGTTTTTCATGCTGAAAGATGCTCTCTGAACACAGCTTTGAAACAGGAGACACCCAGTTTTATGGCTTACAAAATGGACTAATTGTGTTCCACAGCTTCCTAACTAGTTTGATCCTTGAACTCCGAATCATTCTTCCTTCTGGCTGGAAGTGGAATGCAAGATGACTGCTTCCCTAGAAAGCAATGCTGAGAATGGACTGTGAATGTCCAGCTCGTTTTCACCTCCCCAATAACATATTTTGAAAAGAGGCATTTGCTTAATATTTCCTCCCAAAATTACACTATGATTTGCTCTGCCACGTCATGAGATATTCTGTAAAATAGGCTGTTCTGCTGAAAGACGAATTCGTAATGAAATTAACTTGATATTGTAAATTGAGAGAAAAAAGATAAATTTTTTTCTTAAGAAAAATCTGTACCAGATACAAATCTGCTAAAAATTTCATAAAGTTTATAAGGTTACATAGCCAATGTCCTTTGTGAAAAATGTCTTAATTACCCCTACCATCAGCTTTCATTTCAGGTGTCTGTTGCTTAGTGCAATGGAAAAAAATATGCAAATGGGAAAAGATTACTTTTGATCTGGGATCTTAGCACATGTTTACTCTAGTGGGGGCTTTTTTACCGGTCTGGTAAAGCCCTGATTCACTGATGGTAGCATACAAATACAAAATATGACAGAAAACATGCAGGCTTGTCTCCAAAAAGTTTGAATATTCAATTTGTGAAATCATAGCTCAATGCTATAACCTACTATTTAAAAATCTAGTGTCAATTAGCAGTATATCTTACACTGTTCATACATAAGAAATCCTAATTTTGAATGTTGGTGACTTGTTACACACAATGAGGAATATTTACATTCATTTCAGTGAATGGCAGAAGCATCATTGGCTTCTTGTCTTCCTGGCTTCAGTGCTACTGAACTTCGGCAAAATGCCATTCATGACTCAGACTATTTATTTATTTATTCTTTATTTTTAGACTAATGGGAACTTTAAGAATTCCTTCCCTGATTTCTAAGAGAAATACCACTTAGCTGTGATCCTGAAAAACAGTGATTCAGAATCTTAGATTACTGCCTTAATGAA
Organism: Phalacrocorax aristotelis; assembly: GCF_949628215.1. NCBI lineage: Eukaryota > Metazoa > Chordata > Aves > Suliformes > Phalacrocoracidae > Phalacrocorax > Phalacrocorax aristotelis. The sequence goes on along the minus strand of NC_134278.1, from coordinate 26,199,769 downwards.
TATCCTTAACTCTTAATGAGAATGGTAACCACCATATAATGGGTTTTAGTTCTGAAGATACTGTTGTTAAATTTTGCTTTTAAATTATTTCCTTACCCAAATAGAAACTCAGACTATCAAAAGATTTGTCAAGGCTACTATTTAGTTTCTTGTAACCCTTTTTTGTTTAAACTCAATAATATTTTTCATTTGCAATTTTATTCACATCTCCTAAAAAATGCACATCTCTGCACCATATAAAGTATATGCATCATACGCAGTATAAAGAACCTATGTCATCCTCCAAGTGACAAACCATGTGAAAATGCATGCACAGTTAGGAAAGCAGTAGTGCCATATGACATGTACAAAGCAAGCTCAGTGTCTGGAATCGTGGGAGCTCAACTCTAAGATAGCCTTTGGGATAGTTTCAGCTCTCAAAGTCTCCTCCCTTTTCATATGCACTCTTTTAGTTTTTCTAGGTCATTATTTTGATTGTAACTTTTGTAGTTAGTTCAAAATATACAGTAGAAAGTATGATCATGCTGTAATACCTTTTAATATTAAGAACAAAATACTTCCAGACAAGAACACAGTGAAAATCATTCTTCCTAAATATTTGCACAGACTATTAGGCATTTCATGAATTGAATTAGATGTTATATTAATGAAATACTTGCTTTTTATTCAAGTAGGTTATTCCCAATGAAGGGGAGAATTTTTTCCCTTCTGCTAGAAAGTATAAATTATAAAAGCTTAACAAACAGCTTCCTCTAAATGAGATATAATCATACATGAGAATAAGCTGGTAAGCTTTCATTTGGTGCACAAGTGGCATTAACTGAACCATCTCCTGCATCTAATTTACTTTAAAGTCTGTATTTACTATTTTAAGAGTTAGCATTTAAACCTTTAGTACTTTATTACACAATTTTAGCTTGAATATTTTCCTATAAATCACAGCTCACTTTCAGCTAGTATTCATTTAGGATGTTTCACCTTTTGTCTGCTGACAGGAAAATGAGATAAGAGAAAAATCTTAGCTGGAGGTCTGGACAGGCAGACATGCTCGATGAGGCATGTAAGAAGCTAATAGCATAGAGACATCTCAAGCATTCCCATATACATTCCCAAAAGATTTTTCTCCCTCCTTGAGAAACAACACATAGTCCATAGGGACTTCCTGCCCCAGGAAAAGGAAAGGAAAAAAAAAAAAAGGAAAAAAAAGGCAATTTAAAGAGTCTTTTTTCCAGACATGATTGCTTTTTTCTTCTGCAGTGTACTAATTTTTTCCAAAGGTTACACACCACTAAAATTGATAATTGACTTTCACAAAACATAGAAAACATATTAAAAGCTAATTTAAAATAGCTTAAGGTCTGACTGATGGGAATTGATGCAATGACCTTAAGAACGTCTTCCCTTAGGTCTGTCAAGATAAATGGATCTTGGAAGGGATAGTGATTCTTCCATTTTCATTCTAACATTAAGCAGTGGCAACATGGATAGATTGTGAAAAGCTATTTTCAAGAGAACAAAACTGTCTGCAAAATTGAAATTTTTACAGTATTTTGTCTTCATAACACCTATACATTGCAGTGATGCAGAAACATAAATATAAGCACGCATGGAGAGCCTGGCAATATTGTGCTCCATTCATTACATACATGCACATTCAGCAGCATGTGTGGCATATATATGTAGATAAAAGGCTTCATATTGCCTATATGAACTGCTGTGATGAAATTGTTGTGTTCCCCTATTTAATGACACTGTTTTCTTCTTTTTATAAAGAAGAAAACATTATATTTCACTGTTATCCATGTTGCATAGGATCCAAGAAGACAGTCTCATCCCAAGAAAACTTTCCTAGTTTCCAGACTTCAGTTACACCACAGATAAAAAATTTACATATTTAGTATTTTAATTGAAAGTGAAGTCTGTTAAAATAGTCTTTGACAAACTGTATTTTCTGTCTTTATATACCAAAATGTATCTGTGAATCAGAAATTTAAGGATTCTGTGGCATATATAGATGACCTTCAACAATGTGATAGTTGCACATTGGCACAGAGTTTGAAAAAAAAGGTTCAAATTATGGACTAAATTCTACTTCAGATGACTCATGAAGAAACCAGACGTGGCCACGATCCAAAGAACACTGCCACTCTGAAACAAGGGCAGGCAACTAAGACCAAACATTACTGGGTTAAAGGTAACTCAAGACATCTGGAGTATGAGAAGTAGGAAGGTCTCATCTGTAGTCTGAAAAAGTATTCAGAAAAGGAACTGATGAGACTCATCAGAGATTTTCTTAGTCTCTAGAACTAAGCAAAATTGATTATGGATGCTTAAGTTCATTTTCCATTTTGCTCACTTTTGTGTATAAACTAAACATCTTAGGGAATAATATGTCAGGATGATGACCACTGGTATTGGGAGGGCTGATTAAGTTCCTTTGGTTTAAATTCACAGAGATAAGTTTTGAATAAAGCACAGGACTTTTTCAGTAGGGATGCGAGAACAAGAACTCAGAAAGCATTTAACAGCTTATTATATGTCAAACACTGTAGCTTCAATGCATCTTTAAAAAAATGCCTAGCTATAAATGTTGTATTTTCTGTTGCTAGGCCTTCTACTGGATCTACTCCCCTTTTGGAAATTCAAAGCAAAAATTAGAGGAAAGCAATACAGATATGTCACTACAGACAGCACAAGTAGTGCTCTCCTCTATCCTTCCAGTTGCAGGGAATGACGAGGGAAGAAACACAAAGAGCTAGCAGATCAATACCTGGCTCCAAGCCTGGTGTCACCAGCAGGATTTTGGGTTTTTTGATCGTGGGTCAGTCCACATGACACCAGACCTGCTGGTAACAGATGGAGTACACCTGTCTCAAAGTGGGATAATGATCTTTGCACAGGAGCTAGCAGGGCTCATTGAAAGAGCTTTAAACTAGATTTGAAGCGTGAAAGGGATAAAAACAGGCTCGCTAGAGATAAGCCTGGACGTGGCATGCCAATGTTTGAGGGAGTGTGTGCTAGTGAGGTCCATCAATCTGCCATCTCAGTGGACGTGGGGGATGAAGATGCATGTGGCAGTGAAGATGCATGTGGCAGTGAAGATGCAAGGGTTATTGATGTATCAGAAAACATGGAAGCGCCTGAGAATGGTCACTTAGGAGTTAGGGCTTCTCCCCCAATAGAGATGGCAGGATCAATAGCCCAGCTGAGTGCATCTAACCAGTGCACGCAGCACGGGCAACAAACAGGAGGAGCTGGAACACATTGTGCAGCAGGAAAACTATGAAATAGTTGCCATCATGGAAACATGGAGGGATGACTCTTATGACTGGAGTGCTGCAATGGATGGCTGTAAGCTCTTCAGAAGGGATAGACAAGGCAGGACAGGCGGTGGGGTAGCCCTGTATGTTAGGGAGCATTTTGACTGTCTAGAGCATAACGATGGCGATGACAGTGTTGAGTGTTTATGAGTAAAAATCAGGGGGAAGGCCAACAAGGCAGATATCATGGTGGGAGTCTGTTATAGACCACCCAACCAGGATGAACAGGTAGACAAAATATTATATAAGCAGCTGAGAGAAGTATTACAATCGGTTGCCCTTGTTCTCGTGGAGGACTTCAACTTACCAGACATCTGCTGGAAATACAACACTGCAGAGAGGAAACAGTCTAGGAGGTTCCTGGAGTGGGTGAGAGAGAACTTCCTGACACAGCTGGTGAATGAGCAACTAGGGAAGGTGTCCTGCTGGACCTGTTTCTTGCAAACAGAGAGGGACTGGTGGGTGATGTGATGGTTGGAGGCCATTTCGGGCATAGCAATCGTGATATGATAGAAATTTTGATTCTTGTAGTAATAAGGAGGGGGGTCAGCAGAACTGCCACCTTGGACTTCAGAGAGGCAGACTTTGGCCTGTTTAGGAGACTGTCCAGAGTCCTTAGGAGGTAGTCCTGAAGGGCAAAGAGGTCCAGGAAGGCTGGATGTTCTTCAAGAAGGAAGAGGCACAGGAGCAGGCTGACCCTATGTGCCGAAAGATGAAATGGCAGGGAAGAAGGCTGGCCTCACTAAGTAGGGAGTGGTCCTGCCTGACCAACCTGATCTCCTTCTACGACAAGGTGACCTACTCAGTGGATGAGGGAAAGGCTGTGCATGTTGTCTACCTAGAGTTTAGTAAAGCCTTTCACACCATTTCCCGCAGCATTCTCCTGGAGAAACCAGCTGCTCATGGCTTGGACAAGTGTACTCTTCCCTTGCTAAAAAAATGGCTGGATGGCTGGACCCAAAAAGTTGTGGTGAATGGAGATAAATCCAGTTGGTGGCCAGTCACAAGTGGTGTTTCCCAAGGCTCAGTGTTGGGGCCAGTTCTTTTTAATATCTTTATCAACAATCTGGATGAGGGTATTGAGTGCACCCTCTGTAATTTTGCAGATGACACCAAGGTAGGTGGGAGTGTTGGCCTGCTTGAGGGTAGGAAAGCTCTATGGAGGGACCTGGACAGGCTGGATCGATTGCCCAAGGTCAATTGTATGGGGTTCAAAAAGGCCAAGTGCCGGGTCCTGCACTTGGGTCACAACAACCCCATGCAACGCTACAGGCTTGGGGAAGAGTGGCTGGAGAGCTGCCTGGCAGCGAAGGGCCTGGGGGTGTTGGTTGACAGGCAGCTGAACATGAGCCAGCAGTGTGCCGAGGTGGCCAAGAAGGCCAACAGCATCCTGGCTTGTGTCAGGAATAGTGTGGCCAGCAGGGGTAGGGAAGTGATCGGGCCCCTGTACTCTGCATTGGTGAGGCCGCACCTCGAATACTATGTTCAGTTTTGGGCCCCTCACTACAAGAGGGACCTTGAGTTGCTGTAGCATGTCCAGAGAAGAGCAATGGAGCTGGTGAAGGGCCTAGAGAACAAGTCTTATGAGAAGCACCTGTGGGAACTGGGGTTGTTTAGCCTGGAGAAGAGGAGGCTGAGGGGAGACCTTATTGCTCTCTACAGCTCCCTGAACTGAGGTTGTAGCGAGGTGGGTGTTGGTCTCTTCTCCCAGGTCCCTAGCAATAGAATGGGAGGAAATGTCTTCAAGCTGCATCAGGGGAGGTTTAGATTGGATATTAGGAAAAACTTCTTTACCAAAATAGGGATTGGAACAGGCTTCCCAGGGAAGTGGTGGAGTCACCATCCCTGGCGGTATTTAAAAGACATGTAGATGCGGTGCTTAGGGACATGATTTAGTGGTGGACTTGACAGTGTTAGGATTATGGTTGGAACTGATGATCTTAAAGGTCTTTTCCAACCTAAACGAATCTATGATTCTGTCATTATTCCTGCAGTTTTCTCTGTGTCGACAGTAGATGACTAAGCATGCAATATGTGTTATAATACCACCTCTTCAATATTTCTGCAAGTTCTTTTGGGGTATTTTGTAAATTAATTACTAAGCACAATCAATGTCTGAATTTTCTCATGGAAACCTCATGCATATACTTTGGTTTTCCTCTTTGAAAATATGAAGAAAGCTACTTTTCTTTAAATTATTTCATATTTAGGAGACCACCACTGCCAAGAATATGAAGGATCTAAAACTTCGGATCAATAGCAGGAGAACAATCACTTGTCACTGCAATCAGAGGAAGATAATGATCCTCATATGCACTGATATCCTTAGGAGAATATTATGCAAAGTCTGTATTTCAAACTCCAGCATATAATTTTAAATCGTGTTACTTCTTAAAATAACTCTTCTAAACTATCAACAGCCACTGTTATCTTAGTTTTGACATCTAGGAGAGATCCACAGTCCATAAACTTGATGGGAAATTGTCCCTTGTTTTCTTTTAGGTTAGTGCCTCCAGGCTTAGTCAAAAGTCCAACAAAAAATGTGAGAGCAGTGCAAGGAAGGGAGCAGGAACATGTGGCTGGGGTGTGGAGATGTATGACCTCTCAGTTGGCCAGCAATCAGCTGTTAGATGGAATGAACAACCCAAATGCAGCTGAGCTTCATACAGTATATCACGCATAGCAGTTGCTGAGTTTATGGAGCTAATGTCATTTTTCATGCAGTGAATCTCCTGATCTAAATACAGGGCTATAGAGACATGACTGCAGATAAAGTTTGACCTCTTTGCTGTTTCTCCTAGCAGGTACAGTTTTAGAATGGAAGCTTTACTGTAAGAATAAAGATTATCTTCAGATTTCAGTAGACAAGCTGTGAGAAAGCCTAAAAACAATGCTTTTAGAATTTTCTCACACTTACAGATTAATTCCCTGATAGTGGTAAATTGTTTAGTCTAGTAATCCATATTTGATTCAAGGAAAAAAGATCTTGATAGACTGTGATGATCTTAGGGGTGGATGCAAAGGATTGTGCACTTCCAGCCATTTGCCTCCTTCTTCTAGGGGACACAACACTATGTAGAAACTCATGATTAACATGACCCCTCTCTCTGAAAAGAAGTGTTACAGTTGATAGGATCAGATTACAGTCATTAAGAAAATCACCACTTCATGTGGAAAGACTACGCCAATAACTGACAAATTCTATAAAATGAAAGTAGCAGCCAGTACTATTTGTACCATTTATATGGGGTAGCATTTGGCAAAGAAGGGTTGTTTGTATTCATATAGCTATAAATGCTGCCAGGAACATGACTGTTCAATTAGTACAGACTAACCATTTGGCAGCAGAGAACAAAAGCAAGACCTCATTTATAACTTTAAATGAAAAAATGGTAAGTTAAAGTGTCTACAAAATGCACAAATAAGTTATTGATAGTTTGGAAATTTTTTTCTGTAATATGGACACAAACTATAAAATAGCAATCAGGAGGGCTCTTAATTTAAATAAGTATGTTTGATAAGTACCTATGAAGGGAACCCTTCATAAAGGATTGATACTGTCTCTGCCAATGGTTAGAAAACAAATTTCTTTTAATGCATACTCTGCATGTTGTTTTTTCTTTCTTGCCAATTTAAAGCTTGCTTAAAAACAGTCAATCTTGGCTATGAAAGCAATGTTTTGGAATGTGCTCCAGTGATTGATCTGTCCTTGTTCTTTTGGCAACTGAGCTAAAATGTTTTCATCAAATTTTATGATTTTATATGATTTGAAGTAACAAAGCATGACAGCCCCAAACCGATGACCTTAGAGAATTCTGCCTCTCGAAAAATGCATCACCATAACCATATTACAGACTTTAATTGTGAAATTATGTTTTTCAATTTTCCCAGCTCTTTTTGAAATTTAAGCCTACTTTGAGAGACATGCTTTTTCCCATCTCTGCTTTCATTTATATATATACTTTCTTCAAGAATACATGCCAGCCAAAGTCTTACACAAAATTTAGAATGTTTAATGAAAAAATCCCACGAAGAATCAGTGAAATGCTATCAACTAACTATTCCTTCTTTCAAATCTGAATGTACTAATACCTCTTTCTGTCTCCCCTGCAACTTCCTTAAGATAAGATCCATTGATTGACTTACTCCCTCAAAAACAGAATTTCTGAAACAAGATGCATCACTAATAGTCAGCTGTTAGGTTGTGGCAATTACTTTGCCCAAGATAACCATCATGTAATCAAGGTTAATGTATATCAACACAAGTCTTATACACCAGCTATTGAATAAAAAGATATTAAAAATTATCTTCCCATATATAGTCATGTGGCAAAGGGGGAAATCTGGCGAATAATCCCTGCTGCACCTTCCAAATTTGAGCAAAATACTGGAGAAGACAGACATGCTCTACAACCAAGCTGCCAAGCCTCTGAACTCATGGATGGGGACTGAAACATTTGATCCCTGTGCCCTTCCCTATTGTAAATGCCCCAAACCATTCCCCCCCCTTCAGAAATTCTGAGTGTGCTACTGCTACTAAAGGAAGGAGGTTCCTTGGCAGGAGCCGATGAATAGTACTCTGCAAAAAAGTGTGCCACAGAGAACTGCAGTCTTGCAAAATGGCTGCTAATCCTCATTGTTGTCAATGGAAGTTCAGCCTTGGCTGCCTTAACTGGAGCCTGCACTGGAAAAGATCTTCCAACTCCACCTCTCAGAGAAACCCAAGAGCCTTGCTTTCTGAGAGTATGCAATGGGAATATATTTTGCTTTCGCTAAGGTCAGTGGGGGATGATGGGCATTATGGATGAAAGTAAGTATTTTATTCATCTTTGAAGAAAGATGAAGTAAGCACCTGCCACTTAAAAAAAAAATTGTGTATTTGTAAAAAGTCCTACTTTCTACAGTTTTGCATTGTATGATGAAGAGAGAGGGGAATATAAGCAAAGAGGGATGAGTGCATGTCTTGGTTCAGGTCAGAAGAGATTTTATGATGTGTACATGCAGAGAATGCATAAAGGTGGGAGAAGATTAGTGCATATGAAGGGAAGAACAGAAGGGGTTTTGTAATCATGCTTTGTAGGATTTTTAGGGGAAAAAACCCACAAGCTCTAAATCCACTTAATAGGTCAATATCATTTTGATGTTTCATGTTGCTCTAAGCAGGAATAAATGAGTCAGATCATGAAACTGGCTTTAAATCTTAAAATAAATCCCTATTGCTGTTCATATTTCATGCTTTCAAGTAAGCACAAATACCATATTCCCTAAATTACTTATAACTGCTTTCTAAGGTTGCAAGCACAGTGACAAGGGGTATGAAAATCTAGCAACCAGAACCACCAGATGCCTTAAATTGTAATCACAGGTTTTATGTACTGTAATCAGAGCAACCTTACAGCTGTGTGTTTTAACTGGTCAACTGCCTAAGCCTACCGTAAAATGTTTACCTTACCTTTAAGCCCAGAATTAACTCATTTTCTAGTAGTGTGTTTTGGAATAGCTCAATGATAACATTTTCAAAGAAGTCATGCCGTTCTGTAATCCTATTTGCAGAGATGGCTTTGCTCAGATTCTCATTCTGATCTCTCTCTAGTGAACAAGGAACCAGCCTTGAAGAATGAGGTTTAATATCTACAGTTATTTTATGAATGAAGCAAAACTCTTGATCAATCTTTCTTTGTTCATGTGCTTATTGCCTTCTTTTTTTTGTGTGGGCCTTTTTTTCTTAATTATAAAAGATGCAATATTTTCAATGCTTTCTCGTATGCTAGCTCTCTGATACCTGAGATGTCTCACTCATTTATTTTTCTGTATGTTCTTTTTTTTTAACAACGTCCCTTCTAACTGCAGTTGTACATTGAGTTTGCCAGGCGAGGCCATACCTTAGATCTTTATAAAGGCATTACAATACTTGGCTGTGGTATTGAGGCAAATAAAATGCTGGAGATTGCCCTTCATTTTCTTTTAATGGAGGTGCATTTGAGAAAAGGTTTTTTCTAAGTTGTCTATAATGATGTCCATCTCCAGCTTCAGTTGCTAAAGTTAATTTGGAGTCATATAAATTGTTTAATCCCCAGATGTCTAGCCTTTTCAGAGGGACACATATTCATTGTTCTGATGAACAGCATCTAACTTTACCGAAAAATTACTTATTTTTTATATATTTATAGAAAAATTTAAATTATTTATATATATTAAAAAATATGTAAAAGCATTCAGAGTTTTGCAATTCTCCTTGGACAATGGCACCTTAAATATCACCTTGCACTACTTTTTAAATTAAATGATCACTATGCTCTGACATCTCATAGCCTAATGAACAAGGACCAAATATAACTTACCATTACTACACTGTTAAAAACCACTGACCTTACTTCAACAGAAAAGAAGCAGCTGGCCTAAAAGATGTCATTAAAGTTCTAAAAATTTCCAACTTGTTTGGTCAAATTAGATTTGTCTCCGGGTGGGGAAGCTTTTGAAAATGAGGAATATCTAGGAGCAAAAGATAACGCTTAAGAACTGATCTTGTGAATAGGGAAGAACTCTAATTGCCACAGCATGATGGCAACTGAAGACACACATGTTAAATTATCATGCCAAAACCGAGCTGATTGTATGGTCGCTTTTAGTATTCAAAGAGGTCATTACACAAAGAGCACCTAAAGGCTGTCTAAAGGCTACTGTTAAATCCTTGTGGTACACCTGGGAAGTAAGCATGCTTATGCAGCAGTATAGCAGATGTGGGTCAAAGCTTGTGCCATAGCTGAAATCTCTGTTGTGCATTGCAGTTCATCAGGGGCATGGGGAGAATGGAGTGAACACACAAATACTGCTTTGAAAATTTGCTGACACTGGGCAAAAAGAAATAACGCCTAATTGGTTTAACAAGGTCAAGTGCCGGGTCCTGCACTTGGGTCACAACAACCCCATGCAACGCTACAGGCTTGGGGAAGAGTGGCTGGAGAGCTGCCCAGCAGAACAGGACCTGGGGGTGTTGGTTGACAGCTGGCTGAACATGAGCCAGCAGTGTGCCGAGGTGGCCAAGAAGGCCAACAGCATCCTGGCTTGTATCAGGAATGGTGTGGCCAGCAGGAGTAGGGAAGTGATCGGGCCCCTGTACTCTGCATTGGTGAGGCCGCACCTCGAATACTATGTTCAGTTTTGGGCCCCTCAGTGCAAGAGGGACCTTGAGTTGCTGTAGTGTGTCCAGAGAAGAGCAATGAAGTTGGTGAAGGGTCTAGAGAACAAGTCTTATGAGAAGCACATGCGGGAACTGGGGCTGTTTAGCCTGGAGAAGAGGAGGCTGAAGGGAGACCTTATTGCTCTCTACAACTCCCTGAACTGAGGTTGTAGCGAGGTGGGTGTTGGTCTCTTCTCCCAGGTCACTAGCAATAGAATGGGAGGAAATGTCTTCAAGCTGCATCAGGGGAGGTTTAGATTGGATATTAGGAAAAACTTCTTTACCAAAATAGGGATTGGAACAGGCTTCCCAGGGAAGTGGTGGAGTCACCATCCCTGGAGGTATTTAAAAGATATGTAGATGTAGCACTTCAGGGCATGGTTTAGGAGACACGGTAGTGTTGGGTTGATGGTTGGAATTGATGATCCTACAGGTCTTTTCCAATCTTAATGATTCTATGATCCTAATTCAAACTAGGAATATACTTCGGTTTTATAGGTTTTAACTTCTTACTACACCTTATTTTCTTCATTTGTCATTTTTACAAAACAACTGTGAAGGCAGAAATAAAAAATCCAGTCCTCGCTCAAGTAATATTTAAGGGGGAAGGACTTCAAGCTGATAGATCTGGCAATTGATTTGTAGCTGGTCAGAAGTGGAATGGCTATATCTGCCAGTGATTTGGTAGAATATTAAATCATAAGCTGCTTTTTCCTCATGGCTAAGGAAAATAGCCCTATAATAATGTTCAAAGCTCCTCCTCACTACAAGCCATTATTCATATCAGGATAGTATTCTCAAAAAAAACTTTTTAAAATATCAAGATATCAACCAGTTTTACCATTTTCCTTAGATTTGGAATTGGTGGTGTTTTATAATTTGTGATTAATGACACTAGCTTTTTGATACTAGCTAGTATCCTCTTTGTAGGTATAGCATGAAGCTCAAAAATTATTATGGTTCTCTTGCTGGAACAATGTTGGAGTGAAGTAGAAGTTTGATTCTAGAAATTTCTAGAATTTTCCCCAGTAAACAAACAAACAAAAAAATCACATAGCCGGGATTTTTAACAGAGTGTTCAAGCATAAGCAATGACCCATGAGAGAAATATGAAATATTTGCAAAATTATTTAGAAAATTATATTGAAGCATGGAGAAAAATCAGACTTCTTTTGGGTAATACAGACATGTGGAAAGAAAGACTTCATGAAAGATTAGCTGAATTTTCTCCTTTTTGTTAATTTTCTTGTTGCTTTCCTTGAAAGCAGTGTACTCTCCTATAAAATGACTACAAAATAAAAAGCCCTGTTAATTTAGACATAGAAATGACTTTGGAATCAAATAATTAAACCAGTTTTTGCATTCCTAAATATTAAGTGTTTAAAGTATTTATAGGTTTTCCTTTTGCTTCATGTCTTTATTTGAAATTCTCTCTGATAAAAATGTGCACATAACAGTGTTAAATGACATCTAACCTCTTCTCTGACTTCTACCCATCTGATGAAAAATGCTTTTGAAAATATTTAAATCTAGATACAGGAAGATGACTAAACTCTTAAGCTTTTGTCTTCTAAAAAACTTCCCATCGCTGCCAAAGCTGGTGAAGCTCCTCCAATACAACGGTGGGAGCACTAAGGCAGAAAAGCTTCCAAGTGCCTGCAAGTATTCTCACCGTCGTGCCTACTACCTACCCCCTCCAAATCTCTGTTCCTGCCTTTAGAAAATGGGTGGCCACACATTCCTTGCCATATTTGCCCTTCCTCTCCCAGATCTTACCATTGGGAAGCTTCACATAAAAGCATAACAGACAAGGACAAGGAACAAATTTCTTTAGCAAGGCAGCCAGCAGGCTTACTGTACTACCCCCACTTCCAACACTGAAAGAATGCAACTATCTTCTCTCTTTCCTTTCCCATGTAGCTTGAGAATTACATCCAGGACAGTATGAAGAAAGAAATGGTAGAGATCCAGCAAACTGCAGTGCAGAACCAGACTGCAGTAATGATTGAAATAGGCACAAACTTACTAAATCAAACAGCTGAACAGACCCGCAAATTAACAGATGTTGAAGCACAAGTAAGTAATGAATTTCAACCTAAAAATGCTTCTGCGTCCCAAACACCTACAACTACAGACTTAACACATTTAGTGCTAAACTACTCAGTTCAACAATTAGAAGAAAATCGTTATAATCAACAGCTCTACCCAGTTTAAGGAAACATTAGTATTTGGTAATACATAGCTCTATCTCAAGCTCACTGTTGTCACTTGAAAGACTTCCCTTACAGCAGGATTTGAAGTATTTCCAGCAAGACAATTGTTACATACATCTTTAAAGACAATGTACTTAAAAATCCTAGAGTATATCCAAGCATCAGTTGGATACTTGTATGCTTTTATACAACCCTTGTTATATACCTCTGTTGATTATTCACCTCTCGCCACCAAATCTTAGCTAAAGGAGAGTTCCTTCAAACTTCGCCTTTGTTCCACTTACCAGGCTATTTGCTTTTTTACATTTAATTTTTTGGTGTTCTTAAAAATGTTTTATCAGTAAAAATGCATCTTTTTAATGAATGTTTTCACAGATACTAGAATTGGGATAACAGCTCATTTCCAGCCCAATGCTCTATAGTATTGTATTTATCTGAAGGGTAAACAAACCAGAGATTTGCTAGCATGGTAGAAAAATTCAGATATATAACTTCCAAAAGAAAGAGTAAATATAGTATGTAGCATATCACATTTTATATAATGTAAGTAGCATGCAAAACCTAAAATCCTTATACTCTGTATAATCCACTCCATGATTCAATTACATTTCTTTAACCTAAAACAAGCCTTTGCGAACTCTTTGATAAACTGATCGTTCGTAACTTATAGGCACACTGAATTCAACTTTCTAGTTGTATTATTCGGGAGCCCAGTATTTTGCACATGTTGAGAGAATGTATTTATTCATTCAGAGTAACGTCTTTGTGGAAATTATTCACTTATTTTCTGCTTAGGGGAAGAAAATCATCACTGTAACTTTCCTTCTCTGCTTGAAATTACTGGTGACTGGGTTAAGGGCTTAATTAACAACATAAGGAAATTAACCAAACAATTGGTCTCTCAAGGACACTTACTTTTGGCAATGGTTTTCAATTACACTTAAGTGTGAAATCATGTCCTGAATGACTGTTTAACATGAAGGACATGAGTAATCAATTCTTCCTGCCAATGAAAGCCAAATTCTGCTGAATTAAAAAAAGCTGTTCTAAAGTAATGAGAAAATATTTCTAGAAAACATGCCTCAAGTAATGCAATCTGATACAAACCAAAAAGTATCTTCCATGTTTCCTAATATCTACATTTCTTCATTTAAAGAAGCAAATAAATTTAGACAGTAAACAATACATATAGAAAAGGTAACATTAAAATGCAAGGAATGAGTCGGCAGAAGTGTGGTCACATGTTAAACACTTTAAAATATAATTTGGGATTAAGGAAAATAGCTAAAAGGGAACTACCTAGTGATTTCAGGACTGGGCCAAGATTTCAACCAGTGAGATACATGCAAAATACTTTCTTTCTATATCAGATGGAGAAGACAACTCCAATTATTCTCTGAACAACCACCAAAATAGTTCCAGTAATGAAACAAGAAAATCATAACAGAGTGGAAGGTATGACAGCAAAACTAAAGTACACAGTAACTCTCAACCATTGATCAGAAATGTAGCATACTACTGAAATATTCCCAATGATATGTGGTAGTGTAACAACAAAATTAGCGCAACTCTGTGTATTCTTCTTCATTCTAATTCTAGGAGCATTTGTGTCCAAATTATGTTCAAAAATATTTTCTAATTATAGGATTAAGTAGAGATTTGCATGATTTCACAACATAAAGAAATTACAGTCTATTTATAAGAATATTGATTTTCAAATATTTTTATAAATTTTATTTAGGTATTAAACCAGACAACCAGACTTGAACTTCAGCTTTTGGAGCACTCCCTTTCAACAAACAAACTAGAAAGACAGATTTCGGATCAGACCAATGAGATAACTAAATTACAAGAAAAAAACAGGTAAGTTTGCCAATCTGCCCAATAAAATGCTGTTCCCTGAAGTGCCCTTCTAATGGTTTTAGAAACAAATGTACTCAAGTAGGAATATAAGACCTTGTACAGAAGCTCCCCATACCCAACTATGCTCATTACAAAGGTCATATATTATTTAAGGCCTAGAGAATCATGCAGGTTTATTCTTCTTGTGTTCTGTTTATAGATCATTATTCACTATCTAAAGTTCTCCTTTATATGAAGAACTTAAGGTTAACACTGAACTACTTCTCAGTACTTCAGTTGTAGCCAACTCATATTCTTCTTTAGAATTATCCAGTGAAGTTATGGATTATGTAGCCTGATTCAAACTAACCCAGTGCAACCACATCTCTGAAATTATATTTCCATGTAGTACACAGTTATCCTAATACACCATCAGGTCATTGCCACAATTTTTTTCTAACCCGGTCAGAACAGTCAAATACTACTATATTCAATGTTCCTTACTAGTCAATCTTTTGAAATTCGGACTGATAACCATCTATTACCCTGTCCATTTCTGTACTCAAATGTGGTCCAAAGACTCATACCTTTTTTTAGATAGTTTCATTTTCATACCACCAGGGTCTTATTTTACTTTTGGCAATAAATAGTTTACAGAGAAATCTAAAAGCAGCAATAACAGTAAGTTTTCTCCTTCAAAGCCGTGTTTTTCAATGAGAACCATGTGTGCAAAGTGTGTTTTATTTTAAAAGAATTAGCTTAAAAAACCCAGGAGATATGTTTTGACTTTTTTGTTCACTACTCTGCTACATTTATATGTGCTCCCTAAAGGTTTTATCTACCACCTTAATAAAAACAAGCATCCTTATCAAATGGAAAGCAAAGCAAATATTGAATTTTAAAATGTCAAATTTTTTGTGCTGAACTCAGCAGACTTTAGGCTACCCTTGTAAAATCCACGTAAACACAAAAGTATTGTTCCTCACCTAACAAAAGACGATCTGACATTGAGTTAATCTGCTCGAAACATTATTATAAGGTTCAGGATTTTTTTCAATAACAGTAATGGAATTTAGGTGAACTTCTCCCTTCTCGGCAAGCATCTTTTAACATCAGCTTTCTTAGAGTCTGCATCAGAACTATTACCAATGAAATAATTTTTGATCTTCAAGTAACAATTTGCAGGTTCCCCTGTCTTAACACTGTAACATTCATTTCTGTTAAGAATATATTTTATTATGATACAGGACATTTGAAAAGTTCCTAGGATCAGTTTTGAATCAGTTTCATCTTTTAATAGGATAAGACCATGAAATCCTTCACTATTGTGCCAAAACTCAGAGAGAATGGTATTCAAGACACTTCACACTCATAAATAATGGTTACTTTGTGTGTACCCCATGTAATTCTAGTACTACTATCCTTTTTTCAGGACCAAACTATATCTCTCCTTTCATAATGTTGTATTATCAGACAACCGATTGTTACAATTTAAAAGCCTGCAATACAGACTATACTTTATAATGTTGTTTATTAGTGTACTAATTAGTCATATAATATATTAAAGCGTATCAGACTAAACTCAGTTTTCATTTAGCTTTCTACTGCATGCCTGGCATCAAAGAATGCAATTGAGTACTTATGAAGAAAGAAACAGGCTTGATTCTCTTGACGTCAACTCAAAATTGTTTCCGAGGAGCCTAATTGTAATCTTTTATTTAGCTTTCTAGAAAAAAGAGTTCTTGAGATGGAAGACAAGCACACACTTCAGCTGAAGTCAATAAAAGATGAAAAAGATCAGCTTCAAGTCCTAGTATCCAGACAGACATCTATTATAGAAGAACTAGAAAAACAGTTAGTTACAGCTACAGTAAACAACTCAGTTCTGCAAAAACAGCAACATGATCTGATGGAGACTGTGCATAACTTGCTTACTATGATATCTACACCAAACTGTAAGTAAAAGCAGACATGCTTGTATCATTTGAGTGACATTCCCTAATATGTGTACATTATTACCTATAAAGTCTTAAAACCAGTTCCCCCCTACTTCTGCATCTCAAAAAGATTTTTTCCCTTAAATTCTGCATCTGAGTTAACTAACCTATTTTTAGGGGCTGGAGAGAGGGGGGAACAACCACAACATTTATGTGGTTTCTTTTCAACATTTTCCTGATCTTCGGTGGATTATATTGGTTTGCCTGCCCACTTCTCCATTGGTTCAACAAAATACAGAGGTGCCAAGTATCATTAATCTCACATGGCATTCATTCATCTGGCAATACACACTCCCTTGACCATATATCTAGGTTAGACTGCATGATGTAGGCCTGTAGCTTTTCTTCTTGACTCACAAAGGTTGCTTCTGCCACCTCTCATTGCTCTATGCAGATAGAGTAGAACAAAGAAAGGACAAATTATAGTGGCTATTAAAGGCAAATGAATCAGCATTGGCCCAGTTTTTAGCACCTATGTATGCCTCAAACAACAGAAAGCACCAGCCCAGGGCAGCAGGTACTCCCCAAAATCCTCCAGTCTTTCACCGAAGCTTCCCTATTCATCCTAAAAATCCCTCAGCCTAGCAAATTTTATAGGCAATAACCTCACCCCTAAATGCCTGACAGCCCTGCAACAAATCATAGCCACCAAGCATAGCTTCCAAATCTATGCAGATTCACATGCTCCATAAAAAACCCAAACAAACCATAAGCTGAAGGTTATGGCTAAACAGGATTTCAACGAATGAACAAATTCTTTCCCTTGAATTTCACGTCTGATACAGAATTTTGACAAATTAAGAAGGTATAGCTGTTCTATATACTAAAGAATCTGGCATGTTTGCCTGTAAAGTTCTCAGGGCTGGAAATACACAAGCATATAGAACCTCTAAAAAAAGGATTTAAAATTAAATATTAGGAAAATTTTAAAATAGTTGTCATTGCAACTTTAAAGACAGGATGGATGGACTATGCTACACTACTGTAAGTTTGATCACAAAGAAGGAAAAGGGTGTTTGGAAGTCCTCGCTTTCCCTAGCGTCCTAAATAATAATGATGTTGTAGGTTTTCCTCAACAAAGTAAATCCCAAATTTTTTTGTCTTAATAACTGACTCTATCCCCTTAAATACCAATACCAAGGCTGTACAGGTTCCTGCTGATGTTATCTGCTATGCTAGTGCACAAATAAGTAAACAAGTCAAAGTCATGTTGGCTACAACTCTGTTAAACCCAGAGTGGAAAAAATAATGAATGTTTGCCAAAAAGACAAAATTAGCAGGGAAAGCTTCTAAGACAGTATACAAACAATAGAGTGTGGAAAAGCAATTAAAACACTGAACGTGTTATTTTTATATTTAAGGCAAAGCATGTAAACTGGTAAATAATGAGTACGCAAGCTAAAAAGAACATAATAAGTAACTGTAATATAAGCATATATTTATATGGCACCTAAAACTTTGTACTAACTGGCTGTTCTTGTTAGATTAAATTAAAAGGGAAAATACACAGAACCAACTCCAAAAGGGTCAAATATGAAATATCAGTCAGCAGGCAAAATGCCAGGAAATTCCAACCTCCATAGCTAATAAAGAACTGAACAAAAAGATGAGCCTTAGATTGTTCTGTAAAACAAGAAGGCTTAGGCATATTAAAATGTATTTTTTTTACACAAATGAATTCCAGAAGGGATGTTTCCTTAGTGGGTTGGGCTGAGCTACCAAGCTTCAGCTTGGTACATACGAAGTTGTTCCTGCTCAGCACAGGGGCAAAAAACGTAGCTGAAACTTTGTAAGAGTAGTTACTGCAGTCAGTGGTATTAGAAAAGATTTCATAACTCTTATTTTAGATTTCACAATTTTAGAGTACTGGCCAAAGGTCAGTGTTAGTACCACATCAGCTGCTAGTTAGATATGTCTTCAGTAGTAGTTAATGCATGCAGAGCTTGTAATGCATGTAAGAGTCCAGCAAAGGCAATGAATGGAAGCAGAAACTGTTCAACTGAATGAGATGGTACATCCTAAGTTTTCTTATTCAACGTATTAACGTGTCATCACTTTTCAATCTATCAAGCAACCATGCTCTTACAAGAATAACGTCTCTAAATAATATAAAGTAACAACACACATAATTGATACCGTGATCTGCAGTTTCTTTCAGGACCAGGCATATTTTTCAGAACTGCAAAGCTTTAAGCCGATTACATCATTAATGGCTTCTTAGTAACTTTTTTTCATCTCCTCTTAATGCCTTCAATTTCTATTGTATTTTTAGCAGCTAAGAACAACTTCATAGCTAAAGAGGAGCAAATCAGCTTCAAAGACTGTGCCGAAGCTTTCAAATCTGGACTGACAACAAGTGGAATCTATACTTTAACAGTTCCAAACACTGCACAAGAAAAGAAGGTAGGATGGCTATAAAGTGCTACCTAGGCATAGTGTGTGTTTAAAAGTTATTTGATCTGGTAAATATGCTATTTTGAAAGCTAGTTAATAGTGAAGTTTATTACTTACCGTGTTTTTTTATGAGCATTTAATCACTTCTAGATCTGAATATCTCAGATCAATGAGCATTTTGTTGTTCACTGCAGCACGCCAGAATTTCATTCTTTGTTTCCACACAATTAACACAATTCAAGCAATGTAATACTGTAATTTCTTTATAAAATCTGTAACTCGAACAAGAGTTACATGTCAGATCATGCAGAGATCAGCTCTGCATGATCAGCAGTCTCCTGTCCCCTCTAATTTCTTAGTTCCTTCATAGGCCCAAGTCCCTTCAGGTGGCAAAAGGAGGTAAAAACGGGCACGGAAGAGTACTCATGCATGTGTACTTATGTAAGCAATTTACTAGTACTGGACTCATGTATGGGTTCCAGTTCTTTGATATGCAGAATTTTAAGGGCATTTGTGTAACACTTAGATTAGCAATTAGAGCGGCACAACTGACACTGCGTAACAGAGAGGACTTCCCTGGAAAATACTACTCTGATTTAAATAAATGGTGAGAGTTTGGAGTGGTTTCACTAGATCAGTTTAAATTCCTCTATGGATATTTTTTCCTCTATGTGTTTAACTGAAATGAACTTCAATGTCAATTTAAGTTAAAGCAATATACCACACCTCTATAGAAGAGACCTTGAGCTAAAAAGGGCACTCAGTGGATGAAACACTGGATGTCTGACAGAGATGCTCCATCTACTGACATAAAGAAAATGATAAAGCTTCAGATAGTTGAAACAATCAATAAAATCTGAAAGGGAGAAAAGTCCCAGGTGGGTTGTGAGGATAAAGAACCAAAAACTGCGGTGGGCATTCTGAGGGGTGGGGCTCAAATGATGAACGTTTGTTTCCAACTTTTCAGAAACAGTAGACTGTGGAGGCTAAGGGACATGTGAATATAAACAAAAATGCTTAATGTATTTCTTAGACAAGCACTAAATAAGTTGCTAATGTTTTTGTTTTATAATTTTGTATTGAAGACATTTCCTTACAAAAAAAGGAAGTACTGTATGGAACTCCTAAGGCTCTACTTTATTCTATCAAAAATACTTGGGGAAAAAAACCTAACAGAAAATGTACAAAAGCAGAGAAAAATGAGGGCACATGTGGAAGAGCAATTGGTAAAACTCTGACAGAGGAAGCATTTTTTCCCAATTTTGATAACAGAGGTTTAGAAATTAACTTCAGCAGTGACTAGTCTTCGAAGTGCCAGAACTTCATGTAGCCCAAGCTAGACTTTGTGATCTTTACCCTTACAAAGCTCTCAACTAAAGGAAATAAGCAATTTGTTTGGCTACAGTCTATAAAATACAATACATAAAACCTGCAATCTTTGAAGATATCATCTAGAAAAATGATATCTGCAGTCTGCTTCTCTTGGGAAAAAAACAAAAAAAGGCTGATTTACCTTTGGAATAGTCTAGTCTATATTCAATACATCTGTTTCACAAGAAAATTAGTTACATAAGATGCAATAAAGTATTTTTTTGCACATGAAGCAAAATGTTATTTAAATAGCATAGATAATCTACAGTCACAATTTTGAATGTTAAAGGAGATGCAAGCTACTGCATCTCTAGAGTAATAGATTGCAGCAGTGTTTGTTAGACATCTCCAGAAGGGTTACATTCCTTGAATATCTTAATATTGCTTGTCTCAAGCTTTACCTTTGGTTTTAATTTTGCTATCAAATATAAACACAGAGCATACATATTTTCTAAAAGCAGACACAGGTGCATGCCATATTACAGAATGAAAATTTCTGTCATAAACTCTAAAAAACTGCATTTTCAAAGCCATAAATGTTTAGGCAATTTATATGATCTGAGAAGCCAGAGCAACACATATTTCTACAAAACTAAAACCTACCAAAATATTCTACCTCTGAAACAAAAGTACAACCGCAAATTTCTAGACTATAAAATATTAAATGCTTTTCATTTGAACATGGAGGCTTAAAACACTTAACAGAAATGCCCATTTTGGTAACTGACTAGGTTAGAAAAAGTAGTTCAAATATGATAATTTAATTAAATTAGTAACTCATTTAATAATATTAAAGAATTCTAATCTTATTCTGCCCACTTCAGATAGAATGAAAAAGAGACTTAAAAAGACAGTGAAGGTTTTGCTTACTATATGACATGAAAAATAAGAGACTAAAAAGCTTAAATGTGATGCAGATTTTTTATACAAATACAAATGCACATGAGGAGCTGTCAAGGGAAGTGAAGGTTTAGGAATAATCAACACGTTACACCATTTTCAACTGTTTATGATGTGGATGGCCACTCAGACCAGGAAACAGAATGACCTTTTTCATTTGCCAAAAGTGCTGCACTGCTGTTTATGTTTTTGTCTTTTCCTCTTGTAACACCTTCTGACCTCCCAACAGGCTTATAAACAACTTCTGTGTAATCTCTAACTGATCCCACTTTACTAATTTGTCTCCCATCATAATTCAAAACTAAAGAATTGCATACGAGAGCTGAGAGGAAAACAATTATTTTATTCCATTAATATTTTCAAGCTTTCCTGTCCTGCACCAGGACAAAGGCTAAGTCCTTTTAAAAACACTGAGGAAAACCAGCAAAAGACTGCTGACACAAGGAAAAATGGCAGAGACAAACCCATGAAAAGTCAATAGCTTCATGTTTACAGCGGTTACCTGAACCAATTTACCTCCTGGTCTTAACCAGGCAGAATAGTTGAGTCTGTATGACCCTAATATATTAGCTCAACTGTTACAACTATTATCAACATATTACCCCCAATCTTAAAATAGTGGCTGAAGCAGTGGCTAAGGTCTTACCCATTTCTACCCCTGCTGAGCTGAATTTTCATCCCAGAACCAACACACATTCCAAGCCGAGGCCTTTTTAACCAAAGCTTTCTTTCAGAAAGTGATTTGGGCAAGTTTGAATTTACCAACAAAAATGGTTTTGCATAACTTTCCTAAAAAGTCATGATCCAGAAAACTCGCTAGTCATTTCAAAAGGAGCCCATGCCATGGACCTTATGTCTAAAATACACATATACAAACGGTTTCCAACCCCAAGCATTAGAAAAGAGTGTATGTGTAGCTTCTCTGATACAGTAAGAGGTCAGATAAGGGCTTTTTTTGGTGAATTGTAGAAGTCTCATCATCTGTCTTTTTCACTGGTAACTGGTATTTAGGTTAAATTACATTATAAACCATGTGTGTAGTTATTTTTTCCAGAACAAGGAAACTAAGACTGCAATTCTTATCTAGTCACATCCCTAGGAGCTAGAGATAGCAGAATACAAAATAATTGAGCATCATGACTCAAAAGTGTTCAGAAAATAGCCAAAAGCAATGCAAAGGGAAACTGCACATATCTGGCAACCACACTTGCTTTGGTATAAAAACTGTAGTGGATCTTCTTCCTCATAACTCTGAAAGTAGGTCTGAAAACACTTACTCCCCAAATATCCTAATGTATAAAAACAAACAAACAAAAAACCCAAAACAAAACAAAGAAAAACAAGGAAAGAAAAATTACTTGCTCTGAAAGTCAACTTCCTAGGCAGTGAAGACATCAGATCGACTGCTCACAGCTTACATGTTTATAATCTTTGGAAAAGGGACTACTTCTGCTTGCATATACCTTACAACATTTTCAAAAATACAGCACTGATCTTTAGCTGAAGGTGAAAAATATAAACAGCTGACCTTAGCTCTCACAGTGCTACAGCTGCTAGAACTGTAAGTACTGAAGCAGTTCACAAAATAAATCAAATATTCCCCCTGCCAATTTGTTGTAATTTGAGAGGCTAATCTCTTTATTCCTTTTGGCATCTGTTTGAAGACTCCTGCTGCCTGCCTAATCTTCCTATCTATTTTTACTAGTTTTATGAAATGTTAAATTTCTTTCCTTTTGAATATAAAACCCAGTCTAGGCTGAAAGGTCACAAGAGCTCTGTTCTAGTAACGACTGTTAGAGAAAGCCTCATATGCATATCATTTTACTGGAGAAAGATTTTTTTAAAAAGAAGTTGTAGTCCAAATAAATGCTTCTTCTCCCCTCATCTTTCACATGTATCACAAAGAAATTGTTCCCTCTGCAGACTGACACAGCAATTTATTGTGTTTATTTTAAACTAAGTAAATCCTTTCCTTAATCTTCATTTTACTGGATAGCCTATCTCCATCCTTAAAATTACTTGTGAATGGACATCATTCACTTAAGGTTTTTTAGTAAAAAGTAATAAAAATAGATCAAGTTATTTTCTTTCTGTAATCTTACTGCCATTTTTCTTCATTGACTTTATTCTTTCCCAAATTAAAAATCCAGTGTGTGTGTAGTTCATAGTTTTACAGTAAGTATTTTCATCTTATTTAGTCAGAGAATTGATTTCTATGGAAATGATCTGGAAAGCAAAGGAATGATTTTATGAGCAAAGCTGCACATTTGAGGGCTTGAAAGGTAGGGTCCTGGATTGCCAGTCAAGCCTGAAAACAAAACATTTCACTGCATGATGCTTACTTAATAGGTGGTAAAGGAATTTTCACTTTTTAGCTAGTACAAGGGAGCAAGTATGCAACCATGAAGTACACCAGTTAGAAACTATACACTGAAATCTCAGACAATAATCTTTTCATCTTTTAAAATAGTTACTATGAGTCTAAAAGGAGATGATTTAACCAGTACATTCCTTCTGCCTGTGCCATGCTTTCCACCCAAGAAAGAAGATGATTTCCTTTTCCAAGGCCATAAACTAGCAACTTTTAGAAGCATTTACAGATGACTGACATGACATTTTTTGGTTTGGAAAAATTATACTCCCAATTTTATATAAAATTTATAAAGTTGTTACTGATAAGAAAAATCTACATAAGATTTTTATGGACTTCTTCAATTTCTTATTATGTGTTTCAGTTCCTACTAAATTGCTTCTTCCTTTGGGAACAAATTTTCAGTACCGCAGCATTCATCCCAAAGAGGCTATAGTGTCTATAATGTCTGTAAAAGCTAGTTGTCTTGCCATTCAAATACAAAATGGATACTGACTATAACAGGAACATTTTATGTAAGACATTCACAGTCATTCACTGAGTATTTTAATCTCATTAGAACTAAATAAAGTCCTATTTTAAGGCATTTATATATCCAAAGTAATAACTGCAGCTGAACTGAAATGTAGACGA
This sequence comes from Phalacrocorax aristotelis, assembly GCF_949628215.1. Taxonomy (NCBI): domain Eukaryota; kingdom Metazoa; phylum Chordata; class Aves; order Suliformes; family Phalacrocoracidae; genus Phalacrocorax; species Phalacrocorax aristotelis. The sequence continues at coordinate 26,175,548 of NC_134278.1, read as the reverse complement.
TAGACCCCAAGGTATGCAACATTCAAAAACATCAATTAACGTCTACAACAGCAATATTAGACTGGACCAATGGTCCATGGAAATTAATACCCAACCTCTCTCTCTAAGTAGTTAAAAACTACATGTTTCAGAGAAGGATGAAACAGTTCTGTTCTCAGTTTGGCTGCTTATACTGTCCTTTCGGTGGGGTGAAACTTCAGAGTCAACAACTTTCTCTACAAACAGTAATACCTGACCACTGATAAATCAGCATTTTAACTCACAGAGATGCTTAATAAAAGTATCTGCATCTGCTTTAGCCTATCCCTAGTATACCTCTTCACAGAAATTAATTTTCAGAAATGCATTACACGTGTTAAATCACAAGTTAGCTTTCTAAAACAGATAGATCACCTTTTACAATACCTTATCTTCAGCCTTTATTTATAAAAATAAAAAAATTGGTTTGACTAAATTTAATTTATATACTATTACCATATCCTTACCAGTCATTAAATACAGAAGTTAGTAAAAACGAACAAAAAACAGGCTTTGAGGTGCAAGGAATTGCATACAGCAGTACAAATTAAAGCTGCTTCTTTCAATTAAATTCCATTCACATGGCATACTTTAACAAGTAATCCCTAATCCAAGTCTTTTTCTTCTATCTTTCCTAAAAGTCGCCAGTTGAACTTCTCACAATTCTCTGATATTGAACGAAGACTAGATACAACCTTAAAATACAGTCTGCATTGGATTTCCAATGTGTTACAGCGTATTGAAACACAAACGTGTTTAATATCTGCAGCTCTAAGGCCTTGCTTTCCCTTCAAAAGTCTGATGTATACATGCCGCTGCTTGCTTTATAAACACCCTGCTTGATTCATATAAACATATGTGTGTGTCTGTTAACATAGGTACAGTACCCATACACAGAAACACATGCATACCCTGAAAGAGCCAACTATATTGAACACTTAGTAGTGAGCACACTTACTTCCTAAAATGACACAAAACACTGCCATAGGACAGAAGGAAACTCTGGCTTCTCTGAAGTCATGCTTTTTCAAATAAGTTTGAGGATGTCTAACAGTTCAAAGAACTCAAATCTGCTAACTGCAAACACTGATAAGACAAACTCCTGTAGAAGAGGATGAAAAAGACATACAGCTTCAGTGTCATTCAGTCATGATTTGGGGCATTTATAGGCACATTGTGACAAGCAGCAGTAATAAGTTAGCTAAGAAGGAAGACCACTAAGAGATTTTTTTAAACAAAGAAGGAAGCATCCAAATTCACAATGGAACACTCAGGTCTAGGGGTTTTGGTTTGTGGGGTTTTTTTGGTGGTGTGTTTTTTTTTTTTTATTAATCTGTACAGATGAAATATCCTGTCAAAGTGTAAGAAGCCAAATCTTGGCTCCACCACTGTAAATAGGAAGATGCAACTTCACTCAATTGATGAAAGATCTAGAACACAGATTAAAAGTTAATGTAGTTTAATACTCAAACTATAACTTCACAAAGATGTGAAGTAATTCTGAAGGAGACTCAGAACTTCAGTAATTTGGCAGAAAGTGGTAAAAAAATTTAAACTTGCAACTGAGAGAGCCTAGAGCATTAACTGTGAACTGTCCAAACAGGAATATCTGTATAAGAAATTTAAGACTTTTCTTAAAGTTTGTATCAGTGCTAACATACAATTTAAATAGATACTGATTTCAGTTTTATTTTCATTATACTGTTTTACTTGGCACTTAGCTCCACTGACTTCACACATGGACATTTAAGTTCTGCTAGTTTCAGAAAAGCAGAATTAGAGGCAACCATTTTAAATCCTTTCTCAAGAAAAATGGTCCTAAATATTCACGTATTCACAAAATTTTCTTGTTAATTTATCCCCTATGTCTCACAAACATTGGTCCAAAAATCCCCTCTAAATTTTCAAAATATTTTTTTCCATCAGCATCTCTCCCATATATTGGCACCCCCAGTAATACCTTTTACCTCTGACACTCCAGTGAACATACACCAGAATTCTATTTAGCCCAGTCACTTTCTATTTTAATCTAGAAGATTGACTGAACAAGTCACCTATAAACTTGAATTTTACTGCACCAGGATGCATTTACTAGGTATTCTAAAACTGAGTTCAGTGAACTACCTATTACATGTCAATCCTTTCAAATGTTTAGCTATAACTTGGTAAAATCAAAGATGATTTATGAATATTTGGCAACATCTTATAGTCATTACATTTTTGTTCTAGAATACAAGGTATTCATTGCAGTCTGTATATATAACAACATGGCTTCAAGATTTAATTTTCAGATAATAATAGTTCTACGCCTAGAGTTAATTTTGGGGTCAGACCATCTGCAAAGGTATTGGACAATGACGGTGGAAATAAAAACATATTTTAGATTGCTCACTGCCTGAATTTAACTCTGACAAACCATGGGAAATATGTATGGATCTCTCACAAAAAAGCTGGAGAAGTGAAAACATCTTTCAGGAGAAATATTTCATCAGGAAACTCACAAAAATATCAGCGCAAGAAGGAAGTATAGAATCAGAAGCTACATTCATTAATTTCTTCCTTTAACGCCAGCTATCAGCTATTTTTCAGGTGTCATTTGTATTCTCTTAAGCTCGATACATACTGAGGAATCACAGTTATTTGTGGACAACCACAACTAATTTGTATGAAAGCTATGAAAACCAGCATTTTTAGGTTAATACACATTTTGCACTTGCACACTTTAAAACATGCCACTGTATGGAATTATGCAAAGTACATGCTTTGTATTTTTGTTTTCCCATGACTGCATGCACTTATGCTGTGACAATCTTACTGTTGCAGGCTTACTGTGACATGGAAACTGGTGGAGGAGGTTGGACCGTTATTCAGAGACGTGAAGATGGCAGCGTGGACTTTCACCGGACATGGAAAGAGTACAAGATGGTAAACAATGTTTTCTGAAGCCTTAATATTAGTTATTATTATCTGAAAGCTATACCATAAAGTTATATTGACAGCATCCCGAGACTGTAAGCAGGTTTTAGAAGTTGTCTTTGTCCTTAGATGCTCATTTAGGAAATGTCAGAGTAGTATAAGTTTGCCTAAGCAGACTTGCAAGTGTGATGTTTGTTTTCAAAGAGAAACCTCACTTTCCCTTTAATCAAGTGTTCCATGATATGTCCATATTTTTGGAGTTATTTGTATTTGTGTTTCCAATGGCAACAGTAGAAACTGCTCCAAATCTACTAAGTAATATTGATTCACTATTTCAGATTCCTGAGTTTGTCTTTGCTGAAATTAACTTTTTGAAATATTACAGATCTGTAACCTTTACAGACACAGTGAAATTCTTAGTTGACAGACTGAAAATTATTAAACTTAAAAACTCATAAAGTGATCATTTCAAACTCAAACAAAGCTATTTAAATATACAACTTGAATTACAGGGATTTGGTGATCCTGCTGGGGAGTACTGGCTGGGAAATGAGTTTGTTTCTCAACTGACTAATCAGAAGCGTTATGTTCTTAAAATACACCTGAAAGACTGGGAAGGAAATGAGGCATATTCATTGTATGACCACTTCTCTCTAGCAAGTGAAGAACTAAAATACAGGTGAGCAGAAAAATCAAATCTGAATTAAAAAAGATCTGATAATAATCATTCTAGACTGTGTAGATGCATGACCTTATTTCATGCAAATTATGACGTTTTTTCAATTCACTCAGAAAGTAATGTTTCCTCCATTTTTCACCTATTGCTTAAAACAGTCTTAATTTTTTTTCCCAATGGACACAATGTATATTTTACTAGTGGACACTGCGTGAGTGTAACACAAAATGCACAATGATGACAAAATGGTATCGTGTGGTATGATGTGGTATGGTACAGTGTGGTACGGTACGGTACGGTATACACTCACCAGCACAGCAGATGGCAGTGCGCAATAGTCAGGGCAATAGCAACCTCTCTGCAGTTGCTATCAAATCCTGATCCAGGCAACAAACACATTTCTGTAAGGTAGATGACTAAGATGAACACTATCACAAGGATATTTTTCCACTTAGCTAAGTGGCTAGTAGGGGCTGTTCTCTCATCATGAAGAGCACACTGAGGTAATGCTACCTTCTCCTTCCATCACCCACTGGCTTGGATTCTCAAAGAATGACACTCCTACTGAAAAATGAAGCTAATAGCAAATGTCCAGTTTCACCCCCTACAAACTTGTTAATTTAAACACCAGATTTTAATGGACTATTACTTATGCTCCCATCATTCTGTAAAATGTAAAGCTTCACAATTTCTTCTTACATATTTGGTTAAAACAGGAAATAACATACATTTTAAATCAATGCTTCACATATAAATAAGCATCATAGTATCATGCATTTTAAGTAGTATCACTGTGTAATACATTTTGAAACAGTGTCAGCCACAGCTGAAATATATGGGCAGTTCACACTTCATTCTCCAGGCTCTCTGTAAATGCAGTAGATATTGTTTGGTTATAGAAGAAATTAGAGACTCTACAGTGTAACAGATTCTTTCCTACTACATGGTCCAGGAAATGTTTCTTTCTAAGAACCTTACAGATTCATGGAGCTTTAGGTGAGTGGACAGAAAAATTGCCTAAATTTAGATTAATTTCTCCAAGATTTCTAGCAACTATTTGTTGTAAACAAAGGCAGTCTGACACTCAAGAGAACTGATACTCAAGAGAACTGATGCTGTTACTTCAACTCAAGTCTTATATGCAAAGCAATCCAAGACTATCAGCGTCTCCCTTCCCCAAAATGTTAGATCTTAATGCCTTAGTAGTATACAGTTGTCTCAACTCCAAAGCAAATATTTTTTCATCTGGAAATAGTCAGAACCTACAGCAGAGATTTTTTTGAAGTAATGCTTTAAAATACTTATAAAGGCAACCTTTGCAAAATGGGTCATTACCCTTGTCCACTTACAATATTAAAAAATAATTACTGAAAACTAAAATGATTGTCTGTAAATAAATACTTGATTTTAAAATGCAACCAAGCATGGAACGCATCATAGAATGCAGCTAAATAAAGGCCATATTTAACATTATGATAAAGAAAAAAAACCCTAAGAAAGTATTTGACTAAGAGCAACTTTTATTCCATGAACAACAATACATTCTGAATGATGGAAAGATTATGAGTTGGGTTATAAAACAGAAATTTCATAGATTCACAGAAGAACTGAGATCAGAATTTACTTCTTTTGAGTCAACCATCCCGATCTAAAGCTATAAGGTTGGGCCAGGTTGCTCAGGGCTTTATCCAGTTGGGTCTTGATAACCTCCAAAGGTGGAAACTGCACAACCTGTTCAATTGCTTGTCTGTCCTCATGGTGAAAAAGGTTTTCCTGATATCCAGCCAGAACCTCTCATTTCAATTTACATCCACTGCCTCTCTTCTGTTATACTAAGCCTTACTTTTAAAAATTGAATAATAATAATAAATGAATAATACTCTGCTTACATGACACTTCAAATGATATTTGAAAATCAAGCCTAGGCTCATACATTATACTTGGAACCTTTAATACCATTTATGTTAGAAAGTCGCTTACAGAATTTTCAACCCACCTTAAGAAAAAACCAGAATATTTAACTTTTTGAAAAAGGTTTTTGAGAAAATCTGCAATGATCTGATCTTTTGAAACCTAAAGGAACAAAAATTCATTCATTCTTAATATTTTCAAATAATTAATATAAAATGGGTTAAAATAATCTGTTAAACTACCAAAGACAACTTCTGTCATAAGCAGAGAATTACATGCAAGATGAAGACTGATCCAGGGACAAGTTAGTTTTCCTCAGAGTCAGACCTCATCCTTAAAAAAACAGAAAACCTAAGAGAAGGATGAGCTATTTGACAAAGAAATACAGTCAACAAAGAGATACTGTGGTATCTCTTTGCTCTATACAAAGAGCAGAGGGTTCAAGGCCTTCCAATTCAGCATAACACAGTATTAGCTGTGTAATCATCTCCCCAGTTCGGTGCCATGTGTCTCTCCCCACTGAGACTGTATCTGCACCTGTGTAAGCAGATCTAAACAGTAGCAGCCTTACCGAAAGCTTACTTTGCCAGGGAATTGAAGCAAACAAATACCTCTGTTTTGCTTAATGTCTTTATCAATGATCTGGATGAGGGGATCGAGTGCATCCTCCGTAAGTTTGCAGGTGACACCACGTTGGGCAGGAATGTCGATCTGCTAGAGGGTAGGAAGGCTCTGCAGAGGGACCTGGACAGGCTGGATCAATGGGCCGAGGCCAATTGTATGGGGTTGAACAAGGCCAAGTGCCGGGTCCTGCACTTGGGTCACAACAACCCCATGCAACGCTACAGGCTTGGGGAAGGGTGGCTGGAGAGCTGCCCAGTGGAAAAGGGCCTGGGGGTGTTGGCTGGCAGCCGGCTGAACATGAGGCAGCAGTGTGCCCAGGTGGCCAAGAAGGCCAACAGCATCCTGGCTTGTATCAGGAATAGTGTGGCCAGCAGGAGCAGGGAGGTGATCGTGCCCCTGTACTCGGCACTGGTGAGAGTCTGGAGAGCAGGTCAAATGATGAGTGGCTGAGGGAGCTGGGTGTGTTTAGCCTGGAGAAGAGAAGGCTGAGGGGAGACCTTATCACTCTCTACAACTCCCTGAACTGAGGTCTCTTCTCCCAGGTCACTAGTGATAGAATGAGAGGAAATGGCCTCAAGCTGCATCAGGGGAGGTTTAGATTGGATATTAGGAAAAATTTCTTCACTGAAAGAGTGGTCAGGCATTGGAAGAGGCTGCCCAGGGAGGTGGTTGAGTCACCATCCTGGGAGGTTTTTAAAAGATGTTTGGATGTGGTGCTTAGGGACATGATTTAGTGGTGATCTGGCAGTGTTAGGTTTACAGTTGGACTTGATGCTCTTAAGGGTCTTTTCCAACTGAAATGATTCTATGGTTTAACTCTAATAAATCTATGAAGGATGTGAAAAGGAAGAGGAGTTAGGAAAGTGGAAAGGGAAATATTTGGAAACTTGTGTAATATCAGTTACAAATTGGTAATTAGTAGTCCAGGTATTGCTATTATCTCTTCTAGGTGCCAAGCTATAATGCTACATTGCTATGTTGTGCTAACAGCAAAATAAGGAATAAAAATTAAGTTTTGATTTAAACTTTTGAATTCTATTAAAAAAATAATTGCACACAATGTACTTAGAGTATTAAGAAATGCATTATATGTATGAAAAATCACAGGAGTTATTATCTACCTGGTCTCATTTTCTTCTAATATGACATAAACAAAACAGTCACCTCTACAAATGTGGAGGCTGTTCCTTAGAATACCGTGCTGACCGTCGCCTCTTATACGAAAACATGCTGCAAAACAGCTTACAACAGTACATTGGTCAGAAGAGAACTGAATTATTTGAACAGGATATTTATTGCAAACTATTCCGTCATTATTTTGCAGATCAGCTACCATTAACTTCCATGTAATAATTGTTTTTCCATTCCTCACTTCTACAGGATCTACCTTAAAGGACTTACCGGGACAGCGGGCAAAATAAGTAGTATAAGCCAACCAGGAAATGATTTTAGCACAAAGGATGCAGACAATGACAAATGTATTTGCAAATGTTCACAAATGCTAACAGGAGGTAGGAATGTTTTTTTGTTTCTCGGTCTTCCTATTTTTATTGGCACTGAAATTGTCTGTGAGATACATAGTGATAATTTTGACAGTAAATTTTGACTATTGAAGAAGTCCAAAACTCACAGATAGAAACAGTAGTATGGTGACTCCAAATGAAGTATTTTGTGATTGGACAAAAGTTAGTTAAAGTAGAACAAGGGAAGTTAAAACTGGAGAAGAAAACAGTCTGTAAAGTTGGGGTACAAGAAATTCTGTAATTGTGGAACTAACCAGAGCAACAGCAGATTCTTCCAAGGAATGAGATAACATAGTCCCAGAGATCAAAACACTTAACCCCCGACAAAAAACTTGTTTTAGAGATTCAGTTGGTCAGTGAAATGTTTCCTGATTCTTTAGGCACAAACCTGTTCCCTAACTATCCAGAGAAGAAAACCCCAAAGGCTGCTGTATACTGTACATGCCACAGAGGGCTACAAATATTTAATCTCATATTTCAATATAATTATGAAATGGCAATACATAAATTTAAGATACACCACATATATGAGATATCTACATTTTTCTAATGATTGTTCACTAGTTACTGGAGTTTTAGGTGATTTTTTTGTCTTGAACCACACAAGCCATTCTATAATTTGTCAGTCTAGAATTCCACATTCTGAAATGTAAACAACTGCTTTGTAAATTTGTCTTCTCTTCCAGTTATCTCTTAAGGAATGGTTTGTTTCCCTATAGCATAAGTTGCAAGACAAAAGACAGCTTCAGTTTATCCAAAAGGATAATTGGATTACTGCCCTGCAAAACAGAACACACACATTATCGCCATTGTAACAGAAGTATAAAAATATTATCTTATTAACAAAAATAAATTTTCCTTATGACCCACTAACAGGTCAGGACCACAAGGATACAGATAAGTTTGGGCTGCATTTCTCTCCTTTTCCTTCTTACCAAGTTTCAGCACAGAGGTTTTGAACTAATCTGCACAGAGAACTGAATCAGTTAACTGAATTAATCCTCTAAAAACAATTAAGAATGGAGTTTAAATATGGGAAAAAAAGGAATTTACCAAAGAGAAGATAAAAAAACCAAAGAAGACTCAGTATCATTATAGTTCAAGTCAAGTTCTACCCTGAGACTGTCAACAATAATGTTTGATATCAATAATAAATTAAGTTTGATTGAAGACCCCTTCTCAATTTGCAACTACTATGTATTACATAAGCTTCAAGAATATGTAGTGAATGCATAAATGCATTTCCTTGCTGAGTTTGAGGGATGTATTTTATACCAACACTTCCAAATATAAGAATGAAACCTGATTTTAGATTCCTTTTTCACTTCAGGACAACAAAGTGTCCTTATATGCTATTATGAAAATTACTTGTGCTGACATTTTCACTTGCTGACGTTTTTCTTTTTTTTTCTGTCTTGCAGGATGGTGGTTTGATGCATGTGGTCCTTCTAACCTCAATGGAATGTATTATCCATTACGACAGAACAACAACAAGTTCAATGGTATCAAGTGGTACTACTGGAAAGGCTCGGGATACTCTCTCAAAGCCACGACTATGATGATTCGACCAGCAGATTTCTAAATGCTTTTGCATTATGTGAATTATGTATTGTATAGTCTTCAAAGACTTCATTTGCTGAGCATATAAACACACATCTGCAACTTGTCTCATTTTCAAGCCCAGAAAATATGCGCTAGCGTTCTGAAGGGATCAGTTCAATACAATTCCTGAACTGCAATAGCATTGATCAGCTAAAGCTCATATTATTCAACCAGACACAAAGTCTAAAGCATCAACCTGGTATAACAGTGATTTGGCCAAACGACTGAATAAAAAGAACATCCAAGAAACTGTCAGACAACTTAAGGACTCTGTTTTACTGATCTTTTATGTTATGTATGTGTTAGTAAATAACTGGAACTGTGAAAAATACCTAAAATAGTTTTAGAAATATGCATTTTGCCTCATCACTGAACTTTAAACTTTACTCTAATATAAAACACTTAACTCGATCTAGAACTATTTATCTCTCTGTGTCATGTTTGCCTTTTATGTACATAAAAAAATCTTGTCCTGTAATTAGCTCAATACTGTAGCTAGAGAATACATTCTTTCCCCTCATAGTCTCCTAAACAACTGCTTACACATATTCAGGGTTTTTTTTCCAATAGCCTGTATTACTTTATTTAACAGAGGAAAAGCAGCATTTAAGTACTTGGCATTTATTCTTGGGAAACCGTGTACAAAAATCACCATTTCTTTCAGTTTGTACTTATTACAGTCACTATCTTTAAGTTACAAAAACCCCTGCAAATTACAAAATAGTATGTGTTTCTTTATATTTCTGTGAAGATTGCACTTTTTTCCTTTCCTTGTCATTTACCTGTAAAATAAATTATCAGTATTTTATAAACCGAGACAACGGCATTAACACCAAATGTCCGATTGTCTATGACAATCAGTTATCACCTGGTGCTGTAGTACATCTATACGTTTTGTAAAAATAACCTAACTGAAAAACATATGCATGTTATTTGATACAATTAAATTTATGCTCATGAGTTAAGATACAAATTACTACATTTTAAAAACATGAAAAAAAAAAGGAAGCTATCTAAGGTCATACTGTTGGGTGTTTTAAGTAAGGTTAGAAATTCTCTGTAGGTAGGCCCTCAATGTATGATACAATGTGAATAAATTACTCTACTGGGTGATTTTTGCTTTTTACATTTTTTTTTTTATTATTACTGTATGCTTTAAAATTGTGTACTACAGTGGACTGCAGTTCATATTGAGAATATATTTCTTCATAAATGACAAAAAATAATTTTGTGCAGATTTTTCCCCAAATTAACTTTAGGTTTTAATTCTTATGCTTAGTCTTTGCCTTAAAGTGATAATTTCATAAATTTTTAATTTCAGCAGATGACTGAATTAGTTACAAGACAACAACATATCTCATACCGGAACAAAACAAAAATGCCAGACACAACATTTCTGGAGACTTACTTAACAAAAGGTATTGTATCTTAAAAACATTAAATGATTTTGAAGAAGATGGAAGAAAACACACTGCAGTCATTAAAGCTGCTGTCAGAGTACCCCACCACTCACACTACCACCATTCTTCACTGAAAATGCGTCAGCGTTACTAAAGAGTAGCAGATACAAAAAATACTTACATTACTTCATGATCTGATTTTAAATAAACCGAATGAATGTAAATTAACAGTCATCATCTGAAGAGTTGCATAAAATAATCTGAATGTATTTAAGATTCCTGTTTAAGTATTTTATTGTTTCTCCTAGCAAACTTGTAAGGATAAACATATCCCAAACCAAAAAAATACTTCACTAAATTGCTTTCATGAATTTCTGAGAAATGTCTTCAAGAGCAAGTCTAGCAGGGGGCCCCCAAGCCACTAAAGGAGCTAGACATACCAAGAAGCCGACAACCAAGAGAGGCCAAGCGAGCTGGCCTTTTTCAGACTGGAGAGAGAAGGGGAGGGATAGACCTTACTGCTGTCTACAACTGCTGGATTGACGACACAGAGGAGACCCTTCTTGGAGGTGCACTGCAATGGGACAAGAGGCAGTAAACACAAGCTGGAATTTTGGAAATTGGATTTTCTTTTTAATTTCTTCATTTATTACTATGAGGGTGGACTGGACAAGTCCCTTGAAGCAGAGCATTGAACTAGATAACCTTCAGAGGTCCCTTCTAATCTATAATATTTTATGATTCTATGAAATTTAATAGAAATGCTGAGTTTAGATTACTGTATTTCCTGCTTCACTGCATTTAATCAGACAACTAAAGAAAATACTCCCCATATCTGAAATAGTAAGCATATCCAGCTTAATAATCTAAAAAAACCCCAAAAACCCCAAACTTCTCAAAAACCATGATGGAATCCAGCACAGTATGAATGCTCAACCTGGCAAAGGTAAATAATGCTAACTTCTGGTTGACATTAACCTTCATTATTTTAGTAAGAAAACACTATATGACAAGAAAAAAAAAAATTGCATGGCTAGTTTCAATTTGCTGGAAAAAAAGTCTTTATAAAGCTTAAGGCTTTTTGATAACGCTTTTTGATACCTATTCTGGAAAGGTGATCAAAGATATTGATGTAGACATTGAACGGATCAATTGTTTAATAAGACTTTCATTTTTGGGCGAAAATGCTTTAGACTCAGTACAAACAATTAAAACATAACAGCAAGATAACCCCATATTTTAATTCCCTTCTGTAATCAAATAGATGGTATATAAACCTAAAATGCACTTCCATTTTCTCTAAGTACTCCTTAGGAAACCGAAAAGAAATTACAAGAAAAGAAAGGCAATATAAACACCATTCATGCTCAAATAACAGTGTCTTTAAAAATAAGATATCTGTTACAGTAAGAAACCAGAAAGACTCAAGAAGTGAATGACTGGAAAGGTGAGGGAAATATCACCTTGGAGACTGACTTTGTTCCTCTGCAAGAGGAGCACACTGCAAACAGAAGTGATTCAGGTTCTCAGCACAACCATAACCTCCCTCTTATCTCCTCACCATCTCTCAAGCTGTTCTTACTTCTGCTTTAGGAATAAAAACTGTAAACACAATCTAAAAAGCAACCCCAGCAGGAACCACCTCCAAGGAATGCTATGTGACTTGTTACTGATAGCATACTTGGTTATTAAACATGGTAGCCTGAGAGGAACCAGAAAACTCAAAACAGCTTCATCTGAAGTCCTGTGGGGTTTTTTTCATACAAATACAGAAAAGGGGGAAAAAACATGCTGCTTATTTTTTTTTCACACTTTTACCATTCTTCATGTGTTTGCTATATAAAAAATATCTACTTTTTCCTTTTAGAAAAAATACTACATTATAATGGTTTATTAATTTCTTTGGGAGTATTTAACTGTTAGAGTTTCCCTACACTTTGAGAACACACAACTTATGAAATTAAGCCTTCATCTCAAAAATGCAAATTTACATAAATTACAGATTTAGAATGTTAAAAATAAGTCCTTAATAGTTAATAAAATTATAGTAAAAATAAAGTTGAAACTCAATTAAATGCTGTTTCTTCAAAGCCCCTATGAAACTTTGAGAAACAAGTAGCAGATGAAAATATATTTAACTAGCTGCTACAATGTAAGAGAAATTGTGAAACCTTTTTTGGCAAAACTACTGGAGTGATTGATTAGTGACCTGCTAGAATTCTACTTGTTTTAAAACCAGAATAAAATTACCATTTAATCAATTACAACACATGGAGTGCAGATACACTGTGCTCCTGCATACACACTTTTGCACTAATTCACAATTCAGTACTTGAGAATGATCACTAAAGGCAGGAAAAAATGCTTGATTTCATCTATTTAGTAGTTTTAGAAGACCACAGTAATTTTCCATTGCCAAAGTAATTTCTCGACTGAAAATATTGAGTTCATGACCTGAATAATCTTTCTGTTAGGCGATAACACACCTCTCCGGTTTATATACAAGCACAGACAGAAATAAAATATGCCACAAATAAAGTACATTTTTACTTCAAGAAGCAGCTATTTTATCCAGACGTTAATTGGTGAATACATTTTTTTGCATTTTCCATGCATACCGAATTTTTTGCACACACTTCAAAAAGTAGGGGACGAAGGAGAAAATAACTCCTTACAGTATTTGCTTTAAAAAAATATTTTTTTCTAGTAGGTCTTCTTGTTCACAAAAACTGTTTAGAGGGCCAATCATTTTCTAGATAAACAAAAGAAAGTTCACAAGCTTAAAAGGCAGTTAAACTTACAGGAGCTGCAGGGAAGCTGGATGAAAGCTCATATGGTTCCTCTGAGACCCAATGGCCCAATTCCAAAGACCTCAGAACCTAAAATAAATTAAATGTTAAGTAGAACTCTTATAATTTCTAAAGTAGCAAACTCTTTGAATGTGTTATTAGAAGTAACAGTGCAGTTGCAATAGCTGATTTGATATTTCATTTACCCAAACCAAATGATTCTCTGAAAAAATCAAGCAATCAGAAAGACACAACTTTTACAACTAAAACCATTAAAATACCAAAGTCATATTTCTATGCATAGCTACGTTAAATTTTCAAACCTTGTGAAGATATTAGAAAAGTCAACTTTTTGCATCATGATACATAAAATTAAATATTCAAAAAGGGAAGTCATGCTGTAACAGTTCTGTTCTCTTGGTTCAGTTAATCATTGACCTTCATGAGCTTCCGGTTGGCCCATTTCTCCAGCCTGTCAAGGTCCTTCTCAGAGGGAACACCCATCTAGTGTATTAAACACTCCTCACAGTTTTGTAACATCTGCAAACTTGCTGACAGTGCACTCTTCCCCATCATCCAGATTACAAATGAAGATGTTAAACAGTTCTGGACAAGTATCAACCCCTACTACCAACTGGGATTATGCAACTCTTGTATATAATCCACATTACTTATAGAAATGAGCCTGCAAAGGAGAAAAGCTCAATTCCATTCTCTTCAGTACTCTGTCAACATCACATTCTAGAGCATAACGAAAGGTTGCTAACAGCACAAAGTACTGACTGTCTGGAAAATACATGATCATTTGTGTTGAACTGAGCTCTGAAATGCTGGATCAATATGATCCTTGGAGACTAGCAATCCTAACACTTGGGACTACTTTCAGACTTTGTTCCCATCAAGGCCATCACAGCATGGGTAACAGGTGAAAAACTACTTGAGAGAGTTATATTTTCAGTTTCTCAAATACAATTTTTTTTTCCTAAACTTTCCGAAAACTACTCCATCCAGCATTTTTCCCTTGGTTGATTTCCTAAACCATTTTTCACTATGATTTATCATTATAAGTTGCAGCTGGTAGACTATAATATTAAAAGCCTCACAAACAGCATTCAGAGACTATCCTTCAAGTGGTAAAAGTCTTTATGGGAAAATGGAAAAAGACTGAAGTTCCTATCACGGCTCTGCCTTTGAGTTGTATAAAGGGTATTTTCCTACTAATTTCTGGATAGTCTAAACTCTGAAGCACTCTTTGATGGAAGAGCATTTCATTTTCCTCATTGGCTTTACCACTGTGAGCTGAGCTATAAACCTTCTTATATAGGTAAAAGTTCTTTGCCAAGTTTGTCCACTGTCACACAGTTCAACAACTTTCCCTTTCTACAGGTATTTGAGCTTTGCAAAATCCTTCCTGTAGCTGGCATTTGGCACACCTTAAATAAGAGTCAAAAAACCACATTGTTGCCCACTAGCGAGAGACAGCATGATTCATACATGCAACCTTAAACGCCACAGCAACCCCCCAACAGCCTGCTGCCCCTACAGCAACAGGTAACATTAAGCGAACTATAAGTGTACATATACCCCCAAAATGGGATATATGGAATTTATTAGAAAGTAAATCCCCATGTTTAGGATAGTTCTACCTCTGGCAGTCGCAATTTCCCTAAATAGTTCTCTAGCCATTTCAAATAGATGATGTCTGTTCCTTACCATTAGCACAGCCATGCACCATTAAACTGTTATCATTATTCACCTTAGAACAAGCTGAATTTCATCAGTGCATGAAATTATTCTCAGGCTGGATTCACAACTGAAATATTCTGGGTTTTTTTATTCTTTTGGAAGATGCCATGAAAATTCATGTATTATTAGTTTTAATTTAAATTATAAAACTTTACCTTGTAAAATTTGGGAAGCAGTGCTATGAGGTGCTCCCCTTAGAAAAAAACTGGCATATTATTATTTATCAAGCATGATAAAGTTATCCTTTACAACGTTACAGCTCACTAACTAAACAAGATTCTAAGCTGAACAGACTGATTATAAACTAGCAATATGTATCTTATGAAATGGCCTAATTGTGCGTAGGAGAATAGCTTTCTGTAAAGGGCTCTCTTGCCCCAAGTCTGCTGCTACAAGAGGTAAACTGCAAACGAATTTAAAAACTAATTTTATTACCAAAAACAAGTTCAGTAATCTTTAGTCCAAAGTGGCTATGTCTGATGACTTTCAGAGGAACCAGCAACCTCATATATGAACTGCTACAAAAGCTGGTGCTTTGTGTGTTGTGGCAAGTGGTGTTTTACTTGTGAGGGGAGGGGTCCAATTTTGCAGGCTATTGGAAATGAACAGTGATTTTTTGTTGATAATGAAAAGCTGCACAACTTCAAACTTATTGTTGAATGTTATTACAACAATCCAAAGAATATTATGCTTACTTTTAGAAAACACATAACCAAATATTTGAAAATGCAACATCTGTACAAAAAGAGAAAATAATTTCTATAGTCATACGAAATATCATACAAAACCTAAAATACGAGTTAAGCACATGAATAAACCAATGACCTTTAAAGAAATATTCAAAATGTAATAATGCATTGCTGTGTTTAGCCAAGAAAATTATAGGAACTTCTTAAAAACATACAGTTAAGACTGTAACTTAGGATTTTAAGTGATAAATTTTAAGGTGGTACCTGCATATATTTCATCATTACTTTTTACAATTTACAATTAGAGTATTGAAATGTGTTGGCTTTATACTTACAGCTGTATATATTTATTGCAAATAAAAGAAACTTGTTAATCCAAGCCATTTCTCTTTTAATGACAGTATAAATCAAATTTAACTGAACCATGAAAATTGTAACTTCCATTACAATTCTTAAAGATGTGCTGCATGAAAAAAATTTCTTTGTAAATAATCTTGAGCAGGAACAGATGTACCATGCTGTATAATGCGTACATCACATCCTGATCGTACCAAAGTGATGTTTGTACCAAGAATAACTTGCAAACAACCCAAATGGATTAAAACATAAACCCAAAAGATTCGTTATGATTAAGTAATCCCATTTCATTTTCCAGGCCAATTTTACAGTAACAACCTATGTCAATCCTTGCAGTATTTACAGAATTTTGTTTAGAAATTAGTTTTGTTTATCTCAACAAAAGACGGATTAATGCTTGTCTATCATGATTCTGGAATTAAGTACAAAGGCATCATATCTACTTTCCTAGATAAAAGGAAAATTAGATACAGAGTTCATGAACAGGTCCTGCAGTAAATAATTAGGTCACCACTCACTAAAACATTTAGTTTCCATGAACACAAAGGCAAGAGCTCTCCATTCTAAGTCACTGCAAGTTTGCCTCTGACCGGCAGAGACAAATTTTCAACCAGTATATTTTCAGAGCAACACTAAAAAAATGCGTCAAATTCATGTAGGACAAAAACAAGTTACGATTTGCAATATTATTCTTGAGTAAACTACTTTTTCTTGCTAAGTCAGTAACATCTCCATATTCAACAGTTCCTTAGAATGTGTAAAAGGTCTAAGAAAAGCTGAAATACTTCAGAACATAGAAATGTTTATATTGAGAAGGAAGAGCTATCTAGAATTTTTCAAATGTGCAGTTGTAGAAGATTTGTAAGTGGACTTGTACAAAGCATTTGACACTATCCTGCACAACATCCTTGTCTCTGAATTGGAAAGACATGGATTTGACGGATGGACCACTCGGTGGATAAGGAATTGGCTGGATGGTCGCTCTCAAAGAGTTGCGGTCAATGGCTCGATGTCAAGTGGAGACCAGTGACAAGTGGCGTTCCTCAGGGGTCGGTATTGGGACCAGCGCTGTTTAACATCTTTGTCAGTGACATGGACAGTGAGGTTGAGAGCACCCTCAGCAAGTTTGCTGATGACACCAACTGTGTGGTGTGGTGGACATGCTGGAGAGAAGTGATGCCATCCAGGAAGACCTTGACAAGCTTGAGAGGTGGGCCCATGTGAACCTCATGAAGTTGTTTTTTTGATCATGGGGAGTTTTACACAGCACCGGGCCTGCTGGCAGCAGCTGGGGTTCACCTATCTCAAAGCGGGAAAGGGATTCTTGCTCATCAGTTGGTGGGACTCATCAAGAGGTCTTTAAGTTTGAAGGGGGAAAGGGATATAGCCAGGCTCACGAGAGAGGAGCACATAGATGGCATGCTGAGGATGGGGGTGAAATTGACAGCCCAGCTCAAGTGTATCTATATCAATGCATGCAGCATGGGCAACCAACAAGGGGAGCTGGAAACCACTGTGCAGCAGGATAGCTGTGACTTAGTTGCCATCACAGAGACATGGAGGGATGACTCTTACAACTGGAGTGCTGCAATGGATGGCTGTAAGCTCTTCAGAAGCGATAGGCAATGAAGGAGAGGCCCTTTATGATAGTGTTTTGATTGTATAGAGCGATTGTGACAATAAGGTCAAGTGCTTATGGGTAAGGATGAGGGGGAAGGCCAAAAAGGCAGATATCCTGCTGGGGGTCTGTTATAGACCACCCAAGTAGGATGAAGAGGTACATGAAGCATTCTACAAGCAGCTGGCAGAAATCTCACAATCGGTTTCCCTTTTTCTCATGGGGGACTTCAACTTACCAGATATCTGCTGGAAATACAACACAGCAGAGAGGAAACAATCTAGGAGGTTCCTGGAGTGTGTGGAAGATAACTTCCTCACACGGGTGGTAAGTGAGCCTCCCAGGGGAGGTGCCTCGCTTGACCTGTTCACGAACAGAGAAGGACTGGTGGGAGATGTGGTGATTGGAGGTCGTCTTGGGCTTAGCAACCATGATATGATAGAGTTCTCGATTCTTGGCGAAGTGAGGAGGGGGGTCAGCAAAACTGCTGCCATGGACTTCAGGAGGGCAGACTATGGCCTGTTCAGGCACTGGCTGGGACAGTCCCTTGGGAGGCAGTCCTGAAAAGCAAAGGAGTCCAGGAAGGCTGGGCTTTCTTCAAGAAGGAAGTCTTAAAGGCACAGGAGCAGGCTGTCCCCACGTGCCACAAGACAAACTGGCAGGGAAGACGACCGGTCTGGCTGAACAGCGAGCTTTTGCGGGGACTCGGGCTAAAAAAAAGAGTTGAGCACTTTTGGAAGAAGGGGCAGGCAACTCTAGAAGAGTACAGAGATCTTGTTAGGTCTTGCAGAGAAAATTAGAAAGGCAAAAGTCCAGCTAGAACTCAATCTGGCCACTGCTGTAAGACATAACAAAAATGTTTTTACAAACACATTAACAACAAAAAGAGAGCCAAGGAGAATCTCCATCCTCTACTAGATGTGAAGTGGAACATCTCCACAATGGATGAGGAGAAGGCTGAGGTATTAAACGCCTCCTTTGCATCAGACTTTAACAGTCAGACCAGTTATCCCAGGTGTATTCAGCCCCCTAAGCTGGAAGACAGGGACAGGGAGAAAAATAAAACCCCATAATCCAGGAGGGAGCAGTTTACGACCTGCTGCTCCACCTGGACACTCACAAGTCTATGGGGCCGGGTGGGATCCACCCAAGAGTACTGAGGGAGCTGGCAGAGGAGCTTGCCAAGCCATTCTTCATCATTTACCAACAGTACTGGTTAACAGGGAAGGTCCCAGATGACTGGAGGCTTGCTGATGTGACGCCCATCTACAAGAAAGGCCAGAAGGATGATCTGGGGAACTACAGGACAGTCAGCCTGACCTTGGTAAAGGGGATGATTACGGAGCAGTTCATCTTGAGTGAGCTCACCAGGCACGTGCAGGACAACCAGGGGATCAGGCCCAGCCAGCATGGATTCATGAAAGGTAGGTTCTTCCTGATCTACCTAACCATGTGACCTGCCTAATGGATGAGGGAAAGGCAGTGGATGTTGTCTGCCTGGACTTTAGGAAAGACTTTGACACTGTCTCCCACAGCATCCTCCTAGAGAAGCTGGCAGGTGTGCTGTTCACTGGGTAAAAAACTGACTGGATGGCCGATCCGAGACAGTTGTGGTGAATGGAGCTAAATCGAGTTTGCGGCCAGTCATGAGCGGTGTTCCCCAGGGCTCAGTCTTCTTTAATATTTTAAACTGAGGAACCTGGGGGAGGGGGACAAACTGGCAATGCTAATGCCATCACACAAAATGGGGGAATAAGACAGGACAACCTGAGCAGTGATAAAGGTGCCATGGTGGCCTCATGCGAATGCAACCAGGAGACCAACCACCTCAAGGGTTTCATAGCTGTAGGTCCTCGTACACCCCCCCGGGGAAATCTGTGTGCTCAAGCACCTTTCTGAAATGCCTGTACACGAATGCACACAGCATGGGGAATAAACAGGAGGAACTAGAGGTCTGTGTACGGTCACAGGGCCATGATCTCATTGCAGTCACAGAGACATGGTGGGATGGCTCACATGACTGGAATGTGGTCATGGATGGCTACAGGCTTTTCAGGAAAGACAGACCAGCAAGGCGAGGTGGGGGAGTTGCTCTTTATGTGAGGGAGCAACTGGAATGTATTGAGCTTTGCCTTGGAATGGAAGGAGAACAAGTTGAGACCTTGTGGGTAAACATTAAGGGACAGCCAAATATGGGTGACACAGTTATGGGCGTTTGCTACAGGCCACCTGATCAAGAAGAGGAAGTTGATAAAACCTTCTACAGACAGCTGGAAGTAGCCTCACAATCGCAAGCCCTGGTCCTCATGGGGGACTTCAACCACCCACATATTTGCTGGAAAAGCAACACAGCAAGCCATGCACAATCCAGAAGGTTCCTGCAGAGCATCAGGGACAATATTTTGATGCAGGTGGTAGAGAAGCCAACGAGGCAAGATGTGCTGCTCAACCTTACCTAAACAAACAAGGAAGGGCTGGTTGAGGATGTCAGAGTTGGGGGTAGCCTTGGCTGCAGCGACCATGAGATGGTCAAGTGTAGGATACTGCGAGGTAGAAGCAGGGCAACGAGTCCAATTACAAGCTTAGACTTCAAGAGAGCCATCTTTGGCCTCTTCAAAGACCTGCTTTGGAGGAATCCCATGGGATAGGGCTCTGGAAGGCAGGGGGGTCCAAGAGAGCTGGACAGTATTCAAGGACCACCTCCTCCAAGCTCAAGATCGGTGCATCCCCAGGAGGAAGAAGTCAGGCAGAGGAGCCAGGAGACCCACATGGATGAGCAAAGAGCTTCTAGAGAAACTCAAATGGAAGAGGGAGGTTCACAGTATGTGGAAAAAGGGACTGGCCACTTGGGAGGAATATAGGAATGTTGTCAGTGTATGCAGAGATGCAATGAGGAAGGCCAAGGCCCACCTGGAACAGAACCTGTTGAGGGATGTCAAAGATAACAAGAAGGGCTTCTTTAAATACATCTCCAGTAAAAGGAAGACTGGGGATACAGTGGGCCCACTGCTGAACAAGGAAGGGGCCCTGGTGGCACAAGACACAGAGAAGGCGGAGTTACTGAGTGCCTTCTTTGCCTTGGTCTTTACTGCTAAGGCTGGCCCTCAGGCATCCCAGCCTCCAGAGAAGAGAGGACAAATCTGGAGAAAGGAAGACCTACCACCGCTTGAGAAGGATTGGGTCAGAGATCACCTATGCAAACTGGATCCTCACAAATCCATGGGCCCTGATGGGATTCACCCATGAGCGCTGAGGGAGCTGGTGGATGTTCTTGATGAGCCACTCTTCATCATCTTTGAAAGGTCATGGAGGACAGGAGAGGTGCCCGAGGGCTGGAGGAAAGCAAATGTCACTCCAATCTTCCAAAAGGGCAAAAAGGAGGACCTGGGGAACTAGAAGCCAGTCAGCCTCACCTCCATTCCTGGAAAGGTGATGGAGCAGTTCATCCTGGAGGTCATCTCCAGGCATGTTGAGGACAAGAAGGTTATCAGAAACAGTCAAAGTTGATTCACCAAGGGAATATCATGCTTGACCAACTTGATAGCCTTCTATGATGGCGTGACTGGCTGGGTCGACGAAGGGAGAGCAGTGGATGTTGTCTATCTTGACTTCAGCAAGGCTTTTGACACTGTCTCCCATAGCCTCCTCACAGGCAAGCTAAGGAAGTGTGGGTTGGATGAGTGGACAGTGAGGTGGATAGAGAACTGGCTCAACAACAGATCTCAGAGGGTTGTGATCAATAGAGCAGAGTCTGGATGGAGGCCTGTCACTAGTAGTGCTCCCCAGGGGTCTGTTCTGGGTCCAGTCCTGTTCAGCTTATTCATCAATGACCTGGATGATGGGGTAGAGTGTAACCTCAGTAAGTTTGCTGATGATACCAAGCTGGGAGGAGTGGCTGATACACCAGAAGGCTGTGCTGCCATCTAACGAGACCTGGACAGGCTGGAGAGCTGGGCCGAGGGGAACCTGATGAAATTCAACAAGAACAAGTGCAAGGTCCTGCACCTGGGGAGAAACAACCCCATGCACTGGTACAGGCTGGGGGCTGAACTACTGGAAAGCGGCTCTGTTGAGAAGGACCTGGGAGTGCTGGTGGACAGCAAGGTGATCATGAGGCAGCCATGTGCCCTTGTGGCCAAGAAGGCCAATGGTATCCTGGGGTGCATAAAAAGGAGTGTGGCCAGCAGGTTGAGGGACGTTATCCTCCCCCTCTACTCTGCCCTACTGAGACCACATTTGGAGTAGTGCGTCCAGTTTTGGGCCCCCCGGTTTAAGAAGGACGCGGAACTGCTTGAGCAAGTCCAGCACAGAGCTATCAAGATCATCAGGGCACTGCAGTGCCTCCCTTAATTAGGAAAGGCTGAGAGGCTTGGGTTTGTTTAGCCTGGAGAAGACTGAGGGGGGATTTCATCAATACCTATAAATATCTAAAGGGAGGGTGTCAGGATGATGGGACCGGACCCTTTTCAGTGGTGCCCAGTGTCAGGACAACGGGCAATGGGCACAAACTGGAACACAGGAAGTTCCAGCGAAACATGAGAAAAAACCTGTTTACTGTGAGGGTGACAGAGCAGTGGAACAGGCTGCCCAGGGAGGTTGTGGATTCTCCTTGCCTGGAGACAGTCAAAACCCACCTGGATGCGTTTCTGTGTCCCCTGCTCTGGGTGTCCCTGCTCAAGCAGGGAGGTTGGACGAGATGATCTCCAGAGGTCCCTTCCAACCCCTACAATTCTGTGATTTTTATCAATGATCTGGATGAGGGGATCGAGTGCACCCTCCATAAGTTTGCAGATGATGCCAAGCTAGACGGGAGCATTGATCTGCTTGAGCGTAGGAAGGCTTTGCAGAGGCATATGGACAGGCTGGAGAGATGGGCCGAGGTCAATTGTATGAGGTTCAGCAAGGCCAAGTGCCAAGTTCTGCATCTGGGTTGGGGCAATCCCAAGCACAAGTACAGGCTGGGTGTAGAAGGGATTGAAAGCAGCCCTGAGGAAAAGGACTTGGGGGTCTTGGTTGATGAGAAGTTCAACATGACCCAGAAACATGCGCTCACAGCCCAGAAAGCCAACCGTACCCTGTGCTGCATCAAAAGATGCGTAGCCAGCAGGTCCAGGGAAGTGATTCTCCCCCTGAACATTGCTCTTTTGAGACCCCACCTGGAGTACCATGTTCAGCTCTGGGGCCTCAACAGGAGAAGGACATGTAGCTGTTGGAGCAGGTCCAGAGGAGGAGCACAAAGATGATCAGAGGGCTGGAGGTGTCCCTGCCCACAGCAGGGGGGTTGGACTAGATGATCTTCTTCCAACCCAAACCATTCTATCATTTAGCTTAAAATATAATGATAAAGCAGTACAGTATGGATCAAGAATGAATGCTGGATATAGGAATATCAGAAGCTAGGGAAATACAGCTGATAACATTGAGATATTAAGAATGTATCAGATTCTAGTAGAATGAAGTCTTCCTGGTCATGGAAGACCCAAGAGAGGAAGATATAGGGAGGGAAGAGGAGAGTGGGAAGAGCATAGTTTTTCTGTGGACCTCCTACAACCTTAAAGAACGTTCTCCTTTGGCTTTGGACTAGGATCAAGTTGATCAATCTTCTATTACTCTGTCCTCATGTATGGACTCTTTTACTAATTCAGTAGCAGGCAACCTGTATGGCATGGAGCTCCAACAAGTGTCCTGCCTTGGTGCAAAGTTTTCATTTGCATATGCATAACATCCATGTTTATTCACACTATATAGGTAAATTTCTTTCAAACATCCAGTTCTCAGGGGTCTGAAAACCCACTGTTTGACTTGTCATTATTTAAGACCTCTTACCTATCCATCTAGCTCACTGAAAGATCATATGGTATTTGTAATTGAATGACTCATCTTGAAATATGTAAACAGAATGCTATGAAGATTAAATGTCTAATAGTAAATTTGATATTTGTCCAACATTCATCTTTAAAAAGAACATTTTAATTTTTTCTCAGAAGAAGAAAAAAATATGGCAGCCTAAATTATCTCTCCATGTTACAAGTCAAAAGGCAGATGTAAATAACATTTCAGCTTCTTAAAATGTTGAGAAACAACTTCCAGAAGAGAATCATCACTGCTCAAAATTAATACCTTGTTTAAAAGGTACTCTGAATTTTCTCCAGACTGACTGACTATTTTAATTATCCAATCTGAAGTATTTTACCAATGAAAGCACTTATAGTAGGACTGGCTAGAGTATAGAAAGGCTTTTAAAGGATCCAGTATTGTAGCATTAATAAAAGGAAAAGATTATTTTGCGTAAATGAAATTCTCCTCATTAATTCTCTCCAGAATTCCTCAGGATGGTTAAGTAAGGCTTCAGCTTTCTCTTCTCTAGTTGAAGTATTCAGTTAATGAATTTGGGTAAAAAGATGGCAAAATTATGCCAGTGACACAATTAAAGAATTAGAAAATCATGTTCTTACGTGATAAGATGCACAGATTTAACCAGGTTAAGAAATATTTTTTTAAAAAGTTTAAAGCAATATTTTCTTTCAGTGAAATAGATTACTTAATTACTTGAGGGATTAGAAATTTATGGACAAAGTTGTACCCAGCCTCAGTGAAAGATTTAAGCACAGTTCTAAGAAAAACAAAATTAGTAATATTCACAGATAAGCACATACTATATGATTGAACAAACCCGTGATTTGGAGAACTGAATTCTGAAGTTTTTCTCTAGTTCCTTCTCATGTGGCTCTCCTAGTGACTTCAGAACTTTTTCTAAATAGCAGTTCAATAAAATGAGTGAAGACAGTTCCAGCATTTGATCCAATAATACTTACAGGAACAAACTAATGCTTAGAACAATTCAATTTAAGTTATTGGTATTATATGAGGGATATAGATGATCCTGTGATGAGTCTAAAAGGTAGACTGTAAGACAGCAGGAGAAAAACTGGCACTGCCTCTAGTCAATATTGGTCTATGAAGAGCACGTGTTGATGTTTTCACCATGGATTGTTCATAGAAGTGCACTGCATAAGATGGGAAATGAAATTCCAGTAGAGCATTGCCAGAATACTGATTATCCAAATACTGCCTTATTTACAGTATTAGAAAGATAGAAAACTATTTTACTGGATTTTTTAGTAGTTATGTACAGCTTTAGCTATCTCAGTAGTTATTTGAAGCTTTTATCAAGGAAATCTACAGCTTCCATATTTGACTACCCTGTTATGAGAAAGTAACTTATAGAAAATATATTGTTACTGGCGTAAAACTCCATACAAAGCTACATGTGGGACAGATATTTCAATGTATTTCATTCATAGGTGCATAGAATCCTATAACAGTTGGGGCTGGAATGGAGCCATCGAGATTGTCTTGTCCAAACCCATACCCAAATATGTTCCTTTTAATGCAGCCAAGGATGCTATTGTCTTTTTTGCTACAAAGGCACATTACTGGATCATTAAGGTGACCAAAGATGCAAACCCCTTTATTCCAAGGAAAATTAATCACCAAGAACTTCTGAAAACTCCAAAGTATAACATAACAGCTTCTTCAGATGACTACATGTTTATCATGTAGAACAAGCTTCACACTGGTAAGTGCCAGACATCTTGAAAAAAAAAAAGGCAACAGGAGTTTATTTTGTTTCCAGCCCAACAATTAAATTTTAAAGTATTTGTAAGGAAAAGGAAACCAAGAAATTTAAAGTTATTCTACAACCCTTTTCTATATAATATGAAGAGCTATTTCCAACAGATATGTTTTATAGCTCTAGAAACATAAGGAAAGCTGAAAAACTCTCACCTGCAACGTCAAATTAAGTGGTTAATCACTATTATCATGGTGAACAATTGTGGTGGCTTAACCCTGGGCTGACAGGTAAGCTTCTCACCTGGTCACTACTCACTCCCCACCCTGGCAGGATGGGGAAGAGAACTGGAAGGATGAAAGTGAGGAAAAAACCCACTTTGTGGGTTAAGATAAAGACAGTAGTAAGTGAAAGGAAAAAAAGTTAAAACACCTCCAAATGATGTAAAAGTAATCATTCCCACCCACAGATTGATACCCGGCCAGTCTCCAAGCAATGGCTGCTTTGGAAAATTCCCTCCCAGTTTTATAACTGATCATGATGTCATACGATATGGAAAATCTCTTTGATACCTTGGGGTCAGCTGTCCCAGCTAAGTCCCCTCCCATCTTCTTGTGCAACCCCAGCCTACTTGCTGGAGGTCACTGACCAAAAAACAGAGAACACCTTGACGCTGTGTGAGCACTGTTGAACAATAGCTAAAACACTGCTGAGTTATCACCACCGTTTTGGTCACCAGTCTAAAACAAAGGACCATACAGCCTATGATGAAGAAAATTAACTCCATTCCAGCTGGATCCAGTACAGCAGTTCATTATTATCTTGTCTTTACAGTAACAGTCTGGTAACTTTATGTGGTAGTCAACAATAAATTTTGAGTATATACAGTGATTATTTGATCTGGATGTCTGGGAACCATTTCTGTAAATTACAAAGTCTCCAAACTACTCATCTACAAATAGCTTTCCTTAATTTTTTTTTCTATTTTACAGTTTTCCCACTATGCAGCAAAATATCTAACAATTCCCCTTTATTTTTACCATTGCTGAACACAATACATATTTCAGAAAAATTTAATCTGAATAATGTGACTTTGCTAATGTTGAGCAGAAATGGTTTGTTTAGGCTTTAATCTGTCCAGTGATAATTCATGTGACATAAGTTTCTCATCCATGAGATAATACTTCAGGCATTTCTAAAATACATATTGAGATAGAACATAGGAATACTTTAGTTAGATGAAGTACTGAAAGACTAAGTCATGGTAACAGAGCTTCAATTTCCTCTAATTGAGCTAACTCTAGGTAAGCCTGAATATCTGAACATCGCACAACTGTACACAGCATGGACACAAACATTGTTATATTCAGCTACACAAAATAAGTTTAATATATTCTGTAACAAAATTTAAAAGTATTTCTTACCCATTCATAAGAAACAATCCAACAGCCACGAGCAATTCCCAGCAAAACATTCAAGGTACGACGAGGACTCCCTGCAACTACATGACTTGTTGTTTCACCTACATCATCTGAGAATAAAAAGTCTCCAAGTTTATTCACCACCTGAATTACTGTATTTTGTTCCCTGAAAAGAAGAAAAGGAAAAAAACCCATAAAATGTTGACAGATATGCAGAATTATAAAAGCATATACACACAACAAAAATTAACTCAAACTGTCCTCATTTCTTTCCTAATTATTTCTTATCCTCTCTCACTGAGCCTTTACCCATTTGCTAGCTCTAAATTCATCAGCCCTCCCACAGAGTCCAAACAGACCCTTTTCTCTCACCACACAATCATATCTACTTGCACATCAAAGCTCCTTTGTCCCCCATATCTATCTTGTCTGTTTAAATAGAAGCTTTTGAGTCAGGAATTATCTAACATTTTGTTTGTGTACAAAGCCTAGTACAACAGAGCCTAATTCTTGTTTGCTTTTGTAGTAAGCAGTACAAGTAAACTAAATTTTTACGCTAATGGTTTATACATTAAAAACACGTACTCATGTTACTCATGTTGACTAAAACTTACTCAAAAAAGTATTACCAGGAAATGCAAACATTTAGACACAGCAATCTTATGAGGTTTTCATTAGAAGCACCAGAGTTTCAGCATCTGAATAAAATGCTGTGTCTAAATTTAGAGAGAAGTCTTAAAGTTCTGGCTTGCTACCTATACATCCGAACCAATGGTTTCATTTAAAAATTCACTTATCCTTAAATACAATTATAATTAAACACAAAATCCAGAATGGGCACCTATAGCTGGAATTCTACTTTGACTTCTCTACATAGCTACACTGAGGCACACAAATATATAATCATGAAAACAGTGACATCTTGGTATCATTAGAGAAAAGCTGTTTCATGAGAACAATTTACTGTTCTTAATTATTATTATAAATCATTATTACAAATGTTCATTAAAGATTTGTAAATGAAAGCCCAGTTCCAGTACTCTCTCTGGTCCTTTCAGTTGACTTGGAAATGTCCGTGGCATACTACTACAACATAAAATAATTAAGCACGAAATTGAACACAGTCACATCTATCACGATGGTGACCCTCTCAGGTAAAACATTTAAGTTAATCACTGACATAATGCGAGCACACTCAGAACATCTCCAGAAGCCTCTGGGGTTACTTTCATTCTCACTACATTTCATTTCACAGAAAGTAACTCAATTAAGTCTCCCCAAATACACAAGCTAAAGCAGACACTACCTTTGAGGAACTAAAACAAAACCTGCAAAAAATTCTTCATGGAGAATGCAATGATCTATATTTTTAAGAAGCTTCAAAAAGATAAATGAATAGTAAAAGCAAACAGTGTAGCAAATTAACTTCACATATTAAGACAAAAAGTGATATTGTATGTGGAGACACACCAAAAAAATTAAACAACAACAAAAAAATCAAACCACTGACTTAACTGTTAACCGCTTCACTCCAGACACTGATTAATGGGAAATCTGGCCTTGGCTATATTGCCTTGAATGTTACTGGCATATTTACTATTCATTTGATGAGTTTTAACTTGACATAGCCTAAAAGGGAATGTTTTTGCAACACTGCAACCCATAGGGGCTGGCCCTGCCTACGCTGCATGCTCAGGGGATGCATTTCCATGTTCTACCTGAAGCTTATCTTCTTTCCTGTGTCTGCACAAAATTCCTTACAATGAGAGGAGTAAGTCCTATTGTCCAAGAACTGAATCGAAGATATCTTATAAATCACAGTGAAAACTCACTAGTTTATACTTCAGTCAGCTGCAAAAACTGCTGGATGCAAATTTACAGCAAAATTTCACTGAATTAGTGATTCAGAAAAACAGGTAGCTGCTGGCAGTGAATCAGAGAGCAACACTTAATAGAATCTCAAAACCCAATGCCATAAACCCACTGACGTCATGATCTTTAAATTTACATTCTAATGAACCACTTTTGAGGCTGTAGCTACTGGGTAGCAGAATTGGCTTTTGGCCAGTGAGTTGTACACTTTGGAGGACTGTTTTCTGTTCTTTAGTTCTTTCAGAAGCAGTCCCTTTCCCTTCATCCATTTACAGGTTGATGAATGCCTACAACTGTAGACAGTCAAAAGCATGATCTTGATGAAGTTCTGAAGAAAAGCAATTGTTGTCACCAGACTTTTTTATTTAATAAAATAGTAATTGGCTAGTGGGAAAAATCATCATAGAAGCAACATAAAAGAAATAATATATTAATGACCTCTTTCAACAAAAGAACTTCTTCCCCAGCTCTTCCAGGATTTGTTCTCCTCTCCTCTGTTTTCCACTACTCCTATCTGCACTTGTAGCTATTATCTCTACCTCCCCCACAGTGATCCTGTATTGCCTGACTTGCAAAGTGCATTTTACAGTCTTGGTGTTACCAACATCCAGTCACATTAAATACAAGAAAAGTATTAATTCAATTTTATATTTCTGACATATGTTAGTATACCTGTTAATAGCTACTGACAACCATTTACAAAGAACTTCTAAAAGGATAGCCACCAAGTGCTGTTTCTGAGTACTTTGTATCTATGTAACTGTCAAGATTTAATTACTTCAAACCTGAAACAGATTTGTGGGTAGTAGAAATATCTTCAGTTTTGAAAAAGAATTAAAAAAAACTGTAAGCAAGTGTAGTATAAAATATGGAACTGTGCTTTTGTTGGATGTTCTTTATGCTGTAAGACTTTTAAGAGAATGATAAGAGCATGCCAGAAAATTATTAACTCTCCCCCAAAATATGCAGTGGCAGCTGCCTCTAATGTTTTGAAGCTAAGTGGCCAAAAAGCCTACAACTGGTATTTCTTCAGCAACTATTTATATGAAAAAAAATATTTTGAACTGGTGTTTCAGATTATGACTTTTTAAATAGAAATAATGAAAATGTATGGGGAAAAAGCTAAGTCTTGGGCTGCAAGCATGAACCATTTACTACATAAAATTCCTTCTTATGCCTCCTTCAGAAAAATTCAAAACTTGCTTAAGATTTTAGTTTCATTGCTCTGAAGCCCTGTTGAGTTCACCTATGGAACAACTACTTCAGTCTGCACCACAGCAAGACAAACATACATACACACTGCGGATAGCAACAACATATACATGTATGTACATGTTTCTAGCCGGAATACAGAATGCAATAAAAGTATTTTAACATATGGCCCAAAGATATATTTCATTTTGTATAGGCATAAAAAGATTATAAACAATTAAGTTTAAACGGTGTGCTTACTAAAGAATCAAAATGTTTAATACTTACTCGGAAGACATACTCGTCATAACTAGTGTCCTTGTTGGCTAGAGATATGAAAGAGACAAGAAAACATCAAAAATCTGAAAAGTTTTCCCCTTTGAAAGAAACCTTAAATTAGAAACTGTTCCATTAAAAGGACTAAACTACTTCATACTTACAGTATCACTTAGGGAAAAGGCTGTACTAATTAACACCTGTACTAGAAATATTAAATTTTGAGTACAAGGAAGGAAGGAAACCCCTTAATCGCATCTGGTATCAAAGCATCAAATACAGCAGAACACAGGAATATAAGCTTTCATTAGTAAAAACAAAAAGGAAAGGATTTCTAGACTGGGATGCCACAGAAAAAAGGATAGTATTTGTCTTCTGTCTTTTCCTTCTGATCAGGTTGAAAGGAAAAGGCAGCCTACCTCCCACAAAGAAAACCTGTATTTTCAAATTATTTCAGTTATTTCCAAAAGAAAGGCAGAAACTACCTGAAATGCTGCAGAAACAAGAGTATATTTATTGTAAAATTATTAAAATTATACTTTATTTTTATTTTGATAGTGTAGCTTTTCTTTGCTTTTTTTGGCACAACTTCAGTATTTTAAGTCCAGGTTTTTAAGTAAGCATTCTTTCACTCTTAAATCTAGTCTAGTGAATAAAAGCTGTCAAAGCAATATAATGTACAAGGTATACTCAGAGTACAGCAATCCTTAAACCAGCAATTCTCATGCACCTTAAAAAAGCAGGCCCCTTTTCCCCTGCAATACCCTCCATAGCTTATGTGCAAAGTAGGAGTGTTTGCCCCACACAGACTTTAAATAAGCTTTTTAAGAATTAGTATTACAGAGGAAGAAGTATCTTTTGGTCATCAGCAATGACTATGAAGCCTCCAGCACGCACAAAGGTAGAACAAAACATGACTTTTAGCCGTATCAGAGAAATGCATAACTAAAGACAACATCGTCATCAAAAAATATATGTTAGATGCTTTGTAAATCTTAGCTAAGAATTGCTTGTAGCTACAGGAACATGCACAAGTACATATACGTAAACATTTTAAGTTTGTAGAAAAAGTAGATCGACTGACTTTCATACAATGATTTTCAAATAACTAATTTTCAAAATCAATATGATTCTCAAATTATTTCTCTAGATAACTACTGCTCCATAAGAAATAATCATTCCCATTTCTGCCCCACCAACATATTACAACCACAAGCAGTAAGTTCCCGAAGTCTTTGGTAAAATTCAGTTTCCTTTGAGTAACGTAGTGAGCTGAGACCACAAAAATATTTTGATTTGGATTAGAGCTGGTAGCACAGGCCAAAAAAGACTTGAGGGGAACTCATTTTAACCAGCAATGAATCACAGAACAGAAGATAGAACATAGTCTGATGCAACTCCACCCATCCTCTCTTATCAGTACAAAACTGTTCTCCATTAAGTGTTCAAGCAATGTGTCACATTTAAGAATGGAGTTCCTTG
The DNA here is from genome assembly GCF_949628215.1 of Phalacrocorax aristotelis. NCBI lineage: Eukaryota > Metazoa > Chordata > Aves > Suliformes > Phalacrocoracidae > Phalacrocorax > Phalacrocorax aristotelis. Next base: position 26,143,864 of record NC_134278.1, on the reverse strand, counting down.
GAATTCTCTCCCAGACTAATAGACTGTAGGCTAATAGTGTTCACCACGACTGTTCATTATATGAACAATCTTTGCATAAATAAAACACAATTTAGATACCATTGACAAGCTAGATAATTAAAGATAACACAAAAGGTAGTCTTTTCAACATACACATGGTAATTTCATTCTGTGGCTGAGTAAATCTGAAAAACATAAAACCCAGATACTATATATGTCTTCAGAAGCAACATAATGTAGCATATTCAATAATTTTTAAAATTTATGATAAATAAGTACTCAGACAACATTATGTAAGCTATACAATACTTCAGAACCGAAAATACACATAAAGTGAAAATGTAAAAACAATCAGCAATAGAATGGAACAAAACTTCAAAGGAGGCAAGGATGAAATGTTTATATTGAAATATTTCTTTTAGAGAAATTCTATGCAGTATTTTTGGAAATGTAAGTTTCTAAATTCTAACTTATTGCCAGCAACACTTACGGATGATGCCTTAAGCCTACTGCTAGCCTGACAATTGAAGATAACATGCACTTACCTGTAATCAAAAGTTGTTGTATTCTTAGCCAAAAGACTTTCTACTGCATTAGTTTCAACTCCAAAAAAAGCAGTCACATTTAATTGCTCTTGCAAGTCCCAAGAACTTTACAGCTTCAGTTCCTCATTTGAGTTTTATACACAGAGTTTGAACAAAAATTGTAACAATGCAACAATATATATTAAATATATCTATCATAACATGAATATAAACTCAAAATTTGAGTGTACACTAAAAAAAAAATCTAGTAAGAGACTGAATGAGGGTTCTTGTGTCAGAAGGATTGCAATATTAGGCACTCTACTGCACACGTTAGGTCAGATGATTGAAATTGGACATGGGGCTACATTATACAATAGTGAGGACATACCTCATACTATCTTAATAGATGTTGTTGGATTTGCATAAACTCCTGAATATTAAAGGACCCTGGGGTATGACAACCTAGGAAGGGACAAAACAGTGCTTAAAAGTAAGGTTTTACTCTTCTCTGTCCAATCTGTCTGGGCTGAAAACCGCATCTGTTGAATATCTATGCTTCAGCATCATGATGATGTTCTCTTTCAGCATCTGACGCCAAGCCTCACTGCCATCCGAATGAAGCTCTTTGGCTAGGTGTCTGGAGTTACATCCACACAAAAGAATTGCACTAGGTTCTTGGGGCCCTTACTAGCTCCAAAGCCAGATCCTGATGTGCCTGTTCAGAACGTGCAGAAAAATACCCTTCCTCACAACTTTTTATAAATGAAATGTCATGGAAGTATTACTAATCAGACCACTACTTTTGCCAAACTTGGGTTAAAAAACCCACCCGTTACTGTAAAACAAGGCCAGAGCAGCTTGAGATCCTACAGCTGCTTCTTCAGCTTCCGAGCAGAAATGTTTGTTAACAGTTCCTTAATACCTTATCTATAGGAAGTGAAAATACTGGATCCTCACAAATTGTGAAAGCTGGAGCCTGCCCTGACATTAGCCTGCAAAGTCAGCTTTCGATTGTAGCTTTTATGCTACAACATATAGGATAAAAGGTGGTGCCATGCGTATGCTGGGCAAATGTTCTGTCAGTGTGCTTCAAAGTGATTCAAAGACTCAAGAATGCAGAAGGATGCATACAAAAGCTAGAAATTGGAATAAATTTAATTTCTTCCAAACTATTATTTCATTTTAATTCAGAACTGCATATTTTTGCAAGTTAGAGGTCATTTGCTAAGCAGACAACATTTTGTTTTATTGCTTCAGTAAGACAAGCAGTCCTCTTTAATTACAGTTACCAAGCAGAAAACTTAGCCAAACATGTTTTTGATTTTCAGTTGTACATTTTTCAAGTTAATTGCTTCCCCCCTTGCTATGCAATTTTTCTTCTATGATTTCCGTGTCTGTTTTATTTTACATGTTGCTTTTATTGCAAAAAATTTTTTTGAGCTAGCATTTTCTTTTCTGACCAGCAAAAAGACATCTGGTGAGCATCATTATGAGTTCTAATGCACATTTGTAGTAGGATTATTATTAATAAAACACTGGAGAAGGTGGTATTAAGTTAACTGGTCCTTTTATTTATCATTAATCTCTGAACCCTGAAGAGTTGCATATCTGTACTCTAAATGAGAACACACTTCTTTCTGAACTACTTTTTAGGTCTGGAATACAGGCTGTGTTATAAATGACATGCTTCAGCTTTCCTTTATGTATTTCTTAGGAGCACAGTTGCATTAAGTATTTCTTTAGAGTCTGCCAACAACAAGATTTTCCTAAGTCATCTGAAATATAAAACATGCATTTCAGTAGCTCAAAGGAAACAGTATTTGTAAATCTTCCCAGTACTTAAAAGACGTGATACTTCCTATATGCTAACTGACCTACACCACAGAAGAGGCATCCGACCTCAAAATGTATTTTTCACTTCTAAGTTTGAGCCGGTGTTTCTTGGAGCTAAAGGAACAGTAAGAGAAGAGTCTTGTTTTGTACAACCTGCTTTTCAAGAAAGTGTACTCAAATTTTGTTTCCTTAAGAAAGTAATGAGTTGTTTTTCATAAGTGACAAATGAATTAAAATGTGACCATAAAATATGTTTTGCCAGGTCAGTGCTCAAGAATAAAGTGCATTCATGCTAAGAATGGACTTGATAGGAATAGTTTTACATTTGTGACTGATTAAATTCCAGTCTAAGTATATTAGATCTCATTTTGTCTTTGGGTCAAGAACCTGGGTCTCAGGCATTTTTCAAGAAAGGATTTCAACCAATAAATACCACTTTTGAATTTTATATTACTTAGTCCAAATGCTCCTCTTATGCCTTAAAGTTGACTGAAGTTCTGAAAGAAATAAGCTTCAGTATACTCTGAAACTCAGACGTATGCTGTGATAGGGTTAAAAAAAGACATTCACCTTCAGGACTCAAAAAGACAGTTACCCTATGTGAGTATATATATGTGCCAATATACCAGGGTAAAGGACTTCTGGTGGGGTGGGAGGGAAGCAGGGGAAAGCAATGCATGCATGTGCAAACAAAGTGTGAGTACAAGATTATTATGCTGTTTTGTACTCTTCCAATCCCCTTTTTTCTCTAGGTCCATCAGATGGTTCTGAAATTGGTTCAGAACTCATGTACTCACTTTTGATCTTTACAGCTCTATTTCAGAACTAACAATCTTCAGTCCTACTAGCACATGAACCAAAAACCAGAGCCATGTGTAGCATGGGAATAGTCAAAGTTCAGGTTAATTTCACTCTGCTTTTATCTAGGAAGGCTGTAATGAGGATCCAAAACTTTAAGGCTGTTTTTAGAAACAATCTATAAATTGTGCTACATTAATTTATTCTATTTAAGTAATTGTGGTTCATAGCTGAAAATAATTGGTAATTGTAATGAATTATTACTATTCAGTAGTTTTAAACAGCAATTATTCAAAGTTGTAATTTACTTTCTGGCTGGCCTTTCTCCTCTTATCAGTCCTTTAATACTGATATTTTTCCAGTTTCTTCTGGCTGCAAACTCAATTTCCACTGTAATTTCCTGACCAAATATAGCACCTCTGTTTTGGTCCTAGAAAGATGTGAAAAATGCACCCATCCTAACTAAATCAATACTACCATGGGGAAAGATGAAAAAATAAAGCAGGCTATAAGAAGACAGAAAAATAAGATGACATAGCAGGTGTCTGGGCAACAGCTTTCCTTCACTGCCAAAGATGAGAAAAAAAGACAAATCCTATAATCACGGACATAGGAACCCTGACATCTTCTGTTGGCAAGATTAAGGATGAAGAATAGCTTCAAACTTTTCAGACTAGCAGCGTCACAGTTTACAACTTACTGACACTTGCGGTTTTCCACACATAATCATAATAGCTAACAACTATATTTTTTATATATATATATATATAAATCTACTACGGTGGTTACAAAACTCTGTAGCAAGGGACAGCTTTCACAGCATTCTGCAACTTCAAAGGACAGGTTTACCTGTCTGTGATCATTAGCAAAACTAGAGACTGACTTTTTCTGGTAGGACAGACAAAGGGGAGAGCAGATGCTCCTTCCCACCCCTTTGACTGCGACCAAAAATTTCTAAGTCGATCAACATGACATGAAAAAAGCCAACAAGCATGATTATCATTTCTGCAAGCACAGATAGCAGTAATTCCTATTCTGATGGGAAGCCCAAGCATTTCCAACAGGTACAAATTAGGGGCTGGCTTCCTGGTCAGCATTGCTCAGGAAAAGAAGCAGCCCGGTTCTCAACTGTATTTTACTAGGAAGGTTTCACCTCTTGACCATATAATGTGAAACATGAGGAGACACAGAGGGGGAGACTGCCAGTGTGACAGAAGTGAAACTCAAGAAGTAGAATGCTAAGGGGAGGAGAAAGCTACTTTATAGTTTAGATTCTAATAGAAAACAAAAGCTTGGGTGAAGGAAGGACATTCCCTCACCCCAAAAAAGTCACAAGACAGGAGAAAGAGGAACAACATCATAGGACAACATTATGTTGTGGAGAAAACTCATACATGCAAGCAGAAACATTTTGAAGACCACACTAAGGCATAAATTAATTACATCATTAGCACCAAATAAAGCCCAGTGTAAACTCACCTTCCCAAATGATCTGTGAGAAAGTCAGGCATAGTTAATTTTTTCTGCTGAAATTTTAAGCAACGTGAACTACTTCCCCCCAACCCCCAGCTCCACCAAAGTTAACAAAAATAGTTTGTACCCTTCTGCAAATAATTTCAACAAAAAATTAGGAATGATGGAGGAGTGAATCTGTTTCATCTGTTCAGACATTAAAAACTGTTTATGCTTTTATAATGATCCAATGAAGTGAACAATTCCTCTTGACAGCTGACTAATTACCAAGTAAAAGCACTTCATAAAGCTTCAGCTGAAATACCCTATGCCCTAACTGTGAGATAAAAACCAAGCCTCAAGGGTAGTGGGCAACAGTAGAGTAGCTTCAGTGAAATTAATGGTTTGATTTTAAGCCCTTATCAGCCATCCATTCCATTTTTGGTAATGGCGGTTGCCACCCGTCATGGAAGGTTCATTAGAAATTATGTTTGCCTCAGCTACTTTATTGCAGACATCAGTGGCTCAGTTAATACTGCTCACATGGGTCATACACTGGGCAGAAGCAACTGAGGCACAGAGAGACTTTCCACTCCACAGGTCGTAGGGATGAAACCATTTTAAGAGGGAAAGAACCACTTTGCATCACCCTGTTAGATACTGGATTTGCACAATTATTAACACCATGAGGTTAATTTGGATAGTTGAAGTCTTCTGGAGATTGCCAACTATGCAGGAATGAGTGGAATTTCAGGTGAAGATACTCCTGAGCGCATTTGCAGCCCCAAAACAAAACTCAAGCCTGGATTTATGCTAGGTTTAGTGTTAAGACACAAGACTGTAAACTTCAGTAAATACGCTGCTGACAAGATTGTAACCCACTTGATGATAGTCAATAACCTGAGTTAAAGCTTTACTGCCCTCTAGACAATATGGTAAACAACCGAACAATACTTATTTCAGGTTTTGAGGTGCAACAGCAATATTATGAAGGGTAGAATAATAATGAAAAAAAAAAAACCCAACCACTTTTTTTTTATTTTTAGGATCTTGAAGGATTATGAGTTTATCATACATGCACATAATTCTTTCAGAAAAGATCTTTTGTAGTGAGTACTTATGATCAACAGCCACTGTTTTTACCATTTCTGATACTTTATACTAGTAGGAAGTAGTACATCTGTTAAGGAGTAGTGTGGTGCAAGATTTTTTTCTGTTTAACTGATCGCGTATTTATATTCCTGTTCCATGCAGACTTCTTTGTGAGCTCATAATTCAATTCTACAAAGACCACAACTCTAATACATAAAATGGTTAATTTCAGTGTAGAAAAGAATGGTGGTATTTGTTAAATTATTAAAAATGGTTAATGACATCAAATGCTGATGAAATGGAGTTTAGGAAGTCTTTTGTTCAGATTGATTTTCAACAATTTTCAAGAGCTGTAAACTATCATTTAGAAAGCAGTTCTATCAACTAAAGGATTTCTGGCCTATAGAGTCATGCCAGATACCAGTAGGTTTATGTAGGGTGTTCATTTTCCCAAGATCTAAATTTCCCCAAAACAAGAGGATCTAACCAGCAGTGGCTTTTCCTCTTGGTAGTTTCTGATGTGAAGAGGGAAAACAGTTTCAGTTTTACACTGATTCTTTACCAAACTAGCTGCAGTCCAGGTGACTGATTGGTTTTCTGGCATGATAGTTATGACCTCAGTGTTAAATATAACAGTGTACCCCAAAACTAGAAAAGAATTGTATTTTACCAGCAACTAAAGTTATAGCATACATACATATCTTCAGCAGTAAGGTATGTTTGTCTCAAGCATGGACTGTATGGTCTCACTTTTTACACAATATTTATACACTGTTCCCCTCATGCTCTGAGCCAGAAAGAGTTCCGTTTCTAGCACCTAAGCCTCCCTTCCACCATCAAATCCAAGTATGCCACAGACTTTTAAATAAAAGGATGGAGATGGTATAGACGTACTTCAAATAACTTGGGATTCTAGGATTTTATTCTTGGTACGTATCCCTACCTACTGTTCACCATGGAGAGCTCTCAAGCAATTTCCTACTTACATAAAAGTAATAATAAAAACCATGTTCTGACTTTATGTAAAACCTCATAAATAGTCTCTGGACCAAAAATCACCATACCTACCAATCTCATGGGACAGAGAAGGGAAAAAAAAAAACCAAACGACACAGTGGAGTTTTATTTCTTAATTCAATGCAGACAAAAATCAAAATTCTCCATATACTTAAGCCACTATTTCTTTAACATATTGGATCTTCTTCAGAACCTTATTCATCTGTTGACTGAATAGATATTTAGTGACAATTTTATATAAAAACTTGGGTGAATTCAACTCCTGGATCTTAACTACCCTGCCTGCTAAGATGACAAACTGCAAAGTCAACCACCTCCTATATCACTGTGATGGCACATCTTTCCAGTCTTCCAAACAGCAACCCATACAAGAGCATGAACACCTGTGTCCCTGGGACAACAGGGAACACCCTAAACTTGAGTTGAGAGGAGGTTGTGCCTTTTGCTATAGAAAGGTACTGACTTGAAAAGACACTTTTATCAAGTTAAGAAAGACCATAGCACTTCAGTAGGTAGTCCAGAATAGCTAGCATAAAACCTGTCATAAAGAGAATGATTTCTGGAGATCCAAGGCCATGAATCAGCCCACTAGGTCTACAGGAGATCTTCCTAGCAGGAATGGTAGCATCCCTAAGTGTTGATAACAAAGCTGTTGCCATTAGGACATAGTCCAAAGCATGCACTGTAAGGTGGAGCAACAGATGTCTGGAGTATGACTTCTGTTCTGGAAGCCCTCAGCTAGATGTGGGACAAGTGTGGGGGACAAATTCACTAGCTGGACAAAGTCCAGAACCAGAACTGCCTTGTGAAGGTTGAGTGAAAATACTCATGAGATTAAACACACAGCAGGACTTATAAAACTGTCTCAAACCATGGGATACCTCAGCAACATTTACAGTGCTATCCTCTGAAAAGCTTGAGCATGGCCAGTAAGTACTAAGCCACAGGCAGTATTCTGAGACTCTGCTTTTCAAATATTTAATAAGCATATCTTTCAGTGATTTTAACCATCTCACATTAACCTTGATGATACTAATTGTAGTTTTCCCTTTACGTCACTCTTATAGCATTCAGTATTTTTAAATCCATTAGGCCAATATGAGGTTCTTAGATTTTTTTTTTCATTACTTAATACCAAAAGAAAGAGAATTAGAATTTTATCAAATAAGTATCTGCATATTCCATTTATATGAAACAAATACTAACACTCCTTATTGATATGACATTTTGTTCTCAAATTCTAGTATTATTACAAAATGTGGACATTTGGAACAAACAAATGACCACAGCTATATTTTGGATATAGTAATAGCATAAGCTGTGTCTTGCCAGTAAAAATAAACTTTCTTGTTGGATTTCAGTGTCCCATTCACTGGTTTCAGACATTCCAAGGAAGCAAATTTTCTGCAGTGATGCATAAATTAGATCCTTTTATCAATGCCATTTCAAAGTTTTGTCCCACAATGTAGTCTGCTCAAAAGCTTGTTTCCCAACAACTTGTTTCTTCAACTTTATGTTTAGTCAGCTAGATAACTACAGTTAAACAACAATTGTTCAGTTGTCATCAGCTAGGGTTGGTCAGACACTTTCAGGATTACTTCATGTGAGATGAGACATCTTTTAAACAAGAAACATTCTAGGATCAAGTCAGATATGAATAAAAACCATACCACCAGACATTTGGTCAATACAATAAAAGTTTCTCAACGGTACCATGCAAACACTCTTATAATTTGTGGCTTCAGTCACTCATCGCTACACCCAGACGCAAACAATTTGAATAATTTTCAGTGACCATTTGTCCACCACCCCCATTACTTCAAGTATGTTCCCCAGACCACAAACATGGAGGTAGTTCCAGTTTCTTCACTGTTAACTGTAAGTGAGCTCACGTGCTTCCACCTTGTCTAATTCGCACTAGTTTAATATTAATTTGCAGCTCAAAGTAAGTAACATTTCAAGTGTCAGTGTTTAAAATATGCACCTATTCAAAGGAACTACAAAATCTAAATTAGAAGGAAAACATTAAAAGATGTTGTCCCCTAAAGTGATACAATCTGTTTAAGACAGTCTACAAATGCACATATCAAACACAGACATAAAGTTACTTCCCTGAATGTCTGGCAAGATGCTTCATATTTTATAACAACAGATTTTTCAGGATATTAAAATTTGTTTTGCCATGAATAAAATATTTTCAAAAAGAAGTATTTTGATAACAGGATCTATCAATGGCCTGCTTCACACTAATTGATCCACAGCATGAGATTAGATTATTTGTAATAATTTTCTCTTCTCTCAAAAATATCTTAAGTTCATAAGTTCTTAGGTTCATAACTTTGCTTTCACCCAAATCCAAGAGCTAGAGAAATACAAGCCAAGATGAATCTGTTTAAAAACAAAACTGAAGGAATTTCAGTTAAGTCCATACTGTCTTCTCTGTGAAAATATGGTTTTAATTGTCCCTTATGATTCTTAACTGCTTTTTTTTTCTCATGGCTGAAGACTTTCTTCTATTCACTCAGAAAACAGTATTTTAAGGGTTTTTTTGAGTGTAAAATTGATTCCAGTTGCATTTCTAGTGATGTGATACCATTAGGTCCTTTAAAAGATATCCACCACCTCTCATATCACTCTAAAAAATGGAACAACTTTTTATTTGAACAAAAATGGCAGTTAACTGGTTATTCATAATGAATCTTTCTCTGACCTGTTTAAAACACAAAATGCTTACATTTGTGACATGCAACAGGTGTTGCAATAAATATAACGTTAAGTAATGAAGTGAGCACTCAACTCTCATACCAACAGATTAGCACCACTGTCACTAACTTGTTTGAATACATTTTTTGTTTTATGATTTTTGATTATTTCACTTTGTCCTCCCTATGCAAAGCAACAAAGAACTATGTATTCAATTTCATGTAATAATTAAAAAAATGCATCACAATGCATAAAGGGTTTATTTTATCCCTGCAATCTAGTGTCATCAACCTCGATATCTAGACCAGGGAAGCCACCTGCTGACATTCATAGGCATTAATCCAAAGTGTTTATCCTACCAACTCTGTATGAGAAGAATCTGGAACTATCCTCAGTTATTAGTTGTTTTGTCTCAAAACTAAGAAGTACAAAACTCCAGGACAGCTTTATGAATCTATCTTTATGTGCTGCATTTGAATAGGTACAACACACCAAAACTCCTGGGTTTTTTGGGGTGGTGATGTCATTTTAAATCCAAAAAGCTTGTTTCTGAAGCCATTAAAGATTCATGAAAATCTTACTTATCCTCCCCCAACATGCCTGCAGCTAGCTGCCATTATAAACTGCTCTGTCTTCACGGTTTTTGTTAGCTGACACTACAATTCTAGATAACTTTGATAGAAGTCTTCCATGTTACAAGTACAATAAGCATGCCTATATAAATAGTATAAAGAAAGAAAATACGAGTACTTGTAATCTAAACTTGTGACCTAAAACTACCTGAACAAAGTGATTCTTGATTTTAACTTCAGCTAAGACAAAATGCAAGAGACTCAATGTGCGCGAGGTTTTGAAGTAAACAAATGCATAATACGATAACACAGCAGAGAAATATAGAATCTACAGCTTGATTTATGTTAAAGAAACTACAAACGACAAATGGAAATAACGATGGAAGTAAATAAGGTTAATGCTTACGCCCAGTCATATTTCCAAAGATATTTTTGTATGGCTTTTTAAATATTTACTATCACATAGTGAACTCCAATTGCCTACTGAAATGCATTTACTGTAGTGAGTTAATCATAACTGCAGTGTTCAACGTAGTAAACACTCTAGTGAATGAGTTATAACTAAAGTACTCTAAAAAGTTTCAGTTCAGACATTGTCTGGGAATTACATACAGCAAACATTCAAAATGTTATTAAAGAGGTATTAGATTTCAAACTTTTATGAAAAAACTAACTGCAATTTATACTGCTTTCCAAATTAAAAGATTTAAAATTAAGTAATGAATTTAACAGATTACACTTACAACAGATTCTCAAAACACCAGCAATATAATCTGAAGCCTCATTTTGGAACTATTCAGTACAAAACTGCACATACTCTACAATGACTATAATTTCAAGGGTTTTTTTTTCTTTCTTTTTAGATATAAAAGGTCTGGAGATTCACATAGCCACATTTCTGGAAATGTTAGTCCATTAAAATAGCTGGGAAATGGCTTTTTTTTGCACTTGTATTTTTAACGTAAACTTTAAGACTTAAAAAAACATTAGAAAATTCTTCATGAATCTTCATGATTCAATAAAATCATATCTTAAAATATTTGTGCTATTTCTCTCACTTTTTGTCTCGGGCAAAGTTAACAAACTAAAATCTTCTAACATTACTTCATTTTCACGTCAAACATTAGCAACATGTTGCAATGTTTAAGCTGCAGCCACTGAAAAAAAGTGTTTATTAAGAATTTGTGTGATGTTTGGTTGCTTTTAGAAAGCCTCAAGAACAGGTTTTGACTGGGACTAGAGAAGCTTTGCAACTTCAATCTTTTAAAAAATTTAGATACGGCCTAATTTTGTTCAAAACATTATCCTCTTAAAATTGCTTCACTAAGAATTTCCTAGGGATCTCTAACATTGGCTTTATTAATTTTGCATGTAGGTATGCATACAAACAATGGAAAATAGCTCTTAGACAGAGATATTAATAAACATTCAATACATATTAACTGATTGAGGAAAATACAAAGTGAAAATTTTCAGTGCAACAGTCTGGCTGCCCGACTGTCTGGTTAAACCACATAAAACCTTTTTGTGAAGTTCTTTTTACTTTTCAGTCAAACAAAAAAAAATCCCCAACATTGTCTCGATATAGTTTTGCACAAACTGCAACTGGAAACCTTTAAAATTATTAAACCCCAAACTTTGTTTCATGTCATGAGTGCATATGCTGCTATTTTAGTGATATTTGAGTCAAATTGTATTATCACCCAGCTGAAATGGATGGACGAAAGAAGCCATCTCAAAACACCGGAGAGGAATTTTATCCAGCTACTGCTTAGCTTTTGCTACTGTTAAACACCTCACAGAGCATGCTTTGCAAGCAGACACCAAGCAGAACCGTTCAAAGATACCACCTTTGACTGCAAGGCCAGTTTTGAAAAAAGAGGAACAATAAAAAAGAACTTCATATTGCTTTTTCTGTCTCTTCAGTATGTAATAATTACGTTGGGATCTTTCCTTAAGAGAAATTAATCAAAACTAGTAGTACTGTGTAATGCTCTTGTAGTTTAATTACACAGAAGGAATCAGTACCAACAAATCTGATACGTCTCCAAGCACCATTTCTGCAGGTGGCCTTAGGATGAGCCATTGACTGTGGTTTGTGAATATATGTTTAGCAGCTTTAGCCAGATTTATGTGGCAGTAAATTGATCTGGATAGATCAGTTTCAGCCTAAAAAGTGTACCATTTCAATAGGACATGGATCTAGAGTGAAGTTCACTTATACATTCTCCATAATACTTAGCTATACAAATAATATATATGTATGTATTTAGGAAAAGAAAGTGAACAAATACTTAAGAAAAGTAACAAGCAGTAAGGTGCAGGCAAGAAGTAAAATTATAATTTTAACCCAGAGATCATTGGTCCATGGAGATTAATATCCCACCTTCAGGATGTTTAAAAGGTTGAACAGCCTAGTAATTGTACCTCTTCAGGACTTTTACAGAAAAGAGGATCAAAATCTGTGATCAATCACTTTGAAACTCCACCAAGAGCTACCAATGAAAAACCCACGCAATTTATTTCATATAATTACCTCAGACATCTTTTAGTGCTTTAGGACTTCCAACTCTCAAAACAATCCATTGCTCATTTTAACTGTATGACTTGCTACTTCCCTTTTACAAGGGAAAAACACCTGGAAAAGATTCAGCGCTGACCCAATCCTCTCACTTTTTTTTTACATCCAAACCAAGATCAGTTAAGAAATTTAGCTTTACCTGAGCCTAGAAGAAAATACTGCATAAGTCTTTATCCTGCAGAAGCATCCACTGGGGATGATCCACTATAAACCAAAAACCCCTACCCCATTTAGTAACCCCTCCAAGAAGTGTAGGCATCTTTTCAGGTTACTTCACTAGCTTTTCAGCCGAAAGTTTGAGCTGGCTTACCAAGTCTTTATCCTGCAGAAGCATCCACTGGGGATGATCCACTATAAACCAAAAACCCCTACCCCCCATTTAGTAACTCCTCCAAGAAGTGTAGGCATCTTTTCAGGTTACTTCACGAGGTTTTCAGCTGAAAGTTTGAGCTGGCTTACCAACCTCCAGCATCAACTTGGCACAGGCTCTGCCACCACAAGTTACCAGAAAGCTGAGTTCCATAGTTATACATATTGTCTTTGAGGGTATAACATTTCGAGGAAAGTGAGATTCGGAAAAGTCTTTAAATTGATAATGCACATCCTTTTTGTACATTCATACATTTAAATTGAGAATGTATTTCCTTTTTGTACATACAAAGTGCACTCAGTGATTCTCCAAGAAAAAGAAAAATCTTAAACAATATGTCCAGTTAAACTGACCTTTTGGAGTCTTCTAGTTTTTCTTAACCCCTCATTGTGCTTATTCTTTTGTTCATTAAAAATGCATTTGCAAGAGTCGTCAGTAACATGACACTCTGAAACTTCTTTTTCATCACCTAGAAACCAAATTTCAAAACTTGAAATGAAAAACGCATCTTGTGAAATGAAACTGCCACCAATTACTTTACCATAGCACATAGATCTATGTACAATTAATATACCCAAGTTAATAATTTATAACAGTTATTTTTCCATTTTATTTCAGTAACGGAAAAAAGAATGACACTCAAGCATCTGACTTCATCTTTCAGTACCTTATCTTGTAAACAAACTAGCTGTAAAACTCCCAATTTCCAATATTTTGAAGCTATAAACTACAAGTAGAGAATCAGCTAAATTGCTTTCTGTTTATTACAAAGTTTACAATTTCTCTGAATACAGAGTTATTTAAAAGTCTGAAGCCACAGTAGCTAGATTTTTACTTTCTTACGGAAATGTCAACGCTTTCAGTACACACTCTGTTTATCCAGTATGACCTGTGGGTCTGAAACACGTTTTCAAACACTTTGCAAGCAAGTCTAGCAAGCTGTTAGCAGGCAAGGATTGCGTGCGCATGCAAGCTAATCAGCCCTATTAGTTATAAAAAGGCACCATCCATAAGCACGTACTCTAATGTGGCTGCCAAAAAGCAGTATCTTTCATCACTTATTTTGTGAATTAACATATATATAATTCTTCAGCACTGTCAGTATGACTTTTAAAAGCACTAAATAATGAACTTTTGAATAATTTGAGAAATTAGCTTGATTGCAAAAGATGAAAAACTCTTCTACCTTTTGATCAATGAAGTTTCAATTCCTGAAGATTTAAGTAGATTATTTTTCCCAAATTTAATTCAATGGAGTCTACTTTAGGACATCTGTTAATTTTTTATTTCAAAGAAATGCATGAGACCAGTTAAAAAAGTTTAATAATTAGTGATTAAAGTGGCCTAAATTCAGCTCCTCCCAAATAAGCTGCTTCTGATTATTTCTGGAAAGTACTGAAGGGTAGTATCCGTATTTACTAGTCTTACTGCATATATAAATAAGAATAATTTGTTTTTCCTCAGTCAGCTACTTAAACTCTTAATCCTTGAGATGACAGAACAATAACAAATTACAACACAAAAAATAACGTTTTCCACTACTGATCACTTTAAAATTATAACCTTTAAACTAGTCAAAATTTAATCACTTCCTCACACTGAAGTTACAAGTTTCACAGGAATTTACACAGCATTACAGTAATTTTTGTGTAATACAAGTAAACCTAGGTTTCAGGTAAAATCGTTAATTTAAGCTCAATATTTAAATACGAAGTGTCATTTAACAAAGGGAGAACGAATTACTTAACTACATTATTTTTATTTAATATTGCACTGAGGCCCACCATCTTCAATCACCAAGGAAGACTGTTGGCAAGTGGAAGAGGAGAAAAGATCTTGCCACACAATAAAAAAAGCTAAGAAACTTAACTTTAACACCTTTAATGTTTAAGAATTCTGTTTTCCACAGGTATTTTGAATCTTTAAAGAACTCCACCACAGGACTGCAAAGGATGTCAGGAGATCATCTTCTCCATTACTTTACCCCAAGCAGATGGGGTAAAGCAAGGTATGTTTCTGTTTATTTCCAGTAAGTTATTTCAGACACTGTGTAAGGACAATCCAGTGTTTGGGTTTTTTTGGAGGGTTGGGTTACGGGGCAGGGAGCAGGAAGTGGTGTAATATTCGTTTTGCCACTCTGCCTGAATGCTTGAGCTCTGCAGCTCCTGTCCCACTGGGATTAAAGTCTCAATACCTGTATGCTTGGACCTCTTTCCAGTTATGGTTCACTCTCACTGGTTCTTCACATTTACAGGAAAGCAGGAAAAGGGGACGAGGTCCATCACGTCCTCTGCTCATCAGCTTGGGGATCTTATGCATTCCATAAATAAGGACTATTATTTGCAATCCAGTGCCTACTTCTCTCCTGACTATCAGGACTTGAAGCACTTTCCAGCTTTTCCATCCTGTAGGTCTCAAGCTTCACTGTCTATTGTCTGTCTTCCCTGACTGCTTCTTTTTAAAGCAGTTGCTCAGTCACAAGTAAGGAGTTTTCATATTTAGCAGCTCTTCCTAGGGTATTTCAGATAAGGTCAACACAACTTTTAGAAGCAATTCCATCCACTGTTATCCCTACATTTAGTTCAAATACACGGCTAATTCGTGCCACTGTAGTCCATTAGATCCCCTAAATTCACTTCTAAAACATTGTTCAACGACTGGTATAAAAATCAACAACTCTGATAGCCCTCTGAAGCATTATAACAAATTCAAGTGACTTTAGGCTGCAATTTACGCTTCTGCTCATTCATGATCATTTCTTACTAGTGAGAAGTTTTGAATCAGAATATTATCTTCAAAATTCAATTTGATATTTCCTTCAAGTTAAAAAGCAAAGCAATGATTAGGCACAATGAGATTTTTTGTTCAATCAAATCAATCATGTCTATCTAATAAAAAATTTATCTATAGTACAGTGTTCTACTTTAAGAATACCATAACAAGCGTCGTTGAAATTAAGCTATATCATATCTACTAATTTGTATTTATCCAGAGCTATTTACCCCAACTCTGAAGAAGATAACTCTGAATTTGTCATCATTAGTAATCCTTCAGGTACATATGCACAGAATATTTAATAACTTGTGTTATTATTGTAGCTATTGTTCAAACATGAGCAAATACCAAGTCTTTGCTATTCAGAATACAATTTCTTCAAGTCTTCTGAAAGCTTATGTGCCCATGAGGTTCTGAAAGAGAACCTGTTAATGGTTTAAAACAATTTTATCTAGTTTGTTATGTGCTTTAGGACAAACGTCATCAGGCTTTGCAAATTTGACTACATCAAAATAATCCTTAACCTGTTCCTCTATTCAGAAGTATTAATCCTTTTTTGCTTTATTAGTTACAATTAAACTTTTTGTGAAGATAAACAAAACAAGGAATCAAGCAAGAAATGGTTTTCTTCTTCATCCCTCACTAGTTTTTTAAAAGGACATAATAAAATGTCAAGAGAGGACAACATAAAATATTTTTAGTGAGCTTTTCTTCTTCCAAAACTGAAGAAGAAAAGGCACAACAAATCTAAGGAAGTTTTCACGTGTGAGTTTTTAAAGACATGAACAGTATTTTAGCAGCATTAAGCATCTAGAACCTCAGGTAAAACGCATTCATCTAAATTAAAACTCATTTTTTGCACCAAATAATAGAATGATATTCCAGATTCCCTATCTTAACATTGAACTACATTAATTACAGCATGATGAGTCTAAGTTTGTGTCTTTTGGCCACCAACTGAGAGAATATTTGCTTCCCACATTCATCATAACCATCTAAAATTCACTCAGCTAAGCCTTAAGTTTATTTTTAAGACTGGAAATAATGCTAAGTCCCAGTTCAAATTTCTAAATGAATTTAGGATGATAAAAGCTTAAAAGAGTACTCTTGCATTCTTTACCCAATATTATTTATTGTTGTAGCTTTCAGAAGAAAAGTCATAAGAATTCATCAAATCTGAGCAAGTATCGGTATTCTAAACCATGTGGTTCAAGTGCCAACTCACCCTACCATCAGCCCTACTAAAAAAGTTATAAGCAGATGGACTGGATTTCAAAGTAAAGCAATTTACAACATGAATGACAAAGAAGTTCTTAGACTCTCCTAGTAACACAGATCATTAACTTTCACAAAACATATTATTATTGTGTTTCCACAAACTCATATTCATGGCAAAGAACAGCCACTATTTTCCTCACCTTATAACTGCTAAAAATTTAGGCACTGACACACAAACCCCAGTTACAGAGCACTTACTGGTTACAGAGCACTGAAATTTATCAGATATGGCTGGTTTAATCAGAAGGATAGAAAATTTATTTCATCTCCAGAAGCAACGCTGAGAAACAAAAAGTGAATCTGAATAGGAAAACATATTTTTATATTCTTATACTGCCTAATTAATTTTAACTTTTGTATCTGTGACAGTTCTCTACTTGCTTTATGGCTTGGAGTAAGATGAAAATAAATAGCCATGTATACGCGTGTGCTGTTCAGCAGAACCGGCAGCCTTGAGTCTACCCTACAAAGGAACCTACAGTTTGCTACAATATAACCATTAGGACTTGAAAAGTTAGTTTCAGATTAGCCTGCATATTACACTTCTACTTTAAAAGCAAATGTTCCAATCAGTCTGCGGAAAGAAAACTTGTCAAATCTTACTTCCTGTCATTAAAGACACTGGGTAAGAATCCCACTGACCTATATACATAAGGGAAAAACGGGCAAGAAAAATGTTTGATATTTAAAATATATACAGATATAATTAAATTTTATATGGATATTTGATTACTCCTGTATATATATATATTTGATTACCTGTATATATAAGATGAAAGAATTCTTTAGCTTTTGAAAATAATACACTGTATTTACCAGTTTTCAAGTTACACACAAAATGCAGAAAAACAAAGCAATTTACTATTTATTTACTAATTAACAGTGACAAGAAATGACATTCAAGAAAAAAAGGAAATATTAAAACTATATTTAATAAAAATCAATTATTCCATCATACAGTGCCACAGTAGTAAGTTTAAAACAAGATTTTAATCTTCTTCCACAGAACTTGCTTTAAGGAAAATACAACTAATCTTTCATTATTGATTCCTTCAATTTTTAAGTGAGCTTGTTTGAGGTGTCAAACTTGAGGTTGTACTTGACTACACAACAGATGGATGAAGCTGAATACATTATATTTGGGAAAATGGCCATCACTGATAAAGCACAAACTTATTAAAATCACTAGAAACATAAATTGATATTTACAGAAGTTCCTAACAAAAAGGACAAAAAGTATAAACATTGGGTAACTTTTGTTTGCTGAATACTGTTCCTTTTTCCTCTTCTCCAAAATCTGTTACCTTAAACAAGTTGTCCAGTGAGAAAATAAAAGCATAACATGCCAGAACACTGATCATAACTTAGTCACTAGAATTTGAAAGTTAGAATTACCTCTAAAATTAACTGGCATACCTAAGTTTAAAAGTAGTAAACATTTTCTCCTTTCCCATTTGTTTTCATGATTGTTTAATGAAAAACAGACTGTTCTTTGACATTACATATTTAAGGATCATTTTCTACTACATTGCCACATGGCAAAAAAACCCATACAATGGGTTCATACATTTATGGCTGTACATTTATACTTGTATAACATACACCTGCATCAACTTTTTTTTAAACTGTGTTATAATGATGCACTCCAGGTGTTAAAATACAGATGTCATGAACGCAGTATAGCAGCTCACAGTTCAGCAACTTCTTATCCACAAATATAAGCACAGTCACCGTTCAACATTTCCACTGGATGGTTTCATAAGTCTGATACCAAGTTTGCTGAGCCCTTCAAGTTAATAATTGTATATAATTCATTGATGCACTCCTGCAGAATTTTCTAGGGAAAATGAATTACTAATATATGCAATTATAATTACAAATATTTAACCCTATTGAAAGCTTGATAAACAGAGGTCAAAATATGAAAATCTGAAAGTGATTACCCCAGTGGAAGTTAGGAGCATTTTTCAGGGAAGTTCCTAAGATTCAATACTCTAGTATAAACTCACATTCGAATGACTTAGGCTACACCAACTTGAAAATGCTCAAATATAAAAAATACTCTTAAAATTAGTATTAAAAACTAAGATCAGTTCCGTATAACAAAGCCATGGTTGAAAAAGTGCTACATTGCAACTCTTGCACATGCTCTCAAATGTCTTATTCAATCTTCATCATAGCACAAGACAGAAATTGCTAACTCAATTTTTTTTCCCCACTAGAAATTTTATGCCCTTAACTGCAATTAACCTGAAGTAGCAATTTTAACTTGTGAAATAAAACTAATTTGAACAAGGGATCCTATGGTGAGGAGCTACTTATAAACAGTTTACAAAAGCACCATAACATATAAAATAGGAGGACCTTGATTTCTTAAACATATTTTGCACAGCAGCAGAAAGTTTACAGAACACCAAGCATTAGGGAAAAATCTCTTGCATTTTGTGAGCAGTTTCCTTATCTCTTGGGGACTTCTTTGTCTTTGTAATGTACAGGGGGCGGGGGAAGGGTGTTCTTTTGGATCCTATGCACTCATTTATTTTATTCAAAAATAAAGTCAGGTCTGCAGCATTTTCTTCTTTTTGTGTAATTCTGAAATTCTTTTCCCTTGGGAATGGCAGTTCATTTTGCAATTTAGTTGCATGAGTATTATCTAGTGCAGTATGATATCTTTTCATTTTTCAGCTTTATGTAGCGACTTACCAGTAGTGTAAGTAGAGTAATTCACACTGGTTCTGTAGGATTTTTCACAAGCATGCCGAAGCAACCTATTCACGTCATCAGAATCTAAAGCTTCTGCAGCATCAGTTTTTTCACCATCTGACATATAATTTAATGGCACACTTCCAGGATGTTCAGCTGGTTTGAAGTTTTTCTCTACTGAAACATCATTTGCTGGAATAGACTTTTTCCTACTTTTCTTGGAACTAGTATGTGGCTCACAGAAACTCATATCGAGTGAGTCCATGCTTGTAAAAGAGTCACTGCAACAAACTTCCTGAGAACTATGTGATACTCTTCGTACTCGTACCTGTACTTCATTTTCATTACATGATGAAAAGAAGTCTTCATAAGAAGCCTCTTCAGCGCAAGAAGAGTTGCTACATGTAGTATCTGCTTGCAAGAACTCTTCAGACTCTGATTCACCCAGTTCTGAGGTAGCCAGTTTCAAACTAGATAGTGTTTGTAGTTTCTTCCTTTTTTTGTCCTCAAGAATACAATAATTTCTGTCAACAGGGAAGCTTCTATCCAATGAAGATGTATCTAAGTCTTCACTGTTCATAGGTGAATTAGACGGACTGTCAATCAAAGCAGGAACAGTATTTAACTTGACTATTTTTTTGGAAGGAGTAATATGTCCCAAACCCTTGATTTGGAGAAGAGACCTTTCATTTGCAACTGAAGTAGTTCTGCTATTTTCATCCTTCTGATTTTTCTTTGGAAACTTCTTTAGATCTTTTTTTCCTAAGGACAATTTATCATACAAAGTGTGCTGCACAATCTGTTTCTTTCTTAAGCTTCTTCTGCTACGTTGTTTTGGTGTTAAGCTCTTCTGCTCATAGCTCTGTGAGGGAGAATTCACTGATGCGCTCATGGATACAGGAATATCAGTCCAAGTATCACAGGCATGTTTTACTACCTCTGTTTTCTGTCTCTTTAATTTATCAGTTCCCCAAAGATAACCATAACTTGCATTCAAGCAGTCTTCCATTTCTTCTCCTGCAAGATATGAAAAGTGGCAATACAGATGTATTTAACAAAACAGAGAGTACCAAATTTTTTGGTAAAATACATATGAAATTACTGAAAGAAGAAAACAAGGCTGTAGCCACTTCTCTGTATACTATATAGCAAGTCATAAAAAACTAAACAGAAAATGGATCAGAAACAAACCACATTCTACACTGACAAGAAGCTACAGTAGCTTTAGCTATCCTACCTTCTTATGTGATAAGAAGTATCCATAAGTTCTGTTTGCTTTTTTGAAACAATGCAACAGAGGAACTCCCTTCCACTCTAGTGTTTGTGGAGAAAAACACCAAGATTTTACACTGATAAAGCTAGCTATAAGCAAGTAATACTGGAAACTTAGTAAATATTTTCACTACCACAGCATAACCACTACCTTGTAGTATTTGCAGTTAAGATGAAATTAAATACAACATCATAGCATTATACCATATACATCAACACGATGTATTAAAATTAGAGTGTGGAAAAATATATAATTTCCTGTAGCTATTCTTATGAAATGATTTTGGGGGAGGTGATACACAGAATCTATTCATACCTCTTCACAATTAATTCCTCTGAAACAGGCTAGTATCTTTGATTATTCAGAACACATTTTTTTAAATCCAATGGTTCTACAAACTGATTATTACAATAGATGTTTTTGTTTAAGTACAGCTTGAGTGCAAAGTTTCAGCAATACCCCTTCTGTAAGTGCTCCTGTAGGTTTTAGGGGAAGTCTTGATGTTATTTGCTTACTAAATATAAGAAATATTTTTAAACATATAGTATAGCTAGCTAAATTCAGAGAAATTAAATATATGGAGATGCAAAGAGAAATTTCACAACATGATCAGACTCCTATATTGACAATTGAAAAAGTCTTAACTTCAATCCTCAAATTAAACTGGATTCTTGAACATTTTTAACCATTATTAACCAATGCAGTCTTATGTATCTCAAGCACAAACAAAATGGTCACTGTCACAGGGCATCAGAGGTGGAAGCCACACTGAATATTGTCATGGGATGTGGAGGCCTGTTCTTAATGTAAAATTACATTGTGCAGTTGTAATGTTGGAGGGACATACTCAAGGTAAAGCCCTCAAATCACAATGTTCAACCTCATCAGCACACAACTAATTTACCAAAATAATTTGTTGGCACAGCTATGCTACTTCCAGTATTAAGCTATTACTTCTCCCTAGCAGTGCATGAGGACATACCAAGCTGCCTCTGGTTACAAGATCCTGCCCCTGTTCTCATGCAAGCCAGCACGACAGAATTCCTGTATGATGTCAAAAAAATTCAGCACCTGAAAACAGCATCAGGTATAGCTTACTGTCGG
Source organism: Phalacrocorax aristotelis (assembly GCF_949628215.1). Taxonomy (NCBI): domain Eukaryota; kingdom Metazoa; phylum Chordata; class Aves; order Suliformes; family Phalacrocoracidae; genus Phalacrocorax; species Phalacrocorax aristotelis. The sequence continues at coordinate 26,121,786 of NC_134278.1, read as the reverse complement.
ACTAGATTGGAGAGTACACAGATCACTCAAGTGGTCCTCATGAATGCTAAAGACTCTATCCTTACTTTTCTGCTGAGACCTATCACCAGCATGACTTCTGATTTTTGCTCATGTGACTGACAGAAGACATGAGGTCTGAAGTACATACCCATTGCATATATGATTAATGCTGTTAAGATGCCCACCAACGTAGCTCAACAGCCTTCACAATAATCTTCTCCCTTATGTCCTGCTACTATGCCAAAACACAGGAATAAACCCCTAACTTTATGAGAATAAGAAGCTTGATAAGAAATTACTTGAATTTGTCTGCAATCATAAAACATTTTAAAAGCTGATTTATTTTTACTCCTGTTATTTCTTTGATCCCTGAATACTCAGGCTGGAAAACATATTAGGTTTCCTTTTAAATTCAAGGTTTTTGACTGAAAATTTGGAAGACATTTCAGTTCCCTTAGATTTCTCTCTCATTCATTTCCCTCTTTTACTTCCCACATCATGCTGTTTAGAGTGCACTCTGTATTCTACACAAGATCACTGTAAGAGCAAAGAAGAATGACACCATGCCAGCACAAGAAGTCATTTACAGGGAATGGTGTGAGGAAAAGAGAGGAAGTGAGGCAAGCAAGACAGCTGTAAGGCAGAGCATTTACCCAGTGTGATTCCTCATGCTCCATTTTCCTTGAATTCTTACTACTGCATACTTTGCCACTTAAGAAAAACTAAAATAATTCAGCTTTAAATATAAGTGATAGAGCAAATATATACAGTTCCTATTTCAGTATACTGTACTTTACAAAATAAGATATATAGGCTATGCATTGTTTTTAATTTTTGTAATATATAAAGTTGTGTTAGTTACCTGATAACAATGCATCTTCTGAATTACTTAAGACAGAAGTAGACAGCAGGCAGTCTTCTGCTGAACTATTTGGAGGTATTTGAGACATTTGATAAGCTAGGAATTTGTGAAAAATAAACTAGTTAGCCTTATTTGCAAACATAGAGGTTTCCACACCACCTATTCTTGTTTCAAAACGGCTCAATGATAAGAGACAACTCACTGCTTTGCCAACTAACTATAACCATGTAAATAATTACAGACTACTCAACAGTATCTCAAATGTACATACTAACAAAAAAATCTAATAGATATTCTACAATTTTAAGCAATTTTTTTGTAAGTAACTCAGCACATTTTTCTGAAACTAAAGAATGATGGCAAACCATTTAGAAAATATAGACATTTCTAAGCCAGTTGAGGCATTTTACCAAAGAATCTTAAAATTCTGCAATTAGCAGCAAAGCCTTGATACAGCAGAAATGCTTTTCAAAACATTTGAAGGTATTACCTTAAAATTCAAAGAGAAAACAAATACAAACCATGCTAAAATAAATTAGATTTAATTTTCATCCATGTATCATTAGTTCTTTATTTTCCTCCCACAATTATTTTTTTGAAATTATAAACTGAGAGTCTAGTTGACATAGATGTCTTAAAACTTCAAATACTACAGATTCCTGCCCCCCCAGATGTTCCACATTTCAACAGTTTTTATAATAACTGACAAAACCTAATGACTTAGACCTCAATAGTTTCACAGTAAGGTAATGCAAACACTAAAAAATTATTTGAAAACCACAATCAAGGTTTAATTCACCAGGACGTGCATTTTGAAGTCAACTAGATTTATTCATTTAGGTCATTTAAATTAATTTATTTTTTAAAATCCTCTTCTTTAGTACCTGGACAGATGCCTTAGAAATTTTGGACTCCTTTTTAAACTGTTGGCCTGGGAGTAATAACATTACATTCTTTGTCAAGTACAGCATTCACATTAAAATTTAACAGGAAATAAGATTTGGAGTCTTGCTGTAAAGTTTAACCAAGTTGTGATAATAGCAGTTTACAAGTATAGAAAGTCTAGCTTAAACATTAGCCTCTTGAGCAGTCTAGTGATTAAGAAATTCCTTTTTGCAATCATTGTCTTTCATGACTTCTTGTGCCCTTTGACAGAAAGAATCTAAAAGCTAAAACATTCACATCTACTGAAAACTTGGGAAGAAGGGAGGACATGCAATCAAGTAAGGTATGAAAAAAAATTCTGAAGGCCAGAGAAAGACAAGTGTGCCAGAAACTCAGCAATAAAGATGGTAGCCATTTGTGCATGTTCATGGATAGGTAAAATGTAACTTCTTACCAGCAGGAGACATATTTTCTCTTTTTTCCTTCATCTCCTTTACTCTTTCCATTGCACTGCACTGATGTTTTACCTTATTAATAGGGCTGTATACAAGCGAACCATTGTCTTCAAATAGTAAAACTGGTACATCAGTTTCTACACAAAGAAATTGCATTTGTACATTAACATTTACATGCTATAACAGCTTCAGGTGAAGTTTCTTTTTTTTTTTTTTCCAAAACACTTGAAAATCTTAGGTTCCTTATACCTAACATCACTACAGATGCCTTAATACCACAAACTTGCAAAGCACTCTGTAAAAAGTAAGTCAATGTTATTTCTCATGGTGAGATGCATAAAAGAAAAAAAAACCAAAACAAACAACAACAAAAAAAACCACAAACCCAAAACCACAAACCCATCAAGTGCTTTAAAGAAATATCTTATGATATCTGAATCTGATTCCAAAGTAGTTCTTACCAGCGTTAATCGCTGTTTTTTGTACAGCTAATTCTTTAGTCATCTGCTCCAGTCTTCTCTGCAGCTTTCTATCATTTCCTGGAGTTTTTTCAACAAAGTCTTTTGGTTGCATACATTTGTGCTACAAGACACCAAAACTATTAATTATATGGTATAAAACTGCCAGAAGTAACTACACTTCTTGTTTGCCTACCACTTTATCACAGTATTTATTATCAGTGTTTAAATCTATGCTACTCATTATCACCTCCTTGAGTCACAGATAATTTTAGAAGTTAACGTTTTCTGAAGTGAACTTTAATATTAAATAAGAAAGAACGTATCAGATACTTTAGGTTAGATTTTAGCAAAAAGGAGACGAAGTGACCATTTTTTCTTTTTTTGCTTGTAGCAAAGCTAAGGCTTGAAATATTATTTTTAAATACCAAGATCAGTGAAACATAAGCCACATTACAGTCATATTTTTTTGATTAATCATGTCATTATAATTTAAATCTTCATTTCTTTATTCACCAATATAAGAATTCTACTTTCATTTTCCTTTCTTCAGGTAACATGTCACGTCATCACAGCCATAGCCTACCTTTAAATACCTACTCAGATGGATAGGTAAAGTTTACAGAATGTTCTGAAAATAAACAGTTCAAATGCCTGAGGTCAGGAAGTCAAGTTCAAACTTTAAGGTTTACTACTCTGGGGCTATTTAAAAAAGAAAAAAAACCCCACATACTCACTTTTTTGATCAGTAATGGGAATTCTTCATTAACGTCTACTGCAGGAAATAAGGATTCATCAACATGTACTCCAGTTTCTCGACACCTGTATAATAAATTAGAGCAGGTTTGGGGTACGTTTGGGGTTTTGTTTTTAGTTTTGGTTTTTTTTGTTGTTTTGTTTTTTTAAGAATGAGAACCTTTACTGCAAGAAGAGTTGTCTGAGCCCAGTAATAAGGAAACACCAACCCTTTCTAAGTGTGTATTTTTAGTGTAAGTACTGTAATGTTAAAAAAAATAAACCTATTACACATCAAATATAGGACATGATACAATTTTTTGTCCTAATGATGCCCTTTAAATTGCTGTTCTGAAACTCAAAGATTCCTACTCATATGTTATTTTCTGCACATTAAAAAAACCACTGTATTAAGTCTTTCTGGCCAGATCCTCACAAACCTCAAATCTTGCCCCGACCTTTGTAAGGACTGTAGGCTTTCATTGTTCACTAGCAAGCAAACTTAACCTTAACTTGGTCACTGTGATGACAGTAAACTCCCAACTACAGTCTACAGAATGTCATGGCAGGGGAGGCAGGAAATTTTTCTATTTAGGCAAATGACAAAGGAGACTTCATCTGATCCTGGCTTTTACATTTTACCCATTAGCCGGTTTTCTGCCTCCTCTTTGTACATGCAATGCTAAAAACAGCCCCTTACCGAGAAGCAAGCTATATATATGCAAACTTCTTTTTTAATTACAAAACCAAAACTCCAGCTGATACCATACCCCTAGTTTCTCCTGTCTTTTTGTATTCAAAGACTGACTTGAGACCAGTAGGAGTAGTGTTATCCTGGAATATGATACAATCTACTGTATTTGTGAACACTAAAAATGATACTGAGACAAGATCAAAAGAGGTAAATACAATTTTATTCTCAAACAGTAAATAATAAAATCGATTAAGCAAAAGAGTATGAAACCTTAATAGACTACACTAGGATTCCCCCACAAGTCATTCAAAACTGTGATTCTAGTGACACCTAGTGATCTAACTGCTATAAAGTTAGTATCTGTAAATTATAATTCTAATGCTTAGTTACTCAGTTTTGAATGAAGATGAGCCAAACCACTACACATATTTGTCAAACTGACTGAGTTTAGAGTTGTCTGGAGCATTAAATACAGATGATATTCAACATGCTGGACTTCAGTGGCTATTAATAAATTTTAGATAATAATCAGCATAGATGTAGACTATATTATAATCTACATTAATTCAGATATTTCATTGATTCAGAGAAGATAAACAGAAGAAAATTTGACCATTAAATATCTTAAAAGATTTTTTAATTTTGCAGACAAATCTCAATGTAAATGATTTACCTATCTTATTTGTGACATGAGTGAGTTACTGTAGTAAAAATGCACAGGCAGAGTTTCCCAATTATAGGTTTGATTTGGAAGCATTCAATGTTTTGATTTGGACACAGATTGTAGCAGTTCTATCTTATGAGGGTTCTTTTTGTTGTTGGGGTTTGAATTTTTTTAGACTGCTGATTGAGGTATTTGAGTTGAAGCAGCACTAATTTTTTTTTTTCCCATGATCCCAAAACTGTCACTCATTTTTGCATTAAACTTACAATTTATTTGCATGAATCTTATAGCCAGTCCATAATTTTGTGCACTATTTTTGAAGTTAGACATATATACCATACTTAGAAAACAACAAAAAAAAGGAAACAAAATACTTTTTTTTACTTAAAAATACATTTTCTCTGGAGATATGAATTTTTTTTAATTTCAATTGTCATCTTATTTTAAAGAATCTTCTTCCTAATCAAATTATTTCCTGTTAAAATGTAGAACAACATCCATTTTAGAGTAAATGGATGCTCATACTATAAAGTAGAATCTTCCAACACAAGCTTGAGGCAAATCATTGGAGAGCGCGCTGGAAATCCAGTAAGAGTTCAACAAGGCAATGTTCACTAAATATTGCACAAACCCTTGTATTCTAAATATTTTTGCTGGTTTTATGGAGAAAAGTGAGTATTATAATACTTCTCAAATCATAGGACGTGTTCCTCTGAGAGGCTCAAGCACTGCTCAGGGGAAGATAACACTAGTATACATACATAAGTTTGAAAGTAGGGGTTCACTAGCTGTTAAGTGGGCAAGTATTTGGCAAAAAGCAGAAGAATCAGGAAATGCTGGAGTAATTACTTATTATTTGCTTCCTTGTCTGGTGTTTTCAGACCTTAAACATCAAAAAGTAGCATCCAGATTAAATACCATATACTGCAGCATCCTGTTTCTAACATCAAGATTCCCAAGAGCTTGTAAAAACATGAAAACACAGCCAAACATTCCCAGTTTACTTTTCTATGTTCCCTAGATTTCTGGTCTAGAGATGTTCAGATACAGTACTGTATTTGGTTTTTGATAATTGCTTCAGCATTTTTTTACATCCATGTAAATCTTTGCTGACTATGATTCTGCAACAAGGTCTACAGCCTAACCGTATTTTGCTGAAAACGATCATTTACTGTTTTCTTGCCTCTAGACAGATTACTTTCTAATTCTTCTACTGGAAAGGAAAACATACACGCATTCCTTATTCAGTCTCTCCATATGAACCTTTGTGTTCACAGGAGTCTCTTCCCCTCCATTTCCACTTCTTTTCGAGGCTGAAAAATTCTTGCCTCTTCAATCACACCTTGTGAGAAAAATATTTTCTAACTTCAGTCATGCTCATTGCCATCTTCTCGCACCATTCCGTAATATAATGCTGTCATCCTACTACATGAGGTTTTATGCTCTTCTGCCTACCAAACGTTTGAGATATTGATATATTAGGCATATAATTTAAAGTCAGCCACTTCAGTTCCCGCATCTTATTACAAAAAGTTTGAGCATGTATGCTAGCACAGACTTATTTAAATTTTTTATTGTCTATCCTTCATTTAAATAAGCCTATGACTAGTGAGACTATTCATTACCATCTCTTATGTAAGCTTCTACTGCTCCTGACCCCTACTTAACTCAAGGATACGATATTCCTACAAATTCTGCCAGAATATGCATCGATCTAAGTTGTATGTTCTTGTGTACCTTTCGGCATTAACTCTAAACTAAAAGGCAGAAGAAAAAGATTACAGAAAAGTTTAATCGTAAGTCACAGCTTGGGTATCCCCTTCCCTCCCACAATAAAATACATAAAATCATAGAATGTCCTGAGTTGGAAGGGAACCACAAGGATCATCTAGTCCAACTCCTGTCCCTGCACAGGACAACCCCAAATTCACACCATGTCTCTAAGGCTGTTGTCCTAGTGTTTCTTGAAGGTCGTTGGCTCAGTGCCATGACTGCCTCCCTGGGGAGCCTGTTCCAGGGCTCCACCACCCTCTGGGGGAAGAACCTTTTCCTAATATCCAACCTAAACCTCCCCTGGCACATCTTCCTGCCATTCCCTCAGGTGCTGCCACTGGTCACCAGAGAGAAGAGACCAGCACCTGCCCCCCCCTCCTGCCCTTGTGAGGAAGCTGTAGACAGTGATGAGGTCTCCCCTCAGTCTCCTCTTCTCCGTGCTGAATAAACCAAGAGACTTTAGCCACTCCTTGTATGGCTTCCCCTCTAACCCTTCACCAACTTCGCGGCCCTCCTCTGGACACTCTCTAGTAGCTTTATATCCTTAATGTGTTGTGGTGCCCAAAACTGCACACAGCACTCGAGGTGAGGCCGCAGCAGAGCAGAGCGGGACAATCACCTCCCTCGACCGGCTGCAATGCAGGGCTTGATGCACCCCAGGACACGGTTGGCCCTCTTGGATGCCAGGGCACACTGTTGGCTCATGTTCAGCTTGCCATCGACCAGAACTCCCAGGTCCCTCTCCATGTGGCTGCTCTCTAGCTTCTCATTCCTCAGCCTGTACATACATACAAGGTTGCCATGCCCCAGGTGCAAAATCTGGCACTTGCCCTTGTTAAACTTCATACAGTTGGTGATTGCCCAGCTCTCTAATTTGTACAAAACTCTCTGCAACATCTCGCTGTTTCAGATGACGAGCCTCAACTTCTAAGCCATATAACAAGACCTTGCCTTGTCACGAGCATGATACTAGTAACACTTCAAAAAATACCAGGAAGATGCTAGCCTTCTCTTTCCTACCAAACAGCTTAAGTTTTCCCTCCAGATCCTTTCTCCTGTCTCTTCCTTTGTTGCTGCTGTCCAGAAACAGTTAAAGTTTCTTGAGGCTTTTACACCTGGATCTCAAAGCTCCATGCTGTCCCGTCACATATCCACCTGTCTCTAGGTCTGAGCATTCTACAGTGTTCAATACCTTCCAGTATTGCACAGGAGACTCTCGGGGTGGAAACGCTATTACGGAGACATCATTTCTGTATGACACATCCTAGACTCTCCCCTGTTAGGCGCTCTGATTCTTCTTCCATTTCAGATGCTACTCTCCTAGACTTTTCTGGGATCTTTTTTTTTATAGTAGATTCAAAACCTCAAATAGTTTATAGTTCCTGTGACTAAGGTTTCAAATTCTGTATTTATACACTTAGCCATCTGAAAAGCATATTTAATTTTATAACCAAAGATTCCTACTGAAATGACCATTATTCTCATGTACTCAGATAACACTAGGTCACAGAAAGATATATTCACATAAATAAAATTTTGCAGCACTCATTTTTGAGAACTTGAGGTATTTCTTCCTCAGTGTTAAAGCTGGCTGGGTTGTGCAGCTGTAACTTCTATATCTGATATTCTTAAAAAAAAAAACAACAAACAACAAACCTTGTTTGTACTGGCCTACATTGAAGCGGCTGCAGAGCTCAGTTCCACCCCCCCACCCCCGCCCCCCTTTTTTTTTTTTTTTTTTTAAGCTTTTGCACTTAGACTTTTATCTCTCCATGCATATTACAATTGGTTTAGGAAATGGCCTCTTTACTTGACTTATATTCTGGTTTCATCATAGCATTTACCGATTGGAGTGTTTGAGTATAACACACATTTCTCATTAACACATAGTTACTGTAAACTGTGTTTTTAAACTTCATCTGAAATCTAAGGCCTCACAACCACTTTATAAACTCAGAGAAGCAGCTATGGACTAGTAAATTCTCATGGACTGGCTGCACAGCTGAAATGTAATTTTTTTATTTTAACTTTCTTATGGTAGCTGAGAATCTGCAAGCAGTGCTGTTTTGAACCTGCCAAGTGTTTTTAAAAGCCAGACTATGTATGGATCTTTTTCTTCCTTTCTAGATGTTCTGTCTACAGGAGTTAAGCAGAGAAAGAATACAATGACAAAATATGCTTTTTCATATGAAAATTGAAGAATGCTATTCAACATAAACATCTGGTCTCCACTGCCTATGCATGTCATCTGAGAGCAAAGGAGTAGAACACTGCGTGGTTACCAAATATACCATGGAACTACTTCAATACATTCATTTTTCAAGAGTTAACATTTTCCTTTTTATGCAAGTAACAAGGAATAATGTCATAGCAAATTAATCATTTACTCATAGATTTATCACTATTTCAAGTACTGTCACTATTTCAAACATGTACTGTACTTACGTTTTTAAATAAAACAATACTAGAATCAATTATCTCTGGAATGGGTCACATTCATTATATTCACAAATACTCACTTCTCCACCCAGAGCACAGAAACCATTTTTACACCCATCTTCTGTGCTTTCCTCCATGTAGCCAAACGTCCGTCTTTGAAGACTACATGGGTCACATGCTTGTTTAAAGTTTTTGAAACCTGCAGAAGTACAGAGAGCTCATCTTTAAGTCTGATAATCAGAAAATGCTAATGAAACTAGCTAGCGTAGTTGTTCTAATGTATAAACCATTAGCGTAAAAACTTATTCTAAACATTATGTCAAGGACTCTTGATCTTTCTCATCTTCGCAAGAAGCCTCAAGCAATCAAAACTCAAGTCTCATTAGTCAAGCCAATGCAATGCATGCTAGAGGGCTCAAGTTGCCTTTTGTTTTCAAACTTTTCTCCAGATTACCATTTTCATCTCCCTACTCTAGCTGTATCACTAATATTACATTTTTATTTATGTAGCCCAACATAATTTCTTATGCAACAGCCAGTACAGAAAGTAGTTGCCACTATCCAAAGAAATGCCAAATTACATATTTATTTAGCAAAGAACTCAGACTTAAACAGTACAGCTAACCTCATCCTTTAAACTAATTCTTATCAAGGAAAATCACTTTTAGTTTTGAGGGAAGGCTGAAGCTACTACAAAGAAAAAAATTATATGGGAACACTTTAAAAAGTGAGAAATACAGAAAACCTAAGTCAGTACAGCTATTATCATACCTGACATTTTCATTGTGTTCTACAACTGATCAAATCTTCAGTTATCAGCCTCTATTGTTAAGGGATAACTTTTTTAGTTCTAGATGCTCCATTCTTCACAACCAAAGCTTCCTTTTGTGGAGACTAAACATCTTACACATAAAACTGTTTGATCAGTTGTTGTGATTATTGACATGGTGAGATCAGTATAAGTCATATTTTACAGCAGCTTCTTCTCTGCACAGTCAAATAAAAATAGGCCTGTTGTTGTGCTCTCAATTGCATCACTGTATTTGGCTCCCAACACATTGGATCTATATTTGGCTTTAAGAAAACTATCCAGCTTTTCCAAAAATTTCTGGTGGCAAGCTGATTTATTGTTTCCCAGAAGACAAAAACCTATGATATTTAAGTACCTAGGTACACAGGACCAATAACTCTCTTTCAGAATAAGTTATGACTCCAGATACAATTGCTTACTCGCTTATGCTAGTATCCAGCTCACAGCCCGTGTCTCACGGAGACAGAGTCTTGATATAGTTTTGCCTCCAAATTATGGAGGAGCACCACCTTTCACCTCCCTCTTTCCTCTTCTGTGTCCTCCCTTCTCTAGGACGTCCTCTGCTACTCACCTGACCCTAGCCTGAGATGTCTGAATCAACAACCTAGTAAGAAAAATAATTTAGAGTTTTCTTTCCTGACAGAGTGAGCCAAGTCAGTTTACTATCATGTACTATCCTTCCCGCTAAAAAGGAAGGAAGCCCCTGGAATAGTGAAGGGACACGACCACCCCTGTTCACTCCTAAGGATCTGCTAAATAGGCTCATCTGTATCCTCTGCCTATACCTTTCACCATATCCAGCTACTTTTTGATCAACTTGAGGAATTCTGAAGCCTTACATTTTGCCATATTTTGTGATAAAAATGTAACACCATCAGAATTCCATAGATCTGAAAGACAGCACAAAAGAAAAAAATATTTCTTACTCAAATTATTTATTGAGAGTTGTATTTGCTTTTATAATAAAAACAGTTATTCTACTGTTCTGTCACACTATCTCAGCTAAATTCATACAGAAAGAGGCTTTAGGGAGATTAGCAAAACTTAAATTACAGTAAGATACACCTACACACGCCCACTTAAAAAGCACAGGGAGCTCATGGAAGCGTTAGCATTTAGAGCACAATGCGGGCTGCAAAAATCTCCATTAACCAGTGACAATGTGCAAGAAGGGAAGATGCCAGTTTGACTTTGGTCTTTGATTGAAATTTTACAGCTGGCAATTATACATATTTTGCACCTACAAGTCAACTATACTTGATGTGGAAAAAAAATCACTGAGACATATACAAAGACTCTTAGATATAGTTTTACTAGTGCTTTCTGGAGTTGAACCACATTTGTAGGTGAGTGAATGGAAGAATAAAATGTCATGGTACTTGGGTTAGAAAATACTGTAGTAACACCAGAGAAGCTGACTACAAGTTAAACAAAACAACACAACATCAGGTAGATATTTGTAAACCACAGGTTTTCAACACTTAGATTTGGTTTGCCCACAGTATGGGGCAAGCCCAATATTTCACAACAAATGCATGCTATCATATTAATATACAAAGAGGTTTATAGCTGTAGGGAGGCTTTAAATGCATTTCCCATCTGTCACTAATAAGTCTTTTACATCATGCTCGTCTATTCTCAGGTCTGTGATTATCCTCCTTTCTGTACTTTAAAAACTCATATTACAAAGAAATATACATGACAAGCAGAACAAGCAAGCTGGTTTGTAATTAAGAGTTTTCCTATTCTATTTATTTCAAAATAATTTCCTTACTTTTGCTCCCATATCAAGAAGTTGCTGCTCAAAGGTTTTCGAGTAATTTTCTGTTCTTTTAGATGACCAAACTTCGACAAATGAGCATATACCTGGACCAGGAGAGAGAAAACAACAAACAGCTAAGGAAGTATATACTGTGGTAAAACTGCCTTTGCAACAAAATTTTACCTTTATACATATTGCATTCAATAGCATGTATAACTTTTATTAATCTGAGTATCAGATGTTAGTAGCAGAATATTCTTTTTAGAGTACTTATGTCCCTTAAGTTAGTTGTAATGCAACAAACTTAGAAGTCTAACACTTAGTTACACAGCTTTTCACTTTGTCTATTTAAAACACACTACCAGCTTAACAAGCAATGCAGTATCTCCATGTGACTGCTTACCCTTATGATTAATCACTGCTAATCTTCAGGGTAATCAAAAATTTTACGACAAGTTGATGTAACACAAATTACAGAACATAACAAAATAAATATAATGGAATTATTCCTTCCCCCAAGCCCCAGAAAACTCTGCAGAAGTATTATTTAACAATTTCCAATAGACTTAAAATTCCACCTTATTTATACTGAATCACCCCAACTTAAGTACATATCACAGGGGCTAACCACTTTCACGTCAGCTGCTTTATCGAACTTTAGGTATATTGCATTTAAGTAGCTTCCTTTATCAACCAGGTTAAAAATCTCTTAAAGGAATGAGGTCAGCCTTGGTTGAGGTGGTCTTTAAACAAACAAACCAACCAAGATGTATTGACATGGAGGGATAAGCAAGTGAAACTCATAACAATACCTTTGTTAATTTTACTTAGGACAGGCACTAAAGTAACCTACAGCTCCATTGGCCATGCCAATTTCCCATTTTGAACAATGAATCAGGAAAGTTCCGCAAAACTGGAGGAATGCCAGTTCACCAAAACCAACTTTATGCAAACTGCATGCCAGACAACTCTCAGAACTCAAGAATAAAATTGAAAGTGCTCATTTAAAAGGGTCATCCTCGGCAAATGTTGCTTAACGCTCTTAGTTACTACATATGTCCTTCTGACTGTTATGTAGTGTCATCTGTCTTCTTTCTCAACGAAAACCAGAATAACGCTCCAACAGTAGATGAGCTTTTATAAAGACTAACATACTTTTATAATTGCTAGAAATACTTTTAACACATAAGAGAAACATGGAACATAAAGCACTTCCTTAGCCAAACCACAGGGAAAAATCTTACAGTCAGTACTATAACTTCAGATATACACAGGAACTTAAGACAAGTCTACTCCAATGCACTTTTTATTGTGCTTGTTCTACTATTGGACCAGGGCAGCTTTGCCAGAGGTGCTTTTTTCTCTCGATTGCTCTTTTGTGAAAAATATTGCAGTCACATTTGAAGAAACAATACCTTCCTCTTACATCAAATATTTGAGAACCTTCCTAGTTTTCATTCTCCTAGCATTTCAGCAAAGGTCAAACTAGGAACTTAAAGGAACATTACTTCAAAGCTGCATGCACCTGCAGGAGAACCAAAGGTATATTTTACAATAATTAGCCAATTTTATCTAATCAAGTGTACTCCAACAAAAGGCACTTTGTAGTTCTTGTACAGCAGATGGAAAGGAAAATGAGGAGGGGTTTGGAGCTTTTTCGAACCAGAAGAGCTGAGTAGAGATCGGTTCTTGTAAAGGGCAGCTTGTGCTACAGCATCACAGAGAGGCCGTGACCGTGGGGAAAACAAACATCAGAGGGCAACTGAGCGAGGCAGATGCTTAGAAAGGCGTAGCAGAAACCAGACAGGATCACGCCTCGGCTGACCGGGACAGGAAGAGGGAGGCAGACACCGATGGGCGGCGGTGGGGGAAGGGGCGGGGGGGGGAAGGGGGGGGGGCGGCGGTGGGGGAAGGGGGGGGGAGGAGGGGGCGGCAGCGCCGGTCGGTGCCGTACCGGCAGCCACCCCAAGGGGCACCCGCTCCCTCCCCTGCCCGAGAGGCCCTCCTCGCTCCCAGCCCCGCCGGGCCTCCGGCCGGTCCCAGCAGAACCGGCCCCGCCGCCGGTTCCGGGAGGATTCGCGATTAGCCACAGCAGCTCCGCAGCAAAGCCCTCTCCCTCCTGCGTTGTGAGGAAGACTGAGCCACCCCGAGGGCTGGGCCCCTATCCCGGACTCGGCCCCCGGGACAGATCCCGGGCGAGGAAGGAGGTACCAGGCCAGCGCTTTAAAACGGCCCCGCTCCAGCCCGGCGAGTTCCCCCAGCCGCTCCGGGGGAAGCGCAGTACGGACCGGCCGCCGGCCCAGCCGCGGCCTAGTGGACAAGCCGGTACCTTTCAGGATGGGCTCCATTAGCGGCGCGGCGCAAGACCGAGAGTCTCCGCTACCCGCCACCGTTCAAACCCGCCTCCACGCACGCACCGCCGGGCCTGCGCGCTGCGTGCGGCGCCCGGCCCCGCCGCGCCTGCGCCATGCGGCCCCGCCGCCGAGGGAGGTGCCGGGAGGGGCGCCCGGCCGGCCTCGGCGGTGAGGCGGGAGCGGTCCTGCCCTGCCCTGCCCTGCCCTGCCCTGCCCTGCCCTGCCCTGCCCTGCGGCGGCGGGGCGGCCGCGGCGGGTGAGGGAGCCTGCGGGCAGGGCCTGCCTGGGAGCGTGAGGGGCGGCGGCCCTGTGGTGGCTGCGGGAGTGGGGGATGCAAAGGAATTCCTGAAGTCCTTTTCAGAAATAGGTGTGCTCTGTCCAGCCGGCTCCAGCCGGGCATGATGCTGGGGGAGCCTCGGGGCAGCCGAATGGATGAAGGGATGCGGGACGAAGGGATCGAGAGCAGCCCTGAGAAGAAGGACTTTGGGGGTACTGGTGGGTGAAAAGCGGGACATGAGCCAGCAATGTGCGCTTGCAGCCCAGAAGGCCAACCGTATTCTGGGCTACATCAAAAGAAGTGTGGCCAGCAGGTCCAGGGAGGTGATGCTGCCCCTCCGCTCCGCTCTGGTGAGACCCCACCTGCAGCGCTGCGTCCAGCTCTGGGGCCCTCAGTACAAGGAGGACATGGACCTGTTGGAGTGGGCCCAGAGGAAGGCCACAAAAATGATCCGAGGGCTGGAGCACCTCTCCTGCGAGGACAGGCTGAGAGAGCTGGGGCTGTTCAGCCTGGAGAAGAGAAGGCTGTGGGGAGACCTTATTGCAGCCTTCCAGTACTTAAAGGGGCACTATAGGAAACATGGGGGCAACCTCTTTAGCAAGGCCTGTTGTGACAGGACAGTGGGTAATGGTTTTAAACTAAAGGAGGGTAGATTTAGACTGGATATAAGGAAAAAATTTTTTCAGTGAGGGTGGTGAAACACTGGAACAGGTTGCCCAGAGAGGTTGTGGAGGCCTCATCTTTAGAGACATTCAAGACCAGGTTGGACGGGGCTCTGAGCAACCTGATCTAGTTGAAGATGTCCCGGCTCACTGCTGGGGGGTTGGACTAGCTGACCTCTAAAGGTCCCTTCCAACCCAAACGATTCTATGATTGTATGAATGCTGCTGAAAACTGTTTTGAAAAACAATAAGTGAATTTTCTGTGTCTACGTTCACAGTGAGGAGTCCTCAGGAGGCTTCTCTGAAGAATTTTTCTTTGTAGGAAAGTGAATTAGAGAACCAGCATCCTTTGAACTCTGGTGGCTCAAACTGTGGTGTCTGAAGTGAAAAAAAAACAATAGAGAAAGCCAACAACATTGAGGTCAGCAAACGGGGCACAGCCAAGCGGTATTTACTGAACCATCCAAAATTACTTGAGGGCAACTGTAGTATTAACTATAGTAAACTCACCCTTACGTGAAGTGGCTCTGGTGCTAGAAGGATGGAATCTAGCAAATGTGATACTAGAGGGAAGTATGAGAGGGAAAATCTGGTGTCTTCCCCAGGAAAAGCTGATCAAATTTATAAGAAAATAATGGAACTGGTGAGTATAAGGAGATTCACAATGAGGAAGAAGGAGCACATCTTTTTAAAGGAAAATTATGCTGCACAGCTTTATTATGCAATTCACACAGCTCAGAAGCACAAGCATTGCTCTCTGGTTCTATAAATCAGTGCTGTTCTGAAACCTTTAATGTGCAATCCTTGTTTCTTCATCTGAAAAATAATGCAGCAGAAATAGAAAAACAATAGAGATGCAAAACAAGGATACTGCATGATTTCCGTATGAGAAGTAGCTCTGTAGGCAAAGATTGGCAGCCTGGAAAAGGAATGGTGGAAGGCAGATGTGCTACAGGTCTCTGAAATCATGAGCGTGTGGACAAGGTGAACGTGGAGTGGTGCGTTCCCAAGGAGAACTAGTGGGCACCAAATGAAATTAGCAGATGGGGTCTTCTTGTAAGAGATGTTTCCACATTGCACCTCATCAGGCTGTGGAAGTGTGTTCAGAGTGCTGGCAAGCCACAGAAGCAAAGTGTTACAATTTATTTGATTTCCAGGGCATTAATATGACCCTAGATCTATGGCATGTGTTGAGCTCTTCGGTGCTCTGTCTTCTGAACCTGTGACAGACTTCCTTTCACCTATGTATTCACTGTGTGAATAAAGTGACCAATCAATCTATGCATATATGTTTGTATGTATTGTTATCCTTTGTCCTTCTGTCAGTATGTTACATGGCTCTTTCCTAGGCAATAATGAAGTATTTTTACAAAGGTTCTCAACTGTGGCTCAAGGAAAAGGGAGTCTAATCTTAATGCTGTGTCTGTGGACACCGTTGGTCTGAAGGCAATTCCAGAAGCAGAGGTAGGGGAAATTTAAATCTACACTGTCAGAGAGATTCAATTCTCAATGCAGTTGGAGATAACCTGCTTGGTGAGAGCTCTGTCATGTATGTGGATATAGAAATGGTAACACTGAAGAGGCAGCATTTAATCTCTGAAACTCTGGCCCCACTGAAGTTAATGGGAGTCTTGTCACTGAAATGGTGCTTCCTTAGATTCAGAACCATTTCTAAATTAGTAATTATGGGTAGAATATGTAGCTGTGAGCTTTCAGTTGGAGTTTGGAAACACACATAATGAAACCGGGGTGTTCAGGAAATTAGCAAGCAGTTCTAATTCTGTTAAGCATGTGTAAATAATATTAGTTCCAAATTGGACACACCGATTGTGTCCTGTTGGATTCGTATGGGATAGAAAACTGTCTAATGTGGGACGGCTGTGATAGTACCACCGTAAGAAAACGGTGGTACTATCCTCACCATATCCATGAAAACTACATGTTTTTGTGAATAGTTTCCAGCTGTGTCAGTGGGATAATTCAACTCAGTCCACATGATCAAGGCTGACACAAACAACAGGATCCTACAGCCAGTGGTTCTAACAAAAGTAAAATCTGGAGAGAGGGAATTTTCAGCATAATTAAAATCCATCAATCTGTACATATGTGTTCAGGCATTATACTTAATCTAGGATACAAGACTGAAGACCTTCAGTAAAAGAAAGCACAGGCTGTGTTTGAGCCTATAGCTGAAAAGTAGTAGCAGGTTTTATAGACTAAAGGGAACTATGCTGAAATGTACAATTATACGTGCACGCTCTGATTCTACGCTGGTAGAGACAATGAAGAGTAGTGGCTACAAGAAGCTGGTACAGCTCATTATCAGAGCAGACTGGGACTACTCGCGGAAACACTGGACTTGGGATATCCACCTTTTTTATTACACAGACGGATACATACAATGCCAAAAGTGTCTCATGAATTTACATTTTTGTCTTAAACTGTTGAAATTTTGACCTCACAGTTACTTCAAGCTTTACAAGAACTTCATTCTTGGATAGTGACAAAACTTCAGAGTTCCACTTATATTTAATAGCTGTCTGTTCTTGAGCCAGAATTGTCTTGTCAGTTCCTCCTTACCATTTACCATCCTGTAATACTTACAGCAAGCAGCAGTATATTTTTGCAGCTGCTATTTTAGCAGTTTGAAAACATTAGGCTGTTTTAGCTTTCGTGACATAATGAACTCCAGAAAATTACAACAAATGGGGGTGGAAGTAAACAACATAAGTACCCTCTTAATAGGCTTGTTTGGTGTGATGATACACAATTTCACGGTGTCTATAAAGCCAGGAATATAGCATAAACTGTAAGATTGACATGGTTTCTGTACAGTCAGTACTTACTAGTATGTCCTAGGTTATAGAATGCTGCGCTGGGAAGAAAGGATTTTACAGGTTATATTGAAAAAGGAAGCACCAGTGAAAGTTACATTTCACTTGACTTACCAATCAAAAAGAAGTAACAGTCACAAAGAAGTAATAGTCCTATCAACACCTGAACATTTCCCAGGCATCCAATCAATCTTGAAAAACTGAAGAAAAGTTACAATGCGGTAGTTTTCCAAAATTAACTAAAATATAAAAGAGGCTGTATTCTCAAGTATTTCTCTGATAATTCAAACGATTCCCTCTCAGCCAGTCCTTAACTGATTGATATAAATTGCAAGGGATCTTTGGGATGGTGTTTTGTATGGCTGTAGCACAGAGACAAGGTTAGTTTCTCAGAAACAGAGTTCAGATGGTGGGCTATGAATTACTAAGACTCGACATTAAGCATGTGAAAGATACCTAGGACAATTAAGAAGGTTTGTTATTATTAAGTATAGTCTGGTTTTGTGTCTTTATTGTTGGGAGGTGTTTGTTTGTTTTGTTGGTTGATTGGCTTTATGGCCTGATTCCATTTTGGACAGACAACAGTTTTAACCCTTTGTATTTTTCTTAATTCTTAGATTTCCAAGTGTGAGTGACAAGTCCAAGATAAACTTAAAAGGTTGGGGTGCGTTACATCCCCTTAAGTCATAAATGCCAGTCAGACAATCTGTGTATTTAAGACCTGAATGCTTGTATACCAAAACATATTTGGAGTTATCTTCTCTACAGTGCTACTTGACCATTACAGATGCAGAGATGGGAAGAAATGCTTGGAAGAGGTACAAACTTGCATGTTGCTTTCATGAGGAAGCCCCAGAAAGCATCTCTGATTGTCCACATCAACTATCGTAGCCTCCTCTGACAAAGTAGACTCCTCATTTTGTCAGTAACCCTAACAGTTCTTGTCTGCACCTGTTTGAGTTTGAATGTTGCTTTCTTAAGTAGCATACAAAATTGTACAGTGTTTCAGCTGTCCTGTACCATGATGTTAATACTGGACTTCTGGATATACTTCGCATAATCCACCCTAGCATTGTATGTGCCTTTTCTCAGGGCCACATAATTATTCTGCAATAGACTAATATTTCCAGCTGATGAGCTCTGACATTGTAGCTGCTTGTTTTTTAGTTTCTAAGTTCATTGCATTCTAATATGCAAGCTCATCCAATTCTTTCTATATATTGGTCTGCCTCTGTTTTAATAAAGCCTGTGTTCAGGCTGTCTGCAAATTTGATTAGCACACACTTTCTTTATTTCCAAGCTCATAATTAAAATAGTAAGATGGGATCTTAACTGGGTCTAAGACTTAACTGGAGCTACGACTGAGTCTTCACTGCTCATTCAGGATCTCCATTAGAATCTTCTTTAGTTGTCCCTCTGCTGTAACCTGTCTTATCCCTATCTAACCTTCCCCACTTGGGACTTCTTGAACACACCCCCTTCTTCTTCATACACAGTAATAACATACATCAAATGGTTTATTAAAGCAACATAGATTTGATCTTTGTTACCTTTGTCTAGAAAACAATATTCTTCTGAAAAAGAGGTATTTTGTAGCATGATCTCAGGAATCCCAATTTATGCAGTTGACATTTTTTATCCCTTCCCTATGCTGTACGTTGCCACTAAATGCCTTTTCCTTTCTCCTGGCCTAGTGGCTATAAAAGTCAGCAAAATTGTTCCTGACCAGTTAGCACTGGGAAGACATCTTTGAGCCCAGGAGTGGACACTTCCAGCTGCTTAGAACTGAATTTTGATGACACACAGTAGAATTTCAGGCCAGGAAACCAGCTGAAAGTGGTGGTAATATAGCTCAAAATCGGGGCCATACTAGCGAAAGGAATCTCTGACGCTGACATTTTTCGTACCACATAGTAATTTGACGCACATGCTGGCAGTAGTTTGTGTTGAACTGCTGTAAATAAGATATACAAGTCATGCCTCAGTAGTCTCAGAGGCATTCTAGTCTCATTGCTTCCTCACAAGCAGAGTGCCCCCTGAGACTGCCAACGGTGGCTTGTTTGTTTTCCTGTTTTTCTCTTTTAACTGATGCTTAAAAAGGCATGTTTTAGCTTTCCACTCTGTTCCACAGAACAATGATGGCTTTTCTCTTTTGCAGAGTAATTCAGTCTAGGCAGGGGGAAATTATTCTCTCATATTTTCCCTGTTTCTTTCAGTATATATTATGTGGAGTTTTAGTATATATTAGTAAAACAAGCACACAAAAAATATAGGGTTTTTTTAAATAGCCAAAGGATCTTTGTGAGCAATATTGGTAAAAAAAGTTGCATTAACTTGTCAGATGGATGTGTATTTATCATTGTCAAAAACCTTTACTGATAGTCTCACTCCTTATTTGTGTTTGATGGAATGTGGAAAAAATTACGAGGGACATTTGTTTCTTGTCACTGCTGTGGTTTAGCCCCAGTCAGCCACTAAGCACCACACAGACGCTCGCTCACTCCGCCCACCCCTGTGGGATGGAGAGAATCGGAAGGGCCAAAGTAAGAAAACTCGTGAGTTGAGATAAGAACAGTTTAATAATTAAAATAAAACAGTAATAGTAATAATAATATAATGAAAAGGAAAATAATGAGAGAAAGAGATGTGGAACCTTGGGAGGAGAGAAAAAACCCAAACAACAAGTGTTGCAACTGTTCACCACCTGCTGACAAACGCTGCCCATCCCCGAGCCGCGATTGCTGCTTCTGCTAGCCAACTCCCCCAGTTAATATACCAGGCATGATGTTCTATGATATGGAATATCCCTTTGGTCAGTTTGGATCAGCTCTCTTGGCTGTGCCCCTGGCAGAGCATGAGACGCTGGAAAAGTCCTTGACTAGTACAAGCACTACTTAGCAATAACTAAAACATCTGTGTTATCAAGATTATTCTCATACTAAGTCCAAAACACAGCACTACACCAGCTACAGTGAAGAAAATTAACTCTATCCCAGCTAAAACCATGACAGTCACTGAGAAAGTGCAAGATTATGGATCATGTAGTCTTACAAAATTGTTGAATGTTCTCATAATTGAGATGACTGCTCATTTTCTAATGCTGATATTCATGATCAAGAAAATGACATGTACTAACTATGAGGCCTTCTTCAGGAGAGGAAAATGCAGTTAATTTTTTTTTTCTTTGAACTGAGGTAGTGACACCAATTTTATTTTCTCTTTCTAACCTGTACTTTAAGAAATCACCCCTTTCAGATCCACAGCTAATCTGCTGACACAGCACTAGCTTTATTCTCAGTTTGTGAAACACTGATAATAGGATAGATACCTGCCCTTGTAAGTTTTAACTCACCCAGTAAGACAATGTCTTTGACATGCTGTGACCCCAAAGGCCTATCACTGAAGGAAAACACAGCACCATGCTGAAAAATAACAGCTCATCTTGTAATTGAGAGCATGACTCAACAACATGCAAATAAGCAGGTGTCTGTGTTGTTCATGCTGGTACGGAAGGCTTATGCATCTGCCCTCTGAATGGTTTTCACTGCCTGCAGTTCAGGCTGTGAATGGAGCTGTGAAGGGGTAGGAAAGCCAGTTTACTAAATTTCTGTGCTGAAGGTTTGTGATTTTCCCAAGCAATGCAGAACTGGACTATTGACCACAGGCTGCTTGCTTTTCATACAATTATTTGTGGAGATGCAGATCCGGACTATGGAAAACAGCATTAAGAAAGGGTATCCAAAAGCAGCCCAAAAGATGCCGTTTAAAAACACTGTCCTGCTGCGAGTGTTCAGGCATGTCTTATTGATACATGTGAGAGCAATTTAAGAGGTTTCCATCTCCTGCTGTGAGCACACAGTTTATGTGAGTCTCAGGAAAAGCGATGGTAGGCTAAGTTTGGAGCTCAGGCTGTGAACTGAGGCAGGAAACGTGCTGATGCACATTTGCTGCAGCTGAGAGCTCCTGAAGCAGTGCACATAGCAAAGAAAACAATTGTAAGAGTGAACTTCTTGTATCTCCCTGACGTGAATGACCAAAGCTCATTTGAAGGCCTCTGAAGTGCTTTACTTGCCAACTAGAGCTTCTGACATGTCTTATGGATGTAGTGGTACATACAGGAAAGGAGCCTTCTGGTTCTGCCTCTTCAGCAATAGACAGCAAACCTAGGAATGTTACTGCACATGCAACTATAGTTTACCCACATCCTGTCAGCAGATCTTGTCTCCCAAATTAAGTAGGGTATAGCAGAGTTCAGGTTCAGAGAAGTGTGACTGTCATGATCAAAGGTATAGAATAGAATCTGTATGATTAAATGGGCCTTGAAATGGACTGGGAAACAGTCAGCTGGGGGGGCGGGGGAGGAATATAATAGAATACAATAATGAGTGGCCTGGAGCGGGCAATTGGGGAGTGGCTGTTCAGTCGCTGTTCCCAATAAAGAAGTGGGGGCAGCAAAAGAAATTAGCAAAAGGCAGATTCAGAACAAACAAGAAAAAGTGTGGTTTTTCCACACTAGAGGAACTTAAAAGGTAGAACTCCTGGCAGCCAAGTGTTGTGGATGACAAAAGTGGTCACAGAATTCAGATGGAGGCTGGAAGGAAAATACACTGGGGGCTGCTACATATATCACAACTGTGCCTAGTTCAGGAAATCCTGAAGCCATAAATAGATCGAGACTCTATCTGAGACAGGTTACTGGGTTAGGTAAACTCTGACACAGAATACATGTTTTTATGGTTCTTAAGTTCCAATTTGTGAGAGCCTTGATGATGTAAGGAAGGAATCCATCAGGTCTGTGAATGACTCCAGCTGGGGGGTGGGGTCAGTATTCCTGAGTGTAAGACTGGCATTCAGAGCGACCTGAATGGGTCGATGGGAACCTCATTAAATTCAGTAAGGATATTTCCAGAGTCCTACACCTGGGCAGGAAGGACCTCTGGAAGTAATACAGTCCTGTTTGGGTTCTTCCTGTACAAGGAAGACATGGGTAAACTGGAGCAAGTTCAGTGAAGGGCCATCAGGACAGCTGGAGCTTGTGTCCTTTGAGGAGGGACTGAGGGAGCTGGGTGGCCAAGCAATGGAGCAGGTTGCCCAGAGAGGTTGTGGAATATCAGTTCTTGGAGGTTTTCGAGAGCCGAGTGCAAAAAGGCCCTGGCAAACGTTGTCTCAGTTCAGTGTTGCACCTGACTAGACGAATTCCCAGGATCCCTTCCAACCAGATTTATTCTTTAATTCTATGAACTTTCAGCTAGATCACCTCCCTGACTTCTGAGCAACAGTGCATTTCCAAAGCAGGGGACAGGGCCACATGACTGAGGGAGGGGCTGAAGCACATCTGACTTGGACCAGTGTAAGCTGCTGTGGAACTGCACCCTCACAGTAGTCCAAGATATCTTTCACTTTGTGTTGTGGATCAGGCCAGTGTTCAAAGGTGGAACAAAACCACCTGCAACCTGATCTTTTAGAGGAAAACAGGTCTGCTGCCACTCTGGGGCCCAGGTTAAAGATGTGACAAGAAATCTCCCTACCCTGGTATGGCCTTCAGATTATTATCCATTATTGATAATGGGGAAAAGAATCTTTGCACAGGAGTTAACAGGGCTCATTGAAAGGTCTTTAAACTAGATTTGAAGGGGGAAAGGGATAAAACCGGGCTTGCCAGAGATAAGCCTGGGGACAGAACACCAATGTTTGAGGGAGCATATGCTAGCGAGGCCCACTAAGTGCTCAGTACACTGGAGTGTATTTGAAATGTCTTTTTACTAATGTGGGTAGCATGAGGAATAAGCAAGAGGAGCTAGAAGGTTTGGCCCAGTCCCAGTGCTATGACATCATCCTGGTGGGATGAGTCCTGTGACTGGGGTGCCATGATGGATGGTTATAGGCTCTTTAGGAGGGATGGGCAGGGCAGGTGAGGCAGGGGGCTGACACTGTTTATAAGGGAGGGCTTGCATTGTATGGCAACTTACAGTTGGTGACAACACAGTTGAGATCCTCTGGGTAAGAATGAAGGTAAAAGCAAATAAAGTGGATGTTTTCATGGGAGCCTAGTATCGACCACTCAGCCAGGATGATGACACTGATGAATTATTCTACAAGGAATTAAGGGGTATGTCTAGATCAACTGCCCTTGTCCTTATGGGTGATTTTAACTTCCCAGACATCAAATGGGAATATCATACAGCAGACACAAACAGGTCCAGGAAACTTCTGAAGCATATTGAAGGTAACTTCTTAGTGCAGGTACTACGGGAGCTGACTAGGAAAGGTGCCCTAGATTTGTTTGTAAAGAGAGAGGCCGTTGTGGGTGAAGTGGTGATTGGTGGCTGTCTTGGTCACAGTGACCATGAAGTAGCTAAGTTTCAAATCATTGGTGATAGGAGAAAAACTGCCTGCAAAACTTTGACCCTGGATATGGGGAGAACAGACTTCGGGCTGCTGAAAGAGTTGATTAGTAAGGTCACCCAGGAATCTGCTTTTGAAGATACTGGGGTCTATGAATGCTGGCCACTTTTTAAGAGCCATCTCTTAAGAGTGCAGGAGCAGGCAATTCCAAGGTGTGGTGCAGAAGGCCAGCTTGTCTGAGCAGGGAAGATCCTGCTTGAACTTTCTAAGTTCAGTTCTAGAACTTAGGCAGAAAAGAAAAGTGTACGGAGATTGGAAGCAAGGACAGGTGACATGGGAGGACTGCAGAGATGCTGTTTGACTCTGTAGGAAGAAAATTTGTGTTGCCAAAGCTTGATTAGAGTTCAAGCTGTCCAGCACTGTAAAAGGCCACAAAAAGGGCTTCTTAAAATATATTATAGCAAAAGGAGAATCAGAGAGAACATTGGTCTGTTGCTTGATGGGGTCCATTACCTCACAAACAGGGACATGGAGATGTTTAATGCCTTCTTTGCCTCTGTCTTCGACACCGATGATGAGCCCTGAGACCCCCAGAGCCCTGTGTTGAAAGACTGTGACTGGGGGGGGATGATAAACTCCCAGCCAACCCTGAACTTGTTTGAGACTTGCTGCTCCAGCTGGATGCGCATAAATCTATGGGGCTCAATGGGGTTCATCCCAGGGTACTGAAAGAGCTGGCCGATGTCATTGCAGGAACTCTATTATTTTTCAATGCTTTTGGGAGTCTGGAGAGGTCCCAGTCGACTGGAAGTTGGCAAATGTTGTCCCAGTTTTCGAAAAGGGAAATAAAGAAGAACCTGGTAATTACAGACTTGCCAGTCTCACTTCAGTGCCTGATAAAACTATGGAGAAAGTTATTCTGGGGGTTATTGAAAACACTTGAGACACAATGCAGTCATTGCTCGTAGCCAGCACAGGTTCACAAGGGGAAAGTCCTTCTTAACCAACTTAATTTCCTTTTATGACAAGGTCACCCATCTAGTTGATCAAGAGAAGTTTGATGAGGTGGTTTTGGATTTTAGCAAAGTTTTTGATGCTGTCCCTCACAGTATCCTTCTGGATAAACTGTCCAGCACACACCTAGACAAGTCCATAACATGTTGGGTGAGCAATTGGCTGACAGGTCAGGTGGCCAGTCACCAGTGAGGTTCCCCAGGGCCAGTGCTCTTTAATGTTTTTATAATTGATCTGGATGCAGGAATTGAATGTACATTAAGTAAGTTTTCTTATGATACTAAGCTAGAAGGAGCTGTGGATTCCCTCGAGGGTAGAGAGTCATTACAGAATGATCTGGATAGGCTAGAGAGTGGGGCAATCACCAGCCGTATGAATCATAGAATCACAGAATTGTTAAAGATGGAAAAGACCCTTAAGATCATCGAGTCCAACCACTAACCTATCGCTGCCAAGTCCACCACTAAACCATATCCTCAAGCACCACATCTACCCTTCTTTTAAATACCTCCAGGGGTGGAGACCCCAACAAGAGCAAGTGCCAGATTCTGCCTCTGGGATGGGGTAATCCTGGTTATACATACAAACTGGGGGATGAGAGGCTAGAGTGCAGCCCCATGGAGAGAGATCTGGGGATTTGGGTTGATGGCAAGTTGAATATGAGTCAACAGTGTGCCCTGGCAGCCAAAAGTGCCGACTGTGTCCTGGGGTGTATCAAGCACAGCATAGCTAGCGGTCGATGTTGGTGATTGTCCTGCCCTACACCACAGTGTGTCCCCACCTCGAGTACAATGTGCAGTTTTGGGTGCCTCAATATAAGAAGTACATAAAATTATTAGAGTGTGTCCAGAAGAGGGAGACCAAGATGGTGAAGGGTGTCGAGGGCAAGACTTACAAGGAGCGGCTGAGGTCACTTGGTTTGTTCAGCTTGGCAAAGAGAAGGATGAGGGGTCACCTCATTGCAGTCTACAACTTCCTCAAGGTGGGCGGCAGATGGGGAGGTGCAGATCTCTCTTTAGTGACCAGTGACAGGGCACGAGGAAATGGAATGAAGGTCCATCAGGGAGGTTCAGACTAGACATTAGGAAAGGTTCTTCACTGAGAGGGTTTTTGGGCACTGGAACAGGCTTCCGAGGGAAGTGGTCACAGCACCAAGCCTGTCAGTTCAAGGAGTGTCTGGACAATGCTCTTAGTCATATGGTTCAGTTTTAGGTAGTCCCATGAGAAGCAGGGAGTTGGGCTTGATGATCCATATGGGTCCGTTCCAATTTAGTCTATGATTCTATCAACATTGGGAATGCTGTCTTCCAGGATGTTATGGAGCACTTAGTTTTTAGAACACCTTTATAAAAACTATTAATAGCATCAGCTGGAGTTCTCATTATCTAATGCCTTTTTGTGCTGTATATCCTAATAAAATTATTGATCTTGAAAGTTTTGGGGGGTTGGTTTTTTTTTGTGTGGGTTTTTTTTTTTTTTAATTCTGCTTGTCCATTTCCCCCCTCCTCTTCAAACATGCTTTAAAAGTATCTAGAATAAGATCTGTGAAAAGTTTTTTGCATGCCTCTAGCTCTGCTTAGTTACTCTGTTATCACAGTAATTGGATGGAAGAAGCACAACAGAACTAAGTATAACTCTCAGTACTGTTACATGTGCAAGCAGGCTATAGACAAGCAGCAAAAGAACAAATGACAAATGTTAGATAAACATCCACTTTTGTTCAAGTAGGGCAAACCCACTTTGGTTGTTTCTGTTGCTCATCATATGTTTTTAGTCATTAGGGATCAAACTAATCTTTTATGCAATTCTAGTGAAGCCAGTAATGAATATGGCCCATCTAATATTAAATGGAATAAAATTCAGAAATGGATTATAAGGAGGAAGGTAAATGGCAGATGGGAGACTTGGGAGCAGTAAAGATTAACCCATTTGCTTTTCAGCTTTTTGAAGTTAGATTCAAATTTATTTTTCAGCAAGGAAGAGACAGAATATGTTTGGATCATCAGAATAAAACAAAACCTATCAGAAGAGCAAGCAACTTTGTCAGATTGTTCAAAATATAAGGAAACAAGGTAAAAGGGTGCTCTCCGGTTAATAGTGATCAGTGTCATTATATAATGCTTGCAGAACACTTACATGAATTATATTTATTATGACAGTGTTTCTACCCTGTGAGCTACAGATACATAGATCACTTGTTAGGGAGTTGCCTA
Source organism: Phalacrocorax aristotelis (assembly GCF_949628215.1). Lineage (NCBI taxonomy): Eukaryota > Metazoa > Chordata > Aves > Suliformes > Phalacrocoracidae > Phalacrocorax > Phalacrocorax aristotelis. The sequence goes on along the minus strand of NC_134278.1, from coordinate 26,094,549 downwards.
TGATCAGTATTTGCTATGCAATAATAAAATGGATGTGAAAATTGAAAGTGACATATAGATCTACTGGAAAAGCTGTAGAGATCCACAGACTGGAAGATACTGAAAGCTGCTGGCTGATAACAGGACTCTTATTTGACTTTTATAAGGCATCACAAAGCTTTAGAGCAAAGATTGTTTTGGACTAAGTCCAAGAATGAGATTATTTTGAGGTGGTTGTCTAGCTATGTTAGTTTCTGTATTCTTTCTCATAATGCTGTTCTGATACATTGTGTAACACAAAGCTAGACACCATGAGAACTAAAAGATTGCCCTGTTCTTGCTGCATCATGTTACTTTGCCACACATGTATGTTACATTTTCGTATGCCTGTTGGTAAAGTTAGGAAGTTACTCTTTCATGCAGCACTATGTAACATTTCTGAAACTGTTTTCTGTTCGTGTAGTTGAAGTTTTCACATCATTTTTTGTTGGCTAGAAATGAAGGCCTGAGACTCATGAGGATATGGCTTGTAGTAAAAGCTGTTTGGGCATGAGAAGTGGGCTCCAGAGCTGTGATTAGACTTTTTATGATAATTTTGGGTGTCTAAGTTTCAGTGTGCCTACTGTATAGAACATTTTGTTGTTAAGGTACAGGCCTATAGAGGAGTCACTATGGAATTCATCTGTTAATTTACAGCACAACAGCTTGTCTGATAACTGCCGAAAAATTGCTCTTACCTAGAAGCAAGTGAGTGATAGATTACCCTTTCTCACTGACTAGTGAGAAAATGTTCACGAGAGGCAAGGTGTGTACATGAATTGTTACAGTGGTATGACAAATTCATTGTATGTTCGTGGCCTATGTTAACTTCATTTATCTTGGTAAGTTGCTGATAGTCTTAGAAAATATCATCTGCCTTCCTCCAAAACAAGATATGTAGAGAAGATTAGATCAAGCATTTATAACTGTTAATTGGTTTCAAAAAATTAGGCCTAAACCTAACATTCTCAAAAACGGCAGAACACTGGGACAAATAAATAGTTAATTGCACTCTCATGTAAGACTTGCAGAGAGCAGCAGGATTGTGTCAGACAGAAAAGAAGTCAATATGTTACTAGGAAAAAAGTTGCATCACTATACTTGCTCGAATAAAAAGTAGTATATAAAGTCTCAAATGGGATTGTAAAAGGTTTCACGCTCTAGAAATATACTCAGTGATGTGGGATTCATCTGCTTTGCCTTCCTGTTGGAACAAGGAGTTTTTACTGTCAATATATTGGGTTATAAAAAGGATTTGAATGTCTCTTGAGGCTTAGGAAGAGACAAAGTGTTCTTACAGAGAGAAACTTCAGGAGCAGCAAAGCTCAGGAGAAACAATAGGGTGAGTGAGGTCTATGTCTTTTTCTGTCCCTATAAGGGGAGAACTTCGGATCCAGTATGTGTCTGTCTTCTTAGAAGCATGGAGAAAATATTACTGGGATGATGTATGCTTTCCCACAGTTTAACAAGTCTACTATAAATTAGGCTCATTGTAATTCTCAGTATGGTAAATGTCAGGGGCATTTTGAATTTCACGACACCTCCAAGGATAACATTTGGCTCCTCTTCTTTTAAATGCGGAGATCCTAAGTAGTTGGGCACAGAATTTTCATGCAGTACATCAATGATAAAATATCTCTGAAGGAGAAACAGGCTTAAGAAATTATCCCTTCCATACACACATGGTAATACCATTGTTGTTTGATGCCCCCTCTTAGTGACAGTAAGCTGTTAGAGGTTCATGATGCATTGTTGGCTGTGTTCAGGTTAAAGGTAATGTATTCTCCTCCAAGATCCATTTTTTTGAAACATGTTACTTCATTTTAGTGATCTGATTCACAGCAAGTAGGAGGGGCCAGAAAGAGCTCTTGAGGATGAGAAACTCCTTAAACGTGCTTCATTGTTAAAGGCAGCATATTATGAACTACAGCCTCTTTTTTGACAGATGTGTTATACATGGCCTCTCTTCTTTGCATTGTTCAGTGGTGATCCTTGCTTTTTCCAGACTCTGACCCTATGTTGTATGAGAAAATAATTCAGGACTTTATTCATACCTGGCTTCAGAGAGAAAAATGAAAATCATGTACTTGGCCAAGACCTGCCTGTGATCATAACATCAGGATCACGATCGCTACACCCAGACTGTGAAGCCAGGATACTGCTGCTAAAGTTAGGTTTGATGGATGAAGACAGGAAATGTACATAGTTGGTGGGGGGAAGCAAGAATCAAGAAAAAAAATTCTGCTAGTAAAGCAAGCATATTGAGTTTTAGAAAATTAGATTATATCCATCACATCACAAGAAAAAAACACACCAGAAGATGATCTTTACATGTATCAAAGCTGATCAGTGCTTCTGGTTACAAAGAGAAAATCAGGACCATTGTTAATCTGAAATGCTACAGGGAAATCAGTTTCTTCAGTTTTTAAAACTATTCTTACATAACTTTTCAATCTCACTGAGTTCCAGAAGTCACCTAGAAACTAAAAAGGAAACACAGCTAGCAATTTTTGCGATAGCTTTATTTTACATCATAGCAACATTGCTCTTGCTCTCCTGCTCTGAAAGTAGGCTATCTGACCGACAGAGATAACGACATTATTTACTAAATTCAAGGGTAACCAAAGTGATTCATAGATAATGACCAAAGGGTTTCATTTCTGAATAAAAACAGGAACCAGCAAGGTAGTGTGGGGGGATTTTATGTAAACATTTTTACTTTTTAATGTGAGAAACCTGCAATGATATATTTTCAAGATACCAGGAGATGCATCTGTTTTCTCAGTCTGATTTAATCATTCCTACTTCCCTGTAGCATAGGAATGCTGTAAGAATTAGTTAATGTTTGTTTGCTGCTTTTCTTCTAGGTGCCTTTATGTCCTGTTATACTCAGCAGAAACATTTCAGCTGAAGTTTCATTGTTTCAAGAGGCTGTAATTTATTGTGATAAAATGGTGCAGCTCTGCTGTTTTGACCAGGAGGTCAGTTTGAACGTGGAATAAACAGGATGGAGTTGTACATATTCTTTAAGGAGAGAGTGCTTCCCTGTCCCATCAAAAGTATTTGCAACAGAGAAAGAGGAAGCAGAGAGAGAAAGATGGTTTCAGAAAAATTAGAGAGTAGCAGGGAAGGAACATGGCTGAGGTCCAGGTAAGATTGCTAGTACTGAAGCAAGTCTTTGGCAGTGACTGTTGGCTACTACACTTGTTCACAAACATTAAAAAAAAGAAAAATCTTCAGGGGGAAAAAATACGTTACTAGCATCGTCAGCTATATAGTACACTTACCAAATTGGCCAACTGCATTCACGAAGCAAACCACGACTTACTGACTGCATGAGTTCTCATCTAAATTCCTATTACACAAAGGAGAGAAAAAAAGGACTTTCCTCAGTACCAGAAATGAAGTGTTAAATTGCATGGGCTAATATTGTCTGGCACCACCAATGATGTCCTTGATGCTTCCTGCCCACCAGCAACACCACCTCTCTCTCTCTCTCACCTGAAAGAGGTCAGTCTCTGCATACTGTAGCAGCTACTCTATGTTTGAACTGAATCTTTCCTTAAACAAACATTGTAGCAGTAAGCCAAGCTAACAGAGAATTTGTACAGACCATAAAAAATGTCCACCCAAACCCAAAATCAACCACAAATTTTAGTGCTACTCTCTGACAGAGTAGAGCTGACTATCCCCCATTGCCAGAATGCTGAGCGTACTTTCCTTTGACACACTGTCATAGCACCTCCCTTGCTGCTCTTTTGACCTTGTCATTGTCCTGCCTTTTCCCTCTTGAAAAACAAACGGAAAAAAAAAAAAAAAAAAAGCCCAGAAACTTAATTTTGGTCCAGGAACAGCAGCTGCAGCAATGCCAGTTCCTCTGCAGATTCCTGCCTCTTGGTTCTTGGCCAGCAGCACACTGGGACATTGGAAGAGGAAGGTGTGGGAGGGAGGAGGTCAGTTCTAGAGTATTCATTCTCCTTTCCTGGGCTGCTTCTGTGGACCCAAGAGTAAAGAGCAGCTTGCAGCAGTCCATGTCATGTGAACAAAAAGTAAGACACTTGTGGTAAGTGTACCCATAGCTTGGGTAGAAAATTGGAGCCCTAGGCCCAGCTCAATGCTAGGCTCTGTCTGCTCTCGCATAGTTCTTCTGGAGTGATAGCTCCTCTTCAGAACAAATATAACCCTGGTCCCACGGTATGAATCTGCTGCCCACAGAATGGTTTTGTAGTATATGTGGCATTTCTGAGTGTTTGAGATGTCTGTACAGTAGTCTTCTACTTACCTGCCACAAGGTTGATACCCGTTCCTCAGCTCAGCAACAGATGTGGAATTAACGCCCCATTGGAGATGCCTGGGACAATTCTTACCTTTCACTGTGAATAAAGACTGGGAGTGGGATAAAATGGGACATTACCATGCTGGATTTTCCTTCTCTCTAGAGAGAGCTCTCTTGGGGCTCAGACTTCTTCTAGACTTTCCCCAGTCTCACAAATGACCTCTTTTTTTCACATACTGACACAATGTGATCAGTGTGGTTGGTGAAAGGCAGCAGCATCTGAGACAGTGAGGTGAATCAACTAATTTGTGTAGTATAGCCAAAAAGGGGTTGACAAAGCAATAGGAAGGCCTTGCTACATCTTACAGGTATCTGTGGAAGAGTTTTCTTGTACAAGGGTACCCCACTCCTTAGGGTTTAAGTCAGGTGTTCAAAGGACTTGCTGCATGGATACAGAAAGCACATAGTGATCTGGGGCACCAGGCTGCGCTGATCATCAGGAGCAACTTAGCATAGTGTTGGCTAGATCTTCCCAAGAAGAAAAGAATTAGAACCATTTTTTGTTTTATTTAGATGGTCTCTGTTCCTACAGAGATTGTTTGTTATGATGTATGACTTTGCTGGGTATGGTACAGCTGTTATCTTGGAGATTTGCCAGTGACTTTGTTTTAATATTCTGACACACTGTTCCACTTCCAGTGGGGGTAGCTGACTGATATAGATATTGAAGTATTTCCTCTGTTTATTTTTGTGGCTCTTTTTAAAAAAAAAGTTCAGGGTTACCAGGCTTTGACTTAAGAAGCATAGTAGGTGTTGGCACAATCATCCTAATACAGTTCTATAAAATACACTGAGTATTTTAACTTTCCTAAATGTGAAATTGCCAGCTCTTCTATATTTGTGTTTATTATTACTGGTTTTGTTTATTTATTTTTATTTGCATTTATCTGACAGGTCAGGGTGATTTTCAGGATCCAAATTATGAAAGGTCAGCAGGTTCCAAGATCTGAATAGAAAATGAGGTGGCATTTGCTGTTTTAAAGGATTTTTATTCTTTCAGTCTATGCAGTTCTCTCTAGCTTAGTGGTTCCTAGAGAAGCAAAGCTGAAGAAGGGCAACATTCCTACCATTAGCACGAATTCATGAAAATTCATTTTGGCATTTTAACTTTAAATGTTCTTTTCCAATATTAGAATGCTTTAGCTCATTTCATATTAAGCCCTGACCTCATTAGGAGTCATGGAAAGCTGCTTCTAATGGTTCTTTCAAAGAACTGAATTTGTAGCATCCCTCTGTTTCCAGGAGTACCAACTTTTATAAAGTGAATTATGTAAGAGGTTAAAACAAACTTTTACCTTGAATGACTTAGAGTGTTGTTTCTCAAGCTCTTTAGTCTCTTTTTCTCCTTCAGTCAGTTAATAGTTCTTTACAAGCTCTACCATAACACTGAAGACATATATAAATGTGCTTTGTGCTTCTCCTTGCTGTCCCATAGCAACTCCCTCATTAACTCTGTAGACCTTTGCACAATTCTCCACCTTTGGTTTACTTGTATTCTGTGGTTTCTGAGAACAGGTAGCTGATTTTATTCATCCCAGTCCAATGACCGAGCCTGTTTAGTTTGTAACTTGGAGATGGTGGGGTTTTTTTAACAGCCAAGGGCAAAGAAATATGCCTATGAGAAGATAGTTTTTCTTCTGTGTATTACAGTCTTTTTGGATTTCTTAAATTAATGTCTAGAATATAGTGTAGGTCTCCAGGTGCCTTCAGATGTGCAGCCTTAGGAAGTTTTCCAGGGTGAAGATATAAACTGTAAAAATGATACAATGACCTTCTTAGTTCTCCTGCCAGACTCTTTTATAGGCAGACTTACATAGGTCTCTTTAGGTATTATGTTTTTGCCAAGTACTTCTTTTCTTCTGGTACTAATTCATATACTGCATGGAAGCATGCTGACAGACTATAGAATTCACAGGTGAAATTCCCCGTTTTAATTTTTTAGTGGATAATCTGCAGTATTCGTCTGTGGCTGAGCTGATTAGAGCAAAGATCCCGACTCTGCACTTTTCTGCAGTCTGCATAAAATACCTATGTTGTATTCAATAAAGAGGATGCTGCTAAAATTAGGACTAAAAATCTTGATTGTTTTGCTCCGAACACTGCAAAAAAAATTCCACTTAAATTTAAAAGTAGAAAAGCTAAACCCACCTGAGCGATAGGTGTTTGCTTTAGGAAAGGCTGAAGAGCCATGGAGGGGTACCCCACATTAGCAAGCTGTATGTCATACATCTGCTACTTTCCCCTTTGCTGAGGACTTTGACAGAGGCTGACTGTGCTAGCAGGTCTCGCTCACATTTCTGAGAACAGGACAAAGGAATTCCTGAGATCATTCCTGCCAGTGCATGATGCTGAGGTGTCCTCTGTCTAGCCACCAAATCCTACTTGCAAACACACACAATAAAGCCACACAAGTTCTTCCTTGTTTGAATATCTTCTTGAATTCATGTAGATATAAATATTAAACAGTACAAAGGGAGTTCATACTTAAATATACCTAAAGCAATTATGATAGTTTAACATCTTATTGTTAATAACAATGTCTGAAAAGAATACTGCCAAAACCAGTGCATACTTTTAAAGAAAAGGGCAGCAGCTTTGGTATAGAAACAACTAGATGGTGCTCCTCTGCTTTGGAATTTGTCAGGGCTGCAAGACAGGTGAACTAGAGAAGGAAGATATAATCTCAAGAAAAAAACTGTAATCAGAATTGTCCTGTTCATAATGCTTGTTACAGGTGCCTAGAAACATTTGCTGAGTTACAATTAAGGTTGTAGTTTAACAAGGGAAGAACAATTGTTTTGCAAAACATTACAGCCTTTTCTTATTGTAAACTGAGTGCTTAGCAGGGTAATTATCCCCACATATATATATTGTAACATAAGCATAATACTTTGTGGTGTTCCTTTTAAAAATACTTTTGAAACATTTTTTAAAAGGTTCACTCTAATAGGTTTTAGCAAACTAATTATGTGACTTTTTTAAAAGCAATCCTTGTTGCAACGACAGCCATAAAGAGGGGGAAAATCTTTCAACAGTAACAATATCTGAATGAAGCCCAAAACTTAAGCTATATTTAAGTGAAATAGCAAATTCAAAAAGATGCCATCAACCTGACAATCACAACTGCAATTTAAAATTATGTAATTCCAAGTATCTCCTAAAGTGCCAGGCCATTGTAAGATGAGAGAACAGATTTTTTTTCCTGTGTTCTGATCATTTACTATGTGCTCCTGATTATAGGTTATATGAAATTTATGTTATGACTTGGGAGGTTTCTCGGATTTTACTAGGTATGATATTTAGTGGCAACATTAACAGCCAAGATGAAAACCTATAGGCAGGGATATACAGACTAATGGAAGGCAGTAGAAAGGGACGGAAGTTCGTGTTATTGTCGTAGTAATACACAGAGCCTGTGTTTTTACACAGTAGAAAGACAAGAAAGTCTTTTGGAGGGTTAGAAGGGAAATCTTAAAGAGAAATTTGGAATGCATTTCTCAGCTGTTTTGTCAGAAAGCTGAAATGTTTTGAACAACTGAATGAAAGTTACTGTGTCAGTGTAGGTATCTTAGGTCATGTAGGAAATTATGGTAATGTGTTTGATCTGTGAGGCATTGCCTCTTCCTCTCACTCACATATATCTGAAAATAATTCAGTCTGTATAAATTTTATAGCACTGAAAAATGCCTTATCTTTGTCATGCTTTACCACTTATTAACATATCAATAATAAAATTCAAAGGTCCTGAAAATACTTTGAAGTATCATACATTTTAGCTATTTATATTCTTGTAATATGAAGCAGCATTGACACTTTTATGCTCTGACATCGTTTAATGTGCAGAGTTGTACAGAATTTGTTATTTGTCATACTGAAAGATAAATACATCCCCAGTATAAAGCAGAAAAATGAGAAAATGCTACTGTATTGCTGTACGTGCTTGAGAAGTGTATTATTTTCCAAAGGAAAAGTGTAGCTCTGTATAATTTTACTAAAAGCAGAAGATAGAATTTTTCAAGCTGTTACTAAGGCGGCTTCCTGTTTTAACCAACAACCATGTCAAATAATCATGTCCATAAACTGATAAAACTCAAACTTATATCATCTTTTCCGTAGTGACCCCACAGTAATGGTTTATAGTAATTTGTGATTAGGTAGTACATTGAGTTTTTCTAGCCATACTGGTGATTTGTCACTGCCATATGTGGAGAATAAAGTGAATTTTAATCTTATAGACCCCTATCTTGACACTGGGGTCCAGCATTTTTTTAAAAATTGAGAATCTGAGATATTATGCTTAGAGCTTTGAAATAAGCACATAAAGAACAGGCATTACTTCTCTGGCCACTTGACTACATTACCTGGTGATCAAATGACTTCTTTATTAAGTAATTTATTGAATAACTAGAAGACTGTTCAACTGACCACGTAGGCTTTACCCAGAACTCTTCTTCCGCCTTTTCCGTGGTGACAGGATGCAGCGGGGCAACTGCTCACCTCACTCCAGACTTCTGCTGTACTCTCTACCCCATTTTTAATCTTGTGGTCCAGTCAGACCCTATCTTTTCCCCAGTTCCTTTGGTTAGTCCCAGATCTGTCTTTCTTTGCTTCTTAACTAGTCTTCCTGTTCCTGTGCCTGCATTCCTGCCGCCACAGCATGGTACGTGCCTTGTCCTGGTTCCAACCAGTACCTCAGCTCTTCCCGAGGTCTGTCCCACCACCTCCCACATGCCCTTTCCCGTTCCCTTCCCAATCTCAGCCCCAGTGCCTTGCCAGCTAATTTTGCTCACTAACCCCTCTGGTTCTTTCCTTGTACCTACCCGCATCCTGTTCCCCTGGCTCTTGTTTTTCTCTCTGTCTTGCTGTGTCTTTGCCAACCCAGTTGTGGTTTCACTTTCTAGTTTCTACTGTTGTGTGGTTGTAGTTACCCACAGCACACCTAATTCCAATTTTGTACGGCCTTCCCTCGGGTGGATTTTTTTTTGGCCCTAATTCACTCTTTCATACCTGTTTAGGCTAAGCTTGTTTCTTTTCCAGTTTTGAATGTCCAATGTTCCTCAGTGCTCAGTGAACGCAGAGGAGCGCACTCCTGCTCTATGTACAGATGTACAGAATTTGCTCCTGGACTCCTTATGGCCCACAGCCATCCAAACTAGCAGCTGTGTAGGAGGAATTACTCTGCACCGGTTGAAGCAGGCCCACCCAGCAAAGAAAGCATCTACACCAAGGCAAAGATGTTAAGATCGAAAGTTTTTACAAGGCATATGTAAATGGCAACATCCTGAGTTTTCCAGCCTGGACAATTTCGGATATATTTGCCTGAAGTTAGATAAGGCACATTTTAGAAATATGCCAAAGTCAAAGCATTTGAGTACCAGATGTTTATAGGGCAAATAGAGCCCTCAGAATACTTTTTCCTTGAGTTTACAATATAACTTACTCTATATTTACAGAGGAGGAACTGAATCAGCTGGACAAAGATTTTTCCCAAAGAGTTTGGCCTCTGAATTAAAAAGTTTCAGTTGAAACTGATAAAATTTTACAAGATTATATGCACCTAAGTGCAGAATACTATAGTGGGAAATGTCAGCCAACCTGCATAACACTCAGTCCCACCAATCTTATCTATAAAAATGGAAGAAATTGCCAGATGTAGATAAGTAATTTAGCATACATGTATATGACTTTAGGCTTCTGTTCTCCACTCTAATGTTACTTGTTTTCTTGTGCTTAAACTGTTGAAGATGTTGAACATTATCTGTTGAACAGTCTGACAGTGGCCTCAGGGCTCAGTGGTAATACTAATATTGGAGAAGAATGATAAATTTGTAAATCACTTGGCATATCCCAGAAAATGCATTCCCTAGTCATTATTTTGAAGTTCAGGAATGGAAGGTGTGAGTAACCATTTATTGTCCATTCTACTTTAATCCATTTGGACATAACCCTAGGGGTTTTTTTCCCTCTCTTTTTCAGACCTAGTGATAATTAATTTAAGGTTTTTCACCCTAAGCTGTAATAACCATTCAGCAGCCACAGTTCCAATTTTGTACTGACAGAGGAGGGGTGTTCATAACATCTATCTTTCCTTAGGCTTTCTTTATAGCTAACTGAAAGGCTCCCTCTATGTATGGTTCAGAATTGGACCCTAATTAAACAGCTCTGTTTTTTCACTTGAGAACTTTATTTTCTTCATTGATCTTAGAAAGAGTCCATAGAGATTTTTCTCACAAAGCTTTTAAATTCACCTCCTATATGAGTAAGTCATCTCCTATTTGATGTTGAGTGAATTCCATGTCATAATATGATGATTGTCTAGGGCATATTAGAGATTATTTAAAATAATAAGTAAATACTGGACAATGAGTTTGTTACCTATGTTGACAGACTTAATTATTGGTCTGCCCCAGTGATCAATTACTGAATATTTACAGCCTTGTAGATGCCTTAGGGCATGCATAATAAGCAAAATAAACTTTTCTATCTTGAAAATTCCATTAATTCAGTACAATTACTCACTAAAAAGGTATCCCTAAATCTTTACAGGCTTGAAATCTACTGCACTGTAATACTTCTAAAGACAAAGCCACAGCCTTTGAAACAGTATTCAATACTGAATCATTTGCTGAGCTTAAACACTTACCAATATTTTCACTTCAATGTTTTCGTACCAAATATTGCACTAAGGATACTGGCATTTCAACATTTTTGTTTTGCCTTTTTTTTTTTTTAATTAAAGGACATTCCTATCACATGGATACTAGTTGTTCTGGTTTTCCTTTGTAAAAGTAATTCTGCATATCAGGCTATAATAGGTATGCAATAGTCCATGAAAAGTTGCAGAAGCAAAATATCTTTAATAAAGATCTCAATTCTAAACAGAAAATTTTATTTTACGTAGAAAGAGCAAAACCACTATTTACTACTGATTTTGCCTTTGCAGACCTTTTGTGCTGCATGAAAGGTCTTATGCAGAGTCATAAGTTTATTGTTATTTATTTATGATTTTTATTTGCTATCTTTCTGTTCAGCCTTATCTGACTCGCATTTCTTTATTCATTTATGCTCGAATTATTATGGGATTGTTTTTAAATTTCTTTTGATCATGGCTTATCCAGGTCTTTTTCTCTTTTGATCATGAAGTATAAAACAATCTATTTGTGAAATCCTTCCAAATAAAGATAAAACAGATACATATCCAAAATGTCTTTCCCAATATGGAAAGCACAGAGGGAATGCATCACCTCTTTCAAAGTTAACCTTGTACATATTCAAGGCATGTAAGTAGGGGGGAAAAAAACCCAGAGTAAGCAAAAAATTGGCTTCAAACTGTTGTCTAAAGGACCTTCAGGGTGATATAAAATGTTCTAGACTGGTGATGTGACATTCTTAGGATCCACATACATAATATCTATATTTTCGTTATAAGGCTGTGTAAACACATTTCATTAGACATTTGGCTAACTTGTCTTACATTCTAGCAGATTTTTTTTTCTGCTTTAAGTTCTGACTTACAAAGAATCCAATCCTGCAATTTGTACCCAAGCAAATTTTAAATGTGTATTTCTTGTCTTCATAAGTGTCCTAGAACGAGGGTCTAAATGGTCCCTACACAAACTGAATAATTAAATGGTAAATAAAGGTAAGAAAAAATTACTCTACTTTTTAAAAGCAAGAAAATGTTAATATTTAAATATTAACATTGTTTTTTCCTTTACTCATTAGTTTAGGATTCCAACTAAACTAATTCCAACTAGGGAGAGAAATGGAGACAGAATAAATCCATACCCTGCTTTTATCTTTGTCTTCCTAACTACAGGGATTCTTTCTGATTTAGTTTAATATCATTATGCATCTCCTAAAGTTCAAAATTCAAATTTACATCAAAGAAGCCTTCCTTATCTGCACAAGTACCTTTGCCAGGTTTTTATGACAGTCCAATTATTTGATCTACTTTTAAATAAAGACATAGTAAAAAGCAGGACATTGGGGGGTATTTACAATGACTAACTTCAGACACAGGACGCTAATTTCTCTAGGATTCCTCAGCATTTGGTAGAGGTCCGTTTATGAAATATTTCAGAGTAGCAGCCTAGTTTAGTTTGCTTTGAGGTGCCTTCTAGAGAAAATGTCCTCCCTCTACTGTATACAACAAGCCTAGAGAAGTAACATTCCTTGGTTAAAGTATTGTGACTCCTGTATAGACTGCCCCACCCTCTGTCCATACTTGCTGATTTGAGGGTAGGTTTCCTAATCTATACATTAACAAGGGCCAGACTTTAAAAAACTCTTGACAGCCCAAAATTCACTTGAATGAACAGGTATTGTATCTTCTTAACAGCCTTTGCATGTTTGTATATATATTTAGGGCTCAGCTATGACACATGGATTTAAAAAAAAATGGACATCTATAGATATTAGATATTCATTATAGTAAGTATATACATTATGTAATCAATATTATCTATATTACATATCTTATGCAAATGTTAAGCACCGCTTAGTCTTCATATTTAGACTCTAGCAGGTCCTGCTTGACCAACCTGATCTCCTTCTATGACAAGGTGACCTGCTTGGTGGATGAGAAAAAGGCTGTGGATGCTGTCTACCTAGACTTTAGTAAAGCCTTTGCCACCATTTCCCACAGCATTCTCCTGGAGAAACCAGCTGCTCATGGCTTGGACAAGTGTACTCTTTGTTGGGTAAAAAACTGGCTGGATGGCTGGACCCAGTTGTGGTGAATGGAGATAAATCCAGTTGGTGGCCAGTCACAAGTGGTGTTTCCCCAGGGCTCAGTGTTGGGGCCAGTTCTGTTTAATATCTATCAATGATCTGGATGAGGGGCTCGAGTGCACCCTCAGTAACTTTGCAGATGACACCAAGTTGGGCAGAAATGCTTGAGGATAGGAAGGGTCTGCAGAGGAACCTGGACAGGCTGGATCGATGGGCCAAGGTCAGTTGTATGAGGTTGAACAAGGCCAAGTGCCGGGTCCTGCACTTGCGTCACAACAACCCCATGCAACACTACAAGCTTGGGGAAGAGTGGCTAGAAAGCTGCCCAGTGGAACAGGACCTGCGGGTGTTGGTTGACAGCCTGCTGAACATGAGCCAGCAGTGTGCTCAGGTGGCCAAGAAGACCAACAGCGTCCTGGCTTGTATCAGGAATAGTGTGGCCAGCAAGGGTAGGGAAGTGATCGTGTCCCTGTACTCTGCACTGGTGAGGCCGCACCTTGAATACTGTGTTCAGTTTTGTGCCTCTCACTACAAGAGGAACATTGAGTTGCTGTAGCGTGTCCAGAGAATGGCAATAAAGCTGGTGAAGGGTCTGGAGAGCAGGTCTTATGAGGAGAGGCTGAGGGAGCTGGGGTTGTTTAGCCTGGAGAAGAGGAGGCTGAGTGGAGGCCTTATTGCTCTCTACAACTCCCTGAAAGGAGGTTGTAGTGAGGTGGGTGTTGGTCTCTTCTCCCAGGTAACTAACAATAGAATGAGAAGAAACAGCTTCTAGGTGCGTCAGGGGAGGTTTATATTGGATATTAGGAAAAATTTCTTCACTGAAAGAGTGGTCAGGCATTGGAAGAGGCTGCCCAGAGGGGTGGTGGAGTCACCATCCCCGGAGGTGTTAAAAAAATGTGTAGACGTGGCACTTTGGGACATGGTGGTGTTGGGTTGACAGTTGGACTTGATGATCCTAGAGGTCTTTTCCAACCTTAATGATTCTATTATTCTATGATTCCTAAGCCGTTACAGTCTCTGCAGGAGAAAGGATGCTTAAGATGGGTAAGCATAAAGACACAATGAGATATTCATTAGCGTGATTGACAGTGATTTCAGCAGTAAATTAAAGTTTCAGCAAGTGACATGAAAGAAAGAAAATTTTTGCAAGTGCTTAGTAAAATTTCTACATGAATTTGGCATGGGACAAATTGAAAATGTTGTTTGAAAATTGAGTAAGTGGACAGTGGAGACTGACCTCATGGAACAAATGGAGGTGAGAGCTCTCATTTCCAAACAGAATGAGAGCTGTGAGGTCAGAAATGGGCTGGAACTTGAAAGGGAAGCAGAGCCTATGCTTGAGATGTTAGAAAAATACAAGAACGAAGAAGGTAGTCAGTTATCAGTGTGACACTGGTGCTGTTCAAGCCATAACTGGCCTGGCTTTTACTTTTGTTTGTAGGCAATGCTACAAACTGGTGTAGTGTAAGACAACATGCAGTTTCAGTTGTATTCTCCATGGACTGCATGTCTAAAGAGTTTGCAAACACTACAGAAACCACTTAAAGTGAAGATGTTGCTTCCAGAAAGAGACTGCAGGTAATATTCCTGGCAAAAGAAACCCTGTCCTGTGAGTAACTATTTTAATGAATGTTTATATTTATTTGAAAACATTTCTATGGGACTTGGTTCAGTCACCTGGACAATAATATATGAAAGCTTGGACCAGAGCTCTGCTAACTTTTTGATGTAGCTGCTGTTATGATAAGCATAAAAGTGGGTATAAAACACATATTTAATTTTCTGCAAATGGATCTAAAAAAAAAGGTCACAGTGCCAGTTACTGTTGCAGATCTGTGGCTTGCTACTGAAGAAATACTTTAAAACAGAAAAATATAATTTTGTTTTACTGTCTAACTTTGACATTACAAATAGATATAACATGTAACATATTATGACTTTAGTATTATGAGACATTTTAACCATGAAAGTTTGAGGAGACCATATTAGGAGACATATCCCTGAACAGGTTCACAAATTTGTCACCAGTATCTGCACCGACATAATACACAAGCTATGGATGCTTTCAGGTCTAGGCTTGAGGTGTACTGGCAAGGTTATTAGCTGTCTTTCTGAGTGCTCAGGAGAGTGCTAAAGCAGTGTCTGCTGCTTGTGCCTGTTCTGTTTGTTTTCCCCTGTTCCCTCCATGTTCATTACATTTAGAATTCTTAGCAGTTCTTCAATAAAGGCTGCTACTGCAGTCAGTGAGACCAAGCCTAGAGATCAACTGGACACAATTGTGTCAATAGGTACTTTTGTTTTCTCAGCACTGGGGATGTCTTTGAGCTTCACAGAATGTGAAGCAAATATGCTTCCTGCCCTGAAGAAAGGAATGCATATGTATATGTATTTTGAAAATAGTCTGAGATCTACTCTGAAAGCAACTAATACATAACTTTTTATATCTGAAAAATTGTAGAGTCAGAAAATAAACTGATTGTCCTTGATTCACTGTCCTTGGTTCACCTGATGCACTCTCTTTCTTTCCATTATATTCTGAATCCTTTGCATGTTTTTGATTTGCTTCTTGCCACTCCTCCCTGCCTCCAACATTTGTCAATCCCATGTTCATTGCCTGCCCCATAGCCCTTGGGCAGGAAGGAATCAGAACTTCCGTTACTTAAGGAAGATCAGAGACGGGCATGAGGAAGATCAGAGACAGAGACTAGCTTCAAGGGGCATGTGGATGGGAGAGATTGAAGGCAGTTGTGGCAAGAAAATACAGATACATATTGTGTCAGTGGAAGAAAGCTTTTATGTATTGAAACTGAGTGTTCAGTGAATGATGAATGAGTTACATTGAATAAATACATAAAATGAATGAAGGCAGGATAAGCAAGTGCTTCATATGCAAATTCATGTAAGTATCCATATATAAGAATATACTGAGGTTAATTGCAGTACTGTAGGTAGACAATATACAAACACTTAAATGTTTTCGCCAAATTTGGCCTGTATACTGCTACACTTGGATGGTGTCTGAAGTGATTAATTCATGTTTATAAAGTACTTTTGGGTAGGAAGAGCTTTGTGATACAATTGGCCATTGGCCATCTCTCCTCGTACTTTCATGGGGCCTCAGGAAGTCAGGTATGGGAGAAATGAAATCCAAAGTCATCCTTTTTCTAAAAATACTTCAGGGTTTTCTGCATGATAATATTCTAGACAAGATTCTGTGGCAGAAAATGAATTCTGGATTATTTATTATTGGGAGTGCTGGGAGGGCAAACAAGGTACAGTTCACCTGTTCATGACTTATCCATTGTACATGACAATGGTTTTTAGCATAATTCTTCACATTTCAGAGTGGTCAAAGAGCATGTGATCGTATCAGTCTGTTTAGGACTAGAACCATGTGCCAGCTATGACTGGTCAGCCAAACCCTATCTTACTGTTTCTGATTCACTCTGAAGCATATAACCAGTATCCACAATAATTGTTTTGGCACCAAACTAAAATACATGGATTTTATGGATGCAGAAATGGCTGTCTGTGGGCATATATATATAGATGAAAGTTTGCTTACCCAAAAGTTCAGAAAAGGCAGTTGTAAAAGAAATGTGAATGTATATGAAACAGAATTTAATTTCTAAATACCACCATTTTTCTGTATTTCAAGCTAAAACTCTAGAATTTTACATACCTAAGAGGGAGGCAGAGTGCTCAGTACCTGCCTGGAACCAGTCTCTCCAGTGGGAGCAAGAACCCTGTATGAACAATACAGCCCTGGAGCAAGGTCCGTCTTAGCTGGTGCAGTAAGATGACTCTATAGCAAAGTGGACTACTTGCTGATGCACTGGAATGACAAGATATATTAATGATTTTATATCAGCAATGTAAAATTCATAGTCTTAATTGATTACCAAAGGTAATGTTATTACTGCCGTGATTAAATTATGACTTTGCATCATATTTGTGATTTGACAATTATGTATGAAAAAGGTAGCTATAGTTATGGTTTCATCAGTAGTTTTTCATGTTCATGTATTACATCACTTAAAATTTATTCACTTAATTTCTTTTCCAATATGAATAAATGGACCTCCCATGCCTTCTCTTGCATCTTGAACCCTTACATGGTGAAAAGTATCACAGGACCAGACGAAGACCCAACAGGGTAAGTCTGGTTGTAGCAGCGAGAATACTTGTTATTAAAAAAGAGACGTCTGAGTCATGGCTCCAGACCATATTCAGAGCTTTAAATGCCTTTGTTCCATAAATTGTGTAGCCATTAGAGGTGGGCCTAGCCTGGCCCATCTTCTGACTATTTTCTGTTTTCAGCAGATCAGTTTTGAAGGCAGATGGCAGATCTTCCACCTTACAATGGCTGAAAGCCAGATGGTTAATCCCACATCTCCTGGGACGAGCTGAGGCTCCTCTATTTTCTATTAGGTGAGTCCTCTAACATCTAGTCATTATACAAATTGTGTACAACCTACCATCCCAGCAGATGAAATTAGTTGTATTGCTGACTGCAACTAATTTTTCGGACTTCCCATAGCACGGGTAGATGTTGGGTTGCTGAGTGCTAAACCTTGTTAGCAATGGCCCGCGAGAGAAAAGAAGTGCATATCTCTGTGGAAAAGGGACTCTGCACGTGTATTAGTGACTTGAATGGGACAGCTAGGAAATCAGGCAAGCAGAGACAGCCAGCCAGTAAAGACAGACTGGTATGCTTTTGGGGACTTCCAAATAGGTATTAAGCAATTATGTCTGAGCTTAAACAAGACTGAATAAGCTCTCTTGTGTCAAGAACAATTATCTATGTTTGAGAGTTATTTGAGTATGTATAAGAGATGACTGGGTAATAAGAGTAATCTGAGAGTAACTCGGATGTACAGAAGTACAGACAAATAACTCTTTTTGACTCATTCTGTTAGACAATGGCAGTTTTACTGAATATAGACATGTCATTACTACTGAAATTACTGAAAATCTAGTGAGTTGTCCTGCAAATGATCAAGACTCATGATAGCTGAAATCATAGAATCATAGAATCATTACAGCTGGAAAAGACCTCTAGGATCATCAAGTCCAAATGTCAACCCAACACTACCTTGCCTCCTAAACCATGTCCTGAAGTCCTTCTCTGCCAGGCAGGAACTGTCTTTTTGTTCTAGGTTTGTATACTATCTGAAACACAGTTTATGACTACCATTCCTATGTGCAGATAGGAGGATAATGTATGATAAAAAATAGTAATTTTTGTGAGGAATATCAAGAAGAGAGGCATTCATAGGAGAAGAGCAGTACTTCATAATGCCCCACTGAGGCTTTTGATCAGTCTCTACCAGAAAGAAGAATGCCATCCACAAAGCTGGTAATACAGATGAGTCATTAAAAGCATCTACGAGTCTTTACAGTAATCATTTGACTTAAGTCAGGCAAACCTACATAATATGAGGGGGAAAAAAGTTCAAGAGAGCAAGGCAAAAGAAACAAAGTAGTGAAGAGTGTTTTTTAAAAAGAATTCTTTTGCTTATCTAACATAGAGCTACACCATAAGAATCTGAATTTTTCCACAATGGTTATTCCACATTCATATCGAATGACTTGGAACATAAAAAGCCCATTTAATACAGTCATTGTTGTTTACATTGTTTAAAAATTCATGAACTCGCTGTATAAGCTCACTTGCTGAGATTCATGCCAAATATTCTTCCCTGAAAACAGTGCCACACCTGCATAAAAGAAAATTGGGTATAAATTGGGGGGAAAAAGGTGCAAAAAAATGATGTGCAGGACTATTTCCATACAATATTTACCTGTCTCAGTTTGCACTGAAGAAAATACTATAATTAAATGACTATGGAGCTTATCAGAGCAATATATTTTGTAACACAAATGTATATCAGACATATGGTGGTAGATAACAAGAAGCAGCATGTGCCACAATGCTTACTTCCCATGAGTCCTAGTTTGCCTGTATGTTGTACAGATTGTTCTACAGAAATAATAGAATAGATTCATTGTTTGTTTGTTTGTTTTTTACTAAATGGAACACACTAAATATCAAGCATTCTTTACAGAAAGCATAAAGTTAAAATAATATTTGAGGGCAGCATTAGAGAGGAATGATCAATGGGAAGAATAACAGTTTTGCTCTTTTATTTATTATGGTAGCATTTGGGGACCCCACAGTTGGACCGGAAAACCATTGTGCTTGGAACTGTGCAAGAATATTAAAAAAAGAGAAGAAAACATTGCTGATCCTATCACCCAACTTCATCGTGACTTGATTTTGATTTTATAACACATAGGTATACTGAGCTTTGTACTCTGCTCAGAATGCAAAGCACAGACGCGCTTTGTAGTCAAGTACATATTTTTTCTTTTTTCAAGCTATAATAGGAAAGGTCTGCTTATATGTACAAGCACTTCCAAAAGGTTTAGATAAAAGCAGCTCTCTTAGGTAATTCATAATACTTTTTGCACAACAAGATGAAGATGAAAGAAGTTTGTTTCCTAAAATTGGGACAGAACATCAAGAAAGCATGTAGTTTTGGTCCTGTACTCAACCTGAACAATTTTTCAATATTAAAAGTCATGAAAATCTTGAAAATCTCTGATATGTTCAAAATGTGGGTACATCAACACTATTTATTTGGGACATGATATTACAGGAAATTCCAGCTGTGGTGGACCTTTAACTTTGTGATGATACAGCAAAAATATTGAAAAAATAATGGCCTGACACCAACCTCAAAATATTATTGTCTACAGACATCAAACTTGTTAAATACAGCTAAGCCTGGGGTTTGTGTGATGGCAGAAATATTTAAGAAAATAAAAACGTAAACACATGAAGTAAGTTAGTCACTGTGTTAGACTGAAAAAGTCCTCCAGAAGTTTCATCAGGAATGCTGTTTGCTAAAACATCTGCCAAAATGAGATGTTTCATCTCCTTGGAGCTTTGCTTACTCTATGCCCGAATGACTCCAGGAAAACAAGATTCCCTGCTTAACTATCTCAGAAAGCATGCAAAAAAATTATTTTAATTACCACTCAATAAAAGTTAATCAATTTTGTTGAAGTTTTCTTCATGCTCACAATACTCTGATGGCAAATACTGCTCTATCTTATGTACCAAATGTCTTCTTTTTCTTGTCTGTATAAATATTATTTTCAGTCTGGCCACAAAGAGGAACTGACATTAACTTCAGTAAATAACTTGCCACCAATAAAATAGTTGCTTTCTGGAATTTGGCAGAGCAAAACACTGAAACCATAATCTTCTGCAGTGGTCATAACCTGCATCAGAAGAACCACCATATAGATGTAAATATCCACACTAAATTTGTGGCATGTTTATCATTTTATTCACATGCTCAACATAGTAAACCACGCGTAAGTTCCCCTCTTGTGTGTGATAGGGCAAAACTATAAACCTGAACTTCTGACACTATACATAATTTTAATGACCATGATAACAGAGTTATGATCAGGACAGTCTGTCCACTTGCCTACTCACTAATTAGAGGGGAAAGATCAAAGTAATTGTCGTGAAAAGTATCATAGATAAAAGGAGAATGCAAGACTACTTCAAAATCATGGAAGTTCCAATAGTCACGTGTTATTGCCTCTGAGATATTGATTTCGAAAGTAGTGTTTGTGATGCATGATGCTACAATTCTGTCTCCTTAAAGGTTAGGAGATCGGTAGTTATTTTTCTGGTCAAATCAACCAGTCAAGTCTGCAAACAGCAAGTCTTTCTTTCTTGCTGCTGGTCTCCCTTGTCACCTTATGTTGGCACCTATCCTTTTCCCTTCCTAGCCAGCAGCTTTTTGAATAGCATACTATTGCAGATGCCAATGAGAGTTGTTTTAAACTTTTCCAAAGGTGTTTCTCATTTTTCTTTTGCTGGTCAGACAAGTTAATTTGCAAATTTGTAGCAGACAGTTTAAGCAAGACGGGAGAATAATTGAATAAGAAAGCGAGTGCTAATAGTGTGATTAGTTCTGATACCCAGTATTCAAGACAAATCACTTTCTTAACACTCTGTGGGACTGATTGGACATACAGAAGGTTAAGGTACCGATATGGGTGTTTTGGTCAAGACTTTTCCTCTGGAGCTTGCAATGACACTTACTGATACATTCCCAACATCAGCTGGGATGGCTCCCAAGGAATCAGCAAAAAGGTTGCAACATACCCTCTACTGGCCTCATTCTACTAACAAATGGGAGTTTCGGTCACACACCTTTCTTC
Source organism: Phalacrocorax aristotelis (assembly GCF_949628215.1). Taxonomy (NCBI): domain Eukaryota; kingdom Metazoa; phylum Chordata; class Aves; order Suliformes; family Phalacrocoracidae; genus Phalacrocorax; species Phalacrocorax aristotelis. The sequence continues at coordinate 26,073,215 of NC_134278.1, read as the reverse complement.
CTAGTGTGAAACCCAAGTGAAGGTGTGGTAGCAGCGCTTCTTAGCAAGGTACTTCTCTGGGGTTCCAGAAAGGCAAGTTTCTGCCTTATGAATAAGCTAAAGAATATATCTCTCCCAAACTGAATTCTTTAGGTTTAGTTGACAGTATCTCCAATATCTATCCGCTGTGCTCACTTAGGTGCCATGGTCCAAGGCAGGGGGAGAAGGCAGATGCAGGCACAGTAGAACCCTCTTCTCACCCAGAAAGCCATCTCTGATGGCTTCCCCTTTGCACATGGATAAAGAGAGGCAGAATGGTTGGACCACTTATAGTTGCATGCTTTGAAAAAATTATCCAGGCAATGAAGTTGAAAAAAAGCCTCTAAGAACTGTGTGGACAGCAGTGGCTAAGTTAACCTGTTGGATGAATCAAAGCTATGCTTCCTCTATAAGCTGCTTGGTGAATGCAAGCTGAAGGCAGGCTGAATACAACCTGAATACTCAGTGAATACATCAGTTTGTTAACTGATGTTTCTCTTGCAATGCATATTCCTCAACTATCCTATCAATGTCAAAGAATTTTGTGAACAGTTTTCTTAAACCTCTTGTGAAAGTATTGCTTCCTCTTTTGGATCACTTCTCATCACTGATTTACATCTGTAGCTGCTAACTAAAATCACTCTGTGGAGTTTTAAATATTGCAAAGATATTTTAGTTCAGAATTACCAGCGTCTCTCTTTCCTCGCCCCTTTTCCTGTGAGACCCTTTCACTATCGTGAATCAAATATCTGTTGTGACCATTTACACAAAAATTGCATTAGCTATTGCTTTCATTTGCCCTTCATTTCCCTGTACTTCATGAATTTACAGGGAAAGATGTTTTAGGGAGCAGACAAAGGCATATATCTGGCGTATCTATTTCTCTTTGGCTCATGTTAGGCGTGGAGAGCCAGGAACTCAGTGATAAGCGTTAGAATTACTGCATCTGAAACATTATTTCTGAAAGCAGAAAATTAAAAACTTCAGCTGGAGTTGTGAAGCATTTGAATGGGTGTCAGAAATCGGACCATACAGCCCTTGCTAGTACTTTATTTTGTTCTTTCTAAAGATATACTGCTCAATCCATCCTCCCATGCACAATCACACACAAAAACCCCCACGTATTCTAGGCCAATGATGGAGTAAATCCCATGGCTAAAAAACCCAATATACAGCTGTGAGAAAGTGATAAAGCTACCTGCCAGCTCAGCTGTAAAGGCATGTAGGAGGGTTTTTTTCCTCCCTCTGGAACAATGTGAATAGGGTTGTGATTGCTACCTGTGGAGTTTTATCACATAAAGCAAAATGCCCATGTTGTGTTGCAACATTTCATCAGTGTCTCATCACTCTTTATTGGATATGTAATGACAGTTCAAAACTGCATGGCAACCTTTCTTTGAAATATGATGATGTCAGAAAGCCTGACACCATGTTAGTTTCCTCCCTCCTTTTAAACCGAAAGCCCAGTCGTGCAGAAGCTTCATGTGAAAAATTCTGAATCTGAAGCAAGGATTTTGTCAAGAAATGCTGCTTCAGTCAAATAAAAATATTTTGTATAAGCATCTTGGTTTTAGCTGTTTAAAAGAATTCCGGTGGAGGGTCTCACCAGTGCACTGTAAATGGCACTAATACTCACCTTTTCCTAGTGGAAATACTTTACCAGATACATCCTTGGGTTACCTGCCCTTTTCACAGACTTACCCTATTGTCATACCCTGGCTGACCCAGATCATTCTCCTTTGTTGTCATTTCCAACTGATTAGCTCCCAGCTTCTGGAAGAAATTCTTGTTATTAGTCCCTAAATGCATGACCTGGCACTTTTCATTATTAAAAGTAATACTATTCTATTACTGCAGTCCTTGAGGTCATCCAACTTCTTTGTATTGATAATACTTCCCAAATTTTGTCATCAGCAAATTTCATTACCACATTCCTACTGTTTCTGCCAAGATCATTAATTAAACTAGTATATGAGATCAAACTCCAAAACCAATCCTTGAGGAAGTCTACAGGCAATCTCTTTCCATCACAATTCTTTTGTCAACCAATGTGTTGTCATACTGTCTTTAGCCAGTTCTCATCTCAGCTCCTGTATTTCTATGCATTTTCACTATTTTTCATTTTAACTAATATCTTCCCAAACGGTGGTGTACTGAATGCTCAGATGAAGATCAGACAGAATGTATTGAATTTCCATTACTTTCTAAATCATCTAAGAGTGATAAAGAGCTTTACTTTGGCATGGCTCATAGTCAGGAGTCTTAAACTGGTTAGTTGGCAAACCTAGTATGATTTATATTCATATAAGAAACACTAGGAGAGTAGGGAAATTTCAGAAGAATAAATATGCGATCAGCTCAGGTAATATCTTTAAAAAATAAATGGTTTAGACATCTGAATAACTAGGTTGCTATCAAAACCAAGCAAAATTGTGTAGAAACCCAGAAATGCTGATAAAGGATTTCTCCAAAAACTTAAGATACGAATACAATTAATGTCAGGAATTTTGATTTTATGGAAAACAGATCTCATCAAACAAAAGTGATTTCCTCCTTTGATAAGACTGATGAATGGAATTATATACACAAGATATAGACTTGGAAAGCACTTGATGCACTGCATTATACTGTGATTAATAAATGAGTGTCATACAATATCAATAAAGTACATGGTAAATAGATTAAAAGATACCATGGATAGTATATACTGAATCTTACAATCTTAGGCTGACCTTGGAGTCACCCCAAAGGATGTGCACTGCCCTCTCTGGTCTGTATTATACATTGTACCCTGCAGCAAAGCCACCCAGGTTATGGCGAAGCTTTTATTTATTTATTTATTTATTTTGTTTAAATATTTCATGGAGTGGAATGAGAGAGATAAAGTAGGGTGCGACAATGTCAGAAACCATTGTTATTTGGAAACTTTTAATACTCAAATCTTGCATACTCCAGTGAGCTTGAAACACTTTTTGAAAATGTGTGAACTTATTAAGCAAGCCAAGTCAGATTCATCCTGGAAATTCAAGAGAGTCTCTGAAGTGGGGCTGGACCATCCCTGTGATCAAGCTAAAAGACTGTCAGACAAGGAAGGCTGAGAACATGGATGCAAGGGAAATCTGGTTAAGATGCTGTATAAGATGTTACCTTCCTGAAATACCTTCAAGAACTGTTGTCACTGAAAATTTTCCTTTGACTGGGAGTGTTTTTCAGGCAGTCCTGTAGGATCTGGCTCAAAGCCTGATGCTATTCAACATTTTCATCAGTGAGCTAGTTAAAAGTTATTACACACGACCATACAGTTAGTGGAGAGATAAGTAACGACAAGGAAAAGGAATCACGCAGAACAATGTCTCCTTGCTAAGTTTGGCATCGCTTTAAGCAGCTACAATTTAGTAATGCAAAATGCAAAGTTGTATTTCTAGAAACCAAGAATAGAGGTAAAACCTACAGGTATGACAGACTGTATAATGAAAAGCAGTTACTAAAAAGCATCTAGGAAGCATAGTAGACTAGCAACTAAACATAAACTCCTGGTGCATTGCTATCACTGTGCTGGTGAGAGTAACCCAAGGAGATTGCATCTAGGTCTAAAAGTAATGTATAGAAAAAGTTGTTGAAAATTCATCAATATAGAAGAGAATACAGAATTATTTGATGGTTGTAGAAAATGCCTTTCACTGAGGGACAAATCAGATCCATCCAGTTTTATCAAAAAGATGAAACTATGAGATGGTTGCAGAATATAAGTACATTTGCAGGGAGAAAACACCAGGTGCTAAGGCTATTTAATCTAGCAGGAGAGAGCAAAGCATGAACTAGTGGCTTGAAGTTGAATCCACAGAAATTCATGTGAAAGCTAAGGCACAAAATTTCAGTGATGAAAACGTGTAACCATCGAGTTTTCCATTACTGGTAAAAAGCTTCAATTACAGATTTGATCTATTTTCAGAAGATGTGCCTTAGAAAAACAATGTGAAATGAAATGACCAGTTATGAGTAACCTGATGATCTAGCAATTTTGGCCTTAAATTTATGCATGCCAAACAAATGAAAAAATAATCTCTCTATCATCTGTCAGGGATTCTCTGTATTTCTTAGACTTTACCGAAAAAGACAATGCAAATATTTTTTCTATTTAAGAAATATTATTAGTGTCACTTTCATCTTTCTCCAGCAGTAACACAAATCCTCTAATATCAGAAATATAACTGTGCAGACATCTAAGGAAGAGTGAAACGATCACTAACACATTGTAGAAATGTAATAATTAAATATAAATTGCTTTTTCACACATAATATGACAAGTGCAAGGTCTGATATTTCAGCAATGACTTGACTGATAGAAAGTACTGCACACATTCCATTTCCTTTCCAATGGTCTGCCCTGCCGATGGTATACAGCTCCCATTTCCACACTGATGGATCACAAAATACTGGATCTTAATCCTGTCACTGGTACATTACAGAATATTGCCTGTCCTGGGCTTCGGGCCATATTGAAAGAAATTCAGCATTTGTGGTGGAAGCAGAAAAAATGAAATGTTTCTCTGGCAAGTTATTTTTTCCCCTGCTTTTCAAAAGAGAAAGTGCATCTTGAAACTAATCAGTAGCTTAGAATGTTAAAAGAAATCCCAGCAGAACTTTGTGGGCAAAGTGGAGTAACAGAAGAAAGAGGTATCAGATGGATGTTACAACCACATCATCATCTGTGGTGTATGGAAGATTTATGAAAGTATGTGTTTAGACCTTAAAAGAAAAGCCAGTGGAAACATCTGAAGTGCAAATGAAGTACATAATTACTATTGGTAGCAATCTTTAGAATAGAACAGAACAGAACAGATTATTTCAGTTGGAAGGGACTTACGATAAACATCTAGTCCAACTGCCTGACCACTTCAGGGCTGACCAAGGTAAAGCATGTTATTAAGGGCATTGTTGAAATGTCTATTAAACACTGACATGCTTGGGGCATCGACCACCTCTCTAGGAAGCCTGTTCCAGTGTCTGACCACTCTCTTGGTAAAGAAATGCTTCCTAACGTCCAGTCTAAACCTCCCCTTGGTGGAGCTTTGAACCATTCCCATGTACCCTGTCACTGTGTACCAGGGAGAAGAGCTCAGCACCTCCATCTCCACTCCCCCTCCTTAGGAAGCTGTAGAGAGCAATTAGCTCACTCCTTTTCTCCAAACTAGACAAGCCCGAAGTCCTTAGTTGCTCCTCATAGGACATTCCTTTCAGCCCTCTCACCAGCCTTGTTGCCCTCCTCTGGGTGCATTCAGGGACCTTCTTAAATCGTGCGGCCCAGAACTGCACCCAGTACTTAAGGTGAGGCCCCACCAATGCTGAATGCAGCAGGGTAATCACCTCTTTTGACTGGCTGGTTACAGTGTTTGGTGCACCCCATCATGTTTGTTATATGATGCAAAGAATTACATAGATTACATGACTCATGCCAGATGTGGGATAGATATTCATACAAGTTATTTAGAAAAAATGCAATGGATTGTGATGGGATCTACTCTTGAGCGGGGTGACAGACACACTTAACACAAAGGACTGGCTTATTAATCTTCTTTCAAAAATCCTTAGGCCAGTCATTGACACTGTACTTACAAAGACAACATTTGGAAACAAATGTGACATGAACAGTTATTTTGCAAAGTCACTCTAGGAAGCTAGAACTAGTTGTGGAAAGTACTTGCTGCTGGTTAGAGGTCTTCAGGACTCATGTTCAAGGAATACTTTATATCAAAAATTAATACTCCACAAAAAAAAGTGTATGTGCCTAGAGCTAGTGTTGGAATGGATTAAAAAACTTTAAGACACTGTAAAAACATATATTTATGTTTCTCCTGAAAATTTCTCCTCAATTAAATGCTTTATAACAGGTAAATAAAAGATTATTTTTGTTTCTTTTTCTGAAGTTAATGTTTGGGGTTTTTTTCTCACAGGTTCACATGCACAAAGATTAGCCGGGTCTGCGTCAAAGGCATATAGCAAACTTAACAGCAAAAGTTACTTCTGGGGAAAAATGAAAACAAAAGGGGGTGGGGGGAAGGAGAGAGAAAGAGAAAGGGGAAGGGAAGAATCCCCAGTAGCCAACTAGGAAGAGAAGTCATGGGAGTTCTCAGGCAAGTGTCCTCCCCTAGGAGGTGCCCAGCAACTTGGTTGAAAGTTTGCAGAGCTGCAAGCAAAAAGCAGGCAATGGAAATGGAAAGAGAAGGCCCTTAGCACTACAAAGGCTAAGGGACCTAAGGCACTGTGCAATGCAACTGACACATGCCAACATTAATTTATAGAAAGAAATAAATCTCAGTAATTGTGAGGAGCATCAGAATTTGAACTCAAAGAAAGATTCTTGGGTTTATCAATTAATTCAGCCATTCCAGTCATTGGGGGAAAATGTGTCTTTTCATTTGGCTTCTCAGATGCTAATCAATTCTTAATTATCTTTAACCTTATTGACCTGCTCCCACTGTTTGTGCCATATAGATTAATGAATGACATTCTAAAGAACACAATATCACACTTGGAGAGCAAGGGATTAATGTATTATTCACTCTACATAAATACATAGTTACCATTTTTTGACCTAAGCAGTTAGCCAAACGTTGGGGCTGGCAGGATGTTTACGTGAGGAGACACTGATAATGCAGTCTTGTTTATTTACATCTACATTAAAAAAATACAAAATAATTTTTCTTTGAACACAGAAAGAAATAAGTCTCAGATTTCAGCTCTGCCCTTGAATTCTTAGTCCCAAAAGCTGCTTTTCTCAGGAACACATTTCCAAGACTGGTTCAGGCTATGCCTGGTACTTCCTTAGTAGCTCCTCTCTTTTTCCTCTGAGTTTTCTGCCTTAATAACAGCCCAAAAAACCTCACCAGCCTTTCATCTGCTTTTCTTTCATATCCAGAAATATGTACCCAGGTTTGGGACTGAGGCTGCAGTCTAGTTCTTTGAAGAACTAACTGCCTTTTTTTCCCAGTGGTTGTGCTCCTCTCTCTTGATGCAGAAACAACACATTTGGAGGAGGCGAGGAGCTTGAGAGGTCAAAGCACAAAACATAAGAGGAAAAATGCTGTTATGTAGGCAGAGTAGGGAAGAGGACAGAAGTCACTGTACATAAACAGAGAAACACATGCCTGAGGAAAACCCGGGAAAGAAAGAAAATAGACTTGAAGAGATGAAACTGAAACTGGAGAATTATTTGAGCACTAACCCGTGTTGACAAACCTTTTTCTCCCATGGTGCGCACAGCCAAGTGCAGTGAGCTTGTGGAAGACAATCCCTCCCCATATGCTATATTGGAAAAAAAAAAAAATCCTACTTTTGTTTGTAATGCTGAGAAAAAGGGGAAGGATATTGTGAATTTGTACTTTGTTCAGCTGAAGATGGAATGGCCTTTCTGTTTTCTGCTGTACTTTTCCTAAGCTAACTTAATTTCTCCTGATCAGCGATTGAGTGATTTATTCTGGCTTCTGCCAAATGTCATGGCAGCCAAAAATCTGCCAGAGCCTACCCTCGCCTCTTCCATGCTCTTCTATTCCTATGAGGGCAGCTGGGACAGGTGCTTGGAGAAGGGTATTTTGACTTTATGGAACAGAAAGGTTGAGGTCCTTAGGTCACATTTTTTCTCTGCAGCGTTAATGGTTTCATACCAAACAGGAATCTGGCTTTAGAATTATAATGCATGAGTCCTGTGTCTGACTCGCTGATCTGGACAGGAGTGAGATAAGTGAGAACTGGTCTAGCATTTTAAACTGAGGTCTGTAAAACAAAGCAGCCTTTTTTTTTTCCCCCGTTGATGTAAATAAAAAAGAAGGTTACACGGAGACACACCAGATACACAGAAGACTCAGCAATTTACCTTTAAAAGTGCACAGAATGAAAACAACCCCTGCACAAAGAAGTCAAAAAAATAACCCCTGTCTGACCTTTATGCTCATTTAGAACCTGTTTTGATAGATGAGGTGGGATTGAGTCACACATTTGGTGCATATCCTCTCCTGAGGTCTACTCTAAAAGCACAGTTACTCTAGTTCTTCCACACAGAATACAAGTGCAGTAACAGCTTTCAAAGACGGGCAGGAAATAATATCATGCCAGGAGACATGTCACAAATAAACAACGAATTGAAAGAGCATTTGTAGCACCTGGTATATCAAGCATTGATCCAAGTACTTCTCACAATTTAGAGGCTTAATCCTGAACTGTACATATTTTCTGAATTTAATACTTTGAAAGGGATAAATCCCTCATCAGCTATCGCCTTACTCAAAACCTTGGACTTTTCCAAGGATAGATACATATCTTTGTGTGTGGTGACATGAACGATGATAGCACAGTTTACAAATCCCTCTCCAAAGCAGAGATTTTATTCCGTACTATGGATTTTCCAATGTTTTAAGTATCTTTAGATATTCTGCACCATACAGTCAAACTCTTTACAGGAGTATGTGTGCTTATGTAATTGTTGCTGCATCAGGGCCCATATGCTTTCTTTACTGCATGAAAGCACGAATGCGCTATTTTAATTCTCTTTACTGCTTTAGTCTAAAGAACATTTTCCCCTTCTGGTCCATGACTAAATACGTAACTAGAGTTACTATAACCTGAAAAGAAGTGAAGGCCAAGGGGAAGATGAGGATGTGTCCAGAGAAAAACATGAAGGAGGAGGATCTTGCATTCTGCCACTAAGTGCAGCATGAGTGGAAGGCTGTATCAAGTGCCTCTACACAAATGGATGGAGTGTGGGAGATGTCAAGAGGAATTCCAAGTTCTTGCATATCTGTAAAGAAGTGATATCACTGGGATAGAGAAACGTGGTGAGACAGCTCACAGGATTAAGTGCTGCAATGGCTTTTTGTCTGATTTTTTTACATCAGGGGACAGACCAACATGGGTGACACTGTGCTATGTATCTGTTACATACCACTTGATTAGGAATACAAGAAGATGAAAATTTCTTTAGACACAACACTTTCACGTGCCCTTGTACACATGGGGACTTCAGCTACTCTGCTATCTGCTGGGAGGACATACAGCTGGGTGCAAACAATCTGGGAGATTTCTGGGGTGTGTTGACAAGAAGTTGAGTTCCTCCTGATGAAGGGGGTCAACTGACTAGTGAGATGTTCTGCTGGACTTATTATACTCACATAATTAAGAACTGGCCAAGTATGTGAAGGTCAAGGGCAGCCTTGGCTGCAGTAACCTTAAGATCATGGAATTCAAAATTCTGAGAAAAGTAAACAAGACAAAGAGTACAATCACCTAAAGAGAGCAAATTTCAGCTTGTCAGGCATCTGCTTGACAGGATCTCATGGGAGACATTTTCGAACAAAAACTGAAAACTTGGTGAAGCAGCTACTTGCTTTTTGAAATGTGTACACATTTATGTAACTTCTACTATGCGATGTCTATACTTTCACTATAGTGATAAACTATTATCACAGAAAAGAGAGAGAATTGTTAATCACCATCTACTCAGCTCTTCAAAAATGTGAGCTGAAATTAGAAGACTATAGAATCATAGAATTGTTTAGGTTGGAAAAGACATTTAAGATAAAGTCTAACCATAAATGTAACACTGTTGAGTCCACCACTGACTGAATCATGTCCCTAAGCACCACATCTACATGTCTTTTAAATACCTCCAGGGATGATGACACAACTACGTCCCTCAGCAGCCTCTTCCAATGCTTGACAACCCTGTCAGTGAAGAAATTTTTCCTAATATTCAATCTAAACCTATCCTGGCACAACTTGAGGCCATTTCGTCTTGTCATATCACTAGTAACTAGGGAGAAGAGACCAACACCCACCTCACTACAACCTCCTTTCAGGGAGTTGTAGAGAGCAGTAAGGCCTCAGCCTCCTCTTCTCCAGTTGCCTGAACCTCTCCTCATAAGACCTGCTCTCCAGACCCTTCACCAGTTTCATTGCCCTTCTCTGGACACGCTACAGCAACTCAATGTCCTTCTTGCAGTGAGAGGCACAAAACTGAACACAGGATTCCACATGCAGCCTCACCAGTGCAGAGTACAGGGACACGATCACTTCCCTACCCTTGCTGGCCACACTATTTCTGATACAAGCCAGGGTGCTGTTGGCCTTCTTGGCCACTTGGGCACACTGCTGGCTCATGTTCAGCAGGCTGTCAACCTGCAGGTCCTGTTCCACTGGGCAGCTCTCCAGCCACCCTTCCCCAAGCCTGTAGTGTTGCATGGGGTTGTTGTGACGCAAGTGCAGGACCCGGCACTTGGCCTTGTTCAACCTCATACAATTGACCTTGGCCCATCGATCCAGCCTGTCCAGGTTCCTCTGCAGAGCCTTCCTATCCCTAAGCAGATCAACATTTCTGCCCAACTTGGTGTCATCTGCAAAGTTATTGAGGGTGCACTCGAGCCCCTCATCCAGATCATTGATAAAGATATTAAACAGAACTGGCCCCAAAACTGAGCCCTGGGGAATGACAATGCATGTTCCTTCTAGTGGTGTGAGAGAAGAATTTGGACAAAAGGAATGTAGTACTACCATCTTAACTGTCTTAGCAAAGTCAAGAATCCCTGAAGGAAGTTTCTGTGGGAAACCAAGTCCCTGCTTTTTTTGATTCAGATGAGGGAGTTGGAATCATGTCTTCAAGGTGGGTACTCTGGCTCAGTGATCTCCAAAGTAGGGTGTGTGCATACCTCAGTGGAAGAAAATATTTTTTGTACCACTAATAAATATAATAAAATAAATTTCAAAATAATGTTTACTTTATCTTTATCTTATCCTTTTAAATGTCTATTTTTGTGTGTGTTTTATAATGTATGTAATATATTAGTACAGGAGTAAATTTATATAATGTATAAATAAACAAGCATATATTGGGTATATCTATTCAGAAATTTTTTTACTGAAAGTGTGCGCAATCACTGCTCTAGTATATGTGTGATAGCCTTTCTTTCTCCCTGGACTAACTAGTTAATTGCAGATATAAGAAATGTACCACCCACAGAAAGAAAGTATCATGAGAAAGAAGGGCTTCTAAGAGTCTGGTACATAGAAAGACCTCCTGCAATTGCAAGTGCTTAAGTTGCCTGCATTTCTATCTGTATTTCTAGCATGTCCATATTAGATATCAGAAGCCTTTCCCAGTAAGTGTCATTCATGCTAATCACACAAAAATCTTTGATAAATGGGCTCTCCCAAGCAATAAAAGTTTCACTGAAAAATTCCAACAAGCTCTTGCTTGAAGTTCTCTGATTTATTTTATTTTAAAGCATTTATTTACTTAGAAGTCATTACAATGCATTGCATTACATAAAAATGATGGGCACTGCACTGGTGAATATAAATAATACCTGTGAGGCAGAGGAATACATTTGTCATTCTCATGTACCTGTGAGCTTACTCTTACAGTCTCAAAGCTTTGTGGGAGAATATGGCTGAATGTCTTCTAAAATTAATGATGGCTGCTGTGCAAACGATAGTTTAAAAGACTATGTACATATGCATACATCCAGAAGCTTTGTATCCTTTATTAATTTTTTCTCCTGACTGTCCAAAATTTAAAAATTTTATGCATTGAATGGTTGATGCTGCATTTTACGTAATGTTAATAAATTCAGGAAATACAGAAATGACATTAAGTGTCAGCAGCTCTGTTTGTCTATTGCATGATGAATATATCTGTCATTTTTATAAGAGCAATGTATATTGAGTGTTAAGGGAGACTGGTCATCGGTGTTTTCTGAGCACCCAGACATCAGTTTTGCCAGCTTGATTTCAACCTTCTACAGATGTCTCCTGAGAAGGCTAAATTTGGGTTCTAGCACAAATGAACTAAATAAAGCCAAGAGTCAGAATTAGAAAGGGTTACCTAAAACCTACCTAGAGTTTTGCTTTGTGTCTCAGGGAGTGCTTTCCTAGCACACCGGGGTGAAGGGAAAATTCTAATTGTAACTGCTCAGCAGTGGTAATCTGTGACTGAGGAATGATCTGGCATGGAGGCCAAGAAAGCCCAATTGCAATAAGGGGTTAAAGCGGCTGGAAGCAGGAATGCCAGAGACAGAACAGGACTCCTTGCAAGGGAGTGAATTTTCGCTTGGTGATAAGGTAAGAAACAGCCTCAGCCTGGAATAGGAATGCTCAGGGGCCCAAGTTCAGGGCCCACCTTTGGGCAGCAGAGCTGGGCTGGGGGATGGATCCATGGCAGGCTGAGATGCCCCATGCAATCTCTTTTAGGATTGGTGCTGGTGCAAGAGTATATATATAAGGAATCTGCTTGTGACACATCTTTGGAGACTCCATGTAGAACCATGTATTGTGGAAGGACACTGCCCAGTGCAGTGTTCATTAAATTTTTCTTTTCTATTTAAACACAAATGTGTTTAACTCACCTTGAGGGGTACCATAATAATTCCCCAACATAGGCAATTCCCATTTGGAAGTGGATTGTGCTCAGTGTTTCAGCTACCTCAGATCACTCCTCAGTTATTGTATAGGTTCTTGCCATTGGACTACTTGTTATAACATTTGGCAATGCCAAGCCAAATGCAACTGTGCCTAGACAGCCAAAATGCAAACAGTGACCATGTCCTGCAGGTTGGGGTCATCTGTGATGTCACAGCATGAGAATTACACTGGAGCTATCCTTAACAATGGATGTCTTCCTACTTGAAAAAAAGAAACAATAATTTTAAAAAGCAACAATAATTTTGCCAGTTTTTATGTGATGTTCACAAGTGAAAAAACCCCAGGTGTTATGACTCAGAACCTGCGTGAAAAGTCCTCTATGACTCTGCACTATCTCGCCTCTCACACGTCACCCTCTGATGACATCTATGCTTGCTCTGGAATTTATGTCTAGAATTTCTGGAACTGAATCACAGCAGCACACAGAATGGAAAGCTTTTAGGAACTTATCTATTATGCATTGCTGGAGAACTAGCTTTTCTTCCATGGCTCCATTACTGCTTTTTTGCTCCTCAAGAATTTGCGCTATGTGGACAAACTAAAGACTCATTACACAGTCTACTTAGTTGTTGTCCTAGGATGGCATTATAATTATGTACCATTCCCTTCCAAATACATGCTGGTATGTGAGTGCGGTGGTCTTAAAAGCTGTGTTTGGGGCCACATCCTCAGCTGGGCAGAATTAGAACTGTCTGGGAGTCTGCAAAGCTAAATAGAACTGGGGCAGAACACAGCAATATGAAGTGCCTGTCAGCTCTGGGAGAATAGGAGGCAAAAGTTTACACAGGACTGAACGATGGGGGAACAAGAAGCTGTTGGGAATGTCATTAAGGAACCCATGGCTGGGGTGGACAAGCTAGTAGCATCTCCTATGTTTGTGTGTCTGGAACCCATTGAAGAAAAGTATTAGTAGTAATTAAAATCAGCTAAAGGAACAATATATCTGACTCGCACATTGTGACATTATTTGATGACTGCAGTGCAGCTACAAAATAGAAGTGAACCCTGCCTGATTCTTTTGCAGGACTGGATTTTCTTTCTATTATCCTTTCCTAAATATATAGTTTAAAACCTATTTTGGATTTTTTCCTATAAAAATAAGTCCTACAGCACTTTACACAGGCGTGAGTGTGGCATTGTCAGTGTAGTGACTGCTTCAGAAGCTCTCCAGTCAAAAAGCTTCAGAAGCTCTGAGTCAGAAACCACTCAGCTAGCATAGTTAAAGGCATTGTAATTTCTTCAAGAGAGGGAGTAATCCAAGGATGCTAAAATTAACCTCATTCACTATATGATACCTTGGAAGCTGTAACTTCTACCTGAACAGGCACCCAGGAAAAAGTGACAAATGATTCCTTTGTTACATATATTGATGTGGGGTTTGATTTCCAGGGACCAGCAGTGCTGATGCTCAGGTACAGAGGAAGGTACTTATATCTGAGCTATAGCTAATACTAATCTCTAAACTCTATTTATATTTGATCATATCTGGTGCTTGAATATCAATAACAAATATCCCAAAGTGTTACTTCTAAAATTTATTATATTTTGTCTTAATAACATTTTAAATTTGAAAGTTTCCTTACATTTTAGTTGTTTGTGAATCTCTGTACAACATGCAGGTACGTCTATATCAAACATCTGTACAAAAGATAAAAATATTGCTTCTATTGAAGTCAGTGAAGAATCTTCCAGTGACTCACATAGGGAGAGCACTTCACACTTAAACTCTGTGAAGTCTTTTTCAGTATTTAAGTGAGTTGAATACCTGTTCAGTTATCCTGAGAGAGTTGTTTACACTTAGCAAATTTCCTGTTTTCTTCTTCTGGCCAGCCAGGTCTCTTCTCATGTTCCTCTAAACTTTGGACTTGTCTTTACTGCAAGCTTGAGTTACTTGGGGTTACCTAAAAGTAAGAGAACTCCTCTGTCTTCGTCTGTTTCCAGAGAAAGTGGTACTCAGGTAGCAATGAGTTTTTGCTTTAGTAGCCCAGGGTCTCCATACCTTTACCATCTCTAGCAACAATGGTTCTTGAATTTCACTCACATTATGTGGTTTTAGCTGGGATAGAGTTAATTTTCTTCACTGTAGCTGGTGTAGTGCTGTGTTTTGGACTTAGTATGAGAAAAATGTTAGCACACTGATGTTTTAGTTATTGCTAAGTAGTGCTTGTATTAGTCAAGGACTTCTCCAGCTTCCCATGCTCTGCCAGGTGCACAAGAAGCCAGGAGGGGAGGGGGCACAGCCAAGACAGCTGATCCAAACTGACCAAAGGGATATTTCCATTTCATATGACATCATGCCCAGTATATTAACTGGGGGGAGTTGGCTGGGGGAAGCAGCGATTGTGGCTTAGGGACCGGCATCGTCAGTCAGTGGGTGGTGAGTGGTTGCATCATGTGTTGTTTGGTTTTTTCCCTCCTCCCGAAGTTTTGCCTCTCTCATTATTTTCTTTTCATTATATTATTATTGTTATCATTACTATTACTGTTTTCTTTTCATTGTTAAACTGTTCTTATCTCAACCTATGAGTTTTCTTTGGCCCTTCTGGTTTTCTCCCCCATCCCACAGGGGTGGGGGGAGTGAGCGAGTGGCTGGGTGGTGCTTAGTTGCTGACTGGGGCTAAACCATGACACAGATCACTCATCTAAGCTGAAATGTAGTGTACAGGGGTTGACTTATGGGGTTGATAGAGTAAGGTTGGACTTGAAATTATTCCTTGGATTAAGAGTGTAGTATCTACAAGGCTTGAGACATATGCAGTTAAAGTTATTGTCCATAACATTATCTTTCAATAACCACAAAGAAAGTTAAAACATTGCTAATTCTGAGTGTTAGAGAGGAAGGAGGTAGAGATGAAAATTGTAACCCATTTGTAGCCCTCTGCTTTGGCATCACATGACTCCTGGCACCATCATGGAGATCCTGAGAATTTTAGCCCAAGGATGATGGAAACGTGCTTTGAAACACATTCAGACTCAAAGGTTTGAAAATGCTAGTGCCTTATCTGGAAATTTCTTGAGAGAAAACCATACAGCATATATACTAACAATCATTTTTCAAGTTCACAGAAAATTTTGGTATCAAAATCTTGCTGGATGTTTAACAGTTGTCCATATTATTTATCAGCTATGGCACTAATGTGATCCCTATTCCACTGTCAATCTTGCAGGGACATGGGAAGTTCAGGGTGATACCTAATGTCACAACTATCTGACCAGTTCCTTTCAATCACACTGATCAAAAAATTCCAGACTAAGACAGGGTAATAACATATGTATACTTGGAGGAAGAAGCACACATAGATATATCATATTTCTAGGTATATTTATTGCTGCATAAAAAGTATGAAGGATATGCTTCCTTTTTATCTCAGCTAAGCTCTCAAAATAGCAGCTATGTTGACTTATTTAATATACAAATCTTCTGCAAGGCAGGTGGTTTTGCTGAATGTAATCCAGAAATGAAACACAGAAGTAGTGCAGATGCAACTCAAAACAAATTTCTTTTAAAATTTGAGCAAATAGTCATGGAATTTGTTCAAAATATTTAGTTATTTAGTTGATTCTAGCCATTATTCCTTCTGTTGAAGTTTACAAATACTTCAAACCATGAATAGTAAGAAAATAATATTGCTAATGTTGCGAAGTTTTGTTTTGTACGTTAACCTAGGAAGGATTTAATTTTCTCTTGATACACATACAATACTGAATTCAGCTTCAGTTATTGTTAAACAAACAGAAAATGTGTAGCTTAGTTATAATATCCCAGTTGTACCTGTTAATTGATAAACATCTGCCCAGAAAGATGGTAATTTTCAGACAAAAATTGCATAGTTGCTTGATATCCTTGTATTGAATTTCAATGTGACTGAACTACTGGCATAAATATATAGAAACCATGTGAAATGACAGCATTACATGTTCAAAATGTGACTCATGTTCTGCTTCAGAGTGAAGTAAATAGTGTTTTTTAAAATTTATTTAAAGCTTGAGTGATCGAGGGCAAGGCACTGCCAGGAATATACCAGTGGAGCATACTGTAAGTACAAATGTGCAGAGTTCATCCCAAAGACGTCTAGTTGGAGATGAATAACTCCCCTTTGCCTGAAAAGGATTTTCACTGTATTTTGTACACAGTGCAAAGCACAAACCATTGACAAAGTAAAATAGCCTTGCTAGCTGTAAAGCACCTTGCCTTTCTGTAAATGGAGAACAGAGAGTTTTGCCAGTCCCCTGTCTACAGGACTTTTGGGCTATACCAACATTCTGTCTTCCCCTGGGAAGCTGTGCACTACCAGAGCATCCAGTGCCTTGCCACTGTAATTGACTCATAGTGAGGAACATGGGTATGACTTGCAAGCACAAAGCCCCCTTGGGACCTGAGAAGGTCACCTTGACTTTAACGCCTTCTTTCTAGTACCCCATACAATGATGTGTTATATGATAAGGCTGCTAACACAATGATGATGACATGGTCTCTCCTGGGTGATCCATGTTAAACCAAGTCTGTTGGAAGCTCATAGGAATAACACATTTGCCAGACTTAGAGACCATGTTTCTTCCATTGAATGTCAGCAAAATTCTTCCAATTTATCACTTAGACACAGATGTACTGATGTTGATACTCTTAGATTTGATTTTCTACTGGTGCATAATTTAAACTGTAGTTTTGCCTCAAGTCCAGTCAAGGTTAATTTGTATTTGTAAATCCTAATGCAAGAAACAAAGTGTGTCTGTCCATCTGTGAATTGCCCATGTTGTTTTTTCTACTCAAGGCTAGCAGTAGAGATACTCAGCTCTCTGGATAGTGACTTAATCCAAATGAAACAGAATATCTTTGTGATAATATTGCACATCACAGCTGTAGGTTACCTAAATAGGCATTATATCCATTACTGTTCTGTTACATTGTTCAATACAACTATTATGTTCCATCAAAATTGGGAAAACATGTATATTATGAGTAGCAAGAAAACCAGCAGGTTGATAATTGCTCTATGCTCACTAATGTGAATTACTAGCTGGCTCATGTATAATTGTAATTAACACCTCCTGCCTCAGCTATGCAATTAGCTGATGTTGCTACAAATTTTTGTTATATATTTAATCTTGATCTTGTTTCTCTGGCCTGCTCTTGTATTAAATTTTTAAGTAAATCTACAATCTATACATGGAGCTGCCATGGCAGTTACTCATTAGTCACATGAATTGCAGCTAGAGGCCCACGTTCACAGGCTGGCTGTATTCCAGTCAACACACTCCATTCTGGTTTAGTAAATGTGTCTGCTTTGTATCTTTTCACATTTGCTGTACCTGTTCTGCCTTAATTTGAAGTCATGTTGTAAGCTCTCTGTGCCCACAGACACATTATGAACTTTTCCTCTAGATACCATGTTTTGGGAAGCCCCAGACAGAGCAGGTAAGAAATTCTGTGGCAAAACTGGTTTCCACTAGAAAGGTTTTGAAGGGAGAGATCCAAAAAGCCCTGGTTAGGTTGGGTGAGGTGCAACATGCCACCTTGCCCACCTGGCTGGTTCCCCGCTGCCAGGCTCAGGAGCTGCCCAACTCCTTGGCAGCCCCCAGAGTGGGTGGCCACCAAGTCCGACTCCCTCCGCTTCCCACTCCTCAGGCCCTGGGGCTCCAGGGACATGGGGCTGCCCTACTCCCACAGCCTGCCAGCTGCCTGGGAGCTCCCTGCTCCGGAGGGACTGTCGGGTGCCCAGCTTTGGCAGGCAAGCAGCTTGTCTATCTTGGCAGGCAGGCAGGTGGCTTTGGCTCCTGAGCTGCCCACCTCGCCTGCTCCTGTGCTGTGCAGGCTTCCCTGCCAGATGGGCAGGGAGGAGGCAGGATCCTGGTGTGGCCGCCTCCCTAGGCAGTCTGTGAACCTGGGATCTCTGGGAGAACATTTTGTTTTTGAAAGAAAATGTACACAGACAAATTAACATGTGGTGAGCTGGAGGATGAATTTTCATTGTGTTGCTGGCTCTGTTCCATTCTGCACGAGGACTCCCTTGGTATGCAGACAGGGAGCCTCTCTCTGTAAGTCCTCTGATTCCACATTGGGGCTTGCCCACAAATGCAAAATGGGCTGTGCCGCCACAGCCTAGCTCACTGTAAGGTTTCTCTCATGTCCAGTGCAGAGAAGCCCTACAGCACTTCTGCTGCTTTATACTGTGGAAAAAGTGAACTGTACTTAAAATTGTGCCGAATATTGGGGGAGTTTTCATCTGATGTGCCAAAAATGCAAACTACTTTTAGGCCCAAAATTCTGTCTCCATAAAGCAAGCAATAGTGTGAAAGACACTTCCTTGCACTCGCCATCATGAGAGGCCCTTTGGACCCCCTTCCTGTATAATCTGGTGTTGTTTTGGACCAAGGAAATAAAGGAGAGTAGGTGGAGTTCAATCCAGTTCTTTTCAGCTCATAGATAAGAGTTTTTGACACTAGGTGGTACTACAGGCAAAGGCCAATATTTGCAATCTTTGATGGTTAGGGATCGGCAGCTCTAACCCTGGCATCTGTTTTGGTGGCCTGATTATTGGCTTCCACAGCTCATTTTATGCCTAAGATAGATATATTCTCTTAGACCAGTTTTCAGAGAGTTGTGCTATGTGACTTCTAGCTCCCTGCGAAATTTGTCTTTGTTATCAGTTAGGATTTTATCAGGTAATCCTTCAAAAATCTGTGGAATTATTTGACATAGTTTAGGGGTGAATCTAACACCAGATATCACGTGCTCATACAAAAAGGCATGTATAACATTTTGAGCCTTCTGTGTCCAACTCTGAAAATATATTTCTCATGAGCAACACTGGGAATATTTTGCTGCTTCAGCTGCCCCCTCAACACTTTTCACTGTATAATATGTTTTATGGCTTTATTTAAAGCATAGGGATCCATCTATCAAGGGCATTACTGAAGATATTCTCCTTCCATTTAACACCAGCTTCCACTCTCAGATGGATAAACATGTTATTTCCTTGATTTTTCACTCCTGTTTCTCAGTTTCTGCTTTTTTCCTTTCTGTTTCTCTGCAGCTACCTCAGCCTCAGTCACTGCTTGATCAAGGCTCTCTACTCTTGTAATGTGCCATGCTTGCGTAGGAACGCAGAGTCTTACATTTGTTACCTGAGTCTGTAGAAGCCATTGGATGTGATTTTTGCTGACAGGTAAAGTAGGAGTGAAACTTCTTTGGATGGTGAAATGTGTTTGATGCCAGAAGCAAGGAACTCTAGCCTTGAAAAATCTATAACTAGTGTTTAAACTTTATTTTCTTTTTTTTTTTTTCTTTCCTGTAGTATCCTGGCTTTTAACAATCAAGATCTTTACTGTGTTTATTACTGCAGAAGTTAACGTCAATGCATACTAGATATCTATTCACAGGCATCACAATGAACTGCCTGCTGATCCCATGTGATTCAAACCACCCTTAAAATGTGTTTTATTAAAAATACTTTATGTAGAAGAGAACACTACAGTGGTTACAATAATACATGATGGCTGTTTTTTCCTGAAAAATACATAAGCAACACTAAAACTACACTATTAGGTGTACAAAATCTGTCATCAACAGTAGATGTAATGGTGAAAAGATTGATTTTTAAATAAACAAACATATTGACAAGCAGCTGAAGAGCACATAGCACACTTCTGGGCACTGTCTAGATGAACACCAACTGACAAGAGAACTGCTTTGTTCAAATAACTTCAAAAAAATAAGAGAGAGCAATAAGAATTATTCTGTGTTTTTCCCAAACCAGTTCACTTTTCAGATTTAGCTTTGCTTAGTTATATATATACAAGTATGTACATTTATTTAAAGGTTGTCTTGTACTGAGGTAAGCTTGAAATGTATGCAGTTAGGTTTTTTTTACATAAATACTTTCAACCGTACATATGAAAAAAGGGAAAATAGAAGTGGGCATATTAAAAATATTACTTCAGTACACGACTATGTGCTCCACTATGAATTGTTTATACTAGAAAAGAGAAATCCTCAATAGTATCTCTAAATTAATTAGAAAAGATTTGTTCCTGCTTTTAAAAGTGAAAGGGAAGTGGAGCTAGCTGAGGTCAAAGTTCAGACAATTAGGCTGAAGTTTTGAGTTCTTTCCTGTCCTAATTTCTACCCATGTGAGGCTGCAGGATGAGGTACAGCTTGAGCTGATGAGGTTTGTGTGGTGACTCCCAAGCCTATGTAGCAGGCCTGGATACCTCTGGTCATAGGCTGGGATTAAGTGATGAGATTCACCCATTACAGTTCATTTGACTCATCATCTTCAGCTGAGACCTAAGTTCACAAATACTTAACAATAAATTGTAACTACGACTGTTCCAGGTTGCTGTGCATTGTGTGAAGAGAAACTCTTGTGGCAGCTGATGGAAGCATTACCCAAAATCAAATGCAACAACCCTGAAAGAAAGAACAGAACAGTGACACCTGCCACAACCCTTCACAGCCAGCACCATGCTCCGTGGGCTGACGAGGTAGGGCAGGTGGAACCATAGATTCACTCCTTTTCTTGGGGTGTCTGAGCATTTCTGCTGTTTTTGAGTGCTCTGAGTTTTGTTTGCTGAGGGCAAAGACTATGTTCATTTTTGTCCAGATGGTAAGATTTGGGGGACAGAAACAAACCACACATAACCATGTAGGACAACACTTGATATGCTCTTAATATAGCTGTTGAGGTCATCCTCTTTGTACCTTGATTAGTTTTAGTGCATAAATGGTTAATGTCTGCTTTTATATGTATTGCACTCACTTTCTCACTTCCCCCCCAGCCTTATTGTTTCCTTGGCCATTATAAATATGTTGCAGAAGTTGGCAGACATGCATATCCATCAGTATATCCTTCAGATATTATGGACAGTTATGCTGGAGCCAGGCGTCATGGCACTGCACTCTGCAAAGCGAAAACTCTGCGCTTCAAAGGTGCTTAGGGAGCTGACTCCATTGATTTCAAGTACTGAAATATCTTAGAGACGCTGAGTTTTAGGAAACTAACTCTCATTGACTTTCAATTAGGATCTTCAGAGTTAAATCTTGCAAAATGCTGAGTGTTCCTAAAATTCAGTGAGTAGCCGCAGCTCTCCCTAAAAACAATTGGGTTTGAGGCTGCCCAACACCTTAAAAAATGGCTCAGCACTTTGCTGGGTTAAGCTTCTAAAAAATGTTTCTGTCAGGTTGCTATAATCAGTTTGAAAATTCATGGCCACTTTTGGAAATGCTTGCAGATCCTGAGTGTGCAGCTTCAGTATGGGATATTAAAAGTGGTTCAGTAACAGGAAGATTTTATAATAGACAGCCAGACATAATCATTTTATTATGAGGCTCTCCTAACAGCTCAGAGAAAGCTTTGTTGCTCTCTAACCATTTATTCACATTTAAAAAGTGATCGTTCTGTCTCTCTTAAAGAACCACAGCCTTCCACTGTATAAATAGTGCTTTGAGTGTTACAGAGTATTGATTCTACATACCCTAATACAGCATTATGTCAAACCAGCTGCCAACTGCAGTGTTTGTCCACATTTTTGGTATGATAAAAATCTTTATGAAATCTTTTCTATCTGGATACAAAGAAAACTGTGGTTCATATGACAAAGTTATTTCATCCTACAATGAACATTTTATCTTTTTTCAGGCAAATGATCTTACTTAAAACCAAAAAGAACCGAGTTAGTGAGTTTTGAAGACCCTGACTTTTAGCCTGCTCCTTGAAGTGGACCCCAGAGCTGTGTTTCAGGCATGAAGGCTCCCTGAGCAGAGCAGGGCAGGGGTTAGGCCTTGCAGGACAGGATTCTAGGAAATGATGTGCTTAGTAGGCTAATGCTTCCAGCTTGTCTGACAGAGTGCAAGAAGCATGAGAAACCAAAAAGGCTTAAGCGTCTAAAACCCGTCCTCTCCTGGGGACCATTTTCTTCTTCAGGATTTTGAGAAATAAAAATAACTGCACTGCATGTAGAGAGATACTCTATTCCTAAACTACATCTAAGGATACCCTGAGAATATTTTGTTAATGAATATAAGCGAAGGAATGCTTCATTGTCAGCTTTGTACCAAGCTGCTCGTAAGACTGAGTGAAATGCTAAAGAACATGGCCAGAAAAATAATTTGGGAAACTTTTAATTAAAAAGTGAGCTGCATTGGCAATTTTTTTAGGATTTTGCAATTTTGTGATAGTGCATCATCCACACAGTTTTGCAACTTTCAGCTAACTCTGTTTTCGACACTTCGGCTTTTCTCAAAACACGCCAACAGGCACCAGACTATATTAGAGAATCATTGCAGGGAATACTTAAGTTAAAAGTGTAAATTTTGTTTAAGAAATTACTAATTTTCAAAGTAAAATGAAGCTGTTTTTATTATTAAATATTTTAAAAATTATTTTATATTAATGGTTTAAAGATATATTTTTTAAAAATTGAAAATGTAGCTCATTATGGACTTCCAGGTTGCTATATCATTCTTGTTGGTTCATTTTAATTGATTAAAAAACATTTAAAGGTGCTTTTATCCCAAAATAATGCCTGCATGTTGATTTACAAGTGTGAAACAGGTGCAGCTAGAATGGAAACTGATATTATAATGCGAATATACAAATTAACTTAACTTTGTAGTTGTGTTGGGTTTTCAAACTTCCTAAAGGTATACAAAGTATATTTCCAGCTCCCATTTCCAATTTCAGCCTAGAACTTATATTTACTGTTGGTTTTCATAGTTCAGAAAAATTCTTAACTATTGTCAATATAATTAATTATCAGTCCTTCTTTCCGGATTCCTGTGACAGCGATTTTTAAATTGCCAGTGAGAATAATTTTTTAAAGTATTTAATTATTCCTTGAATTACTTTGCAAGTATTCTTTAATTACTTCTGAATTAATTTATGACAGATTTCTATATGGTAATCAGTTGGAATATCTAAAATAAGCATTAAAGGAATCCTAACTGGCAGACTTAGCTTTTGGCCATGAATAACTGGAATATGTTCAGATAATTTTTGGTGCTCTAAAGGTTATTCTAAATGTCATAGTTAAAGAAAGTTTGATTTGGCAATGAACAGTAATTGCATGTAATACGATAGTAATATTTATAGAGAAGTCAAGGATATTTCAGATGATCTTAATAATATCTCTTTTAAATTGCATTACTTTGGGAGGTACTGCCTTAATATTAGGTGTATTTTAATAACAGTCTAATTCAACTTCTCCATTCCTAGTGGGAATCAAACAAGCCCCTTTCTTGTGAATTAGTGTTAATAAGTCTTCAATAGATTTAGCTGTGGGATAATTGACGACTCACTCACTCTTGCCAGAACAGTTCAAGTGGGCTTCATGTGGCATGCTGAGCTATTATCCTCTGGTGGGGTCATGCATCATGTCAGCCAGTTAACAGCAGTGGCTGCACAACAGATTTGGAAATTATATAGTTGGAACAGCCCAAACTTTTAGACCCTGCTTGTGAAGGTTTCAGCCTTCTGCAGAGGAGTAACTGAAAGACTTGGCACAATGTACTTACAGTGATAAGCATACATGAAAATTGGCTCCTAAGTTATCTGAGTTCAGCTTTATTTTCTGCAAAGTATAGTGATTTATGACATGCTGTTTGTTTTACTTGTATAGCAAGTAAAAATCATGCTGTTTACTTTCTTATGTTTATAATAATCTTATGAGTGCTTACAAACTGGTACATCACTGCTAATTCCTACCCAAGAGGTGAAGTGCATGGGGAAAACCCTGCTGCTGTTGCAATAACATTTGCTGTTATTTAAGTGTGGCTTTCCTGGACCAGGAAGAAGCTGTAAAGGGAGACAGTAAAACTCCCCCATTTAGTTCTTTATTATGGTGTGCTTGGATGGAGAATGTCTGCATAGCCATCTAGTCCCCCTCCTTTCTCCTGCTATTCAGTTGCTGACTGCATTTGATCCTGTTAGTTATCACTGTTATGTTCACACCAAAGAGGGTCTATGTAGTGATCAGGGCCCCTGTGTGGGATGTTATATATACAAAAAATAAAAACATGGTGTCTGCTCAGGTTAACAAATGTACCTACAACTCAAAGGGAGTTCTTTGTAAGGGTGATAGTGTTATGCCAAGGAGATTCATTTGACGCCACCTGTGTTTGTCTCCATCAATGGTTTCCTTCTCTATCCATTAAGCTCTTCCTGCAAGAAAATCTCTTGCAGACACACCTGAAGTATGCCCTCATTAGAGAGTTTGTACAAGTGCTGTTCCTCCTCTTGGCTGGGTTCCCATTCCCTTTTCTAAAAGCTATTTCTGTCTTTTGGGGTTTTCCTTCTTAGAGGCTACTCCTAACTGCTACTTTTCTTCTGAGGCTATTTGTGTTCTCTCTCTCCTTGGATAACTACCTATCCTGCATAGCCTGTGTGTTTCTCTTCTTGAGAGATATCTTTCCCTCAAATTTTAGCAGTTTGTGATCTCATTCTTCAGACCTCAGCTGGGAATTCTTTTAGGGAATAATGGGATAATTTCATACAAGCCCATACTTTACCTTCTTTACACATATATATTAACAACATGTGAGGCAGGAGTGGTTTTGTAAGGAGCAGGTACAAATAGATGCACAGAAGTATCTTTAAGTTTTAGCTATACTTCTTTCATAATCCTTTTCTGGCAATATTTTATGTTTCTACATTTTTAGGAAAAGCTTCCTTGTCTCTGTCTTTCTTCTCCTTAATTTCCTTGAGTGACAAGAAAGGAAGAAGACTGCATCTTTAACAGTGGAAATCTATTTATGAACCATATAGGCCAAAGTATATCACATATCAACAATATGTCATCCCCAAAGACTTTTTCCCAAGCACTTCAGGCCCAAATTTGTGACAGACTCAATGACTTTCTCTATAGCGTGTTCTCTGACACATCGTGTTGGGCTGAATGGAAGACCACACTCGGTGTGGTGAATTCTTCCTGACTGGTCACTGGCAAGCAGCAAAATCCATGCATGCAGGCTCTATCTACACCTGTTTAAGGCAGTGACTGAAAATGTTTAAATAGTTGTTCAGATTACTCACTGTCTTAGATACTGTGAGAAATACAAAAAATGTGTGCATTTACTGATCTGCTTTGTAACAAAGCTCACAGAATAGTCTGACAGCTGAAGAGCAATTTAAGTGGAAGGCTGCTGCCAGGTACATCAAATACATGCTCTTCTTTTAAACTGCTGAGATCAATAATGTACATCTGATGGCAGAATGGAATCAGTGTCCTGAGCTGAGCCTGTACTGTTCATTTTATCTCACTGAACCTCATCCCTGACTCATCAGCAGAGCTTGACTTTCCTTGTTGGATTGCCAGTGGTGGCAATTTTTTAGCATATGTGATGTAGTCAGTATTCACAGAGGGTTAGGGTGACATACCAAACACACTTAATTTATTTATACCAAGATTTGAATGAAGGTCTTTGATGGAAAAAGTGCCTTGTATTAAAATGCTAATCTACAAATCTTTCAAGGTAAACCATTTACAAATGAGCATATGATCACAGATGGTTCATCTAGGAGCAGAATATCTTAAATAACCCCTTTTGAGAGGTACACTTGAGACTAATTGGTTGTCCCATGTATCATACTCTTACATTCACCCTGCACCTGGAGATACTGCACATTTTTTGATGTATTTTATTTTGGTAATATCATTGTGATTATGCTGCTTTGTAACACATGGTGAAGCAGAATAAATACCTCTTTCATCATTGTTATGAATCTTCTCTCTGTCTCTTCAAGTGAGCTATCAGTCTAAAACAGACATCTCAGCTACCTCTCTACTCTTTTCCTCTATGATGTTCACCATGAAGTGCTATAGTAACTAATGGTCAGGCCACTTAGATTAGATAGAAGAAAGCAAGTTATTTGAATCATTTGATATCATAATGCTTTAAGTTGTTATATTTCAGTAGATGTAAAAGTGATTGAAAGCACAGAGGGCCAGGCAATTACCGGGGTTTACTTTATACTCAGTGCAAAGAAATGACTGCTTCTGGTATGTCGTTTGACCTAGGTGTAGATATGCAAGCTAATTAATAAGAATTGTATCCTGAAGAGTTTGC
Organism: Phalacrocorax aristotelis; assembly: GCF_949628215.1. Classification (NCBI taxonomy): domain Eukaryota; kingdom Metazoa; phylum Chordata; class Aves; order Suliformes; family Phalacrocoracidae; genus Phalacrocorax; species Phalacrocorax aristotelis. The sequence continues at coordinate 26,046,667 of NC_134278.1, read as the reverse complement.
TTCTTCCCATTGACTATAACGGGACCCTAATGCAACTAGTTCAGACTTAAATAATACCAGTGCTAATGCTAATACTGATACTAATGAATATTTTTTCCAAATGGAATTCTGTTTCCTAAACTTAGGTGTTGAATGTCACCTCAAAAGTCCCAGATATCCAGGTCTCCAGTTGCTAGTAAAGAAAGATACAGGTCTCCAGTTGGTTCTGTGTCATTCCTGCTAACTCTCAGAAGATCTAAAATGGCTCTAGACACCCATGTTTAGACACCTGGATTACTTCTCAGACATCTAAAATGAAGTGGATGAATTCTACCCATGCTCATCAAAATTATCTTTAGGGGTTAAGCTGGTGGAAATGTTAAACCAGTTGCCTCAGAAAGATTTTTACCTTTTAAATAAATAGTCACTGGAATCTGGCTTTCAGGTTTAACTAACGGATCACCATGAATGCAACTGTTTAGGAGCTGATTTTGTTAGCACATTGGAAAATATGAGGAACAATACCACTGAAGTTAGTTTAACTACAGTGGTAGTGGCTGGTATGAAGTCAGAATCAGATCCCACAGAAAAACTTCACAACTCCAGTGATGAAATGCAAATTCCTCTCTATGAGTTTACAGAAGTTTATGACTTACTATTTGTTAGTACAGAGCAGTGGTCCATGAAATTATATACATATTAAAAAAACAAAACAACCACTACTGTTACTACTATTCTCATAAAAAACCTTAATTGTTCAAATATGTTTAAAGATGTACTTTGATTTCATTGCTGTATTTTCATATTGTTATTTACAACATGTACCCAAGTTTTCAAATTGAGAAAAGCATTATATGTTTCATTAATCCTAGACTGCCAAATTAGATATAGACAAGTGTGTTAGAGATTGTCTATATATAATCTATAACCTTTATGAAATAAATTGTTGCTACTCTTGAATGAAGCTACTGGCAGATTTTTAGTGCACTTGCAAGACTTGTGTTTTATATACTTTTAAAAAAATCTTCACATGACTAATTAGCCTGAGCCCAAGATCTTAACTTTTGGGTAAGTAGCATTTGTATACAGGAATGTAAATTGGATATGGATTTTTCTTTGCATTTTTCTGAACTGTCCTTTTGGAAAAATGGCAAGAATGTTAACCTAAAAGAACTAAATAGAAAAGAACAGAAATAAACATAATCAGGATAATTCTTAGAAAATTTTGGTAGTTACCATAAAAATAGCTATAAATTAGATGCTGGCTTGAGGACCAGCTCCATGAAGAACAGAAATGGAGATTGTTCACAGCTTATAAGTAGTTGAAATAAGTCTTAAATTTTGACTTTGTCTGTGGACATGCAGCAGAAGCATGGTGACGTGATTTTTTTTTTTCCTTTTTGGCAATATCGCTTTTAGTGTTAGACAAAAGGAAAAGTACAGTGTCAGAGTTTTAATATTCATGTAGCCATAGTTGATTAAATTTTTGTCCCTATTTCATTTAGAATATTTGTACTATGCATTTTTCCTTGAAAATCAGAAATTTATGTTGGCTCAATTTATAAATCAGAATAATTTTATATATATCTCTGTGTGTATTTGAGACATACACATGCATACAGAATCCTAGAATCATATTGTTTGGAAGGGACTGTGGAAGTTTATTTAATCCCATCAAGTCTTTTAAACCTCCAAAACCAGAGATCACACAACTCTGGCAACTTTCTCCACTGCTTTGCTGTCCTCATAGCTCTTCCCTACCAGCAAATGAATGTCCTACCCACAGCAGATGAATAGGTCCCAACCAAGAGGCATTCATGCACTGCCTACCTTTTACCAAATACATGTGTACCATTCATGTACAAATCTATTTGCTAGGTCCTGAAGTATTTCACCAAAATTTATATTTATATTATGGAAAGGCTCAGGATTTTTTTATGCTGGCCTAACAGACCTGGGGAAAGTCAAAGGAATGGATATGATATGTTTAGCAATATAAAGGCCTTTTTCTACACAGTCTTCAAAGAAGCAAGTGTCCATGCCCTTTCTGGTATATGGTCTTTATTTCTTATGTGTGGATGTACAGTGGTTAATCCAACTGCTCCTTATGGATGCTGCCTCATCATTCCAGGTTCTCTCCATACATTTTACCAGGTCATGGCTGCCAGCATAAGATAATAAGTTTACTTTTAAAGACCATTTTTTATAATATAATGAGACATAGTTCAGAATTTATGGGAGATTTTATTATGGTAATTTCTTAGCAACTGATCCTGGGAATTTAAATTCTTCTAACCTACTTCCTCAATATGTTCTTCTTTTTCTACATAATTCTTTTTGCATTAAGATACATCACATTCCTCTTCAAGAACACATTTAAGGTGGGTTTCATCTGAGCAAATGTAGATACCTATAGTATTTGGTGAATTAGTCGCCTGAAGCTCCCTTTACAGTCATTGCAGAGGAATAGACCTCCCCAAGGTTTGATGTATGTTATCCTACAGTACTCATTGGAAGTAGATCAGATGAATGACACTCTGAATGTGCCTGTTGCTCTAAATCAATTATATGGGAAGGCTAGGGTGAGAAGCTCAGATGTCAATGTCCACACTGTAGCTATTTAAACTTATGTAAGATAAATTCTACCCTAAAAATCCACTGCCCAGTTTCCTATCAGAGCTTGTTTCCACAGAAGAAACTTTTAATGCCATTTAAATTTTATTTAATTTTTATTTGTGCCCCTGCATGTAGGAAAAGAAAGTTGTCACATTTGGATAATTCCTTCTCTAGCTCTGAAATATCCTTTATTAAGATAATGGCTTTGAGTCAGGTTGAATACCCTACTTGCAGAATGTGCATTGCTCCTGTTTCATATGGTATCAACATAAGCATGTATAAGTCCTGTTTCTCCAAGCAATGATTTAGGACAGAATTGTATACATATTGTGAGACCAAATTTTCCAGTGCTTTTTCAGAATATGTTATAATAACAATAACAACAACAACGATAATAATATTAATTGATAATGATAATAAACTGATAATGATAATGATGATAATATAAATGAGATATGAACCTCAGCATAGTAAAACAAACATTGAATAGGCTAATACTTTAAATTTTTACTTTATTCTGTAGTTAAAGATATGATTCTGGAATCTGTTCTCACTTATACGTGCTGAAAAGAACAGAATAAGGTTTGCTTAGGTCACCTTCAAGATCTTCTGACAAGATATATATACTTTTGACAGCTCATGAAATCCTACACTTCCATTTGTTAATAGTAACCATATCTGTAGGAACATGCAAGTAATTTATTTCAAGAGACAACTGATTCCATTTGAGTTCTGATGCTTGCTGCTCTGGATGTTAAAGTGCAGACATTGTTTGACCCAGGTAAAATAGTTCTCATTATGTTTCTTCACCTGAACAGAAAACACATTCCCTCTAAATTCCACCTTGGTTTATGTGCCCTGCAACATACGACTTATAAAAGCAGGTCTCACTCTTTGGGATCAGTCTTTTGTGCAGCCATCTGCTTTGTTTTATATATTTATATAATTCATATTTATTTCTAGGTTCTTTTAGAGAAGACACCCATTTGTTTGATGATTTTATTTAACTTAATTCACACTAAAATTTGTTTTATATGCTTTTTTTTTTTTTTTAAAGTGCTGATGTTAAAGGTTTTGGGGCAATTTATATCAAAGCAAAGAAAATTAATTCACTGATGACTTCCTTATTTCTACAGTAACCCAGGCTGTGTTACTATGTCTATGCAGTATGTTTGTTCTTGCTGTAAGATATAGTCCCTACTAAGTTTTAAATGCACTCTGTGTTCTGTCCTCGTACCTGTAGTTCTTTAGGCACTGACTGTTCATCTTCTACGCTGCATGTGTAGAACTGCACTGTGCTGAGCAGGTCAGCACGTACCTTAGGGCTATGTATGATTAGGATTCAGAAACACGTTGAACAGATTGCAAAATCCTCAAAGGACCTGGTTTGCTAGGCATTTGCAAAGCCTTTATGCCATGCACTATCAGCATACGGGTAGCAGTGCCCACCTCGTGATAGCTTCATAATTAGAGTGCCATCCCACTGACGTGAGTCTTAATTTGCTATTGGTTTGGAAAGGGCACTAACTCCACATGTCCATATGCTGGCAGAAGTGTTTAGCACTGGATTTTTATAATTGGATTTTTTCCCAACTGTCAATGGGAAAAAAAACCCAACCCAAACTAAAACCCCCCCAAAACTGAAAAACTGTAAGTGAAAGACTGCACATCTTCCAGTTCATCCCCTAGGGTACAGTCTCTCTTTCCCTCCTACTATTCGCTGCAGTAACACTGTGCACTGTTGTTTTGCTTTAGCTTCTTTTTGATGTGACTGCCCTCACAGACAGGAGAACCATATACACCCAACAAGTGCCTTTGGTAAGACAGGAGGACAGCCAGATAAGACAGACACCGAATTAGGGTTCCCTACCCCAGATGAGCACCCCAGACTTTGAACAGATATATTATGTGAAATGTGGAGCCATCAAGTGCCCCTATGAACAATCAAGGGAAAAGGGAGTCCTGCTCAGTGTGGCCTGCATGGGGGAGCCAGTGTATCATTCGCTAGCTCTGGGTTCTGTTCTCAGGACAAAGGTGTGTGATATTTAACTGGCCTTCCTGCAAGTCCTTTGCAGGATCTGAATATAAAATCCTTCAAGGACCTCACAGCTCTCTACCTCCAAGTAGAATTCAGCAAGAATTACACTTCTATCCTTCAATTGCTTGCTGATGAGATTATTTTGGTGTTGGTAGCTGGTATTTGTTAATCTTCCTACAACCAAGCCCTTTGCAAACCTTTTAAAGTGAATTTGTAAAATAAAATAGAAATGCAGTATTTTGCAGGGTGCTTGCCCAACCATCCATCCTGTGTTATGCCCAGGTGAGAATCTTGCAGTCAACAGGAATGCCGGATTCCTGTTATTGCTTTTGTCCACATGCTGCGTGCTTCATTCACATATGCTGCTGCAAGAGTGAAAGGGCTGCTCAATTTTCCATGTTCATTTAGTCTTCATTCTTTTCTGACCCTGACTATAAGCATAAAGAACTAATGACTACAAATTCCCTTTGTTGACTTTGGGATATTGTCTTGTGACTGCTGGGAATTTGTTTGTGTCCACATAGCTCACATACCGGTGGGTACTTAGCAGTGACAAGCTTTACCTACTGCGGCCTTAGACTAACTTTTCTGAAGTTATCTGCTGTCTGTCATCATTGATTTGTTTTGCGTTCTGTATCTGTAAATGGGACAGATCCTGTCCATGCCAGTGAGGAAGGAGAAAACCTCCATTTTTCTCATTTTCAGATCATTGCTGAGACATTGTTTATACTCTCCTCGATGTCCTATTTCTCTTCTTTCTCATGGTATTTACTTATTTCTCATGGCATATGCATCTCTACTTTAAACCAGACCTTCCAGTCAGTGCCATAATTAATAGTCTATGCTGCTGAACCGTATTGTGCTGCCACTTTGGAAACTGTAGCCTTAACAAGTCTATGTCAAAATCTTTGAGAACATCATTAGATTGTTGACCAAATTCTTCCATCCTCTTTTTCCTTTTTATTCTACTTTGTGGAATGGCTCCATCCCAGGGCTCTGCATAATAACCATTATATTTTCTTCTTTTTATATGCTGTCTCCTACTTCAATTTTTCACCATCAAAGTATAATATTCTTTTGCTTTGCTGATGGTTCCCAGCTTCCTCTCTCTCTTTCCTGATGCTTTGTGATGCTGCAGCCTATGTTTTGTCGCAGTGTTTGGCAGAAATTCAGAACCGAACACCTTAATTTTAAAATGAATTTGAGCAAGATGGAAGTAAAACTAATTATCTCATGGCACAAACTTGCAACAACCCCTTCTTCAAACATGTAATTTAATAGTCCAGTGTTCTTTGTTCGCTTAAAGATCTCAGTGTTATTTTTGGAACAATGTCTTTATTTTAAGGCTAAGTAACATATATAATCTGACAAGAGATGGGTTTATCACTTGAAGAATCCTGCTGGAGAGAAACCATTTATATTCCATTGCCAAAATGATGATGTTTTAGTCACTGACTATGTTAATCTTAGTATACTCAAAGAATGTGCTTATGCTGATGTTAGGAGTATACTTAGTCCAAACACTTCTTCACAATTTATTAATTTATTCCAAATTACTAAACCACGTTACTGATTTTCTCTAGATGCCTCAGCGTTTCTATTTTATATTTCATATTAAATTTAAAAGTTATTGACAACATTTCTTAAGCCACTCAGAGACACTTTTAGTGACCTTGCCATTGCAGTTATTCTCTCAAGGAGAGCAGGATATCACATCTTTTCCTGATGGTATTTGTCAGCCTCCAATGTTTGTCTTAATGGTTTTGGATGCAAGTTTATTAATTTTTTTAGGAACTAGTATTTGATACCCCCCCCCAACAGAGTCAATGACATTAAAATTACAGTTGAAAGTTTGCACCATTTATTGTGTTAAAAGGAAATATTGATGATATGTGCACATGCAAAATTACAAAGGAAAAATACAGTGGAGAAAATACTGATTCCTCACTAGTTACAGCAGTATAAATTTTCCTTTTAAAAATTCAAACAGTTGCTGAAGCCCTGCTTTTCTTGACTCAGGCTAGTACTTTGTTTTGTCTTGTTGCAACAACAGCACTTATGATGCAAACACTTCCATGTGCATTTGACTTAATTCTTGTGAACAATCATTTTGATCATAGTTGGGTTATTCAAACTGATGAGGCCCAAATGCATACAGTGCTTTATATTGTGTTTGCTTTAGAAAGAGCTCAGAGCATTTGGAAAGGTTATGTTTCTCTCACTTCCCTCCTCTTTTCTTCCATCTTTTCTCTTCCTTTCATGTACCTTTAGCTTAAATTCTTGACTTTTTTTCTCTGTTCCCTAATGGCCAAACAAACCTTTTGCCTGATAAAGGTGAATCCTTTATCTCTTTATTAGTCAGATTTTGAAATTTAGCTGGGGACCTAGTTTCTGTCATACAGATTAAGTAGTTTCTGTTGTTTAAACATAAAAAAATTTGTTTATTAGTCCACAAACATTTAGTAAGTAAAAAATGCTAGTATTTTGCTGAAGAGAGGTTCAAAAGTCGTGGAGAGCTAAGTGAGCTTGTTGACACAATGAGAGAAGCTGCCTAGATACTAAGTCGGTAGTCCTTGAAGAAAGGGAAGTGCAGAAAGTGAGAGAAAGCAGCCTGGCAGCTCCCCCTAAGTAGAGTCTGCTGCTTGTTTGCCTGCTGTTGTAATTCTTTGCCTGCCTTTATTTCCCAATTTTAAATGAATTTAAATTGTGAAGAGTATCGTGACTATATTGGCATTGTTTCTTACCAGCCAAAAAACACTTGAAGGTGTTTAAATATTCTGTGTCCAGTGTATATGACACATAAAGTGGCAGGGTAAAACTCCTCTTTCAGATTTTGAGTTAATAAAATACAATTAAGTAAGATAAAAATCCTCTTTTTCACACAAACGAGGACAAAATAGAGGTTATTTGCCTTTCTTTTGGATAATTTTAATGATAGTAGTATCTACAGGTTAGGGACTTGATTAAGAAAAAGATCTAAGTGTGTCAGAAATCAGAGACTATTGTGGCTTCCTGAAAGGAGTGTGCATCCCAGACTTAGGCTTCTGTCTCCAATTAAGTGTGCAGGGAATACCAAGCAATTGACAAAAACCCCCGACATCCTACTCAAAGGTGACAGTGTCTCCCTAAAGCATGGTTCTCACTGACATCCTTTTTCAGTGTTCAAGATAAAGCCAAGCTGTTCTACCTGTTCCAGTTCTCAGCTACAATACCTTGTCAATAGATATCTGCATTATTCTTTCAAAGAGGATTTTTTTTCTTCATTTTCTTATTTTTTAATGATAGTGGTGTTGCCTAACATACTATTCATAGTAGTTACTGAAGCCAGAGACCTAAACTGAAGATCCTCTTTGCCCAGACCCAGGGAAGGTCCCAGAACCTGGATTCTGTCTGGATGGAGTTGTCTCCTGAAGCCCAGACTCTCCAGTCTAACACTGGGAGAGTGTTGTGGTTTAATCCCAGACAGAAACTAAGCACCACATAGTACTTGCTCACTCCCCCCTGGGGTGATGGGGGAGAGAATTGGAAGGGTAAAAGTAAGAAAACTCATGGGTTGAGGTAAAGAAAGTTTAATAGGTAAAGCAAAAGCCACACATAGAAGCAAAACAAAATTCCTTCACTCCTTCCCATTGACAGTCAGGTGTTCAGCCATCTCCAGGAAAGCAGGGCTCCATCACTTTTAATGGTTACTTGGGAAGACAAATGTCATCACTCCGAATGTCCCCCCCCCCCTTTCCTTCTCCTTCCCCCAGCTTTATATGCTGGACATGACACCATATGGTGTGGGATATCCCTGTGGTCGGTTGGGGTCAGCTGGCCCAGCTGTGCCCCCTCCCAGCTTCTTGTGCACCCCCAGCCTGCTCACTGGTGGGGTGGGGTGAGGGGCAGAAAAGGCCTTGACTCTGTGTAAGCGCTGCTCAGCAATAACTAAAACATCCATGAATTGTCAACACTGTTTTCAGCACAAATCCAAAACACAGTCTCATACCAGCTACTATGAAGAAAATTAATTCTATCCCAGACAAAACAAGCACAGAGAGACACTTGCCTGTCTGCATTACCTATGGCTCAGGACTAGCTCTGGGAGAGGAATTTTGGATAACATACAGAGACTGTGGAAACCCAAATAAACTCCTGGAGGTAGGAAAAGGGGAAAGAGGAAGATCAGAAGACAGTGAATTACTGTAAATCAACTCACGAGGAGTAATTTTTAGTGAATAAATCAGTAAGTCATACTCAAAGGGTATAAGTATGATATTGAACTTGAAGCAAAGGCCTGTTCTCTTTCAGTAAAACGATGCCTTTTCAAAAACTGCATGGGGCTGTGTGAGAGAACCACAGTGTCCTGAGGCATCCTGGTCTAAACCTGATGAAAACCAGTACGATTCCACTGGGTGTTTAGAGAAAAGGGGAATGGGACATGAAGTTGAGTTGTGCAACACTTCTCATGCTTGCTAAAGAAATTTATAGCATGAGCTACCCATACAAAAGGTAGGCTAAAGCTAAATATGACGCAAGTCCTGGCAGAAGAGCACTCTGTACCTCTAGGTATGTTGCATTTGGCCCTCAGAAATTAGCAGGAGGATGTCAACTATTCGGAAAAAAAGGATTACTCTCTGCCCAATGCAGTAAAGTGATTAGGTGCACTGATAACTCCATTGCTTTCAATAGTACCAGTGTCATATTAATATTTATTTATGTACTATTGTTGTGGTTTAACCCGGCAGGCAGTTAAACACCACACAGATGTTTGCACACTTCCCCCCAGTGGGATGGGGGTGAGAATCAAAAAAGAAAAGCTAAAACTCATGGGTTGAGATAACAATTTAATATGACAGAAGAGAAAGGGAAAATACGTATTTATCTGCACTACAGTGCATATTTATATGCACTATATCTACATGCACGGTCAGACTGGGATCAACTACTTAATCTACCCTGAACATGTGTCCTGTTTGGGTCCAATACAATATTACTAAAAAGTGGCATTCCTGGAAAAAGTTGCTGTGTCCTCTAGTCGGTGTCCTCTAGTCAATATCCTCACACTTGCTCCCACTATGTGCTTGCATTCAAGAGCCTGAAATTAGTTCATGAAATAGGAGATATGTTTAAAGCATAACCTGTAAGTCAAGAGGGGCATCACATTAGGCTGACCTAATGGAAATTATTCCCTTTGTGAGCAAGTTGCAGACAATTCATTTTCTATGTATGACTGCAGGCAACTTAAGTTTAAGAAACACCTTCCATGTATTTTGTCATCCGTGAAAGGATATTGTCGCTTAGGTAAAGCATGATATACGTTTTTCTATTTTATACTTCAGTCTTTTGAAAAGAAAATTAAGCAAGTGTGCTTATCCTGTTGTTATGGTTTCAGGCTACCTTTAACAAGTTGCCATTTACCAAAGCATACCTCAAGGTACCTTTAAAAACAGCACTAAAATTTTGCTCGGAGCCCAGTACACTGCATATTGATTAATTTTGCTGTAGTGCTGCGACTGCTTAGTACTTTACTGTGATGACATACATAAATGGGTTTGTTATTGGAAGATACTGAGGTGCCATTAATGGCTCTTTCAACACAGCATGGGGTGACCTTGCTCAATTTTTCCATATAGAAACAATTGCTTATTCTGTATGTGTGTCACGCTTCCTCAGGAGAAATCATACAGGACAAAGTAAAAACCAAAGTTAATGCAGGTCAGTACAATATGCAGTATAGAAAGCTGCTGACATACTGCATGACAGTCTCAGATGAACCTTTCAGGTATCTTCCTTTGAGTTTTAAATTACCTTATTCATATGGTTTCAGATAATTCTGCCTTTGCTGTCAAAGTCCCTCTCATTCTCAGTGCTAGGACCCTACTCTAATGAAGTTATCATCAGTGTGAGTTTCCTACTCTTTGTTCACTTGTGAAACCAGCAGCACTAATTTTGGCAGATCAGAGTACTGCAGTCCCATATCTAATCCCAAAGGACTTCTGGATATATCCTTTCTGTACCCAGTTTTCCCTCAAGCTTACAAAGTGTTTAATTAACATACATATTTTGACACCTCATGACCATCTATCTGCTACTTTCGTGTTGGTTGCCTTCATAGAGCTTTGATTTCTGCTTTCTGTCCAGAATGACTTCCTTACTGAGCAATACTTTGGCGTTTGGGACTTATTTTGCCTTTCTGTTCTTCTTTTATGCAGGGTTGTGCCTACCTCCTGAGACAGTGCCACACAGCACTTCAGAAAGCCAATGTAGAGTATTAGGTCTTTTAATTTCCTTTGTTTTGACTGAACTATTACTGAACCTGATTTTCTGTCCTTACGTACTTAGTAAAGATTCCTGATTTGAAGTGTACCCATGCTAACTCTGCTAGACTTTATTCCCAGAATTGGCATGCTTGTTTGATCTTGTTACCACTGAAACATCAGTGGAGCTCCTGGAAAAGTTTGCAAGTTTTCTTTAACTGTCTCCACTTTTCTAGTCAACTTGCTACTACTTACACAGGTAAATGTAAGCATATGCAGAAGTGTGTGGATTGTTTTGTTAGTCTAAAGGACTGGAGCTTTCAAAATTAATTCTGTGTGTTTCCTGAATATTCCCTATTGTGACGCTGATTACTTGTCACTGGAGCCACTTGTTTTTACTATTTCATGCTTGCTTGCCTCTGATTCCTTTGACATTACCTGTTTACAAAGATGCTGTGGCTGCTAATTACAGATTTTGAGTGGCTCCTTTCCCTGTATTTTAACTGCGGTCCAGGCATTTGTTAGAACTTTGGTGTGTTGAGAAAAATCTTATGAACGCTAACTCAATAAATTTCAGTTCCATTGTATCAAAGTTTGAGGGCAGTAATGTCGTTGGCAATCTGCTTCACAAAGAGGGAAGTCTGAGCATGGAAAGACATTAAATCCATGACGGCAGTTTTCCTTTTTAAGCTTTGGAGAGTGTAATACAAACAGCAGGGACAAAAAAAAAGTAACAATGCAAAAACAGAAAAAATGTGTCTCCTTTCATATTGCAGTGCAGTTTGTTTTCAGTGGTCATCATTCTTAGTGATCACTTAAGCTAGAAAGAACAAAATGCTTCCCAAAAGCCATTATCTGCAGGTACTGGTGTGTTTGACCTTCATTTAAAAATGGCTTTGATTTGTAAGGCGGAATTTAGAAGTGGTATTTTTTCTTCAGTGTCTGTACCAAATAAGGTCGGGATTCAGCACCTTTCACAGTGTTAATTTAACCATGGAAAAGCTAATTATGGTCAGTTGCAACCTCAGTGGAGCTAAAATGCTTAGTAGAAAGTTTTTGTCTACAGATTTTGCCTCTTTTTATCACGTCAGAAGCTCGAAGTCTAATCTTGCATTACAAAGCTTCCATCCGCCTTCTAGAGTGGCTCTTTTGCTGTGTTACTGTTCCTCTAATCTTATTGCTCTTAGTCTTAGCAAAAGAAATGACCTGGCTGGTCCCTGGAATAGCTTAATAATTCAGGTATTGTTCCATAGTGCCTTTGAAATGTTTACCAGCGGGATACTTATTGACAATCTTTATTTTGCCTTCTTGGCATTTTTCTAACTACTCTCTTGTAAAAGTAAATCAACATATGCATATAGTAAACATTCTAGCAAGCTAATACAGCCATACTATCCCACAAGTAGGCAATATAGAGTATTAATAAATCATTGCATATCAGCCACATATTCTTCATACTGTAACTCAGATGTTTCTGGTAGCTGATACATAATATTGCCTCCTCTTCCCCACAGCAACTATTTACATGAAGTATATTGCTAATTTGCACTTCAATATTTTTGAAGTATGTGTCTCCATTAGGATGTGTTATACATTGCAAGACATATTGAAGGAATGAACTCATTTGTATGAAATAAGAATCAATTCTAACCTTGAATCAGATCCAGACAAAACGTTCTTAAGGTTCAGAAAACTTTATACTTGGCTATTTCATCTACCTCTGTACTTTAAGGATCTATGAGGATGGGGGGAGGGGGGGAAATAATGATGTACAGGTAAGATTTTCTCCAAAAGTCTATTTTTAATAATACTGCCTTACTAGTCCAAATTGGAAAACTTCAGAAATAATGAAAAAACACTATAACTGCTGATTCTAAAATGGAGAATCAATCCAATGTCTTTTGGATATCTATCCTTCATCAACACCAGTAACAAAGATTCCTGTACGGAATTAATCTGTGTCAGGTGTAAAAAGAAATCAGATGCTTGTTTTATTTTGCTCAGATACTACTTTGATGTATCTGGTGGGTCTCTTTAGTCTTAAAAAGTATGCAGATCTTTTTTAGAAATTCTCAAGCTTCATGAAATGACTAACTTAACTCTTTCTATACCAAATGATCTTTAGCTGAGGCAAATGATACTCCAGTGCTAGTATTATGTATAAATAACATTTTATTCAGAGCTCAAAGATGTGTTGGTCTCAATAAACAGAATATATAATTATGCAGCAGGAAGTGGCTAACACTAGTTTGATTATTTTTTAACTAGTCAGAGTTAATTTTCCATGAAAAGGAAAGAAGTTCAATTTCCTGTTATTTGGCATTGTTAAGCATTTAAAATTTAACAAAGCCATCGTCAGGTTAATTAGATATTTTAACTATGATATTTTTCTTATGATATTAGGTGCCACAATGATGGATGTAAGACAGGAATGTGTATTCTCTAGGTCTTCTATTGACTTGCAGGGCATCAACGGTGGATCCTTGAAATCAACTGTGTTTGGAAAGATACTTTAAAATCTCAAAGCTGATGCATAGGATAGGATAGGATAGGATAGGATAGGATAGGATAGGATAGGATAGGATAGGATAGGACAGGATTGGATAGAACATTTCATTTGGAAGGGACCTACAGTGGGCTTCAACTACTTGCTACTGATACAGTTTGGAACACAAGGTAAGAGGTAGCCACATTGGAAACACAGCACATGGATCTCACCACTTACGAGACCTTTTTTCCCTCACACAGAGCAGACTTATTTCAAGGTGAGTAACTAGTTATAACGTTCTTCCTGAAGCATGAGGAAGCTAACTAAAAGCCATAATTTTTTAATTAGAATTTTGGGAACACATTTTCACATTTTCCTCAATTAACCAGTTAAATCATGGTTCTTTTTGTGGAGCTAGATATTATTTTAAGGCAGCTGTGTTTCCATTACTTAAAAGAATGACACTTTTGTAGCTGCTGAACTATGACCATGTTCCACACTGATGCAATGACCTGTCAAACGTTGAAAGTAGGATCATCTATGAGCAGAAGGAAACTGGAGCTCAGAGGAGCATATATGATGTAGTATCATAATGATGAGGGTGAAAAAAAAGATGAGCAAGCAGGCTTAAAAATATCAGTATTCTTTAATGGCAGGCTTTTCCCTTTTCAGTCTGAGAATAGAAAAGTTTTGGCCAAAACCTATTGAGAGTGACTCCTCCTGAGGATGATCCAAATGTCTAAAACTTCATCTGTCTCCTTTATGCTAATATTTGTAGTGTGCAGCAGAGAACAGAAAAGCCCCGGAAGATGTAAAGGCACCAATGCAAATCTGAGCTGCTGACTCTCTGCAGCTGCTTTGGGCTGACATTTTGTAATAAAAGTTTTCTAGGTCGAGGGGAACACAAAATGTAAATAGCATGACTGTCAGAAGAAAATAATAATTGTAAAATCAGCTTGGTTTTACTAATCTGTCTGTAAGTTGTTCTTCGTAGCAGGAGTAATGAATTTTTAACCTGGAAATAACTTAAGTATACTAATTCACAGCATCATTACAGGATATTTACAGACAGGATGCAGTTTCATGTTTACGACAAGTTCCATACTTATGAATTTTAATTCTGTGCTGGATAAAATTCATTCTTTCATTATCCAGCTGTGAGATCAGTGCAGAGCATATAGGGTAGCTGTAACACTTCTACAGTGTAACTTACGCAAGATGAAAAATTTGTGGTAAATAAGAAATTAGTGACATTTTGAAGACTTGCAGAAGAAGCAAAATGATCAATTTCTTCATACAACTGAAGAGCATCTGTGGAGCGAGGCGGGGGGAGGTGTAAGTGTTCCACTTTAAATAGCAGCTGGTTTCACATCACTGACTGACAAATCTGAGATTGTGATTCACTGGCTAGAAAACTTTGGCATTCTAAGCCTACTATTAACCTTCTGCAGAGGGCAACTGGGAGAAAAAAAAACACAGGCAGGAACAATTCAAGCACTAGCAGCGCCACCGCCTTCAGAAGAAATCAAAAAGCTGTACATCAGCTCAAGTTACCACTCACCAGATCATAAAAGCATTGCCTCTTGCTCCTCTTAATTATGGTGCTGCAGCATTTATTCACAGGCATAAACTGTGATTTGTATCCATTTGGGAATATGAGACCACACCAGTTGATTATAGTAGTACAGTAACTATTCTCCTACACAAGAAAAAAGGTGACATGTCAGATTGAAAATTGTCAATGCTGTTTTTTATCTATTCCTAATAAAATACGAGCAAGCCCTTGTCATTCAGGTTGTAGAATATATGTTAGGTCTATTTCTGCCCAAGAGTCAAGGCATTTCGAGATCAGGCTGTGGTACCCAGATAAGATCTTTATTTTATAAACTAATTCCATGCAAAGAAACACAAACAGCATGAACTGAAATATAGTTATATTCTTAATATGTTATAGTCTTAAAATAAGAACATTGCAGAAACTTGTTGGAAAACATGGGAGATCATGCAAAAGTCATCATTATCCATTTATTACTTCAGCTGTATCTCTGCGATACATCTGCTCCTGTATTCTTGCTGGTCACTTCAAAACAACAAAGCCTCTGCTAGAACCAGAGAGAAACTATTGCCTTTCATAAGTTTAATAAAATCTTATGGATTTTTAAAAGATACCAAGCTGATTGACAGGGTTGTGTTACTCATCTTGCTGAATGATTCAGTAGTCCGGGTATTTAACCCAGAGGAAAACCGGACGGTTTTATGAAGTAGTACTGTGCAAGATCAAGTTCCTTATCACCAATAAAAACTTTACATTAGTCAAAGTCAAAGCTACTTTTTGTCCAGGAAACCTTATACGAGATATTTTCTTGGAATGGCCTCTAGGGATAGGAAGTAGCTTTGGATTGAGACATCTGCATTTAGGTGTCTGCCATGTAGCTGTCTACATACATGTGAGGTAATGGTATAAGTTCCCTTGGAAGTCAATGGAGACCTTGTCAGCACAGGCAGAGCCTGGCAGCCACGGCCCGTCCCACCGCCCCAGCCAGGAGCAGGGCAGCCAGTGGGCACTGGGGCAGCCCCAGCCCTGGGCATCAGGCAACAACTTGGGGACAAGGATGGGCTGGATCAGCATGGCCCGTGGCTGGGCAGGGCAGGGCTGCGGGGAGCTGATGATCAGTCCTGCTGCAGCGTCACTGGGTCAGGGGCTGATGGCCTCAGGGGCTGAAATGGGGTCCCTGGCCATGGGTAGGGTGGGGGAGCCCTGGGGGTTTGGCCAGGGACAGTCAGGCCCATTACTGGCCTTTGAACTACGTTTTGCTTTTTCCAGCTCAGCTCAAAGCAGTCACAAAGAAATGATGCAGAATTGCTAACTCAAAATCACTCACACTTCCTTTACTAAAGGGAGAGTGTACCTGTGAACTACCTGCACAGATCCAAGATAACCTCCCTTTAGTGAGAATTAGTTATTTTCTGCTATGTTGTGCTTTCACCTTTCTTCCCCCACCGTTTTCCCAGCTCTCCTCCCTGCCCCCACGGAGAGAAAATGCCAGCACAAAATGGCAGAGCAGAGCTCTCCTGCTAATGAGGTCACGGGGGCTTTGGTGCTAGCAGCAGGAAGCAGGGGGTTTTCTGGGGTCCATGAGCACCTCGCTTCATGCAGCTTCCCTTACCCTCAGAGACAGGCACCCCCAGTGAGATCATCTGGGCAGCAAGAGGTTTTGTGGTGGAGAAAAGTGTGACACCTTTCTCCCTGTCAACGTCTCTCTAAAATCCCAGCAACTCTCCAGTGAAAAGATTTAATACTATTATAGTACTTGACAGTATTATGGTTATCAACAGCTTGATAAATATTTATGATTAATAAAATTCCTGTTTTTCCTTCAATTTGTTTCACTGTTTTCTTCAATGAAGAGGCAAGAATGACTCTTCATTCTGCTTCCATCTAAGCAAAACATTAGTACAAAGATAATTATTGATCCAGCCCTAACAGTTGCCAACTAGCTTGTTGCAGAATTGTCAACAATAGTCGAAAAAGCCTTGAACTATCTTCCGTGATTGAGCGCACATTTTATATTTGGCATCGCTGAAGTTACTTTTCCTGTACTTCTAAGTTAAAATTACTGAGATGGGAATTGGAGACCGAACTCTCAAAATATACTTATCCACTGTACTTTGTAGTGAAGTGGGAGATCTGATTCACTATTTTTCTGTCTATTTTCCTTAGGGAAGCTCATAAGCCTGTATTTTCTTCTCTCCTCCCCTTCTCCCCCCACCCCCACCCCCCCAAAGAGACTGCAGTTTTCCCAGAATTTTAGCCACCACAGCCAATAAGTTGAACATAGCTATGGGATGCTGAAGTGGGATGCTGAGATAATGAGTAGAGAAGTAATTCCATTATGGCATGTTGTCTTTTAAAATTAGCCAAAGGTGGGAGTATGGAATATTTTTTTTCTTTAGCAGAGTATGTATGAGGAGAGGATAGTAAGAGCTCCTTTCAGCTGATAACCAGAGAGGTTTGCAATTGATCTGAGCGTTTTCTGAACTACCTCACAGTCTCCCTCATGCTAAGAGGTATAATAAAGCCTAACTGGTAAAGCTAGGTGTCTGTTTACTTATGACTTCTGACACATTTTATGTGAAAGCCTTGATTGCTTACTACCCTAGAAGAAGTGATTACTGATGATACGGAAAGTTGAATTCCAATTTATTGTGAAAATTCATTGGTTGTAGTGGGTTTATGGCCCTAACTTAAAATTTTGGAAAATTTTAGAATTTTCATGTGGTCCACAGAGGACATTTCCAAGGTCAATGGTAGTAGTAAAGTTTAAGGAAATAAAATAGAAAGCAGTTAAAGATGATCAAAACTAGAATTATGTAGTTCTGGAACTTCACAGTCCATTCATTCCATACATCTGGAGTACTGCGCAAATTTATGATTTCTTCTATTTTTTGGTGTCTTATGTAAGCAGAAAAAGTTTGAAATCAGTTCTATACACTTAGGGAAGAAATTTAGAAGATAACAAGATCCAGTAAAATATTTAATGTGATAAACTGGGGTTGGTCATTTGTTACCAGAGATGCATTGCTGGTTCTTCAATACACCAGGAAAATGCAAACTTAATTAGTACATATCCAAAAGTGTAAATAGGGGAAAAATCACTCTTAGCTGTAAAACAAATAAAATGAAAAATGCCAAGGATTACTGATGAATGAATTAGTTAATCTGAAAAGAGCTGGGTCAAAATAAAAGTTACATTGTTCTACAAATCTGTTAATCTTTACAAGGTAGGGATATCTGAATCAACAAATTTGTGTTTGAATCAAGGAATTTGGGAAACTGTTTTCTTTTCACCCTCTTATGCAAAACTTTGGATCTTAGTGGAGGTAAACCAAGACTGGTAGGAACCCAGTCTAGAACTGCTGAATGAAGACTGGCATAAAATACTAAAGCATTATAGTATTGTTTCATACGCATTTTCTGCTTATTCTATAGCAAAGTATCAAATAGACATCACTAGACTCTATCAAGACTCAGCTAGGATGCATAAAATGTATTCTACGTGTAGGCAGTTTTTAAAGGACACACTTTTTTACAATTATGAGCCTCCAAAAGAGCAAACACAACATTTAAAATTAATACCCTTTGAGGACTAGAGGAAAATATTGGCATTTCTATGTTTACAGTGGCCTAAATCATTCTTTCAAGTAAAATCAGCAAGGAATAAGGGTTGGTTTTCTTGTTGTTTGTTTGAATTTAAAACTGTAATACTCTCTTAAAAAAAGAAAATATTTCTTTGGGACACTAAGAAGGTTAACAATAGATTTGCAGGCCAGAACAAGCATCATTTACTGTTCTTTATGTATTGAAGGGCCACAGTAAGGTCTCCCCGCAGCCTTCTCTTCTCCAGGCTGAACAACCCCAACTCTCTCAGCCTTTCTTCATAGGAGAGGTGCTCCAGCCCTTGGATCATTTTTGTTGCCCTCCTCTGGTCTCGCTCCAACAGGTCCATGTCTCTCCTGTGCTGAGGGCTCCAGAGCTGGACGCAGCGCTGCAGCTGGGGTCTCACCAGAGCAGAGCAGAGGGGCAGAATCACTTCCCTGGACCTGCTGGTCACACTGCTTTTGATGCAGCCCAGGATATGTTTGGCCTTCTGGTCTGCGAGTGCACATTGCCAGCTCACGTCCAGCTTTTCACCCACCAGTAACCCCCAAATCTTTCTCCACGGGGCTACTCTCAATCCCTTCATCCCCCAGCCAATACTGATACAGGGGGTTTGCCCGAACAATGTGCAGGACCCTGCACTTGGCCTTGTTGAACCTCATGAGATTCACATGGACCCATTTCTTGAGGTTGTTTAGGTCCTTCTGGATGGCATCCTGTCCCTCAGGTATGCCAACCTGGTGTCATCTGCAAACTTGCTGAGGGTGCACTCGACCCCACTGTCTATGTCACTGATGAAGACACTAAACAGTACTGGTCCCAGTATGGACCCCTGAGGGACACCACTTGTCACTGATCTCTGTCTGGACATTGAGCCGTTGACCACTGCCCTCTGGATGCGACCACCCAATCAATTCCTCATCCACTGAACAGCCCACCCATCAAATCCTTATCTCGCCAATTTAGAGAGAAGGATGTTGGGGGGGTCTGTGTCAAAGGCCTTCTCCTTTGTTTTGTCTTTCCCATATGCTCCACAAATGGACTAAGAGCAACAAACTAAAAATTAGTTACACAGGTTTCACAGAAAAATCTTTCCAGGCAGCTGCTAGGGAATTTTTTACCCAAGAAATTTATTTGGTGTCAGCAGACTACCTTTCAGTGGAATTTTGGAGCCATTATTTCAACAGCCTTTTGAATCTAGTCTTAGCAGCTGTGCAAGTCAAAATGTCACAATTCTATCCATACCATTGTCTTTCCTGAAACTTTCTAGTAACTCTGCGGTTAAACTCTGCTATTTTCAAATCTTAGTTATGGAAATTTTGCCAGCACCTCAGTTGTTAAAAATAATTAAAAATAGCTTAATTTGAAAATAAATTCTGTGTTAAAGTGATTAGCTTTTTTATCTTGAAACCTTTGCAAAAAACATTCAGGAAATGAAGAAACATATGTAAGATTAAGTTATTCTACAGACTGCTAGAACGTAACTCACAGCTACCTGGACAGTTGGTGGACAATGCTGTGTTACATAGAATGGAGATAACAGGGTGTGATGAAGCCTGTATATAGTTTTTTGTAAATTAAAAAATGAAAGTATTTTTCAAAGGACCCCAAAGCATTTTAAAATTATGAAATGCCTGTCTAGAAGGAACCTGAGGAACTTGAAAGACGAACCAGCATACCAAGGCTGTAAGATGCTGAGCCAGCCCCAACCCCATCAATGCTAGATGCTCAGTCCTTTCAAAAACTATTATCTTCATTGCACTCCCCTGGAATCCTTCCACATCATGTGCTCCTTTCTTAGATGGGCCACCCTGTGCTTTCCTGAACTGCAGTGGAGGGCTGGAGAGCAGGTGCTCACCCACAGGACTTTCTGTCTCTGTTGTCCTGCATCCAGTGTGCCTCTCAGGACATCCCACATCACTTTTCAGAAAAGGTGTCACACTGTCAACCTGTCTTAAAATGTGAATAAAGTTTAACTTGGAATAAGTCAGTCCTGCTGCAGCCTCCATCTCTCTCTGTCCACATCTCTCTCCTCTGAGTTGAAAAAGAATCTGCCAAAAAAACTTGTCACCTTTGCTTCTTTGATATGGTTTACAGTGTAGCTATACCAATAATTTTCCATTGCAAAAAGGAAGAGGATGTGGCAGCAGGAGAACAAGACTCTTCCTTATGATGGCATGACTGTTTTATGTTAGATTAAAATATTTATTGAACTACTTTTAGCCTCCTATTATACTTACAACCCATTATTAGCCCCAAGCTTTTTCTGTAGAGCTCCTTCCTAGCCAAGTTAGTTCTTGTTTTGTCTTTTTTTTCCCTTTCTAGTTTTATTTTATCTTACTAACTTCAGATTGAACAAAACAATTTCTTCAGTTGAGCAAAACAATTCTGAAGGTAGTTGTCTTTCCTAAAGTGGTTCCTAATGACCCAGCTTGCTGTTAGTGCAGATTTTTTGTGTGCTGTCTCCTCCAGCACTCAAGCTGTTAGTGAAAACCCAAAACAGGCCTATAAAAGAATTCGATAGGTACAGCCTCCAAAGATAGCCAGAAACTACTGAACACTACACTTTGATCAGGTTTTTTTTGTCCAGTCTTTTCACCATTGTAAGATAATTTTAGCTGCATTTCCATACTAAAGATACGAAACATCTTTTGCTTTCCCTATCGACTACACTGTCAAAGATGAGATGATTTTGACAGGGTATGCTTTTGTACTTCCTTTTGAGATGTCTCCTATCATATTTCCTTCAGGGGCTAATTAAATGATTGTTTAATAGTTTGCCACAGAATCTTTCTGGGTTCATTATGTACAGATCTACTTTTTCCTCATTCTGAAGAAAAAAGACTGTATTTACTGTTCTCCAGTCTTCCAGTGTTTACTGTCACCTCTCTCTCCCCCCTCAAGTTATCTTAGATAATTAATTGCAAATGATTCAGGGATCACTTTTGCTACTTCCTTCAAAAGTGTGGATTGAAATCCATCCCATTTACTGTCTTGAATACGTCTCATTGTTCTAAGTATTCTGTAACTTGTTCTTTCCTCTGCTGGCCTGAGCTACCTATTATAAAGATTGTGCTACATGCATGGTTGCTATTAATCTTTTTGTCCAAAGGCTCATACCAAAAAGGCAGTAAGTATTTTGCCTTCATTAGTAGTATTCATTATTTATTCACACTCCCTTCTAAATAATTGATCTATATTTTCCCTCAGCTTGCTCCTAATGAAATATAATGTGCTTTCTCTTCATATTGCTTTCTTTGTGTCTTGGTAAGTAGATCTTAAACCATATCTTTTCTGCATTTTTTGCCTACATTATTTTGCTGTTTTTTTAGAATCCCCCTCATTCATGTGTTCATGCTTCTGCTTTTTGTGCAATTCTTTGTTATTGGTTTATTCATGACTGCTGAATGCTGCTATGGGGTCTTCTGCTTTACTTATTGTCTCCTCTCCACCTCACATTGTCACTGCCTGTGATACTACCTATTTAGAAGCTGCAACCTTCTTTCTGTATTCTCTTGACCCACCTCGTTATTTCTCTGCGTTGTTGCACTGAGTAACTGTGGACTCCCACTTCTCTCTCTTGGGCATTTGCTCCTTATGATGGGCTCTAAAAAAATTCTATTGCAGAAAGATCTGTAGCTATGTTTGTCCCTCATAAAGGAGAAAGAAAAGGTAGAGACGTTACTTTTTGATTAATGCAAATATATACAAACAGATAATCCACTAGACTGGTGTAAGTTACTCAATAAACTTATTTTTCCATGTGAATGAGTTTTTATTTTAGTCACTAAATGATATTGCTTCATTGTAATATTGCTTATGGACTACTTATGAGTCATTTGCATCAAGTATAGCATTGTATATCTTCTTGTAATCTACCTGCCTCATGTAAGGCTTCAGTTACATGGTTGCTTGATTCTCAAAAGCTTTTCAGGGCAGTCCTCAGAAATTTCTGATGCACGCACATATTCTTATTAGCTGTGCACCCATCACATCGGGTGTGGTGCACAATGAACAAAAAATGCATTCTTGGCATTTGTAAAAGGTAAATTGGAAAGTAGCATTTTTTTCTTTGAATAATGAAAAGGTTAACGGTTAAGTTAATTGTTAAATAAAATCTTAATGTTTAAGATTCACAACAAATAAAATATATGCCTTTATATCTGCTTGAAGGCAATACTCAAGCTTCCCTACCATGTATGAGAACTGTAATTTAACTGCAAAGTGAACTGTGCCAAAGCATTTGAATTATGTGTTACACTTGAATACTCATAAAAATATCCCTACATTCTTCATAACCCTTACTACATGGACCTATTTTGGTCCCACGTTACAGCAATTTCTTGCCTTTTAGAAACCAGTCTCTGAAATGCTGCCATAAAATTGTCTTATCTGTCCCCCATTGCCTTCATTGTTGAATCCCTTTGATAACTTCCTCTGCATTTCCAGCTGGGTTCACTTTTCTGGTATTCCAGTCTCTGACTTTCCCCTGCTTTCATACATTCTCAGTTGCCTTAATCCAGCACCATTTAAATGCTCTCTTCAGTTTTTTATGTTTATATTTGCCTCCTGGAGCTCCCTTACATCTTTGGTAAGCCAACTTCCACCCTTCTCTTTGAAATTGTTCTTGCAGCGGTGATAACATAGCCATCAAACAAAGAAGTGAAATGAATAAATATTATAATCCTCTTTCTTGACAAACATGTCTTCCTATTAGATGAAATATCATGTCAACAGGATTTTTATTTAAATACTTTATCACATGAGTTTTTAAGATCTCAAATGCAAAGAATAGAAATGTTGCTGCAGTTCTCAGCAGAACACAAATGCTATTTTGCAGTTCAAAGTTTCAAGAGGATCTTCATATAAATTAATTTTCTTCTTTTTTCCTATCAAATGAACCAGATGTTTTCCATTACAGCACTTGTGTATCTCCAACTTCTGGTGCCAGAAGTCCACAGAGGAAAAGATTTTACTGCAGGAGGCAATGGTAGGATCCTATGCTGCATGGAGTGAGTAAATGTCAGGCTTAAAATTCTAGCAAAATGCTGTGATGTTGGGCCAACCACCCAACAACATGGCAATCTAGAGAGACTTGAAAACAAGTCACGTTATTAATTATTTTCCTGCCAGAATTTAGGATTTATTAAATTTAGAGACAAAAAGCAGTATAGAGTTACTTTTAAGTTTCCACTCTAAAGTGGGAACTCATGTTGTATGGCATTTCCTAGAGGTGAATGGTCAACAGTTCTGGGGAGTAATTTTTGCTTTTTTGTTGTTGTTTTAAGACAACAGTAAGTGCCTATTAGAGGTGACCCAACGATGAGGACAAGGATTTATAATAAGAATTAAATATTTCTTATTTGCTAATGCCTAGCTTTGTTTTCAACTATGTGAGGAAGTTGTATTTGCTAACAAAAAAATATTCTTGTCCCTGCAGAAACTTTCAGTTATAGAACTTGCAGTCTGATCCACGTTGCAGGGAAGTAAACGACAATACTTCCATAGAGGGCAATAACAGCAGGATAGACATGGTAATTCATACAACAGTCTGAGTACAGACCCAGAGGGGAAAAGAAATGGAGAAAAGCATTTGTTTAAAAACTTTTATTGGTTCACACCTGACTCTGGTGCTCTTAGTAAAATCAGTGTAGAGGCTGTAAAGGTAATGAAACCTATGACGAAGTTCCTGGATAGGCCATGCACATTCTGAAGTGTGGAGAGAGTTCAAGGTTATCACTAATAGACTTGATATGTGAGTTTGAGATCTTTAGTATGTAACAGTGAGTCTTCTGTGAGACCTGTGAGAGACAAGCATCAGCAAGAGAAAAAAGTGGAAATGCCACAAGAATGCTGTTGTGAGACTCAGAGCTGATGTATGTAGATTCAGTACAGGGTTATGTAAATTCAATACAGTTAATAATCGCAAAGATAAAATAATAAGTGATCCTAACTACGTTGTATTTGGAACCTAGTACTTGATTTTAGATTACTTTTTCAGATCCTACACCAGAATGTGTGTATTGGAGATTTGGAATACATATTAGGAAAAAGTCCAGTGCTTTGGCCATTTACAGCTAAGTCTCACAACTAAAAGCTAGAAACTGACTTTTCAGTAGTGCTCTCTGCCCTTAGTCACATTTGAAAGGTTTTCTCTCACCAGCCAGCAATTTTGCCAGTGAAAGACTGGCAAACCTGAGGATAATTCTTCTTGTCATTTCCTTCTTTGTCTAGTACTGGATTAAAACCAGTATAAAATATTAAGCTATGTGCATTTAAATGTAGGTGCTATTTTTAGACCAACGTCCATTCCAGCTGTAGAAAAATTCCTGTCAACTAAGTTATAGCAGAGATGGCTGTGGCTGAAAGTGATTCAGCAGAAGTTTAGCCAATGTTGAAGATGTTATTCTACTCTGATCTGCCCAAATATAATCGATTTAGATATCAGTTTTTAGGGCCATAAAAATAACAATGGTTCAACACTGCTAAAGATTTTGAGTTTCTTGTTATATTTCAGCTAATATATGGTATTAGAATTCATGGGCAAGCCTGCACAAGCATGTCTAAGAAATGAATAGATGTTTTCTTTGGCTATGATCCCATATGACAGTGATCACAGAATCCCAGAAAATAATTTACCTGCTCTACTTCCTTCAAGTTTTAGGCCAATCCTGATAGGTGCTTGTTCCTGGAAATATTTAGAAATGAACTTGTGACCAATGTATGATAATTACCTAACACTATAGTCATACAGGAAGTCTGAATGCTTCTCTAATATGTTTTGCTCAAGAGTGAAAAGAAATGGCTTTTTGTTTATTCATAAGAAGTCCTCTGATTCAGGATGTTGATAAGGTTCCAGGCAGTTCCGTGCCTCAGAGGGACTCTCAAAAGGATTGCTGGTTCCCATCATAAAAATGAAAAGCACCCATGGTCTCTTTTAAAAAACTCAGTTGCAAGTTTTCTTTGATTTAATTTACTACTGATCTCAATAAATGTTTCCCTGATAGTATGTGCTGATAGTAGTTAATGTGACAGGATATGTTTCAATTTCTAGAAATAGAAATTTACCGTTTATTTAGGCTAGTTCTTATAGAATCTTCAGCAGCATTTCAGTTTCCAAAGCTGTCCATTCTGGAAATATTTACACAGTTTTGTTGAGTGCAAAACATGTAATCTGGTCTTCCTTTTCAAAGCTTCTCAGCCTTTCACCAGAAGATGCTGAGATGGATTGTGGTTCAACTAGCTGTAGAAACAATTCTAAGAAAAAAAATCCCAAGCAGGAGGAAATACTGTTTTAAAATCAGGTGGCTTGTATCTTCAGTATTTGAATTAACATCTGCTTATGCTTTTTAAAAACATAACTATTATCAGTTTTAGGGAGGCTGAAATTTTGGAGTTTGTCCTCATGTATTGTAGAAGCCCGTAGCAAAATATATTTTTGTTAGAATGTCCCTCTATCTGTAAATACTGCTTACTCTGTTGCTTGTTGAGTAAAATTGAGTTAGTTAAGTTAATCACTTTCAACAACTGTTTTCTGCCTTTTACCTTGAAATTCAGGTGCATTTACAATCATGTGATTGTTAAATGTCTGGAGAAAGTGCAGGTGTTTTGGTTGCATGGGCAATGTTGAAACTGAAGCTTTAAGACAAAGTTTCCTGTATTACTTCATATGTACAAGTAGTTTTTGAAAAACATTTCAGCTTTGCTGCAGGTACTGCCACAGGAATATTTGTAAGAAATTTTTGTTCATAATCCATCAGTAAATTTCTGGCAGATTTTTGTCTTCAGTGAAGACAGCAATGAAGCACAAAACTGAGCATTTGCTGTGTCAGAGGGGATCTTCCTACTTCATAATTTCCTATATTTTCAAACCCTATGCCCTGGGATATCACCGAACTACTGAAATCAGCCTTAGTTTTCTTTTCAAAATGTACTCCCTTTCTCATTATGGCCTTAGCTTTAAAGAAATGGGATTGTAAAAAATACTTAGAGTTATTTTTAAGGACATGCAAGATCTGAGAATTTTAGGGATTTATTTTCAATCATTTTTACATAAATAAGAAGTTAACAACAAAAATATTTCTTTTTTTTATTTAAAGGAAAATAGGAAAGCTAGGATTTTCATATAACCAAGGAATTATGGTTAAAGCTCAGCTATCTAATATAATGAGTTTCACTGTAAAATCAGAAACATTGCCAAGTACTGTTTGACTTTCTTATCTTTTCCTCTTCATTTTGCTTATTTTCCTGTCTGCTACAGAAGTTTTTGATGGGGTCATTAATTTGCAGGGTGAAAAAAAAATCTCTGGCTATGCAGGCAGTTAAATCTATTGTTGAAGCTTCCAAATTGTATGAAGCATAATTGTGACATCTGAAAGAGGAGGTAAAGGATGTAAGCTAAAAATGGCACTTTTTGTGATTTGGATAAGTTTAGCTACATTTGCACAGTGAATACTTGCAGTAAAGCCACATTTAAATAACTTTTGAAGCTTGATTTTAAGTTTTTGTAGCTAAGATGGTAGTAAGTACTGAAGATCATACTTGAAACAGTTTATAAGAATTGGTGTTTGGGAAAAACTGCAAAATTCAAATCAGGTCAATATTATACTTTTACATTAGTGCCTGGATTACTCTATTGATTTAATATGCTAACTTCAAAAATTATGTTCTGGATTGAAATTTTATTTTCAAACACATTTAATGCTTCAGTGAATTTAAATCTGGGGATTTAGACTAAACTCCTTTAACCGTCTTAAAGCATAGCTGAAAATAGAGTCAAAGAGCATTACTAATTCTAACAAATAAAATTCTCAAGTTTAAATTTTTTTCCTTACGCTGATGTGATACCAAATGCAGAGCTCAATTCTTTCCATGCTTCTAGTCCTTATTGCTGACAATTTTGTTAAAGAAGCCTGCTGTTGTTTCACTTGAAAAACATCCTTTTTGCTTCACCCTTTATTCCGGGCAAATGCCGAACTTTCAAGATCACATTGAACAGAATAATGATCAGCTGTTCCCAGAAGCATTGTTCAATTCAAGGCTAAATGTCTTTTTGTTGAGCATCTACTTTCTTAACACAAACAGGAAATAGATGCCTGTTTCATATATGGTCTTTGGTATTTCTTTCCCTCAATAATCCAATGTTACTTTCTTTTCAGAACTGTTATGTGCATAATAATAAATCAAGGAAAATGATTGTGCCGCATAGAAAAATTAATTCAGGTGACTATGACTGATTCATTGTGTCCATGACCCAAATGCATATCACAATCTGTTAAAATTGAAGTGAGGTTAGAAAAAACCCTCCATATAAGCATGAAAGGTATGCAGAAGGGTGAAAAAAATCTTAGAAATCGTATGTACTTTGCTTAAACAAGAATACTTACAATCTTCTATTGTGTAGATATTTCTCCTTCCTTTCTGTCTAATACAGAACCCTGTTTTGAAATATGCTTTAGGTTGATTGTAACTTTACACACAGAAACAATAAGAATGACTTCAGCAGACTTCCCTGCTCGCTCGATTTGCTCATTTGTAATGTCATCCTTCCCAATCATGCTTGTCTCTTCTGATATACTGCCGCTCATGAAAACTGGGAGCTCTGTAAATGTCTCCATAATGACTAGCTCACTGAAGCCCTGGTCCTTGATGGCAGCTACCATAATGCAAATAATAAATAATAGTAGTGTCTGTACATAGCTACAGCAAAGTCAGTGAAGCAATACATGTTCCTGGATATACAGGGATTCTAATAATATATTGGATAGGGGTTATATCTTTTCCCTTTATCACATGGCACTGTGTCAAAGCAGGAACCAAAGCTCAACTTCTACAATCTATACTGGAATCTTTACTGAGTTCAGTGAATCTCTGTAAGCATACTGATCCATTCTTCCATATCTATTGAGAGAAATACTTCTATCCTTTTCAGTCTGTATACTTCAGTGATGTTACATGCACATTAACTGCTCTCTTTTCTATAAAGAAATGATTAAGCAACATTGGGAGGCATCTTCTAAATAATGTATTCTGAAGTTTTAACAGTATATGCTTAACTCCTATTCTTAATTCCATTTTATTTAAATACCATAACCTGAAATTCCTATACCAGAATAAATCTTGAAGAGGGCTGAATGAATTTTCAAGCAATGCCTGTCAGTGTTACTTAAAGGTTTGACCCTGCAGATTCTGAACTCTAACACCCTCATTACAATAATTGTAATGACATTTTCAGGATGCAGTGATTGAAGGATCTGTGGTCTTAACTGTTTTGAATATGCTTCATTAGGCTAAAAGTCTAAACTTTTAACATTGAGATGCCTCAACAGTAGTCATTTTCCATGTATTGCCATTTGGTAATGATGTGCCTTAATAAAAGACTTCATTTTGTAGCCACACCTCCGCCAGACATCTTTAACATGTATGTTTCTGTAGAAAATTATGGTATTCAATAGAAACTGCCCTTGCTTTCAAGAAGCACTAGATTTAAAGTCACAGAAAGAAGTAATTAAATTTAATAGAAACTGTAACCTCTAAACAAAGGTATATGATATGTGTGTGCCCATGTGCTGCATTCTTAAAAGAAACCCTAAAATAACACCAGGATTAGAAAAGCAGTTCTTTAATTTCAAAGGTTTGATTGCCAGCAGTGAACTAGAAAAGGAAATGTTTTCAATCAAGACTTTTTACATGCACTGGATCTCTACATCAGACACCCTAATTTACATTTTGGAATCACTTGCTGTTCTGATTACTTGCTCTTGCTGAGCAGTGAAAAAAATGTCAGATTAAAAAGTACAATAAGAGAGCTATCTTGCCAAACTCGTTGCATTCAGACAACTGCAAGGCTTTCTCCCCTCGCAGTAATTTGACTGAGAATATATGCCCACTGTGTTGAGATTTATGCACTGGGAATGGAACACAGAATTATTCCAACAACTTGCCAAAATTTCAAAGGCAAAAGCTTTTCAAGTCTAAAGCAGTATTACTGTCGCTTAAATGCCATTTTTAGGCAATAAGCAAACTACTGCTAATGTATTCGGGTTCAGTACATTCCCTCTACGGCAAGTGTGTTAACATATAAAACAACAGTAACTGGTCCTCTGGGAAATTCAGTAGTCCGATACAGCAAAGTAGTTATTTCTGGAAAGCTATTTTTATATATGGAACACTACTGGGCTGTGTAGGCTGCTGTAATATTTTGCTATTAGGTGAACACATTGAAATATTTTAATTGGTGTGTGATTTCAGCTGTATTCCCAAGGGAATAGTTGTAACTTTATGTACTGATTCAGTTCATGGTACCTGAAGAACTGCTGTTAAAGGAAAACCAGCTGCATGGATCTTTTGAAAGAGGGTAATATGGCTAATTTTCCAACACAAGAAAAAATAGAGAAGCCCTGGAGTACCCTTTAAGCGGTGTTCCTTTCTATTAACTTATTAATATATTTAACTTAAGAATTTTTTACAAAGGTTATATTTTCCATCATTGTGTACACTGTCAATGGCCAGAATTGCCTTGACACAAAGACTGGCCTATTGTGAAACTAAGTTGTTCTTGCAGACCACGGGATGAACCTATATTGTAGCTGTGCCAAAGGGTTCCTTTCCTTATGTTGAAATGCTTCTGCTCTTTGGACAGAAGATCTATTCTTTCCATCCCTGTGCAGGGACTGAGCTAGATGTGTGAAAAGAATGCAGTTAATTTATTACTTCTCTCCTAAATGTGCTTGTGAAGGATGTGTAGGGTTAAACCTGCAACTGATCAAAACCCTACTGAAAGCCATTAAATTAAGTCAGGCTTGGTTTGACTTGCAAGATTGGCACTCTGTTGTTTTTTGGGTAAGACTTTTTCACATTGAACACAAAGGACAGGCAAGACACTTATGATGCTTGGTTCTTCAGTTCGAATGAATAGGTTCTAGGATTCAGGCGGCTGGTGATTCTGACAGTTTTTGGGATTAAAAGAATATCCCACATAGATAAAACACTCCTTTAGATCAGATAACTTTTCTCTGCAGTCATTACATTAGGTGAACTGTTGTGATTCAGTGAAATGCTGAAGCTATTTTTCATGTATCATGCCAGGCAGCAGTGCTATTTGTCTCTATTAGAAATCCCTGTGCAGCCTAAGTAGGATGGCCGTTTACTCACTGTAGTGCTTATTGTACTCAGTTGTAATACTTAGTTCCCCTTTGCCTACATTTTCCTCTTTTTCTTCACCCAAAATGCAAATTTATCTCATAGTGAAATGTTACTATAAATTGAGATCTGTGCATTTTTTCTTTCAAGACCCAGGCAAATAAAAAAGTGCCACTCTTGAGCACAGCCACCTCTTCTTAGGTGATTCCTGCTGCTTAGATAAACAGCTTTAAACTGTGGCTGCTTATGCAGTGCCTATTGTTATGGCACTCTCTTGCTGACCTGTATTATTTCATTGCTTCCCTGTGCTTATTCTGTCTGCTTGTCACCTTTCCTTAGCCCTGTTAGATTTACCGCACAAGTTTTTTCAGGGCTTTCTGTAAGTGTTTATGTAGTGGAAACTGGGCTATGTGCGTAAAGCTCCCACATACTTCCAGAATAAGTAGAATAGACACTTGCTATTCTAATGCAGGAATTTTAATCCAGTGATGGAGGTTACTCTGAGCATGTTAATTCTTAAAAGTCTCAGAGGAAGCCAAGCTGGACATGACTGGCAAAAGTTCTGGGCAGGAGCTCTCAGCTGGATAGAGAGAGTAGCTTCCAAAGCAGCTTTTTAATTGTTACTAATAACAGCCAGTGCTCAGTAGTGGAAACAGGGATTTCTTTCTGTAACGTGTTACCACCATCTACTCATTATCATGACAACTGATCAAGCTGGGATCTTGGAGGCAGTGGTCAAATCAAAGAGTAAGCCTTTGTCCTTGGCTAGAGTGCTAGAGGTGACAGGAGAACAGAGATGGCACAGAAACAGAAGAGCTCCTGTTGACAATCTGAGCTCATTTCCTTCCTGAGAATGCCAAGGCTGTTATGTGCTGTTGTATTGATACCATAAGTCGACAAATATAAGAAACCTCTAAAACTCAGTTTGTAGTTTTAGAAAGCAGGCATTCTTTATTGTGGTGTGGGACGCACAGGGGATCAGTCCACCTACTGTGTGCACTGAGTTGCTCTACTACAGGGGTTATATGCAATCAAAATATACATATTCATTAGATTTCTATGAAATTATTATATTCATGCTAATGTCCTTAATGCATGCACATTCATGTTCTTTGGTGGTCTTCCAGGGTCCTCTGGTGGTCGTCGATAGTCTTCCTCACCGTATCTGCTGGTTGAACTCAGTCTCTGGGCATGCTAAATTAGTTTTTGGCTTGGTTACACAATTCTCACTGATACTAAACTAGCTTATTCTAGTACATTTCCCTTATTTATTCTGCTCAAGGATACAGTGTCTCCAGACTCCCTTCTATCTAATCACATATAGCAAGTTCTAAGACTATCTTATTTGTAAAGTATTCCAAGTATTTAAAAACTTAGCTATGTTGCTCCAATTAGAGGAGGCTGTATGCTCTTTTGAAGCTGGTGTCAGGTATCAGCATGGCTTGGAAAAGAAAAAGAAAGGAAACTGTGTCCCTCTGCCTCATAGCTGTAAAACACCTGGGTGACAGGTAAGTCCCCAGTAGTGCCCTCAGTTGTGATCTGGTCCCTTTGGGTATTACTGGTTTGCAGGGTCATCATAGTGACCCCTGCCCCTGCCTCTTAGCACTGCCTGACGTTTTGTGCATACAGAGCAGACCCTGGGGGTATAATAAGGAGACTAGGAAGGGGAATAGGACTGACTGTCCCTCCAAGAAGCCTCTTTCATTTGAGTGTATTTTTTGTACTGCTTAGGGGAATCACTGCATGAAAGATGTACTGGAGTACTGGAGTACATCCACTGAGTACTGGATGAAAAGCAGGCTCCATTTAATATATTAGCTGCTTAAAAAGTAGAGTTTCTAGTGCACACCTTCTAGATTCCTTTGGGAAGAGATGGAGAGTCCTGATGGTCACTGTTGGAGTTCCTGAGGGATCTTGATGGCGCATCATGGTGAAGTCCCTGCTGGAGTTGTCCCAGGTGATTCATCCTTAAGCACCTGTTTGTGATGGAAACAATCATATTGGGAAGGGCATGTGTCCTTCCAGCGACTAAAGAACAGCCTAAGCGACTAGCTAAACTGGGCAACTAAGTTTAATATGGAAAAATCTAGGTTAATCCCTACATTAATATTCTGCAATAGAGGAGTTGTTAGTGTTATGGTAGCATATACTAGGAACTGCCACTGTGAAATGCTTCTAAGCGTATCAGGTTCTGACTTTTCCTGTTTCTCTTTTTTTTCCAAATTGGCCTTTTCAGCAAGGAGAGATGTAAACCCAGGAGTACCACAGTTACATCTGTTGAAACCTACCCTTTGTCTCCCTCTCCTCTGCGACCACTTGAGAAAGGTCAAATCTCCCAGTTTCTATACCATTGGACAGAAACTTTAGAGATGAATTAAAATGAAAGAAATTAAAATCTACCTGTCCCTATGTCTTTTTTGCTTATTACATTTTCTTTGAGAGAAAATCCCATCTGCTCAGGGATTGACTGTGTGTTTTGAGTGGGACGGGAAAAAGCCCAGGGTTGCTACCGGGAGCAGACTTGTCATGCTATGCTTTCTATAAATTGGGAGTTTCCACAGCCTTTCTTCCACCTCATTTGTCCTAAAATTTAGTGGAAATATTGAACATTGGGCTGTGAAATTTCCCAGATGAAACTGGGATGCTCTCTGAACAAAGTGTTACTAAAAATGTCAACTAGCTTTATGCATATAAAACTCAGAGTGCTCTGGGCATGTATTAATGCTATGGCAGTACCAGAGCAACACACAACATTCCTGTTCGGTGTCTTAGTGTTTATAAGGGTTCATGTTTAAAATGGAAGCTTTTGTAGTTAGGAAAAGTCTTTTTTCTGTGGCACATTAATTTTTCCCCAGAAGTTTGTTTTTGCTAAAGAAATATGGCAAATACTTTTCATCTATTGAGCTATATTTTGTTTAACATTTTGAGTTTTTCCAGTATGATTATTGAATTTGAAACTATAAACATGGAATTTCAAAAAAGTATAGAGATAAAATACAGTAAAGTTTAAGTCATAAACAACAATTTTAAAATAATAATAATAAAAATAATTTAGATGAGATCCTGTATAAGGAGAAACTTTCTGCCTCGATACTCCACAGAAAACAAACTCTTCCTTTCCTGACAAGTTATTCTGACTCGACTTTTCATGAATGTCAGAAATAATTTTAATTTTGGCTCATGTTCTTTTTATTTCTGCATGTATTAATATTCCTGGATTTAGTAGCTGGTCAATAGAAATTTCAGGCTCTTTTCTGTTTTGACGAGTTAATGTCGCAAATAATAAGGCTGCATCAAGTTTTTGTCAATCAGAGCTAAGAGCTTTCTTCTCAGGTGAATTAAAATCTCTTTGCTTGTCTCTTATTAACTCCTGCTAGTCTTATTATTAAGTCTTCAATATAATCTAAATATTTAAAGTTATACAAAAAATAATACCTTAAGAACTGAATAAAGTTTTGGATCTGCGTTGTACAGATGAGAACTATGCTGAACTCTGGGTCAGACTTACTGTCGTGTGTCTTTCTACAGAAGAAGATAAAAAAATTAGCCATAAGCTGTAGATCCAAACCAATGGGATACCTTTCCCTCTGGCCTCTCTGTTGTAGAGAGATCTTACAGCAAATTCTTCTGGCATAAAAATTAATTCTTAGAAGGCTGAAGGTCAAATTGCTGACTAAAATTCTAGGCACCTTAGCTCATATCTATGCACAAAGCCATACCCTTTTATGTGTGAAACAAGTGAGTATTTTGAGTGGCTTGGTACAATTCCTCTGTGGAGTCCAAATTCAAATTAGGCCAGATTAGGTTGGTTTGGCTGAATTTGTAAATTTACAGGTAAAAATTATAAACTGTATCTGAGCCACTGCAAGACAACCCATCAAGAATTTTCCATCAGGTTACATGAATTAGTTTTCAACTATTTTTAATTAAATAGATATGATTAATGTTTATAAGAAAAAGCTTAATTTTTAACATGTGCACTGGACCTCAGCAGTTGTGTTGATTGTTTGGAAAAAAAATGACTGGAGGTCCATTTCTTGATGAATTTTTTAATGTTATTGCTGGTGTTTTCTGTCTTAAATTTTGAAGAAAGGTTCCACAGAGCTGTCCTGAAAATGTTACATTTTTTCCACAGTTGTTCAGATTCACACTAAACAATTTATTAGACCATTCCCAGCACACACCAGCTTTAGGTTTACACAGTATGATATTAATAATATAGAAAAAACCTAAAGCTTTATTTAGTTCTATAGATCATACGATATTGGCTGGGGACAGCTAAGTAAATATGGATTGCAGTTGCAATACATTTTAAAAAACTTTCCCACAAGGGAAATGTCTGGGCAAGATTCACTCCTAGGGCACAAGGAGATATGAACTATTGTATAATATTTATGTTACAGTTGGACTCAATGGTCTTAAAGGTCTTTTCCAACCTAAACGATTCTTTGTTGCTATGATTACCATAGCACCTAGCTGGCTTGAGCCTGCTGAACACCTGGAAGGTGATTATGGCAAAAAAAATCAGAAATACAAAAAAAAGTAGAAAATTATGTGTAAAATCTGGTATCTACTTGTCAAAATCTTTATTATAAGAACAAATACCTGAGTTTTTTTAGCTGCCTTTATTTGTGACTACATATTGCGGCAGAGGGCCATGAGACAGGATTAGGAAGAGAGAGCAGTGACTTTGTAGGCCAGCTCAGGGAGGCAACGCTGGCCGTGACAGGTGCTCTGGGAGAAGGTACGCTGCACTGAGCACCCTCTGACCTTACACGGGCAGATAACATTAGAGGGACGAACAGGCTGATCCCAGAGCCTTGCGTCCAGGTTAGAAGCCTGAAACTGGAAAACGTTTTGAGTGAAGTCTGGCATTTTGTTAACTTTTATTTTATCAGGGGATAGGAATTTATTCCCAAGAAAAAAGTATCTGATCAATGCCCCAGTGTTCTTCTATGCTCAGAAATGACCTAGCAGTTACCATTACATCCTGATTTATTAACCTCACCCCTGGCCAGAATCCAGCTGACCTCTAACAAATTAAAGACATGAGATTTTCTGTTACTGAAGCTCTTTCAGTCTTGTAAGGCTATATTTTTCAAGGAGTAACCAAGTTCCCTGTTTAATGTGTCAATGTAATCAATACCTCTAAGGGCAAGACTCACCAAGGCATCTGTTTTTATGAAAATGAGCTGTAGGGTCTGCCTCTAAGCACCCAAGTTTCCTCTGTGGGCTTCAGCTGGAACTCTCAAAAGAGATGTACATTTGCCTTTGTAGGGTGGAGTCAGAGTCAAGGAAATTTCTGACTTTCTAGAACTTTACAGTTATACTCCATATCCTTATTGGCACTTTTGCTCTGCCACACTTTACATTCTGTTAGAAAGAAGTTATTAAATTGCATTCCTGGATTTATTGTTCCTGAATTTCCTCATAAAATTCTAGTTAGAGATACCAGTCTATGTGAAAACCATGTTCTGATTTCTTACAGAAATATGTATTTGAAATAAGAACTTCCCCAGAATCTTCTAGAACAAAGCAATAATTGTAGAAAACAGACAAGAACATACTTCTTCGGTGTCTTACTTCTTAGGGTTTTTTCTATAATAGTAGATTTTTTTTTCCGTAAAAAGTTTTCTTTGGTTGTAGATGCATGAAAAAAAGAGGGAATAACGATGGTATAAAACTGGGGCAGTTTATATGACAGGTGCTTTTAAGGAACCAGATGTTGCAAATATGAAAAGCAGGTGTTTGGAAGAATGGCACATGCACCTCTGATTCATGGAGGGGTAAATTTGTCATAGTTCAGATGGGGTGAACTGGATTCAGGGGATTGCCTGAGGTGTTGGCCTTTTTAGAAATATTGGCGATACACCCCAGGTTTCCTCATTCCTGTGTCCATGACCTGAAGGGGTTTGGATACACTAAAATGTAGATTGCCTTTGCTGCACGATGAATAGACAAATAGATAAGATGTGCTTTAAAATCTGTGGAATTAATGCCTTCCATGGATTATTTTCACAGATGACCAGTAATTTTTTCAATATTTTAAAAACTGTTAATAAAACAGGCTTTAGATCTAAATCAATCAGATTAACCTATGAAAAATGTTTGGGGATTTGAAGATCTTTTTTATTATTACTACATGCAAAACAAAATTTGTTTTAAAGTATACCTAAAGCTAGGACTGAGAATATGCTATAATATCCAGCTAACCCTCAAAATCACAATTTTTTATTTGCAGAACTTTGACAGGTTATCAAAAACAGAGAAATATTAGAATGACAAGAAATAACTTCTAAGAAGTCTAAATATTTCCCAAGATCTGTACCATGCCAGTCCATTTAAATGTCATCTTGCTTCCCTGTATTAAGGAAAAGTGTAGTGGAAGATCAAATAATGGGGTCATTGGAAGTTAATTTCTTAGATATAAAATGAGATTTTTATAAATGCCTCACAGTTGATTATTTTTTATTTACCATCTATTTTTGCAAATTTTCTGGCACAAATTTTAGCATGAGAGAGTATTACCAGCTGAGTGGTCAGTGAGTGAGTGACTAGGGATGACACGGCAATGGAAAAAGAACAGATTTGTTGTTTTTCACTTCAGAGTCTGGGAGTCTTCGGAAGACTGAATTACTTTCAAATTCCATGCAAAAGCATTTAAAAAATGTGATCCTGTGGTCAGGAGGGTTAACTCTATTGCACAAAGACCCACACTTCTCTCAGACAGGCCTAGAAAAGATTGAGAAGCACCCCTAGCTCTACAGTGGAAAGCACTCCATGTTGTGCTGTCTGATGTTGTTTTGACCTCACTTGTTTGTTTTTTTTTTTAAAGAAATAGACCAGAAACGTTTATAAAAGTAATTAATATCACAGCAGAGATTAGCTTTGAAGGAGAGTTTAGCTTAGTTTAGGAAAATAAGATCCCACAGTGGTGGGGAAGGGAATTATTTTTGCTGTTTATTTCAGGTAGAAGAGGCCTTATGGTGCACAATTGAGTAGGTGGGGTTTCAGTGTGTGCTCATTTGTCCTTTCATGTGGGCTAGCTTTGCTTTCTTAACTATTTATTACTTAATCCAAAAAAGTAATAGTAGTAATGCTGTAACATTTCTCCAGCTGTGTTACCTCTGCGGGGTAATTACCTGCGATGAGTGCTTGAGAGCACACTAGTCCCAGCTTGAATCAGTTTCGCTGGAGAGAAAATGATCAAGATGGTTCTCACCTGTCTGAGTTCCAGTCCCAGAGCTATTGTGGAAATATTTCATTGTCAGAAATACTGTAATAGAATTCCACATCTCAAACCCTTTAATTACAAGATTAACAGCTTCCAAGTTAGCAAAAATAACTGAAATGTTGTTTCCAGTTGTGTGTATGCTTGTTCATTTATTCACTTAGCTAACTAACTAGAGCCAGATACAGCACTTCCAATAAAGCTTAAAGTTGTAATTTTCTTTTTCTGGGGTTATAGTCCCTTTGAAAATATACAGTGTAGGCTGGGAGTGATTCAGCTAGCCCAAATACTTATACACAAAATGGTCTGTGGAAATACAAAGCATATATATCAAAAAGAAGGGTGCTACTTCATATCAAGTATATTTTCCAACAGGTCAAAGTGGGACACAGAGGAAGCAAATTAAGGAATTCTGAGCATCTCCAACATGCAACTGGCAAGTCCTCTTTTGGTCTCGTGTCTGACAAGGTCTGCTGGAGCCCTTTCATGTTCATTGATGCTTAGTTTTGAGCCCTCAGGCATGACTACGATTAATGCCTGAAAATAAGAAGTGGAAAGTCTTTGTATGAAGTAGTATACTCCAGAGCTAAAGACGGGAAGTGCTACCAGTAGTCTCTCTCATTTCTGTTCAAAATGACCTGAATGCTGAATATGCTGAAACGGCCATTCATTGCCTGGACAACACACTAGTCTTTTTTTCACATTTCTTATCTCTAGGCTATCCAGCTATGTGGGGATAAGTTAACATTCCGCCCCCACTAAGGGCACTAATAACATTTTCACATATGTAGATGTGGTCATGTTTCAGTGACTCAGTGCTCCAGTGCCGCTAATGAGCTGGCTTATCCTTGTTTTAGAGCAACCTGGCCACCGTTACTCAGGTGTAAGGCCAGAACGACTTACACAAATGTACCTGTTAAAGAAAGTTC
This sequence comes from Phalacrocorax aristotelis, assembly GCF_949628215.1. Taxonomy (NCBI): domain Eukaryota; kingdom Metazoa; phylum Chordata; class Aves; order Suliformes; family Phalacrocoracidae; genus Phalacrocorax; species Phalacrocorax aristotelis. Next base: position 26,007,848 of record NC_134278.1, on the reverse strand, counting down.
TTACTCTTCCCAATTCTTCATTTGTTCCTTATGATGGTTTGTATGAGATAATTGGGATCTTGCATAGTAGGGGCAGGATTCCATCTGTCTGAGCCATCTATAATTGCTTGCTGTCTGACAGTTTCAGAGAAGTAGCGCACCTAAATTTTAAGCTTTTCTTCCAACACTTAAAGCAGTGGTAGGAAAGTAAACAATAAATGTGTTTTATATCATTATCTTGAATTATAGGTTAAACATTTCAACACTGAAAAATATCTTCAGACATGATTTTCACCATGTTAAAATATTAACAGGGTTGCAGCTATTTATTGTTTTGTGCTTTGAAAGTGTGTGCCTCTCCAGGGCATAAGAATACCTGAATCGGTTTTCAGTGAACAGAGTTAATAGTATTCAAATATGCCAAGGCAGACTAGAAGAGCAGTAACATCTTATAGCTGTAAAAGTACAATAGGTAGGATCAGGTGGATCAATATGATGCTTTAAGCATGAACATTCAGTCCTGAATTTGTATTGTATCCATGATCATATGCAGGTATAAGCATTATGAAGGTTCTTGAATATGCTGAGGAAATGATTGCCCTTATCGGAGGTGGTTGGGGCAAGCAAGTCCAGCACTGTCTATCTGATTAGTCCTTTAGTCAATCATCTCATGCACTCAGTGTTGAAGAAGTTGGGCCTTCAAAGGAAGTCCCAACATTGCGTGCAACAAGGGTCACTGAGGTACGTGGGATGCCTGAGTTCAGGCTCTTCTTAGGACAGTGTGAACCAGACTGAATTATGGGTCTTTTATATCTGATGGGGAAACTGGGGTTGCTAGAAACTTGCTTGCTACGCTCAGTTTCCTTTTGGATTTGCACTTGACAAGGTGCTGAAGCTTTATATCTTCCATGGACACTAACTACATGCAAGTCCTCTTCACACCACAATGCAAAACGTCTGCTGGGGTCTTATAATGTAACAAGTGTGATGCACTGCACAACTAATCTTGGCAAACATCTCAGGGCTGAGTACTTGTTATTTTGCTGAGGTCGTAGATAAGGTTTTGTGCGGTTCTGTGAAGGAGATTAATGTGTTGTGTGTAGTGTGTTTCATTATCAGCTGGAGGCAAAAGAAAATTCCTTCTGGAGACTCAGAGGTGTTGCTGTGTGGAAACATGCTGTGTGAACAACAGGCTGTGACTAACACATTAACTTAATCTTTTCTTGCTTTTTAGGGTTAGATATTTATAAGAAATTACATATTTTTGTTAAAAGCATAGCTACTTCATTCCTAAGCAATTTCATAACTAACAGGTGTATACTATCAGACTGGTTGGACTTTTATATTTCTGGTCATAGGGACAGTTTTATTATGTTTAGTGATCCATTGTTACCATTTTTGTTTTACCATTTTTGTTCCAAAGGCTTCTAGAAACCTTATAAGCAAAGTTCATATCTCAGATAACACATAATGCTTGGATACAAGCTGAAGTAAGGAAGCATAACACACACTAGGTGGTGGCAGAAGGAAACTGGAGGGTGATGACAACAAAAGCAAGCAGTTGTTTAAGCTGGCTGTTTGCACAATGTGGTGATCTTGAACCATCTGGAAGTTTGTTTTAATAAATAAATGACATCTGTTTCTCTTCACTGATGCACAACTTAACCTTTAGTGGTTGCCTGATTTCTCCAAGGCACTCACCAGAAGTGAATTTAGAAGGAGGATGTGGAGGAACAATAGCCATACAGACTAATTCCTGGAGAACATCCAGATGACATTCAGATACAAGGGCAAATATGCACAAGCTGAAATGGTTTCTGAAGGACATAGCCATGTGCTTATCAACATCATTTGATAAAGTTATTTAAAATGCAGCGACCTTCCTTGCCTACTGGGCATGAATGAAGAAACAACCCATTGCTCTTAGCATAAGAAGCAGGTCTGTGATGAAGAGGTATCTAGGTTCTTATTAGTTCTGCTACTAAGATCTACAAACTCATAGCTTTGAAGCTTACATTTCAGGCACTGGGTCATTGGTAGCATGAAAATAGATTGCCTGGAATTTTAAATGAGAATGCGAAGTTATTGCTAACTGGAGAAAAGCTGCTGCAATAACCTTCCTCTTCTGCTGCTTCGTGGGTCTTCTTTTGCTGCATTGTAGCTTTTGTCACTGCCCCACCAGATGGCATAGCCCGAAGCTGTCTTTCTGACAGGGTTGTCTCATGACTGGGCCGGAAGCACCAAGGCTCCCTTCTTGATGGCTTCATGAAAATGATGCTTGCCAAAACAGTTTGACAGAAAGTTTATTGTTGACAGGCAATATATCATCAGATCTATCACAGATTACTGCAGGATGAAATTGCATGTGTTATATATTGTCATTTGAGAAGAACACTTGACAGTGGAAAGCAAAATGAATTTTAAAACAGTTTATCTAACCCATCCTATAAGATTCACAAGAAAAGTTCAAATTCTTTTAAGGGTGCTATTTATAATATACTTGGATATTTGATGATAGATTAGTAAAGCGTTGTGTTCTGAAATGGAAAATAAGTTGATGTTAATGTTTGGGGTCAAATTTTGTATGCAAAATCCTAACTGATCACTCTGGAGAATTAAATTCATATTCACCTCTGTGCCTTCAAGATGCCTTACATCATTCTTTTTGTATAACTAGCATATTTAATACACCTTAAATATGCATTCTCATACCAACAGGTCCTTCAGCAAAGGCAGCCTGCACACTTCAAAAATCAAAAGCAATTTGGTTAAATGACCTGTAACCTAACATGGTTCATGCTGCTAGAAATCACTAAGTCTGTTCTTCAGACAGCTCACAGAGCCAAAGTTAAAGCTCATTTCAAGAAAATGTGCTTGGAGGAGAGTGCTTTGATATGACTCATAATAGGAGAGCAATGTGAATATGTTTGACACTGTGTATGCATACTTATAATCTTCTTATTGTAAGAAATGCTTTTCCTTGTTTTGTCTATGTTTAACCTGTTTCCCAAATGAAGACTCACATTAGATAGGGTAAAATGAGACAAACATTCTAGCAAGGCTTTCCAAAACCATCCTCAAGTCACAGCACTTCAGCTTAGAATATGCACACTTTCACACATACACAGGAGTAGAGACAAAGGGACAAAGAACATCCTAATCTCACCTCCAATGACTCTTTCAAATGAAATTACCTAACTGTGCATGAAAAGCATCACTCTGAGAAGCTGGAAGTGTAGTTACAGATGTTTCTACAACATTCTGCTGTTTGGATGTCATATTTGGCATTTCTTCTTAGATAAGGTCATAAGGGGAGCAGTCAAATGGGCTGGTGCAGCATAGGCACTGCTGGCACGCCCGCCCACAGCACTGGGAAGGTGTTAGCTGTAACTGTAGTCAGTTTCCATACTAGCAGCTCAACAGTTCCACTTCGACCACTGGGACAGCTGTGAAGGTGTCAGAGGTTTGTGCTTGTGTTGTGAGAACAGAATTGTCTTTTCCCTGTGTGACAGGTGGTTCTCAGGGCTATAGGGATGGCAGTCGATGTTCTCAGCTGCTATTTCACCTCATTGGGTGTGTTTTCCATGATGTTTGTTTGCATTCATAGAGGTATTTTTCAAGTATTTTGTTTTTGCTTAAGTAACTGTCTATTCTTTGAATTTAAAAAATGTAGGTTATTTCACTGATTCAACCACTTCGCTGAGGTGCCACCATTCACCTTGGCTTTGTATCATCAGACTGAAATGTCTCTAAGTTCTGAACCTTAAGTCCTTTTATTGTGGAAGGATCTGCCTGATCTTATTTTGCTGTCATTTGCAGCGCTGAAAATCAGGAGAAGCTGTTTTACCAATGAACCGTTCTAAGCCTTCAGTCCAACTGAAGGAGGGTGTTCCAACTTGTGTTCATTGCCTCACATCCCATTGCTGTGTACCTCTAAGTAGTCTGGCTCTGCCTTCTCTGTATGCTTCAATCAGACAGTTGTGGAGTGGTGATCTTGAATGTTTCTATGACATGTGTGTTCTCATATGTCTACTGTGCTGCATTTCTACCTAACATTTCAGAGGTGCCCCTCACGGACTCAGGGAATACTGACAATAATCTTTACATATTTTTCTTCAGAAGCATAGTTTTCTTGCACTTCATTACTAATACTAATAAAAATAGCTTCAAAGTCATGAGTAAAATCTCAGTGGTGAAGAAATTACAAGTTTGTCAAAGATGTCACAAATTTGTTGGACTATGTGAATTTATGCAGCCTTTAACCCTCACTGACGATGGCAGATACTTTGGTTTTCTCTTTAGTACAGTTCTGCTGAATTAGTCTCAGAGCTCTTGCTTTCCCAAAGGAGTTCCTTCAGACAGGAAGTGAAGCAGCTTGTGAGGATGCCTTCCGGTAGTTGATATCTTTCGTTGTAGCACTTTAATTTTCGTATAGACTTGTTGGGTTCATGTACATACTGATTGGTTTTGTTGGCACTGCTATTCCTGTAATCACGGTTGCTGGACTTTCCCTAGTTTCTTAAGAGAAACTCTGTTTTTGTTAAATTTTGTATAAATCTTGTAGGTGTGTATCATTATTCCAGATACAGAAACACTTGACTGCCTTATAACTTTCATCATACTTCGATCATGATCCAGTGATGCATCTTTTCTGTGACTAACATGACTTGTGTGTTCAATAGTGTTCATGTTTCACTGTGATTTGGCCTTTGTTTGACCAGTTTTAGGCTCTGTAATTTTTGGGAAGGGAGCTATTAGACTGTTGTCACTATTTCCTTTGGTGTTACCAGGCAAGTTTGGATTTACAAAAGATATGTAGGGGATTATAGCTGCCCACCTTCTCAGTAGTATGCAGCAAAAAAGAGGCTGTATTGTTGTGTTGATTGTTCTGTCTCATGGGCATCATGAGCCTATCAACTGTATCACCAACAGCCCTGATGGATCTGCAGCTTGTCATTGGTGGTGACCTTGATTCCTGTTTGTATTTTCCTTTCAGGGCTTCTAAGGACTCTATTAGTGTTAGGACTGCTACCAAGTTTAACAAATATAAAGACTTTCTCTATCTACATTTGTTTATCTATCTGCTTTAGAGAATCATAGTCATATGATGCTGGAAAAAAGAAAAGTAAGAGATTTATAACCCATTTAATTTTATATTTTACAGCTGTGCAGATGGGTGCCTTCCATATCCTTACAGTTGACACAATAGTATGGCATTGACTTTTACTGTATTTTCCCTCTCTGTAATGCTGTTAATTTGTACTCTGGGTGCTGATTTTTAAATCTGATGTGCACTTTTTTTGAACTGGGAAGGACATTATCTAAGTTCTAATGCATTCACGGCCTTATTCTGTATTGCAGCCAGAAGGAAAGCGTCATTTTTGCTAACCTCCTCTCTTTGTAGGTATTTTCTAACACTTTGCATTCCTTACTCTCAACTTTCTCATTTTCCTATGTGACATGTTTTATAAAGTGTATTGTCCATCTGAAGACTCAAACAATAACCTCCTCTGCACCTGGGGTAAGAGAATAGCTTGGAGAAATATTGCAAGAAGTCCCTGAAGAAGGAGAAGATGGTATAGCAAAATGATTATTGTTAGATATAAGGAAAGTACTGCAAATGTAGGAAGCCATTACACAGTGACCTTGCAGGGAAATCAAGGCAAAGAGTCTCTTTCTTCCAGGTGACATACGTCACTTTACTGTGTAATAACGTTTCCTTGGGAAGAGAGACTTCAGATGGCTTGCAAGTGACTGAAATGGAAACTGCTGCTGACTTTGCTAAGCCCCAGATAATCAGCAGAGTTCTTGAGTGAAAAGGCACAGAAGAAGTCAGTTAGGAGTTGCTGTAGAAATGTGGGGAAATAATTTCTTCTTTGAGACTCCAGAGCTAGAGGGAGGAAAGATTTGTGGACTGTTGAATCAAGGAATAATACCTTTCAGCTACTTCAGTTTTTCCTCTGAAGGGAAGGCACTGGGATCCTGGTTGAAGGGGAGAAAATGTGTGAAACTGAGGGCCAGGGTAGGAGAGGTTCTTACTGGCAAATGAGTAGAGATCATGGTTTTGTGATGGCTTACTGCCCATTTTGCCTCTTCAGTGTGAAGGTGGGGAAAAGCCATGCAAATGTGTGGGCAGTGCAAGAGTGCCTGTGGGCAGAGAGGGTGCAGCCACATGTTAGAAAATGGTTGCATTTAATCACAGTGTTACATTCAGTTGTCTTCATCCTTCCCCCAATAACTGAAGCCAAAGCTAGCCAAAATTATTGAGTTGGAAATCACTTAAAACAGCTCAAAACCTATTTAATAGCCTATGTCAATTTATTGGGGTAACCCCTCACTTCCCTGGTATGAGTTTCAATAAAACAGAGTTATGAACTGTTACAAGTTATAGAATTTATGTTTTTTACACAAAATCATTCAGATACTTCTCATTTAGCTTTAATCACTTTTAATTCATTGGACTTGTCTTCATTTTTATCGTTTTGTTTTCTGAGCACAAAGGAAATCTTAACATCAGATTACTTAGGTGAAGAATACATCTGAAGTCAACTATAGTACTAGAAATAAAGCCCTGATTTCATTCTCTCTGTGATTTTTCTTATGGGTTTTCAAATTTTTCTATTTTCAGAATTTAATCTCAGCTCACTTTACCCTCATGGGAAATACATTAAAAATATATAAAATGGGGAAAGAGTAAAGAATTTTTCTACCTGATAATTCAGCATGATCATCAAACAAGACATAGCGCAGAAAAAGGAGAAAATAAATAAATCTGGAATGATCATTATGCTTCTTTTGCCACAAATTTTCAGGTCAGATACAAACTTAATGAAAAACTTCACTGTCCCGAAGATGGATTTAGGTTTAAGTTGAGCTACAAATCAGGTTGAAAATTCAGTTTCCCCCAATCTGCAAATGACTTCAAGAAAGCCAAGTTTTCCCATATGGGTTTTAATGCTGTTTTTGCTATTGTCTTATATATATATATCTTTGAACAAGCCACTTCACTTAGATGGGAAAATGTTTATCAAATCAGGGTAATACTACTTACTCACTTCACAGTATTATGGTGATGTTCAATTAATGAACATTTGCAAATCACATCAGCGTGCTCATCCTCTGCATTCCTCTGTGTAGCTTGAGTCTAGGTGAATTGCAGCTGTTAATGTCATATTTATTACCATAAATATGGTAATTTATGCCATAAAATTACAGCCATCTTATTGATTTTAAGTACTTGTATAACAGAATAGAAAACAGTCCATTATTAATAAACAGTTATTGCTACAAATAAAGATTGTATCCAGTTTATATTCAGCTTTTCGAATCTCAGCAGAAGTGATGTTATGGCCAGAAAGCTTTCAGAAATCAATCAGTTTTGAAAGATACCAGAAGTTATCAAAACTGTTGAGTTAAAGAATTTGGGGATAATCTTTTTATGCAAAGCCTACATCTGAATCCCTGGAGACTGATATAGATTCACAGAGTTTAGCTTCATAATGTTTAAGGTTAAGAAGCACCATTAGACTATCTAATCTTCTGAATATCACAGGCCATTAAGTATCAGACTGTAACGCCACATCGAGACCCATAGTTTCACTAAAACTTTTCTTTCAGCCTAGCATCTAGTCCTGACTTGAAGACCTGAATATGGTGAGAATCTACCATTTTCTTCTGTAGTCTGTTCCAGTAGCTATTCACTCTCACTGTTAAGAACGTGTGTTTAATTTCTAATTTGAATTGTCTGGCTTCTGCTTCCAGCCATTTGGTTCCTGATATGCAATTCTCTGCTAGATTAGAGTCCCCTTTAGTGCCCAGTATTTTTTACTTATGAAAGTACTTATACACCTTAATCTAGTCATGTCTCAATCTTCTTTTCTGATAAGATAAACAGACCAAGCTTAAAGACAGGCATTTTCTCCAGTCCTTAAATGATTTTTGTGTTTCCCTTCAGTGCACAGTCTACTTTTAAAATACCCCTTTTTAAAATGTGGACACTGGAGCTGGGGGCATGGAGGTCTACGATGGAGAAAGAAGTTCCCCTAACCTAAAGTTAGGTTTCTGCTTTGACTTATCTGCTACATAATTATCCTCCATTCATAACAAAGAATCTTAGAGAAGCAGGTCAGGTGTCCCCGGGACTGAAATTAGTCTTTGCGATTACTTCCCTCCACTCCTCCACTACTGGCTTTGCTTTACTTCTTTTAACCATGGCATTTCCCTAGGTGCTCAGCTCCTTAGTCTCCAAAGCCCTTCATGGATACCAAGTCTAAGATGCAGTCTAAAATTTAGAGATACCAGGTAGTCTTTCTAATTCAGAGTTGTCAGCTTGGATGTGAAGAGGGAAAGAAATGAAGGGAAGATACTTATCCTATTTTTACAAGTTAATGATTTGCAGGATTTTTTTCTTACTTATTCCATGGAATTATTTCACTGATGGGGAAAAAACTTTGAAAGGAGATAAATTAATTAAGTTGACATTGCTGAGTGACTGATGGGTCTTAACAAGGCTAGGGCTGGGCCTGCAGTGATTACTTGAATGAACATTCCCACTGGGCAAATGCCTTCCTCACTTACATTAAGGCAACTCTTTGATTTAAGTGGAATTCTGGTGATATATGTGAGATGTATGGGATTTGGTCCATTGATTTTTAGTGAGGGTAACAACTACCTGAACAGATTTTAAATTAAGTATTGAAGCTACACATTTTTATTAAGCTGGTAGGTCCCTTTAATAAATCCTGCCAAGGTGTCTACTGAGTTGCAGAGGAAAGGGGTTTCCAAACACAAAGAAGTGCAAGTTATGTGGTATGTCCCTAAACATGCCATGCCAAGCTTCTAACTGCTGAGTAAATTATTTTTGTCCTTTGTATAGACCACAAATTATTGGGATAAGGGCTAACTATACCTAGGAAAAGAGCTAAATATGACTAACCATAGACTGTATCCTTCTGGATTATTTTTATACATAATAAAAAGGTCACAAAACATAAGATTAAATTGCTAAATGTTAGATTAACCCCAGTTATCACGTATTATTTTTCCCACAACAAAAAAACAGTGGAATAAATATTTCTTATATATTATCATGACTGACTGGTGAAAAAAAATTCTAAACCCCCTGTAAAGTATATGAACTAAGTCCAATAAAGGACTAGTTCACTCTATTAGAGACTGAACCAAAAGCACTGAACTAGGAGCATCTCAGAGTTAACCAGAGGGGAATTCTGCAGAAAGATGCATATTTGTGTTGTACCCTTCCCTAAAGCCAAGGTATTTACCTGCAGGGGTGAGCCAGGTATCTCCCACCGTGCAGAAGCTACATCCACAAAGGCAGCAGATGGCTGTATGTAGCACATACAGTCTTGAATGAATGGACCAGGGTTCAACTGTCCTTTAAAATACTCTTGGTGCTGGCTAGCTCGTTAAAACACTCACTCTGGACTTTGTTCTCGGCTCCCAGAGCTGCTTAAGTATTTGGTATAAGCAAATCATTCACTAAAATAAGTAAAAAGGTCAAAGCAGGAAGAGAAACATACTCCCCAACGACCCAAGAACCCCTTCTGCCCACCATGAATGAAATTACTGGTGCTATAATATTTAGCTGCATTGACTGTAGCTGCATTTACACGAATGCAGATGTTCTGCCTATAGCATGATTCATCAATACAATTACTGAAATGTTTTGTAAAATGAAAGTGTAGGGAGGAATCAAAGCTTATCTACGTGGGGAAGAAACAGCATAGGGGTTGTGTTGCCGGGTTTGCTAGAGGTTGTATGACAGCCCCTAATTAATGGAGCAGATTTTAGTAGCTCTCTGCCTTATTAAGACATGATTTAGGAAGCAGAGTGGGCTAGCTTTCAGGTCTCTGGTGTGGGAGGACAGCCTGCAGATCGCAGGTGCTGGCACGTGGCATGGTTGGTTTGTTGTGATGACCCAAAGATAAAGCTGGGCACAGGCAATTACACCCTCCACACACTGAAAATACATGGGCATGTAATTACAAAGCTCATGTTCCAAATAACTGAGTGGTCTTTTTTTGTTGGGTTATGAATGTAAGGTTTATATTCATTTAGAAACTTAGCTTCTGTTTATTTTTGTAATAACTGTAATATTTTCATATGCTCTTAGCTTTGAAGTCTCTGTTTTGTCCCATCAGAGGTCTAATGGTATAAAATAACTTGCTGGAGCACAATGAGTTTGTTTTTCCTCTCACACTCTGAGTTTTTGCTGTACATAGTTGAAAATCAACAGAAGGACAATGCAATTTGCTAAAATCAATATAATTAGAGAAAAAAAAAAGATGTACTGAAAAGACCACAATTCAGAGAACTGCTGGGCATGACTGAAATGCTTAATGAGCTGCTGAACTGCAGTGCCCTGGGTCTGGCATGCCGTGGGACCTGGGTGCCTCTGACAGAAACCTTGCCACCAGCCTGGCTCCCCAAAACACTTCTAAGCACAATTTCATGTCAGCAGCTATATTAGGACGAATCGTGCCCACTGCCATTTCAGGGAGCTATTCGTGCTGAGAAACTTGACACCAAAATGTCAGACTTGCACCAAATTTCATCACATTATTAACATTTAGTGCTGCTGCTAAGGAGAGTGTTCAGGCCTGTACTAAACACCTCCATGAAAACAGAATTTATTCTTTTAACACTTTAATTCTGTTAAGAGTTGTCTATTAGAAGTGTTTTGACTTTACATTTTATTGACTATTTACAGTCCTATAACTGGGCTTCAGGCTTTGTCCTTTCAGAATTAAACTACACGGCTGGAACTGGAGCCTCATGCATTAAGTTTATTACCTTTGCTTTTTCCATTTTCCCTCTCCTGACCCAAATCTGCCAAAAGCAGGGAATTAGGAAATGAGCCAGTCAAGAGTGGCTTGATTTAGACCTCCACTTTTTCCCTGATCTAGCCTGTAAGACTCAACAAGGTGGATCCTGTGATGGATGTATCCCTGCCCCTCTGCACCAGCTCAGCTCATTTCTCGAGCTGAGTTTGTGACAGGACAGGAGCGATGGTGTGAGACTGTGGTGGTGTAAGCATGTCTTCTGCTGCGACTTCTGCATGTGACACTTCATAAGTAGGCCCAACCTTTCCTACAGCACAGGGCCTGGACTCCTCTGCCCCCCTGTATCTTCATGCACAGTGTCTCAGTTGGGAAGAGAGACTGGGACACTGCATCACAACTGTGTGAACTACAGGGACTCTGCAAGAAGACCGTAGGCTGGGGTGAACCCTTGAGTATGTCTCACACTCCTGCATGACAGCTGACAAGTCTATAGCTTGGGAAACATGCTATTACCTACTTCTATTATTAAAATTAAGCAAATGCAGAGAAATGTTTTGATTGGACTGTGGTGTGCTGGATGCAATTTTCTTTCTGCCATTTAGCTTCTCAGATTATAAGCTCTTAGTAAACAGAAGATTTCTGAGTAGCAAAACCAAAAAAGAGAGAGTCAATTTTTACCATTCCTGCTAAATTTAATATTAAATAAGAATGATCCTGTAAAGCACATTTTATTATCTTTGTTTTTCAAAAACAACAGTATATGCTCTTTCACTTATGGCTGCTGCCCATAGCAGCGTATATGTAGGAGTTAAGGGTTCATCTTCTCAAGAAGTAACAAGAGTGGGCTGCTCCCCAGGGAAGGCAAGCCAGGGATCAGGGTGATGGCAAGCTGTCAAGGCAGTGTCCTCACGAGCAAGGATACAGTCCCACCGTGCCCGAGCAATGAAAGCGGGACAGGTCAGGTGACAGTAACCAGGGTCAGTCACAGCCCAGGAGGTCCCTGGTGACTAGGCAGGTCTGAGGTCAAGTCAGCAGGCCAGGATGAGGGCTAGACGCAGGCATACCTCCAATGTGGCTTATGCCAGGACTGAGGGCAACAGCTACAACTTAAATGCATGAACGAAGCAGGGGGAGGCCCTGACAGGGTGCCTCATGGCTCTCTTGCACAGCTTTTTTCCCAGCAGCCTGATCCCAGCTTAGATGGCTGTGCCACCAGCACATGCAGCCAGCCCCTGGGTGGGAGGGCAGAGGTTGCAGAGCCTGCGGGTGCATGCATTGCCCAGACTCGACTGTCCTGCAGGACAGGAAAGCCACATCTTCTGTAGGACATTGTCAAATAGAGAATGCATACTCTTCTTCAAAGGGATCACAACATACCTGGGGCTCAGTGTCAATCAGGATTTCAGCAGTTATACACCACTACCTTGTCATGATGTGTTTTTCAGGGTAAACCTGAGATGGTAACAAGATTGCTGTCTGTATTTTAAATATAAAAAAACCCCACACAACTGAAAAAGAGGTAGCCTGCATGAAACAAATGCTTTGCAGGAAGACATAACATATATCTGTTCCACTCTGGAGAGGTTTCTGAGCATTATTATCATATTGTGATGCTACGCTACAATTAATCACCCCTTTTAGTGATGCTGTAATAAACTCAGAGGTTTAGATTTTCAGCTGGTGTAAATCAATACGGGTCCATTGATTTCAATGGAACTGTGCCAGGTGAATATCTGGCCCCAGATATCAAGTGGAGCTTGTACAGAGATGTTTAACAAAGCAAGGGACCTGTGTTTTCACAGTAGATAAATGACTTCATGGGTGATGCTGCAGTCTCTTGTGACACCTCTCCTCCAAGAAGTTTTATTTTAAACACTCTCATAAAGTTCCCTTCACTGCGACAGTAATGCTGCCTGACACAAAGCAAGGGAAATCAGATTTCTGGGTAACTACTGGAATGAAATGTTGCTCTCGGGTTGTTGTTAGGTGTTTTTTGCTAGGATTTTTATTCTATTATTTCCTTCCTTTTAGTAGCACTGAAAGTGTTAGTGCTTAAAAAAATCAGCTTCTTCAGTCCTCATGCAGATTGTCCTCTGGGTTCTCCCCGTGAATAAGGCCTGTAATATAAAGTGTCATTGATGTAGTTTTATCTAGAACTGCGCCACAAAACAAAGGTCTTAAGAGCAACCACCCAGTTTGTCATGTCAGTAATCCTGCTCCATGTTCACCCAGTAAGAACCAATGCAACCCTACAATAAATATGAAGGAACCAAGGAAGTATTCAAATACAAGATAGCTTAAATGGAGTTAGTTTGGGATAGTGAAGCACATTAGTGCTTATGGGACTGTGTGGAAGGAAGTCTCATTTAAAACACTTCTGATGATACTAAAACAATCAACTTAGCATCACAACTACAAATATAGTATTACTCAAACACATAAACATTGAATAAAATGTCTTCTCATCTCTTTGAAATATCAAATCTGCTTAGTTCTCAGAATCACTAGGGAGTGTGCGTGCTCAACAGTTCTGAAAATTAGATAAGCATCTGTTTATTTGCCCAGATATGTCTATCCATGCCAAATCTGAGGCATTCATATTTGACAAATTTGATCTCTGTCTTCAGTCAAAACTGCTTCTTGCTTGCACATCTCTGTGATTAAAAATCTTAGATTCCTTTTCACTTTAATTGTTTCACTTAACATTTATACTAACTTCCTTCCATTTGTTAGACCATGTAAATTCTACTTAGATTAATTTTAGATAAGTTAGTAAATAATGCAAGTGGAAGCAGCTTTTTTGACTTTTTTTGACTTCCTAAGGGTTTTTGGCATGAGCTTAAATATAGTCTGAAGATAACCATGGAGGTAACCACCACAGACAGCATTAATATATCTTAGAGCACCACCATAACTTCTATATGTAATATAGTGTACTTAATGTAAGCGGAAGTGTACAGAAAAATTCCAGAAACAGGAAGGTCTGACTTTTGTACTTAGAGTAGGAACTTCGTTGGCAATACTGGAATTAGTAACATTTTTCGTGAACACCTTCTAGTTAAATGCATGGCATTTAAAAACAAGAACTAATTGGGTTACCACTTGCAGACAACTTGTAGCATTTGGCTTGATTCACAAAAGCAAAGATCTGTCCAGGATTCAAGGATTAATTGGGGTTTGATGCAGTTTTATCCTCTCCCTCATCCTACACAGCTCTTTTGTATAGCCTCAAGGTCTCCGTCTGGGTGGACTAGCATAAGCAGTCAGAGACTAATGAATAGGATAATCTTATTACAACCAAACATGTTTTACTAAATTGCAGAAAGTATTATGCAGGTTGGATATCAGTAAAACTAAAGAAACACTAGAATAAACTGCCTACAGGCACTAGCATATTTCTTTCACTGGAAGTTTTTAGGACTGGGGCAAGTATAGCTGTCCATTATGTCAGAGAGGGAAATGACCAGGATGACAGCTTTTCATGTTTTAAGATTTTTACCTTACTCTTGTATGACCCATAGTAACCAACTCTGCTACTGATCTTTGTGTCTGTGCATGCCAGCTGCAGCTATTGAAAGGGCAAGGCTGCTAGCTTGTGCAGCAGTGTACTGCTGGGGTGGCTCCCAGCTTCTCCTGAACACAAACGGACCGTGACAGCGATAAGCTTTCTTGTTCCTTAGCTCGACATCAGTAAAGCCTTTCCAACAGAGAGAGCTGACAGATCGTCTTCTTCACAGCATCATCACGTACCCACCTGTACATAATAACTGAAGCACTAGCAATTAGCATTGCCAGGAATTAAGAATGCCTGTGGTCTTACCTGACCCTCAATGAAGAGATAATCTTCAAATAGTCACCATGGGGCCAAAAAGGTAATGTGTCTTGCTTTGAATTGCTGTAAGGCAGGAGTAGTGTCTCGCTTATACTTCATCAGCATTTTGTGATGTGCTGTTTCATTCATCTTAGAAACTGTGCTGGTGAAATGGTAATGGAAATTGGCTCCTATTGATGCATCTCTTGTAATTCCAGAAGTAGCATCTACCTTCCCATAAATAAACTCATTAAAATCTGTTTGAGCTTATCTTGGATGCCCTCTGACAGAGATTGTTACTGCCTTCTCACTTTTCTTATTTGCTGTAACTTATCTTCAGAACAAGGGATAATCTCCTCTAGTTTAGTAAACTGCTTGAGAATTCAGAGTAAATACTCAGTGACTTATCTGAATGATACAGCTCTTCTGCATTCCAAGAAGAGCATGCTACCAGCATACCTTCCTGAAAGATGCCACAAATCTCGTCAACCTGCTGCAACCTATTGCATAGCCTGAATTTACTATGTTAATCCAATAGAGAATTACTGTGTCCCCATATGATAATTCCAGAAATTTACAGGAATGTTTTTTCACTCTATAATTCATAATATTATAGATTCATAATATACCCCAAAATTAAGCCCAACCAGTGCCTCTTCCAGACAATTACGCAATGATAAATTCCCATTCTAATATGACATAGCTTTTATAATGGTCAGTTATTTACCACTCACCTGGCATCCAGCGTAAGGGATTCTTTTTCACATGGGTAAAAGAATTTATTTTCATAAGCTTTCAGACACTTCAAGTACTACAGCTATGGTTTCACTTGCAAGTGCTTTTCATAGTTATATTCAGATGTCACATTGCCCTGTCATAGCAGTAATGTTGTCTTGCCTAGCATAGTAAAGCTGTTCCTCCCCCTATCTAAGATAGACCCACAAACTACTTCTGCAGCAAATATAATCACTGTGCCAAGGCAGAATTTGAGCACTGATGCATCATTACCCATAAGCTCCCTGGCACAATTCTGGCCTGTGCCAGTTTGTTCTGTCCTAGACCATGCTTGGCCATGGTTTGGGAGATTGCATGGGCCATACAGGCACATGCTACATTGTGCTTTCAGGCCCAGAGAACAGTCTGTGTCCCAAAGAGTAAACATAGCTGCAGTGTCCTGGCTTATGTTTGAATCCCAAACTGAGTTGAGTGCAGCTTCCTTCACGCCAGGAGAGCTCTCTCTGTTCTGCCTCACTCTGCTTTATAATAACCCTATCAAAAGTCCAGTGCCTTTCCTCTATCTCATCACTGTCAAAATTCCCTTTCTGGACTGCTGTTCTCCTCAGGTCTTGTAACTAGTAAAAGCATAAATCTTAGGGGTGTTTTTTGGCATCTTCCCTTTCCTGAGCTTTTGCCTCAAGCCACTCACTGTGGACCCACCATTTCTATTCCCTCCCTGCCCTGGCAATGCACTGACTCAGCTGTTGACACTAAGGTTGTAGGACTCAGTGACCATCTTTTTGGTGGCAAAAATGGCAGTGAGTTTCTGAAACAATGATAAAAGCTGTTGAAGAAGAGCACAGAAACAGCCTCCGACCTGTGGTCCCTACTCCAAGGTCCACATTCAGCTTCCCATTTGTTTTTCTGAGGCCAAAAAAAGATCTTCATTTAACTTTTACCTTATACTTATTTCTATTACTGTCCTCTTTTGGCTGACTCATCAGCCCCATCCTGTAGGCTGTCAATGTGACATGACCCATTCCTCAAAGTGAAGGGAGTGCCATATTTTAGCTCTAATGTCTATGCCATTTGCCCTTTCTTAGGAGCTCCTGTGGATGTATATATACCAAGGGGCTTTTTGATGGGAGTGTCAGAAGTCCAAAACCAGCCTGTGAAGGTTTTATAGCTATAAGATGTCTGCTGATGGTACTGTGTGAAATATTCCATAACTGTAACACCTTACAGATGTTAACACTAACCCTCACGTATTACTTTACGTCCCATTGCTATGTGCTACCTAGCACAGGAGGAATCTTCTGCGCTCTCCCAAAGGAAGGCTCCATGTGGGATCTTGAATCCAAGATTTCTCCCCTACCTTGACTTGCCTCATTGGCTGCAGCTAGAGTTATTTAGATGAAAGGCTGGACTTCTATGTAGGTTGACAGCATGCTACAGGTTTCACAAAGTCAAAACTGTAAAGTGACTCAGATCCGTTTTTAGTTGTAGCTAAAAGAATCCAGCCTGCTGTAGTCTTCAGCTCTCTCTTCTGTCACACATACTGAAAATCCAGAAGGCAGCTTCTGAATCTACTTCAGAACCAAAGGCAGCTTCTGGCACTATCCCTGGGCTTTCTACTGCATATTTTCTCCAAACACTATAATGGGTTGGTTGGTTTTTAAGCTAGAATAACCAGCAGAGAGTAAAAACTACAGATTATGCTTATTTAACAACTGATTCAGCTGAAAGCTCTAAACATTTGACTGAATACATCTCCCTTTGATTAGTACCAGAATAGTTTTCTGCTGTGGAAGGAGAAGAATGCTTCATTAACTTTAGAAAATATTCATAGTATACTGCACGAAAGACCTGAATGGCGCCCGCAAGCGCTAGACAGGGGATGTGCTTTGTTATCTGAAATGAGTGAACCATATACAGTGATATGGGTAAACCTCAAATACATTATTCAAAGCATTGAAATAACTCCCTTTCTGTTATGTATCTTCCTTGCTCTTAACTCTCAAAGGAAAGCTTCTGTCCTTAGTAACATTAACACTCATTGGGGAAGCCTTGTATAGAATTAACAGCTGACCCTTTCAAGTGAAATATCTAATTGTGTTCCTCTCACACAATTAGGTTACAAACTTGGCTAAAAATGTAGTAGGTGAAAGCAAGCCCAAGTGAAAATGTGCTGTTCAGGAAAACTGCTTGCTGCCAAAATAGAGTCCTGCACTTATTTAAAGTTTCTGTCGTCAGGTGAAAATGAGCTTTGTTTTAGAAGTTATAATCATCCCAGAAAAACTTTTCTATTAGCTCTAAACTCAAGGCCAGATTGATAGTGAAGTTGATGGGACAGGTATGGTTAGTCACATCAATAATAGTTTATCAGTGTGAATGTGGACTTACAAACTGCACCACCAGGACTTGCAAGTTTCCTCAGCAAAATATGTTCCATGCTTTGCCATGTGGATTGCCATCTTACACCTCTTAGATTTCTGATATTCAGAACACATTTTGTGTGAAGACATATTACTTTGTGCAGTGATACTGTACTGAGGCATCACATTCCACGTTACTAGTGAACCAGTCTTAGATTCACCTGTCTCACCAAGAATACAAAATTTTTCAGGCAGCTAAAAGCTTCAAATCTTCTGTTCCCAGCTTCAATGACTCTCTGGCTGCACTTTACAAATTTTGCATTAATAGAAATTGCCTCTTGCCTGTTAGCTATTTATGGGATAGCCTTATCAGAGACTGACTCCAGCACACTATGGGAAGCAGTGAATTTAAAAGAGAACAAAGATCCCATTACAAACTCCCCTGCTATTGATTTCACTAAAAATAATTTTCTGCTGTAACTAAGGAAGTTAAACATTTTATGTGGGCTTAAGTAGCTGGGTCTACTTATCTGCTGATAATGGTATAACTTTCATACAGTAAGCTGTACAATAATTTATAAACTGTACATAGCTCAACCAGCTGAATTCAAGGACCAAGAGGATGCAGAAAAAATAGAGGTCTATTTCCAGGATCAGAACCAGGTAAAAGTGCAGTGATGCAATTCTCCTTTACACATATTCCTTTGGAGATCATTTCTGAGAGGGAGAGGAGTAAGTGACAGCATGGTTCTGTTACAGCTAAGGCACTAGGAGAATAGTTGGGTGACTACTCAAGAGTTAAGCCACAACCATCCTTAGAAAAAGGCTCAAAACTTTAGCCAGATGGATGTGTCATTGTCATTGGTCATGTTTTAAAGGAGAAAGTAAAGCATGGGATGCAATTAATTTGAGGGTACCTAGGAAATAGCGTGGATCAGTAACTCCCATAGTGTGCGAACATGCATCCTCTCGTATATTAGAGCCTTTCTGGGGTATGATGGCTCTAGCACAGTCTTTTTAAGTTGCTTTTAACAAGAATCAGCAATGAGAAGGTGCATCAAGGAAAAAAGACTTGAAAGCTCAAACCAGTGGAACTAAAAAGCATTTAAAGAATGGGTATAGAACTATTACAGTGTTATGCCAAATGAGGTATACGGGGCATATATACTTATACAGAGAACTATGCACAGTGTGAACTAAATGCATATTTTGTAATTTTCACCAAGCAAAACAAACAAATAAACAAACAAATAACATGAAATATCTCAGGCAAAAAAGGCTTTTCTTTGGTTTGGGGTTTGTTTTTTTTTTTGGTAGCAACCAGAACATCTTCTGTAAAGTCTGCCCACCAAATTTGCATCAACCTGCCCATGAGAGTTGAGCAGTTTTTATAGTTCAGCTGACTCCATACTTTTTCTGAGTAAAGGTGAATACTCTGAAGATTGAGAAATCAAATTCAGCAGGAAAAATACATTAATACTGTAGTTATGTCTATTGTAAGACAACAGGTGTTTTTGAGATTAAGTTATTCATGATACTGCCCTAAATGGCAGAGGAGATTTTTCATTCTTCTGAAATGTAATATGAAGGAGAATCATGTGACATAAAGCATTCAAAAACCCCATACCTCTTTGTGGATAGGGCTGGAAAAACATGGAGTTATAGTACAACAAGTAATATTTCTGAGCTCACAGGGAGAGAACTGATAAAGCAGAGAAGGTGTTTTGGGACAATAAACAACACTTGCAAGGAGAGTTTTTCTGGTGCAGAAAAGGTACTCCCTAAAATTAACTTATGTAATTTCAAAAGACACTATGAAACTCTATATGCACTATAAGAATGAAAAAAAATTATGAGTACACATTATTAAATCTAGTGTCCTTTTTGGCTTTCCACCGTTCTTAGGTTGCCTTCTGGAGAAATGAGCATATGCTGTCATATGCTCACCTGTTTTGTGGCAAAAAGTTGAAGGTTACTTCTTAGCTTATTGACCGAGTCCCATTTACCTTGGTACAAAATCAAAATAAACATAACATTCTTTAAAATCCTGGTGCAATTAGCTAGTGGAAGAATGGCAAGGGGCACACACAAGCCCTGGCTTTGAGGTGTAAACGCACGGAGTGACACACAGGTATTTGTACGTAGCTGTGGAGCTCGTGGGGACATTTGGTGCCAGTTGGCCTCTGAGCACTAATGTGGATTATTCTCTGGCACTACCTGTTCAATGGCAATGATGGTTGATCCCATTAAACGTCCCAAATCTGAAAGACCTCTCAAATCACTTAGAGTCATGGCAACTTCCACTTCTTCTGACCTATGTGTTCTGAGCTAAAATCGGTACTGGATCTTTTGCTAAAACATCACCTTAATAATTTTAACAATTCAATTCTCAAGTTCCTGCTCTAGTGATTTTTTAATGGCTACAGAATATCAGGGGTTTGAGTTACTAGGCTCCTACTCTTTTTTAGCATCCTGAAGATTCTTCTTTCTTTGGTACTTAGTTTCTTATGTCCTTGCTGGTTATTGATTAGTTTTTCTTCGTAATGCAGGAATTTGAGAAATAGTGTCCTAACGCTTTTAAAACCCAAGGGAAAAAACCCAAACAACATTATCCAGTGTACTGAAGAAAGTTGTCTTTGAAGGCAGAACTGCTTAAATGAAAAGACTTCCATTATTTTGAAAGTAATTGGATATTAAGCATGATTAGATGCTAGAAAAAGCTTCCTCTGGTATCCAAGATGGCTATACAATTATTGACTTCAAAGTAGTAATTTAGTTAAAAATAGATGCAAACCATGTAACTCCTCTGCCACCTGGCATGTGCTTCTAAAGTTGAGCTTTTAGTACTTTATCAAAACATTATCAATTTAATGTTTTCTCAAATCCCTATTCTGAGACAAATTAACACGGGAATTGTGAATTTAAAATATTTACATTTTAAACTATTCCTTTTTAAGAGCAACACATCTTATGCAATTATTTGTATCTTAATCACTCTCTTTTGGCACCCTCTTAAGTCAGGCATTTTCTCAAATAATTTAACCTAAACTGACAAGTCCAAATGTATGAATTTCCTAAGCATATTACCAGCTTGGAGCAGCTAGTAGTTATAATTACTTGTTAGCTAATATTGTACACAGAACAGTTATGTTTGGAGAGTTATATAAACTTGGATTGGTCTGCAATAAGCTTGCAAATTTAGAAAGCAACCAATGACCTCTGAACATGGCTAAGACAAAAAATAATTAACAGAGAAATCTCCTGATATTCTGTAAAATATCCTAGTTTGCAGTTAACAACCATTATTTTCTGTCTTAAATGTTAGCAGTTACAATATATCTACTTTGCCTTCTCTGTCAGCATAAAATCAATAAAACTTGTGAATAGCAATTAAAATGCAATAACAATCCCACTCAAGTTTTTTTTAAGCAATATAAACAACTAAAATGATGATCATTATCACCTCTATTAATTTTTCCCCATACCAGGGTAGATTTGCATATTTATGCCACAAATATTTCACTGACTAATACAAGCCTCCCCTTTGCCATGTCCATAACCATGCACACCTGGTCCAGAATGATTCAGTTATTCAGCTCAGCAGAGATGCTTTAAGCTGGCACACTTTGCTTTGCACTTGCAATGGGTGAGCACTGTATGCCCAGTCAGGCACCAGGCATCTGAGACACAGTCTTTGCCTCTGTCTCATGACATGACTAAGGTGACTCCTACACCAGTGTCATCCAAATATAAAGATGGGTCTGGGCCAGCGTTCTCAAGCTGTGATAAGCATCCCATTAGTAATATGCAAGTTACTCCAAAGCTATGCATAAATCCTGTTTGAGCAGCCAAATGTCTCCTTCTGTGCATGTACCCAACCTAGCACAGTGCCAGGAGCTTTTGCTGCTGATACTGCCATTAATGCTCTTACCTAAGCAAACTGCATTTAGAAACTGCTATGTAGGATGTTCTTCCCTGTAGATAATTATAGTCTGATAAGTATCACACTACAATCAAGTGTTTCAGAAAGACTGTTTCAATAAAGGGCAGTTCTGACCCTACTCAGATTATAATATGAGTTTACGTTTTCTTCAATGTTTCAATCTAGGAAAGGAGAATCATGAATCTGCAGTGCAGTAAATGAAAGGAGAGTCTGTCCTGTAAACCAAATATGTAATTATTGAAGAAAAAGGAAGATTTTTTTCCTGTATTTGAAATAATTTCTGAATATTTGACTGCATTATCAAGTAATGCCATTTTCTTTACTTGTTGTATGTTTGTATGAAAACAATCAATAGAAATAAGAAGTTGTACTGCAAAATAAACACAGAAGGCTTGCTGCAGCATCCAATATGGTTGCTGAACTAACTGTTAATGTGGTACTTCAATTAATGGTTTGCTGTGAATAATCTATTTGTCAAAACTGGTCTAGCCCTGTTCACAAATTGCTGGACTGTGATTTTTTTTGTTCTGTTACTCTCATTTTTGGAACAAAATTTTGTATCAAAAGTTTTGACATCAACAGTTCTGGGCTATCCAAGAGCTGTATATTCAACTGTTGGTGTGAATATTTGGAATTGCCTATTTGACTGCCCTTTGAGCAGCCAAATAAATTATATGGTATCCTTTTGTCCCTTAAATTAGTTCTAAAAATGCAGAAATATTCTTCTTTTTTTTTTTTTTTAAATGATCTTTTATCCAAATAAAATGCTTGCTTTTATCCAATACGTAGGAAGATACTAGGGTAGAAGTATATTTAGGAACAGGGAGTTATAGCTCAAAAGGAATGTAAGGATATATAAAGACCATCTTTTTTTTTCCGTCTTCTTTTTAATGTAAAATTGCATCCTGGCTAAGGAAACAATAAAGTTATAAGCCAGATTTATTAGCTGTCTTGAATAATTTATGTTCAATTTTCTCTTCACTTCAAAAAGCAAAGCAATTAAAGATTTTTGAACCTGCATGGCTTCAACCTTTTCTGGCTTAAATGTCTAAGCTGCAGGACTTTAGCAGGGTTTTTCTGAGATGAGGCAAGCTAAACTCATACATCTCTCTATCCTTCAGCCCCAAAGACTTCACGATGATGGAGGGATGAGGTAGTCTAGGGACTTCTGTGTAGGAAAGTGTTAGTTTTCTGCAAAAGACTTGGAAAACCAGTGCCTCTCCTCTTACTCAGCAGTCTCTCTTGGTAATACTGTGTTTCCATAGGTGTATATAAAACAAAGCATGTTTTCAAGACTCAAGTTTAATGGTCTTTGGTTTGTATCATAATGTATTTCCCCCACATATTTAATCCCAGATGAAAAGTATGCCTGTGTTTAATATTGTCTATCAGATCAAATGACTACAGCTATTACTGCAGTTAAATCAAAGTACTGTAAACAGATTTTGGGGCTGGAACTGGTATTGAGGCACACAGTAGGGGTTTTACACTGACATTTGTTATGTCAGTGGCCAGATTTAGTGATAACTGAAGTACCTTAAAAGTCCATGACCTTTGCTGTGGCTCGATCGTGTCTCATATTTTACTCATGCTAAGTGGTCATTTGGAGGTTTGCTTGTGAGTTGTCCTGTTCTCCAGTTTTCTCCCTTCCATGTAAATAAGTTAATTTAGAGAAGGCACTATGTACCGCTGTAAATGTTTAGAAATCACAAACCAGATAAGTGCTTGTTATTAGCTGCAACATTGCTTTTCTTCCAAAGCTGAGCATAATGCCTAGTAAAATAAGCCTGGATGCCTGTTTCACTATGGCCAAAGATATCTTCCTTTTTATCCAGAGCATAACAACTTTCCAGGAGATGATTCCTGAAGTAATACATCCTGAAGTATGCACTATTTTTCCTCAACATGCAAGATCAACCTTATTACATCTTATTATATGGGTCAGAAGGACATAATCAAAAAAGCAAGAAATCAAAGTTTAGGATTTGTGAATAACTTTAATAGAGTGTCCCACTTTTTGAACATTTCTGTTTTAATACTGTGTGTGCCAGAAATCCAGGAAGGCAGAAATACTCAGGGTTATAGATGAGCCTGTAATAATAGTGGACATATGTGACTGGCAGAATCTGCTCCTTGAAAATGGTCATGTCCAAATTAAATTCTAAAATATAGTAAGTGAGCTATTCGCTGACATTTATGATACATTTTAAAAGCCTTATTCTATTTTTAGTGTGGGTTTCCCATTCCCAGTATTTGTGTCTTTAATTCATATTTCATATATATCTGGCAAATGGCCAGATCTGAAAAAAGTACTTTGGCAACTAGAGTGCAACTTTGATGGTATTTAGGAATGTGAGTCCAAAAATTATTTCCACAAGCCCCCCCCAATGTCTATCCAGCTAAGTGCCTGAGCATGTAAGAGTTGAAGATTAGATGGTGAAGTACCCCAGGGCTTCAAGTTCTGCAGTGACAAAGCCATCTGGCTCAACAGTGTCCTGTCTTCCCTCTAAAATTCAGGCTTGTTCAACATTTACAAAAGTAGGAATTTCAGTGCCTGGGGACTAAGAATGCTCAGAAGAAACCTTACAAACACTCACCATATTGAATTCAGCAGTAAACATGCAGTGTGGCTGTATTCATTTAAAAGCACAGTTAGGGAAGGTGGTGCTGCCCACTGATACTAAGGAGAATTCTTTTTCTGCCAAGTTGAAGACTATGCTGAGAAAGACATTTTCACTAGCCTTCCTGTTGTAGCTGTAGCACAATACAGCAAAGAGTGCAAGGTTCATAGGTACCTTGCACCTTGCAAGGGTACAAGTGAGCAGGAAGTTATCTTCAAATCAGTGCTTACTTAAAATCTGTGTATTTACTGGAAGGGGGAAAACCTGGGGCTAGGTTTCAGCACCACTGAAAGATAGCGTCAAGGAATCTTTCAAAGCCAGATGAATAAACAGCTTTACAAGTGGAAACCAGAAACAGGGCTGTGCTCTCTCACCCTCATGAAATGATAACCTTGGCTGTCCATACACTCATGAGAAGTGGAGCATACCTGGTAAATGTGTGGACTTACTGCTGGGCTCCTGTTTAGGACACTAACACAGGCAGGGAGAAAAAGATGTGGTTTGGGATGATTTCAGGTGTAGGAGGACGTACATACCATGTCATTACATACCGTGTGTCTCAGTTCCTCACAAACAATCTAACACTATCCAAGAATTGTTAGGTATATCTTGTATAGATGGGCAAATAATCTTTTAGAAAGGTATGAATCATCCAGCTGACAGTGTACACTCCTAAGTCCAACACCAGAGCTGGAAATAGCTCTGGCAGGCAGCATTTCAGATACACCCATTCCAGAACCTGAAGCTTTTCCAGTCAGTATGTAGATGCTGTGAAATTGTGCCTGTACAACCTCATCTTCTTTATTGAGATTTTAGGGGTTTAATTCAGATTTATGAAACATACACCTAGAGGCAATGCCAAAAATTAGTGCTATTTGAAGTGGCTTTTCCCATGTTTAAGATTCTTGGGATTCTGCATGTTGCTGACTGCATAAATCTGTTTTGTTTTCCTGTATTTCCTATTGCCTAGGAAAAAGATATTTAAATGGCATTTTTATTAATATGACTCCAGCTGATATGGATATTGAAAGAGAAAACTATCATAATCTGAATTTGTGACATGAAGATTATTAAAATTATATCAAAAAAGCCCCTGAAAATATGTCCAAAATGTCTAAAAAAGTACTGAGTTTCATTAATTATATTCAGTGAATATGAGAAAGCATTCTTCTCTTCAGAAAGTATAGAGCAGAACCAGTCCTTCAACTGTAGAACAAAATGTCACATTTCTCTTCAAGCTAGTCATTCAGGATAAAACCTGAGGTTTTGATTCAGATTTTAGTGATGTGAATGACATAGAGCTATGACCCTCTGTTACACGTCATGGAATTATAAACACTGGGGCTAGAAGTGTCCTCAAGAGCTTATCCTGTCCACCAGCCTGTCCCAAGGCCAGAAAAAATCTCTTTCCCTCTTTCCAAGAAGATTTTTCTAGCCTGTTCTTAAATATCTTTGGTGATGAAGATTCCACAACATCCTCATTCAGTACCTCTGAAATTGAGCAAGTACCAAAAAGTTCGGAAAGTTTGTGTAGCTTGCTTTTTGCACTGAGAATGAACTCAACTTCATCTTACCAGCTGATTTCACTGCATCCTTACCATAATGGAGGTGTCTGTGGTGCAGAAAAGAGTGTGATTGAGGGGTTTATGGAAAGATTTGAATCCCATCACAACCAATAGCTCTTTAAAACGCAAGGAGTTCTACTGATATCAGTGAGGATAGCCATGGAACATATTATTATTCAATGTGAAAAAGGGGACCAGAATCTGTCCCTTTGGTAAAATTGATAGGGCAAGAAGATTTGTTTAGACTTATGTTTAGATATGGCTTTGAATAAGCCGTATCTAAATGGCTTGAATATAACTTTGAATAAGCCATATCTCATTCTGTGTGACATTGTTAACAGCAACTGAAGTATTTGTCAAACTGATAAAAATGGTTTTTATATTATAGTAATTGCATTCTGATACAGACACAAGGGTCTAATTTCCTGTAGTAGTGGTAATATAGTACCTCTACTACAAAAGAAATGTATATTTCATGTCGGCATTTCTTGTATAAATGGATGAAAAATCTTAATTCAGTTTTTGATGCAGTTTTGCAGTCAACCTCTTGCTTTGCATAATTGTGGTGACAGATGCACTTTATTGTCACAGCAAAACCACTTTGTAGCACATTTTGTAAAATGTTACAATGGCCCTGGATCTTAGCCAACGTTAATAATGGAATAATAAACTTATACAAGTAGCAGGGAATTGCAGTTGTTTTAATGGAAAAGCCACTTCTCATGGCTGTTCTGAGGTTATTCTGTTCAACAGTTGCTGTTAGGACACAGGACTTTTAGAAAAGATTGTCAAACATTTTTGTTTGAGAGAAGTAAGAAGGAACACAGGAAAATAAGATTCTGAAGGAGACCCATAGCACAAAACCCACCATGTCATGCGCTGCTGCCAGAGAAAGCATGGAACGTTACTGAGCCACCACTCATAGGAGCAAGTCTTTTTGTACAGCCCTGTAAAGCGAGCAACCCTGTAGGAAATTGTTCTCCAGCCCTATCAGAAGTCAGACAGGAAAACACAGCCTAGCCTACACTGTAGGGTTTTCCTGCACTAATGCTTTCCTCATCCATGTTGCTCACTCACCTGATCAGCAGAGATTTGTCTACACAGCTTTCTTGATTCATTGTTGCCAGACTGAATAGGAAAAAAGCAGCATCCCTCACCAGAGTTCTGTGAAAAATGTCAGTGCATGTCAGACTATTAAGACAGGTTGGTATTGATGTGATTTGTCTTTCTGACAGTTGATCAAATGCTCACCCATCAAAAATCACTGCCTTTCATAGCTGCTTCTTTGAAGAGAACCTGAAATGTGATTTTGTTTGAGATACATTAGGTTTTTTGGGTTTGTTTTTGCTCAGTGAGTAAGTACACAGAAGACATTTGTTGAAAACAAAATAGGGAGATGAATGCAATCAGATGAGGTAATTGGAATTATAACTGCGAACAGAAGCAATGTCCAACAAGAATAATATTTTCTTACTGAGAGAACCTGAATGCACTAGAGAAGAGTGCAACATCATTTTAATAAAGATTGCTCGCCTTCCTATTCCTTTAACATCTTGTGCACACCATCATTTCTTAGGCATAAATCTGGATAGGAAGAGAGTGATAAGAGAATGCAACCCTTGAACATGGTCTGTATCATTAACAACCACTCTTCCATTTATTTCCTAGGTCAAACTGTGTGCTTCTTTTCAAAGAAATTCATATCTGATTTGATACTTAACTAAAAATCCATCAAAAACATCAGAAAAATAACTATTGATTTCCACTTCAATTTTAAAGGGTCTCTGGGTCCAGTTCTAGGCAAATAGAAATCTCTGTCTGAAACATGGAAGGAGAATAAATAATATAAATATATGTTTTTTTTTATAAAAAAAAAACGCAACACAAAAGACATAAATCGCTCTATACCATACAGACCATAATACTATTTTAGAAAGTTTCATCTGTAGCTTTTTCCACCATATGGACCCATATCAAACTAAGGAACCGTGTAACAAAAAGTAGAATGCAATAGTGACTCAAGATATAGACACATTTAAGACCTGATGGATAATGATTTTAAATATGATTGTTGCATACCTCCAAATAATAAGCTTATTTTCCAAATGCAGAAGTCTAAGAAACACTGACACGTAGCAATTGTCCTATGTCCCATGTTCAAAAATTGTCAAAAAGATGATCTGTGGAACTACTGCTAAGTGGTCAATCTCACTTCAGTCCCTGGGAAAATCATGGAGCGAGTCATTTTGGGACACACTTCTTGTCACCTGAAGGAGAAGAAAGTGATGGGAATAGTCAGCATGGCTTTCCCAAGGATAAATTATGCTTGAACTATGTGATTGATGTCTGCAATAAAATGACTGGGTGTAAGGGTAAGGAGGGAGGAATGGATGTCCATTACCTTAACTTTAGCACAGCTTTCAACATTGTAGATTGAGGGTATGTTTACGCCCCTTTACTTGGCGCTCATTAGACCTCATCTAGAATGCAGTGTCTAGGTTTCCTCCCCTCCTCAGCTTCCCCCATGCAACACAAATGTTGATAAACAAACAAGTTCAGTGGAGGCCAACAAGATGGTCAGGGCTAGATCAAGGCAGGGCTGAGGGAACTAGGCTTATTCAGCTTAGGGAAGAGATGGTTTGGGGGGGGTCTAACAGCATCTCCAGTGACTACGGAGAGATTATCAAGGAGACAGTCAGGCTTGTAACAGTTGTGCATGATGGGAAGATGAGGGATAATGTCATAAGTGAAACAAGAAAGGTTCACACTGTATATAAAGAGAAACATTTTCCCCATGAGAAGGCTGGCCAGAGAGATTGTGCAGTTTCCATCCTTGGAGGTTTTAAAGACCTGAGTAGAAAAAGCCCTGAACAACCTGTTCTGACCCCATAACTGACCCTGGTTTGAGGTTGGGCTAGAGACCTTTTCAGCCTGAAATATTCTGAGACTCCCTAATTGTAAATTGGATGGCCACTTGGAGATGACAGAATGGTCACCACTGACTATAAGTCACCTTAATTGTGACTATCTATGTAATTAGAAAAGCAAATTATTCCTTGACTTACAGAAAGAATAATGGTTTTAAAACAGTTAGTCTATTCTCTATTTAAATAATGTCTAGATGTAGTAGTGAGTTTACATGACCCTGCTTGAGCAGGGGAGTTGGACCAGGTGACCTCAAGATGTCCCTTCCAACCTCAAGGATTTTGTGATTCTGTGATTCTGTAATTCTCTGATTCTGTCTTTTTTTTTCAAATGAGTGGATGTATTGTATAGTATACCTTTTATAAGTTTTATATTTAAAAAAAAAATCTGGAATAAACAAGACTTCGAAAAAGTAAACTTATTCCATATTTACCATGCAATTTTGTAATTGATATCTGATGAAGAGAAGATTGTTGAGGGACAATAACTCATTATTATGCTCGTGGTATGTATATAAATGTTCTTAGGGGTTGAAGGGTCCACTTTCCTCTAACTCCAGCGTGTGTAAGCCAGGAACAAAAATTTAAAAAATCTATGGAATTTGAAAAGTATAAAACTTTTCCAATAACAGAATAAGAATTTTCCTTCAGGAAGTAGGAGAATACCACTGCAGTGAGAATCAACTTTATTTGAATTAGATTATTTCCACATAAAATCTTGATATATTCCTCGGATTCAAAAAATACCAACCAAAAGCAGGTATGAAGAATTTACAGAATCACAGAATGGTAGGGGTTGGAAGGGACCTCTGGAGATCATCTCGTCCAACCCCCCTGCTTGAGCAGGCACACCCAGAGCAGGGGGCACAGGAACGCGTCCAGGCAGGTTTTGAACGTCTGCAGGGAAGGAGACTCCACACCCTCCCTGGGCAGCCTGTTCCACTGCTCTGTCACCCTCATGATTATTTTCATATTATTTGTAAATGAGAGAGAAAATGAAGATATTCTGTATCAGAGACTGAAAATAACTAAGTACATAAAAGGATCCATTTCTATGGCCTTGGTATTTTCAGGTTTGGTTTTTTTTTTTTTATACAATGATAACTCACTATCTTTTTTTTTCCTCTTAAATCTTTCTCCAGAGTGTTCCATGCTGTTCCAAAGTGCTTGTCCTCCAGATGAGTCAACAAAGTTAGTATTACTCATGACTGTTAACTTCAAAAATGTAAGCATACTTAAGTTAAAGAACCTATTAGTTTAAACACTCAGAAAGACCACAATCAGAGCATTGCATCTTTTGGAGGAAAACAGGATGGGAAGAGTATGCTTGGACAGCAGTCATGCAGACATACCTATGTCCTATTGGTCTTATATTAGCATTGGTCTTTAACAGCTCTTTTCCTCCTCTGTTAATCATAGTCAATCATGCCATGTCTCCTTCCTAATGCGAAGCATATTCTTTTTTTATCCTCCACTGAAGATTCTTATCCATGCTTGTTTCCATGTGATATCTTTTACTCTTGAATGTGAGTGAAAATAATATCAGATAATCTTGCAGATGAGGTTTTACTTGTACTTTGTATATGAACACCTAATCCATCATATGACTACATTTCTACATTTACTTTTTAACTGTCATGTCATGTTGGTCACTCATAATCATCCTAACTTGATGGCATGCTCAGATCTATTTACTCCTCGTACATTTCCTGTGGGTAAATGCACAATTTAGATGAGGAATTAGTGTTAGTGTTATCCTATGTATAGTTATTTAACATTGGCATTGTTCTCACTGGTGGCTGCTTTGGCAAACAAAGCCAGCTAATGTAATTATTATAAAATGCTAAAGTTCATGATGTAATATCTCTATTATTCCATGTGGTTTTGCAAGCAACCTGTCCTTAGATAAGTATTTATATAACATATATTAAATAATTTACAAGATGCAATCTCCTCTGAAGTTTGCTTAATATTACAGACATACAGAAAGCTATAGTTCACAGTACATCCAAATGGCAGAAAAAAAATATCAGCCAGAATATTCTTTTAGTGCTACAGCTAATACAGTGCTTCTAATTTTATCTTCATTGTACAGTCAACAGAAAACTTAATCAGCATCTTTGGTGAGCAGAGAAACACAATTAAAAGCTGCTTCATTGGAAAGACAACTTAGCTTTACAGTCAATTGTCACCTCCGAATATTTAATGAGATTGTTTTCTAAGTCTACAGAGTTCAGTTGTTCACGTTTTCATGGTATCCACATCATTTTCATTTTTATAGAAGTCCACAAAAATGTCAAGTAAGGTTATGACATTGTTTCTATTCTTTCTTGTCCTCTCACAAGCTAAGTGTAGGGGAATAGACAGGGATCGGCGACCGGAAGATCACGGGATGTGACGGAGAGATAGACTCCTCCCCATAGGAGTGGCAGGAACAGGAAGCGCAAGAGCTATATAAGCGTGTGACGCAGCTAAATAAACGGACATTTTGTATCCATCATATTGATGTCTGTGCATCACTGTCCCCAGGGTGGGTAGAGCCCTGTGTCCCGGAGATATGCGGCCCAAGAGAAGTTCTCCCGTAGAAGCGTACAGCTACACTAAGCTTCCTGAAATGCAGGTAACTTGTCTGTCATTTCAGACTGTTTAAGTCTCATGTCTTCAGAGACAAATTGAGCATACTTAACTTATCAAAGACATTACCCAGATCTGTCCGAATACACAGTCATTGCTGGTCAGACCACAATGCCTGCACTCTGTTGCCTTCCTGAAATAAAAAGATGCAATTTCTGAATTTTTATATTCAGCTCAAAATATTTCTGTGTGATAGTCATCTCACCTCAGCAAGGAGAAGCAGTGCTGGTGCTCAGAACACTCTGTCACAATGTCTTGTGCCTTTGACTTGATAAATTCATCCATTTTACTGACCTGATAAGGATGATAACTTGCATTCAATTCAAAGGACAATTTTCATACATTTAATATCTCTTTTTGGATAGGACAGCATTTATTTTGTGTGAGGCCAGGAAGCCCCAAG
The DNA here is from genome assembly GCF_949628215.1 of Phalacrocorax aristotelis. Classification (NCBI taxonomy): domain Eukaryota; kingdom Metazoa; phylum Chordata; class Aves; order Suliformes; family Phalacrocoracidae; genus Phalacrocorax; species Phalacrocorax aristotelis. The sequence continues at coordinate 25,976,074 of NC_134278.1, read as the reverse complement.
CCTGCCTGTGAGAGGTCTCTTTTTGCTGAACGCAGTTCCATCACCATCAAAACCTTTGAATAATTGCACTCTGTGAATGATGATTTTTCTTTAAATAATTTTCAAGAAAGTTTTAAAAAAATATATTCGTTATTTGCTATTTGCTATTTAGTATTTAATATTTAGCACTTACTATTTAGTTATTGGTATCTTTAGTGTTTGCAGAGATAGGTCAGCACAGCACAAAAGTCTTTAGAAAAAGCACTAGCTTTAAAAAAAAGCAATTACTTCTGCCTTTAGAACAACATCAGAAGAAACCTCATGTTTAATCAAGTTTTTGATTTTTTTCTTTTTTTTTTTCTTGAATCATTTTGATTGCTGATATAACATGTTTGGAGCTCCTCTATAATAATTTCTGAGTGTTCAGGTCCAGTTATTGGAAGGCTCTGAGCCTTCACATTAAAAGGCAGAGCTGGGAGGTTTTGCGATTTGCTTTCTTTACTTTCTGGCCTCAAGAGGGCTCCCAGCTACCTTCCAGTGTCCTTGGACTGGGCAGGAAGATGACACCCTGGCCCAGAAAGAGGACCTTTACATCTGTGTTCAGCTGCTTAGGAAATGTTTCCTATGTGTGAAAGATCTAATACCAAACTGCTAACTTGGTGTCTTCTGCTCTGGGAGCATGATGTTGTGGGAATTCACATAAAAGAAAATACTAATATTTCATCCCAGTTTATAACCCAGAAGGAGATCTGAGAAATTCCTTAAAGCATTTGTTCCATTCTTTTGCTTGGAAGACTCAAGTGATGTATTTAAATTGCTAGTCTATTGATTCAGTCAGTATATTGAACTGATTATTGATATATTTTCTCACTGATTGTATTTGTTTAGTAGATCAGGAGATTCTTTTTTAAAGACATGAAAATAATGGTTGAAACTAAGTCAGAGCACAGGAAACAAGTGTTCTTGGGTACCATTGCCTGTGAAAATGCTGAGCTGAAAAAGCGTTCTAAAGCAGGGCAGGAAAAGTTCCTGGCAAGCAGGAGATCAAAAGAACTCTCCTGCAGGTCTAAAAATGAACACTTGCTCCATGGAGAGTAATTATCTTGGCACAACCAGCTGAGACACAAGACCTTGTGGGACCAGAAGAAGTTACAACTAGCTTCATTATCATCAGGAGATCAAAAGATTTTAAGGTAGATGAGCATGCCAGCTGCTCTTTCAGGATATGCTGTCCCTTTGTTACAATAGCTTAATACTTCCATTTTAAGAAGGCTGTTATGTTTCTATGTATGATTTATATCTGAGTCATAAAAAGAAAAACTGCAGGTGCCTGAACACGGTCAGACTTACTGAGAAAGTGCAGTCTCCCCTGAAGTATTGTAACCCAGGTCTTAGTTGAGTACAGGAAAGACATCAATAAACTGGAGAAAGTTTAGTCAAGGGCTGGAACACTTGCTCTGGGAGGAGAGGCTGAGGGAGCTGGGCTTGTTCAGCCTGGAGGGAGATGGCTCTGGGGGGGATCTTAATGCTGTCCTCAACTATCTGATGGAAGGAAATAGAGAAAAAGGAGCCAGACTCTTAGAGGAAGAATGAAAGGTAGTGGATATGAGCGGGAAGATGGGAAATTCTGACTCAATACTGGGGAAAAAAAATTCACCATGAATGTGGTCAAACACTGGAACCATGTTCCAGAGATATTGAGGGATCAGCTCCCTCAGGGTTGAGGCTTGCCAATGTGACGCCCTCTATAAGAAAGGCCAGAAAGAGGATCTTGGGAACTACTGGCCAGTCAGCCTGACCTTGGTACGGGGGATGATTATGGAGCAGTTCATCCTGAGTGAGCTCACCAGGCATGTGCGGGACAACCAGAGGATCAGGCCCAGCCAGCATGCCTTCATGAAAGGCAGCTACTCCCTGATCTACCTGACCTCCTTTTATGACCACGTGACCCACCTGGTAGATGAAGGAAAGGCAGTGGATGAGGGAAAGGCAGTGGATGTTGTCTACCTGGACTTCAGTAAAGCCTTTGACAGTGTCCCACAGTATCCTCCTAGAGAAGCTGGTGGCTCATGGCTTAGACGGGTGTGCTGTTCACTGGGTAGAAAACTGGCTGGATGGCCAAGCCCAGAGAGTTGTGGGGAATGGAGATAAATCCAGTTGGCGGCTAGTCACAAGCGGTGTTCCCCAGGGCTCAGTGTTGGGGCCAGTCTTGTTTAATGTCTTTATCAATGATCTGGATGAGGGATTGAGTGCACCCTCAGTGAGTCTGCAGACAACACCAAAATGGGTGGGAGTGTTGATCTTCTTGAGGGTAGGGAGGCTCTGCAGAGGGATCTGGACAGGCTGGATTGATGGGCCGAGGTCAATTGTATGAGGTTGAACAAGGCCAAGTGCCGGGTCCTGCACTTGGGTCACAACAACTCCATGTAACACTACAGGCTTGGGGAAGGGTGGCTGGAGAGCTGCCCAGCAGAAAAGGACCTGGGGGTGTTGGTTGGCAGGCAGCTGAACGTGAGACAGCAGTGTGCTCTGGCGGCCAAGAAGGCCAACTGCATCCTGGCTTGTATCAGGAATAGTGTGGCCAGCAGGAGCAGGGAAGTGATTGTGCCGCTGTACTCGGTACTGGTGAGGCTGCATCTTGAATACTGTGTTTAGTTTTGGGCCCCTCACTACAAAAGGGACCTTGAGTTGCTGGAGCGTGTCCAAAGAAGGGCAACAAAGCTGGTGAAGGGACTGCAGAGCAGGTCTTATGAGGAGAGGTTGAGGGAATTGGGGTTGTTTAGCCTGGAGAAGAGGAGGCTGAGGGGAGACCTTATCACTCTCTACAACTCCCTGAAAGGAGGTTGTAGTGAGGTGGGTGTTGGTCTCTTCTCCCAAGTTACTAGCGATAGGAGAGGAAATGGCTTCAGGCTGCATCAGGGGAGGTTTAGATTGGATATTAGGAAAAAATTTCTTCACTGAAAGAATGGTCAGGCATTGGAAGAGGCTGCCTGGAGAGGTGGTGGAGTCACCATCCCTGGAGGTCTTCAAAAAACATGTACACGTGGCACTTTGGGACACAGTCTAGGAGACATGGTGGTGTTGGGTTGACAGTGGACTTGATGATCCTAGAGGTCTTTTCCAACATTAATGATTCTATGATTCTATGATATAATCAGAGACCCCTATTGTGTGATGTGCTTGCCAGATAACTGATTTAAACTAGTTTTCTTGATCAGGCACCAGCTTTTTCTTCTTTTTGAACAAATCCTCCTTTCCCAGCTGCATAGGTGCACCCCTGTGAATACTAAACTCTCAGGGATGAAGAAGAACAACATAGAGGCTTAGGAAGGTGCACCTTAAAGCTGAGAAAACTGTCTTGATTAAGACAAAGAACGCCCATAATTTTATAGAGAATTACGAAGTTGTAGGTAGGTAGATCTTCTGAATTGTCACAACATGCACTCAGCAGCACACTTTAGGATTAGGCATTAAAGCTGGGAGGCAGGCTGTTAATCAGAAAAATAAAGCAACCAAGCTTTGGCCACCAAAGCATGTTTGCTTTCTTAAAGGAGTACCATATTTCACTAATTAGATTTGCTGTCCTGCTATTTTCACCGCTCAAGCAATTCAATCAATACTAAAATGCAAAGAAAAACAGTTAATTCCAGGGTTTTTTTTCCCCAGGTAATTTATCCTTGGCATACCCAAGTTCTTTCTGTCTACTTTCAGCTGTTGCTTAGCACTTTGGGAGCACTGTATTTAATTGTTTTCTTACGCGTGTAGATCCTAAAGTCAGCCTGGCACTGTGCATTAATGTCAGATCAATTTTATTGAAATAGAAATAAGAGGTAGAATTATCTGAACAACATTATTGTCACCATTCAGGGTAAGCTGTATTTTTTGATCCATCGCTGTGTCCCTCTGGATGTCCCTTTCAAGTCACAAGCCTGTATCACGCACAATTACATTCTATGGTACTGTCTCTGGTTGAGATGGACTTAACTTTCCTCATAGTAGCCCATATCATGCTGTGCTTTGTATTGACAACACACCAGTGTTTTGACTTTTGCTGAGCAGTGCCTGCACAGTGTCAGGGTTTTCTCTCCAAATCCCCTTCCCATCTGAAGGCCAGTAGGTTGGGAGTGGGCCAAAGGTTGGGAAGGGACGCAGCCAGAACAGCTGACCCAATCTAACCGCACGGATATTCCATACCATATGACATTGTGCTCAGCAATAAAAGCTGGGTATATTTGTGGTTATGGTGTTTGTCTTTCCAGGCAACCACTATACTTACTGAGGCCCTGCTTCCCAGGGAATGGCTGGACATCTGCCTGACAATGGGAAGTAGTGAATATTAAGCTTCCTTTATTTCAGCCCTTGGTCTTTTCCATCTTATTTTCTGCCCCTGTCCTGTTGAGAAGGGGGAAAGAGAGAGCAACAGGCTGGGGGTCTGGCAGCCGGCCAAGGTAAACCCACCACACATGGCTGACCCTCTTTTTATGGTAACCCACAGGTTACAGTCACAGAATTATGTAGATTGGCAGAACCCTTAGCTAGTCCAACCCCCTTGCTCAAAGCAGGTTCCCTTATAGCAAGCTGCTCATGGATATCTCTGACTGAGTTTTAAATATCTCAAAGGACAGAGATCATAGAATCATAGAATCATAGAATTGGAAGGTTGGAGAAGACCTGTAAGATCATCGAGTCCAACTGTCAACTCTAGACTAAACAACCCCAGCTCCCTCAGCTGGCGTCTCTCCACAATGTGTCCTGAGGAATGGAGGCAGAAAGTAGAAAAAATCCCAAAAGTTATATTATTGAGGGGCATTTTCACTAGCTTATCTGAGGACAATTGAGCCAATATCTGATGAAGAAGAAAATCTTCTTTCCTGAATACAAATTGGTTCTTAATGAACAGGGGATGGAGGGTGAAGGGCATTATCTATAGAGAATCTGTGGGTTTTATTAGGTTCTTTGCTAAACAGCATTACTAGGAAAACACCAGAAACCCTTAAAGAAACATTTAAAGAAAATGAAAAGACATCACAAACTACTAGAACTAAATTCTGTGTGTTCCAGGATAGAGAGATGAAATTGGCTACGTTTCTTGTTCTACTGTCCAGGTGGAAGACAATTCCCAGATTTCATTCTTCAGATGGGTAAAATCCAGACAAAGTTGGTTCATGACCAGTTCATACTAATTTGTTCTGTTGTAATTTTTTTTTCTAGCTTACATTAACTCTTCTCCCTCTCATTTATCACCCTGATGATTTTACAGACTGCTTTCTCTTTTATTCTTCCTGAGTTTAGCCTCACAATTGCAGGCCCTGGTCCTCATGGGGGACTTCAGTCACCCTGATATTTGCTGGAAAAGCAACACAGCAAGCCACGCACAATCCAAAAGGTTCCTGCAGAGCATCAGGGACAACATTTTGATGCGAGTAGTGGAGGAGCCAACAAGGCAAGATGTGCTGCTCAACCTTACCTAAACAAACAAGGAAGGGCTGGTTGAGGATGTCAGAATTGGGGGTAGCCTTGGCTGCAGCGACCATGAGATGGTCAAGTGTAGGATACTGCGAGGTAGAAGTAGGGCTACAATTCGGATTACAACCTTGGACTTCAAAGGGGCCAACTTTGGCCTATTCAAAGACCTGCTTTGGAGGAATCCCATGGGATAGGGCTCTGGAAGGCAGGGGGGGTCCAAAAAAGCTGGACAGTATTCAAGGACCACTTCCTCCAAGTTCAAGATTGGTGCATCCCCAGGAGGAAGAAGTCAGGCAGAGGAGCCAGGAGACCCACATGGATGAGCAAAGAGCTTCTAGAGAAACTCAAATGGAAGAGGGAGGTTCACAGTATGTGGAAAAAGGGACTGGCCACTTGGGAGGAATATAGGAATGTTGTCAGTGTATGCAGAGATGCAATGAGGAAGGCCAAGGCCCACCTGGAACAGAACCTGTTGAGGGATGTCAAAGATAACAAGAAGGGCTTCTTTAAATACATCTCCAGTAAAAGGAAGACTGGGGATACAGTGGGCCCACTGCTGAACAAGGAAGGGGCCCTGGTGGTACAAGACACAGAGAAGGCGGAGTTACTGAGTGCCTTCTTTGCGTTGGTCTTTACTGCTAAGGCTGGCCCTCAGGCATCCCAGCCCCCAGAGAAGAGAGGACAAATCTGGAGAAAGGAAGACCTACCACCGCTTGAGAAGGATTGGGTCAGAGATCACCTATGCAAACTGGATCCTCACAAATCCATGGGCCCTGATGGGATGCACCCATAAGCGCTGAGGGAGCTGGTGGATGTTCTTGCTGAGCCATTCTCCATCATCTTTGAAAGGTCATGGAGGACAGGAGAGGTGTGTGAGGACTGGAGGAAAGCAAATGTCACTCCAATCTTCAAAAAGGGCAAAAAGGAGGACCTGGGGAACTAGAAGCCAGTCAGCCTCACCTCCACCCCCTGAAAGGTGATGGAGCAGTTCATCCTGGAGGTCATCTTCAGGCATGTAAAGGAAAATAAAGTTATCAAAAATAGTCAAAGTGGATTCACCAAGGGAATATCATGCTTGACCAACCTGATAGCCTTCTACGATGGCATGACTGGCTGAGTCGATGAAGGGACAGCAGTGGATGTTGTCCATCTTTACTTCAGTAAGGCATTTGGCACTGTCTCCCATAGCCTCCTCACAGGCAAGCTAAGGAAGTGTGGGTTGGATGAGTGGACAGTGAAGTGGATAGAGAACTGGCTCAACAACAGAACTCAGAGGGCCATGATCAATGGAGCAGAGTCTGGATGGAGGCCTGTCACTAGTGGTGTTCCCCAGGGGTCTGTGCTGGGTCTGGTCTTGTTCAACACATCCATCAATGACCTAGATGAAGAGACAGGGTGTCCCCTCAGCAAGTTTGCTGATGATACCAAGCTGGGTGGAGCAGCTGATACACCAGAAGGCTGTGCTGCCATCCAACGAGACCTGGACAGGCTGGAGAGCTGGGCCGAGGGGAACCTGATGAAGTTCAACAAGAACAAGTGCAAGGTCCTGCACCTGAGGGGGAACAACCCCATGCACTGGTACAGGCTGGGGGCTGAACTACTGGGAAGTGGCTCTTTTGAGAAGGACCAGGGAGTGCTGGTGGACAGCAAGGTGACCATGAAGCAGCAATGTGCCCTTGTGGCCAAGAAGGTCAACAGCATCCTGGGGTGCATTAAAAGGTGTGGCCAGCAGGTTGAGGGACGTTATCCTCCCCCTCTACTCTGCCCTGGTGAGACCACATTTGGAGTCCTGTGTCCAGTTTTGGGCCCCCCAGTTCAAGAAGGATACAGAACTTCTCAAGGAAGTTCAGCAGAGAGTTATGAAGATGACCAGGGGACTGGAGCATCTCCCTTATGAGGAAAGGCTGAAAGTCTTGGGTTTGTTCAGCCTGGAGAAGAGAAGATTAATACTTATAATCAATACTTATAAATATCTAAAGGGTGGGTGTCAGGACAACGGGACTGGACTCTTTTCAGTGGTGCCCAATGACAGGACAAGAGGCAATGGGCACAAACTGGAACACAGGAAGTTCCACCTAAACATGAGAAAAAACTTCTTTCCTGTGAGGGTGACAGAGCAGTGGAACAGGCTGCCCAGAGAGGTTGTGGAGTCTCCTTCCCTACAGACATTGAAACCTCACCTGGACGCGTTCCTGTGCCCCCTGCTCTGGGTGTGCCTGCTCAAGCAGGGGGGTTGGACGAGATGATCTCCAGAGGTCCCTTCCAACCCCTACCATTCTGTGATTCTGTGATTCTGTAATTAAATGACGCAATGTTAAGATTTTTTTGAGTGTCCTTTCCAAACATAAGCTCTCCTTTCAGCTGACCATTTCTAGTAGGATTTATCTACATATATTCCAATCTAAATTAATCTCTCTAGAAAGGGATGAATGAAATGCTGTACGGTGTATATGAGGGCTTACTAATGCCTTAAACAATAATAATGACTGCAAGAAAGCAGACCAGCATCCAGAGGCTTTTCAAGGTGTTTAATCTGGGGAGCTGAGTAGAACAATCACTCTCTAATCATAGCAGGAGAATTCTTGGTTTTTCTTGAATCAAATGTCTTGGATGAACTTGCAGTGTAAAATTTAGAAGAAGTCTATCTTGACACTACCAAAATATTTCAGCTGACAGGTTTAACATAAGCGTCAAAAAAAAAAATCTTTATATCTAGAGTTTCAGTTAAAACACTGGACGAAGGAAGGAAGAAGAAATTGAGAACAGGTGGATGAATATTTTCTATTGCGTCAAAAAATGTTTCTGTATGAAACAATATTTTGCCATGCTCTACATTATGTGAACTAAAGAGAAATCACATGGGACATGTAGATTTGTATCAGTCCACAAAGATAAATAATAAGTAAATGTAGTATATCTATATGATTACGAATCATTTAAGTCAAACTTTTTTTTTCCTGATAGGTCTACTTATGGTTTTTAAAGATGTGGCACTTTATTTTGGGTTTCTTTTCAGAGTTTACAGAAGCAGACCATCAAAACAAAGAAACTGTACTTTGCTTACTAAAGACTCCTCCATGGTCTGCTACTGTTACTTTTGGATCTCATTAAAAGGTCCTGAAAAAACTAAGAAGTTGCATAATCCTAAAATACAGGATGCAGATAAAATAATTTAATATTGTGGAATTAAAATACTGGAACCTACAGAAAAAAATCCCCAAATAACCCCACACCAAGAAAGTAACAGGTAGAATTCTGGAGAAATACTTCAAAGCAACAACTAAATGATAAATGCCCCATTTTCTTTATTAAATAGTTGCAATTACCTGTGCTTACATTCAAATAATAATGAGAGAATGGCTTTAAGAATGACTAGTCAATCACAAAAACACTAGAAAATGCCCAAGACAGCACTCAGTGCAAATCAAACTTATTGTAGGCCTCATACTTTAAAAAAAATCACATTGATCTAGTAGAAATAACAACTAAACTGAAATAAAATAAAATTCCCAGCAGAGGCAATTTAATCTCAAACGCTTGATTTTCTGAAACTTCTGAAATAAGTAAATGACTGAAAACTCCCTTGTGAGGGAAATTATTAAACAAGAATACAAAGAGCTGTTACCATCTCGCTTGCTGTGATGTACAGTTTAAGGGCCTAGCTGATGCTATATCAACATTTCAGTTTTGGTCAGAAGATGAGTTATTTGAAGCTGCTGTTTATTTGCAGATGTTCTGATTAGTCAAATATGATCAATCTGACATGGTAACTGGGTTATTTTTACTTTGACTTTTCCTCTAGCATTCCTCTTGGTATTAGTGGAAACTTGGGTCAAAGCTCTAAACACAGACTAAGCATAATTGCACATGATTCTCATGATTTGCCACACCTATTGCTATACCATTACAAAGTGCCATTATCCCAAATATCTTCCATCAATTTCCCCTGTGTTCTTTCAGTGTTACTAATTTGTGATTTTCGGTATGACTTGTTATAGTAATATCGACAAGTGGCATATAACCACTCAATCAAGCATATCAGGTCCTTTAATTTGGTTTAATTCAGGCACCAGTGAAAGGTGCAAAGGTTTTACATTTGATTTACTGAAACTAATGTCCATCACAAAACAAACTGATTTTCAGTTTCAATACAAATCAAAATCTGATCACATGAAAAAGTGTTTTCAAGCCTGCTAAATTGATAATGAATAAGCAACATAAAGAGACTGTTGAATATCCACCTTACATTTTCCTTTTCTCTGGTGTATAATTTCTAGCCATTCAAACTAATTTTCTAAAAGATGGAACACCTCAGTAATTTTTTGCCTATCTACTTTGTTCAATTCACTAGGCCTATTTTTTGGGTCATATTTTGCATTATAGTACTTTACATAGGCAAAGTAAATGTATACTTTGGAATAAATGTTTTTGATCTGGTAAATAGCCAAATGTGAGAGACTAAGTGGGTAGTATATGGGGGGAAGGGAATGTATCTCCACCAAACTCTGTCTAAAATCTGACTCCAGCTTCCAATTCGCAGAGATACATAGGTGGATTGCACAGAAATGACTGATAACAGTTTTGAAAGACAAATAAGACAGCATGATGATTATGTCTATCTCTGTAATTGCTTTCTTTGAGGAATCTGTAATTCTCCTAATAACATGGATTAAGAGACATGCCTGCTTTTATTGTCTTTATACTGTGATGTAAGTAATCTTAAACAGTTCTACAGTAATTACACATAAAGAAAGAAAAATATGTAGTATTGCTTTTTTTAATGCTTTTCTTTATCTGAAATTCTACAAGTAATGCAAATAGAATAGTGTTAATCAGTTAATCCTTGATATCATCTCTCTCACATCTTCAACACATTCATCTTTTGGGCATATTCTCTATGTCTTTTTCTATGCCTGGAGATCTACATTTGTTCTAACAGGCTTAAAAGCAAGCTGTTAATATCACAGAAATATTTGTTTTATACTGCTGTAAAACAATTAACTGCAACAAAGAAGCTGCAGTGTCTCCAGAGCACTGCCCATTTATGCAGAAACAAAACTGTTGGCTCATTTTATATAATTAAGAATACCCTTTCCATGATTTTCTCAAGATATCTGTACAGTGAATCAGTATCTTCATGACCCTTCACCATTATTGGCTGTACTGTGCTATTTATTTGTAAGCACAGCTCCTCATTGATTTTTTGGGAGGACAACCTGGGAACAAGGGACCCATAACAGATTCACCAGTTGCAGAATATCCATCTTACTTGATGTGGTATGAATAAGACATCAAAATCTAGTAGAGTTACATCAAGATAAAGCATGTATAAGTAAGATTTGATCCTGGTCCCTGTATGAATTGTATTTATGACGTTCAGCCCCTTGGTGTCTACAAATCTAGTTGATTTTCAGATGACAAAATTTCTATCAAATTAATAGAAGTCGCATGATTTAACTGCCATTAAATGTAGATCTATATTCACATGGTGATAAATTTACAACTCAGCTTACATTGTCATCTCAGCTAGTTCTGTCTCTGAGACTTACGTTAAGTGCTTTTGACTTTTCTTGAAATGTTTCCTTCTAATTTAAAGAATTACTTTAGATATCTTAGACTAAATCGCACCAAAACTGGAACAAGATTTAACCATCCTCCAGCCCTCTCTCTTGCCTCCATTCTTTCTTGCAATATAACTGAGAAGCACCTGAAATTCCATATGTACTTGCTGACAATGTTCTGAAGGATGCCTTTACCCATGCTACCCAGCAAGCTGTTTGCTGTTGTATTCTCCTACGGCATGTGGAAAAACTGGCTATCATTGTATCCCAAGACAAAGATCTGGGCCTCATTTCTCTCAGTTCTTGCATAAATGATCTAAAATCTAAACTTCTAAATGTAGGGTGGACAGAGCTGTCCTTACCCCTTGACTAGAAATACAGGTAAAAGAAGACTTCACCTTGTGTTTGGAATTGTAGCTGGAGGTATTTGCTTTGGAAAAAGCATACTTAATCTGGCTCATAAGTGAATGAAGACACTAGGATCATATCCTTAAACTTAGGAAGAAGTATGGTAGTTGAGATGCACTTATGAGTTCCAGTTAGTTGACTGGAAGCAGTCTACCACTCAATTTGCAAACAACTTTTAGATTCCCCTTTAGTAACTGGACGCATGCAAGGGTAACTATGTGAAGTCTTTCATAAGAAGACAGGAATTTTCCACCTGCCAGCTTTCTGAGACACCCAGCTATCAGCCAAATCTACACCAGAAGTTCTATAGCCCCACTAGGAAGGTAGGTGGCTTGAGCCAGTGCAGCCCTGCCTGACTTGAATATACCTAAGCCTTTGGTGAGATCTAGTCTTTAGCCTGTATGAAGGAGAAACCTACTTGTCCTGATAGAAGTTTCCTGTAATTCAGGAACAGCAGATCTTGTATATGTTTCCTTGTGGAGGTCATGTACACACAGGACTGAGTCAAGGTGGAAGCAATTCCAACATTACCTGGGCTACCCTACAGGAAGCAAGAAACTGGCTATAGCTCCAGTGCCCAGAAAGCACAAAACACTGTTGGTGCTGCTCCCAGTGAGGCCAGTGCCTACAGAAGGGCTGAAGGAAGGAACAATTTCTCCCACAGCAACCATTGCTCCTTTTCTCATGCCACTTTTAACTTGATCCCTAAATTAACAATGTGTGAAATGGAGTCAATTTTTCATTTTAAGTGGATCCTGTAAAGTTTATTTAATGTGAGTCCTCTGAGGTCCTAAGGGAAAGAAAGAAAATAAAAAGGGATGCAAAATATCACTGCAATTTTTTTTAACTGAGTAAAAGAGGGAGAAAGCAATATTACTACTGGAATAGTGGAAAATTTTTGAAAATATTGGAAAGAAGGTTCTTTAAAGAGTTGAAAGCTTGTCTGACATGATCATCATTTAGGGTTTTACAAGGAAGGGTTCTTATGGGACTGTAAATACAGAAATCACAGTCTACATCAGCTGAAAAATAAATCCAGTAATAAAACCAACATGATTAGTGGTGCTTGGGAATTCTGGAGTGAATGCCGCTTCAGACCACTCTCACAAGATGGAATGGAAAGTGATGTGGAAAAAACAAACACCAAAATGCTGATGGTATGGTCTCTTGAGCAAAGGGCTGACAGGATACTTTATATACTATAAGCAAAAGCATAGACCCCTGAAAGAAAAATCCTCTCATGAGTCCAGAAACATCAGTAGTGTAAATTTACCACAGCTTCTACAGCAGTTAACTATATGGCTAGTGTCATATTATTCACAGAACCTGAAATATATAATGCATTCCTATAGGTGAGAAATAGTTGCTAGCAACAATGAACTTTTCCTTGTTCCACTGCTTTTTAATTATCATTCCTTGAAGCATTTCCCTGGTTCTGATAATGTGGAATACTCTTTGCACTGCTCTCCATCTGCTTAAAGCAAACATACAAAATACCTGTTTAAAGCTATTTTGGTGATATATTTCAGAGTTGCATGATTCTAGAACAGGTCTCATCAACAATGATTAGTCTGGGGTTTTAAAGATGCTAAACAAAGTATGCTGAAGCCTGCTCCCAATTTATATACTGGATAGTTAGCATAGCATAGTGGAGAAAGATAATTTAAATACTGTCAAGTGCTGAAGTGAAAGAGAGGAGGCAATCTACTGTACACAGATAAAAATGTTTAATCCTGAAAATGCAATAAACTCTGCCATGACATCTTCTGACACTGTATTTGCATTCCTTGACAAAGATCACCGTTGAGCAGGCATTTGTAGCGTGGTGGTTTGAGAACAGAATTGTAAGGTAGATTGAAAACTGTTTCATGGAGGGTTGGTGACTAAAATAATATCAAGCTGAAGTGGTGGATGATAATACTCTCAGTATTTTGGCTTCCCCTCCCTACAAGAAAGACATTGAGTTATTAGAGTGTGTCCAAAGAAGGGCAACAAAGCTGGTGAAGGGACTGGAGAGCAAGTCTTATGAGGAGTGGCTGATGGAATTGGGGTTGTTTAGTCTGGAGAAGAAGAGGCTGAGGGGGGACCTTATCGCTCTCTACAACTCCCTGGAAGGAGGTTGTAATGAGGTGGGTGTTGGTCTTTTCTCCCAAGTTGCTAGCGATAGGATGAGAGGAAATGTCCTCAAGCTGTTCAGGGGAGGTTTAGATTGGATATTAGGAAAAATTTCTTTACTGAAAGAGTGGTCAGGCATTGGAAGAGGCTGTCCAGGGAAGTGGTTGAGTCACCATCCCTGAAGGTATTTAAAAAACATGTAGATGTGGTGCTTAGGGACATGGTTTAGTGGTGGACTTGGCAGTGCTAGGTTAATGGTTGGACTTGATGATCCTAGAGGTCTTTTCCAATCTAAAAGATTCTATGATTCTATGAAATTCCAGGCCTGTGACCTACCTGATGTGGGCCACAGTGATGAACCTCTGGTTAATTCACATTAAATTATTTGTAGGGAAAATATAGTTTGTCTAGGAGATGGGGAAAGGGAAAGTTAGTACCTCCCTTGACCTATTTTATACAGTCAGGGAAGGTCTCAAGGTATTTCTTGTTCCAGGAGCTTAAAAGAGCCTGAAAGCTATGTCAGCTGTTGCAAAAGAGGGTGAAGGAGATATTGAGGAGAAGTTGGCTAACAATGAGAAGGATAAGATTAGCTCCTATAGCTTAAAGATCACCCAAATGACTGGTTCTAAGGATCTTTATATCTCTACCCAAACTCAACTGTCTTATTTCTGTGCTGAATGTAGAACATACTCTTTAGTGATATGATGAACCTCCTTTTTTTGGATAGAGGGATTCTGAAGCATTGAAGGTGCTCCTAATGTGAGAACTCTGTGGCATTCAGCACTGACCATCACAGGCCTTTTCTCTAGGCTAGGTAGTGGCATAGGAGAAGATGGGAACTATAGTTTAAAGTAGGCTGATTGCTCAGTCCTACCCACTGCAGTTGACCTTTAAGAACATCAGCTAATTTGGGACCAAAAAGCAATATGTTTCCTTTAAAATTCTCTGTGCCTGATTATTATTATTACCCCAGATTGAACGTTTCTCTCCCTCTACAGCTGGAATTTTAATTGGCTGTTCTGTTCCTGTAACAGCTGTTAAGAAGCTTTGCTCTTCCCCTAACGGCTCCATTACTTCTATATACCACCAAATGCAGTTACAATTTTTTTATCCTTGCATACTTATTTTTTATCTTCTTTCAGTTCATTTAGCTTCCTAAGAAATAGATGGGGCCTTAATGTGGTTTAAAAGTGTTGGTGGCTTTCTCAGATTGACAAGCATTGGCATACTGGTGTGTTGAAGCTTTGTTTGTAGATGACACCTAAATGCAGTGAAGACATGCCAGCATTCATTCCTCAGCACATTGAGGCTTGCTAGATTTATGCAAAGAAAGCAAACTGCCTTGTATATGTATTTTGTGATAGTATAGAGAAACTGGATCTAACAGATGAGGAAGAGGACCTATTGATGTTTCACCACTGTAAGCAATAAATGCCTTTCAGGGGCACCACCTGCTCATTCCTCAGGTCAAGCATTATTTACCCCTTGCCCAAAACAGAGTAGTTTCTCCTCTTGGAAGGCCAGCAACATGTCCTTTCCAGGCATCCCCTTCTCAAATTCAAATTCTGGGATCTAATCCAGGGATTCATGGTGCAATTTGGAGGCTGGCCAGCGCACACATCGCACACATTGTGCTGTGCCTTTCCTTATCTGAAGAGGCAGCTAGCAAATGTTGTTATAAGAATAAGCTCCTTTTTTCTCCATTCATTTGGTTTTTGCAGTTGCACTGCTCCTGTGTCTCTAAAGTTGATTGGAAGGCCTGAGAAAGGACTGTGGATAAGCCAATCAGCAATCTGTGTCATAAATATTGACTTTGGCTGCTATAGGAGTATTTAGATACAGGAGCAAGTGCTCTTATTAACTGCCAAAGGACAAGATTAGTACATTTACTAGTAAGATAGGGCTGACAATCTGCTTCAAAGAGAAAATACATCTGGGCTGACCTTATGTGTGCTGGCCCTCTAGGAAAACAAATAATCAAGGCCAATGAAATGAAAAGGGTGATCAATATAGATATTTGCTTGTTGTTTACAAGTAACTAATACTACATATATGCTCAAAAGTCAGGGCCCACATGCAGTCTGTGATCCCTGATTGGAAATGGTAGATTAGCACTTTGTTTGCTGGTAGTTTAAGAATGGTATATCTTAATGGCTGCTCTGTAGACTCTGAGGGTGAACTGTGTTAAAAAAACCCATAACTTCTCCATCATCAAATATGGGATTACTGATCTTCTTTTACAACCTCATTTTGTATAGGGGTAAATAGACTAATTTTTAAACCCTGTTGCATGATCTGATTTTGCCTGCTTTGTATTGTTTATCTAACCAGAGGTAACTAAAAGTTTTCAAGTATGAGTAAATACTTTTCCATGAAAGCAAGGTCCTTTGACCACCTAAAATATGAACAACCACCTCTGGACATTCTCAAGATCTCTAATAATTTTTGAGAAAATCATATTCCTTTCTTGACTTTCTTATGTGTTTCCTTTTCCATCCCCTATTGCATCTCTCTCTTTTCCTCCCCTTCTTCCTTTTACTGCTTCTTTCTATCTCTTACAGGATTCCCCTCTACTTCTATCTTTCTTTACACATTATTTAGACACTGGTAGGAAACCTGCATATGATTTTTCATACATCTTATTTAATGGTCTCAAAACTGTGCCAGCAACAATAATGCTATTTTGAAAAGTGTTAATGGCAGAGTATCACCACCATCTATGTTAAGTCTGCCGGTGAAGCCTGAACCCACCCCAGATCAACTGCAGGTAATCCCAGATACCCCAGTCACTGGGAGAAACAGGATCTGGCCAGGAACTTAGAACAAAGAAACTTGTAGCAGTGCTTATTCTACACCCTTCAGGAAATGAGGCATAGAGGAATAAAGGTAGACATGTACAGTGAGTAAGCAATACCCTTGCACTTGGAAGTAATCCTGCATTTCATTCAGTCCTGAAGTGGTCCAGCAGTTGGACTGGACGATTGTTATAGGTGCCTTCTAACTCACTATGTTCTGTTCTGTTCTATTCTAGTCTATTCTAGTCTAGTCTAGTCTAGTCTAGTCTATTCCAATCCATTCCATTCCACTGAGCTCTGAGGTTAGCTGGTTGCTCAGGCCAAAGGGCTCTTCTGTTGTTTTGTAAGAGTACACCTCTTGCAGAAGGTGTACCTGTAATCCCAATAGTTAAACAAGATCAGGTCTTGCTGTCTGTGCAGCAAAGCCATCCAGTGTAGAAATGGTGCTGCATTCCTTCCTTTTCCAGCTGCCTCACATCAACAAGAAACATATCTCAGAGTGAAATACATGTTATCAGGGCAAAATGAATTAAGCTGTGATACAAATCAAGTACCCTGACAATCAAATGTGAATGTAGAATGCCCATATTTTGTCTTCTTCCAGATTCCTAAGCACCTATTCTGTTTATGGTACTCACACCTTTAAAATTCAAGCATGTGTGTAAGCCCATGCAAGGAGTCCAATTTGTGTGGGAGAAGACTGTTGTCTGATAAAAGTAACCAGTGCCTATTGGTGATGCAGGTGTTTCTGTAGATCTTGGCTTGCATCACTGGGGAAAATGTAATAAAGATGTGTAAAATGAAAATGTAGGGCTTTTTCTGAAATGTCAGTTATACACAATAAACTAGTAATCCTGGGATTTTTTAGTACCTACAGCACTGGATAGCAAGAAACAGTGCAAGTACCATATGCTTGAAACACGGGCTAGGAAACTACTGCTTTTAATGGCACATTTAATCATTTCCATACATGATGTAAGTGTGATATCAATAACATGTTTTGATATTTAACTCTGTGCTTACTGGGAAGAAAAGCTAATAAGAGAAAAAATTTTCATCTGTGACAGAAAGACTTTACTTTTCTAAAACTTATTCAGATAACTGAGCACACAGGAAAGATTATCTGGATGGATACTGAAGAATCAACTGTGCAGTTCTAAGAAAACAGAAATTTGTTGGGAATTAATTAGGTAAACGGCCGTTAAAACCATATTATACATAGAAAGGTAAAATCCTTATTTGAATGCAAATACATTTTACCTATACAAGTAATATATGAGGATATGATTTTGTATCCTTTGAATACGTCAGAGACATATTACTTCCTGGATATATCATACGTAAAGAATAGAAGAACATAAAAAAGTGTGAAAGAGAAACCAGGCAATGCATGAACAGGGTTTGAAATTACCTGTGCCAGTGGAGAGATTCTGACTGAAACCAAGATTTGACACTTTAAAACTTTAGCAGTTATACCTTTTATAATTACACCAGCTCACTTGAACAGGGGATAAAGGTGTGGTGCAGGGAGGAGTAGGGGAAAGGGCAGTTGAGAAATAAGTTCTTTGGACAGTTGCAATGCTGTGACACAGCAGGATTTATCTGCAGTTCCTTAGAAGAACATTTTCCTGAACTGGGCCCACAGCAAACACTGGGTGTGGGTCTCTTCCAAACTCTGCTTTTAAAAGTGATTTAACCTGTATGTCCAAAAAGTGACATCTATGTCACCCCTACATCTAGGATTCTCAGAAGGATTTCTACTTCTTGTTATGGAGATACACACTCCAGGTGTGGCCTGAGCAGTGCTGAGTGTATTGGAGGATCCCCTCCCTTGATCTGCTGGCAATGCTTTGCGTCATGCAACCCTGGACGCCATTTGCCTTCTTTGCTCAAGGTCCCTTTGCTGACTCATGTTCAACTTGGTGTCCACCAGCTCCTTTTCTGCCAAACTGCTTTTCAGCTGGGTGGCTCCTAGCATGTACTGATGCCTGGGACTGTTCCTCCCCAGGTGCAGGACTTTGCACTTCCTCTTGCTGAACTTCATGAGGCTCCTGTCAGCCCATTTCTCCAGCCTGTCAGGGTCCCTCTGGATGGCAGCACAAGCCTATGGCATATCAGCCCCAATATCCAGATCGCTAATGAAGATGTTAAACTGGACTGGACCCAGTATTGACCCCTGGGGTACACTGCTAGTTAGTGGCCTCCAACCGTACTTCATGCTACTGGTCACCACTCTCTGGACCCAGACACTCAGCCAGTTTTCAATCCATCTCTCTGTCTGTTTATCCTCATGGTGAAGCCATGCTGACTACTCATGATTTCTACTTCTTGTATGTGTTTTAAGTGGGGAACAAATCAAATTCCTGTAAAGTGATTAGATTTCAGTTTTGAGGAGGTAACTTACAGAGGGAATGAGCAGAAGTTCTGGAGGCCCTGTCCTTGGTTGGCTGTGATGTCCCTGGTTCCTGGTCTTCCAGAGGGAGAGTGCACAAAGTTTGCAAACAGAAGACAAAAATCTGTACTGGCCAACACTGTGGCAACTCCACTGATGTTACGGTAATCATCCCCAAAGGACATCACAAATTCTTTAATGGAGGAAAATGTAACAGCCCTTCCATGTACACAGTTAAATAGAAATTCACAAAAACAGAAAACAAATGCCTTAATGAGGACGTGCAGTTAACAAATGTTTTTCTTTTTCTTTCCTTAAGTGTTTGAAGTTTTCATTAAGATTTTCCAAAGCAATGACATGACAACCTGCAAGAAACAGGTGACAAGCTGTAATTGCCCCAGTGATGCACAGAATAAATTATAGTCAGAAATCAGGTTTGTTAAGGAAAAAACTTTTCAAACTTTGGTGCAGCCAAAGCAACTGGATGGCTTAAGAACTAAAGCTTCAGCTTAAACCTCAAACTCGTACCTGTGTAAATTTAAATATGCATTTAAACACTTTATTTATTCAAGCTGTATACACTGATGCTGCATCTTTAAGCACGAAGCAGAAAACTGAAGCAACTTTCCTCCATTCATGGTGCCACAGTTAAGCTCAGAGGATTAATGTGATGCACTACAGTTCAAAATAAACATTGAAGACCCCACTCACCCCCATCCCCATCTACTCTGTGGAATTTGTCATGCTGAAAAGCAATTTCAGAAAAGAACAGTATTGTTGTCTTGTGTGTGTCTAGGGCACAACAGCTCAGTGAAAATCTCTGCTTTGGATAATGCAACATTCTCAAAGGCAAAGAAATATTAGTATGAAGTTTAAAAAATGCAAAAATAACATCCTTTACTATACACATGTAAGCATGTAATAACACTATAAATGCTGGAACAACAATATAATTTACCCATGATTAGCACATTGGGGACTTTCTGGTTTCATATTGGATAAAAAGAGCATTAGTAGTTGCATCAAGTATTATGTGAAACAAAAGTTAATGAATTATCTCTATAACTTTCCAAAGCACAGGAGGGCCAGACACTGAGGTTCCCTAGATTCCTCTGTTTCATGAGTGGTTCCTGTAACTTGTAGAGCCCTCAAAGCCAGGACTTTGGACTAGCTGCATAACTACTTTGATACCACACAGTTAGCACGTCAGAAATTGTAAAGCTAAGGAAATTTAAAATATGCAAATTGATTGTTTTTTTCTGAAGTCGTGGCAGACCTTGGAAGAAAATGCGTATTCTACCAGCAGTTCCTATTTCTCCCAATAAACTCCGTTACATATCTTCCTCAAAATAATTGACACTTACTATTTTCGAGAAGCAGTAAATAAAAACCATGGTCTTTCATCTCTTCATTGATGCTAAAAGTTTCTATTCAGATGAAAGCATGAAACATAGCTTTTTCACCATTTCCTTCAGCACAGAACAAGAGAAAACAATATTTTTGCTTTGTTAGCAATATTTTTTCTGCTTGGCATACATAGAATATATAGATCTTGCTACTTGCTTTTGCAAAATGACATGAAATTAATTTTCATTAAAAAAAGGAAAAAATTGATGGTAAAATGTTGATATTTCAAAGGATTTGAAATGAACTTTTTTTGGTGTTTTTTTTTTTTTTTTCTGGAATTTTATTTTAAAATGGATGAAAATGGTTTAAAAATAGCAATCATAATGCTGTTCTACTGAAAAACTAGGTTTTGATAAACACAAAACTACAAGATTTTTTTTTAGGATTGCAAAGTAGCATTTAGAAAAAATAAGAAAAAGCATAATTTTTAGTAAATTGTTTCAATATTTCATGGATAGCTCTTGTACTTTTAAGGTAAAATTCTATCAAAATGCCATGCATATCACAAAGATACAGTTTCCCAAGAATGCATATTTTAAAAAAACATAGAAACAGATTCACTTTTGTCTGCAAAATCTCTGCAGGGCTGAAGAACAGGACTTACTTTGTTCTCCTCTGGATACGAGAATTTGAAGTGTACAGGGAAGATCCCATTACAGAGGAACATTGTAAGGACACTGGATGCATGAAACGTGGTTTATTCCCACTGCGAGTGACACTGCCTCTTGCCTGTAGAGGGACTGGCTTTCCAAGCAATGCAGCATGGAGGTGTGATCTCCCTGCATGCCATTTACAGCAGTTGGACTTGCTGTGCATGTACAAATAACCAGCAAATTGCAGGGTGCAAAAAATAATGTCCATGGGAGGCCTGTGCTTTAAGAAAGCACTTCAAGATCCACTTGAATTGAATCATTAGCACATTTTTTTAATTCTCCCTCATGTCAAATATGCCTGCAGCTGAAGGAGTATTCCCAACAAATTAACAGACAAGAAAATAAGATTGTTGCTGAAATGAAACCTGCATACATCAGGCTCATCCATCAGATTAACCTTTGTGTCTAAATCTGGACTGTGAGACTGAGGTATTGGTCTAGCTTAAGCTTAAGCTTGTACAAGAGAGAACAAAACAAACTGTAAGGAAGAAAATCTTAATTGTTTCTGTAAGAACCTGAAGAAGAACGCATTATCAGCCTTCTAAGATCCAGTGCTTCACCTGATTCTGGTTTACTACATATTAAAAATCTCTCAAGGCTGTTCTAGGGACGACTCTGATTCAGCTTGAAGAATGTGCCTCTGCTGGCATCAAAAAATATTCCCAATATTCCTTTGCAAGTTCTCTGGAGAGCAGAGAGGCAAAACAATCCCTGAGACTTTTACATGATGTTTTTTCCCTCCTACAAGGGAAAGAGTCTCCAAACTGCAAGTGTTTCCTTTGAAGCGGCTGCTCTTTTGCTTCCAGTTGTCCTGGGGAGAAGGAAATTATCTTTCCTAAGGAAAGTTAAGGCAGCATTAGCAACACAGCTTTCATAAAAGCAGCAGACAGATAGTGCAACAGCCCATTTGCTTTCCACTGGAAGTATGTGTCCATCTGTGTGGACTGGTATTCTAGAAAGAATATGAACACCTTCTAGTACAGCAACGTGCTCTAGTAGGCAACCCACTCAGGATCTCAGGTCTTTTCAACAAGTCCAGAAAGAGTCAGATGCAAACACAGAAAGTCATGGATGCCTGACACGGAGGCTACAAGTATATTAGTAAACTAAATAGCATCAGGGCTGTTCTCTGGAACTGGTGCCAACTAGCATCTCTGACCATATATATTGTCCATGCTATTAAATTCTTTTTACCCATAAAACTGTTTTTAACCCCCAGAATAAAGTCAACACATTACCTGCCTTTTGGAAAAAGTGTCTGGTCCTTTCCACCTACTGAACAGTTCTTTAGAGTTGCGTGGGTCAGTGCTGGTCAGCCTGGCCTAGAGCATGTCAGGATCCATCTGGACAGTTCAGCAGTAATATATAAATAATTATGTTCTGGTGGCTAGGCATGTTCCCTGGCATTGTTCAGCTTATGGGGACTGACACAGCTTGGGAGTCTAACCTGAAATGAAGAAATAAATTTTAAGGTAAACTGAAAGCTTTGATAATGGATTTCTATATCTCATAACAAGCCCTTATTCTGAATGATTGGTTAGGTTGGAGAAGATAAATGCAAATTCTGTGAAAGGTACGATTCCTGAAACAGAATTCAGTGTTAACGAAATGAAGAAGGAATCACCCTTTCCTATATACAATCTTATTTCATACATGATCTCCCAAAAAAAAGAAAAAAAATCCTAAGATTTCTAGAAATGTTAATATTTTGAAGATTTTTCTATTCTGGAAGCAAACAGTAAATATTGACTGAAACAAAGCTCTAAGAAAATTTTACTTATTGCTCCTGTGAAATGTGATATTTTGCTATTCAGAATGTGAAACTCCTGATTTCTTTAGGTTATGTAATGTTTCTCTGTTAATTCGCCCAAATGCTTTCTTTTGATGTGGTTAATGTAAGCTCCAACAATCTGTAAAACAAATAGCTGAAGGTCAGATGCTAAAACATTTATCATAATTAAAATCTGCACACTCTTGGTCTTTTCTTTTTGAAATATAACCTGTGTTCCTAGATTATTTGTTGTTTCTGTTGTTACTTTCTCTTTCATTCTCTGCTAGCTGAAGTCATTATCTGTAATTTAAGAGCAATTAATTTTTGTTAAAGTATAATTACGGAAATAATTGTCTTCCTTCTAATGCAATCTTTGTTAAACTAAACCCAATAAAGAAATACCTACAAAATAAACAAACTAATGAAGAATAATACTTGTTTTACCAAATATGACCGCATCCAAACAGAAGAACAGAGACACTTGCTGCCACTATTAAGTTGGATATCTGTGCCCCTGCTGATAAAGAGAATCATCTCACTCTCTATTTGCTTGCTTTCTTAAAAAAATAGTAAAATCCCCTCTTTGATCTTGGAATACTTCCCTGCTGAGCTGGGATTGATCTTTAAGAAGTACTGGTTTTAACTCTTTGCAACCTTACACCTATATATTTGCTGAATAAAGGGACTGGACAGGCCATTTATTGCACTTGGATAGATATCTCTGGGTAGACTTAGCTTGGAGGCTGTGTTTTAAGGATCAGAGCAAACCAACAGAAAAGCTTATTTTTCTCTACCTCCTGCATTTCTTGCATTGCTATACCACTTGGTGATCACAGTTCCTAAACAGGAACAAGGTGCTGGAAAAGGATCTCTTGTGTAACTGAATCACTCGTCTTCTGATTGATAGTTGAAATTTCCTTTGAATTTCTGGCCTGCATTTACTCATGGTTGGTTTATACCTCATTGCTTTCATGCCAGCTGTGCTCTTTAGATTAGGCAGGTCTTCTTTGTCTTTACTGTTTTCCTTCTCTAAGCCTCCATCTTCAGCTAAAAAGTCAAATCATATTTACTGAGGTTTTCAAGATTTGGTTAAATACTGCTAGAGCAGACAAATATAGTGTTGGTACTTTGAGGAGGAGGTTGGACTAGGTGACCTCCAGAGATTCAATTCCAGTCCACATTTCTGTGATTTTTGCCTAGGAAACAGACTGATTTTACGTCAGGCTTGGGAATGTGTTAATTTCTCTCTCACCTGCTATAATTAAATGAAAGGCTGCATCTACAGTAGGAAAAAGGACAAATTTCTCTTATGTTTAGATATCATAGATGAATTGTACAAAAACTTTACTTGACCTCTTACTAATCAATACAGAAGCTAACAACAGTGCTAAATTAAACAAAGTTCCTCCTTTAAGCATCTATGTAAACAAGAACGGTGCCTTGATTTCAAATATGTAATGAAAAAATTCCTACTCTATTATTCCTGGATAAAAGTAGGAGAAAAGATAATCCTTTATTTTGAGTTTTCAGTATATTTTAGCAGTTTAACTAGTTGAAACTGTAGGTTAAAGATCAACACCAAACTGGACATGTCTTTGAAAAATGTTTAAAAGCTGGGGAAACATGTCAGTATCCTCCTTCATACTGAGTGAAGAAAAGCATGACACAGATGAGCCTGGATGAAAGGAAAGGTAAAGGTTGGTGGATTCCTACACTTACAAATGCTAGTCATGACACACAGTAAAATTTACCTTTATAAATGGTGAAAAATGAAAAAGTCTTGCCCAAGCAAGTTCATTTAAACACCCAGGACCCTTTATATTATTCAGAAAGTTTTAGTCATTACAGAGGTGTTTCCCAGAATGGAACCAGGAAAGAAAAAAATATATTTGTTCCTCAGAACTTTCCTTTTCAGGATTTTCTCAAGAAGTATCTCTAAAGATTATAAATAAATTATTAGCAAATATTAAGCTTATGATTAAAGCTTAATTTTACCCTGGGTTTATAGAGTACTTGAAGAAATAGTTTGGAATTCTACTTGGAACAGATGTGCAGCTGATTTTGTGTGCTAGTAAATTTTTAGTAGCATAGTAAGGAGCAGAAGGGGCTAGAAGGATAAGTGACTTTAATTTTCCTCCAGGAAACTTACTTTTTTTCATAATCACTGGCAGAATCCTGTCTGCTAACTCCTTTCAAGTCTATTGAGCAGCAGTTGCTGTGGTTGACACTGCTTGGCTACTTCAAACACCATTTTGAAGTAATAGGGGTATGATTAAGAGTTGTCATTAATTCTGTAGACCTGCCACAGTGTAAGCTTACCCTTGACCTTTTGGTCCACTATTTCTACTCATCTGTATTATTTCTGTAGTCCTCATTCACATCAAAATCTTTGTTTTGGCTCTTTTTTTACTGAATGACCTTTCATATGGCTCAGAATAGACTGGGTAAAGTGGCAAAACCCAGCAGTTTCTGAAACATCAAAGCATATTCCATGCTTCTCCAATGTAAATTCAGCAAAATCTTTGTCATAATGCAATCCTCCTATTTTATAAATAGGTTCCTTTGAATCCTTTGTTATCATTTAACATGCTTGCAGAATTCCTTCTTATCCGAGTCACTGTTTTCATCCAGATATAATTTGCCTTCCATCTCGTGCTTGCTTTTATTAGAATACTGTAGCTGAATTTTGCTCCTCAGGCAATATGCTTAAAGTCTGCAGGATCACTCTTATGGATTTTTTAAAAATAGGTCTATGTATTTTACTTTATATTGTTATTTAGGGTGGTTGTGAAATGCCTGTAAATCTTGTGTAAGATTCAGAAATTTGTACTTACAGTTATGAAGGATAAACCTAGGATTTAGAGGGAAATGTAAACAAAACCTGAGTAGTATTCTTGGCATGGTTATAAATCTTGGTCTTGTAAAGCTTGTGAAACTACTCACATGCCTGAAGTTAAAAGTGCATTTAGCTCTGTGCAAATTCACAGCAAAAACACATAATTAACCACAAGAGAAAACAACAAAATTATAAAAACATTACATATGTATCACATAATAATGATATACAAAATCGTAATAAAAGTGATTAATATAATCCATAATAAGAATTCTTGTATGTGAAACTAAATATAGAATCATAGAATCATTAATGTTGGAAAAGACCTCTAGGATCATCAAGTCCACTGTCAACCCAACACCACCATGTCTCCTAGACTGTGTCCCAAAGTGCCACGTGTACACGTTTTTTGAAGACCTCCAGGGATGGTGACTCCACCACCTCTCCAGGCAGCCTCTTCCAATGCCTGACCATTCTTTCAGTGAAGAAATTTTTTCCTAATATCCAATCTAAACCTCCCCTGATGCAGCCTGAAGCCATTTCCTCTCGTCCTATCGCTAGTAACTTGGGAGAAGAGACCAACACCCACCTCACTACAACCTCCTTTCAGGGAGTTGTAGAGAGTGATAAGGTCTCCCCTCAGCCTCCTCTTCTCCAGGCTGAACAACCCCAATTCCCTCAACCTCTCCTCATAAGACCTGCTCTGCAGTCCCTTCACCAGCTTTGTTGCCCTTCTTTGGACACGCTCCAGCAACTCAAGGTCCCTTTTGTAGTGAGGGGCCCAAAACTAAACACAGTATTCAAGATGCAGCCTCACCAGTGCCGAGTACAGCGGCACAATCACCTCCCTGCTCCTGCTGGCCACACTATTCCTGATACAAGCCAGGATGCTGTTGGCCTTCTTGGCCGCCAGAGCACACTGCTGGCTCATGTTCAGCTGCCTGCCAACCAACACCCCCAGGTCCTTTTCTGCCGGGCAGCTCTCCAGCCACCCTTCCCCAAGCCTGTAGTGTTACATGGAGTTGTTGTGACCCAAGTGCAGGACCTGGCACTTGGCCTTGTTCAACCTCATACAATTGACCTCGGCCCATCAATCCAGCCTGTCCAGATCCCTCTGCAGAGCCTCCCTACCCTCAAGAAGATCAACACTCCCATCCATTTTGGTGTTGTCTGCAGACTCACTGAGGGTGCACTCAATCCCTCATCCAGATCATTGATAAAGACATTAAACAAGACTGGCCCCAACACTGAGCCCTGGGGAACACCACTTGTGACCGACTGCCAGCTGGATTTATCTCCATTCACCACCACTCTCTGGGCTTGGCCATCCAGCCAGTTTTTTACCCAGTGAATATCAAAGTGTCCTAAGGCTTTTTTATTAATCTGCATATAAAGAGGTTCTTACATATTTGTGTATTAAAAATTTATCCTTGCCTAGCCAAACACTTTGTCAGTCATCACTTTGTTTTCAAAGGAATGACATCCGGTATGGAGAACTGAAAGCTCCCACCCATTTATATAAGTTCAGCATGTTATCTATTTTAAGTTTCATGTTTCAGGGCCTATTTGAATGTACTGTATATCCCAAAAGAGACAGTTTGACTTCCCTTTACAAAATACAGCAACAGGCATCCAAAATATCTTCCAAAATGGTCAATGCTATTGTGATAACATATGAAATGAGCAAGTCACTATTCTTTTTGAAGGAAACAGAGATCAAGCAGTATTCAGGTTTAAACAGACTCTGCTATCACATGCAAATCTACCCCAAATGTGGTAATGTTGTTTTAAATAGTAAAAAACAGGAGGCAAGAGGTCTTAAGTGAGCTCTCTTAAAGGAAGCTTTCTGGGTGATTTTGTCTATTGTTTTAGATATCTAATAACTTCAGAAAACAGTGTGCAACCGCTCCATATTTTCAATTTGTGTGCATAGCTTGCTTTAATGGCAGTGTGAGGTATCCAATCTGAGGGTAGAACATGGAGTGTCGTTGGAGCAACTCCCAGTGGTCCTGAAGATAGCTGGAATGCTGCCATTAGTCTCAAGGGGAATCAAGATTTGGACCAAGACACTTGAGCAAAACTGGTAACAAAACCTCCCAAACTGATCTATATGCATTTACACACTCCGCATTTTTTGCAGGTCACAGATATTTGGTTATGAAAGGAACTGCAAAGTTGTTACCATAAATGTCTCTGGAGACTTTGTAATTATCATTTTTTTCCGTGTTAAATCACCACTAAATTCAAATATACTAACAACTTTTAAAGAGAACATGCTAAGTTTTAACCCTGCAATGTCCAGAGCACAGGGGTACTTTCTCTACAGTTGATGGAAAAGGACTCCTCCAGATGCTGTTGTTATGTCCTAACAGGGTGTTTGCAATGGGTCAGGGGTGACTGGTGGCGAAGGGTGGTGGTGGGTGGTAAGTTTAGTTTAATTGTAAGATGGTTACCTGGATAAAGGAAAAGAGTTTTAAAATACATCTAATTCACTGAATAGTGATGGAGAGTATAGATCAGGTATATGTCAGTATGATTTATTTGATTTCAATATAATTTCTTTAGATCTACATGAGCTGTAGTAACAACCAAGCACCTTCTTTCTAAAATGGTCTGATATTATTAATTTAACTTTATGTCCTAACTGTAGATTCAAGAAAATCCAGTATTCATCCAATGCACTTTATCACTGGATTGTATGTGATGTGAAAAGTCCCATGCAAAGTGAATATTCTAGGAAAAAAATGGCTTAGCAAGAGGGCTTAAGTAATGCCTGAACCACTTATTAGTGGATCTGACCTCATTACCCTTTCCAAGCAGGAGAAGTGTTTTAATCCTTATTCATAAATGATGAATTAAGAGACAGGAAAAGGAAATGTTTTGATCAAATCTAGGCAGTAATCTTTGGCAGAAGACTGGAACCCCAAGTTTTGAAGGCTTAGTTTTGTGCCAGTTTTATTTAGAAGTGTAATAGTTGTTACTAGAATGAGACAAATCTCATGGGCTTCTACTTGTTATAAGAATGAGCTACTCATCCTGGAAAGTCTGTGGTATAACCGGAGTAGCTGGAAGTCACCATTCTTTTTGTCCCTCTGTACAGGCTTAAATTTTACATCTCTGCTGCTATTTTTTTCCCATTCTTTCTACTCTCTGCTTATATACAGGCACTCTTTTAGCTTATTTTTCATCCTCCCCAGTCTCTGCTCCAATTTCACCCTATTTTTCTTTATTAATTTTACTCTCCATCATCCTCTCTGTTCCAACAGGTGTAATGAATGAATACATAAAATAAAAGCTCCATAGCACTCAATTCTGAACCAATAACATCTCAGTTACTTTTGAATTATCACAGGCAAAATGAAGATGTTTGTGCTTAGTTGTAATTCATTATTCTCCCAGACATTTGTTGCAAGATATTAAATGCAATCAGTTCAATGGATCAAGCTGTTTCCCTTTTGTATATGGCAAATCATTCTCAGAATAAAAAGGAAGGATGTGAATTAGTATACTAAATCTGAAAAACAACAGTCACTAAGCTTGAGGTAAAAATCAATACCATTGCTAAGTGTGAAACAGAAGCTGCAGAAAACAGTACATTACAGTATTTAACAGTATGAAAATGTGTTACATAGCATTTTGTCTACTACACATCATGTGTTTTATCACCTTATGGTGATGATAAATTGTGCATCAGAACCTTATCCTTTAATATAGGCATACAGAGAGTAATTCAGTTATGTATATGCTGGAGAGTCTGAACTTACTGGTGAACTTACTTCAGACCTGGCTTCCCCTGACGGGTAGGTAAGAGTAGACAACAGGGCTCAGTGTAGACTTCTGACTCGTTCCAGGTCTAGTATTCTCTAAAGGTCATACCATGGATCATATACTCCAGAAACTGAAATTTCTATGTTTCCCACCAAAGTATTGTGGAGGCACAGTGCTGCTTAGTTTTTCAGAGTAGTCAAGATCAAGCTGCTTGGATGATCTTATCAGCTACAGGGCAAAAGAATAAATCTCCTGTTAAAGTATTAATGATATTTGAAAATGAAGGCTAAAAAAGGACCAGAACTTGTGGTGAATTCTTCTTCACAGAAATATATATGCATTAAAAAAGACATCTGAAGTGGATTGCTGAAAGAGTGTACGTTTGAGGAGAAACCGTATGAGGAGAGGCTAAAATCACTTGGTTTGTTCAGCCTGGAAGAGAGGAGACTGAAGGCAGACCTCATCATGGTCTACAGCTTCCTCAGAAGAGGAAGGGGATGGGCAGGTGCTGAACTCCTCTCTTGTGATCAATGACATGACCCAAGGGAATGTCAGGAAGATGTGTCAAGGGAGGTTTAGGTTGGATATTAGGAAAAGGTTCTTCACCCAGAGGGTGGTGGAGCACTGGAACAGGCTCCCCAGGACACCAAATCATGGCGCCAAGCCTGACAATATTCAGGAAGCACTAGGACAACACCCTCAGAGACATGGTATGAATTCTGGGGATGACCTGTGCAGGGAAAGGAGTTGGACTTGATGCTCCTTGTGGGTCCCTTCCAACTCAGGACATTCTATGATTCTGTGATTGATATTTTAATGCTAATATTTACAGCTATATTAATACATTATGCATTATACGTACTCTAAGGATATTCAAATTTAGTATATATAGTAGCCATGAGGGTAGTTAGTATATGAAGTAGCCACTGGCAGTTGGACTAGATGATTGTTTTAAGTCCCGTCCAACTGAAAAAGTTCTATTCTATTCTATTCTATTCTATTCTATTCTATTCTATTCTATTCTATTCTATTCTACTCTACTGTTACTATTACACGGTGCAAACACCATGAATCATATGGAGGGCTGTACATCCCATCTGTGAGGGCATAATCACACCCTGAGGGCCTGCAAAGCAGGAGATGGGAATATGGCACATCTTATTCTAATGGACTGTATCCATGTGGTTGAGAAATTCTGCTGAGAATACTGAGCCTGATGGGGAAGGGTTTGTACTCCTGGGCTAAATTTTATACTTGCAAAGTGGTGGCTGCTGCTCTACAATTGGCAGAGGTCTGTCGGCATTTCTATGACAAACAGGGATTCTGGTGTTAGGCTTAAGCAACTTTTGGCTTTTAAATGCTTCCTGACTGAGAAAGGAAAAAAAAACCACAAATGAAAGGAAGCTCAATTCCAGTAATATGTATACTAACTCACACGGTACTGCTGTCATTTCCTCCATGAAAAATATTGAACAGATCACAATGCCTCTATGCTTTCTGAGTTTTGTCCCATTTCTGAATGAAATGAAATTACTTTAAACAATGTTTTTTTCTACACTACCAATACTAGCAGTTCTAGATGCTCTGCTGTCCTCTTCACGTTGATCTTTTCTAATAACATGAACAGGTCTAGACGGCATGGACATGTAAACATCAGTGACTACATAAGAACAAACTAAATCAGTGCTTCCATTTTGCTTGTACAAGCACTAGTAATGTCAGGATATGGCAAGGGAGGCTCTTAATAAACAGAAGCATAAACATCAACATAAACATTAACAATGGCAGTAATGAGGCAGAAGCAATATCGTAGGACTCCCCAGTATTCAGCTAAATGTAATGTGGGAATAATGCAGTTTTGGCACCCCACCTCCAAACTGGCCACTTGTGTTGCTTTTGTGCCATAAGTAGATTCTGCACTAGACTTGTAGAAAGGTAATCACTGTGAACCTGCAAAGTAACGTCTAGGATGAGTGCATCTCATGCGATTTGCATAGTCATACAATGAATTATCAAAAAGTGGCAGGAAACCTGAAGTCTGAAATTGGGAATCACTCATCAAGGTACAGGATTGGAACATTAATCTGATAGCCTTACAGAAGAGGAGGACAGGTCATAATACAGTCTTCTACAGTGCTATGTGATAAGAACTATGGACAATTAAACAGGAAGAAAGGGTGAGGACAAGTTATTTCCTCTTACCCCGAAAAAGAAAGATATTTTCTGGGACAGCTGTTTTTTAACTCAACCTCACAAAGTAGCTGAGACATTGGAACCACTGAGGAAGAGCTTTATATATTCTTGTGTTCTATTATTCCTGCATTTATTAACTTTGTTACATCATTTACAAATATATGGTTCAATTAATCATATTCTTTAATTAATTCTTCTGTCAGTACTAAAGATAACTGAGGGATCTCTGAGCAGAAAGCAGGACCAAATGACCTCCTGAAATCCTATTCAGCCTGAAGTATTTTATGATGCTGTGATCTAAGACATCAATGTATTAAATTCCTGTGCATGTGTCAATCCAAATTCTGGAGAATTGAACAATTTGCAGAAAGCAAGACCTAATTATTTTTTTTCTCTGAATATGCCTTTCTTTACTTAGCAACATGGACAGGCTTGAGAACTGCTATTCAAGACACTGAGAAGAAGAAGTATTTGCAGTTTGCCTCTGTTAAACTATAAAGTCCTACCCTATTGAATTAGATCGGTCTCCAAGAAAGCTGGTAACAAGAAGTTTTTAATATAAAAAAAGAAGACATGGCATTTACAGAGTTTCATGTAATTACATTCTGAAAATACCTCATAACTATCTTTCTGTTTAATTTTATTGTACGAAGAGTACATTTCCTTATGCCTATATCAGAAAGGTCCAAAGTCAGGACCCCTAGTTTCAAAACATAATTTTCAGTGTTGCTACAGTTTAGCTGACCTGGCTTAGAGTTGTAGGTTCAGTGCTGTGTGGGCAGCTGAAGATTTGGGCAGGTGACACAAGGGTTGACACTGCTGCAGAGCATGGCACCACCAGCAGTGCAAGGGCAGCCCTGCAACAAAGTTTTTGCATTTCTGAATTAGAGAGTTTTAAGAAGAGATTATCTGAAGTCTTTCAGATGACTGAGAAAAGCCAGTATGAACCATGTTACCAAAACTTACAGAGCTGTTTATCTTCTCTGAAGGTCCTGAAGGTGCAGAAGGAAGCTGTGACTTTTGCTATATGTGTGAAATAAAATCTGAATATTGTGAATTTTTACTGTTATTTCACGTGTTCTATATCCTGTAGTTTATAATATGTTTTGCCTCCCCTGGGGCAGAAGTGTAACTTCTTTTCCCCATGCTGTTTTACATTTGAAACTTCCAGAAATATGACCATTTTAATGGTATGGAAACATGCAGTGAACACACATTGACTGTATTAAGCACTTAAACATGGCACATGATCTACCATGTAAATTCATGGAAGTTATTGGCCTAAGAAAATTATATTATGTCTGAATTTTATTCCTTCATCATGTTATGCTTTACTTTTATACCCTTAATTGTTAATTCCTTGCAGAATTCTTAAAGTTACATTAAAGTTACATTAGATGAACTGTCAACATTTTCTTCAATTAGGCAAGTATTTTCATTCAAATAAAATTACTATGCTCTCAGTACTTGCTTTCATCAGCATATTATAGATTTTTTTTTATTAAGGACAAATTATTATCAGTTGAAAACTGTCTAATTTATGTGCTCAGTAACTTCTTTTTATATAATTTATAACTGTGTGTGCATACCCATATTAGCATATCATACAAATTGATAAATGTGGTACTGTTAGGAGATACCACATAAAAATATATTTGATGACCTTTCCACAGATCAGACAGATACTTTAACTCATTGCATTTTAGAAGAAACTGGGTATATTCACTGTAGATATTATGGTTTCTAATACCTTATGTTCCAAGTGTTAAAGTCTGTCAGAATTCCCTGTACACAATACAGCTCCTACCGTATGTCAGGCAAATAAAATACATTTTGAAAAGTCCCTAAATGCCTACTTTTCAACAGTGGTTATTAAGATTATTTATGGATATATCTATTCTGAGCATGTGGAATTCACAGCCACAGGAAGTCATGGAATAAAATATCAGAGCTGGATCTGAAAAGTAGCTGGCTTATTCTATGACTAGGCTAATGTTTGTGGGTGGTACGTCTCTTAACATGGCAAGTCTGTGCAGGTACAAGTGCCAGAGCAGATTCATTGCTTGAAGAAGAGAACAACTTAAAATCTGTCTTGTTCTTTGCTGAATACCATCCCATTTTTCAACACTGTTTTTGAAATGTGAGTGCCAGAGCTGGACAGAGTAATCCATAGATACATTTTTAGTATTTGTTAGGGCTCTTCTCTGAATTTATTCCAGATCCATGCTCCTGTTCACATAGCCCCAGTTCAGTCATGCCTTAACTGTGTTAGCCCTCCTTGCCAGCATATCATGCTGACAGTGTATGTTCCATGTTCACCTAAGTAATTATTCAGAGAAATGGCTGTGTATGAGCCAGTTGCCATGATTATTTTATTTCCTGATATGCAAATATACATTTATCATCTTAGATCCATATGAGTGACTTATTGTTATGGTCTAGTCAATGATTTTTTGTCATAATCAGATTTTATCAGCAGTAGTTTTATTACAGATCATTGCTAAAGATACCAAATACCGTTAAGGCAAAACTGGAGCCTACAAGAAACATGACTTTTTACTTTCAGTTACTTTGGAAAGTGTATTCATCACCCAGACTCCCCTCCATTAGTATGGGTTTTATTGATTTTATATAATATTATATATAGTGGTAAGTTAAATAAAGAAATCTCACAGAAAATCAAATGGTTCAGATTATAGTACCACATTACACAGCTGCCTTCTCCAACTGTATCTGCAGTATCGTAAAACTGATGACAAGTCTTAGATCAGTGCAGAGTATTAAACACGGTTGGCCAGAGGTAATGTGTTTACACAGTAAGTTTTCTCTTACACACCCACCCACTCACCTCCAACACATGCATATATGTACACATACACATTTTTTCAAAAGTTTCAAAAAAGTTTCAAAAGGTAAAATATTAATCCTGATAGGCTATCCATGTGATCTACGACAGCGATGCAGCATTATTAAAAAAGATAAAGTTCTACTTTTCCTTTAGGTTCACAATGAAATAAAAGGTCTAACATACAGACTCTAAGTATCCTGCCAATTATTTAAAATTACAAACTCCAAATACAATAAGATCAGCCTGTCATTCCTCCAGGCTGCAGCACGTACTGAAATACAAACAGCTCATACACCAGCCTATACCTCAAACCACCAACCTCTCTTCAAAGGTTAGCTGAAGCAGATGGACCTTCCTACACACAACCAGAAATACACATTTTTAATGATGTCTCTGCAAGGCTCACAGTATGAGACTGAATCCTGATATTTAAAAAATAATTATTACTTGCTACAAATCTGTAGTTTGATAAAATCTCAAAGTCAACAAAAGACAAATAAAAATAAGTGCATAGGAGAGCAAACATCACGAAAGCCAACAAATTAATTGTCACTTTAGGCACGATTTCCTTGTTGTGATAACATCTATAAGAGAAAATGTAGATATTTCGTGTGAGAGAGTCTCCTTGGGAGCCCCCTGTGTGGGCAGCTGGCCCCAGCATAATGGTGCAGGAGTCATCACCTAGACATGCTCCATGCTGCAGCAGCTCAGTGCTCCAAACGGCACTGGCCAGGTGTCTCCTCCATGCTCTTTGTGACGAAGCTGCAAAATGTTTGTCTCCTCAGAGAACATGAAGGACACAGAAAACCAAGAGCATTATTATCTCCAGCTTACAGCTGGCCTGTTCCCTAGAGTAGAAACTCCATTTTCTGCTGCTAGCTGAACAGATCTGTATCTGCTTTTAAATTCTTAGTTAAGAATCTAAAGTATTATTATTATATTAATAATTATTAAATATTATTAGTTAAGATTCCCATGTTCTTCTAAGGGTGCATATGTATCTAGCCAAAGCTCTCTCTTGCTAAAGTATCAGTGGTTAGACCATGTAGCCAGAAAACTGGACAACAGTCCTAGCGAAGAGATATCTTCCAGTTCCCAGAAGAGCTACCTAACCAATTGTTTGGAGAATACCTGGGGGACAACCCCACACTGAGCCTGATGGGGCTATGTCAGAAGAAGAACAAATAAGAAACTGCATCACCCTGTCATGGAGGCAGTGAAAGAAAGGTTCCCCTACAGTTGTTTCTTGTGACCAGGATCCATGTAACGTGAAACATGGGGTGGAATACAGATCTCCCCCTCCCTGACAACTGACTGTCATCACCAGGACACTAGCCAGTAAGGCAGTGCTTTCTGCTGAATTTATTGTTTTTGATGTATTTTAGGAAGGACTGAAAATACCCAGTGAGTAGAATTACTTAGGGAAGCGGGTACAGTTTAGGTATGGCTATATTAACATATCATATCTACACTGTTACAGTCTTTGAGTATTTGTGCAAGATGCATAGGGAATGTCTGCAATTCAAATGGTAGGTGATGAATAATATAGGTGCTGCAAGACTGCCTGTCTACAGCTGGAGATTGCTGCCTTTCTGAATAGACTTCCTGAAAATATATTACTCAGTCTTTTAAGGACCTAAGTGGGCTCTCTGGATCTCATTCACAGCCATAATTTGCAAATCTGAATGATTAAATACAACTCCCCCCACCTAAATTAGTATTTAGACAGGTTAATTAGAACTGGAATAGTTCCATCCAGTGTCTCTGCAGCTTTTCTTTGGAGTGGAACAGCAGCTTTGCCTCCTCAAAAGGCTGGAAAACTAATAAAAAGAGGTATAAGATGGTGCTCTAGTATGGCATCCACACTGGCTATGAAGCCCAGATGTTACTATTTTATTTTAGGCTATAGGATTCAGTCCTAAACCACTCTAAGATGTGCAAACCTGTGAGTGATCTTCCTAGTTGCACTGAGGTCTCTTCCAGTCATACATCTTTGCATCACCGTACTCAAGTTCTGATCTGTGAGGGGCAGTAATTTTGTAATGGGATTCCTTGCTTAGTTTGTTAGCAGGGACTATCATTTATTATTTGCCTACATCTGTATTTCTCCATTAATGTGTTTAGAAAGAAGCATCAGCCCCTGCGCTGTTTCAAAAGATGGGAAAAGGTTATTATGTTTAAATTTATGTTTCAAATTAAAATAGCTGAAGAAATTGGACATTATTTATTTAATGTATTTGTTTAAAATTGTTAGCATAAAAAACCCTGTATCTTTTAAAATGAATTGTCCAATTCATAAGTGTCCTAAAGTATGAAGAGGTCATAAATTTTCCATAGAGATTAGTAGCATCTTATTAAAAACATTATCCATATTCTGTACTTGCAGTCAAAAGAAAAAGTATGGAAGATAAAATGTGATGTCAATTTTTCTTCTTGCTATGAAAATACAGCTGAAAAGGAAGAAAGTTGCATTACCAATAGAAAAATCATATTACCCTGTGTGTATTTAAAAGAAAATGTCAGTTTATTTCTCTTGAATGCAAACAATACCTGCTTCCTGTTGATCAGACCTGCTGAGTAGAATACTAAATAAAAGCAAAACAGGACCTGTTCACTAGGCTGAATTCCCGCAGTGGCAGTGAAAGAACATGATGCATTTATTCTTTCAATAGGAACAAGCAAAGGCCATGAAATATATCCTCAGTTCCTTTGTTTTCACCTTGTAATAGTTCTCAGGAATACAAGTTTCCGTGACCACAGATGTGGCTCTTTTCTTTACACAGATTAATCCAAGGTCAGTGGCTAATAAAGTTTTTATGATTTTGTTAAGGATGGGACCCTTGACTTGCATGAATAATGAAGATCCTGCAGGATTTGGGCTGGATTAAGCAAAAAAAAAAAGAAGGGGGGGCCTTGGAATTACCATTATACAGTGAGCATTGTATCCTTATCTCAGAACCAGATTTCTTTGTAAGCTTCTGTCCAAGATCTTGGCTAATGGAAATGTCTAAATTCCTCTTCTGGAAAGTTTGGTGGTATTGGTGACGTGCTGGGTAATTTTAACTGAGTAGACTATTCTGCTTAATAAGAAGAGTGTGTTATGGCTACTTTGACAAGTAGTTGGGGATTTTTGCTCTTAGTGTGGCAGACACTGTATGTGATATTCAGATAGTGAGTGGTAGTTTGGTAGTGTGATGTCTCTTTCACATAACAGACCTAGTTTTCTTTGATTTTAAGATTCTTCAGAGCCAAAGTATACCTAGACAGACAGACAGACAAATACATAGATGAATGCATGTTATATGTTTAAATATGCATGCATAAAACTTTGCATTGAAACTATACAGATTTGGCCAGCTTCCACAGTTAGAGGTGTGTATTTACATTCTGAAGGTCATACGTGAACCAGGAGACTTACAAAAATCCTCCCACAACTAGAGAAACAACAATTCCTTCTTCTCTTTCTTGCTTAAACGTCTAGTATATCCTTATGCCTTATGCAGGAGTACAGTAACCAGGTGCTTTTGGTTTTGTCAGTATCTTGGGCAGGTCATGAAAACAAGTCCATCTCTTATACACCGTAAGAGAGGTTCTTTGCCATTCTCAAAATGAAATCTTGCACAATAAAAGGGTCATTACTGTTTGAGAGCTTTTCTAGCCATAGGGAATATTTCACCACTGTGGACCATGCAATTCAAAAGTCACTATTTGATTTGATGGGCACATCCAGGTGAGTCAGGCCAGCATTACTGCGTTATTCAAGTGGCCATTTTTCATAATGCAGACATTTTTCTCCATGCAGACATATCCAAGATGTACCACTACAGCGTGTGCATTTGTCTGAAACACAACTAGTAGTAGCTATGAGGAGAGCATAATCTTTTGACTTCAAGGTATCCCTTGCCACAGTGATCTATGTCTCTGTGAGTTTGAGTTAAATTGCCATAATATACTTTGTGTGGGTCTACAGGCTGAAATGGAAATGCGAGTGACAACAAAATACAGTTGCCTCACATAGGTATGCTTATGCAGCTTTGATCTCCAGTGACTGCCAATTAGTTTCTGGATGAAGGTCAACTGTAAAGCTTAGGCTGTGTGAGGTACAAGTGCTCCTCTCTGTCATTGTGACTTGCTGAACAGTTACGATTAGTTAATGCTCTCATTACTGAGGGGACAGAGCTGCCAGAAACTCCTGTCCTCATGTCCTTCATGATGGATCCTGGGATTTAAAATTAGTATTTTCTGCCAGGACTCTGCTTTATTGGCTTTTCAGATTGCAAAGGTGATCTTTTCACCTCTGCATTTAGGTCACAGAAACACTGAAGTTTGTACAGATTGTGTTGTTTGATATGTGAAATATTGTATCTTTTAGATATATTTTATATTGAGCAGGACAGTGTTTGAAATGAATGATGGCAGTAATTACATCCAGGTGGCTCAACCTTGTAATGGATATTTATTTATATTTTCAAATTGGAAAAGCTAAAATAATAACCAAATGCAAATCATGTGGAAGGGGAATTCACTGGCCTAAGTCTGTCCATTTTTCTAGGTTAAATTCTCTGATCAAATTCTTATTGTGTTCTGTGTTCATGATTAGTATATAAGATAGTTCCTATAACAACTTTATGCTGGTGTTCTACATTTTCGAGGTTGATCATCTGCATGTACACAGGCACATATTCTCTCAGTTTTGTGAATTTGTATCTCAGATGGTATATTTATGCAGTGTTTCTCAAGCTTCTTCCAATCAGTCATCCTAGTTTCTTTGTCAAGGTTTTCTTTTGCTTTGCAAAAATCTGGGGTCCTGATGATTTTGGCAGTAAGAAACTGCTATCACCAGATATTACCAGATATATGGAACCACTTCATTATTCAAAAATAACCGACATTTTAAAATTATAATGTATAGGTCAGAACACCATATCTGACATTCTATTAAAGAAGCATGTATGTACGTATGAACAATGGAAGAATTAATTCAAAAGTAAGAAGTAACAAACTTGTTCCCATATGTTGCTCACCATGCCATAGAACGGAGGCTTTACAATGTCAGATAATACACTAATCTACATGTGACAGTTTATTCGTCATTTAAAATAAGCAGCTAGGACTAAAAGCTACATCTCATTGGGTCTAAGATTACTGAGGCAGCGTTGGCCTTAGAGAAAGAATTAGGATGTGTTATGAAGTCTGTGATTCTGCATTGTTGTTCTAAAAATCTTTATAATTCTTTTATTTGACCACGCATCACATCAGGAAAAAAAAAGTGAAACAGATCAGAAATGCTACAACTTGTCATGCTGGTCTCTCTGTTTTACAAGCAGGTGTAAAACAGAGAATATTTTATTACCTTTATTTACTATCCAAAGATTGAAAGCACAATCTACCTTGCTCAATAACTTCTTCCTTCTATACTCTGCATATCACAGAATCACAGAATGACAGAATCGTTACTGTAGAAAAAACCATATGGGAACATTGTGATATTGTAGGGCAGTTTATGTCCACTTTCTCATTCCTAAATATCAATATAAATACAAACCAAAATTTCAATACATAGATAAGTGTGTTGTGCCTATCAGGAGTTTAATTTCAAACAAATGACTTGAAAAAGCATCTAACACTGAAATGGTAATAGCTAGTTCTCTGCATCTTTACCTGGAGCTTTACTTTTCCTGTTGGAACTAGGGAAAATAACACTTGGAAAGGTTGGATCATCTGAACATTCCTGAACACTTCTGAGCATTCCTGCTTATCTAGTGCTGTGCGTAGCAAATTGCAAAAGGCCACCACCAGGGCATCCGCAAGCACACTAAAGATAATACTAATGATGAGTCTGACAAGTGCATCTACTACCATTTTTAACATCTTTCCCAGATGAGTCTGATCTAAATGTTGGGTTTCCAGGAAATAGTGCAGCTAACTCACAATATGTTATAGACAATTATAGGAGTCTTTCAGCACTTGGGGATTCCTAGGTAAGCAGATTTTTGCTGACAGATGACAGTTCTGTTTCCTCACGGAGAGCAGAGCTGAGCCCAAATTTCCTGACACTGAAGTGTTTTGTTGTAGCAGGATCTGAGTAAGAAATTACTTTCATATGTAACAGAAGCTATTTAATAGGCATATAATTAAATTGCTTTTCAATGTATAATTTGATATGTTAGGATCTTTGAATATTTCTTGATTTCAGTAAATGGTTTATTCCTTCATTAACAGCAAAAGCAAATATAGAAGTGTTTCAGTTGACTTGCACACTGTCACTGAGTGCTGAGTAAACTGTCAGCAGAGCTACCTAATTGCATGACAAGTATGCAAAACTACCTTGAATGATAATGAACATTCCTGGAGAACTTCAAATGCTTAAACCAAACAGGTGAAGTATTAAGGTTTGCTAATTGGAAACTCTATTTACCTAATTAAAATACAGTGCCTGTATGCTAATACAAATGAGAACAGTCAATATGTAGCTAGCAGGCATAAACAAAAGGGGATTACCTACCTCAAAAACACATTTACCTTAATTACAGCACTCAAATTTTGTAAGTCTGTTCCTAATGAAAATGAGAGGGCATTATAAAAAGAAATGTTAGCATATTATTCATGAGATTAATTAAAAAATTATGTTTCTAATACAGTGACTCTATATTTTCTTTGCCATATTCTCAACATAAGAAACATTGTTCAGGAAGTGTTATTAGTAGTTTATTGTATTTAAGCTTTAACTTTGATCTAATTTGCTCATATTATACCCTTAGTGACTCTCAGAGGACAAGAAAGATCGTCCTGTAATTTATACTAACGATGCCGATAACAGAAAGATTAGTGTTCTAAAAAAGACACGCTAATCCAAATACAGCCATCTG
This sequence comes from Phalacrocorax aristotelis, assembly GCF_949628215.1. Lineage (NCBI taxonomy): Eukaryota > Metazoa > Chordata > Aves > Suliformes > Phalacrocoracidae > Phalacrocorax > Phalacrocorax aristotelis. The sequence continues at coordinate 25,935,013 of NC_134278.1, read as the reverse complement.
TGGCTTGGCAATCAGCAGGAAACACCATGGCCAGTGCACAAAAAGAAAGTGAAAGTGAGATCTGTTAAGCTAAATGTCACTTTCAGGAGCATCACCTTAGGAAGTAAAGTGTCTTGGCAGCAGCACATAGGTGTTTTTGACAATGAAATGCTTTTTTCCAAAGTTGTTTTTTTATGAAAAGCTGTTTCTTCTGAAAGTGACCATGAACTCTGTCACAGACATGATACCTCTCCTGCTGTGAACAAATATTGGAGCTGGGAACAAGCTGCCCTGCAATATTTATGATTCAGCCTGTCGTCTTATCCAGTTCAAAGAGTGCGTCAAATCTTAGGACTACATGTGTTGTCATCCTCTACTCCTTCAAACTAAACTCATTTAACAGCGGTCTTGGTACGAATGAATTATCATGATATGAAACGAGAAATAAGTGATACACCTTCCACTTGAATTTTGAATGAGAATATCATTCCAACACCAGGTGAAGCAGGTGCATGGAGCCTACAGCTGCAGAAGTAGATTGAAGAGGGGCTGTGGTGCAGCTTCACCTTTCACTAAGGCCACCTGATTTTCAGAAATGCTGCACAAAGCCCGGGAATATCAGCAAACAGCATCGGCTGCAGTTTACCTCTGGCAATCCAACACTGTGGTTCTGCCACAGGAATGTAAAAATTCAATATTGAGTTCCTTTGATTGAAAATTGCAGACTGATTTAATTTCTAAACTAGGTATCCCCTGATCTGTAAAAACCCATCTCTAATGGCAGGTTTCTGATGCTTTTCTAAAAATTAGCTAAGGTAAACTTGAAAACATGGCCTTTACAAATGCATGCATGTAGGCTCAGCTGATGTCTTTCAACTCCATGCTGTCAATACAAAGTAATTGAGATTGCCTTATGGGTGAATAGCAGTAAATACCTTCCCTTGGATCACTGTTGCTTTTTCACAGGCAGCCAAGTTCTTCCATCCTCTTTCTACTTTGAGCTGCTTGCTTCCCCTTTGTCAGCAATTCATAGCCCCTAATCATTATGCTGACACAGTGGTTTGCTGGCCCTTTTACAAATCTGCTCACTGTTATCCCTCAGGTAAAAAAATAAACAACAAATTCAGTGGGGAAGACAAAACAGGGTGTGTGAGACAACAACATATTATAACCCTGGACAATTTCAGCTGCTAATAACTACAAACCCATTAAGAGTTGTATCACTAGATTTGGGTGGGGTTTCGGCTATAGTACTGGAGAGGGAAGGTGGATGTGACTTCTTAGGTCAGAATTACAGCGTAACATTACGGATAAAAGATAGAATCATGAGTGGATCCTTGCTGACAATATATCAAAGACAAGTGTGGGGCTTTTTCTCTTTCCTTTTTCCTTTTCCTTTTTCTTTTTCTTTTTCTTTTCCTTTTTCTTTTTCTTTTTCTTTTTCTTTTTCTGTTTCTTTTTCTTTTTCTTTTTCTTTTTCTTTTTCTTTTTCTTTTTTTTCTTTTTCTTTTTCTTTTTCTTTTTCTTTTTCTTTTTCTTTTTCTTTTTCTTTTTCCCTTTTCCTCTTCTCTTCTCTTCTCTTCTCTTCTCTTCTCTTCTCTTCTCTTCTCTTCTCTTCTCTTCTCTTCTCTCCTCTCCTCTCCTCTCCTCTCCTCTCCTCTCCTCTCTCTTCCCCAGATGCTGTACAGAGGGTAAAGGATAACCTTCTCCCCCTTACTTTGTTGAAGATGTAAGTTTTCTCATTTAAGACTGTCTACCTCCTCCTCTGTGTCAGTGCACCTGGGGTATCCATTCTAGGTCTTTGCCAGCTGAACGCCACTGGCATTAGTATGTAATATTATCTGTGATTGCATCAGTGAGACCAGGAGGAGGAAGGCTTAACGCTACCAGCTGCTGTCAGCCACAGGACACAAGTATACTTGAAACTTCTTTCCAGCAGCAAGGACTTCTTCCCTAAAAGAGAGGCCCTTATTCAAATGGCAGCTACAGGACTGCAAAGCTGTGTTTATTGCAAAGCTTTTAGCTGCATGGAGCTCAGAAGATTTACAATAGCATCAACCTCTGTTTAAAAGAAATCACTGATGGCCTTGTGTCACAAGATCTTTAAATGCACATTAGTCTGTAATTGGTTCACCCGTCAGTGTGAACTTTTCACTCACTTGATAAGAATTACCTCTGGTTTACATTAGTTTATCATTTCTTTCTTGGAAAACAGCCTGGTTATTGCATGCAGGCATTCATTAAGCAAGCAGCTGCACACGGGGTTTAATTTATTTGCATTTTGGTGCCTGATCCCCAAAAGCCACCTCCCAAGACCATATGAGGGTTTTACTACCCTTCATGTTTCCTCTCTACTAGTGGTCTGTTGCTGGCTTCTGGCTGATGACTCTGACCACTCAAGCCCACCCAGCACGAGGGGTCATGTGAATTCTCCTTCATCTGCTTTAGGCAAGTTAGTCAGTTTAGCTTAAACCACTTTCATTGACGGGTTAAGTTAACCTGACTGACTTTGCCTGAAGAGGATGAGGGAAGGTTTGCATGTTTGCATGATCCTTCCCCTTAAGAGCTGTGGGAAAGGTGACCTCTGGCAGAATGGCTGAAAGCTGCAAAGTCTTCATGGGCTATAGCAGCTTGCAAAACAAGTGAATTTGTGACCTAAGTATAGGCATCATTTTCCTAAGTGTCACGATGTACAAAACTAATTAATATGCCTAGAAGCACAGTATGAGGAACAGCCTCCATGACTATGCCTAATAATAGTAAATTAAACAGCATGAGACGTGGTTTGAAGACTGGCATGTGGTCTTCCATGCTGTTTGTTTGTTAACACTGTCCCTTGCAGTTCTGGCCTGGGCCAACCAACCAGAAGAGCACAGCTTGGAGACAGCTTAGGTCAATAAGCAGTATGGACAAGACCAGCTTTGCAGGACGATGGAGAGAAGGGTTTGGCTTTGTAAGCATGACCTGTGCTGTGCCACTTGTCCTCAGGACAATGGGGAGGATTCACATAGAGGAGGAACTGATCTCAGTGCCTAAGTGGCCAGGTTCCCTAGGACGTTCTGCATCCTCCCTGGAAATCTGAGCTATTCTGAGCACCAGGGTTACATACCATGTCTTTCACTTGACTAAGTAGGAAGTCTAAAGAAATCACCTAGTTGCAGGAATTTATGTGTGTAAAATCAGACTTTGTGAGAATTCGTTCCTGTCCAGACCGCACCCTCATTTTTGTATGGACAAGCTACAGATTACTTGAATATCTACAGATTACTTGAACGTATCCATCCTCAGAGATAGTGAAAAGCCATCTGGACATGATCCTGGGCAACTGGCTCTAGGTGGCCCTGCCTGAGCAGGGAGGTTGGACCAGATGATCTCCAGAAGTTCCTTCTGACCTCAGCTGTGCTGTGATTCTGTGATAATTAGCCTAATAATGTAAGGGTGTATGGAAGGAGAGAACATCTGCTCACTTAAGGTCATGTGTTCAAGGTCATGTGTATCAGATTAGATAAGGAAAAGGGTGAAACCCAAAAACTAGCTACTAGGAGGGTCTGGCATAATTTAGGTAAGTGAGGGTCTCAATGCCAGTGGCTGAAGTGTGACAATGGGTCACAGCTGATGTGTCTGATGCCAGCTGCTGGGGGTGGTAAGTGTCTGTATCTGGCCCAATCCTAGTGTGCGTGGCATATGTGTGTGTCATTCACTGGTAAATGCCAAGCTGGACTTGCAGGCAAGTAGGAAGCCCTGGGTCCAGATAGGAATATCAGGTGGGTGGAGGGTCTGTGTGGGTATTTGGGGAGGCCTGTGGGTGTGGGGTACCCATGGGATGAGTGTGTGACTGTGTGTGTCTGTTTGCAACAAGCACCAAGCTGGACCAGCCGGTGACTCAGGGACCCATGGGGCAGGAAAGTGATGTGTGTGCCCACATGAGTGACCTCCTGTCTCTGCCAGCCCAGGGGGAAGAGGGGATGGGATGGGACTCTCTGTGCTTACCTCTTATATCAGCCCTATATGTAGGTGCAGCTGAAGGCAGTGCCCTCTCTGTGTAGCTGGCCATGTCCATGTCCCATGTGTGTCTTCATGTGTGTGTCTCTGGGACATCTGCTCAGCTTCCCTACTGGATGAACCTGCAAGCAGGAAAGTGGCAGCTGCGTCCCTCAGCCAGGGCAGAGACCCCAGGTTCCTGAGGCACCCATTTGGGCTCCAGCGGTTGGACAGAAGAAAGTCCTGGGCCAGGGCTGCTGGAGGGGGTGGCTGCTCCTAACATCCCTTAACAAATAATTTATTATACAACTTGTTGCTTAATCCTGGAATTTGGAGCCTCTGTATGTGATTTGCATTGGAAGAAATATGAATCATATAAAATTAAATATATTCTCATATTTTTTCTGTTTTCAGAAATATGTAAGAATTATGTTAATCCCTACTTCTAGGGGAAAAGAATAAAAACATCATACTCAATCCTGTTTTTCAGTCCATGCTAAACATGGAGCTGGTAAAAACCTGGAAGTTTTCTGTATGATTCTAAATGAGAATGATTAGCTATAAAATTTTTTATGCAGAGTTTGAAAATGGACATTCCTTGTTTTCTTTGAGAGATATATTGAAAATCATTGCAAGTTCTCTGCAATTGCTCAATAGTTTTCTCAAGTTGCTAAAATATACTTCAACTTCGAGCTGCTTCCTGCTCATTGCCTTCTACTTCCCATGCTATCAAAACCCATACACCTTCACAAATGTTCATGACAGTGCTCTGCCCTCAGTCTTATATTAAATCAGTGTAGTCAGGCTATTTTACTTCCAAATATTTTGCCCCCTGAAAACTAAGTCTGGAGCTTATCAGACGATCTTGGTAATTAGAAATGAAGCCTATAATAGGAAGACCATTACTGTCTCATTTGGATTTGCTATGTCAGATGATGGGTTAAAATTACAGGTAAATGGCTAATTTGCAGTGCATAAACATGATACCCAGAACCTAATTTTGATGCATTTGAAGTTCCTTTTGTTTAAAGAAATAAAGCCACTGCTTTGGTGGGTTTGAGCTGGCTCTTGGCGTAAACTCTCAATTTTCTTGATAGTTGTGAATCCCCTTAATCCCTTGCATTCTTTTTAAATGATTTTACATTACACACTCACTTTCTTTCCATTAGAAAAGCTATTTACACAAGTTGTTGATATGGATATACTTTTAAAGATATTTTTAAGTAAGTTATTTTTGTTTTGATCATTCAGAGCCAGGCCAGAACTCCATAACTTCAACAAATTTACCTGGGATTTATTTAACATAGATTGCAGTTCTTCCTTGTAAGTCTTTAGGAACACTCAGTTTGGAAACTACTTCAAGTGCATAATTCACTGCTCTCTCTCATGCAAGTGGAGGGGAATATAAAAATTTTCAGTGCAGAAATCTTGTCCCCTTGGAAGCCCAAATGAATTGTAATCATAGAGCACTGCGACTGTGCCTGCAGGTCATATAACTGAGTGTATTTGACAACTAAATTACAAAAATACAAATGTCTCCATAGCTTGGAATAGATTTAAGAGACAGCTTGTACAGAAGTGAAAAAAAGCTCCAGTCCCATTCACCTTCCCCATTCCAGCATCTACATGTTACCGAGCCACATTTTTGGACCCACCTAGGATGTGGTTAGTCCATTGGTGACAGCATCTGAAGCAAGACTTGGAAGGATTACTGCAGAGTTGGTGATCTAACATAAATTTGGGAGCATATAGACAACCTCTGAGTTGTGAAGTTGAGACATAATCTGCTTGCTTCCTCCTATAGGGAGGTTCTGGACACAGGGAATGGTATCAGGGTGACAAGGGGGAGGATGGAGCACTCCATCCACTGTCTCATAGTAGGTGGAAAACCCCTTATAACAGGGCAAATAGTCAATCTCCTTGTAGATATGGATCAAATGAAAAGTCCTTGCTAACTACAGCATTGCCTGTAGCTCACTGTACAATTTAGAAATGGAAAAGTGAGCAACTGCTCAACAAGTGGGGACTGTGCTCCAGTTTTGATCTTAAAGGCCCAACTCACTTTTGACACACACAGCAAGGAAGTGCCATTACAAAATGCCCTTGACACAGACAGTAAGGACCTCCTTTTCTTTTTCTTATCTTTATCTGTACTGCCTATACTTACCTTTTACAAACTGACTGCTGCATTTATAGACGACGAGAAATGAGCCTGAGGCCTTGCCATCTCATAAAGTCCTGAAATATAATAATGTCATCGTACAAGAGGTGTTTTCCATGCTATCCTGCTAAAGTACTGCTTGTTGAAGAGTGGCTTTAGCCTATGATATTCCAAATTTTTGCCTTGGGTTACTGGCACATTAGGAAACTGCATGCGGAGGCCAGTGCAGTGCACTGTGCATTTGCAAAGCCTTACTTGTGTATTTTCCTTTAAAGGAATTTGTCACAAGGAGAGCCTGGTATTTAGCTACTGGTCTCAGAGAACCAGCTCAGAAGACCTTTGGAGTTGGCAGGATATACCTCAAGTAAAAGCCAGGAATTCAGGATCTGTTTGAAATCCTTGTGTTTTCAGGATAAGGCTACTAAATTCCTATTGCAGGAAACAAACAATGTCTGTCAAAAGGCTTACCGGCACGATGATGGCCCCCATGGGGGACCGCACATGGCTGATGAAGCACAAATTAAGGAAAACAAAGCTACCCCAACCGTTGTCTACCAGAATGCTACAAATTGTGGTATAAAGTGGTGTAGAGGTGACAGAAACAGTTCTTGGATAACTGTTATGCAATGTTGCGTTTCTGCTGCTATGCAGTAGGGCATAAAAAATATAAATGTGAACCAGTCTCTGTCACTTGGTTCATGGACCTAGATGGACCTAGATGAGAAAGACAAGAGTATTGTACCTAGTGGTGTAGAAAATTTAGAAGATACGGCTTTATTTTAAAAGTACACCTTTTTACACAGATGGACATGCATGCATTGAGAATAAAAAAAAAGATAAAATAGATGTAGGCTGTGGGGAATTGCAGCTTTACAGCACTCTGGCTGTAAGCAGTTGGGACTGCTGATTTAAGGCATTGGATGAAGTAGGTTCAACAGGACTCAACTCCCTGTGACTATTGATCACATTCTTGCTGAGTTGGTTTTACTGTCTGAAATCATGCATAAAATTGAAGCCATTTTGATAATGTAAAACTTGATTTATGATTTAGAGAGAAAATGGTTTGACCCGGGGTGAGGAGGGCGAGGAACAAGCTAAATCAAAGATTTTGAGCAGTTTAGGAAAGGGAAAATGTTATAAAATGAAGATAAATAAGCAAAAATGAAAATTCTCTGAAAGGAAACTTTACATGAAGGAGAAAGGTTGCCATAGCAAAGATGTGGTCACCACCTAAATGCATACTTTGACAGATAGAAAAAGAATACAGAAATATATTGTAATAATGAACTATGTAAAGAAATTTGTGGCTTGCTGTTTACCCAATCCATCAGTTTCATTGTATTAGTATTGAAAGACATCTATAGAATACTCATCTTGGTAAACGACCAAGGGATCCAAAGGGGAATCTGAAGAAGTTACTTGTAGTTGTCAAACACTATTTTTGGACAGTACATTTCTGGTCTTTTTTTATTGCCCATAAATAGTATGTAGAGGGGAACCCTGAATCTTCAACAGACTGGAAGAAGTGGAATGAGATTGTTTGGATAGTTGTGCAGAAGTTTGTGTCAGTGCAGTGTTGGTCATTTCAGCAGAGGCACCAAAGGAAGCAGATCTCCAATTCTTGACTCTCAGGGATTACTACAGATTGAATGAGTTGTCTCCTCTGAAGGTTGTAGACTGCTTTTGATATGACGAAGCATTAGAAGGAAAAAAAAAAAGGAGAAAAGGGTAGTAATTTCAGGATGGCTATTGCTTAGGGTGAAACATAGTTGCCACACAGAATAAGAGTATAGGTTAGGACAACTCAGAGAACATAACTCAGAGACAGAGGTCATTATGGCAATGTATTTTCATACAAGACATTGTTGTCAAATGTATTAATGGCTTCAAGGTTGTCTTCATATGACAGGATGTCACCCTCTTTGGAACATCTCTCTTGTTTTTGCTTCTTAAAACATAGTTTGTTTTAAGAGATTGTTTCTGTAGAATATAAAATTAAGTAAATATTCTATGACCCTCATGGGATGAATGTCAATGTTTGTTTTCCTTTTTAACCAGGTCACACTGTTGTTTTTTCTTCAAGATAATTTTAAATCTTGATTTTTCAAAAATGCTGGTTTATGTTTATTTACACATGCTTGTTTTCTCCTGTCCAATGCAATTTTGTTTATAACATATCATTCAATAAGCCTAGTAGGACTAAATATGAGAAGACAAACAGCAACATTATTATCCACACTAAGCACATTTAGAAATGTTCATTTTGCTTACTGATTCTTTGAACAAAACCATTTCCTGATTTGAAAGGCTGGCAGAGTCCACAGTTTTAGGTGTTTATCAGTCATAGCACTCCATCTTATGCCAATATGCTGTTTCTTTGATGCTTTGCTAGAAGTTTCAAAATATCAGGGAAAACAGCCCAGAGGTATTTTGGTTGGATCACAGTGCAGACTTAAAAATATCTTAGCTCTGTGCTTATTTGTGGCACTTTACTTCAAGCAAGAAATTCAAAAACACTTATGCTGGCAAAGACAGCCAGCTAAGTTATGCCTCCATTTTACTTACAGGGAAATTAAGAGAATATTTCTATCATTTCACATAATTTAACATTATCAGGCAGACTTTTAGCACCAAGGCTGCAGAGGTGCAGAATCAACACCAAAGAATATAAATTTTAAAAAATATCTTAAATAGATATTTGTCAGTGAGCAACATTGTCTCTCAATTAACTAGTTTCTGTTAATAGTACAAATGCTGCCTTTTCTTTTCAACTGTTGTATTGCTATAAATGTACAACGTGCTTTATACAGCATAACTAGTTGTAAGAGATGAGCCCTTATTAGGAGAGTGATAGTGCAGGCCAGCAGGCCAGCTGTAAAGGAACACATCCAAGTGTTGAAAGGACTACTGAAAGAAGAAAAGGTTTTTCAGTGGAAGACTGAGCAGCTAGTCTGAGCAATGTGCCCTGGCATCCAGGAGGGCAACCTGCATCCAGGGGTGCATCAAACACAGTATAACCAGCTGGTCAAAAGAGGTGATTATCCTGCTGTATTTAACATTGGTGCGGCCTCACCTGGAGTACTGTGTGCAGTTCTGGGCACCACAGTTTAGGAAGGATGAGAAGGTCCTTGAATGTGTCCAGAGGAGGGCAATAAAGCTGGAGAAATGGCTGGAAGGAAGGTCCTATGAGGAGCAGCTAAGGACTTTGGGTTTGTCTAGTTTGGAGAAAGGAGGCTGAGGGGGGACCTCATTGCTCTCTACAGCTTGCTGAGGAGGGGAAGTGGAGACGGAGGTGCTGAGCTCTTCTCCCAGGGAGGACACAGGGGAGGTTTAGACTGGATGCTAGGTATCATTTCCTTACCAAGAGAGTGGTCAGACACTGGAACAGGCTTCCTAGAGAGGTGGTCGATGCCCCAGGCCCATCAGTGTTTAAGAGGCATTTGAACGATGCCCTTAATAACGTGCTTTAACTTGGTCAGCCCTGAAGTGGACAGGCAGTTAGACTAGATCCCTTCCAGTCCCTTCCAAATGAAATATTATTTTCTATTCTATTCTATTCTATTCTATTCTATTCTATTCTATTCTAAAGTTTGGCATACAGTCTGAAAAATAAGCATCCGTAAAATCTGTCTTTACAGAAACATATTTTCCCAAATTATTCCTCACTGTTAAGGAATGTATGTATAATTATTGTTATCACTAATGTTAATAATTCCTGTATGCAGTGATTTTATCTACATTCAAGCATAGTTACAAGAATATCCAATATTAAGCTTTTGGTGGAAAAAAAATCATTCTACAGATTACATTCTACTACAAATTATAGGCACAAAATACAGTATATAATGTGACTGTAGTGTAATTATTTTTGACTGTCTAAACTGATGGAAACAGTTCTTACAAAGAAGTTGTCTCTGGATTCCTACCTAAAAGTGCAAGTGTTTTCTGCCAATTGTAACAACAGGAAGGCAACTCAAGCCCTCTGTAGCTGAAGACCAGGAAACCCATTCTTTCCACGCTGGGTCTAGAGGTCTCATCAGGCAAGATTTTTGTAACCAGTTCCTATGTAAAATTTTCCCCTTCTCCATGGGTAATATTTGAAAAAGCAACTATGGACTTTCACAATGCTAATTACTTAATAGAAATTTTCTTCTGTCATGTATATTTAAAATCCTCCCACCAAATATATATATTCTGTAAAGTGCTGAGTATACATTTCTTTCTGTTGTTTGTACTTCTTTTTAAAATGAACAATTGCTGATCAAAATTGGAAGCTTGAGTAAAGTAAATCTAATGGAGATATTAGTGTCATACTGACAATGACTATTCTTTCTCTCCACAAAAAGAAAAACAAAACAAAACAAAACAAACCCCGTTGACTCTAGAGTTGGTTTTCTAACTTCAGGAACATTTTACAGAATGCTCAGGTGGGAACTCTAAACAAATATTGCTTTGTATAAACATTAATAAATTTCAAATTATCTGCTTTAATTTTCCTGAAGATTTTTTATGCATTTTCATGGAAAAGCTTCCATGAAAGCTTCTGGAACTTCCATGAAGTTCCAGAAAAGCCAATATAACAAGCTTCTGTGGGGATTATTTTCCCTGTTTCACTTAGTTACATGAGATTTTCCCACATTATGACAATGCTTATGGTACTTCATTTTAGTCTTATTTTACAATATTTAATGTATTTCGTGCTGTGAGGCTGTATCTCTTTCTTTTAAATACATTGTCTTTAATAGCATCTGAAGGAAATATCAGTTTTGGGAAAGGATATTTTATTAGGCACTGAGCTGTGTGTTTCATTGTCATTTTTGCTCCCAAAGGACTGGGCTTGAATGCAGTGAGTATTCCCAAACATGATTACAAAATGACGACTTCCACTCTAAGCGCTTGTTTTATAAATTCAATTTAATTCCACATTGGGGCAAAAATTCTAAATCTTCTGCAGATGAAAGCTGGGTGTTTGGATCACAATGGAATGAATTTTTTTTTTTCTCTCAGTAGAGAATAATCTAATTTTGCTCTTCCTAAAGGTTGATAAGAACCCCAACTGGTGAAGATAAAGATAGTTTCTGTCATGCTCTAAGGGTCATTTTCCCTTTTATAACTCCTTTTCCCCAGAGCAAAACAGAAAAGTCCTGGTGTCCTTGCAATGTTTGACTCAACACTGAGTATGAGAATGACAACATAAAGTGATTTTATATATAGAAAGACTTTAGTGTAATCCTGAGAAAGAAAATCAGGCATACTGCAGTATAACGCTGTATTTTAACAGATAAGGCAATTTCCAACTTGTGCAACTGCAGTCAGTTCCTGGAGATTGTCTGAAAGGCCTAGTGTGCCCCATGGCCTGCAGATTTCACTTAGCCCTAGAATTTAAAAACTCTTTTAATCTTCCTACATGCTTGTGTTATTTATGTTTTATTTTGTGCATTATGAAGTAGTTTGTGCTGGTAAGAAAATTCCAAGGAATTAGCAATGCAGAGACAGACTTTCAGGGGGCAGGGGAAGGAGAGAGCTGGCAGGGATTATGCTTCAAGAAGTATGATGCCCCCAGCTGCACATGAAAGCATGCTCACGGTATCCTATGGCTTATGATAACTCTATACATCTCACCTGCCATAGATGTGGCAGGTGTGAATAAAATTCAGGTAAGATATACTCAAAGTGCAGTCTCAGCAAATAAAGACCCTTGTAAACAGGACACACAAAAATAAGGAACGAAAATAAGACCAGATGTCTAGATAAATGCCAGAAGTCTAAAAATAAGGTGCAGCTAAAATGGTATGGACATAAAGAGAATCTGAAATTTACTGGGAGAAACACATGAAAGAGGACACCCTAACAGCAGGGCAAAATTTATCTACAAATGGCAGAGGAGGAAAGACTGATGTAAGGGTGAAAGTTAAAGAAGTGCCATTAAAAAAACTGGCTTTGTGAGATCCATTCTAAGAGTCACTGTGATGATGACAACCATGGCTTCAAATGTAACTTTTTTTCTAGGAGCAAAAATCCTCCTAGGACTTCTGCAAGAATTCAGGCTTCACAAAGAGGAATTATAATTATGAGGGAGCTGTTAAAAGGAAATTAAAGGAGAAGCTGGGGTGGGGAGTTACCAATGAAATACAATAGCGTACTGTGCTGGGACCAGTGTACTCATTTGTCTGGAAAAGAAGATACACAATGAGGTGACAGGTTTCCTGACATCTTAACATTTTTCTGTGTATTAAAATTCAAAGCCAGCTGAAGAGAGTTAGGGAAGAGTCTCATAATACTGAGTGGCTGGGTGATAAAGTGGTGGATGAATCCATTGTTGATAAATGCAAAGTAATGCATCTGGAGAAAAACAAGCCAAAGTATGTATACACAGTGATAGCTTCTAAATTAGCTATTACCACTCTGAGGAGAAATCATTGTTATGGATAATTCTATGAAAACACCTCACAACAACATAGTGTTCAGTACCAGACAAATAAGCAAGCTAGGAATTATTAATAAAGGATAGAGAACAGATCAGGAAATATTATGTTGCTGTGTACTTTTATGGTGCAGCCAAATCCTGAATACAGTGTGCAGATCTGGCTGCCCCATCACCACCTTTCTAAAAAAGGTATAGTAATGGTAAGAAAAAGTTCAGAGAAGGGCCAGAGTTATGTTCAAAGCTATTGAATGGATCAGGATTATTCAACTTTGAGGTGACTGAGGAGTAGGAAATGGAAAAAAAATCCACCAATTAAATCATAAAAGGCATTGAGACGAGGAATAAGGAACAGTTAATTACACTTTGTCATAATACAAAAGGGGCCTTGAATAAGTTGGCGGGCAATGGGTTGCAAACAAGCTACTGCAAAAGCCTTTAATGCTATTGCCAAAAGATAGTCTTGACAGTCTTAATGCAGAAGGTATAAATTAATTAGACCAATTCAGGGAAGAAAAGTTGTTAAGCATAAAATGCAAACACAGTTGCTGGCTCAGGATGCCCCTTAAGTTTTCTAGAAACAGGGAGGGTCTGGTATCATGCTTTATTTTCTCTTTATTTCATGTGTCCCTAGAGAACAGAATCACAGATTCACTCAGGGTGGAAGGGACCTCAGGAGGTCTCTCATCCAACATTTTACTCAAAGCAGGGCCAGCTATGGGGTAAAACCCAGTTGCTCAGCACTTTGAAAAACCTCCGATGATAGAGCCAGCACATGTCTGGGCAACTTGCTTCACTGTTGGGCTGCTCTTGTGGTGAAAAAGTTTTTCCTCATATTTGGTCTGAACCTCTCTTGTTTTGGTTTACGACCTTGCCTTCTCATCCTCCCGCTGTGCACCACTGTGAAGAACTTGGCTGCATCTCCTCGACACCCTTCCTGTAGTCACTAGGGGCTGCAGTTAGGTCCTTCTGAAGCCATCTCTTCCCCAAACTAAACAAGCCCAGCTCCCTCAGCCTGTCCTCACAGGGCAAGCGACCATCTTGGTGACCTCCCCCCCACCCCCTCCGGCTAGACTTGCTCCAGTGTAACAGTGTTTTTTCTTGAACTCCTAAAATCCTTTTGCTCAGCACAGAGACCTGGGAGACATTGATACAAGGCAAAGATGCCATTGGGGACCTTTGTCAGAGTCCAATAATCTCTGACTAGGTTCACTGAGACATTTACATGAGGAAGAGTTAATATTTAATACCAAATTTTATTATTTGTGTGTGTTACATGGGATTTGATTTAGCAGAGTGACAGAGCAATGTATTAAAACTGCAATACACTACACTTGGCACAATATAGCACTTGCAATATACACTTGGACCATAATGCAAATGTGATTCCCATTGCCAGTCTTGGTATGTGCACCGTCACAATGCTGGTTGTTCCCCATTGCCAGGAAGGAATATGCAGGTTGAAGCCAGCATAGGTCTGTTGCTCTCTTTGAAGTTCATTTGGTTGTTGTTCAGTTTTTATACTCTGTCTTGGACTGAGCCACACTTACGCTTCCCCCTTGCTGATCTGACTAACTAGGGAAGACATTCACATTCTTTTAATTAACGCTGGGAAGACATTAACATTGGGAAAACCATTTACACAACCATTTGATCCACTCAACTGATATAACCATTTATTTAAAATGAAGTCTGATCCCCTTTGTGTTGAGATAAGTTCAACTATCTTTGCATTGCTGTGGTCACTCTGTACATTCTCCCTTGAGCTTCATGAGCACATCCTCTGTACCCATCTCCTCTGAAGCTTCTTCCAGTGTAGGGGTTTGTTGATTGGTCACAACTTGATCTGTGCCTACTGTCACTAAATCACTTGCTCCCTTCAGCCATAGACCCAAATTTTCTTTGTTCCAAAGTTTTTATTTCTGAAGTATTTACTCCCAAAGTTTCAATGGAAGCTCTTGTTGCCCTTGGTGTCCCTCAAGTACATCAACTCTAGGTGACCTTTGGCTTTCCTAACATCACCTAAGAGTACCTCTAAGTTCCTCTTTTGTAGCCTGTCTCTGCTTCCACTCTAGTCCTGTCTTTTTTTGCACTGGAGTTCAATTAAAGTTTCCGTGATTAGCCAAGTTGGTGTCCTGATAAGTCTGCTTATCTTCCTGAATATCATAGAATCATAGAATTATAGAATCATAGAATCGTTAAGGTTGGAAAAGACCCTTAAGATCATCAAGTCCAACCGCTAACCTATCACTGCCAAGTCCACCACTAAACCATATCCTCAAGTACCACATCTACCCTTCTTTTAAATACCTCCAGGGATGGAGACCCAACCACTTCCCTGGGCAGCCTCTTCCAATGTCTGACAACCATTTTGGTGAAGAAGGTTTTCCTAATATCCAACCTAAACTTCCCCTGGTGCAGCTTGAGGCTATTTCCTCTCATCCTAACTCTAGTAACCTGGGAGAAGAGACCAACCCCCACCTCACTACAACCTCCTTTCAGGTAGTTGTAGAGAGTGATAAGGTCTCCCCTCAGCCTCCTCTTCTCCAGGCTAAACAACCCCAATTCCATCAGCAGCACCTAATAAGACTTGTTCTCTAGACCCTTCACCAACTTCGTTGCCCTTCTCTGGACACACTCCAGCAACTCAATGTCCTTCTTGTACTGAGGGGCCCAAAACTGAACACAGTATTTGAGGTGCGGCCTCACCAGTGCCGAGTACAGCGGCACGATCACCTCCCTGCTCCTGCTGGCCACACTATTCCTGATACAAGCCAGGATGCTGTTGGCCTTCTTGGCTGCCAGAGCACACTGCTGGCTCACGTTCAGCCAGCTGTCAAGCAACACTGCCAGGACCTTTTCCACTGGGCAGCTCTCCAGCCATTCTTCCCCAAGCCTGTAGTGTTGTATGGGGTTGTTGTGATCCAAGTGCAGGAGCTAGCACTTGGCCTCGTTGAATCTCATACTGTTGGCTCCAGCCCAGTGATCCAGCCTGTCCAGGTCCCTCTGTAGGGCCTTCCTGCCCTCCAGCAGATCGACACTTCCACCCAGCTTGGTGTCATCTGCAAACTTACTCAGGGTGCACTCAATCCCCTCATCCAGATCATCAATGAAGATATTGAACAAGACTGGCCCCAACACAGCCCTGGGGAACACCACTTGTGACTGGCCGCCAACTGTATTTGACTCCATTCACCACCACTCTCTGGCCTCGCCTGTCCAGCCAGTTTTTAACCCAGCGCAGAGTGCGCTTGCCCAAGCTGTGAGCAGCCAGCTTCTCCAGGAGAATGCTGTGGGAGACAGTGCCAAAGGCCTTACTAAAGTCCAAGTAGACAATGTCCACAGCCTTCCCCTCATCCACTAAGCAGGTTACCTTTTCTTAGAAGGAGACCAGGTTAGTGAGGCATGACCTCCCTTTCATAAACCCATGCTGGCTGAGCCTGATCCCCTGGTTGTCCTGCATGTGCTGTGTAATGGCATTCAAGATGATCTGCTCCATGACCTTTCCTGGCACCGAGGTCAGGCTGACAGGCCTGTAGTTCCCTGGATCCTCCTTCTGACCCTTCTTGTAGAGGGGCGTCACATTCACTAGTTTCCAGTCGTCTGGGACCTCCCCGGTTGACCAGGACTGCTGATAAATGATGGACAGTGGCTTGGCAAGCTCCTCTGCCAGCTCCCTCAGTATCCTCAGGTGGATCCCTACCGGCCCCATGGACTTGTGAACATCCAGGCGAAGGATCAGGTTGGTGACTGCCACCTCTTCAACAACTGAGACCTCGTTTTGCATACTATCTCCATCTCCCAGCACAGGGGCCTGACAACCCTGAGGATGACCAGTCTGACTATTAAAGACTGAGGCAAAGAAAGCATTAAGTACCTCAGCCTTCTCCTCATCTTTCCTGGCAAGGTTACCTTCCACATCCAACAAAGGAGAGAGATTCTCCCTGGTCCTCCTTTTGTCACTGATGTATTTATAAAAACATTTTTTGTTCTCTTTAACGGTAGTGGACAGTTTAAGTTCCAGCTGGGCCTTCACCTTCCTAATCTTTTCCCTGCATAACCTCACAACATCCTTGTAGTCCTCCTGAGTCACCTGCCCCTTCTTCCAAAGGCAGTGAGCTCTCCTTTTTTTCTTGAGTTCCAGCCAAAGCTCACTATTCAGCCAAGCTGGTCTTCTCCCCTGCCTGCTCGGCTTATGGCACATGGGGACAGCCTGCTTCTGTGCCTTTGAGACTTCCTTCTTTAATAACATCCAGCCTCCCTGGACTCCTTTGCCCTTCAGGAGTGCCTCCCAAGGGACTCTGTTAACCAGACTCCTTAACAATCCAAAGTCCTCCCTTCTGAAGTTCAGGGTAGTGGTTTTGCTGACCCTTTTCCTTACTTCTCCAAGAATTGAAAACTCTATCATGTCATGGTCGCTGAGCCCAAGACAGCCTCTGACCACCACATCACCCACCAGGCCTTCTCTGTTCGTAAACAGCAGGTCCAGCGGGGCACCTCCCCTGGCTGGCTCACTTACCAGTTGTGTCAGGAAGTTATCCCCCACACACTCCAGGAACCTCCGAGACTGCTTTCTCTCTGCTGTGTTGTATTTCGAGCCGATATCTGTAAAGTTGAAGTCTCCCACGAGAATTAGGGCTAGAGATTGTGAGACTTCAGCCAACTGCTTGTAGAGTACTTCATCTGTCTCCTCATCCTGGTTGGGTGGTCTATAACAGACTCCCACCAGGACGTCTCCCTTATTGGCCTTCCCCCGACCCTTACCCATAAGCACTCAAACTTATCATTACCGTCACTGAGTTCTAGACAGTCAAAACGCTCTCTAACATACACGGCTACCCCTCCACCTCTCCTTCCTTGCCTGTCCCTTCTAAAGAGCTTGTAGCCATCCATTGCAGTGCTCTGGTTGTGCGAGTCATCCCACCATGTTTCTGTGATGGTGACCACATCATAGTTTCCCTGATGCGCGATGGTTTCCAGCTCCTCCTGTTTATTGCCCATGCTGCATGCATTGGTATAAATGCACTTCAATTGATCTATTGATCTCTTTTCCAACACACGTATGCCACCCCCAGGCTCATTCCTAGCAAGCCTGGTTTTATCCCCTTCCCCCTTCGTATCTAGTTTAAAGCCCTCTCAGTGAGACCTGCTAACTCCTGAGCCAGAATCCTTTTCCCCCTTTGCAACAGGCAAACCCCATCTGTCTCCAGCAGGCCTGGGGCCATGTAAACTGCCCCATGATCAAAAAACCAAAATTCCACCGCTGGCACCAGCCTCTGAGCCACATGTTAATGAGATGGGACTTCCTGTTCCTTTCTGTATGTCTCCCGGCTACTGATGGGATGGAGGAAAACACTACCTGTGCTCCTGTTCCTTCAAGCAACCGCCCCAGTTCTCTAAAGTCCCTTTTGATTGTCTTTGCACCTCTCTCAGCTACCTCATCACTGCCAACCTGAACAACCACTAGTGGATAACAATCGGATCCTTTTACTAGCCTAGGGAGCTTCCTGGTAATGTCTCTTACCTTTGCCCCAGGGAGGCACAGACAGTCTTGCACCTTGAGAAGGTTGTCCTCACAGATGTGGTAGCTTTCCCAAGATCCTTTGTGCTTCCAAGCTGCCTCCATGGGATCCCACTTACCAGCTCCTGGATAAGCTGAAGTCAGCTCTCCTGAAACCTGGGGTTTGCTTTCCAGTACTTGCCTTCCTCACTCCCCACAGGATCTTCAGCTTCGTTATATCATGGTGATTACAGACAAGGCTGCCATTGAGCTTCACATCCCCAACCACTTTTTTTCTCATTTCTGATAACAAATCCAGCTGTGCACAACCCTGGTTGGCCTATCCAGTGCCTGTATCAGGAAGCTATCCTTGACATGCTCCAGAAATTCCCTGGATTGGTTGTATCCTGCCATTTCATCCTTCGTCAAGTGTCAGGGAGGTTAGAGTCCCCTGTGAAGGAATAGAGTCTATGATCGACAGACTTTCTTAAGTTGCTTAAAGATATTTTTTTTTATGAGAAGTGTTGTCCACTTTCTCACCTGGATTGTGCGGTCTGTAGCGCAGTCCCACCACAATGTCACCTTCACCAACCTCTTCTCTGAGTCTTACTTGCAAACTCTTGCCCAGCCTTTTGCCCATCCCATATAAAAGCTCCCCACATCTGAGTTGCTGCTTCACTTGAAGGAATACTCCGCTCCTCCCCTGAGACCTACCACATCACATCCTAGTTATTCCTGCAATGTCATAGTTTTGTGACCGTAGTGGTGCTTCAGTTCCTCCTTCCCATTTCTCCTGGCTGTATGCATTTGTGTACATACACTTGAGGTAGTGTCTCTTTGCCTTGTTTTGTGATTCTCTTGATCCCATCACTCTGCACTTTCTGCTTTCCAAGCAAATAACAATTCCACTGATTTATTCACTGTCAAAGACAGAATATGGACTAGAGGGACCTTTCACATGTTCCAGGAAGTCAGTTCCTATATTCTTACATTATTCACCATGACTAACTACTTCTTTCTTTAATCTCTGTGAGATCACATCTCCTGCTCCAAGTCCCTTCTCCCTGATTTTTGGACCCAGACATGTGCTCACATCAGAATGTATACTAAGGGTGAAGAAGATCCTTATTTATTTAATAAATTCAGGTACAGGTTAAAAGCAGTCTAACTCTCCTTCTACTCCATAAAGAACATATGGTACATTATATAAATGGTTAATATTTAACCATAGATCCCCTTACATTTTATGGCCACAGTGAGTAAAACATCTACCAACAGAATTGTGAAGACAGCATTATAAACCAGATTAAATATGTAATTACTATATTAAATAAAACAGCAATTCCCTTGAAGTAATAATCTGTCTCTGGCCGAGGTCTGGGAGGAGACTGGGTTGCCTATAATGCACTCAGGCGTAGATTAGCTGGCAACTAGAATTAGAACTATCTCATACAGTAATAGTACAGAAAAACTGTACTATACTCTAGTGAAGGGAAATAGAAACATGATCTTTTATGATATTCACAGATAATTATTGAAAATGTGCTGCTTCTCTGTTACTACACAGCAAATGCACTATGTTCAAAATGTCACACAAAAGAGAAGCCTCAGCAAAATATATTTTATCTCTATTTCCCTCTTCTGTGAATACTACTAACAATGCAAACTGTATCTCATAGTAGGTTTGTTGGTTCAAATAATTTGTCACAGTGTGACTTCTCACAAGGAGAGGAAACCAGATTATGGTGACTAATGAAAGAAACTCATTATTGGTGCATAAGGTTCTATTCAGCAGCTCAGAGAGCTCATTTTAGATTATATTTTAAAGTGAGCTTAATAGTGGTGGAAGTTTCTGTCTTAGAAAAGGAACAGAGCACAGGTGTTTCATGGCCAACTGCTGGGCCCACATCACAGCTTTAGCTGTAACCAGGGATGATAGTTCCATTAGTAAACAGGTAAGTTAGTCACGTATTCATGCAATCTTTGTTTCCCATTGGGCCAAGTTGTTTTTTTCCTATGTAATGCACTGATAATGAAGAACTTCATACTTTTACACAGTGCAAAGTCATGTCCTCTCTGTCACAGCAAAGTATCCTGGACCTTCTCACCCTTAACCTGTTGTGTGAGGAGCAGGGAGAAGGGTAAAGGCTGGAGGACCATGCTTTAGTCAGATTCTGTGCCACCTTGTAGGATCTTAGAGCCTGGAATAAGGTTGCTTCTTATCACACTACTCAAGATGCTCTGGGCTCATCTCTTGCTACCCTACCCATCATGAACTAAAGCAGAAAAACTTAAGAGGTGCTGCTAGTAGACCCAGTAAGGTTAGTAACGGTCAACATTAACTGTGGTGAGAAAAGTGAGTAATTATGCCCCAGAGGAAAACAAAGATCTCTGGTAGATCTGCATACAGTCTTAACAAAGTTCTTGGCCACAATTTTTTCTGTTAGTACAGATACAGGACGCACAGTCTTTAAACAAACAAACAAACAAACAAACAAACAAACAAGCAAACAAACAAACAGCTAGGTGAGATTTGAATAGGCAAAATGACTAACAGTACATGCAGATATTTATTCCCTGCTATACTGGGTCTGGTTGGGATGGAGTTAACTTCCCCCATGCCCACCTTCCTAGTGCTGTGCTTTGTGTTTGTAGCCAGAAAGGTGTTAATAGCACACCAGTGTTTTGGCTACTGCTGAGCAGTGCTCGCACAGCATCAAATCTCTCCAAATTATCTCTCCAAATATCTCTCCAAATCCACGCCCCCTCCAAAGGCCAGTAAGCTGTGGATGTGCAGGAGGCTGGGAGAGGACATAGACAGGACAGCTGACCCAAGCTGACCAAAGTGATATTCCATACCATATGACATTGCACTCAGCAATAAAAGCTAAGAGAAGGGAGGAGTGGAGGGGACATTGTGGTAAAAGCAGGAAGGGAAAATGCTACAACTCTGAAACCGTTCTTTATCCTTCACTCTAGATCTTCCTGATGCTGTTACATGATGTAGCCATCATACTCTGCTATGTTTCCATATGCTCTGAATATGCTGCCAGTATGCATCATTCAAGTTTCATGATCGCTTATTTGGGAAAGAATGTGGACAATAATTAAGACCTCTAATAAACCCATAGAGAAATTAAAATTTGGAGATGTTCGGAAATCAGAATTTTCAATTTGGTGGGATACTCTGTCATTTCAGAGTTCAGGACTGTTCCCAAACAGGACAAAAATTCCACTTTTTGGGGGAATGGAAATTCCAACCACTTTGATTTCAGAATCAGATCTGATTTTGCTGAAACATTTTCCTTCAGTGCTGAAAATCTATTTAATGGTATTTTTAAAGGAATATTATTAAATATAATATATGATGAGTACAATACAGGATGAATATTATCATATGAAAGACAAAACATGACACTTTAAAGTGGGTAATTAATTTTAACTTTGCTTTGATTTAATTATTTCTATAGAATTTCAGTGATGTTTACTAAATCCCATGAGCTTTCCAGTTGCTTACATGGTACTCTCCTGTGGAAGTAGCTGTTTAAAGTTTTCAGTCAGCTCTAATCACTGAAACTTACCTGCCTTTTGCATTACAATCTAGGGAAACTACCTTATTTTTCTTTTTCTCTTGACAGTCCTGAAACACCTGACAGCAGAAATGACAAAGGTACTGAGAGAAAAGTTATTTTTTTCCTCTTCATTTTGGTGTTATGGATCGATGTCCATTCCACTAGCAGCCTCCAAACCATAGATCACACTGCGCGTGACTTCCAAGTCAACAAGAGACATTTACAGGTTAGCGAATGTGTTCATTTCCCCCTTTGGCAATTCAGTGGGGATTCTAGCCAGCTGATTCAGAGAAGCACATATGGTAAATACTTAATGGAATATAAATCTTGAGAGCACACCTTGAAATTAGATGAGATTTTCAATGGGACTCACATTCCTGTTTTACAAAAGTCCTTTTGAGAATTACATCTATTGTAAGCCTCTGACAGTTATTTATGATCTTGGGCATACACATACTCAAACATTTAACCTATCCCATCTGTGTTAAATCTAGTTTTATATCAGGATACCAATGTTAACTGCTCACTGACCTACAGAAATAATTAAATTGCCTTTATTCTTCCTAGATTTTATTACCTGACCTTACAACAGACATCAGGATATGTATGAAAATGTCTTTATTACTTCTGCGACATTATTGTATGCTTTTAAAATATTTTAAATGATATTATGCTATATTTACATTCTCGTTAATACCACTGGGCCACAAGGGCTGAATTCTGGAAAATAATTTTTATGGATTTACTTTAACCATGCAACATGTCTCAGGTTTTATATTTCCTTAATATATTCTTAAAATACAGTTGTCTCCAGGGTGTCTGAAAGTTTTAGAGATTGGAGACAGCCAAAAGGCCCTTTGATCTTAGAGGTTTGAATTACTTCAGTCAGTGGAACTGTGCAGACTGAAATGGTTAAAAAATAGATTCCAGACCAGTGGAGGCTAATAGCAGAGTGAAGATGGTTTTCCTTTCTTACATTGGAGTTGTGTGAAATAGGAGCAAAACTTCATTCAGTTGTAATCTCTTTTAGCTAGCATACCTTCTGAGACTTGTCAGAACTTGGGAGGGCACAAAGTCCAACCTTTCAGGCAGCCGCTCACTCCTCAGATGTCGGTGCTGGATGAAGTAATTGCTGCTCCCCATGCTGTTTGCTACTGTCGTTTTCCTGGAAGTTGCTGCCCCCACAGTTTTGCAGCAGAGTAGTTAACATGAAGGCTTCCTAATATGACTCTGGCAAAAACAGCTGGGTTAGCTGAACAGCTTGTTCTGCTTTTGGTTGCTTGTTTGTTTTTTTTTTTCTTGTTGGTTGGTTGTTCTTTTGTTGTTTTGTTTTAAATTATACCAGAGACACATGCTTCCTTAATAGACATCTATAATGGGAAGTGTCTGGTTCTCAGTTACACTTTGTTTCAATCATTGAGAAAGATAAAGCAACACAGAATCTTTAGACAATACAAATTCACCCTATTGCATTTAATGCTTGTGGATTAGAAATGATCTCCTCGTATGTCATCAAACGAGTATAACACCGCTTGTGATGTGTATGTCTGGGGATAACCTAGCGTGTACTTAAAAGCATTAACGTTTTTAGCAACTTTTGAAGTTTATTTTCATAACAGACTGAGACAAAATTAAAACAGTTTTGTTACCAGTCGGGACACTGACACTTCTCAGGTCTGTGCAAAAGCTAGCAGGGTAAAGATCTCAGTCCAGATCTCTTCTCTGATAAGAATCAAAGAGTTTTCTTATTAATTACTCTGCATTTAGATGAGAGGGATCTCAGAACATATGTTGCCGGCATTACCAGTTCAGCATCTGATATGACTTAGTACTGCAAGCTCTACTGTCAAACAATTAGACCTTCAGTTTTTTACCAGCTGCATTACAGGAATCACACCTAGCAAAACATGTGAGGACAACATGATGCCGGAATATTTTCTAAGTCTTCCCAGGAGAAACCCAGAGAAGTAATTATGAAAAAGTAGGGGTGACCCAGAGTTTTTGGCCTATTGTTTATTCTTGCTTTACACCCTCAGCAGGCTACTAGCTACTCAGAAACAAGCATCCTTAAATATTTGTTTCCAGTATCCTCCTCAACCTTTGGATAAACAATTAAATCTCTTTCTGGAATAAATATGAGCTTCTATTGTTGGCTATACACAAAACAAATAAGCCGATCCAGAGTTTTTCTCAATTGCTCTTTTTTCCTTGATGTTTAAACTAAATGTAAATGAATACATGTCCTCTGGCCTGGAGAAAGCAGGTTCTTAGCATGGTTGTTGGGCATTTCCATGGGATGCTGAAATACAAGTTTGAATCAGAGAAACCAAAACAATAAGGACATGTGCCTAATACCGAAGTGATATTACTAGTCAGCTGCTGTTTTGGGGTATATCTGTGTCTTTATAACACTTTTTTTCACACAGTTACATTTTGAGACATATTCCCTAAATAAATATTTCTTGATACTTTCCTCCAGAAAGAGTAAAATTGGATAAAGTAGTATTTGTATTAAAAAACAATAGCACTGAAGAATTCCCAGCAAAAGGTATCCCTAATTAATTCAGTTACAAATCAGGACAAAGTAAGCATTCCATGTTTGTAATAGCAGCGTTTCTATACCTGACTGAGAAACTGTTATGAGAAATTACTTTTTTTCTCCCATCTTAACTGAAAGGTTTTTAAATTCCACTGTTTTAATTCTTCTTTCTGTATCTATTTCAATTGTGCAAATCATCGAATCATAGAATGGTTTAGGTTGGAAGGGACGTTCAGAGGTCATCTAGTCCAACCCCCCCTGCAGTGAGCAGGGACATCTTCAACTAGACCAGGTTGCTCAGAGCCCTGTCCAACCTGACACTGAATGATTCCATGGATGAGGCATCTACCACCTCTCTAGGCAACCTGTGCTGGATCAATGGGCCAAGGTCAACTGTATGAGGTTGAACAAGGCCAAGTGCCGGGTCCTGCACTTGGGCCAAAGCAACTCCATGCAACACTACAGGCTTCGGGAAGAGTGGCTGGAGAGCAGCCCAGTGGAAAAGGTCCTGGCAGTGTTGCTTGACAGCTGGCTGAACGTGAGCCAGCAGTGTGCCCAGGTGGCCAAGAAGGCCAATGGCATCCTGGCTTGTATCAGGAATAGTGTGGCCAGCAGGAGCAGGGAGGTGATCGTGCCGCTGTACTCGGCACTGGTGAGGCCACACCTCGAGTACTGTGTTCAGTTTTGGGCCCCTCAGTACAAGAAGGACATTGAGTTGCTGTAGCGTGCCCACAGAAAGGCAACAAAGCTGGTGAAGGGTCTGGAGAGCAGGTCTTATGAGGAGCGGCTGATGGAATTGGGGTTGTTTAGCCTGGAGAAGAGGAGGCTGAGGGGGGACCTTATTGCTCTCTACAACTCCCTGAAAGGAGGTTGTAGTGAGGTGGTTGTTGGTCTCTTCTCCCAAGTTACTAGAGTTAGGATGAGAGGAAATGGCCTCAAGCTGCATCAGGGGAGTTTTAGATTGGATATTAGGAAAAATTTCTTCACTGAAAGAGTGCTCAGGCATTGGAAGAGGCTGCCTAGAGAGGTGGTGGAGTCACCATCCCTGGATATATTCAAGAAACGTGTAGTTGTGGCACTCTGGGACACGGTTTAGGAGACATGGTAGTGTTGAGCTGATGGTTGGACTTGATGATCCTAAAGGTCTTTTCCAGCCTTAATGATTGTATGATTTTATGATTAGTTTTAAAAGAGTATCTGTGCCAGAAATGCTATTAGAAAGATACATCATGAGATTTCTGACTAGTCATAAGTAACACAGCTGAAAGTGACGATCAAGTAATCCATGTGTGAAGAAAACTGGACCCAGTTGTTTTAGAATCAAGAAAGTCTGCAAAAGTGAATTTGAAGAAATGATGGTCTATTCATGGATGTTCAGGGACAAAGAAAAGAGATAAACTTCTTCAGATAAATTATTCATGATCAATTATTTGCTCAGTTTCAGTCTGAGTACATCTTGTGACAAAATTAGATTTTAATCACATATTTCTTTAAATCCCAAATGAGGCATTCAGCATTACACATAGTAAAATCTGCCAGTTTCTCAGTGGTTAGGGGCTGAAATTGCAGCACTGAAGTCACTGGGACTATTTTTAACTGATTTCAACTAGAGTAGGGTCAAACTAGTGGGACTTTATGGTTCTCTGTGCTCCACTGCATTTGCACTAGTATAACTTTTCTTTTTCCTCCAGTTGAGTTTCTCATGATTTAAAGGAGAGGGTGCACAAGCAACTAGAGCACTGAAACCTTATTAGTTGCCCTGCTTATTAGTCAACTGTTTTACAATATGAAGAGTAAGGGCTGATTCTTCAGATTTCATAAGCTAATGTCACACCCTTGCCTCCTGTGGGGTGATGATAATTTTCATGAGTTCATGTTGTGAGATCAAATCTGGATTTTTCTTTGTTGTTGTTTGTTTGCTTTTATTTCTTAATTTTTTTGTCATTTAAATATAATTCACTGGAGAGGGAGTCAAGTTAGTGGAATCTCACTATATCATCTTTCTTCCTAATAGTAGCCAACTGCAATAAGCGTGATGAGTTTTAATTCAAATGTTCTCTTTTCCAACATCTTCATGATGAATAGCAAAGCTGGGAGTGCTAATCCAAGTATTGGTTTATGCCTGTTCAGAGTATACACTCTGTACATATCAGTTCCTCTTTTCCAGTATTCCAGTCTTTTTCTATATCAGACTTCTACACAGTTGTTGGGGAGACAGCATGTTTTTCTCATGGCAGAAACACAAGTTGATTTTAACTACACATTTGGCAACAGGTTTTGAAGTTATAAATAGCTCTTCAAATAGGAATATGTCCGGCTCCTGTACAATTGTTTTCTGAAAAGACTGCTGTCTTTTGAAGATAATATTGCCTTTTAGGTGAGTATTACACATTGAAGCTTCTTGTATGACTGATTCTTTTTTACCAAGACTCTTTACTGAATGGATCTTACTGTGTTATTTATTGGGTACATACTTAGGAACTGCACGAGAGAGAACAATATAAATAACTGTACAAATATAAACTGTATGAACAATTAACAACAGAAACATCAAATTCTAAATCTACCATAGGTTTAAAATTGCCTTGAATTGCAGTTTCTTTTATGAAACACTCATATCAGCTACTGGTACAGCAATCAGTTCTATGCTTATTCTTTAATCATAGATGTTTGGGAATTTTTCCGTAGTTTGAATAATGGTATGTTAAACCATATTTTTATTTAGGTATTCTAGCTGCTGGGAAGGTATAGCTAATGCCAGACATGATTTATCACTCACCTTTACCCTGTCACCTTCCAGCTGTTACACTAAACCATCTCCACTGACTTAAGCTAACCTTCCAAACCTCAGCACAGCTTCAAATGCAAATGTACATGTATATACATTTATACACATACATATGTAAAAATGTGTATATATACTTTTATGTAAAAAAAATATGAATACATATGTACATGCATTTTGCATATCTATATGCAAAAGTGTAATATAATACACACCAAATTAAAATATAAACTTTATTAGGATTAACAAATGCAATAAGAAAAAGTACGGAAATCAAAAATTAGGTAGAACTGCAGTAGAAGTTTTGCCTTAAAGCAATCTCCCTTAAGAGTCAGATAGCTTCGTTTTAGCCCAAAGGAGAACTATCTCGTCTGGTACGGTCGATACTCTCAGTGAATGGCTGTTTCATATTTTGTATTTCTCTCAGGGCTTGTTTACTACATAATATTAAAATCTTGCTCTAACAATAGTTACTAATTTGTTCAAGAGCCATTCTGTGACACACATTATTAGGCTGTTCAGACATCAGATGCTTTATTTTCACAAAATGTCTCCATAGTGAAAGGCTGGCATTATCCCATTTTAGAAGTACTGAGCTGAAGCATGGTGATATTGATCCTAATGATTATCCATTAATTTTAGCAGATCCACTTCGTGTTACCTCTTTGCTCACTTTTCAGAGTTCTGAGTAAGGCATTTTTCCTGCTCAGAGGGTGCTGTGCCTCCTGCTGACTGAATGTGCAGCTATTAGCACTCAAAACTTCAGCAACTGAGGAACCAAATCTCAAGCTGAAAATCCAAACATGTGGGTTGAAATTAATTTCAATTTAGCTATTTAATATTAAGACATCTGCTCTGAACTAGCTGTCTAAGCTGCTTCTTTCTGCAGTTATGGAGTGACAGCAATCTCAAGAGGGCCGTTGACTCCATAAGTTAGAAAGGAACTTTAGAACAGGATGAACTGCCTTCTGGAGGTGTCTCTCTGCACTGGCAGAGAAAAACTGCCTTGCTTGTAGACCAAGGCTGGGTAAGACAAATCTCACCCTTTGGGAGGGCAAAGGCAGAAGTCTAAAATTTAGGTGTTTTGTCTAAATTAGTGCACTCTAGTCAGGAGTGATAAGAACTTCCAGAGGGTGATTCATGCTATTCAAAGTGCTCCTAAAAGGGATTTGATGAATCACCCTCTAGAAATTACTAACTCCCTCGTTTGACTACAGACACTTTAGATATCTACATTTAAGGAAGATGAATCAAATATTTACTGTTTTCCTTTGATAACTATGGCTGTAGTGATTTATTTGTCATGCAGGAATTCTGATAAAGAAATAAAATACTTTTCTTCCTAGCACTATACAGCTTGGAGAAGAGCTTCCCTTGAACAGTTTTCCTCCTTCTTATTCTGTCTTCTTATGTGGCCAACCTTCATAGCAGCAGTTACTGAATACAGAGTGGTTATGCCTCCAACCACAGTTCAAGTGTTTGCATGTGTGTAGATTTCCCTGTACTTTTTAAAAAAACAGGTTTGTTTGGGAAGGCTGTGTGTTTATTTTTTAAAAAATCAATTATTGGGCACCATGGTGCTTGGTGATGAGCATGGCCTGTTACACCTCACAGGCAGGTATGAGGGAAGGCAACAGTGGCTGAAAAAATCCCAGGAGCCTTTTCTATTAAATCCTAACACAAATTAAGCAAACAACTCCTTTAATTTCCACATTGGTATTTCATAAATTTTTGTAACTCTGTTGTCTACTTTGTATGTTGCAACTAACAACTTCTTACTTGCATTTAACCTGGCTTACATTAAGGGTGATTTCAAAGTATTTGGGCAAAAGCTAGAAACAGACTCTCACAAAGGCTGGGAATCTATGAAACTCTGAGTCTATGAATGCATTACTTCAAGGTAATCTCGGCATATCCTGCAGGGTATTAAACATGTAACTGAAAGTGCTGCAGAAGTAGTTTCAGAGACCATACAGAGAGCTGGTATCAGAAAAGTCAGAAGAAAAAAATGGCTAACAGTTCTTTTCAATATATGCAAGAAGATATTCAGGAGAATTTTTGAATCAAAATGGTTCTCCCAGGGAATCTGTTGCATTGGCATGACTGTGAGCATAGCTATGGCTCCACAATGCATCACATTTGGCTTATCCACCTAGAGGTGAATTTAAGCATTTATAACTGAAAAGTGAAGTTCTACCCCTTTTTCTATAGTATCTGTATATGACAACTTTATCCTGTTCTGGTTCAATGACTCCTTCATTGATTTCAGTCACAAATTTATTTAACATCACACTTCCATTAAATTGTCTATGGAAGAGTCCCATGTTAAAGGCTTCCTAGCCAGCAGTCAATGTGAAATGTAGCAGAGGGTCTGATGTCTAAGGCTGTGCTACCACTGGATTTCAGCACTCAGACCTGCACTCTTCTGGAGGACCTCACATTAGTCCAGCTTCATTGCGTACCCCTCCTGGTGTCCTCCCTGTGCCCCAATGTCTCGTCCTGTTACTCAGCTTCCTCTCCTACTGCCACCAGCTTCTCATCTGATCTCTTCTTCCTCGCTACCTGCTTCATTCCCTCTAGATGGGTTCAAGATTACCAAAAGCTTTGCCGGAGGTTAAAAAAAACCAAGCCACTTTGAGGTACACACCTGCCTTGTGAAATTTCACTCTAAGAACTTTACTCAAGTGGAAGCAAGGAGGAGGCCTGAGAAACTCATATGCAAGTAGCACTTTTCCATATGGCCTTGTCTACCCTACAGATCCTGCATAATCATATAGATTATGTATAATAGTAGCCACACCTTACCAAAGATTTCATAAAAGGATTAACATTTCTGAAATGGTTTATTATCGGCTGCTGTGCCCAGAAGAAATCACTGACTGCTAATGTTTGGATAGCTGATCAGCTGCAACTCTAAGAGATTTTACCATAATCTTGATTAATGTACATACTATTATTTTTTTAAAAAAGTTTTTTAGTGTTTTTCCCCCAAATCATTCCATTGTGCACACCATCGCACTCCTATTGTTTGTGGTTGTATTATCACTATCCTCAGTTTTGTTGCTTTGTCTCAAATTACATGGGTTTATCTCACGATCCATATAAATTTTATGCCTAATAACAATGAATCACTCACTTTTTTCTTCTTGTCTGCCTTCTAGATTTTTTCTTTCACAATTAAAATTGTCATAGACACATGATCTAGCAGGATTCCATCTTGACTCAGTAACTGCTTTCCAGTACATAAAGCTCATCACAACAATAATACATATTTTCTTGGAATTCTGCAGTAGGAACTCTACAGTACCACAGAAGGGACCTTCTTAATTTCCCAGAAAGATCAACTTGCCTCTCAGAAAGGCTCACTCCAGACTTTAAAAATACAAATATTTAAGTACAGAAGAGCATTTAGGTAATTTTAGAGGTTTATTTGGCTCCCTCTACCCTGTGCCCTGTGTACATTTAGATACATGGTAAGCAAGGCTTTAAAAGTAGATGGATAGAAAAACTAGCACCAGTGACATTTTTAAAAGTGCTATAAAATGATCCTAATTTAATTTTCTTTTACTTCTGTGGGGTGTGGCATTTTCAGAGTGCAGAACGATAAACAATTTTATCAGGTCTCAGCCAGCATGGCCGCCTTCACCTACAGGGTAGAATGGAGCCACCTGAACTCACGTCTGCAGAACTTTTAGACTATGTTTTCCCATTTAACAAGTACATATTTAATTTTATTACTAATAGAATAAAAAATGAAGAAGAGATAAGCTGTAATAGCTGGTTTCATATGAGCAAAATATAGCCCCCATGTTTTGAAATTGCTTTCTCCTAGCTACTCAAAATAAATCAGATGATTTTTATGATCTCTAGTTCTTAAGCTGAACTGCCCAGTGCACTTTGAATGCTCATATCTCTGAAAAACACGTGGCAGCTGAAGAAACATTCACAAAGATTTTGAAAAATAATGCCTGAGAAAACAGTTTTACAAATCTTCTTGAACTTTACAGATATTATAGCATTATAACATGAAACGAATAAATACTCTAAGGCAGCAAAAGCAAATTTTAGTTTCCTGAATCCCCCTGCACCACAGTGGGTAAGCAGTAGCAGCTGTGACAAGCCCATTCTGTTGTGAGCACTGGGTGATGTGCACCTTTGCTTGAACATGGGTGGAAGTAAGAAGGAGGCATCTTATGTGAAGAAACTGATTAACAGATATACACACACAACAATTTCCTTCCCATTCTAATGTTCCAGCCTACCTTCTAGGAGCAGAGATAAAAGAATATGACATTCAAAAACATGAGAATTTGAAAGTGATGAGGAAAGCTGGTTTTCTTCATTTCATTTTGCGGCACAGCCCATCTCCTGGCATAAGCCCCTTCTGGTCCTTGTAATTGGAGATTGCTTTTCCTAAGAATAGTCAGATGTGGTCAGAAACCAAATGGGCCCTTACAAGATAGTGAAGGAAAGTCCTGTTGACTCTTGAGAGACTCCACTTTGGGTTCACTAACATGGTGAGAGAGGAGTAGCAACCCTGCCTTGGGACTGTTTTTCTCTGAGCAATAAAAATGTCTGGAGTTTTCCAGCAGTCTCTCTCTTCAAGGTGGAAATAAATTTCTTTTATACTACTGAAATGCAATGATCAAGAAAGTAGGTGCAGAGCAAGGAAACAATAACATGCTTTAAACATTTGCTATCTCCAATATGAAATGTCCAATGACACTCTGAGTATTATCTGAACGGCTTCCATATAGCAATTTTTTTCAGAGGCTTATAAAACCCTGCCACAAACTACTCAAACTGTACAACCAAGGACGTATTGCACCAAACTCTGTGACGTGGACAGTGGAAGAACAGAAGGTCTATCTTAAACCAAGGCTTCTGCCAAAGAAATGTTTCTGTCGTTTCAGATCTTCTCAACTTTAAATAAGCCTGTTTATAGAATCTGCCTGCATAGTTTCCTCACAGCAAGATAAATGAAGAAGATTTACATCACTTTATGAACCCAGGTATATAAGCATTTTATGGCATGAAGCTTCATAACTATTCCTTATAACTTAGAAACAAAAAACATTGCTTGTAGCTTGTGATTAGCTCTTGATAAGGAGTAGAAAAGCTAGCATATAAATATACTGAGTTTGATAACATTGTGGGGGACAGTTTGCTAAAATCTGGATGTTAAGAACAGGCAAGCGATAAACCAACTGAATTAAATGAGAAGTCAAAAAATGTTTGGCCAAAACCAGAAAGAAATTAGAGAAAAAAAAGCAGCAAAACCAGAGAGTTCAGGGAAGACTCTTCTCTACAACACCAAAGATTTTTTCCACTGAATCTCAAGTTTTTCTGATGTATTTTCCTCATATAATTTTAATGCTTATTTCTTGTCCAAAGTGAGTTCCTAAGTCAAGGCTGGTTTGTTGAGAAATTCCTTGCATCAACCTTCAGATGAACAAATTGGAAATCTGTTATTTCAAATCTGCCAGTAAAATTTCTGATGGTAAATGGCATGTTCACAAAGTACTTGTGGTTGTATTTCATAAATCTATGTTCATACTAAGACTTTGAAAAGATGGTGTTGGAGATACCAAAGTGTGATTTAAAGAAATCTTGGCATAAGGCCATCATGTACACATTGACTATGGGACCACTGAAAAAATGAAATTTTTTCATTTCTCTTCAAACTTTATTCTCTGTAGGGAAAGATTAGAAGAATTAATTAGTTTATAACACCATTCTTTTGCTAAAATTGGAAGCTCAGAATAGGGGGTGCATCTCTTCCACATCAGTCTACCATAAATATAAAGGCCGCCTTTGACAGTGTCCAAGCCTCCCTTTTTATTCTGTCCTCCTATAATCTTTGCTTCTCTGCTCTGTCTTTCATGATTTTGCCTGTATAACCATTTGCTCCACATTCTCCTCTTCCCAGGGACTGTGGTTTTATTCGGTGATAGCAATCACTGTGTATAGACATCAAGATTTTTTTGTTACTTTCTAAACTTCATCACAAAATGATTTTCTATTAGAAAAGTGAAGTCAGTGCTTCCTAGGCAATTGAAGCCAAACTCAGAACATTGCTTGAGGCAGAAAGTGGACATAAAACAGTTCCTGCTCTTTTGTCCTTGCAAGGCTTAGGAGACAAAGTGACACAAAAACAATGAATGCTCTACCTGTTCATCTGTATGACAGGAGTTTGGCTTAGATAACAGATAAATGCTCTGGCCGCAGTCTCAAGTGAACATTGTCAAATTAACACGAGCCACTATATCAGTTGTCAGCTCAGTCTTTGTTCCAGCAAATGACAGATATGAGCAGCTACTCATATTTTTTTCACACCCCAAGAGCATGTGATGATATGGTGTTCATACACAATGAGATGCAATGTACCACTGGGAATAGTTTCCTCTGTGCAAAACCTGTCACAGCCATGAGAAGTCATTACTGATGTAGCTACACAGTTGTATGAACAGAATATGGGTGCCCTGGGAGCTGAGCACAGCTTGAGAGAAACCCATGTGAGAAAAAGATACTGTTCTGTTTTCTCATCGTGACACTTAATACACCTCACTTGCAAGAACGTGTTTTGGGTGGTGCAGAAAATGGAAGTCCTGACTGCTTTGGTCACTAAAGAAGCTGTGATACTTTATAAAGTGACTTTACAAAGAGTAGGAATTTGTGGCCTTGTGTTCTGAGAAAATCCATTCCGAAAAATTATATCCTCCCTACCAAAATTACTCCTGGAGTTTTAATTGCCCATAACATCCTGCTTTATTTCTACCCTTAATTATTCTCTATTGCTTTTGAACAGTGCTAGCTTCCATACTCTTTTTCAGAAGTATATGTGTTTCACTGGTGGGTGTAGTGATTGCCATATATATTAAGGGGATTTATTATGTCTTTCCTGAGTAGATTAAAGAATCCATTAAAACCCAATATTTTCTCCCTGGGAAGATACTTACAAACTATAATTAAGTCACTTTTCAATCTTTTTTTTATAAGCTACACTGATTCCTTTAAGTCTCTTGGTAAGATCTTTTCTTCAGCTTTTGAATAGCTGTAATAGCTCTTTTCTGTACGCTTTCGGATTTCCCAGTATCTTTTTTTTTTTAAAGAAGAAATACAACAGAACCATGTCTATATTTTATGAAGTCAATCTCAGCAGTTACAACAGAACCATATATATAGTTTTCTCAAGTTAGTCCCAGCAATACATCATACAGTGATAAAGTCATCCTTCAAATCTCAGTCCAAACTCGAGTCTTTTCTGCCACTGTGTTGCATGGAGGTTCAAGTTCAGGTAGTAATTTGTAGTGACTGAAAGTGTTTTAGAAGTCTTATCTTCCAGGTGATGATGTGTTACCCTGTAGGCATGGCTAGTGTTCCTAGTTCTTCAGTACATATTTTGCATCCACCTTTAGCATGAGGGGGCCTGGCTTGTTGAGAAGTTCTGATTCCTCTGTATAACTGATTTGTCCTTATTAGTTTGCCACTCCAGTCTGTGTGTCAGCCACATGTGTTATGAATAATAGTTTTACAACTGCATAGTTGAAAATGTTAGTTCTACGTCTCATTTAATGTGTACCTCCACTAGGACAATCTCTATTTGATAATGA
Organism: Phalacrocorax aristotelis; assembly: GCF_949628215.1. NCBI lineage: Eukaryota > Metazoa > Chordata > Aves > Suliformes > Phalacrocoracidae > Phalacrocorax > Phalacrocorax aristotelis. The sequence continues at coordinate 25,900,459 of NC_134278.1, read as the reverse complement.
TTGCTCACCCACAAATACTCTTTGAAATATGTCAGCAAACTACTTCTTAATTCATTTAGAATGTGCCTGGATGACATTGTATAGTGCTTATTTTTTAATCAAAATGCTATGAAGTTCTAAAAACGAATATCTTACAGAAGTCTAAATCTATTATATCTGAACAGACCTTTAAGTATCCAGTCTTGTAATTCAACAAAGGAATGAAGTCATATTTGTCTGCTAATAATGCCACATTAACAAAGACTAATGATAATACAATAGTTAGTAAAACAAAAATATTTTTGAAGTATATCACACAAAGAATCTTAGTCAACAAAAACAGCACAAATGTCAGTACCAGTTGTATGTCCTCAAACACCAAATAACTGTAACCAGACTGAGCACAAAGGTAAATCTATCCTTCAGGAAACTTCAGCTTTGACAGGATGAAATGAGATTAAAGATAGACAGAAGAAGGAGCTAGATTGACAAGACTGAATTAAGGTCTTTACTTCAAACACCTAAGGGTTTCTAAAATTCAGGTGCCAGTAGCATTTATAAGATCTTACTCAGCCAGTGCCTAAGCCTGTAAAAGTCTGTAGCTGCTCAAAAGCTGATCTCATAAGGGATTTATCCTGCCAGCTTTTAATTAACTGAGAGTAATAGAAATGGTGAGTGCTTCAGATTCAGGACTTTAAAACCTCTGTGAGCCATGGTCCAAATGCTTAGATTATATCTGTACATCACTAAAAAGCTGGGACACTGTTGAGTATCTCAGGGTCTTTCTCACTCCTGTGTATAAGCCAAACTTGTGTAATGCACAGACGAGACATTTCCTAGGGTACCTCATTGGAAATCCCAGTCAAGGACCCTAGTACTCCCAAAACAGTGAAAAGAAACTGGTGATGCAGTACAGCAGTGCTTAAAAGACAGATTTAAATCATTCTGGAGTGTTCAGTTTTCTACAAAATTTAGAGTGGAGGTTACAATGCTGGTTTGAACTTGAATGTCCCAAAGAAGTGCCAAAACACAGGCTATAAGGTTGCTCTCAGCCTTGCTCTGTTTCCACCAAAATTTAATTATTTTGCATATTACACAGAATCACAGAATCACAGAATCTCAGGTTGGAAGGGATCTCAGGGATCATCTAGTCCAACCTTTCTAGGAAGAGCACAGTCCAGACAAGATGGCCCAGCACCCTGTCCAGACGACTCTTGAAGGTGTCCAACATGGCCAAGTCAACCCCTTCCCTGGGGAGATTATTCCAGTGGGTGACTGTCCTCACTGTGAAAAATTTTCCTCTGGTGTCCAATCAGAATCTCCCCAAGAGCAACTTGTGTCCATTCCCCCTTGTCCTCTCCATGTGACTCCTTGTAAAAAGGGAATCTCCATCTTCTTTGTAACTACCTCTTAAGTACTGGTACATGGTGATGAGATCCCCTCTAAGCCTCCTTTTCTCAAGGCTGAACAAACCCAGTTCTCCCAGCCTATCCTCATATGGCAGGCTTCCCCATCCTTTGATCATCTTGGTGGCCCTTCTCTCGACTCCTTCCAGCCTGTCCACATCCTTTTTGTATAGTGGGAACCAGAACTGTACACAGAACTCCAGGTGTGGCCTGACAAGCGCTGAGTAGGGTGGGATAATGACTTCTTTCTCTCTGTTGGTGATGCCCTTTTTGATGCAACCCAGCGTCCCGTTGGCCTTCTTGGCTGCAGCCGCACACTGTTTGCTCATGTTGAGCTTCCTGTCCACCAGGACCCCCAGCTCCCTTTCCACAGAGCTGCTCTCCAGCCAGCTGCACCCCAGTCTGTGCTGCACTCCCAGATTATGTTTTCCCAGGTGCATGATCCTACACCTCGTTGTTGAACTTCATAAGGTTCTTGCTGGCCCACTCTTCCAGCCTATCCAGATCTCCCTGCAGAGCAGCTCTCCCTTCGGGAGTGTCTACTTCCCCACTCAACTCGGTGTCATCTGCAAACTTCATCAGGCTACACTTGATACTAGAAGCACTTCAACAGGGATGAATGAAGAATTCCTCTCTTGAAAAGCAAAAGGCTTTCCCATGGAGGCCAGGGCTTTCTGCATTTGTATAGGCACAGGTTTAAATTGTTACTGCAGATAAAACTGAATACATACTGAAGGGAAAAGCAGCTTCACTACTACTTTAGCAGGAAAAAAAACCCCAAAAACCTAGGTCTGATGCTTAGCTCTAGGAGAGAGTTTCTAGCTGCAGATCCCAAGCAGAAGGAAGCATATCCTTCTCTTCTGGAATTAATTGTATAACTCATCCTGTCTTTCTCTTTGACATTTCCTGCTTATGAGCTTAGGCAACTCCCGTCAACAAAGTGGATTCCTTTTTTAGTTCATTCCTTTTATGGGGCAGTCCACTTTCCTAATCTGTGTGTGTGTTTCTAGTCACTTGCAAGGCATCTAATGCTTAGCTTAACCATATTGTTACTCTCTCACTTATGAAGCTAATCTTAACCACAACAGCAAATCATCAATCCTAGACAAAATATCAGGTAGGCACCTAAAAAAGTATTCTGTTAAACTTTCAGTCACTTTGTTGACCTGGAAGTAAGTGTTGACAGTTTTCAACAGTAATAGATGTGGTGTATAGCCTACCCCAACCTCTCCCTTTTTACTAGAAAAAAGAGTGTATTCAAACATAGCACATCTCTGAGCCTCCAAGTTCCCACTAATTTCCAGAAATCTGAGAAAAACTGTCCGAAGTACAGACAAATAGTAGTGGTAGCAATAACAATAGCATGACCGTTAACACTGTTCATTGCTATTGTTAAATAATAACTGTTTATTGTGGTTGATTTTCTTGTGATGGTCGTTGTCATTGTTAGTGATGTCTTTATTAAGAGTTTTGTAGCAGCGTCTTGTAATTCCCAGACAGGGGCTATTCTGCTGGATGTTGTATTTATGTGTCATAAAATAACATCCTTCAAACAGAGTGATAAAAAAAAAAGGGATAACAGGCATACACAAAACAAACATGAGAAAGCCCAAAGTGACAATGAGACAGTTCTGGTTAGTGTAGTAAATAGAACTCATTACATACAGCCTGTTCTACTTTTGTCAACTATTCCACTAATACTGTAGCACTGGTAGGTTTTAAGTAGCTATTAAATGGAGGATGGTATTGTGATCTTGTAGAAGGAGAATCTTTCTCCTTACCCCAGATGCAATTAGCTCAAGCATATAGCATGACTATGACATGGATCAGCCCTTGGTTTCAGTAGGATATTCAGTCTGAAGAGCTCTGAAACTCTCATGATTGCCTGAATAGCAAGGGCTGATAATGGTCAATTACATCAACTTGACATGTCATATCCAGTTAGTGTCCTGCTATTATGTGCATATATATTCAGGTTCATGGAAATTCTGCATCAAGAAATTATGTGTACCAAGAACCTAGGGACAAGTGTATCTAAGACTAAGATGAAGGTAATGCTGTTGAAAGTCAAGAATTACTTAGGTAAAGTTCAAGCAAAACTGCATGACAGTTTCCAAGAAACTTCCTGTTATAGGCAGGATGTAGGCCTACTTCCCTATAAACAGCTTAAGGCACAAAATTTCTCCTATACCATAAAATACCCAATTCCGTTGCTTCTTCTTTTGAATGGTAGCATATTCTGTTCCTTTTCCCTTTTCACCTGCCACATTTAGATGATCACGCTGAGTACCCTCTCTTGGGAGAAGAGGTTTGCCTGCATTTCAAGTGAGGAGGCATGGGCATGTGGGTTCCAGTCTGCTCAGAAAATGAACATTGTATTTGGGAAAAACAACAGAAGCGAAAAATTCTCTCATTTTTTTCCATAAAATAATTTTTTTTTTTTGTGAATTCTGACAAAAGTGAAAAAACAGGGAAAAGCATAAGGGAAAGGGAAAAGAACTTAATTAATAACACTTATGGCCAAGGCTTTACCCTTCTGTGCCTAGGTTCAGGAATATTATATGCCTTGAAAATTCTGTGTGACTCTGAAAACCAACTTAGAAAATACCCTATGAAAGACTAGAGTTTGTGGATTAGAAGTTTCACAGTCTGGAGCAAAGTAAGACGTTGTTAAGGATAATTTAAATACTTCACAAGTGCAGGGTAGAGGGTGTGTATAGAAGGTTTAGGTTAACAGTGAGACTAATATTACAGAAGCAGAGAAAGAGGCATTCTGTGAAACACAAGACACTCTAAGCATTGTGTAAGGATGATAAATGCTCCAGTAGATCCCACAGATCCTAAACACCCATAAATCCAGATAACGTTTAGAGAAATGTGGAAAACAGAGCATATATTATTTTGTCTGTTTCTCTCTATTTTTCACTTTGTTAAATAAAGCGTCTTTTTTTAGTGTTTGGGTTTTTTTTTTAATATATTGTATTTGTTATAGTTTTAAGTACTTCTAAAGATCTGTGTGGAATGTGCTTCTGCTATCATACAGTCCATAATAATTAACCAGCAATTCCAAGCTTCCATAGGATTTGATTCCCAGGAAGTTATGACAGAAATTGATTGGTGTGTGAATACTCTTTGGTTCTTTTAAAGGCCAATATCTTTGGTTTATATGAATCAATTCATGAAATCCTGACAAAGGAAATAAACCAGACTGGATTAGGGGGAAAAAAAAAAAAAAAAAGAATGCTGTTGCCTTCTTAGGGCAAATGAAAACATAGATCTTGAAGCCTGGTCCCAACACTGCTGTCATCTGGTGCCCTGTCAAGGAGACTTCCACCAGGGCTGTAAACACTGAGGTCTTTCTCCCTGATGTCCCCTTTTCCACACCTCTAGATCAAAGCAGAAGTTCCATCCTATTTGAAAAAAGTGTTTCCTTTGTAATGAGTACATGCAAGACAGACATTCAGACATTGACATATTGGAGTGAGTCCAGTGGATGACCCCCAAGCCTAGGAGGATGAAAGCACACATCATACAAGGACAGGATGAGACCTGGGTTTGTCCAGCCTGGAGATGGGAAAGAGAAAAGACACCTTATTGCTGCCTACAACTGGAGGACTGGAGGATACAGAGCCTTACTCTTTTAGATGCACACTAACATGATGAGAGGCAATGGGCACAAGCTGGAACATGTGACGTTCTGATTCAATATTCAGATTTTTTTTTTTACCAAAAGAGTGATCAAATACTAGAAGAAGTTGCCTACATGGGTTGTGGAGCCTTCATTCTTAGAGGTGTTCAGGACTGGACAGGACACAGTCCTGAGCAACCTGGTCTACTTTGAGGTTGGGGTTGGACTAGATGACCTCTGGAGATCTCTTCAAACCTAAATTATTTAACGAGTCCATGATTCTTTATTTGTATAGTTCTACTGTGTTTGTTTTGCACACCTACCTGAAGTCCAAGCATGGTCACTCCTAACTTGACGATAGTAAAGGGCCATGGATAAAGTACAAAACTCTGCGGAGACAAACTTTGTGAGAATGTGGTAGAAATTAAGTGATAAAAAAGTTTGAAAACCCCGCAGTAGACCAATTATAATACATTCAAAACTATAAAGATGGGAAGTAAGCTTCTGTGGTAGATGCTCACTTTATAATTCTTGGAAAAAGAGTATGAACTGCAGATTTCTGAATAGCTTGCTGTGTGCTTAAGATAGGCTATATGAGATAGGAGTAATCCAATCAGCAACAAAAGCATGAATCATTTTCAAGATCGTGCTCAACAGTATGTAAATCTAGCAAGCTGTGATAAAGGACTATAGATCACTAAAGAAAGAATAAAACAGTACAAGGAACCTTACAAAGGTAAAATGTCTCTCCCAACCTTGCCCATTTCTACAGTTTTTATCCCCCTATTTTTACTCGGTTCTTTCAGAGGAATCCTTTACTTGCCGTCACTGTGGGGTTTTTTTGTTTGGTTGGGTTTGGTTTCTTTTTTTCAAGGAATGTATGATTTAGGACACCTTTTTTATATCTCTTAATTACTGGTGTACATTTAGGGTACACCAAACCCTTAATTCAGAGCTGAGCCATGATAAGAGCAACATCCCAAGAGAAGTAACAAGCATACCCCAAAGACATTCTTCTAACACACAGTTTCTCTGGTGTTCTACTTTTCTCCACTGAACAGGAATAACCTTCATCAGCTCCTCAGAAGATCCAACTCTGATGACTACTGGGTAAGGGACGTTATGCCCATGGGTTTACTTAATTCCTACATTCTGCACATCTCTCAAGCAGAGAGAAGCGTGCAGCCAACACTGCACCCACATCCTACTTAGGTCATATTAAGCTCATACAGTGACAAAGATTTATTCCATTTGACACGTAGGCACAAGTCTGCTTTAATGTGCAGACCAGCACAATTTTGGGGAAAAGGAAGGTTGCAATTTTGGACATGTTTCTTTCCCAGATCCATTTAAAACTGTTTTCAGACTTCTTCAAGTTAGGTCTCTAAAAAAGTTCTTTTTGCAGAAGAATAAAACATCCAGCCTTTTGCTGCAGGAAAAAGACTAGCATCTGATGAGGTTGGGTAAGAAATGTGTATATTTCTCTCTGATAGATAACATGCCAAAAAAGCCAACATAAATAGCTAACGGCTGATTGGATTGGTGCGTTACTCTTTGAGGAAGTGCTTTTCCTGGCTATTGCAGGAGGTGAGCTACCCATGTAGATAAATCATTGACATAACTGATATGCCAAATTTATTTTCCAGTCAGTCAACACTTTGTAGTGTTGTGTCTTAACTTCTGAGAAAATCTCTGACTTCCAAATACTGAAATGTTTCCACCAAAAAGCCACTGAGATGCTTGTTTTTATAAAATACTGTGACTTTCAAAATTAGCTTGTCTGTCTTTAGGGAAGATGTTCTAAAACTGTACCTAAAAGAAGATAAACTAAAAGTGGATTTGATCTTCCATTACACACAGATGCACCTTCCATATTGAAAGCATGGCATATAGGCATAAGCTCAGATGGCAGCTGTGTTAAAAAGTAGCCTTATATTTTTCCTGTATTTGTGGCCTGTTTATGTAATTTGGAATGTCTCAACCCCAGGTGTAAGCCTGAAGGCAAGATCCAATTGTTGACATCTGTTGGGGAACAGAGAGAGGGGCAATATATAGGTCCTGAGAATTTCAGATAGACAGACATCCCTCTGAGGGAAGGGGTGTGCTGCCAGCATGTGTTGGCACACACACAGAGATCCCTGCAGCATCCTACATCATCTGCATGCATACAAGCTAACACTCTGGGCCATGATGGCTTGCAAAAGAAGACTGTGCTGTGAAGTTCAGGTGAGCACATTTGTATTCCTGGTTCACAATGGGTGGACAAGAGACCCGCGTAGAGTATTCTTAGGATGAGAGGTCTGCGAAGCCTCTGAGGCAGGAATCCTAAACAAAAGCTGACTGACTGCAGAGCTTCTTGAGAATGGTAGCCAGAAGAGTTGAGAGAGGACAAGGAGCATGCCTCCATATTGCTCAGAACATCAATCAAAAGCAAGGGGCAAAAACAACAGCAATTGAGGCTGATGTCCCCAAAACATCAACCTTGGACAGGAAGTCTGGTGCTCCTTACTCAGCAATGCTTCAGATCATATTGCTCATAGAGTCCCAGGAAACTATACATCCCTTAGGAACTACAGCAGATGACTATGCCACATAGTTGGATTTCTCCGAGGCTGGCCAACAAACTATGAGTGGTGAATAGCCCAGGAAGGAGAAGGGCACTCTGCCAACATACTGACAGCTGTAGGAAGAGGACAAGCTGATAATGAACAAAGCCCAGGAGTGAAAATGTTCCTTTCTTTCAATTATTTAGATTTTCCAAATTGCCTTAATATGTTTCTCTTTTCCCCACCACTCCATAAAAGTCTAACTCTTCAGCTCCTTTATCTAAAGACACGTGGGGAAGTTCTGCTCTTTCTGGAGTGCTCAAACGACATATGATATATTTTCCCAGGCTCCTCAGGAAGGTTCCAGTTGGTGGCATTTAACTACTTTTTAGCACAGAGAGTCGATCTTTGTTCTTTTTCATGCCTTGCAGGAAGGTCATAACACATGCCATTTGAAATTTTCATGGAAAATATATTGTGCAACAAAAATCTTACTTAGTGCTTACCAAAATTCTGTATGACACAATCTAGCCCAGTGTCTGTATTCTGATGAGCTTCAATATGCAGGACAGGACTTTCTTTTCATCCAAGCACTCAGGTTCCAGGGAATGCAAAATCTGCCTCTGCAAGATCAGTGGTAAGCTTGCTAAAATTAAAAGTGTGGATTTATTAGTGAGATTAAACCAAAGTCATATAATAGCAGACACAGGTTCACAAGAATAAGATGAACATTAGCAACAATCAACCAGTCGAGCTCCAACCCATGTGCTGAGATCAAATGGCAGTGTTCAGTAAAGTTCTGCTCTATGCCAGGAAAAAAGTAGCAGCCCAATGTGTTGCATTTAAGAAATATATTTTTGTGTAGCACAGAATGACATCAAATTGCACCTGTCAGGAGACTGAGATTCTGATATAACTTAAATCATGATTTCCAAATGGCCAAGTTCTGAGCTGCGAGGAACACCTGCCAACATAACTAATAGTGAGGACAAAAAGCCTTTGGTAGCAAGTCCCTTGAGAAGGAGATAATAATATATGTGCCCTGTTCAATAAGCTCTTAGCCTGAGGTATTTTCAGTATGCAAAGAAAAGAAAGCTTACTTTTAATTTTTTATGCTGTTCCCCTTTATCTTGATACGTTTGTTCAATTTTCCTCAAAGAGATTCTCTATTAGTTTAACAGAAGTTTTCTTTTCTAAAGCCAAATACGTTTCTCAGTGGAAGCCTTTGACGGGAGTTTCCATATGAAGAGAGATTAAAGAAGTGAGGGCTAATTATTAAGGAAAGAATAAGCACAAGAGAAGATGTAACAAAACTAGCATGTATAATAGTTCCTACTGTGGAGATGGTCAGTCAGATTCTCTTGATTATTCTTTACCAAAGCAAAAGAAGAAAACACTCTATAAATTAAAACCCAACAGATTCAATTATGTATACACACAATATTTTACAAAATTTTTCTCACTTTACACAATGCATGGCTACAAGGACTTACTTGTGCAGTAAGGAAAGTTTGTTGTGGGAAAGAAAATATACCCTCTCAGGACAGTGAGTCCTAGATGGACTTGTTTCCAAAATGTCAATCTTGTAAACAGGAGGGTTGACAGGCAAAGGTAATCATGGGTTAGAAGTTGCAGGACTGCAGAGAACAACCAGACCCACAGCCCTTCTTTTTCTCCTTTGTGCCTTCTACTCCAAATCTTACCCATTATTGATCCATTTTTAGTGGCAGAAAAAAAATTGACTGCAATGACAAGGTCACAGCAGGCTCCAGCTGGACTAGCAGCCTTTCCCAGGGTGTTGCTGCTGCTTCAAATCAGAGGAGCCATCTCTTAAGGTTTAGCTAAACCTGGCCACTTCTTTGGATGTCCTTAAAGGGTATGTATCACTGCCCCACAGTGAACAGACAAATGAATATCTATTTTGAGAACAAAATGCTGGTGGTTTTCTTCAAGCAATTCCACAGCTTCTCATCATGTGATGGAAAGGGCACGGGCATTGAATCTTTGCGTACAGCAATGCAGAAGATGAAGTACCAGAGATGACCAAAACACAGGGGTCCTTCCATACCTGCTAGGCCCATGTTCAGCTGGAAGGTGAAGATGTACAAGCAAGTGGCATTTGCAATTTCTTAAAGGGACTTGAAATGTCGCATAAAGGAATGTTTTCTTCTCATATTGGGAAGGATATACTGGGTCATAGGGAAGGAATTTAGCAGAGAGACAGATTATGAGCCTGATGTCTTTTTCTGTCTGAAAGAAGGTTATGGAATAGCCATTAAAGGACTTTCTAAAAGCAGGCCAAACAAACAAATTTTGTGGGGAGTTACAACTGATTTTTGTGCAGCTGGAGACCAGATAAAATATTTTGCAGAGATCCTTTCTATGAATTCAGCTGAGAAGGCCACCTGTGCATTAAAGTAACTATAAATCCACTGTAATTTATAATAGATACATTATGGAACTTCAGGTCTTGGCCGTTGCCTGTATTGATGACATGGGGATCAAGATGACTTTCAGATGTGCAGGGCATGCTGTGCTTAATAAAAAATGCAATGTACATAAACCCCTCATCTGGCTGAGGCCCAGGAGAGAAATTTCACTTGGTACAGCAAACACAGACAGACTTGCCAGCTCACTTCTAGGTGTGCCTTTCTGGGTTTGGCAAGACAGTGTAAGTTCAGGTGTGTCTGCATCTGTCACTGTTGACCTGTTGTGCAGTACAAATGCTATGTAAACAAATTTAAACATCGTATCCTCTGTTGCTTGCCATGTTCTCTCAAAGGCACTACTGTTTGTTGACTGTTGACTATCAGAAATCCTCTGGTTTTCTGCCACAGAGTATGGCCTTTTTCTTTGAACCCCAAGGGCTTTATCAGCTTGTCTACATAGACAAATTGATTGGCACAGTATTTTCTATTTTTTGCAGGGGAGGGAGGGGAGGAAGCCACAGAGAATGGGATTGCAGGCAACCCATTCCAAAACAGGGTTGAGCAAGGATCATAGAAACTCAGTGGTTTTAGCAATAGTGGCAAAAATATACTTGCTATTATAGATTTCTTTGGAGACCCTGTGCCGGAAAAAAGGTTTTACCTTTATATCTATAAGGCTGTTACAATATCATTACTCTACTGTAACTGTAGCTCTGGATATATCTTCTGACATCCCCCTGCTTCCTGGAGGTGTTTTTGCTGAAGAACAAAAACACCTCACTGAAGGTAACATGCTGACTGATGGCACAGGAGTTACACAATGAACTTGTGTGATGGATTTAACCCAGTATTTTAATGATAAATTGTTATTGGTTCTTGCTGTGTAGCTCCGCATGTGTAGCTACTCCTTACACAACGTTGTATTGGGATGGGGCATCTGCAGCACCATTCTCTGTTGTCTTCTCCCAAACAAAATAAATTAATCTGTTTTGGGTTTTTTTGCTACAGAGTTATCAAGTTAGTATCTGATTTAAAAAGCATTAAACATTACTATGACATTAAAAATGAATTATACATACAATCCTTATGCTAAAGAAATAATTACCAGCCCATTAGGTGAAGCTGTTGTTATACGTGGTCCCCTTGTTGTGTAACCGGTCAGAGAAATGCTTAATAGGCAGGCACAAATAGAAGCCATCTCTTAGGACTAAGGTATTTTAACTGTGGATATACGTACAGGAGAGACTGATAGATGCAGGCAGACATCAACAATTGGTATCTGCTCTATATATATAGGTGCTGATACAATGGGACTATGTGGGTAAGAGGATGAGGCTGCATACTGCTGTGTTCTGGTGATAACTTTACAAAACAAGAAAAAATGGAAAAGTAATAATAATACCATTAAATTTGGAGCTTATATGAAAAGAATGTTATGAGTGTTACTGAAATAATTCCTTGTTCTGCAGTTTTAGCAGCCACCTTTGGCTACGTGTTGTAGACATCTGCAGTAGAAACATAAGGATCCTTGGATCATAATGCCCAATCATATATTACAGTTTGTAGCATGTAGTCATGTCCTCCTGTTTAAGCTCTATTTAAGACCAAAAAAATATTGATTCTTGCCCAATATTTCTGTTAGGATGTTGTTAGATAATTTTATTCTTCCAGTGTTTCAAAATCTGATAAATTGTGGGCTAAAGCGAGTCACAGCTAGGTTTTACTCGTTTTTTCTTGTGCCAGTATTGCCCTTTACCATAAAATGTTATTTTGCTCATTTTAGGCAATAGCTTTTTTTGCTTGAACTCTCCTCTCTATTGTTTATTCCCCTGATGTGTTTACAGAAAACAATGATATCCTCACTTAGCCTTGTTTTTGCTGCTTTTTCCCTGCTAGGCTGAAGAAGTTAATTTTTTCTTTTCACCCGTGCAAAATAAGTTCTACATCATACCGGTCATTTTAATGGACCTTTTCTCATCCCTTTTGAATCAACTTTATTGAGCTTTGGTGACTACACGCAGGATTTCAGAGTAAGCCTCACCAATATTAATAACTTTAATACTTCCATACCTGACCACAGTTTGTGTCAGCAGGCAAGGGGTTGAGGGATATGATTTGAACATTGTTATTGTGCGAATGCCGCAGATTGGCAGATGGCTTTGATCCTAACCACCAAGAAAAAAATACTGCAGTCATTCAAACAGCTTTTGTTACTGTAGTTTTAACAAATTTCCATGCATAACTGTGAATTTTAGATCTTTAATTAACCTTTTTCCTGTTCAGATACATATATACTAATGAGTTTTGTGAGTAAGCAGTGCATGGTTACTAGCTTAGATTTATCAGACAGAAAACGCTGTTCCACTCATTCACTACCTCTGAAGAAGACTTTTCTCTCCCTTTTCCCCCATATCTTGCTTCCACTCACTGATGAAGGAATTCCACTTTCTCCCCACTGTGTACCAAGTACTCTTGTACTGTATTTGCTTTTCCTTTGTCTTCCTTTTCTACCAGCTGAGTAAAAGTGAGACCAAAAGAAGAGATGAGAGGACTGGCAGATGGATGATGTGCCCAGCAACAAGGATAGGCAAGAAAAGAAGAGAAGTTGGGTAAGAAAAGGTAATGAAAGTGAGAACTCTTTTTTCCCTCCTTTCTCCCTACAAAACAAGACGTTGCACTCAGAGTTTTTCAGTGGATGTCTTTTCTGAGGTTCTGAAGTGTTTTAACACTTGAATAGAGTTGACGTAGGTATCCTGAAACGGCAGAACATCAATGTGAAATAACAACAGCACTCACTGTAATTATTATTAGGGTTAGTTAATTAGGGTTTCTTAATTAGTATATTAGGGCTATAGTGCATTGATGATTATTTATAAATAGCTTGCAACATGGCATAAGTCTGGTGTGCAGCTGTCATTCACCATTCTGTATTTTCTCTCTCCTTTTCTCCTTGTATACTGTACATTCTCTCACACATTAAATTCTGCTGCACCACTACGCTTAAAACAACCTCTTGTTGCCAGGTGATCCATCCCAGATGATTCAGCTGACTTTTTCATTAGTGCAATTTCTGCCTGTTCTTGCCCATTGACTGTGTAGTGCAAGCTGTTCACGGAGTGTAAGCTCTTTTCAGCAGGCATCCTAAACTTGTCCAAGCTCTGTAAAAGGCATTGTTCCCAGAATCTTGCCAACTTAGCTGCAGTTACATTACACAGTGGATAGAGATGATTTTGCTATCTGTTTTCTATCATGTTAAGAATTACCATAAATCAGATGCAGGTATTTATTCTTTCCTTATGATCATCAGTACTCCAGTATTGCTAAGAGACAAAATTTCTCTTGGGAATACCTCTCTAATAGTTTGCTTCCTCCTTTTCTGCCTTTCCCCTCCAGGTATCCCTTTGCAGTCACAGTCAAGCACTAGGAATAATTTTCCCTATAGGAAAAATGGAGGGAAACACATTTCCAGGCATGACACCACACTGTAGTGTTTTCAGTAGGAAAGCAGACTTAAAAAGAATTGCCAGTAATTAAACATGGGGCCTGGAGAAAAACAGAGTTGTGAACAATACTTGTATCTCTAATTGGTCCTGGAGAGGTTTTTTGCCAAAACTGCTAGTAGTTGTAAGTTTCTTTTCTTGATATTACACAATATCATATAATGGATTTAGTTTTGAATAGTATTTTTACTATATCATATTTTCAGTAGCTTAAGAGAGTTTCTGTAAGTCAGAACTCTTTTCCTTCTTTCTTATTCCAGTCATACTCTCAAATTCATTGTTTCATGGAGAATTCAGCATTCTGAGCTACTTCTAGACCCCTAAATATAAAGGGAATACATCCTTACCGCACCTGACAGATATTATTTTCAGATTACAGATATAGCTATAAGGCATCTATCTATCAAGTGACTTGCCAAAGGTCATACAGATAGTCTGCAGCAGGGCCAGATCTCCTGAGTCCCAATGCAGTGATTTTACCAGAAGGAACACATTTCCTCTTAGCAGTTCTGGCACACCCTGTTATTGGCAGGAAGATGAAGAACTGAGAAATGTTGACCGTGGACATCAAGGAATTAACTTTTCTTTTAATTAGACAAAATAATTTAGCTATGACTCTTAACATAACAGTTCATTAGTGAAATGCATGAAGTGACATTGCAGCCTAACCAACGTACAGAGGAATCTATTTTTATTTCAGTGAAATAACATTAAAAGTTAATGAAAGGTATAATTATTGGATACGGGAGGTTAGTCACATTTTCCAAAATAAATTCAATTTTAGCTGACACCGGGAGTGACATATTTAAATACAGGAGGATTTATTTTAGAAAAAAGAGAAAGGAATATAGTTTAAGGGTATAATACCTTTAGCAAATTGAACTATGCAGTTGCTACTGGTGACTTCAATAATTGCATGCTATATCATTCTTGAATCTGCAGTAACAAGGCTGTTCACTTAACACCATGATTTTCCTGTAGTTATGGTTCTCAAATGGTAGAAAATATAATGCAATGTTTTCTTTTTAAGGGCAACATCTAAACGAAAATGTCACTAGGTAGTTTGAAGAAGTATAGGCTGACCATTTCATTGTTTTCTTTATTTATAGTTTTCTTGCTTCAAACTAAATCTGATGTTTTTCTTTGTCTGGTTATGTGATTAGATTTAAGAGTGGATTAATGGAAATAACTCTGCTAAAAAAAACCTATTCTGCTGAAAGCCACAAAGTATTTCCTCTTCAGTTATTAATCCCCAATTTCCATTAAACAGAAAATTGAGAACTTTAAGGCAGAGAACACTGTGTACCCCAATTTCATTGTAGTTGAAAGAAGTATAAGGAAGTCTAAGACTTGTAGCTAGAAGGAACATATATGCTTTCTTTCCAATGACCCTGTTTCCTAAGCTGTACATAAGCCTCCACCAAACCCTTGCCTCCCCTTTTACATCCATTTCACCTTCTGCAGTTCATGCGAAATGCATAGAAGTTAGCAGAAGCCAACATATGTATTCCATTACGGCTACAGCCAGAGCTCAGTGGGGCAGAAGAAGAGAAGATGAGAGAATGGACTTTTTACCTTCATGTTATACGATGACTTGATTCTTTCAAACTTAAATGGACAGAGGTATCAGACAGTAGATACCCTCTTAATTAGAAAAGTCCTCTTAAGCCTCAGTGGCTAGAAGCTGAAGGTAGACTAATTCAGACTATGGAAAGGACCCATTTGTCTAGGAATGAATGTACCTAACCACTAGAATGACTTACTTTGAAACAGACAAGTTATGGTAGGTTCTTCACCGCGAGAAGAATTTGCACTGAGCCTGGCTCTCTTTCAAAAGACATACTCTGTGACACTACCAGAGGTTGCTCTCTTGGTTCAGAAACTACAGAGTGGAATGATACAGTCTTGTCACACAGACAGAAAGACAAAATAATCTGCCTCTAAAACGATCGACCTCTTAAATTTTAGGATCAGTTTAATTAGAAGAATTTCCTTATGGCATCTGTTGTAAACTATGGTGTGGAGGGGAGATATTTGTTAGGCTTGTGAAGTTCTGTTCAGCAAATGGCATTTCAGCATGGTAGAAACAGTCTTCTTAGCGTCACTCAAAGCTATTCAATTTCTGCAGACAAGGTCATCCAGACCTAATGCAGCTACATAGTATGCCCACTGTTCATCCAGCACCCCAGAATGCCGTTTGGTGGGCATACTTTGTGGTTTGAAAATCTACATTATACTTAAAGATCCTTCATTATACAACTACTTGACTGTAGAATTAAGCCCTCCTCATACAGAAAAAAAATTGTTGATAAGTATGCAATAGAAATATTTTTAATACCGGAAAATCAAAAAGATGTGAGGCCAAGCAATATCTGGGTTTATGCAGTTCTTTGGATATTGGCTTGTTTGTGGGGATAAATAAAGAAGCTTGCCTGGAGCTGAGATATTAGTTCACCTCACTGAAAACTAGGTGGACATGCATCCTGTATTTAACTGTGTCATCTTGCTCTGCATCTGGAAATACTGCATTACAAATTAGTAGCAAAAGCTGGTCTACATCACTTCAAATGTTTAGTGACTAGTCAGAGCTTTGTCATGTGGGTAAGCCTTGTGCCGATGTAATATATTTATACAGTTAAACATAGGGGCCCTGAAAAATGAGATTAAATCTTTTCTTCAGCACTGGCTGCAAATTTGCATAGGGAATTTTATTTCCAATTAAAAATAGGATCAGTAGAGGTGACATCATGGTGATAGTGAGAAATATTCAGATTATATTTTCTTCATAAATCCGATTAAAATTTAATACAGTATAGAGTTGCAATGATACTTCCAATTGAAGGCTCCAGAATAAATACCTGGCTGAGAATGTGTAACAGAGCTCTTCCCCAGTGGCCTTTGCAGATTTGACATTTCACTTGTGGACACTTTTGGAGCACTGCATCTACTACAGTCTCTCCAATGCTCACTTGATATAATTTTCTGAAAATATTTCAGTGTGTAACCAGAAAACTGTCACACCAACATGTTTTACTCTGCTGACACTACTATTTTAACTTATGCTTTTAAGCGCACACATTTTTCTTAAAATGCATCTCTCATGTAGTCTGAAAATAATAAATGCTAATAAAAGAAATGGAATATTTAACTGATGACACGATGTTAGTATTCCTAAAATACTTGAGTTACAGTTATTGTAGAAAAGCATAACTTGGACAGAAGTAAAAATGACTGAGTTTCACTTCTTCTTCTTAGAGAATGAAATGAGTGTTGACAAAAATTCCAACACCAGCATCACATGGAAGAGTGGGGCAAAGATTATGCTTCTCTATCATCCTTCAGTATAAGCCTGCTCTTTAGGAAACTCCCTTAGAAGCTAAAAAGGGCTGATTCATGGCTAGTAACTGTGCCCATTTTATCCATAGTCTTCTGATATGGACATATTACTTAAGAACCAGACTGATGCTCAGTTTCTCTCAAAATTTGGGCACTGCAATGCCTATCTTTTAAGTGCCTATGTTTGGGCAAATTTACCATTGGTCCTGAGGGCTTAGAGTATGTGAGCTGTGAGATCCTGTTTGTGCTAAGGGACAAGAAGTCAGAAAACATTTCCTAAGGAAGTATGACAGAAGGCTGGTGCTGCCGTCTATTCAATCAGGGTTTAATATTAACCAAGGGAAATAAGGTTTAATAATAACCAAGGGGAATGCAAGAGTACATGAATGTAGTGTAATGGCAGCCACAGTAAACACACTGGTGAATTGCTAATGGTCGCCTTTACTAAAAGAGGATGATTAATTACCTAAGGTGGTTAAGGCAAAAAAACTCAAAAGAGTTATATTATTATATATTATTAGAAATAAAATTCCTTAAAGGGATTTTTAAAATTCTACATGATCCAAGTTTTTCTGTCTTGATTAAACTGTGTCTAATCTAGTCTAGATCTGAAGGATTTCCATATTTTTGGTTAGTTAGGGAGAATGACAGGTTAAGTAGGTCTTCTCAAAGACCAACGACAGGTTAGTTTTAAAAGCAGCCTGATTAACCAAATGAATTCTTGATTTGGCCTTCTGTCCGCAGATAACCCTTGCATTAGACATCAGTTGCCTATCATAGTAGATTTTGTTACTAGTTATGGTTATTGATGCTCCTTTCGTATTCAGTAATTTGCCAGTACATGCATGCTGAAAGTTTTACTATCTAGAAAGAAAAAAAGGCTATATGGAATTGGGTAAAACTTATTTTATGTTCAGAAAATACATGCAAGCTCTCGTTTTCTTATACACAGTAGAAATAAAACAGCAGGATATGGCCTCTCTCCCATATCTCCAAGGCACTTTCTCAGCTAGAAGTTTATCTGTAAAGCTTTTTTTCCATTTAAGTATCACACAGCAGGTGCTTCTCTGGCTCCAGACTGAATTCACTGTCTTTTCTGAAGGTTCCTAGTACACACAAACTCTGAAAACTCCACCAAGAAAATAGACAGTGAAGCCTCTTCAATCAGCATGGCTTCTGATTAACCCTGTATGCAGCCATTATTTTGGGGAATAGCTCTAGGTTTTAAACCTCTAAACATTAACATGTTCTGAAGAAATGGCAGCCACCAATCCCAAGAATAATGGCACCTCCACTTCAGCTTGGCCCATCTTTTCAACAGAGTCCAATACAATCACTGTCATTATAGGCCATATAGATATAGAACAGAAAGGGAAAAAAAAAGTGATTTACAGATTGCATATGGTACAAATCAAACTTTCATAAGAACACCTTTTTCTGACAGGACATTTTCACATTTCCAACAAAAAATTTATTTGATGAACACCCTAATTTCCTTGGAGCTTTTTGCCTTTGTGGTTGATTTTCTTTCTCTCCTTTTTCCCTGGGTGGTTTTTGTTTCTGTGAACTCTGAGTTAGTCAGACACGGTTGTTTTTTGTTCATCTGGAGAATGTTTTTACTCCTGCAGCCATTCCATTCTCAGCTGTCACAGTTAAATCCCTAACCTTTTCGTCCC
Source organism: Phalacrocorax aristotelis (assembly GCF_949628215.1). Classification (NCBI taxonomy): domain Eukaryota; kingdom Metazoa; phylum Chordata; class Aves; order Suliformes; family Phalacrocoracidae; genus Phalacrocorax; species Phalacrocorax aristotelis. Next base: position 25,881,959 of record NC_134278.1, on the reverse strand, counting down.
CTACTATTTCCTTCAGTAGTCTTCAGGAATTTTGCTTAATTTTGCACCTAGCTGTGTTCTACATACCATACATTTTGTTAGCATCACTACCACATAAAGCCCCTCTGAAGCTTTTTCCAGCTCAGGATTCTGATTTGTTTCTGGGATTGTGAAACATTTAAACATTTCCCCCATAACTTTATATCATTTTAATCATAGTCATTCTCAACTTTCCTCTGACAAAGGAACATGAGTTTCAATTTTGGATTGCAATGTTTCTGCAAAGTCCTTTGTTCCTCTTCAACAACTCCATAGAAGAGGTTTCCTGGGGTCCCTGTCTCACAACGGCATATGAGGAGTGCCAGGATGACATTTTGTACTTTCTCATTGGTTGCTTTTCCAGAAGCCATCAAAAGGAATGCGATATGCTGATCCCAATGCCTTTGATACTGTTCTAAAACGATGGCCAGCTGAGCCCTTCAAATCTAATTGAATTTTGCATCCACCTCATTGTAGCATTGGTGCTCAGGGCAGGAGCAAATTATGTGGATTTCCAGAATCTTCCAGGCCAGCTGAAATATTTTGTGTTAAAATTTTCCCCTTCACTTATATAAAGTCACTATAGATGTCAAAAATTCATTCATTCATTAGCAGAGCTGGATGGAAAATGGTAAGTGATTTTGCTGAAAAAAATCTACATTGTTAAATTTTGTTTGTTTCCCAAATGGGGATGAAAATTCAAAAAAAAAAAAAATTTAAGGGGAAGACTGATGGGATTTCAGGACCTGAAGCTTTCAAGAAGCGAGTGAGCCAGAAAGGAAATTTTTGGCTTTTTAGGTGCCCTTCTGGAAGGCTTTTTTTAACTGACAGAAATTAACATTGACTGAATCTTGCCAGCACAGCTGTGGAAAGACAGGACCCTGCCCAAATAACTCTCCATACTCTAGATCTGGAACCATTCAGTCTTTCTAAACCCAGGAGAAGAAAGACAGCACTGCACTGTGGAGTGAGGTACAGGGAAGACCAAGCTTGGTTTCCAGCCAGCCTTGTCACAGTATTGCCACGCGAGCTCAATGCAGGGCCATGTCTACAGCACCATGTTCAGCTGCACATGGACAAACCACGTGCCATCGTCATCTCAGGATAAGGATTCGTTCTTCAAAGTGGGCATGACCAACAAATCAAGGTACTGAGGGCTCAGAAAGTTTCTGTCAAGTTCACTGGCAGAAATTGGAGGTAAAAACATTACTGTGGCTGTAAAAGACAATGCCTGGTGTGGATGTGTGTGTGTTTATAGTAATATGCTTTCAAATGCATAACTGGTATTTAGGATCTTGAGTTCTAAAAGGATAATAATTTCTGAGATCATGGCCTGTTAGTAGGCAAGCAAAAGCAGAATGATAAACCTGTTTACATGGTTACATCAAATCCAGCATCACAACATTTATTCATTGCTGGTATCAGATATGAATTTGAATTTATTTGCAAAGCTGTGCAATTAGATCTAATAAAGAGATGGGAAAACTGATGATGTATCCAGTGAAAACTTGTATTTTAACATTGGCTATTGAAAATTGGGAGAAAATAAGAAATACTATGTTTTGCAACAGAGTAATAGAGAACTTTTTTCTTAGTGTTTATAAAACAATATCAGGAGCCAGAATACGGTTAGTTATAGCTCTGACATTAAATTTTTCTGTTTCTTAAGCCAACTAGGCCAACATTTTAAAGTCTGGATGTTTAAATATAACTAACATATTAAGCAGGGAATTCAATGAGGAATGAATACCCCCAGCTTCTTTGGGAACCAAGTCCACAGGATAAATGTGAGTGCTTAGCTTGATAAAATTGGGCATAGTGATTTGACAGTGCTGGCCTAATCAGCATTGTATCTCATTCTCTCTACCAGTGGAACAGGACTACTAATATGAAGATTACTCAGTAGTATCTGTAAGTCACTTTCAGAGCAGCTGTATATAATATTATACAAATGTGAAGTATTATTAACATCTATAATCTGAAACTTAGTTGTTGGACAAACTCCCTGTATATAATTTTCCTGCAAGAATACAGTGTCATCATATGAGAAGCCTTTTTCTTAAAGTAAAATGACCATCTTTTTGAAATCCATTATTTAAATATACTAGTGCTAGCCAATATTCAGTTGATGAAGAGGAAAATGTCGAGTGTATTATTCAATAGCTATTCACTCTGTCCCAGAGACAATAATTAGCAGTATTATCAGGTGGAAAATTGCTGCAATGAAGAATTCATTAATACAGTATGATGAACTCCCTCAGAAAGTTACTGTACTTTTTTAGAATCACAATCGCTTTGTTACTATCTGCCAAATAGTGTTTTTGGCACTGTATTGTCAATGAATACTCTCAAAAGTACTCTTCAGTGGATAGTAAAAAACTGAAATAGCAATTCTCTCATTGAGTAATGATTGCTCTGGACAGACCCTGTAGTATAGTATAACACAAACACTAAGCTATATGATTTATTTATAAACCCTTGGTTAGAATGACTCACCGACTATTCCAATGGTTTGGGGGCTACTTGGCATGTTTCTTAATTGAAAGTTACTGCAAAAAAGAGTAAGGCCACCTTATAATACAAATCCTATGAGATTTTTTAAGTCTTAAGATTTATAAAAGGCTTACTTTTAGAACCCTTAGAAATGTTTCTTCTCTCAATATAAGTATCCTATGGAGAAGAGTGTGGAACAAAAGGTTGTTATCCAGGTCCCATTGAGAGATGCACAAGGTTGGAAAGGACAGTTTTAGTATTCTTGGTTCTTGGTTGCTCAGGGAAAGGATGTTACCCAATGGTATGAAAAAGAAGCTGCAGGGATTATCTGTAGCATAAAGAAACCTAAGATCTCTGGTAAATTAGAGATACAGTATGTGATAACATTCATCAGAATCATCAGGGAACTGATAGGAACCAGGCTTTCTCAGCCAGCAACAAACAAATAGCAAATTAAATTCTAGCTGCTCCATCTCCTATGGTGTGTTGGTACATGTGAAAAATAAGAACATAGATGTCCCCTTATTCCATTTTATTCTTTACATTACTTAGTGTAAAGCCAGACTTGTTGCACTGGCTCTATATTGTGTGTTACAGATATGCTCTGTGATGTACTAATCTAGCTCTGACAAACTTTACAGGAAAAAAAGAGCATTGCTAAACACAGGAAGGAGAATTATGAATGACGAGGGACTTGAAGGAAGTCAGATAACCCTGAAATCAACAGTAGCTTTTCGTTAGTTTTCAATGACTTGAAGGTTCCACTTTCAGTCTAGCCATATAGATTGAGATTTACTAAAACCTGAGCCAAATTCAGAGTTTTTTGAAGTGCCTTACTCTTGTTGGAAATTCTAGTCAGTGTGACTTCAGGTGAAGATTCATCCCTCCTAACTTCTGGCACTCAACAGAGGTGCATAAATCAGGACCGCAGTCTCCTCATGTTTCTGTTTACAAACAATAGGCCAACAGCGATACCTCTAGAAGTATTACAGATCCTAAATGGCCAGAGTTGACTCTATTGGCTAGGAAAGGCCAGGAAGATAAGGCTCCAAATATAAGGACACCAGCACCTCTGAACTGCGTGGGATCAGGCACCTGATGGAGTGCCACCACAGCAAACACAGAATCAGTTTTTACCCTTTCCAGAAATGGGCCTGAGGATAGGTTGGAAAAATCATGTGTAGAAGCTGTAGCAGACTGGATTTTCTGGTCCAAAAAATGTTCTCAAGATTGTGAGTATTTTCCTAAAAGACTGAGCACCCTACCACTGCAGAAAGTATTGGAAGATTTGAACAGATCAATGATTAACAATGGAAGAAATGGTAGGTTATTAGCTGTAGCTTTTATTTAGAAGTTAAGCGCACTAGCGGTTTGAATATATGAATTATTCTTTAATCAGAATCACATATGGGCAGAGCTCTTCCTAGAAGGTTGACTCAATCAAAAACATTTCTTTACTTCTCTGAAACCTAAAACTTGGTGGTTTTTCTTTAAATAAATATTTTTAAGGACTCTTTATTTTAAATGTCTGAAAATGTTATAAGTAACTATTTAATAAAGAAAATGCGAACTGTTCAGTTCTCTCCTCTTCCTCAAATGAATTTGTATAAAATATAAACATCCCTTTTGTTATAAATTTTGAAAACATATTTGATAATAGTCTTGATAAAATTTTGAACTGTCACAAAATTATGCATTTCAACTCTTGATGGGAGAATGGCTTTTCTGCTTCATTTTTTCAACCATCTTAACATGTCAAAACATTGCAAATTTTGGAAGTACTCAGAATTACACAGGACCAGGCACCTGACAGAACATCGCCACAACAACATTCTGCAAATACAAAATGAGAGCCCTTTTTCCTCCAGAAACATGCAGGGACCTGTTACCACACCTCCCTCCACAGTCTATTAGAGAGTGTGCTTTTCATCAGAAGCAGATGTCTACATGCACAAAGCAATTTGAATGCTTTTTATTTCTTCTCCTGCAAGCTTCTCTTTACAGTGCCGAAGCTTTAAAAATTGCCCCAATGTGATGTGAAATCTGTAGGAGTTTATTCCCACTTCTGTAAATCTTCTCTGGGATTGTAGTCCATTTTGCATTTTTCTTCTACTCCTATTACTGAATGCTTTCTGTTTCTGGCAAGAAACCATAATTTTTTTGAGTAATTTATCTATCTCTATATGTGTAAGATGATCAGCCTTTATACATTTACCATCACTTTCTTCTCCCTCCCTCATGAATCCATAACAACCCTCTCTGTACTCCTGATAAAATGAAGACTTTTAATGTAAAAGCTCTATCATAGACATAAGGGAAAAGGAGTGTTTGCTGTAGGAGCAAAGCAGACAGTGTCAGTATAGCAGTGGCACTGGAAAAAAATGTGCAAGCTGTAAATTTTAATGAGGAGTCTGTTTTATGGAAGAAAAGTCTTTACTTTTTATTTGTAGATGTTAGCTTGCATGGAGCCTTCATTCTGCAATGTAAAACTGACTAAAAGGACCCCTTCTGCAATGAGAAATCAAAATCTATTCTCTTTTAAGGAGTTTTCTTTTATGTACGGACCACCAAGAAAGATACTTCCAAACAAGGCTTCTCTGCTCCTGCAGAGGTTTGAATTGAAATCTCTCCTCACATTTCCTGAACTGCAGGTGAGATATCAGCCTCTCACTCTGTCGGCCTTAGAGATCAGCATGGAACTGGCTTAAGGTGGCTTGATATAGATTTGCTATTTGCAAATTAAAATCCTTCATCTCTGAAAAGAATCCAAAATAGAATACAGTTCTTTATTAACTGTGGTCCTAAATTTTTTTAATAGCTCTTACCTCAGAGGGTCTTTCAAGAGTTGTCTTTTCAGACATATTATATAGTTCTAATTCTTTTAGGTATTGAGCACATATGTGAAACTATTGGGGTAGCTCATGCAAACTTAGGTTTTTTAGGTTAAGAAGTTTTATGACCAGAAATATCAGAGATGTAAGACATAAGTTGTTTTTTTTTTCCTCCGTAGAAAATAGAGGTAATTTTGATATTAGCATTTCTTCAAATCTTTTACTCCTGATTTTCCAAACCTAATTCCTTTATTTTTTTTACTATTTGCATTCAGCATTTACATATGTCTCATATGTACTATTGTAGCACATGAATTTGCCACATCATATCTACACTGCACGACAAGTTGTTAAGTAAAATTCTTGTTGTCTGTTACCATGAAAGCCTAATCTCTTTGGGGTGTCTTTCTTGAACTTCTGCTTTGCCAGTTAATGTCTGGAGGTCAGCATCATTCACCTGTAGGCTTTGCACTTTAAAAAATGACAGACTGTGATTAGACAGGGACTGCTCTCCGACTCTTTCCAGTGGGTGATTCTTTCTGACAGTGCATTCCCCTGACAGTGAAGTCCTGCTAGAACATTTCAGATCAAAATAACTTCTGATATCTTAAAATTTTCTAGAACTTAAGAATAGGTATGATCATTTGGAACAAGATTCTGTTGTTGTTTGTCATAATGAAGAGTACCTTAGAGAACAAAAGCATTGATACTACAACATGATACTACTGAGAATAAGATACTAGCTCTTCATGAGGTACTTGAACTGGAATTCAAACAAGCTAAAGCAAGGATATGAAAGAGAATCAAGTTTCGTGCTTCTTGCTATAATTCTTGTTGCAATAATCAGGAAAGAATTTAGGTCCTGTGTATAAGTACTTTAAATGTTCCAGATTCTTTCCAAAGCAGGGGTAAGTGTATTAGGCTAGATGGACTGTACTTTGAGCTGGGACAGGGCTTGGAAGTTCTTGTATGTTTAAGAATATACATCAATGAGCATGTTCTGTACAATTTAAACTGGTGAAACTTGAGTTCCCTCTTTTTTTTACCCTAAAGAGATGGAGTTGCTTTATAGCCTGTGCTAAACAGAGCAGACGTTCAGAGGACTTTTCAGGGTTTTCAGTTATAACTGAGATGGCCTACTTTGCAGTCCTCTGCTTCTGTGAGACTGAAGGAGCAAGTCTCATTTAGTCCCTGTAATGCACCATACGTTACAGAGGATATGCACTGGGACATGGCTCTTCTACCAATGTGTAAGTCAGAGAGTTTCATTATGCAGAGGAACTGAAGGGGAAGAGCCTTCTGTTGGCCACAGATTGGAGAAGAGGGGATGATGAGAGGAATCAAGGGAGGCTTGGAGGCATCCAATACTGTTCCTTACATTTGGGTGGTGCCATTTCCACGAAAAAAGGAGGCATATCATAAATGACATGACATTTCAAGTTTTTAGAGTATTTGCTCTAAAAAGGAAAACAGAAGAGGCTGCTTAAGAAACTGACAGTAAGAGTTTGTCTGTGTACAATGCATGCTGTAGATAAGAGTGAGAGACAGCGGAGGTGGTTAGCAAAGCAGTGTGTGTGGGGAGAGGCAGCCACGGGCAGGACAGGGACTAGCAGGACACCACAGGAGCAGCCACAGCCTAATCGCAGGCTGCCCAGGAAGAAGGGTGACAGAGCACTACCCTGCACTGGAAGCAGCCCCTTGCTGCCCCATGTACCCTTACATCATGGAAGATCTGGGACTTTACTCTTCGTGGAACCGAGGTCTATTTTCTATCAGGATCGCCCCGGAAGGACTCAGTCAGTCTGTGCTCTTGTAAAGGCAATATGTCTGCCACACTCTGAGGTCTGTTCTCAGACATCTCTGTGAAGCACAGAATAACTGCGCCTGTTATCCTGTCACAGCTAAAATGCATTACTACCATGCTCCTCTTCTACTACAGACCTGCTATTAATTTTTGCAATTTTTTTCCCACTTAAGAATCTTTTGAAAATTATTGTGGAAGTGCAGATTGTATTATGGTAACATGCAAAGGCCTCTATCCACATTTCTAGATACTGTCTCATTCTTTTCTCATTGCTGTTGCTGAAATGGCGTGGGAGAAAATCCAATACTGCACACTCCTTGGTTGCGTGCCAAAGTGGTAAAGCAGCAAAATCAGGCCCCACTGTTAGTGACGGCAGTCTGTAAAACAGGAATAATTTTCTATTGAATACCTGATTGAATTACTCATGAATTGCTGCTCTACTGAGAAAATTATATTGGAGGTTGGCAGGTGGTCACCATTTTTATTTGCTAGAGGGTATTATCTGAATTTGCCTGTCAGGTGATTGCCTGGTTAGTCCCTTCCCAGTATAAATAACTGTGCATTTCAAAATGTGATAAATAATAGTAATAAAGTTTATAGGGGAAAAAATATTCTTGCTGCTACAACGAATAGCACTTAACCCAGCTATTTATCTACTGCTTACAAAAAACTGGGTTGATCAGATGATATGCTTATGAAGTTTGATAAATTAAACAGCCCTTGCAGTGGTACCATTTTGTTCAGTGAGCCAGACATTGCAAAATTGTGCATTTTTACGTAATTGAGATGATTTTGCGTGGTAGCTTTGTGGAAATTTCATAAAAATTTGTATGTATTGGTCAACTCATTTAATGTGATGTCTCACTTTTTGAGCTGATAGGCATTTTTTCCTGGTACTCCGTTGCTGTGCTGCAAATCAACTTTTTTTGTACTTTGTCTCTAATGGTAAAATAATGAACAATGTAATGCTTCCCAAAGCAGAAATACAATATTCATTTTCCCTTTGGCAAATGAGAATGTAGCCATTAGGAACAGCATTTTCCCAGCTGCTCCTTGGAGGGAAGGGCCAGTATACTGGTAACAGATGTATGGATTTCGTTCAGACCACACTAAACTCATGTCATGTAACACTTGACTGTGTACCTCTCTGTGTTTGACTGTGAAGCAGTGGGGCAGATTCCTCTCATTTCACTGCTGCCACATGAAGCGGTGGATTACATCATACCCATGACATATTCTTCTCAAAACGGGTAGCATGTCTTTCACAATGATCCTCTTTGTCCTTTCTGTTATAAAGGAGCTTTTGACAACAAATACTAGATCTCTTTTCACAGACAGACACCGAGCACCAAAGTGTAAAGTTCAGCAGCTGGAAGGAGGGACTAACACCACCTCTTATATGTGATCTATTGTCAGGAACAGTAAATACAAGGCACTTCCTTGCAAAGGTTCAGTGACTTAGATCATTGGTTCAAATCCAGCTGTGATGTGAACCACTAATTGAGAGGCTTGCATGGCTGCTGTCAGCAGTGTACCTGTTCTGCCTGTAAAGAGGACTTCAGCCTCCAGGAGTGTCAATCCAGCAAGCTGGTTCAGACAGGCAGTGAAACCTGCAGCTGCAGGGGTGCCCTTTGGGTTTTCAAGTGTGATGTGCTATAACTCTTCCATATGCATGAGACTCCTCCGTGGGGAGGCTGAGAGGAGGAAAGAGGTATGCACTCGCACTGAGAGCAGCAAAAAGACTCCCGGTGTGCTAAACACCTGGCTGCTAAGCTGGTGCTCAACATTGCTAGGATATTTCAGGTAGGGTACTTACTTTTTCATAAATCTAGGGTATTAGGTCAGATCAGACTGGGAGTGAGGAGTACATGCCATGAGAGGCACTGTCAGAATTCTTGGACTGGAAGTTATGGACTATTTTCTTGTTGGTAGTAACAAAAGGTATAGTGGGTCCCTAAACCCCTGTCCTTGGGGTGACAGAGAAAGACAAGGAAGCTCTCACTTTAGATATCAGCTGGCCAGAAGAGGCAAGTCCCTTCCAAACAGGAAACACTTTCTCAAACCAATGGCCACCACCTTTTGGACAGTGTCAGAGTATGTGGGAATGACCATGGAAAGAATGATAAACCCTCCAAGAAAATTTCTCTCAAAATGTTCTTTCTAGAACAGTTGGTAAAGTTGTGGCCAAATTAACTCCAGCAATACTCTTTCAACTTCTTGTGGCACAGTTGACAAACTATATTCCACTGTAGGGCTGGGACTGAACTGAAAATCACCGCCCAAAAGATGCTCTCCTCACAGAGCCTCAGCTAGAAACTGACATGAAAGGGAATCCTCTCATTGAGATGTAGAATTCCCTCTCCTGATTTACATAAAACTGACTGAAGACAAAGTGGCTACCTGAAAGCTTTGTAACCAAGGAGGCATCTATAGCATAACACAAGATAGAAGGACAACTGAGTCAAAAAAAGTGTGTTTTTTAACAGAGATGTTTTACAGGAACCGTCTTTGCTGGGTATATGTGTTTTTTGAGTTGCTTTCAATGAAAAACTAGCCATTTTGTGAAGATATTCCTTAAAACAACATTTGGAATATATGGAAGTAGGTAAGATCATACTGGAAATGCATGGAATTCCATGGGACATCAAATGTGAATTTTACAGACCTCTGATTCAAAGCCAATTCCAATGGTCTCATTACTCTAATTCAGAATAAAATATAATAAATAATTTAATGGTGAACGTAGAAATAGCAGTTATGCTAAATATACTCTGTAAAGCCTTCCCATTGTGGGCTTCTTAAACCAACACTGCAATTTTGTAAAAAGAAATATATTAAAACAATTTGTAATGACTCCTATACATGGGGCAATTTCTTGACACCCTCTGCCCAGACAATCTTCTGTATTACCAGTGATCTGTGATTCAGTGATTCTGATTACCAGGATGGGGAAAAAAGCAAATATCTTACAACATGTGTTCCCAAATTTTGCTCCATGACACTAACCTGAAGTAAGCAATATTTAGTCCATGGACTAAATATTTTCATTTATTAAAATATATTTTTATATTTATTATTAATTTTTTATTTGTTAATGACTTTTTTTTTTTTTAATTTAGAAGTTGATGATAAATGTACGTGGTACTTCTGAAGAAAATTGGAGCATTGATCTAGGTATCCAAAAAGTCCTGAAGTCTTGAGATTAAAATAACTTATTTGCTGAGAATACTATCACAAGGTTTAAATAAGAAGACAGATGCTTAACATCCATTGTAGCTTTTAATATCATGGGCCAATAAGGTTAGGATCTAACTCATATGGTGCTGAGTCCTGTTGCTACCACTTACTGCATTCATTAGGATGGATTTTATCAAAGCAGAGAAGGTACTTATACCCACACTAGATCTAGCTTTTGGTAAGCACTCTTTACAGTCTTTGAACTCCTTGGTAAGTCAAGCTCTGCACTTGTAGCTTTTATATAATGATTCTTAATATTCGTTAAGGTTAAGTAATATAGATTAATCCAAATATTAGGACAAAAACCCCAACCTTGCTGATGTACAGCTACATCAATCGATTTAAATATAGTATAAGGGAAGCTATTAATACTGAAAAATATTCCTGCTAAGAAGATTTACAGGCTGATAGGTATTGCTCTGCTTCTGAGGGTATGTTGAAAATGCCGACAAATGGCAAGGATATGAAGTTCATAACAATAATATAAAAATAGTGAAATACTTACTCTGCTTTTTACAGAGAAAGAGCCACATAGTCTGAGTTGATGTAAATATCCTGGAGTGGGATCCAATCTGTCTAACTTAGCATCCAGTTTTCACATATGTGCCTCTAAATGCATCAAGTAGGCAGATCATGTCTGTCTACCTTAGGTGCTTGAACTGACACAGGCAGGTTTTTCCACTATATTATATACCTGGCACACAAAAAGCTACATCATACTGTAACTCTAACACTGTTGGGGTTTTTTTCTTTTTTTTTTTTTTTTTTTTCCCAAAATGTAGCTCCTGAACAAGTACCAGTGCAAAGGTGAGTTGTAAGTGGATTCTAAGAATCAGTATGTTCATGAATGCAATCTGGGTGAATAATTACTCTAATATGTTAACCTTATCCAATATTTAATTTATTAGGTTCCTTAGCTACCTTTCTTTTACAGATGTGGATCTGGAGCCGGAGGAAAGACTAGGATGGCAGTTCCTCTCTAATATTTAGGAGGCAGCACATCAGCTCCCTCTTCCTCCTTATAGACCGTGCTGTACATTGTTGCAATCTGCCACCAGAAATTGGCATCCCTTAGTTGTACCTGTCCAGGTGACCAGTCTCTAAACAAGGTTTATGCAGCTGTCTAAATTTTGGAACTGAAAACTCCAACGTGAGAAAAACAAAACATTTTCACAACACCTTGCAAAGCACAGTTATATAAACAGCTGAGTTGACATGACTGAGAAGGAAGTAAGCTCTGATAGAGAAGCGGTGGAAGGGAAGAGGGTCTGGACAGAGGAACTTAAACTAGGTCTGCTACTGACAGAACTAGTAATCTGGAATGACAGCTTGGGAGACTGGTCTAAAGCCAGGCAGAAGCTCTGTGTCACATCAGCAAACCAACTATGCATTTCAAACACTAATGGGCTCCCTAAGCATTGACCAAACTTCCTCTTAACTTAGATTAGCTGTATGGTGTAGATATCTGGCAGGTGTACCTGTTTGCGAAAGCAAATATGCTTATGGCTTTTCTTCACGTTAGTGGAGTGGGTGTAGAATGACAAAGCTGAAGGTGCTTTGGTCATGAAGCTGCACTACTGTTGGTGAGAACCAAGGTCCTACACGAAATTGCACAGCATTTCTGTTTATGGCAAATTAACAGTTAAGGGAATAATGACTCCAGATACACAACTGATTGTTAGATGAACATAAGTTTACTGCTTTGGGGACTGCAAAACATGTAAGTAAAGGAGAATTTTACACAGGCGTCCTGATGGTAAAGGCAAATGAATCTCTCTATCAGCCTTTGTGCTGTCAATGCTTATTTATCCAAAAGAGCAGCTTATTATGATATGACACTTTTGAAAGACCCAGAGGGAAGAATTTAGACAGGCATTCAGAATTCAGAAGGATAAATAAGAAAGGAGCATTTGTCATCTCCAGAAACAACCTACCAACAGAACTTGCAGATAGGGTAGCTACCTGCTTTAAATTGCAATTCTGTCATTTCTAAAAGAAGAACAGATGTTTCATGTTGATTTGACATTTTCTAACTGATTTAATGGAACCTACAGAATTAGTTCTCTACAGAAATCCAGGAAAGAATTGTATTATATGATGATCCTTGAATCTCTATCATTTTGGACAGAGGATTTCTACTTTCACCAATTAATTATCAACACAAAAACTAGAGCATTTTTGGGCCCCGCAATTGCTTACTGGCAGTGTTATCTGTTCTTCAGAATGACTTGCACTACAAAGTATGGTCATGTTCATGAAGGCTGAGATCCATATTCCTGTAGTGGTTTGCATTATAAAAAGTTTCTGGCTTCTGCTTTGCTAAAGGTTATGCTGAGGTACACGTAGATGTGGACTAACATGTAGTCATGCATAAATCTGCCTTGCTTTCTATCCATCCAATTAAGTAATGAAGGAAATTCAGCTCCACACCACTCTTTCTTTATTCTACGTCTACTTCACCTTGTAATCCTACTGCTTGCCTACATCTGCTCTGTGAGTAGTCCAGTTTGAATGTATGGGATGTCCAGGCACTGTTACATCCATTTCAGGAGACACACAGGCCCTTTTTCTGCACCAGACACTGCTCAAAGGAGTAGGACTTCTGCTCATTAAGCTCTTTGGTTAATGATGTGCTTGCATTCTGCAGTTCTCCCTCGAGCATCTTACGAAGACAGTTCTACATTCTAGTCTGGACAGTCCTCAAAGCCCATCTTCCTGGACACAAATGTTTGTGACTATACCTATACAGTGGAATTTATGGATATGGAAGTTTAAGTGCTTTCCTAAAACAAGGAGTCTAGGTAATGGAAAATTTATCACCTTCACTGATAAACTATCCTAGTGGTTTATGACTCATTTTTAAGGGTCATATTTTCAGTTTAAACTTTGCAGATTTCACTTTTGAAGTATCTGGTGACTTTTTTGTATCTGAGAGTTTTGCCATACATAATTAAACCTCACATAAGCTTGCAAAGTAAGGCTTACCTGGGATCTCAAGAGAACGTTGGTCTTAGGCAAGCCTACTGCTTAGGGGTATATTTCATCTTATAAACTCATTCATTTAGCTTTGCTGCTAGTCAATTAACTGTCAGAGTAAATCAGTACTTCACTGCCTTCTGAAGTACATTCTTACCTAAAGCATGGGGATGACTCCTTTTCCAAGCATTATCAGACATTATAAAGAAATTAGGTCTTCTCTCACCAGCTCAGTGGAAGAGACAGCTGACATACCGTCAGACAAATACTGCTGCTATTTATTTCTGTCACAGAAATGTATTAAACATGTCTGAAGATGTTGAATGATTTAGGGAAAGAAAAAAACAGAATTGCTTCTACTCTGTCAATTTTTTAAAAGATCAACTAATTAATTTGTTAATTTTAAAAATAGGTGAAAATCATGTTTTTAAGACTTAGGATTAAGAGAGGAGAAAAATAATGGTTTCTAGTTAAGGCATCTCAAAAAACCATAAATATCTCCTTAATACAGAAGACTTTAAACAATACACCAAGAGGAATGAAAATATTCAGAACAAGATCTGTTTGTCATGCTCTTAGTAAAAATTTTGCATATAGATCTACCTATGTGTATTTATTCAGGGTGCTCAATCAGATATTTCTTTGCAGAGGCAGTTTTTATTATCTCCTGTTTTTTAGTGGGGTTTTTTTTTTGGTTATTTTTTACTTCAGAACTGCTTAACAAAAGGAAATATGAAGAATCAAATAAATAACATTGTTTTGAGGGTGAAAGAATAATCTCATTTTTGAGCTATCACTGCATTTTTGTATATTCTAATTCTAAATCATTATTGCTGAGGTAAATTTAATGCATATTAATTCCTGTCCTTGAGCCTTTAGTCTATATTGATCATCTGAGTCCTTAGGCTTTAGAATTCTACCTACATTTTCTAATTTAATACAGTGATATACTTCATGATTTAGCCTCTGGGATGGCTAGAAAGTGAAGCTTCCAGCATGCTATGCTACATAACTTAAAAGGCATCTTCTCCAGTGTACACTTCTGCCTAGTAACTATTGATCTGTACCTGAGTAAGCTGATGAATTTGGAAAGCTGGGTTAACAGTACACAGCTTCCATTGGGAACTTTCCAACATGTAGGGAGTGTGATGCCACAAAGCTGTTCAAGCACCAAATCAATGATCACACCTAAATAGTTGTTGGTTTATCATGAAAAAGAGACCACACACAGGCAACTAACAAAAGCAGGCCTCAGAAGGCAAGTGAAAATACTTCACTTTAAAGAATTTGGTTTGAAAGAAGTCTACACGCCTGGGCTAGTCATCTGGATTGTAGATATCTCCATTGAACCAGCCACCTCCCACTTCCTTTATTGTCAGTTGTGAATGAAAAAGGTACCTGGGGAATGCAGTTTAATCCATTATTTTGGGCATCTACTTTAGAATGAGATTAATTATGTCCTAGAATTGCCTATTTTTTCTGAGCTATTAGAGACTGGTTAAGCAAGAGGTAGATGTCTATACCTGGTCAGGTGAATCCTACACATTTTAGTAGAAAAACTTGAGTGAGAGTTAAATAACTCCAAGGAAAAAGAGGTTAATTGAGAGTGGCAGGCAAAATTAGGAATGTCCCAGGAAATAAATTAGGTCAGTGAAGCAAATGTAGAGTTGTTAGACCTAATTCACAGTAAGTTTCTTTCAGGAAGACCTCTGTACAGTAAAAGCAGAGCCCAATGAAAACCCAATGAAAATGGAAGCTTTTACGAGTAATAATAAGATGAGACATTGGTCTGAGAAGTTGGACTCAAATCTTCAAAACACAGTGCACAACATTCATGACAAATCTCTTTCTCATAGACTAGGAGGTTGTACATTACGAGAAAAAAAAAAATAGATCCACACACTTGTGTTTTTGAAAGGTTTTTCTCTTGAGGTTCATATTTAAAGACAATGCCTAAAACTGTCAATATTATGTCATAGTGGTCTATCACATGCATATTTACAGATAACAGTTACTAGTTTTCTCATTAGCTGTTGTTACATAATGTTCTAAGAGAAGATTAGTAGAGATTTAATTGAAAACCAGGACTCATTACTGAGAGATAGTGTGCAAAGAATACATATCCACAGTTCTACTGTTTAAAACTGAAAATTATGCTTTATCGTCTCTCTTAATTTAGCGGCTAGATTCAGAAGACGCAAAGTTGAAAGTTTGTCTCAACAAAACAGTAAGCGGAAATCTGGAGTCCTATATCAACAATAAAATTTAAAGCAAACAAAACTATCTGCTGTGATACTGAATATGGACTAAATTAAGTATGTCTGTACAGTGCGATAATGAGACATTTTGGCACCTGAGATGCTGCCTCAGTTAGTCCTCTGCCTCCTGCCTGCTGCTGAAGCTTCCTCCTACAGACCTGCTCACTCCAGACAGAGGAGCTGCAGCAGCACCAGCAACCGAAGTGGTCTAATTCCTGTTCTGACTGAAAAAAATTAAAGATTATTAATTTGAATAAGTACCTGCTGCATAATGGTAGTTGTGTGAGATGTTTTACAGTTTTACATAATGGGCAAGGGAAGCCGTGGATATATCCAGTGTATCTTGGCAGAGTTCTCTATGATTCATGAGAGAAATGAGAAGGATGAGAGCTGCCAGGCTTAAAAGTTCTAATATCACTAAAGCCCAGGGGACTCTACTTAAGAGCACTGACAGAGGCGCACAGAATGATTCCAAGGTCAGCCAGATCACTTGGAAGACTTGACTTTTGGGATTTGTTATCTTATCTTTTGAATTACTAATGAAGTTCATATGCAGAGAACATGAACTTCTCCTGCATTAATTTTTTTATGTAGCAATTTTGTATTTGAAAATACAGTTTTATATATTTGCTTCTCTGACTTTAAAACTTCTCTTTTATCTCACAGATGGCCAATGTCTATGAAATATTAATGCTAATAGTAATATAAATAATGAATTAAACAATGAAAGCTTTGGCTTAAAAAGTCTAACTCTTACATGAGTACAGACCTAAAGGTGCACATGAAGACAGGAATGCATCATTATTTCTTCTGAGTAAAGAATTGCCTGTTTGTAAATCAAACATAATCTTGTTACTTTTTGTCTCTACTTGGGGCACAAATGGTAACTACTTAACAAGGTGAACTCCCTGTCTAGTCTCTCCCAATATTTGTTACTCTAATTTATCTTAGCAGAGAGAACATAAATTCCCTGAGCGGCTGAGCTAAGCCCTGGTTTTGCTGCAGGCTCATGATCTTGCATTCTTTGTGTCACTCCTAATGCCTTCAGAGTGTGTGCAAAGGAAGCGGTTCAGACCCCATAACTCTGTATCTGAAGAAAAGCAATTTAATATTTTTCAGTTTCACTTACTAGTTCCTGCTCTGATGACAGCCTTGCTGTACATCTTACAGTTTTAACAACCTTTCCTTTCTTTTTGTTGTTGCTTAGGTATAAGATGACGATGTAGTTTTCCATAACATGCTGTTTCCTTGCAATATTCTCACTCACTAGGGTAGCTCTCTATTGATTATTTATTTTTGGAAGAACCTTAGCACAGTCCTATACTGTGAGCCCTTGTCTCCTGAGAGATTACTTAATAAAGTCTGTGAACCTTCATGAAAGAATACAACACCTGAAAGTAGAATTAGACTTTGAATTGAGGTGTGCCTGTGCAGTACATATTCAACCTTACAATATGGAGTGGTAAAAAGCTCTTTTTAATCATGCTATTTTTTCAGGTTACATTTGCCTGAAAATGATTGGCCATCTTCAAGTCTTGCTGTTAAGGTACCATAAACCATCTGGAAAATGGATGCATTTACTTCTCTGGAAGCCCTCTGTGTTAAACAGCCATGATGGCAAGTTTAGGCAAAGTCCACAGTGGATATGCCTCGACTTCAGAGAAACAAGCTCAGATTAGAGAGTTTATTTTCTTGGTTGACTGGTTAACTTCTTTGAGTTGAACAGGCAAAAGGTAAACCCTGACCCTCATCCCTAAGGTTTTGCTTATTTATCCTGGCGAAGCCCCTGTGCTTGGTGGTCATTATGTAAGTCTGGATTTAAATTTCTGGGATCATTAAGAAGGACCAGCTCAAGCCCCCATCAAGTATGCAAGGATAAGCCTGAGCTACCTGATGCTCAGTGACTTAATTTGCTTCCCTTGATCACAAAGATATCATTGCGTTGAAGACCAATCCTTTACTGAAAGGAGAAAAAATAACTATTAAATACAAGACTGCCCCTTCTCCATACTTTAGGTAACTATTCACAGTTCTCCTCTCTAGGTCCTTGGTAAGACAACTGTTAGGGCACCTGACTGTTTCCCAGCTTCTGCAATAGCAGCTTCTTTCTAATTTGAGACTGTCAAATCCCATGGGTTTTTCTGTTTACCCTGCAGGGCAGAAGGGTTTCACCCCAGGCAGAGCTGCTCTGCAGCACCAGCTGCCTTTCCAGCCCATCCCACTCAGTGCTCAGAGGCCATCCCAGGGCCCACCACACCTTTGCTAACAAGTTTGGCTCCATAGTGATTTCTGCACTGTGAAAATGAATGAAATGAGTACACAGGTTTTTTCACCTATAAGAAACCCCCTATGCAGACTCTCTCACCTAGTTGTCTTTCTAAACCTGTGGCATTTGGAGCCCAATGTGGCAAGTGATTGATATAATGGAGGGCAAAGAGTCAATATGCATTCAGATGTAGTTAGCTGCCCCACATTTCTATGCCTTCATAAAATTACTAAATCTTCCCCAACATTGTAAGATATCTTATTCTTCAATTTATCATAATAGAACATATATAAGTTGAATATGTCTCAGGCCTGCCTGTTGACTCATTTTCATTTTCTTTCTCTCCAGGAGAAACCAACAGATCAATGCTTCCATTTTGGTTACATCACACCTGGAGCCCTTGGGAGAAAGACGGGCGTGCATCTTCCCTTTGGCATCAGCCACTCTGCTTATACTAGCACACTTTGAATGACTCCTCTGTGCAGATGGCTGTTTTGTGGGAGACAGAATACAAAGAGACATTCATATTAACAATCCTGCTGGCATTTGTGAAAGAATGCGGACATTGTGTGCCAGCTACAGTGCTTCTTAAGGGTCACTAAGGAGAACTTCTGAGTCACTGTACCTTAGATTAAAATGAGACTACGTATTTTTCCTATATATTATATAGTAATATGAAAAGAAAACCAAAAGAAAGGAATCTAGGGCCCTCTTTCAGGCTATTATCAAACTTACTGCATTGTCAAAGCAAAAGTGTCCCATACACCTTAAGAGCACATTCTTCCTTTAAGAAAGGTCTGATAGAGTCAGTTAGGTGAGATGAATTTAGAAATAGCTAACATTGTAACCAACACAGAGTCCTATAACTGATCTACCCAGCAGCAACGAGGTAAGAAAATTAGCATCATGGAGCCATCCAGACTGATCCATTTGAATTACTGATATTTCTGCATTCAGCAACATTAAAAATTCTGGAAGGGCATTTGTGAGTTAGCATGAGTTTTTTTGTGTGATGCCATAAATCGTTGGGGGAGATTAAAAAAGTCGTAACAGCTGCTGGATAGCAAAATATGCCTCTTCCTGAAGATATATTAATGTATTTTTATATGTTAGCTCTCCAGCACAGAGCTACCAAGATAAGCAGGGGACTGGAGCATCTCCCTTATAAGGAAAGGCTGAAAAACTTGGGTTTGTTCAGCCTGGAGAAGAGAAGACTGAGGGGGGATCTCATCAATATTTATAAATATCTAAAGGGTGGGTGTCAGGACAATGGGACTGGACTCTTTTCAGTGGTGCCCAACGACAGGACAAGCGGCAATGGGCACAAACTGGAACACAGGAAGTTCCACCTCAATATGAAGAAAAACTTCTTTCCTGTGAGGGTGACAGAGCAGTGGCACAGGCTGCCTGGGGAGGTTGTGGAGTCCCCCTTGCCTAGAGACATTCAAAACCTGCCTGGACACATTCCTGTGCCCCCTGCTCTGGGTGTCCCTGCTCAAGCAGGGGGGTTGGACGAGACGATCTCCAGAGGTCTCTTCCAACCCCTCCCATTCTGTGATTCTTGATTCTGTGGTTTTTCTCCGATGCTCAGCTTGGGACAGAACAGGTGAGTGTCCAGATCTGGGTGGGAGTGTTTGTCAACAAACTTACATCACATTCACCCTACTGCTGTCTGAGTACAAATGGATGCCACATTACTGTGACAAATATTGCAGAGAATGAAGAGATTGCTATTCTCTTGGAAAAATAATACACATGATCTGCACACCTTGCAAAATCCATCTCGTCTCTTTTAATATTAACATTTGGGGAGCTGGTATAACACAACCAACACCAAAGTACCATCTCAAATCGAGAAAAGAAGAGAAAAGTTGTGCAACAGATGGCTTTTTGTATGAGCAGAGAGTGCACTGTGAGTTTCTAGAGCTTCATCTTAAGATAGAAAGCACCTATATTCTAATGAGCTACAGGAAGAAGAGAGTCCTCTGGGTCTTTATTCTTTTTCATGTTATTAAAATAAAAAATTTTTGTTCATTCAAATGTGAGCATTTAGCAACTCTGGAATTTTTACTGCTGGAATGAGAATTAACAGATTTTGGATAGGTTTAAAATTATTTAATGTTCATCACCATGACTTGAACTCATATGTTTTATTGAAATAGTGATATTTAGTGGAATCCTGTTCCCCTTTAAATCAGCTGCCAAATTCCTGCTGCTTTATTAGGGCCAGGGTTTCACTCACAGATTTTAAAATGTAGACTTTGATTTTGCACATCGTCTCTAAAAAATTACACTGATTATCTAGTAATGATTTTATTTAAATAATGAGATCTCTCCTCTGAAGTCGTAGGACAATTTATTTGCATTTTGAATTAAATTGTGACTGAGATAGTTGAGATAATTGTGCTTGCTGAAACACCCAAGGAATATAAAGATATCCGTACAAAACTTGAATGAAATACAATTACAATTATCAGAAAGATTATAATTTGAAGCTTTTCAGCAGCTTTCATGATAATGTCCTCCTATTCAATCAAATATTAGGTCCTCAGCAATACTAACATTTTCTCTGGTCATTCATCAACCCTGATACTTGTAGGTAGCTTCTGCAACACCTAATACATATTCCATAACATACGGATTTCTCTTTGGGCCTCCATTTCTCATGGACCACAGATCAGAGGAAGCCAAAGTGAAACATATGCATCCCAGCTTTGTTTAAGCAATCTGTTGTAGGCTATGTAGAAACTTCCATTTTCTGTCTCCTTATTCAATTATAAACTCTGGCAAAGTAGAGTACAACTACAAACTGAGGTGTGTCATACAGGCCAAGGCCTTTTCCTTTCCAAGGCATAGGATGTACCTCTGTTTAAGTACTTGGCCAAAGGAGTTTGAAGCTCTGTTTGAAGCTACATAAACCATTGTCACAGTCTGGGAGGAGGGTGGGGTTATCCCAGGGAGCTGCCAGGAACAGTCATAAAAGATGGATACTGGAAGGGGTGACCATGGCAGAAAAGCATGGCACCAAACCAACCGAGAACCCTGTGGTTTGATGGCAGCTCTAACTCACCATCTTGGGCCTTTTGTTTCCTTTCTGGTCTCATTCCTGTCCATCATAGTCTCCAGCTAACTTTTTTTCTGTAGGAAGCTGGACAGAACTGATAATCTATAGCAACATATCAGACTTCTACAGTGATATTTTTCACTACATGCAAATGCTAAGTAATTTTTCTTGACGTATTTGACAGTGATAGGTAGTTTCAATACAACAACTTGAAGTTATGCCTTTTCTAAGTTATTCTTATAATTTGTTAGCTTTTCATACACAAGCGGCTGCTCTTCCCAGTGGGAGAACTTATACCCACCTCGTCCACACACACATTCAGCTCTACTTTGTTTAAAAGGTAGCTAGGATATACATGAAGCTGGCTTTGCAGAGGTGGTCCTGAATCTCTCACTGAATCTCCACTGCAGTGCTGTGGAGCAGTGTAGATCTGTTTTTGTGGAACAAGGATAAGGATTGGGATCTGAAAGAATTATTGCTGTGAGAGAATTTGCCTGCCCTGGAACTCAGAAAATGCCAGGCACCTCAAAACGAGTAAGGCAGTTTGATGCTTTGGTGGGTGTACTGTTAGACCCAGGCCAAAGATTAGTGGGATTTGTTGAAGTACTCTTTCAGTATAATATTTTGGAACTATAAAATTATATACAATTTACAAGCTATATATTGAGCTGTCAAGCTGTGCACGCTGTTAGCCTACATAATGGCAGGATTGCTTGTAATCTTGTCCCTTCTCTCTTATTGCCTCTCAGTGTCTGTAAACGTATTTGTTATGTCTTGGCCTTAATTATCGTCTGATTCTGTATGAACTGTGAAGCACTGTGCCCGTTGTATGACACTGATTTCGGTTAAGTTCTCCAGAGTGCAAAGGTCTGCCTGCAGGGAGGAGAGTGAAGGACGATAACCCTTTAAAGGGAGAGACCTCATTTATCTCTGCACCCTGTGAATTCAAAAACCCTCCAAGATACTCTCTGCCAGCCAGTTTATGGCACAGTTTTAGAGTAAGCAGTCTCTCAGCTACAGGATAACTCCTCTTTTCTGTGATGACTGCTCCTGATCCAACTGCATTTGGGACCTGAGATGGGTGCTCATGCTCCCTCCACAGCACAGTGAGGCAGGTGAGTGTCTTTGATAATCTTGAGGAGGAGATCATGCTGTCAAAGTTTATGCACATAAACTGAGCAGACAAGATCTTCTTCTCCACAGAACAGCTAGGAATTATGGTATTCTTTTTAGTAGGACTAATCTGCCTGCATCCAACAGACTGGCTTTGCCTTCACTGTGTCTGCGTGAGTAGGTTTGCTTTTTCAACCCATGATCAGAGGAGATAAAGTTAATGCTGTTGTCTCTACAGGGAGAGAAGCCATGGAAATGTTTTCGGCTTTACTAGGATAGAGGGACATAAGACTATTTAAGCTTGACTCAACCCCACTGTTGTCCATAGGAGAAACTCCAAACCCCTGCAGTCTACCATGAGGCTACTTTTTTTTCCCCTTTTCCTCCCACCTGTAATCTCTGACAGCTCAAAGTAAGAGCTGCCATTCAGGATTTCAGATGTTTTAAAATTGCTGACTTTAGAAACTCTTTATGCTTGATCCTGGTGCCTCTGAGCTGTCAGTGAAGCCTGAAGTCTTTATGTACCTATTAATCCCCAGACCTATTAATCAGTGTTATATTGGTAAACACCAGGTGCTACTAAGGGAGTAACCTGACTTGCTACCAACAATGCCTTTCACTGTACGATCGTGTTGCATATAAATAAAATGTGGCAGGAGAAACTAGGCTGGGTCACAGTCAACTGCCCCATAGCCTTACACAATATTGATAAGCTGGCATCACAGAACCTGTAAAAAGTTTTAGATTGAACTTTTTTGTCAGGTTCCAGGTGCAAAGCACTCCGAATGACACCAGCAGCTTAATCTTAAGAGCTCTGCTTCTGTACATAGGGGTGAGAAACAATCAGATAACTTACAGAGCATAGTACATTACTGAAAAGTAGGGCTCGCTTCATTTCAGGAAGTATTTTAATACATAGGAGGCACCACCATTTTCACTACCAACAATTTCATTTCCAATGTCTCTTACTAGTAGAAGCTGGGTTTGAAATTGCTGCATTTGTCTCAGAAGGCATATACTGAAAGGGTGAATGGAGCAGAAGGATTGGGATAGATGAGAAGAATGTGTGGGCAGGCAATTGTTTATTTTTTTTCCATACGTGTAGCTTTTCTTTCCAGTAGAGGCTAAGCTTTAAAACTTCAAGATAGTATTTCTACCTGGAAATAGGTTGGTTAAAGATAAATATTTCTGAGGAATGTCCCCCTTCTTCCATCCCTGTGATTTGTCCTGGCTCAAGCTGCCACTTCTGCTTTACATTCTGTGCTGCGAGGTACAGTACAGAGCTGCGGCAATTGTGGGTGCTCGTCTTTCAGTCAAGCCAGTGTAAATGAAGCTGTCAGCAATGAGAACAGAGATTTCTGCTAGAAATTAAATAAGAAAGCCTATGCTAAAATGCATTGATCCTACTATTTCATGGATCTTAATGTTATTCATACATTTTCTTTCTACACTACAGCCTCAAATTAATATTAAAAAAATGTCAGAAACATGTAGGGTTGCTGATACTGTACAGAAATTGTGAAAGGCTCTTCAAAAGTTAGTGTTGTCTGAGCTCTCAATATTTAATGTGCACTGAACTTAAACTATGCTTTCATTTTCTGTGTCCTTAATAGGTTTATTACACCTCAGCTGTAATGTTTCTGAGAGGAA
Organism: Phalacrocorax aristotelis; assembly: GCF_949628215.1. NCBI lineage: Eukaryota > Metazoa > Chordata > Aves > Suliformes > Phalacrocoracidae > Phalacrocorax > Phalacrocorax aristotelis. The sequence goes on along the minus strand of NC_134278.1, from coordinate 25,858,249 downwards.
CCTTTGTCTCTACTGCTCCCTAGGTGAGTTCACACATCTGTCTGGTGTGAATTCTGCTCACTCTTGTTCCACCCTCATTTTGTGCCTTAAGTGTTCTCACCTTGAAAAGGTGCAATTCACATATCAGCCTGGTGCTTCAGGCAGCGACAGATTCTGCAACGAAGAAATATTACAAATTCCTAGGCCTGCATGCCTCATCCATACTTTTGTCCTTCTTTTCTCTTGTCTTTCTTAATTTTGTTCTTGTGCTGGTTTTGGCTGGGATAGAGTTCATTTCCATCATAGCAGCTAATATGGGGCTGCGTTTTGGATTTGTTCTAAAAACAGTGTTGATAACACAGGGATGTTTTCATTACTGCTGAGCAGTCCTTACACAGAGTCAAGGCCTTTTCTGCTTCTCACCCCACCCCAGCAGCGAGCAGGCTGGGGATGTACAAGAAACCGGGAGGGGACACAGCTGGGACAGAGGACCCCAACTGACCAGAGGGATATCCCACACCATGTGCCATCATGCTCAGCATATAAAGCTGGGTGAAGAAGAAGGAAGGGGGGACATTTTTGAGTAATGGTGTTTGTCTTCCCAAGTAACCGTTACACGTGATGGAGCCCTGCTTTCCTGGAGATGGCTGAACACCTGCCTGCCCATGGGAAGGAGTGAATGAATTCCTTGTTTTGCTTTGCTTGCGTGTGCAGCTTTTGCTTTACTTATTAAACTGTCTTTATCTCAACCCATGATTTTTCTCATTTTTACTGTCCTGATTCTCTCCCCTATTCCACTGCAGGGAGTGAGCAAACAGCTGTGTGGGGCAAATAAGCGAGCTGGGGTTAAACCATGACAGTCCTTTTATCCTTTTCTGAGGTTGTTGGGTGTTGTTGTTGTTGTTGTTGTTGTTGTTGTTGTTGTTGTTGTTGTTGTTGTTGTTCCCTTTTCCCGGAATCCTTTTTCTGGCTAATACCAACTCAGATACTGAATCTGGTGCTGAAAATTTTATTTTATAGAACTACTATTTAGTTTATATAACAGCTTAAGGAAAAAAAGAACCCACAAGGAAAATAATAATTATTATACAAAAGCATGAAATACTTCAAGGCCCTGCTTTACAAACTATAAAGAACTCTGCATGTCTTTCACAAGATGCTGGGATTGCTTCTGTATTTATTAAAAACCTTTCTTTCGCATTAATAATTTATTTGCATGGTATATAAATATACCATTTGAGATTAGAACCACACTTCCCCATGTACATACCTGTATTATGAAGGGGTCTTTCCCCTAAAGGCATTATACTCTGAATCAGGAGAGTCACATAATGTGTATAATAGATGTGAGGACCTCTATTTAGCAATATTTTAGGGACATCAGTGTTGGTAGCTCTAAGTTCAGGTGGTTGTTGGTGGTAGTGTCTGACCTTGCTGAGAGGATATATGCTAGTCACACCTTTTATTCAGGAGAAACATGAAAACAATTACAAAATGTCTTTTTGTAATGACAGAGATCAAAACCCTGAACATAGAGAAGCTTGTTGAAGACATAGACACACTGACTGAAAACACGAGTCGGAGGCATTGATTTGGGTGCATGTTTCTAAGAATGTCTGTAAAGAACCAGATGTCTGCATGCCAAAAGAGAAGTAGAGGGCGTAGCGCTGGGAAGAACGCTTATTTTGGAGTAAATGGAAAAGCTAGTTGCCTTGCAAAGCAGTTTCACTCTTTTTCTTCTTGTTGGTTTCAGACACTTTGTGTACATTTATTGCAAAAGAAACTGGGATTAAGCAAAATAATATTTGACTAAATTTAAAAAAAAAAAAAAGAAAAAAGAACTCAGTAAAGCTGGATGCATCATTTGTCCTTTTTGAGGAAACAGGACAGGTTGGTTCAGATGGGCCAGAGCTTCTGTCATTGCTATTCTTGAAATTTAAATTTGAATCCTTTAAAACAAATTCAGAGAGAAAGAGGTGAGAGGGAAGGCAGAAAAGCAAAGCTAAAACCTGCCACTTTGGTTCCCTATGCTGTCTTTCCCAAGCAATGTGGCAAAGGACACATTTTCTCTGAAACCTGGGAACAGCCAGGCAGAGTAAAGCATTAGTTATCAGCTGTTGAAAGATATTCCTGGCCACATTTGATCCTTTTGTTTTTGTATAAAACATCTAGATTTCATTGTTATGTTGCCTTTAATGTTTGTTAAATTTCAGAATCTTTTCAGAATGAAGAAGATCTGGGTTATGCTTCCTGAGAAAATTGCAAGTATGAAAACCTGGCCAGCAGTCTTACAGAAGAAAGAACTTTGACGGGACAAAGAGGTAAATACTTAGAAATCAGAAATAGGGAACAATTGTTTTAGGAAGGAAACTTGCAAGCTATATGTATACTACAAAGCTGTTTCTAGTCAAACTTTGTTATTAGGAAAACAAACAATGTGTACTTTGTCCCACAATAACTATGACATGAAAGGTCTACCTCAACCTGAACTATTCAGCACGTTTCTCTGGGTAGAGAGCACCTGCCACTCCAGTGGCTGGCTTAACTATACCAGGAGAAAAAAAACAGATATTGCTTTTGCTGGTGGCAGCCATGTTTCCATTAGAAGGATTTCGCAATGTACTTCCATCTGAATAGTTCTGCTTTACTGGAACAACTCTTGTCCTGGAAACCAAGCCAGTGGAAGACTTTCCATAAAAGGGGAGGGAAAAATGGAGAAGATATTATTAGAAAGAGTGGGAGGTTGAAAAGAGAAGATGAAAACAAATTTCATAAATTAGATAAGGGAGACAGCTAAAGTCAGAAAAATTTCAGTGCTTTCACTCACCCTTATCCATTCAAAAATTGTCACTCAAAGAGCTGCACATAACGTGACAGCTATTCTCTGCCCTCAGACCATCTATTTGCCTTCCATAATGATGACTGTAGTCCCAGCACATAATGACCAGATTTTTTCCCTACCCGTTATGACAGCCTGACAATTTGCAGTCAGTTATATTTCCTTCTCAAAGGCACCCCTAAACTTTAAAGACTTGCTTGAGGAGCATTATTCCAATAGAAAAAGCAACAGCTATAAATAAATTTAAAATTTTTTAAGAAAATGGCCAAATGGACAAACTGCATTTCTTCAGCATCAACTGTCAGCATATAGTCAAGCTTGGTATCTATTTACCATTTTATAGGCTACGTTAATGCATTAATATTTATTTTTGCTACATTATTGCATGCTTCAGAATTGTAACAGATGATGGCAGCAAGTATTATGTTTATGTCTGAAAAGTAATTTCTACAGTAGCTCTTGGTCTGTAAACAGAACTTGTTCTTTAAGGTATTTATTTCAAAGTCAATGCAAATATCCAAGTGAATATAGGATGTAGAGAATGAATGATTGATTAATAATGAAAATGCATGTCTCTGCTATATGCAGTAAAAAAAAAAAAAAAAATAGTAGTATGTTTAACAATAGATCTTTCTCAAGGTTGAGATTCCCAGAAATAACTAAGAGACTTAGGATAAATCCCATTGACTGTCAGTGGAACTCAAGCTCCTAAATCCTACACCAAATCAATCAATTTTATTTATACTGTGATCCACTTCTTTTAGGCAAAGGAAAAGTAAAAGGACATTTTCTTATGTCAGTCAAACACTCCTCTGTTTTCTGCTGTTTCCATAAGTACATTTTCTAGACTTTAATTACTGTTTTCCTTTTTCTAATAAAAAAATGGTGAAAGCTATTCCAGTGCAGTTACTGGACCTTGATTGCTTCATTGGTTTCCATTGGCCACAAGGTGAGAATTAATTTCAAAGCAGCAGTACATGGACTTTCTTGAAAGAAAATATGCACACTGGAAACTGAGGGAGGTAATTTTTCTTTTAACCAGAAAACCTTTGAAGGATGGATGAACTGAAAGTAAGAGCAGGAGAAAATTATGGTTTGGGGTTTGGGTTTGTTTTTTTTTTTTCTTCCTTAAAACCACAGGAGAAATAATCTTAATTTTCCAGAAGACAGGATTTTCTTAATGCTCATGATCTGAATTAGTTTTATTGTCTGTTTGATTGAAGTATGCAACATTAACTTTACTGTGCTAAAATTGAATAACCACCAAATACCCAGCGCACTGTATTGCAAACTTGAGCATACCATAGGAAGAAGAAAGTGTTATGGTGGTTTCTAACCAATGTGCATGGATTTATCAAAAAAGATTATGAGAAATTTTAGGCAGTATGAAAGACTGTTTAATAGATGTTGATTATGTATGTACTGAGGGATCAACATCAGCTCACAAAATCGGTTTGGAAAACAAGAATCTAATGGATTTCAGGCAGACATCACTGCCCAGCATTATACATGACTGGGACCCTGAGGCACAGTCTTAAAATATTTCCAAGAACTGCACCTTTCTGTTTGGGTTCTGCCACATTCCTTCTGTATTTCCACATACAAATAATTCAAAATTTGTTGTCTTTCCCATCCATTTAGATGATAAGGTCTTTGAGACAAAGAATACCACTCTACCCTCTACTCCCACCCCTGCACAGAAGCTAGTAAAACATGGCGGCTCTGGTCTCATTAAGGACTTCAAACAATGTCAGTAGTGGAGTTTTGCCATATGACCCCTCATTTCAAGACAGACCTCGACCCCAAAGAAAACAGGTATTTTATATACACCTGCCACCATTTGTTGCAACATTGTGTGATCACTTATATATCCAGCAGTCTCCCAGCTCTTCTAGTTAGAATACACCAAGACCTTTTAGAATGAAAGGACTATTTTGGGGAAACCATTCCAGTTTGCTAACCATCTAGAAGATATTCATAGAATCACAGAATGGTTTGGGTTGGAAGGGATCTTTATCTAGCCCTGCCCATAGGCAGGGACTTCTTCCACTAGATCAGGTTGCTCAAAACTCCATCCAACCTGACATTGAACACTTCCAATGATGAGGCATCCACAACTTCTCTGGGCAACCTGTTCTAGTGTCTCACCACCTTCATCATAAAAAATTTCTTCCTTATGGCCAATCTAAACATACTCTCTTTCAGTTTCATCCATTGTCCCTTGTTCTGTCACTACAGGCCTTGGTAAAGTGTCTTCCTCCATCTTTCTTATAAGCCCCCTTTATATATTGAAAGGCCACGATAATGTTTCCCCAGAGCCTTTTCTTCTCCAGGCTGAACAACCTCAGCTCTCTCAGTTTCTGTCCATAGGAGAGGTGTTCCAACCCTCTGATCATTCTTGTGGCCCTCCTTTGGACCCGCTCCAACAGGTCCTTGTCTTTCTTGTGCTGTGGACCACAGAGCTGGATGAAGTACTGAAGGTGGAGTCTCATGAGAGTGGAGTAGAGGGGACAATCACCTCCCTCGGCCTGCTGACTAAGCTTGTTTTTAAGCAGCCCAGGATATGATTAGCTTTCTGGACTACAAGCACACATTGCCAGCTCATGTCTGATCTTTCATCCACCAGTAACCCCAAGTCCTTCTTTGCAGGATTGCTCTCAATCAGTTCACCCCCCTATCTGTACTGATATTGGGGATTGCCCTGACTCAGGTGTAAGGACTTTGCACTTGGCCTTGCTGAACCTCATGAAGTTCACACAGGCCCAATTCTCAAACCTGTCCGGGTCCCTCTGGATGGCATCCCTTCCCTCCAGTGAATCAACTGTACCACTCAACTTAGTGTCATCTGAAAACTTTCTGAGGGTGTACTCAATCCCACTGTCTATGTCATTTATGTAGATATTAAATAGTATTAGTCCTAGTAGGGACCCTTGAGGGATGCCAGTTGGTGATTTCCACTTGGACTATGAGCCATTGACTACAACTCTTTGGAAGCAGCCATCTAGCCAATTCCTTATTCATCAAACCCATATCTCTCCAACTTAGAGGTAAGAATGTTGGGGGTACTGTACCAAAATCCTTACAGAAGTCTTAGATCATATCTGTAGCTCTTCCTTTGTCCAGTGATGAAGTCACTCCATTGTAGAAGGCCATCAGATTAGTCAGGCACAATTGTCCCCTGGTGAAGTGATATTGAAGGATTTGGTTATTTAAGTGAAACTAGGACCAGAACTATTTGTGTGTATATGTTCCTGATATGTACTTGTAGCCTAAAGATCACAAAAATGCCAGAAGGCAAGGGTAGACAATGCTAGGCATATTCAATGCACCTGTTTCAAAAATTAAGCTAGTTTCTACAGATCATGTCTCTTACCCTCTTCTCCCTATATCTTCATTAATGCAAATGTGACATACAGAATCTCTCAAAATTAATTATAATGGATTGAGGCAAATCCCATTCCTGGCCCTGCCAAATAATAAAAATAACCACTATGTATGAAATCAGCAGGCTAATGATAAAGCTATACTATTAAAGGAAAAGAGCCTTAAAAAAGATTGGTGGCTTAGTCTAAAACCATACATTGCTTATAAAAATGAACTTAGTAGAGCATAGTGAAATAAGATGATAAACCTCTTCTATACTTCATGAGTATGACTAAGATTGCCTGTGAACTCTGTCCCATGGCTTCAAATGTATTCTTGGTCTAGATTCATGGTACATTTGATTTAATTATTCAGGCTGGGACCCTGACAGGATAATTCCTCTCTCCTTCAGATATTTTAAAATGGCACAAAATATACAATTCTCAAGTGAGAATACCAGGTGTAACAGAGGAAATTGAAGTTTGTGGGTTTCCTTCTTTACTGGCAGAGGTGTCATCAGAGAAGTGTCTACTGCATGTTAGATAGATCTCTCTCTCTTTGCCTTTTTGTTTTTTTAAATACTCCTAGGTTTTGTCAATGCACAGCAAGTAAGCAGAGGATCCTGGTCATGTTTTATTTACTTAAAAAACCAACTTCTCCTATCTTTTGATTTCAAATAAACCATCACTTTTTACTTTAAATATGTGTGGTAAGCAGTTACCTATAAAAACAAATTAATTTTTGGTCAACACCCTCTACTTATATTATTCAAAACACATTCAATATTTCTGAAACATAACCATATGTTATAAAATTAATTCAATTTTGAAATGCCTTATCATCTGGCATGTTTATCTTTGAGAGGATTTCCTACTTATTTTCCATACTACAGATGTTTTCTCTGAGTTGCAACATCTGGCACTTAGTAATTGGGTCTTTCCTTCAGGCAATAGTCATCCTTGGTCTGAAATTACAGTAAGTCTATATTAAGTTTTCTTATACTCTTGCTATTTTATATCTCTCTCCACTCTGTTATAACAGATGTTTGGATAGATTAATGGATGAGACCACGGCTGGCAGTTGCTCGTTCTATCTGCCAATTACCATTTCCTTCTGGATACACACAAGATTCACAAGAGGCAGTAGATCCTGCACAGTCCTGGTCTCCTGGTCAAAGTAAGCAAATTTGGGATCTCTCTGCTTCTCTTGTAATTTTTTTCCTTCTCCTTTTCCTTTTCCTTTTCTCCTTTCCCATTCCCTTTCCCTTTTATTTTTCCTTTCCTTTTTTCCTTTTCCTCTTTTCTCTTTCTTTTCTCTTTTCCCTTTCCCTATTTTTTTCCTTCCTTCCTTCCTTCCTTCCTTCCTTCCTTCCTTCCTTCCTTCCTTCCTTCCTTCCTTCCTTCCTTCCTTCCTTCCTTCCTTCCTTCCTTCCTTCCTTCCTTCCTTCCTTCCTTCCTTCCTTCCCTCCTTCCTTCCTTCCTTCCTTCGTCACATTTCCTTTCCTTTCTCTCTCTTTTTTCTTTTCTCTCTCTTCCTTCCCCCCTTCCCTCCTTCTCCCCTAGTTCTTCTCTTCTCTTCTCTTCTCTTCTCTTCTCTTCTCTTCTCTTCTCTTCTCTTCTCTTCTCTTCTCTTCTCTTCTCTTCTCTTCTCTTCTCTTCTCTTCTCTTCTCTTCTCTTCTCCTCTCCTCTCCTCTCCTCTCCTCTCCTCTTCTCTTCTCTTCTCTTCTCTTCTCTTCTCTTCTCTTCTCTTCTCTTCTCTTCTCTTCTCTTCTCTTCTCTTCTCTTCTCTTCTCTTCTCTTCTCTTCTCTTCTTCTCTTCTCTTCTTCTCCTCTCCTCTCATCTCCCCTCCCCTCCTCCCCTCTCCTCCTCCCCTCTCCTCTCCTCTCCTCCCTCTCCTCTCCTCTCCTCTCCTCTCCTCTCCTCTCCTCTCCTCTCCTCTCCTCTCCTCTCCTCTCCTCTCCTCTCCTCTCCTCTCCTCTCCTCTCCTCTCCTCTCCTCTCCTCTCCTCTCCTCTCCATGAATAGATTGCTGCAGTTACTATTAAAATTATTTCTTAGGAATCATACACTTTAGTTTTGAAAGTCTAAAATAGAAATATTTACCTCCATCCCAATGGAAGCAAACAAAGCAAATGCCATATGGAGCTCTCCAGTAGTTGATTAAGTATAATTGTTGCACAACAAATAATGCAAAGCACCTCCAGAAAGGGCAGCTCATCCTAATCATATAAGAAGTTTAAAAGTATGGTAGTTGGTGTGGTGTGGGAAGAAATATTATTTTTTAAATGGTAGAATTGAAAAGGTACAAAAGTAACTCATGAGGCTGGTCTAGGGAAAGGAATGAGCAATTTGAAACATTCAGTATGGGAGGTCCCTGCAGACGGTGGTCATTTAAAATTCAAGTGCTTTCACTAAGACTTCAGTAAATAAATCATTATATTGTCCCTTACTGATTCTACTTTAGTTATTGGTGTCTAGACATTTTATTACTGGCATAATACAGAAGCCCAGCTAAATAACACTTGAAATCCAAGCTAAAAACCGTAGTTTCCCACTAATTACTACTTGCAGTTGTTTGCTATTAAAGAACCAAAACAACTCTCTACCCCAATTCTAATCCCAGGAAAAAAAAATGTAATCTATTTCCTTGCATTGTTCCCATGTTCTCTGTGGACAATAAATGTCATTTTATTACTGTAAGCCCTTGAATTTTTCAAGAAAATTTGCAGTTTCAAATCATGCCTTTTCTATGTGCTGGCTAGGAGGTTTGACAAGCCACTCTTCTCACAGCCTTCCCTTTCCCTAAAAAGACGGTAAAAACCTTGCCACTATTGCTGACAGTAATGCAGAAAAGAAACCTTCTAATCAGCTGCCTGCAAGCCAGAACTTCTGTGGTCTGTTTACCATGCTCGACACATGAGCTCAGACTGTAAGATCATTTTTTCACTGTTCAAACTCAACTGGTCTTCTGAGACCTGATATGTGCCATGCTTTTCTGTGTTGCACTGTGAGACTGGGGAAAGAGAAAGAAGATGGAACAGCTAGAGGCAAGGCTAGGGAGGTGTGCAGAGCAAGTTGGCTGGGAATGCTTCAGTGTGGTGGGAAAATGCATATTACAAGTGAGCCAAAAAGCACCTTCCCTCCTGTATGTTTGAAGAGTAACATTTCTGTACTTAGCATAGTGATTCTCAGCTACATGTTGTCAAAACCTGAAGAAATAATGTAATGAACCATGTGGACATTTGAGTGTTGTTTTTATTCCACAGAGCTTGATGTGGAACATTGTTTTCATTTAAACCCCCAAATTTCATAAAATTCCATGTTCATGTTTTATCATTTTATACATCCAACACCCACACTCCCCTTTCTTACTACTGAAAGCAAAGTGCATCGTAACTCTTTTTCTTATTAAATTTTCCCCTAAAAAGTAGATGATAAGTATCCCTTATGGGATTTCTGCACAATTGCTGCTGTCTCCTTTCCCAAACCACATTTCAAAAAAAAGGGAAAGCTGAACATCCCATCTGAGACATATGTAGGACACTAAGGTGATATTTGTATGTGTAAACTAAACAGGGCCCATGTGTATCCTCTGGCAAACTTTATCTACATCCCAGCTATCAAACTTTTCCATCCTCCAGTGTGGTGTGATCCAACCAGCTCCTTGGGAATGGCTGCTCAGGGAGTGCTGCTGGTACATGCTGTGAGCACCTCAGGGAGTATTCGAACAGAATAATGGCATAAGAAATTCACCTTCAGGGCCAATGTCTGTGCCCTGACACTATTTTGTCTACAGATATAAAGCCTCCTTGTTTAGAGAGGAATAAGCCTTTAAAGACATGTCACAATTATGTATGACTCATGCAAAATAGGATTAGCTTGTAATTTACTTCTTTTTTTCTTTATGATTGAAATGTTTAGAATCGACACTGCAATCGCAAATAGCAGGGCCACAGCTGAAGTTGCTGTGCTTTTTTCAGGTGTTCAAGAATGAAAACATGTACAAATTTCACCGTATGTTTTACCCAGTTTCCTACAGTGTAGAAAAATATGCTAGTCCCTCTTCTCATAGATTCCTAGTTCTCACCTTGTATGATTTCAATTAATGTGTGTGGATATGGGTAAAAGAATACATATATTGATGAGCACCTGCTTTGATGAAAAAGTTACTTCAGAATAACTGGGGCTCTGCAAAACGTGTTGCCTTCTTTCATCATGACAGCTTCTTTTAGATAGAATTTTAAGATATAAAATTTATTTGACGCCATAGAAATTCATCTTTCCACACCCTGCTCATCATGGAATTGGATACATTTTTGCAGGTCTGTTGGTCTGAAACAAGAATATGATCCATGCATCTCCTTCTAGTATTGATGAAAAGGCTAAGGGAATTGAAGTAATCTAGCAAATAGTGACCTTGTCCTTTCAGAACTTCAAATTCATCGTTGCTGAGAAAGGCCATTGTCAGACCACGTAGCTTGGGCTGTGGGCAGTTAGCAGCTGAGATAAAGACGGTCTGTCCTGTAAGACTATTTTACAGGATACCTGCATAGCTAGGTAAAATTAAGCTATGTATGGTTTCATTAAGAAGTCCTAATCAATGTCTTAGGAACCTGGAGATGGTTCAACTTCAATTTGTTCCAAGAGTTCATATATTATGTGTTCTTATCCCCTACAAAATTTTACCAGCTTTCTGTTTGATCCTGACAATACATCCACTTACTCCAGTGGTTACTTTTCCTTCTGAACTGCTATCTTCCTTCCTTACCTCTTTTAGTCTGATTTAGGTATCTTTTCTACACAATCTACCAAAGACTATGGATAAATATAGAAGGAGGATAAATGTGCCTGACACCTGCAGGCTGCTGCTGTCATCAGGAAAAGTAGCTGCAGAAAGGATTTAGCAGGAGAGAGTAAATAATGACTAGAAGGATCCAAAGGAGAGGAAGAAAGAGAGGGCTTTGCCACAAGAGTATTTGGATTGTACGAAAGCATTCAAGCAGTTGCATCACCCCCTGCTTTGTATTGAGGCAAAGAATATATTCAGAAAATAAAAATATTTTTATTAGAGATAGAAACATTTATTTTACATTTCTGTTTTTCTTTATAAATGAATGGAGAATCTATGGCGGACAGCTAATTCCAACCAAGGAACTGAACATGCTAATCTCTCCAGCAGTGTAGATCCCAGTGATCATATGATAAAAATTTGGTAACAAAAATGATCAAGATTAGTAAATCATGGGAGGGCCAACTTAAATTCAAACTGAAAGTAGAAATTATATTTAGCAGCAGCCTTTCTACGATGCGTCAGATGGGAAGCCAGGTGGCTTAATAACAACACTTTACCTAGTTGTCCCCGATCTGACTTGCTTTTGCCTCGTTTTCTATCTCCCCTACCTCTGCAGGCCTATTTTGCAATACTGACATTGGGATTTACCTGCCACTTGAACGTGTGAAGTGATCTTTATTTCACATTCATTACTGAGGCTCAATTTCCAAATTCCATCTTCAAAAATACAGATGTGCTTGTCTCTGTGATGGAAATGTTACTCTCAATGTGCTTAGCTTTATAGCTAGAATGAGTTCAGCCTCTTAAAAAAAAAAGGAAAGCAACCTTTTCTTTCAAGTTTTGAAAATGAGAGCTGATCTGTCATTAGGTGGTGCGGATTCGGCATGCGATTCAAGGCATTTTGTCAACTTCACTCACAGAAGCCCTGAGTTCTTGTTATCTAGCATCCAATGTAGCCCTTCTCTGTTTCAGTGGCTTTCAGTCAAGTTTCATTATTCTCAGAAGTGTATTCAGTCAGATCATCTGCATCTCTTTTTATTCATCCCCTGAAGTTTCTGCAAGATGTAGACTTTAAAAGGAAATATATTTTATTACTAAATACCTACAAATAGGGGCACTCCCTCCTGCAAAATTTGTGTTCTAGTGAATTTTATACCATATGCATCACTGAAGCTTGAAAAATCTCCTTCAGTCAGGTCTCATCAGCGCAGGTAGTTTATTCAGCTGGATCACTTGTACGCCACTCAATTTTAGTGGCTTTAAAAGCTGCATGGATTAAAAGAATACTGTACTATTATATAGAGCTACTTTGAAAGAGTTTACTTTCAGCACCTGTTTTAGTCTACTGAATTTAATCTAATTATAATTAGAAACATTTTATTTTCATTCTATTTTATAATTGTTAGAAGCTGCAAATATTTTACAGTCCTACAAAGTAATGAGATACTGCTTATATTGAGATAAAAGTTATGTCCAAAGATGTCTCATTCAGTCATGAGGTTCACTGTAAATAACATCAGATAATATATTAAAATTTAAAAAATTCAATTTAAATCAGCTGATTCTTCCCAGTCCCCTTTCCCAGCAAAATTTGATGTGTTGCCTATTATCAGTTCTCCAAGTCAGAAACATTTCATTAACAGGATACCAACAAATAATGAATAGCCAGTACTATGGGCCAAAAAAAATTACTAAATATTGCAAATTAGTACACAACAGTCAAGCATATTCCCGACAACCTTCAATGCCCATTGATCAAAGGATGTAGGAAGCAAAAATAACAGGCTGTCTTACTAATATGTTTTGGAAGCAACAGAAGAGCAAAGAACTGGACCTAAAGAAACCTATTTTTGAAAAGGATAATTTGCCACCAGATTACTTAGTCTGTTACATTAGATAGCTAGTTCAATTTTCATTCACTTTTCATACTGCAGTTTTAAAGGCAACGCAATTTGGGACAAGAAAGGTATTTCAGTACAATATAACATATTTAAAAATATTCCTTTATAATGCAAAATATCAGGATGAAGATCTTGTGAGGTGAAGTGAAGCCTGGATACACGCATGTATGGTATGTATAGATCTCTGTATACACAGGTATACATAGATCACGTCTTAACATTTTATAATCTGGTAAAATGCATTAGCTACAGTAGAAAGAAATATTACTAGGGGCTTCATCCTTACTAAAGGATATGTTTGTATATATTGGTTTCTGCAAGACTACTAAAAAGATAATCTATTGGGAGTTGTGTTATTAACATTTAAACTTCCCAGAGAGACATTAGATAAAAAAATGCTACTAATGGTGATAAAGCCCATACATGATAGCTAGTTCTTATATGTAATAACCAAAAAGCTTTTTATCTGAAATCATCAGAGTTAGTATCTGTTTAGGTGCAATTTTACCAGTTTTAATTCTCAGAATATGTGGAAATGCAGGCAAATAGCTTATGGATATTAGACAGACATTTAAATAAAATAGATGCATACATAAGCTTTTGTTTTGTAACAAACCTTGGGCTATTAAAGAAACCTAGCTAGAGACATCAACAAAATCTATGTGGTTAAGGAGAGTAAAAACTGTACTGGAAGCTTTTATTTTTATTTTTGTTCTTTTAAGTGAAAGTCACAGAAACAGTGAAACAGTGAAACAGTGGAACCATCATCACAAGCAAGGGGTACAAATCCTGTATGGAGAGATTCCAGAACTAGTTAAATGAATAATTAATGGTGGGGAAGAAATATTAGGATGAAAGAACTCGAAATAAAAGGCAAAAAAACCAGATCAGCAAACAACACTACATTTTACAGGTCAAGAGATATAAGCATAGACAACACCTGTCAAAGATCAAACTGATTTCAGCCTTGTAAGAAAATTAAAACAGATAATAAGAACGCTTTACAGATATCAAGAAAAGAAAAAAGTCACACAGGTGAATATGATATAGAAAGGGCTAAACTACACACTACATACTTTGTGTTGAATTTCCAAAGCATAAAGTATAAGATAATGTAGATATGGGATAGAAGCTAAAATTTCTAGCTGTTTGCCAGTAGAACAGGCAAAAGAGGAGAAAGACATGATTGTATTAGTTGACAAATATGCAGCTACAGAAAGACTACAAATTACTAATGACATGCATTTTATAGAATTATAGAATAATAGAATAATTTAGGTTGGAAAAAACCTCTAAAATCGAGTCCAACTGTAAACATAACACTGCCAAGTCCACCACTAAACCACATCCCCAGGTGCCTTGTCTACATGTCTTTTAAATACCTCCAGGGATGATGACTCAACCACTTCCCTGGGCAGCCTGTTCCAATGCTTGACAACACTTTCAGTGTAGAAATTTTTCTTCATATCTAATCTAAACCTCCCCTGGTGCAATGTAAGGCCATTTCCTCTTTCCTATCACTTGCTACTTGGGAGAAGAGACCGACACCCACCTCACTACAGCCTCCTTTCAGGTAGCTGTAGAGAGTGATAAGGCCTCCCTTCAGCTCATTTTCTCCAGGCTAAACAACTCAAGTTCCCTTATTTCTAAAGAGAACAACAGTATTTGTAAATTATATTGATATATTTCTATTGAACATATGAAATAAAGTTACAGATGTTAAGGTACAAGATCATGGTGAGAACCAATTTTTAGTGCTCTATACAGGTCTAATCACACCTGTTCAGGATAGATAGATTCAAGTAGGCCTTTACAGAGCAGTACTGAAATCAGGCTGGGGGAAGAAAAAACTGTAAAATTACTCTGATAAAATGAAGTCTCTGATTCTTTCTTATGAATATATCAAGGGTGGCCGCAGTGTAACAAATGCCAAAAAAGAAGGGGATCTGAATGTCTAAATTTATTCCAGGTATTCAGATTAAAGTTTATAGTCACAGGAAGAATGAGAATGAGCAGAGGAAGTTTCAGATAAAATCTATGAACTTCAATGAAAATTACTTTCATACTTTTAATTTGCTTTCCACTAAAACTCAAAGTGAAATTTAAGGTGTTTGTCTGCCTACAGAGACCCAAACTGAGAGATTAACAGCTAAAGCAAATTTCTGCCATCTGCTCTAACAGTATACAAGCACAAGTGAGTAGGAAAAGGGATAGGACATCCTTTCTGCTTGGAGCTGAAGCAAATAGCCTATTTTTGGTGTGAGATTATATTTACAGCAAACTTGGGAAATCTGGAGGTTGAGGTGGGATATAAGCTTTGTGCACAGAGCTGTCTTGGGATTCAGTTTATCTGTAAGAGTAGGGAGGAATTCAAGAATATTCTGTAACAGTCAAAAGAAATCAGTACTACTAGGGAATTTTTCAACAGCATATATTCTGCTGTTTATGGAAGATGCTGTTTTTTCAAATTATTGTTTATAGGAATTGGATATTCTTAACTCCATAAGAAAAAATGGGTGGGCAAGGGATGAAATCTTGCATGTTAGGAAAATACCAGTAGAGACATAACTGCATTACTTGGGGACCAATTAAAAGTATGTATACTCCTTGCTCTATTTGATTCACCCCAGACATTAAACTTACCACTGCTTAGGTGAGTTCTCTGGCAAATTTTATAGGATATTGACTGTTTTAAGATTATGGACTTCTGAATATCTTCCAGAGATATGTTTCAGTTTGTGTAAACAATTACCACATAGGCAGAGGTATGGACTGGAATTTCCCAGATCCCAAATGTGGGCTAAATTCAGTGTTTGAGGTCTTGCATTCACACTTTTTCACATTTCTAAGAAATCAGTTTTGTCCTAAAAGGCCACAGGAAACCATTTTGATTCTCAAATCTGTGAAAAATATGTTCTCTGTTAATTCCCTATGGAAGTTCCAATAAAAAGCTCAACCGATGAATCTTAAAGAAACAAATAAAAGTCTCACTCCCTAATTCCTTATAGGCCTTCTATGTTTCAAACATTTGCTGTCAGCCTTGTAAGACACCTGCTGTGTCATTGATGAACATTTGTTTGATATTTCATTTATATGAGAGGATTATGAACAGTTTTCCCTTTGAATGAGAAGTCATCCTGTTAAAAAGACCAATCTGTGGGGTATTCACATACCCCAAAGTCAGATACATAACCTAGCTGGTCAGTTATCCTAGGCTTCCTATATAATCAGTGCAGAAAAACATAGTTTAATCTTTTCAGGGTTATTCAGAGCAGGGATTTGGTGTTTCAAGGGAGAACTCTGCCATAGTGATACTGATTATCCTGCAGCAGATGAGTGTCTGGATGCTGAAATTGGTATGTACATTCCCACAGTCGTATTTTAGTTTCGACAGAATGTTTTTCCATCAAAATTAGTTTGCTGAAATATTTCCAGTCAGTGTCAGCTGGCATATGTTTACAGCTAGAGCAAGTCAGCCACATACACTGTCTACTGGCACACATAGCTGTTATTCAGACTAACACTATGACATGAGTATTTAGCAGGGTGGTCTTAGTGCAGTGGCAAAGACATGCCTCAGTCATTGTCCTGGTTTTGGCTGGGATAGAATTAATTTTCTTCATAGTAGCAGGTATGGGGCTGTGTTTTGGATTTGTGCTGAAAACAGCATTCATAATACAGGGATATTTTTTTGTTACTGCTAAACAGTGCTTACACAGAGGCAAGGATTTTTTCAGCTCCCCATGCTCTGCCAGGTGCACAAGAAACTGGGGAGGGACACATCTGGGACAGATGACCCCAGCTGACCCAAGGGATATCCTACACCATATGATGCCATCCTCAGCATATAAAGCCAGGGGAAGAAGAAAGAAAGGGGATGTTCAGAGTGACGGCATTTGTCTTCCCAAGCAACCACTATGCTTGATGAAGCCCTGCTGTCTTGCAGATGGCTGATCAATGCATGCCTGCCTGCCCGTGGGGAGTAGTGAGTGAATTCTGTGGTTTGCTTTGCTTGCATGTGCAACTTTTGTTTTACCTATTAAACTGTCTTTA
This sequence comes from Phalacrocorax aristotelis, assembly GCF_949628215.1. Taxonomy (NCBI): domain Eukaryota; kingdom Metazoa; phylum Chordata; class Aves; order Suliformes; family Phalacrocoracidae; genus Phalacrocorax; species Phalacrocorax aristotelis. Next base: position 25,841,322 of record NC_134278.1, on the reverse strand, counting down.
TCTCAACCCATGAGTTTTCTCACTTTTACTCTTCTGATTCTCTCCCCCATCCCACCAGGGGGGAGTGAGCGAGCAGCTGGGTGGTGCTTAGTTGCCAGCCAGGTTAAACCACGACAGTCATCATCTGCTCCTCCAGTCCCCATGGCGGCTCTGTAGAATTTACAAGTTCTCTGCATATAGAAGCAATTCTGTGGATGCAAATGACTGTTGGAATGACCTGGAAGAATATTTTTTTAATTTAGATTTTTTTATTGACTAGAGCAATGGTGACTTCCTCATTACCACAGTGTAATTAATTACTTTTTCATATGAGAACAAGCAAAACAAACCTTAAAAATTATTTAATCTACAATGAAAACTTTCTTCACTTTAACTTACTTGAAGTCTTCTCTTAAAATAATTCTGATGGTCTGTAAAAATTTTTGTCACAAGAAAAGATTGATTTTTTTTTGTCGAAAAGAAGGATTGATTTTTCTAAGTTTTTCATTTTTCTTCAGCTTGAGCTGCTTGCCATATTTGACCTAAATTCATGAATAATTGCTCACTACATACCACTCCCCTCCCCCATTAAATGACACTTCTGGCCAGCTCTAATCAAATTGAGAAGAAGCAGCCTCACTCAAAAAAAAAAAAAAAAGACAAAAAGTATTAAATGCTGTGGTACTTCAGTTCCACAGAATCATTAAGTATGTGTATGGACCCACTGACTTCTGTAACACATGCTTGCAATGTATGATTAGGTCTTGAGCTGATTCAGGGCCCTTTACTTTGCAGAATGTAACTCTGGCACTTCTTTCTCCAATGCAAGAATATTTCACACAACAATACAAATCTTCCATTTCTTCTACTTACCTGAAAGTAATGGTTCTGCTTAAATAACAACTATTTTCTTTTTTCACACAGCTGTACCTTCCACTCTAATATTAGTTCGACATGGGGTGGCCCAAGTTGTCTTTTTTTTGTCAGAACAGTTTTTCTGAAATGAACCCCATTGCTACAGTCTCCATTCCAATCACTACTAGTGTCTGGGCGGCTCTTCCTCAATTTGTTGAATGTGTCTTTCACAGGATTCTCCAAGTTTCCCCATTATTTTTTTCTGTGGCATGTTCATAATGATATCTTGCATAATTCAACTTCTAACTCATCAGGCTTAGGGTTTCACTTGTCTTCCTAACTTTCCTCCCCATTTTGTAAGGTATTCCTTCTACAGCATGTTCAGAAAGTGCTTTTCCTCTCACTCTTCCCTTTCCTGTCTAGTTGCTCTTTCTTAAAACCATAATACGTCTGACCCTATGTTTGACTAGCCATGTTGCTTCTTCATGGAGGGATATCTAGATTTTCAAGCACATCCCTTTCTATAAAAGAGGAACTGGCTGACACCTTCTCTGGCATGAAATTCAAATATATATATAATTGTTAATGATAAAATCATAGAATCATAGAATAAATTGGGTGGAAGGGATGCCTGGAGGACATCTGGCTCAAACTCTAAATACTGCTATTGTTTATTGAAAACAGTAGGATCTATGATATTCCTGTTCACTCCATGTTCTGTGTCTCTGAGAATGAATAAAAGGGCAATTAAAACCATTTTCCAAATGTCATGCAGTACACTCTGTATTCTTTGATGATAACTGCAATCAACCTGAAGGAATTAAGTGTTTTGGATGTTCTAAGCTGTTTGATCTTGTTAAAAGGAGTGATGATAGGAAGATTTATCACAGTTAGGAACCAAGTACCCTCACAGAGTATTAAAGACAGCATATTATAACAGAGTTCTTCAAATGAGGGCATGTGTGAGCTGCATCATTTCAGAGCTACCCTTACTTTAGTTCATTTTTGATGATCTGGAATGGACTTTCTTTGAGAGGATCAACTGCCATTTCAGTTTGTAAATTGCTTGTGAGGAATGTATGATTTCTGATCCGGTTAATTGAAGGTCATGCCAATCATAAGGCTAATCTGAAAATAAATACAAAAAAAAGAAAAGCTTAGCAGTCCCAGTTAAAATGTGAAGTATCTGCAGTATGCTTAATTGTTACTGTTTGAAAATTGATCCTCATTCTTTTTTGAAGCAACATTTTTGTTCTAAATTAAGGATAATAATACTAGTTAATATTCTTTTCTCATTGACTAAATAAGAAATATGCACAGACTTGTTTGATCTTTGGCATATTGCTATGAAATGGAGCTGGATTTGAGATATGTGAGAGCCAGAGCAGACCAAAGAGAACTGCAGGCTAATCACATCCTTGTTAAGGCTGAGGGAAATTTACATATGACTTCACTTAGAACGATGAATTAGAGTCTGAATACTGTCTGAAGCCTTGTGTAGTGTATTGCTGGTGCATCTCAGCTGGGTAACACTTCTAAAATACAGCAACATGAATTAAAAGCTACAATGACATGTTTTTGTAGCATAAATAGGAGCTATTAGAATCAAAATTCCATTTCCTGTTTCAGTGGAAGGCTTGCATTGGCTGGTATCCCAAAGAGTAGGACAGCTTCTCAGACTGGGTAATATAGGTCACTGAGCTGCTGTGAAGAGCTCACTCAGTCTTCTGCAACATTTTTCATGTTCCTTGGAGGTGGTGACCGTTTCTGATTTTGTGTATGCATGGCTTTGTCCATGCTTATCTCATGGGCCCTCTATATGCACTATATACGCTATTAAAACATTATTAGTTTTTCAATAACAAAGTTCTTATGATACGTTTAGACTATATTAGGTCATCTTGTCCATCTCATGGTTAATGAAGAATTGTTTCCCCCACTGCATTTTCAATTTCTTTGACCAAACTACATTTAAATAGTTCAAGCCAAATGTTCTTCTGTTGTTCACACTGGGAGGTTTTAATTATTCCACATTACATTAATGTATGTGATGTGTATTACAACAAAAGCTTGCTATTTCACTATTTCTGTGAGTATGACTTTGTTTTCAGTGTTCAGGTATTCTTTTTTATATAGTATCCAAATTCATAAGAAGATAATAATCTCAAGGACAGTCTTTTTTTTGTCTTAAGTACTAAAAGCAAGATATTTAACTCTCATCTTTTCAGAAGAAAAACTTACCCTGATTCTCCCAGGCTACTGGGGCCAGGTTCAGAGTTTGGTAGCAATGCAACAGATGTTTCTAAATTCATTAAACAAGTCTGTGAATACCAAGTAACCTTTGCTTTTGATCTTACAGAAGCAGAGCACTTAATAAAATTTTCTCATATTGATCCAACAGCACAAGACTAAAAAATGATGTTAATCAAAATGAATCCAAGTGACTGGTCAAGAGCATGTGATCTTCTGTAGATCCTTAACCAGAGAACAGGGGAAAACACACAGTGCTTACTCATAAACTAGGTTTCTGGGACTGGCTGGAGTTGCATGAGATATATCAGACAGACAATGGTAAAGCAGAACACTGACCTATATTGCTGAAGTGTATTCCCCTATGCCTGCTCTTGTAAAGCATCAGAAAGCGTGGAACCTATGCATATTGTAGAGCTTACGCAGTGATGCACAGCTGTGCTTACGGGAGGAGAATCTCAAAGGAAACAGCCTCAGCTCCCTATATAGCTTGTAGTGTGCCTCAGGCAGCCCTTTGTGACCAGAAACTTAAGCACCAAACCACTTGATTCTTCAGTGGAGCCAGAAGGGGAAAGGGAGGGAGAAAAGCAGAAAAGTACAGAAGAATATGCAGCAAGGCCTATTTGCAAATCTTGCAAAGATTTTCCATGTCAAGGGATACTACTACTCAAAGGATAAAGAATTCTGGCCTATAGTATTTGATCAGACTCAAAATTAAGTGAAACTTTAGGTAGACGTTGAAATGTATTCCTCAGTGCTAATAAATTTCTAATAAGTTGGATATCAAACTGTATAAATCATACATGTAGTCTTGCTCCGTAATAGCACAAAACAAAGATTGAATATCATTTTTAGCATAGTCTTAAGGAAGAGATTGTTCTTTGTAAGCTCAGTTAGGTGGTTTTTTATGCATGAATCCATTATTCCAGCAGACTGGGTCTCACGACTGAGCATATCCAATGGATTCAAGTGTCAGAGTAGAATAGTCTCACACCTAATGCTTATAGAGATTTCCAATGAAGCTGACATTTGCTATTTTAAAATAATTTCACAATAGACGAAAACTCAGAGACAACATGGACTTAAAAAAGTAGTGGGAAGGCAAAGTACATTTCCATCCTGCTCAAAGGAACCAGTGTAAACTGGGAAAGGGACCCTGCACTACATATCCTCAGTGACCACATTTTGTGTACAAATATGTATGACTGAGTCCAGGAATCCCACAGCAGGGTGTGCTGTCTCTGCCTTGTTTCATTGTCTCAGAGAAGGCATCTTGCTATTTGCTCTCAGCCTTCAGGGAGGTCTTATTTCTGCACTCCTGCACATGGCTGCACCGAGCGATGTATAACCCAGAAAGTGAGACAGTTATGGAGAGATGCCCTTTGCAGGGGCCAGCAGGGAAAAAAAGAATGTCCACAGCATTAGCAGGGATAATGTTCAATCCCACCAGGCTAAGGCGATATTGTAGGTAAGGGATTAACCCAGAAAAGGATATTATTCCTTTAAAAATGGAGAAAGCAAAAGCTAATTAAAGTAAGTTGGAAAGGACTGTTTTAGCTCTGGAAAGCATTAGCAGTCAGAAAGTTTATTGCTGAAAGGTAAGTTCCTTAACTAAAAATAAGCTCTTCAATTAACCAAAAATATTTTAAAATTACAGAATTCATGAAAATGCTTAGACTTTCTGATTGTCCCTCCTTCCTAATGGCGAAGATGATCCTTTCATTCCTCTTTTCATCATCAAAGCAGACCTCTGCTGCATACCATCATTAAAGTGGCATCTTCCACTGAGAGAAAAAATTCTATTTGGTGAATGGAAATACTGACAGAGTGACAGCATGTCTAAAAACTTCACTGAATATTTTTGTCCTCTGTGAGCATGATCAATTGAATACAGGCACACATGTTTAGAAGTATGCCTGTGTTGATGATATTTATCTAGAAAATCTTCTGTGTTTAGCTCTGTAAACCCATTTTAAAAAATCACAGATCCTTTGTTTTCTGCACTATTCCCCTTGTCATCAGATTTTCTATAACATGGTCACATCCAGCAACAAAAGCTGATTCCAAAGGACTCAGATGTGCTGCTTTGACACAGACCAGCATTAGAGGCTACTCAGCAGCAGCAGCAGCTACCTTCCTCCCACTGTAAATCTGGTGGCCATTTGACTGCTTTCAACAAAAATACAAGGTGGGCAGAAACACATCATGCACAAGGGCTGTCGGAAAATGAGAGCTGTGAAGGCCAGGAGAAGACTTTTCATCTTTTTGATAGCAAGATTAGCATCTTGCATTCCTTAGAAGGTTTGTCAAGACATGCATGGGCTTTCCCAGTTGATAGACCAGAATAAACCTGTCTTATTCCTGGCATTGACATCCCAGGCTCTGTACTAGGATGCTGAACATTACTTTCTCTGGCCCAGCTGACCTAGCTATGAGGGAGCTTTCTTTAGTAGAGGAGTAGACAAACAGAAAGCTGAGAAAGATCATGTCACAGTCTGCTTCAGTTACATCCACTCCATTTATCATTGCTCGTATTACCCTGCACCTCCTCTAGAAGCTGCACCCAGCTCAGTCTTTTCCAGAATTATTTCTGGAATTCTGCATTAGACACAGATACTCACTGGTTTACATTTTAGTGAACTTTAATATATTGGGTACTTATTGTTTCTTCTTAAATGCCCCTTTTTATGCACATAAAAAATGTTTGTTTGTAGAACATGGCCAAGAAGAACAGTTTTCAGGACATCATTCCAGATGCATTAAACCATGCCATTTGGACTGTTCAGTACAAAAGGGAAATGTAATGGGCCTTAAACTTGGGTAAAAAGAGGAAAATTGTGACATAAACTTCTATATTAGGGAAGAAAATGTAGTAGTTTAATAGTTAAATATGTCAGACCTGAGGATAATATTACTAGATATTACGCTTCTTTTAAATAGAAATGCCTAGGCAAGAGGTCAGAAAAAAAATGTGTAATACCATTCATGCTCCTTTTTATTGATATACTTTTAAGAGCTAACTGAACCTGTCACATAGGGCTTCATCTGGTGCTCTTTGAAGTTAATGGAAATCACTGAATTGACTTAAGGCCACAGTTCAGGCCTATAATTGATCTAAATGAGGTGCTGATTAGCTATGTGTATTAATATCTTTACTTTACCTGCTCCCATTGCTGACACTACCATTTTACTGCATCTTCTCTTAAGCTAAATTCATAAACCCTTAGGAGAAATTACTGTTTTCTTTGACAGCAGAGCTACCTAGAAAATGCACAAGGGAAATATGAATTTTGGAAAAAGGAGCAAAGACTATTTCAAATATCTAAAATTTGGTGGGAAATTTTATAGGCTAGTCAATGAAAAGAAGAAAAAGTAAAAATATCCTGCAAAATGTTGGTTGTACAAATCACAAACATATAAACAAGGACTTTTGGAGGCTTTTCAAAATATTTTTCTTTTTTGACCTATCAAGCAACAGAGACAAATAACGTGAAGATGCATACCCTCGCACTAACAAATCCATTTTTACTGAAGATGATCTTCAAATATTTCTGAATGTTCGTAAGTTTCCCAAGCTAAAAAGTACAACACATTATTGTTAATTTAATAGATATGCATGTATTTTTTTTGTCAAGACTTCATAACAATGCCAAAGATACCAAGATTTGAATGTAACTAGTGGGCTGACATATCATTGTTTGAAATGAAATTTTCTTGCTTCTACTAACATTTTTGGAAAGGGGATGAAAAAACGTAAAATTTTAGATCTCTGCACAGATTGTCTCCACTAAACCCTGAACCAGAGTCTCATAAGTATTCTCACTAATTAACAGAAAAATCAGCAATTGTATAGCAGCAAGCATCTTGTGGGAAGCATATGACTAGGACAGCCAGTTTTAGCAAAAGCAGGTGCTTGTTTTAGTAAAAGGGGGCTCAGCACATCCCTAATCTGGTGATATGACTGGGCCCATTGCACAGGTACAGGAAATCTGCCACTTCCCAGAAGAGCCGCTTTGTGTAGGCATAGCAAATGGACCCCTTCCACAAGAACACTGGACCTGTGGCACCTACGTAGTTGCTCTGCCCCCAACCTGCTGCCTGGCTGGAAGAATAGCAACCCAGAAAAACGGCAGTTGGTGCAGGATGTCAGGCTGAGTGCTCTTTAAAGTGCAAAGTGATTTAAAGTCTAGGTTTGGGTATGAGAAAAAGATACATGGCAGAAGAGCTGTAAGAGAAGAAAGACTTTTTCATAAATGCTTTAACTACTTTTTGCCTTTTCGTGGTATAAGTTTTGGTTGCAAGGTAATGCTGATATAATGCAGCCACACTTCTGCAACTTAACCATCTCTTAATTTAAAGAACCTGAATAAGAAAGCCAAACATTGTCAACTTTGCTATCACAGTTTTATTAACCAAAGCTTTTTAGATTACAGATTGTCTGAAAGGAAAATAAAAATAGACACAAATGCAATAAGTATTTTTAAAAACAAGACGGAAAACAATGTAGTTAATTAGTTAATAAATGATCCAAGCCTTGCATGGTCATGTTAGGAGCATCTGTTGTACTCAAACATTAAAACATTGTCTAATATACTCTGCTTTTCCTTACCATCTGTCTATCTATTTAAAAGACTTGAAAAATTTTGAAGGCCTTCACCTGTCCCAGCCCACAATTAACCAGTAACTGGACATACAACTTGTATCACAGCAAGAGAATGGAGAAAATGAGTGTACACTCCGGGTTTGGATTTGGCATGCTTTTCTGCATGGGTGGGTACCCTCAATGATATAGAGACCTATAGAGTTTAATGGGCTCCTAGGCATTGGACAGGACTTGCATCCTATTTGCCACCACTGTTTAAAATATCCAGATATCATTATAAAGCTGGATTTTCTCACATCTGTGGGAGAAAATGGCAAGAAACACTATAAGGACATTTTTCTGGGCCTCAAACACTGGCAATAGAAATTCATTCATTAGTTTCTGTAACAAGGACATACTTTCTGTCTCATGAAACACAGACCTGTTGGAAAAATATCTAAACTTGATGCAAAAACATAAAGCAAAAGGGACACCATCTACACTGTTGAGTCATATACCTTTCAGGAACAGATACGGTATTATTACAGTCACGGTTATCTAACAATATTTCATTTGGGAATAGAAAACAACGATTATTGGGTAGATGGTGCCAAAATTCAGTTCCCTTCTGTTTAATTTGCTCAGGTGTGGATTCAGAGAATGTGCAGAGGAAGAGCAAATCTAATATTATGGTCAAATTAATATTTAATCATGTATCCTACATTGAATAGACAATAGACTGATATCTTAGTCGTTCTCCTGCCCTATGGGATTGAAATCTTTGACTGCAAATAGGCAGAAAAAGGACTTGAAGCTTGGATTTATACAACCAGGGTGAATAATCTGCTGTCAGCGTCTTCTGGATGTCTATAGTTGTTGGATGTTTTGTTGTTGTTGTTGCTTTTATTGTTTGATTTTTGTTGTGGGTTTTTTTTTTTGTTTTAAAAGAGGAGGTGTGGCACAGCTTCCAAAATTATGGGAATGTGTAATCGGGGAATAAGTGGGGCTGAAAAAGGAGTTCTTTCAGACACTAAGGCAAGCACAGACATTAGAGAGATACAAAATACTCTCAAAGGCTATGGTTACAGTGAATAATTTGTCTTACTCATCCATTGGGCATGTCTGGATGTCGTGGTTTAGCCGGCAGCTCAGCCCCACACAGCCGCTCGCTCACTCCCCCACCGGTAGATGGGGGAGAGAATCAGAAGGGTAACGCTCGTGGGTTGGGATAAGAACAGTTTAATAAATAAAATTAAAAGAAACAACACCATAAATGCAATGTAAAGGAGAACAACGAGAGGCGCAAAGCCCCGGGGGAGGGGGGAAGGGAGGAGAGAGGGGGAACGAACCGCCGAAACAAACCGCACGTGCCGCAGCCGCCCACCGACCCGGCACCGCGCTGCTCCCGAGCCGCAACTGCCCCCTCTTCATATACTGGTCACGGTGTCACGTGGTATGGGATGAACCTACCATTGGCCAGTCGGGGTCAGCCGCCCCCGCCATGGCCCCGCCCCTCCCAGCCCCCCCCCCGCCACGCGGCAGAGCGCGGGAAGCTGGAAAGGCAGCCGACCCGCCATGGTGAGGAGAATTAACCCCTTCTCAGCCGAAACCAGCACACTGGAAAAAAACATATCGGTGTATATATATCCGTGTCTGGGGTCTTGTAATTGTACTGTATTTAGTTTCCCCTTTTAATGATAAAATTTGTTTGCAAATTGGGATAATGTTAGGCTGTTCTTTCATAAATGGTTACTTTTGAATTTCTTAGTCTTGGGAATCCTTAAAAAAGGTGAATTTGGGATTGTTCTCTGTTTGCTCCTCTCGTGACATATTCTGCAACTGATTACTTGCCTGTTTCTTGCTATTACAATGACAATCACGCCCTTAATCTTAATACCCTAGAGAGATTAGATAAAATTTGCACCACCTAATACTAAGACTTCTGATGTAGTGGGCCACAAAAATAAAGATGTCAGTATGTGCAGAGCTGTGGAATATAGAAAAGAAGTAGCAAGTTTCTTAACATCTAAAGCAAACACCAAATTTGTTATGTACATGGATTCCAGAGCAGAGGAGAGACTATAAAAGTAATTTAAAGGATTCTAGGAGTATGAGAGTTTGATGTTTTAATAATATTTCTGGTGAGGCTCAAAATTGTTTGTCTTGCACACAGAGAAAAAATAGCTTGGGGTCTTGGAATATGTATTCTCTCAGAGCAGAAAAACAATCTTTCTAAATTGCAAATTCTTTTTTTTCAGAAGAAAAGGATTTACTTCCCAAGTCAATATAAATCCTGCATTGTATACAAGCAAAGTCCAGTCTTATGTTGTCTTCCTTCAGATCCTTTTTTTGTTTTCAAGGAAAGATTCAGCTACTGAAATTCTGCTTAAGAGATTCCCATTTCGTATGGAGGCTGCCCTTTGCAGATTATGCTGCATGGCCTTGAAGAACACATTCTGTTTTCTGGAGTGGCCTTTCTATTGAAGAACAGGGTAAAAGTGTAAACAGTGGCAGTGAAAGTTTTCCTGGTAATAAGCCTGAAACCTGAACTGCATAAGCCTTCAGGATAGTTCATTGCCCACTTCTGATTCAGTGCTTGGCCTCCACTTTAGGAGTGTGGCCAAAGGTGGATGCCAGTGCCAGCTGTGCAGCAGTTTTTGTTTGTACATGGTGTAGACACCTGCCACCTGGTAACAGAGATCACCAAATTCACTTCATAGGCCAATGAGCCCCTATTGGAATTTATTCCAAGACATTTTGGTTTACGTCACAGGTTACCTGAAAGTGCATCACATATGCAGAAAAGAGTTAGAGAAACATTTTTAAGTTTACTAACCTGAGGTACTTTTCCCTTTATTAGTTCCAGAAAGTTCATATTTGTGCACATATTACAGATCATTACTCCCAAAAAGAAAAAAGGGGAAAAGAGCACCTAGGATCAGTCACAATACCTGCTGCAGAGGTCCTAATGATGTCAACAACTGTTACTTATGTATAGCTGATACCTAGCTGATATGGATAACTGACATCTTTTACTCTAGAGATGAGTAATAAACCTAAAACAAACAAAAAAAAGGGAAACTACTAGAAACTCAAAAATAGAGTCGGTTAAATGGATAGGACAGCAAAAATGTTAATATAAAGGGAGATTTCACAGTTAAAAACAAGCCTGCCTGATTATTATTTGGAAACTTGATAGTTATTTTTCCCTATCTAAGTCATTTTATATCCTATGCCTTGGTTAAGTTACAGGCTTATGAACTGTATTGCATGTTTGGATCTTTCTCCTTTTTTAATTTTAGGAATAGATTTTTCCACCTGCTTAAATATAGTCTATTACCTCTGAATTGCTATTTCTCCTTCATACACACAGAATAAGATCAAAACCTTCACTGTTTACTCAGAGCAGACATTTTGGCCCCACACTAATAATTTTTACACCTGCTCACAAAGCCCACCTGCAGCTTTTTAAAATATATTTTTAGATTTACTCCCAGCTGTTCCCACGGCTCCTGTGCTCTTGTTTGCTTGACTTCCTCATCTGAAGTTTAAAATCTAAACACCCACACTTACTGAGCAATCCACAAAAGTGAGTAACTCTCTGCAAGTAGTGATTCACTTTTGCTGTTATTGCTTCACTTGTGCTCTGTTGGAAATGACAACCAAATGCCCACAGAGGTGCCAGTCAGCTCTTCAACCCAGTTTCAGCAAAGGCCATGGCATTCTGGGAGGGCAGACCAAGCAGTCTTCAATTTTAATACTCAAAGCCAACATTTTGTTGAATGTTAAATTTACTGAATCTTTTCCTTATCATACACTATCTCAGAAGCAAGAATAAGGACCTTAATAATTCAGCCTAATACCCACTTGCCTAATCTACCTGAATTCTCATTTCAAAGATGGAATTTGGTCCTGAAACACAGATCTGTTACTCAGAATGCATACTCTTGGAGGAAAAATGTTACCCAAAGAAATAATTTGTCCAGTTCTTGAGCACTTCTTTTGCAGCTGGCACAGACAAGAAACCATTTTCAGCACTGTGCCATGCAATGTGCTAGCTGGCAAAATCCAAGTTAGAGGGCTGGGAGCTTCAATCCATTTTGGATCATAAGAAATGAGTGCGTTCATCTGTCATCTCACACAGCCATACCTTTGTGAACAACAAGCAAACCAATGTGCAGAGCAACTTCAAAACATCAAAATCTGATGGGAGCGGATGGTTCAAAATACTTGGCGATAATGCTCAGGTGCCATGTTGATAAGCATAGGACAGATCTTTGGAAAAAAGGCGAAAACAAATAACAGACAACATCAAACAGCCTTTCATCCCTCACAGATCATTAATGACTGAAAGCTGTAACCATCTGATTAATGTTGGATAGGGTATGGTAATATCAATCCAATCTCCTAGCAAGAAAGACCAGATCCACAAAAAATATTTATGTCCTGTCTGTACACCAAAGTCCCACTTAGATCTTGCTTTGGGAGACTAAGTCCAAAAATTACAATTTCCAAATCTCTGCTCAGCTGTTGTCTACCCTGGAATTAGCTAAGATGGAGAGGTACCCCAAATTTTACATCCATTTTAAATGAGTATTTTCAGTTCTTCTCTGGGAAAGGCCAGAACTTTCATGAATGGAGCACTAAGATCCTCATTTGTAAGAGTTGTCAAAAACTCCAGATAGCTCATCTTTCCCTCTGTCTTCTCAAGGATTTAAGCCTATCAGGGAGCCCAAACAAATGCCAAACAAATCTAGCGGTTTGCACTGCTTTTTGACGGAGGATGGCAGAGCAGGACCCTCACCACTTCAGTGTTTCAACGACTAAGACTCTCGGCCAAAGTATGGGTGACTAGATTTTTCTTTCTTGAAAGGAATCAAGTTGAAGCTCCTGTACTGTTCAGAGCACACCTCTTCCAGTGCAGACACACTCGCAGCCCCTCCTGTTGACTTCAGTCCAGGCATTGTATGACATGTATAAAAAGCTATCAAGCCAAAAAGCTAAGGTGAACATGACTCTCTAAGCTAGTAGGAAAGCCCATTGTTTTGAAAAAGAAGGGGGAAAATATTTAAGAGCACAGGCTGCACTGCACACTAAAGATGTCTTAAGTTCCTTTGTCTAAGTGTCTGCAACACCCTTCACTCTTCTGCTGAGCCTGGAAGATCTTTCATGTGTCTAGGTCCATATATTGACATGATAAAAAATGATGAAAGTGCATGGTGAGTCAGAGATCAAGATGAAAAAATACTGCACAGGAAGGGTTGCATTTGCTTCATATACTGATTTTCTTGTCAGGCCAGCAGCAGGACAGGGTGTATGTTATTGCCAGTGTACTGATTTTGTGAAGGAAACCTGCTAGAACTCAGCTCACAGAGCTATACTCCAACTAGCTTCTGAAAATGACAGATCCCATCCGATAATGCAAACCTTCAAAGAGTATTTACAAAAAAAAAAATTATTGTCTATATTGTCTATAAGTATTTATGTTTTGTTTGTTATGGGACTGAACAGAAGCTGTTATGACCACAAAGAACCATTCCTTGTTACTGAGTTCTTATAACACCTGACAGAGAAACTTGTTGGTCATCTTTGAAATACAAGACTCAAAGTGTGCACGTAAATGTGGCTATGGCCTCATGCAGTACAGGAATAAAAGATTTCTTTTCAAAATTGATAGAAATATCTACCAGGCAAATATTAAATATGTTTTCTGGAACATATTAGTACTGATTTCCCACTTCAGCTTTATCTGAATACTAGATGTTCTTTCTTAAATTTGGTGGCTTCAGAAATCACCTTTCTGGAGATGCAACATATTTCACTTCAAAAGTCTTTACTTCACTGGAGTTTTGGAACACGCGTTAATAGACAACCGAACAACTCCTGTCTATATTTTCAACATAATGCATTGTCATTTGTGTTCCTAGAAAGGATATAGATTGGTGCATATTTACTTATTGTAAGATATTTATTTTGGTTTACCTAGAAAAAAATCAAGGCTATATTACTACTACAGGACATTCCCTTCCTGATCTCACAGGTTTCTTTCTACCATGGTCTTCCATCAGCTCAGTGTCCCAAACCAGGCATGGCTAGGAAGAATGTAAAGGTTCCCAAATGCAGGCTCCAGTCAACCAAACAAAAAATGTGTATTACAAAGTTGACAATTTACCATCAGAAACATGACTTTTAAAGTGAAAGAATAAGCCTTTTCTCTTTTAGCTTGAGTGACTCAGTTTAGTTCCACTGCTATAGTCATATAGATGAAGACTATTGATTTTTAATGAGATTAGTGTGGAATCATTATCTCTAGCTTCCCAAAGGGATAAACTAATCTCTGGAGTTTGCATGGATTTATTCTGGGGTTGGAAAACTAATAATATTTTAAAAAAACTCCAAACTCTTCACGTTACACACACATGATAAAACTTATGTACACAACCATTAACACATGGATAATTACCACTGTATTTTTACCATTTTTAATGCTCTTTCCCTTACCTGGTATTGCTCATTATTGTTGGATAGTAGGCTAAGGCTGGATGCTAGTTATAACTGCTTCTATGTGAGCATACAAAGATCTTCTAGCTGTTTCCTTGCAATGACAACTAGAAACAATGACTCTTCATCAGTAGATGTTGGCATAATTTTTAAGATATAGAAGCTGCCCTTTAGGCAGTGCCTGACAAAGCTAGCTATTACCAATAGTCCTCTTTCTGCTAAGCACCAAGTTAGCTGCTCAAAGGCGCTGGGAAGAACGAATGATGGCACAGATCTGAATGTCACTGGTACACTGACGTCACAGCTGTCTATACTCATGAACATTGCTAATGGTGCCATGTGTACCTTAAGTTCTGTATAAGAAAGCTTTATTATCATGGAATCATTAAAGTTGGAAAAGACCTCTAAGGTCATCATATTGGTAGAAGACTAGTCGGCCAGTATTATGGATCTCAGTGAGGCTCTTCAGAAGTAAAGGAATTAAACCATTCAAGTGTGAAAACTCCTGCTGGAGTTTTCCAGTGTTTTATCAATTATCATGCATCTTGTCTTTGTCCATTATCAAGTTCAGGCACAGTGTACCAAACACAGTGTTAAGCCATTTTAAGTCAAATAGCCCAGGAAACTTCAAACAGTGCTGGAAGCAAATTACTATAATTAATTCCCTCTGTCCCCCAAAGGAAGCTTTTGGTACATGATGAAAACCCAGTCTGAAAGACTGTCATATTTCAGCTCACCTACCACTCTTCTCCAAGTAGTAACTATTTCTTATTCCTTAGCAGGCAAATCAATCATATATCTGACTGACAGAGCCTACCCCTAGAGCTCCCAGACTTCACCAGGTGGTATTGGCTGAAACTTCAGTAGAGAAGACTGAATTTTAACCCCTAGGCACAACTCTTCTGCCATGGAAGTAGTTGGCTCCATTCAAATCTGAATATTCATATCCAAAAAATAAATGGAAATTTCTTCTCAGCATATGTCAATTCAGTCTTTTCTCACTGTCTGGCATAATCTTCATGATATCCAGAAAAAGGTATTTTACAGCCCTAGCACTCTGGATAACAAAATTCCACAGTAAGTGGAAAATTTGCCATAAATTTACATTAGCACTGTCTTCATTCACATAGAATTGCAAATGAGTGCAAACGATTGCTGCTTTTTTCCAATATATAAACAACCATATTTTCAAAACACTGAACAAATATTGACTAATGAATTAGTATTGTAATTAAGTCAGGAAAGATGCAGAAACAAAAGAAATGTTTTTGTGTAATAGTCCTCAAACATCATCCCAAAAGTCTTTGTCTTCATCCTGATCTAAAAAGAACATAATTAGGAACACTTAAACTGAAGTTACTGGTAAGGAAACCAGATTTCCTGTTTCCTCAACGTTGATATATTCGGTATTTAAAAAATTAAGGTTTGACTGAGACTTCTGTTCTGCAGCTTTCATATCATCCATCTCCTGAATGGATTCCTCAGGGTAAAATTTAATGCACCTAATTTATGTGCCCAGTTTAGACCTTGCTTCATTGAAAATATAAGATCATGAAGCAGGGAAGGAGGGGAATGCAGCCTGTGTAAACTCCTACAGTCATACTGCTTACAGAAAGAAGCAAGGCCCCCAAGAGACCTTCAGAGGGACACTTAGTCCACCTAACTATGTGCCTCTGTCTTCCTTTAACAGTCAGGGCTTGCACAGGACAAGCCAATGCATGTAAGTGTTTCCTTATGGAGTCTACAAGAAAGATTAAGCATTTACATTTCCTTCATATCCATTCTAAATAGATGTCTTCTGAGGCAATTGCAGAGGTTGACAAAGTTAGTTGTAAAGGACTACAGTCTAGCCTGGGCCACTGTAGTTTGGTGGATGTGACCTCTCCCTTGCTCTCCCTTCCTGCCAGCTAAAGGGATGAGTTTATGCAGCAGCCTTTCCTTCACTAGAAGCATTAACAGTGCCTCCTTCCTCTACCTGGAGGCCAATTTTTATGTTAATATCTTTGAGAGTTCTCCCCTCCAGAAAAATTCAGCTTCAAGCAGCCAGTAAGTTCAACAATATTAGAGGAAAAGCAGAGACACTTACAGAACAAAAATGGGTCTTAGTAAAGCAAATGGAGTCTGATTTACTAAAAGATAGGATAGTGGCTCAACCTCCTGGCAAAAGGCTTTAGAAAATATATTTTAGTTAAGCAACAGTTACTAAACTCACTAGAGGGCAACAATAACATTATGTGGCCTCTATTATGAATGAAGTGAGACTAGAATACCTGCAGAATACCTGCAGTCAAAACCAGCCTTAAAATCTATGGCTGTGGAGTCATAGATCAATTCCCCTGACACTCTCAAGCAGCACTGCACACTTACTTGTTCTCTCCTCTCTTCTGTTCCTGTTTTCTGGAATCACGAGTCAAGTTCAAATGACTGCTTAAAATTGTTTTATTCTTCTGGGCCAAAAATATCTAAGCAAATGCTTAAACTGTGTGCTGGAAATGGTGGCCAACAATTTCATCCCACTGGCACTGTGAATTTTCTACTGTTAGAAGCAGCTTACCTCTGCTAGAGAGATGCTTTCTGTGGGACTACAAAATGATCTTTCTCCAGAGATTAACAACAGTATCACACATGATTATTTTCTACTGCAATCACCAGGTATGTTCCTTTGACAGTCATTTTCAATATAAATTCCTAACAGTATTTTCATGAAAAACAAACAAACAAACAAAAATCCACAAACCATAAAACAGAGAAAAAATCTAGGAACCAATGTTCACTGGAACAAAAACTGCATACTGCACATAGGGAGCAGAAGATAAGATATAAGGCACAACTGAGATGTTAGTCACTTCACTTAATACATGTCGGCTGTCATTCAGAGTGTTTGATGAGGAAATTGGAGTTAAGAACATATGTGTAGAATGTAATGTAAGATCACATCTTGTTGGATTTAAAAGTATCAGAGAGGAATTTCCTTTCATGAACTCAGTGAGATACAGAATTACATGACTCAGATTCTCATCAAAGCACCTGAACAATGCTGATGAACCTGTTGCCATTTAAACAAGACAAGGAACTACTGTATGGTTCACATTGAGGACAGTCAACCATTGGAATCATCTCCCCAGGGAAGTGGTTGACTCGGCCAGGTTGGACACCTTCAAGAGTCGTCTGGACAGGGTGCTGGGCCATCTTGTTTAGACTGTGCTCTTCCTAGAAAGGTTGGACTAGATGATCCCTGAGATCCCTTCCAGCCTGTAATTCTGTGATATACTATGAGAAAGGCCAAAGGAACAGAGGCTCCAAAATCCACTGAGGGAGGTAAGTTAGCTCACGAGGGGAGAGTTAGAGATGGTCATAGATCAGTAAAATCAGTGGAACCTGGAGAATGAGTCAGATGGACAGTCACTAGGAGGTCAGTTTGGCTGCCCACATGTGGGCATCATGAATGTCTTTGGATGCCCTAGGGTATTAGTCGAGGCCATCATTGCTGGCCGTTGATTAAATGGAGATCAACTCTCCGTTGATTTTAATGGGAACTTAGCTGCATAGTTCTTCTTTAGATAACTGTACAAAGGCATGTATATTTAACTATCTGAATCTCAAGAGGAAAAGGCAATTGTCCCTTTCCTTGGATTTTCCTCTACAAAATACGAGAGGAAGGAAAAAATGGCACACACTAGCATACCCGTATCCAAATAACTGACAGTCTTCCCTGTGCCTTATTCATGGTAGCATAACATTATGCAAATCATGGACTAAGGCTTCTGGAAAGCTAATGATATTGTTTGAAGCTTTTACTTCCAAAAGAAGCTTACACTATATCTGCTCTTTTGCTCTGAGGCTATTACACTTAAAATAATAAAATAACTTTGCAGTTATATTAAGAATATTTCTCAAAATTCTGAAGCATTAAAAAATATAGTAACTCCCCTTTTAGGTAATAAAAAATAGGCTTTCTATTGATACAGTCAGAAAGAACAGAAAATGCAATTGCTATCACTGGAACTACAGAGGAGAACTCTGTAGAAGTCTAAAAGTGGGCTTTTGCCAGAATACATTAGAAAAATTCTTATGGAAAAAATATGATCTTCATCTTTTACTTGGAGACCCAAAACCTTTGAAAGCTCCTGATGACCCAAATGAAAGGCCCAGCATCACAACATATTATATTAAATCACAAAAAACACCTGAAATGCAATCACTACTTCTCAGAAGTGTCTAATTTGCAGCTTTCTGATGACATCCTAGTCAGTGATGTTAAACCACCTGGTATGCTAAAAATGCACATTGTTCTTAATTTGTGGCTTAGACTTCTGAAATCCAAATAAAAGACACCTTTGGACCTCGGACTCTGAACATGTTAGTCAATCTGCCAATTTCTAGGATCAGAGAGATAACAAAATTACTTGGAAGGGTATCGCAGTAAAACTATCAGGTAGTATAGGCAAAATAATTTTATTTCTTCTCAGTTTGCATAAGCTCACTCTTTAAACAGAAGTAAGATTATATAAGCTCAAAATATCACAGAATATCTAATTTAATATGTGTTCTTGAAATACACTGAAAATATAGGTTTTGTCATGTTCTTACACTTTACAGATAAAACAGAATGTATAGTATCATTACAGTGTCATATAGTATCATCATAATATCATATAATGATATAGTATCATTACAGATAATACATATAGTGTCACACATATATCCTCATGCAGATAAGGATCTGCATTCTGCTATATATTTTTTTGGAAAATCACTGTTAGCAGTTTTAAGCTTATAATTCAAACCAGAACAGTATCTGGGAACACCAGCGCTTCCACAACTCTACACAGAAGTCAGTAATGCAGTAGAAGGATGCCTGCAGCTTCCGCCAATACCAAATACTGGAGGTTACAGATAAAATCAATTCACATTGTGGAAAAAAAATATATTCATGCTTGAAGGTCTTGAAGTATGACTGATCCCTATTTATGTAGAGAATGAAAGATCAACAGCCAAAGACTCTATTTTCTGCTTCAGTTTACCATATTATACTACTCACCAGAAACGAATCTTCTTATTGCTGTGGGGCCTTTATTTCTCAGAGAAACAAACTCCCTCAGAAACTAGAGCTCTGGAGGCCAAAGGCTGTAGCACTTACTATAGAAAGGAGCTCTGCTGTATTTTTTATACTAAATAGCTTGCTCTAAAACAAAGAAACAGTACCGGTAATAAGCACCAAATTCAGTTCTCTTTCTCTGAGGCAACCAAGACTCTAGAGAGTGAGATGCTAAATAAAGGTTGAACAAGATGACAATTGCTACCTCAGAATGTTACACTGGAGTAAGACCCTACAGGGACATGGAAAACAGAGATTCGTGAACAAGGGTCTCCGTGACTAAAACTTGCTCTGTTTGATGAAAGTGAAATGCATTTAGTAAAATAACAGAAATTACATATACATTTCATGTTGACATGTAAATTGGAGATTAAGAGGTTTGAAACGTCCTTTGGGACTGTCACTGTAGTTGCCTTCTGTCTGTGCCAGCGTAAGTTTCCCTTTTTCACAGCAATGGGCTGAGGTACAGTATTTAAAAAGGGCCATATTTCTTATGAACAACTTCACCAACAGAGACTCTTTTAGTCACTTTCTCAAGCAGGCAAGAGACAGCACTTTTGACAGCACTAGGATTTCATGTGATCGAGATCAGGTAACATCAGCCTCACACATCTGCTATTTTCCTCCATGTTTGTGGACAGCTTTCTGTTATTCATAGAACTGCTCAAGCATTCAGCATATGCAGTAGAGTTCCAGTGATTTAGAACCATCTGCTTAAGGTTTTATTTTGACAAGCTGTTCTGCTGCTGAAGTTCTCACAGGGTAGTTCAGGTTTTTACCAATCGACTGCTAAAAGCCGGTAACCACACTTGCAAGATACCTTTTGTAAATGTTTGTGTTTATTTCTTAAGAAGATTCATGTCAATTAATATGACCATGTAATGGGAAGAAAACTGCAACAGGGTCAAAGTAACATGCTTTAACGGCTCCTCAGCTGTAATTTGGTTTAATGAGTGTTTTTCCTTAATTCATTTTTCAAATAGTTTATATAATAGCCTTTTATCTTGTACCACACCATATCTTTTAGCATTTTCTTTAATTTGACTTATTAGTTTAACTCAATTTTGAATAAAATTGCTTTTAGCTCTGTTAAAGTTTTTAATTGCCTGTTTTTCAACCTGTTTCCATGCATTTATCTACTTGTAAGCTAGTAGATGTATACTCACTTATTTCAAAAGCTCTGTGCTGATTTACACTGAAATGGTACTGGCATGGCTAGTCAAATAATACCCAGGAAGAGCTCATTGAGCCACTCAGGTCAGATTGCATCACTTATGGGAGTCTCCTCCAGGTGGTTGTAGGGTCATCTTCAGGCAGAAGCACCCACCTGTGATGTCATCTCTTCACCAACCCTCTTCAGCCACCCAAACCCCATTTTCTTTCAACATATCATCTGTCCTAGGATGTTCTTGGTACCGATAACATTCCTCCGTTCTCCACTGAAGCAAGCAGGTTACTTTCCTTGTCATACCAAACACAGGCACTCTTCAGCCTGCTGGAGGAGATCTGCCACATCATTTCAGACACCTTCACCTAGTACAAGGGAGCAAAATATTGTCATTTTAAAAAGCCATGACATGATTAAATTCTGGCAGGTTACCCCTTGTTTTTCTTTGCCAGTGTTTCTTGTTTGAAAAATAAATAGTCTTTATGTGCAGACCATTATGATCACTTGGTCTGTAATGTATATAATTTTCTCAGACGCTGAGTCAAAGCATGTTTTCCAGAAAGATATCTAATCTCATTTTACAGACTCAGAGCCAGAGCGTGTCTATTGCCTTTCCTGATAAATTGTTAATTTCATTTACTGTCTCTGTTTCAAGGCTGAATGTGCATATCTTGTTATGCTTTTGTCTGTAAGACTGAAATTTTGCCTTTTTCCCCATGATCAGATTTGATTTCAAAGTAGAAGTAAGCATCTCTTTATGGGAATGCAATCACCTTTTAACTTCCTTACTTCTTAACCTTCTTCCACTTAGATTAGCTAAATAAACTGAGTCCCTAAAGGCTGTGTTTATAAGGGTTGTTTTTCAGCTACCACATGTTGCTTTTTCTAACCTCACCTTCAAGGGCAGTCAACAGGGGTGGTCACAGTAGTATAGTAAGAGTCTGACTAGCTGCGTGTGCAGTGGTATGTTCTTACTCTACAGTCCCCTTTTTGTGCATCTGTTTTCCAAAATATCATTCCCATCCTTTATCTAGAACATTCATTCTTTGCTCCCAGATGAATTACCTTATCTTCAGCTGTTTGAAAACATGCTTGGCTGGAAAGTAACCGTTTAACTGAACTATCTAGATCACTCTGTAATGGTAACCTCTCCTCTTATTTACTGTCCTGTTCAGCGTTGTGTCACCTGCAAACTCAGACAAAGAAGATTTTATAGTTGTCTACATTCTTGAGAAAATTATTGAATAGCACCTGGCAAGGTACCAACGCCTTGGGATATGTCACCAGTAATTGATGAACTTCCATTAACAACTATATCTTGGGATCTCAGCCTATCTTAACCTTTCTTATTTTCATATAATACAGATTTTTAATCAAGCATTAAGTAGAACTATACCAAATATTCCAATGAAATTCAGGTATACAGTCTGTCTTGCTATTGTGTTCCTTGTCAGTGGCTTGAACAAGAAGAAGAAGGTAAACATGTACATGCAATACACTTTCCTTTTTTAATGCCAATTTTGGTTTAGTGTCCCATCACATGCTGACTGAACAGGTAGTATAATGCAGTATCCACAGTTCTCAGGTCATTTGGATTACAGCTGACTGGCAGATCTCAAGAGGTAACACGGAAAGTGAAATCCTTGCTGAATAAGCATGTTTCTAGTGGGGTTCTGGGTCAGCCAGAAATAATGTTCAAATCATTTAGCATTCATCTAAATGAGCTAGAATTAGATATGAATAATAAAAAACAAAACCAAACCAAAACAAACCAGTTGCTAAGATTCATTTCATGAAGTACATGATGAAATGAAAGTAAGACACAGTAAAATAGTGTGACTTGTTTCGTATAATATATTAATACATTATATACAACTTCAGTAAAATTGAACAAAGTAGGTTGAGCACGTATATTTCAAAAATCCTACAGTCTTTTACAGTCTTGACTTTCCTCCATTGTTCTGTCTGTTTTTCCATCTTCAGATAGTTCGGAATCAAGCATGGGCTACTAGAAGATAAGAAAGGACCAAAGAAGGTTCTAGCTTTTATATGGTCCCTGCATGCCATCTCTAACAGTACTAAAGACAATCCCTAGATTTAAATGTATAAAACAGGTTTCTTTATGTTGCTGCAGCTGGGATCATCAATTTATTTCTACTTCATTGAGAGATCACGCTCAGTTATACAGGGTGACATTTGCAACACTGCTATAATCAGTTAATCTCCTGAACTGAGATTGATTGCTGCTGGAAATGAAATCTCCTACAACAAATTTTCTGTGTCCAGGTGATCTCATAGACTAACAAATTGAATGAAATTCTTTTGCACCTCATGGTAAATGTGAGAAGTATATAGACACTTTTACATTTCCTTTTTGGTCTACTCATTGCACTCTCACAGATTAAATAAATGTATGTGCAGACTCTAAATCCCTCATTTCTTTTCCATTCCATATGCTTGTGTTTGTTAAAGTAATAATTCTGTTTTCAAAGTGCTTTTGACAATCTCCTTTTTATAATTTTCAACCAGGTCTTTTCAACAAAGCCATATAAAAGTCTGGTCCCCTGTTAATTTAGTTTACCATATGGTTACATCCAATTGACCAGACACTACATCCTTAAATTTTATTAACTGGTTGTGCCTTTTTCTATGACTGTGCCTTTGTATTTTACTTCAGAAATTGTCCTGCCTGTCTCCAAATAATTTCCTCAAAAAATCATTTCTTTAAAAGCCAGCAGAAAAAGATTAACTCGATAATGCTTACTAAGTGTCTCAAGATTTTATCTCACCATTCAACTCCAGTAACTCATGAGTTTGGGCTTTCTATTGTTATCATTACTCAAAATTCATCAGGATTTCATTTTATAACAGTACAAAAACAAGCATGGAATTAAAAAAGAAAAAAAAGTAAGAAAGAAAAAGATCTGTTTCCTGCTGCATGGTAGCCTTATGCTTAAAGCAAAAAGGGGGGAAAAGATCTCCCCTTAAGGTACGGAGGGCAGTTTTTCCAGTTCAGCTATTGTTACATTAATTCCTTTCACTTAAATTGCTACATAATGGCTTATTGGTAGCTGCAGCTAGTGTTGTATAATTCATTTCATTCTGAGATATGTTGCTACCAGCTCAGAAGGATAATGGCTGACTGATAAGAAGAGAAAATACCCAGGGCTGAATTCATCCCACCTAATTTGTTTACAACAGCATTTGTCTAAGGATTTTTAATCTGCATAGTCATGTGCTTGGGTTAAAAAAAAAAAAAAAAAAAAAACCCACAACATTTCCAGGGCATGATTCATCTTATCCTAGCGATAATATGACAAGTTGCTGATGATCCAGATTTATTTAGGGTTTATAAAAATGAAAGCTGACCATGAACACCCGAGGAAGAACTTCATAAGGATAAAATTCCTCTCATCAGACATAAATATCCGCAATGCAAACATGTCTGAGTCAGTCCACTTTGCAGTAGTCAGTGGACAGAATAAAGCAGCTCAAGGACATAAGCCCTTTTCTCCTGATGTAGGTAGGTAAAATTAGTCAGGTGAATTTCTGCAGATGGTTAAAATAAAGATGAGACAAATCCTACCCCACCCACTCTATAGGTCATACGGACTTATCTTTGAAAAGCTGCAGCTGTGCCTACAGCATCTGTAGAATTTTCTGCTGTAAATTTATAAAGCTTTATCATAATGAAAAATAAATAAAACCAGCATTCAGGCTTCACTTCCATGCTGGAATTCAGCCTGTCTCAATGCAATTATTCATGTAAGTAGAGACTGTTGTAATTGCCACCTTTTAAATAAAAAGTATGTAAGGGTATGTGCAGTCTTCGTGCTTTTTATCATTCACAAAAAGAAAAAAATAGTATATTCCAGGTTAGAATATATCTTCAGTAGCTCCTTTCAAGGAGGATTTTGCTTGTTACTTGACATTATTTCTTCAGGTGAAGGCATGGTTTAGTGTACTATTTGCTATTCCCAAAACACCAGATTGAAATCAGGCATTCAAACTATTTTTACTTTGCTTTGTGCTTTTTTTAACTTCACTTCTGCAAAAACCTATTTCAGCTCACACTCACCATCTAATTCCTACTTATACATAGCTCCTTTAGTGCCTGATTCATTCTGATACTTCCTTGTTTAGTTGCTAACTGGCTTTTCAGCACAACTAAGGACAGGACTTAGTTCAGTTGTTACTACATTTCTCTTCTATCAAAAAAACCCAATTAGGTAATAGATGGGGGAGGGTTTGGATTTTTTCCCCCCACGTATTTACTTAATCTGCTACAAGCATCATGGACTTTATGCTGTTGATTGGCTTGCCCTGCATCTCAATGGCATGAGTTCGGTCACTGGTACTGAAATGGTGAAGAAAAAAAGAAAAAAAGAGTGAACTTCCTATCCTTCTGAATGAGTAGTTATAGTTTCAAACCCCTATGTTATCTTGAAACAGCATGACAACTCTGAAGGAAAATATTAAGCTCCATAGTCTAGAGTCTGATACATGAATGCAGCTTCCTCTAATATCAACGTGAGCTATGGAACTGAGTCAGAAAAATGTATTTTTTTAAAATCTGGTCTTTTTTTATTATTCTTGTAGATCAGAGAATTCTAACATCCTCCAGCTCCAATGCCTACTGTACATATCTTATAATGAAATAACAAATCCAGTTTGTTCACAGGTAAACCAATATTAGATATTTATACTGGGAAAAGACTGTGTAACCCTCCTAGAACTAAAGTGTTCCTGGTAGTGAGGGGGAAAAAAATGGAAAAAAAAAAGATTAAGAGGCAGCTAAAACTAGCAAGAGCTAAGAAAAGAACTAATCAGCTTCCAGCTCAGCATTTCAACACTCAGTGCCAATATGCAAAATCTACAATTCTGAAACAAACCCACAAAAATGTATCTTGCTTAAATTGCAGCTCAGTTTGCCTAGGGTAATAGAGTGAAGGTTTCCAGCTAAATATATCTTTTTACAGAAAACAACAGCAATAGCAATTCACATGTTAAAATATACTACAATTAATAGTTTGGTTTTCAACAGTGGTTTCTATCTCAAAACACGCAAAAGATTGAACAAATATACTTTGTGACCAATTTCTGGTCAAGGTTTACTCTGCCTCAAGATCATGCAAGGACTGAACAACTGTCCCCATCCCCATGGAAGCTGCCCCACTGCACCCCCCCACCTTCGCCCCGGCTGCCCTGTTCCTGGCACAGAGGGAGCTGTTAGCTCCCGCTGCACCCTGACATCTCCCTTGTCAGACCTAAATTTCCTCCTTCTGCTGAAACCTGCTGAAAGGGATCCTTACGCTGTTCGTGCACTTGCACCCTGAAGCTTCCCCTTCTCTCTGACCTTCTTTGGCCCCTTTGCTCTTGCCTCGTCGCTGTCTTATGATGCATCTGACTTTGCAATCCCCAACCACTGGTAGTTTCACTTCCAAAACAGAGTTAAATGCCTGGCACTTAAACTTTAAGTGCTAATTGCCTAGTAATGAAACCTTCAATCATCAGGTGATTAAAATTTTAATCACTAAAAGGCCTGTGGAAATCCACTACATAGTGCTGAAGATTAATTTCTAAGGTTTTTTAACATGTGCTTCCAGTGCAAATTGCCTTATGTTGTAAAGACGAACAGTGCAGTATGTGAAATGTGAAGTTCTTCAATAACTCCTGTGCCAAGGAAAAGATTGCAAAGAATTGAAAGATACAGCTGTAAATGTAAAATATATTTAATGTTAGATTAATTATTTTAAGAAGGGGATTTTTTTTTTAATCTTCTGGCTTCCAAGTCACTATGAAAAAATATATTCTTTCATTAACCTCCTAGCAACTAGACACAGAATCATGAAATCTGCTTTTCCAATCAAACGGTAGAGGAGAGCTGAAAATCCAGCTTTAAAAGATATCTGGAGAGAACTGTAACTATTTTGCCATATTGAATAAGAAATAGTAGCTATCGTGCACACAAATCAAATCTTTTCATCATAAAATTTTGCACTGAAGTTTAGCACATGGATTCCAAATTAACATGCTAGACAGTAATGACACTACTAGTTCAATGAGCCATGAACGAAGAAGGATTTACCAGACAGAATGAGCCATCTGCTACAACCTACTGCATTCACTTTCAAAAAAAGTCTATATTTGAAAAGTTCCCTAAACTCAGAGAGGTCTGTATGCACCAGTTCTTGGCATGTCATAAACACCTATTAGCTAGGGCGGAGGAGTGGGAAATCCTTTGCCAGTCACAGAGGCTGATGGAATGGGTTTACAAAGTTGTGTTTAGGAACAAGACAGGTATCTCTGGTGACTTTCAACATTCTCCCACAAAGGTATGTTTTATGATGCATTAATCATTTGGGATTATTTTATACAGGTAGAAACAAAATATAAAACATGCATCAGAATGACAGCATCTGACACTGGGCAATCACAGCTGGTCCAAGGCAGAGAAGTTTGCATTTCTAAACCTCTCCAGATTAGCCTTCCTGAAGTTGAATTCCTTGTATTCCCTTATTCCATGTTTCATTGCTTTTCAGGCTCATAGACTGCTGTTTCTCATGTTTGCCCTTTGCATTTCTAGCAGTACAAGTGCTTCATGTACTCTTTGTTGCCATGCTATAACTCCCTGGGATCACAAGCATACCAGACACTTCAACTGCTAGTCCTACTAAGCATAATAGGGGTGAATATAAAGGCACATAAGGGAGATACTGGCTTTGTGGGCTCACAAACGTTTTTAATGTATCAGCATACTGCTCCATCATTTCTTCATTGTTTAAAACATTTTCAGTCTTTCAGAAGAAGACCATGATGATAGTTCTTTACCTCCATGGTGTTACAAAAGTATCAGGAAATAGGAGGGAAGTAATGGAGCTGAAAAGAACTGTTTGTCAATGGACAGCTTTGTATAGACAGATATTCAAGACCTACAAAGCACAGCCTCTCAAATCTCAAAAATAATTGTATAGATTTGCCTTAAACTAAATCTGGGAAGCAATTAAAAATACATACTTTTCATCTGTAAGAAGCAGAATGGTTTTAAAACCAAAAGCATGAACTAGTGAAATGACTTACATGTGAATTTATGCTACAGTTCAGTGTATTCCTAGCCCACAAAATGAATTCTGCAACATTATGCTTTAAATGGGAAGGGGAAAAAGTCTCAAATGCAAGCAAACAGTGTTTTTTAATTTGTAATCATCTTGTATTCAAGGTAATATATGTACTGCTGCCTAATTTACAACTGGTTTTATATTTGCCTACACATTATCTTCATATTATTATCAGTTTACCAGTGACTGGAGACATCTCCTGAATGAAAGACATTATATAAATTAAATTCCATTCTATTCTGGTCCATTTGTAAAGGTCAGCTCAGCAATGAATCAATGCAGTACTAGAAGGGGGAAGTTCTGAGACTGGAGGTATCAAAAAGGCTGACAAACTGGTGTTTTGTAAAATCAATTCACTACAAGAGACATGTTATGCCAAATCCAGGCCTCCTACACTAATCTGGTCATATTGCATTGATATCAAGGGAGTAGAACCTGCTTAGTTACATCAGGTTTGGATTAGACTCAACACAACAGTTGTCTGGGATACAAATTCCCCCAAATAAATGGAGTTACACCAATGATCAGTCTGGCCACGTTTCTTAGCATTTCAGGTTACTTGCCTAGTTGTTTGTGTCATGACTGATGAGAGTCACAGGCTGCAATATAACAGGACCTCACTTTTTGTGGGTCTTGTCATAGAATTTTCACCTCCAGGACCTCCTTTGCTTTCTTTTATAGAAATCCTTGGAGACAGGTAGTTTGAAGAATAAGCCAGCATTTTAAATTGCCATCTCGGTTATGATCTGTTTACTCTTACTAGATCAGGTACAAAGCAATAGGCTGACAAATCAAGACAAATATCTCCTTTGCCGAGAAACACTATTTAAAAAGATACCATTACATGATCATTCTATAAAATAATATGTGTTGTGGGTTAAGAGCTTGCTGAGCTATGGTATTTGGCATTTAGTTCCTTGAAGCGCTAGTCATGAAAAGTGTATCTGGTACTTGAGTGTGAAGCCTCTATAAGTAGCTTTATTTCTGCTTTTTCTTTATTAAGTTTCTTCAGCTTGCTTGTGAGGCCAAATTCCATACTGTTTTAACTATGCCGCTGACTTTGATTCCTCTTTTTCATTTTGTTATAAAATTTCTTATATAGCTTTTCTGCATTCTGATATCTCAGTATGTATGCAAAGAAGGTGCAAATGACCTGCCATCTCTGAAACATTTAAAAATACTACACACAGACATCTCTATTACTAGAATAACTCCCTTCATCCTCTAGAACCACCCCTCTAAAGAGCTTTTTGCTACATTTTGTATTATAAACTATTTTTATAATGGTCTAGCTGTATCCTTGGCTGATTTCTGGCTTTGCTTATATTAAGGATTGGAGTTGTATTTGGTGCGTCTGGCCTTTTTAGTTTCAGGGTTCCACTTTGCATATTCTTTCTTAGCAAAAAAAACCAGTTTTTCTTTCCAAATTTAAAGCAGTCTTTCACCTGCTTTAGCATGCCCTTGATTCTCCCTGCCACTCTTGTTTGGTGCTCTGACCTAAATTCTGCTTAAGCCCTTCCCTGTTTGAGAAAACTGAGTTGTTTGGAGATTTTTTTTTCTCATCACATGCTGTCATAGATTTATCTAGAAGCACGTGTATATCAGTATTTGTGAAGTAATTTCATGTTCATGAAATTTGAATTTAAATGTAACATCCTGTCTTTTTTGCTGAAATCATGGCATTCTTTTCTCCTTCATCCTTTTTGTCTCCCTTGCTCTTCACGCTGCTTTAGATTGTCCCTCCTGAGGCTCTTGTTTATTAGTCCCAGCTATGCTATCTTGATTTTAATCACACTGTGCTTACATAGTAGTTCCTGATTTCTGACTGAACCAGTGGCTCCTGTCAGTGATTTCATTCCTCACTCTGGATGCATACTTCCTTCTCTTATGGGCATTGACAAAATGCTGGGCAATCAGACCTGTTACCAGTCAGACTTCAAACTGCAAATACCTAATCTAGCTTTAATGGTTGAAGTGTGTGTGTGTAAGGGATGACTGAAATTACTTTGTTTTTCCAATCTATCACTACCTTAGTTACTCAGCAAGGCTCTTAAAGCACTACCATACTGTCACCTGAGGGAAAGGTCAGGTCAATGCTTAGGTTTACAAGAAGTGCACCCTGAGAATATTCAGTATATTTAGTGTTTTGTGATTTCCCAGAGAACAATGAGTGTTGAAAAGAAATGACCTACCATCCTGTAGGTACAAATGAACACAGAAACAACGCTGTTAAAATTCTAATTCTTATTTCTTGATCATTCCTCAGAAACACAAGAAAAAAAGCCAAAAAAGCCAGAAAATGTCTTTGATTACCGGCATGAATTTAGTAGCAGTTACTTATAATGAACAAAGAACAAATGGATGTGCAAATCGCCTTCCATTTCAGTCCCAGCCAAATACTCAGACTGAATATGTGCTTAAATAATTGAAAGGATCTGTTGCTTTTGTGCATGATACTACCATTATAATGTCATCTGAAGTAACATAGGCCAGAACCAATTGGATAGACATAAAAGGGTGGCTAAAATCCTGTCCTTATTCCAGAAAAAAAAGGCAAGGATCTTCTTATTTGATGTTTCCTTATTTCTTTGCACAAGCTATTCTACTTCACAGTAGTCAGTTTCTGCAACAACCATCATAAAATGTAAGTGCAAATAGATATCACAGTTATAGGCTATCATAAGTATAGGAAATCATATAGGAAATTTGAGGTATCACAACTGCTACTGTACAGCTTTTTACATGAAATTTGTACTGCAGCAAAGGTTATTTTCTTTTTCAAATTTACCATGCATTTCTGGCTATTATACATCTGTCAATCAACGTAATGATTCTGAATTAGGAAACTGAATGTACTAGAAAGAAAAATACAAAATTCCATGCCTTTAAAAGGAAAGAAGCTTTTGCATATAGGGAAGAGTTTCTTATTTCTGAGGGAAGGGGAAGAGCTAGCGCGTTCACCTCTAAGCTTAACGATAATTTGAAAGGTGGAAAAGGAAGCTGTAATTTCTGTAGTGAAATATATGCTATACAGAAGCCATTCAGAAGCAGGGGTAAAGCAATCTGCTGGTGATCTGCAGATGTGGTGGGAGCTTTTGGTCCTCTGAGCATACTGCCAGCTGCATATGCAAATTACCAGGCATTTTTGTCATACCTACGTGTATCCTCCCTTATGATCTGTCTGTACCAGCTAAAACCATATTCTCCAGGTACCCTGACACACCGCACTCTGAAACACACGTATGCTTCTATCATTTGTGTTAACAGGGAAATTTCAATGCATATGTATCAACTGTCCACTGCTAATTCAGATGCAAGTGAGAATGAAAACAAAATTAATTGGACTTGGAGGAAGACTTTGTTTTGATCTCAGTACAATATGAATCAGAAATAATTCAGCTGAAGCCAGCAGAGTCAGCCTTGTACTGACTCAGTGTGAGATCAAGCCCAGGTCTGCGATAAGTCTTTACTTTTGCTTAGCTGAGTTTACCAAAGCACTCAATGTTCTTGGTTTCCCTGCCCAGAGAATAGGGATTTCATTACTTGAAAGTGGTAGCTGTAAAGATTTTAATAGCCATCACTGGATATTTGTAGAAACACACATTTGTCTCCTTTACCTTATCTTAGCTACTGATTAATGCATATCATGTTATATAATGCAGTCACCAAAGGGAGCTCCAAAAGGAGGTTTCCAGTGCCAGTAGCTCTGCTGAAGTCAGTACAATTACACTTGTAGAAAACACAGCCCTTTTTTCCTTATTTCTGTAACTGCCTCTTTTTTTTTTTTTTTTTTTTTTGCTGTACTGGGACAAACAGCCTACTCATTCAATACCAAGAACCACCTCCATAACTATCTTGTTTAGGAGACTTCAATTTTGGCTTTCTATCCACAGATACGTATGTGAACTGAAGCTCACAAAAGTGCACAACATGCCACTAGATCATGTAAGATTTGGTGTCTCATATTTCCTCTCTTGAGCACAGCTACAGGACATGGTAGATGTAACATAGTACAATCCCATTAGCTCCCATTTACCCATTTGCAACCCCTGTAAGTTTTCAATCTGTATTTAATCAGAGGCAGAATTTGGTAATTTGTTTTTAGCATGTGTCAAGGTTCTGCTGCTCGATTACCACCAGGTGGTAGCATTTTAAAACGTTGCTCTTATTTTAGAACAGCTACCCTGTTTTATTTGGCAATTTTTCTGTGGTTTCTTGCACAGGTTAGTGTTAAGAAGGTTGGCATGGTAACCTACTTAGAGTGGATCAAATTGTCATGTGGAGAGTTCAAGCATGAGTTAAGATAGAAACATGGAAAGGCTTCCATCGAAGGAGAGACTGAAACGACTAGAATTGTAGGATGTCCCTGTTTGCATTCTCATAATACAAGAAAGAGAGATTTCAGTACCAGGAAAATGCAACAGAAGAGACTCAGGTAAAAAGAAAAGTTTGTCTTGCTTTTAACATGATATTCATTGACAGAAGTGATTTTATTAAACTCAATAAAAGTAAAACCAATTTTTAATGTTACTGAGAATATCTACACAGTATATAAAACACATTGTAATAGAGATAAACTTTGATTTTTCCAGGCATAGGTCTACGGTTAAATGACTTCATAACTGACATTGCAAAATCCCTTGCACCTGTCATTGAAATGGGTTTGTAAATAGAGAAAAGATAGTGGATTTGATGGGTGTCTTACAGATTTCTTTATGTCCACTGGAAAGTTTTGCGTTGGTGGCTGATGAGAAGACAGAGGAAGTTGTTTTCAACTGCTACACTGCTGCCCGTTCTACTTAAGCTTCAGGTTTGTTTCTTGTCTTTTCCTCCCACCTACACTATGATCCCAGAGAATCATAAAGCTTTAGTAATGAAAGAATAATGAACCAGAACTGTAACTAGAAATTTTGGTACTTGGAACACCTTTCCCATTTTCCAGTCAGCTCTTCCTTGCTTTACTCTGAATGCTTTTTAGCAATTCTGGCACTCCAGTGCCTTTTTGCTGCTGCTTAAATACACTTTCTTTCTGGTTTATGCTCTTCTTAACGTGTTCCCTTCTCAAACTACGGTTCTGAGTCCAATGAAGGACATCCACTGGGTGCTTCCTCAGATGCCACTTCTTCAATAGTTTCTCTTGTAAAGTCAGTGTTGAACCTCTGGTTTGTGACATGAGAAATAATTTGTAATGGATAAATGTAGAACATTTGAGCTTAAAATGTGACTGCTAAAGTTTACAGGAGAAATCCTATAATAACTGATGGATGATGCATGTTTAATAACAGCTATAGTCCCCAGACTACAGCAATAGGACAATAGTTCAATAGGCAGGATCAGAGCTCAGTTTCTGGGACTGTCAGGGACTCAGACCAAAGAAGAAATACCAACCATACTATGCTGATATATGTTGTTATCTTTTTATTTTGTATTTCTCTTCTTGCTTCCAGTTTGGGAAAAATAGTCTGGATCAATCTACCTTACTTAGCACTTAGCTTGTCTATAAGTTTTTGGTGCCTACTGAAACAATCTGTCTCGTAAATGCATCAGTTCAATAATATCTCTGAGACTGGCACCTTTCAAAGTCTTTGGAAGGGATTGTGGTGCAGCCATGCTGAGACAGAAGCCTTTTAGATAATAAAGGATGAAATGCAGGCCTCAAGTAAGGAAGTAAAATTCTGAGAGTAATAGAAAATCAAAATACGTCATTTACATAGTATGTGCTTAGAATACGCAGTAGGCAGTAGCTGTGCAGGAATAACTACAGACTCAACAGCACTGGAGAGTAGAAGACCGTGTTGTGACTTGCTGGAACATTTCAGATGACTGCCTTGCAACTTGGGCAATGATTATTTTTAGTGGTAGACACAGTGGTATTGTTATCTGGGAGGATTTATTAAAATACAAATAAATAAATCTAACTATATTTAGCTAAATCTACCCTAAATCTATTCAGTGTTGCTTCTTTTCTTGGCAATGAAAATGTATAGGTGTGAAACTGCCCATGTCCTTTGACTATTGTTTTGCATTCTTTTCTTTCTGTAAGGATAATTTCTTCTAGTTTTGAAGACCACTGTCTACTTATTTCTATGAATTAGCTGGGGAAGAAAAAGTGCTGTTGAATGACAAGTAACTGTATTTCCCAGGAACCCACTTCCATCAGAGCTGCAGGGCACTACCTCTAAAGAATCTTTCCCCCAAATCTGAACTGTTACATAAGCCAGCAAGTATTTTGCTCCCATAGCAGAATTTTTCCTTCTTAAAAAATAAAATAAGGGTGATACATGTACACACGTACTGCAAAGTGTTCCATTTATCTTTCTCCCCCATCAAGAAATCTCATTTCAGTGTTAGCAAATTTAAAATTCATTTAATACATTAATTAGAAAAGAGTGTAGCTCTTACTTTCCATTAGGATAAAATGGGTTTTGCCCTTTTTTACTTCTTTTTTCAGTTAGGAAGCTGAAACTTTCAGCTAGTACAGCTGAAGGTCCTGCCTCTTATATTGCTCCTCATGGCTTGATGGGAATGCAGAAATACTATCTCTGAATTGCATTTTTATTTTGCAAACTTGTGGAACCCTTAGCCTTTCCTATAAAGAATCAAAAATTCAAGATTGAAGTGCACTCTTGTGCATATAAGCTAAGCCTAGTCAAAACTAATAGCAGCAAAAACACTGTAAACTCAACCTTGGTTTTAATTTGTATATGTTTTCTTGAAATTTCTATTTTAAGCAAGGCAAAATGGTCCCTTACACCTTTACTCTTGTGGCTTGGTATCTAACATCACCTTTATCTATTACTGGGCCTTCATGTGAATTATTAATTGGATATTGAATGATCCTGATGGATGTGGGAAAACACTAATTTCTAACCGATATTTATTATACACATTGACTGGGCTTAAGAGATTTCAGATGTGAGTTTAAGATAGAAGATGGGTCCCGTTATGTAACATAGATACTTTATATATCTAATACTTTAGAACTAAGTACTTTATAATAAATATTTTAGATATTTAAAATACTTTAGAACTAAATATAAGATTCAGGCCAAAAAGTGCTGATCATTCATGTTTGTATTCTGGTAAAGATGTGTTGGGTTTTTTCTCTCGGGGTAAATACAGATCTTTTATTATGTAAAATATCCATCAAAGTAATACTGAAACTTTCTTTTCTTTCTTAACACATGTATTGGGTGGTAGGTGGCCCTGGCAATTTGTAACAATGATGCTATAAAAGGGATTTTTGCTTACTGATATTCTCTTTGAGAAATTATTCAGAGAGGTTTTGTTGATGTTTTCATGGTTTTTAACTTGCTCCTTGAAAACTAATTAATCAAGTATAATCATCTGGTTGTGTGAAATATTTATAAAATGTAATTTCCATTGCCGGAAATGTTCTTCAGCATCTCAGTATTGTCTCTTAATGACAAGAATAAGGAGAGAGAGAGGAAGAGAGATATATGTATAGGGATCATTTATCCCTCTCCTCGAACCAATGAATTTTTGCTATGAATATTATATTTCTACAGAGAATACTTTTGAGATGTTGATATTTGACATTTATACCACATTTGACCTAATTCTGCTGCTTATGCTTCGGTTTTTGGTTTTTTTTTTGTTGTTGTTTTTTTTTTGTTGTTGTTTGGTTTGTTGTTTTTTTTTTTCCTGTAAGATTGGCAAGTATAATACACAAAACTGCAAACTCCACAGGAAACATTGACTCCAGGAAGATTTTAACCTGACAATAAAAGAAAGCTCTAATTCTTGCTGGCTAATATTGGTTCTCAGTATTGTGTTGATGATATTCAAACCATTATAAAGCTTAAAGCTACAGTTTGGAGGTTCCTACTTAGTTTCTTTTGGTGTCTGCCTGACTATTGAGAATAACTGGAGTAACTCTGGGATTAAGATAGGCCACTTTTACCCTGGGAAGCTATTTAAGAAAACAGCTTAGCTTTTGTGGAAGTGCCAAAAGATTTGTTGGAGTTAATAGGCCTTGTTTTGACACCACTCTGTTAGTGTGAATGAATTTTACATAAGCAGAGAGACAACACTGCTGTGAACAGTAAACAATCTTGTTTTCATTGGTGCAGACTAATAGGTACTGGTCTGTAATGAGCAAATCAGAAAAAAAAACCATGAAAATGGCAAATAGAGTGAAGCACTGTTCAGATCTGCATTGTTTTCAAATGCCTGACATCACAGGTAAAATGGTGATACCTAAGTTACAATACAGAGCATATCCATCCAGGAGTGATCAACGGGGGGAGAAGCTTTTTCACTGATGATTGCTCATTTACATTTACTAGATGGTCTGATTTATCAGCTGACAAATGTCAAAATGTGTGTAAGAAGTGTAATGAAGCAAATTATGTTGCCTAAGAAATGTAAATGAAGGAGAATTTGCAGAGTTAAGGGAACAACTCCATTAAGGTCAAATAAAAGTGAAATAGAAAAGACTTGGTTATTCTGAGGAAAAACAAGGAATAATGGATAGAGGTGTGAGTAATTGTAATTTTAGGATTATTTTTTACTCACCTATAAAGGAGCAGAAGTTTTGTTATTACCGAATTAAAACCCCTATGTATTAATAAGCAGTAAAGGAAACTAATCAAGCAATGTATTAATTAATTTCCTTTAGTGTCCCAGGCTGAGCTCCACACTTCAGTGACACTGACTTATTAAGTGACTTTTTAGCCCTTACTGATAATTTAATAAATCAGACAAAACAAAAATTCAATATTTCAGTGGAAATTAATTATTTTTTTAAATATCAGTAGATTTGCTGTTTCTAGTACAGCATATTTCATTTAGTGTCAGTATCTGACACTTCTATATTCACTTTCAATCATCATTGTACACATGTTCCACTAATCGTGATCAAATGCAAACATCTATGCAAGACAACCTTGAGTTCCTTCATGATGGATTGCTTGTGGTAACAGCCAAATTTGCAAACACAAGTAAGCCTAAACAATGCATTTTGTATAGAAAATCAGGCAGGCAGTTATTGAAGTAATTGTTACCATGCATTCCTCAGAGTCAAGGACGTTGGTGTCACACTAACAGGTGTGGGTGAGTCAGTGGTAAGGGTACAAATGACTGTACTGGCATAATTAGAACCTTTTCTCAAAAATCTGAAGTTCCATCAACAGATTAGCAGGTAGTGTCAGAGTCAGCTTGTTCTGTAAAACTGCTGCCTGATAAAAAGATAAATAAATTATGTTCTGGTACCAGCATTTATTCTCTATGAATGCCTTGAGGTTTTGTTACAAGGCTGGAAATAAAGCTCCCTGAAGTCACTGGAAAGATTCCTATTGGCTTTAGTGGGCATTTGGACATGGTTTTTATGAAATAATTGGTTTCATGCTTTTTTGGCAAGCCTTCTTTACAAATATAGCTCGATAAACCTCTCATATTAGTTAATTACCTTTATCTATGAGATGGATGTTTCCATTAATTTCAGTCAGCAGATGACACAAAGGTTCTCAAGTAATGTTGCTATAGTTTCAGGTGTCTTTTCTCTGGAAACTCTTTGCCTACCCAAATCAAACTCTTTTAATGTCACATTTGTTTTACTGTCATATATTCAATTCTATCTGAGAGTCTAATTTTTCATGTTATCTAGTCATTTTGTTAATATTGCTTTGCAGAAGTGTAGCAATTTGTCTACTATTTAAAACAAAACTCAGGCAATTTCTTTCTGTGCATTAAGACCTCAATTCAGGACAATATTTTATGATGTATTCTTGGTTTATAAAAATTCTACATATGCTATTTCAAAACAATTACACAAAGCAGTCTTGATTTTCATCAGGAAGAAGTGAATGAAATTGCCTTAAAGTAAATAAAGCTACACTGATACATACACAATATACAAGATATACTGAGTATATAAAGATCTGTTTGCACCTGGAGCTTTACATTCTGGAAAAAAAACCCACAAAGCAAGACACGGGAAAAAATGGTTTCTTCTTTTTGTATATGTCTGACATAGATAAAACTTTCTCTTTTTTTCTGTCTTGGAGTTTTAAAAATTGATCACTTTCTGAATCTTACAAGCCAAAGCCATTTCAGCTGAAAAATACCAAACAGCTATTATTACCTCACATCAAATATGCTTTAAACATGACTTTCTAAATACATTCTTTTGTCCATGACAGAATGGATAATTTAAGGTGGATTTTAAAATTTTTAAAATATCCTTTAATCCTACCACAAAATGCATACAAAATATTTCACTGGATGTGCATGAATGAGATTATAAGAGCTAGGAAAACATTTCTTGTGCATTTGATGTGAAAAACAGTATCAACAAAGCCAAATGGCTGCAGAGCAAAGTGCCCAAAAATAAATGAATGCCTAAATTTGCCTTTTCAGTCATTAGTCTTGTGCATACTGAGTTAATATTCCTTCCCTGTTCTCTATCTCTGTATTTCTACCTATGGTACTTTTCCATTGGATAATGAATTAGGCAGTGATTAATTGTTTACTAATCATTCATTAAATAAATCTCTGCTGCACTTACACATCACTGGCATTATCCTCAATATGTACATACAGTGAATGAATGATAAATGTGATAGAAATGTATCTCACATGGTCCCATTTGTAATTTCCTGCTTCAGATATTTGTTGCTTGCTCTTCAATTTCTACATAAAGTGGGGTGAGCCACAGTAGGAAAAAACCCAGACTATGATCATGCAATTAACTTCTCTCCCAGTACACTGGTGCAGTAGGGCGGTTATGTTTGAGAAAGATCCTTACCTTGAGAATACCTTAAGCCCAAGCTTGAAAGCTTTCAGAATTTGCAGGAAATTTACAGGAAAAATATCAAAAGAAGAAATTCTATTGTGTAGAATATTCTAGTCCAACAGATCTGCTGGACATGCATCCTGAGTATGACAACTACAGAAAATAGGTGGCTGGTGTGACATAATTTTAACTTTATTTAGGTTATGTCAACAGTGTTACATACAGTTTAACTGGGTTGGGGTCTTCCCCTCCCCTTCCCCCCTCTCCCCCCAAATTACTGCAAAAATAGTGAATGGATTCTGTGGAAAAAAATATGTTTGTGGAGGTAGGCAGGAGGGGAGTGCAGCTGCATCTCCAGTCATATAGAAAATCTAAGAGAGGAAAGGCTGGGATATATTGTCTCAGCCCTGGAACAGCTCAACATATTCAGCAGAAGCAGCTCCAGGTGAGCAAAGTGGGGCAGCAGGAGGAGAGGCACCAAACAGGAAGGTGCAGCAGCCAGACCGGATGGCTCTGGAGGGGAGCAGGGGTGTTACGGTTGAGGCGAGCAAACTCAAAGCCAGTACTCAGAAGGGAGGGAAAGAAAGC
This sequence comes from Phalacrocorax aristotelis, assembly GCF_949628215.1. NCBI lineage: Eukaryota > Metazoa > Chordata > Aves > Suliformes > Phalacrocoracidae > Phalacrocorax > Phalacrocorax aristotelis. The sequence goes on along the minus strand of NC_134278.1, from coordinate 25,802,427 downwards.
AACAATCTAGTAGTGTGACGAGTCAGATTAGTGTCTATGCTGTGCAGGAGGCTGCAAGAGCTGCTGCATTGAAAGCAGAGCTACAGAGATGGGAAAACTTTGTAAGGACAGTGGGCAGAAGGAAGATACGCTTTCAAGCCTACTATTTAGTCTGTCAGTCATATCAGATGTAAGTTTTCCCTGTGTAGAGAGGTGTCTTATAGTCCATTCTTTGTATGGTCTGAGAAGACACAACCTTAGACATTAGCATTGTGTGGTGCCCTCTCTTCAGAAAAAAATAGCTGTTTGAACAGATGTGTTGGGATGGCTATGGAAGTCAGGCAGCCTCATGGGAAAAAATCTGTATCCTTGGCCACCTGTGAAAGCTGAGGAAAGAAGAGCTTTTCATACTAGGACCTGAAAATAATGGTGGCATCAGGTGGAAGTCTGAGAAGAGACAGGTGACTATTTGTTTCTTTTGTATACAGGGTAGAATAGGAAAGCATAAAGAAACCTTCCCTTTTCTGCAAAGAGAAAAGTGAAATACAAAACAGCAGCCAAAACTTTACTTTTCACTTGGGAAGAAAGGTGGAAGACAAAACTGGAATTCTGGCTGCCTACAGTCATGTTCTTTGTACCCGTATTTTCCTGTAACTGGCACCATTTCACTTGGGTTGTAGCCCATTATAGTGTCAGATAAGAATGCATTTAAGTGCAGGTTTGTTGTTCTTTTGAAATGTTTTTCATTAACTCTTCATATTGCTGATAATAGACATATCTGATTTTAAATTGCTCTTATCCTCCGTACCAAACTGCACACCACTAAACAGGTTCCTGACCCTATACAGGCCAATAAGATAGTTAAAAGTAGACATATTTTTCTCTGGAACATACAAAGTATAAAGACAACGCTCTGCTGCAAGGCAGGTATACATAGAGATGAAAAAGATGCCAGATGTGTGATCAGTGCAAATGACCTTGTCTATGTGATGGTATGGCCATGCTTTCAGGACCAGTTGCCAGCGAACTTTAGTGTGTGATATGTCATTTCATGCATTCTTACAGATGAAAATTGCTTTGACTTACGTATACAAACCATTTGAATTAGACATGGGCATAGATACAAAAACATGGACATTCAGAAATAAAAAATAATTACAACAACTGAATATAAGGATTCCTAAGAAAGATAAATATTTTACAGTGCTAGCAATCTGCCAAATGCAGAACGATCTTCAACAGGTCACTCAGACATGTACCTGCAACCAGAAATTATGACCCAGATTCTCAAACGGGAATCTGTTTAACTAGTTCGAGTGGAAATCAGAAACTAAGGCCTGAGTAAGAAACCAAGTCATAGCAGAAAGACTGCATCAATGGGCCAAAGAGGCATACTATGTTGTTTGTTCTCCTCTGCTTTCATGATTTCACTGACATGGAAGTACAGTGGCTGAACAACATCAGAAGGAGTGGGAGGTACTATTATAGGTCTTAGTTAAGGATTTACCACAGACTAAAGGCAATTACCAGCAAGCTGTTTGCATGTGGTCCTTTCAGAGAGTAAGAATTTAATAATATGGAACTGGCTCTTCCATGCCAGTCTGTATGAAGGAACAGTCACAGCTATGTGTATTTTACTACAGACAAAGTTGAGAGAATTGATCTGCTATTGAGAAAAGGAAGTCACAGTCCTATGTTGAGTGCCAGAGCTCAGGTGAGCAAGAGGGTAAGCTGAGCAGTGGGAGGCAGGAGCAGGCAGGAGAGATGAAGCCAGGAGCTGAGTGAGACCCCTACATCTGCTGGCAGCTACCCAGCACGTCAGCTGAGGTGCCAGTGACACATAGCCTAGACATGAAGCAGTGATTCAAAAGTTCATTTTGCCCTTTGGCTGTAAAAAGGGAATTCTGTCCAATTAGCTTTATTCATAAAAAACCTGAATGGACAGAGGTGCCTAATGTGCATTTCCAGTTCAGCCACCTAAGCTCCAGGGAGTGACACATCTCAAATTCAGCCAGTTAAGGTAAAGCCTTTCTTGCTCTATGTGTAAGGAATTTTTATCTTCGAGGCTCCTCAATCTCCCCATTGACTGCACAGCCAGTCTAATTTCCCTATTTCTCCTATCTGAACCACCTTATTCATGCCAAGTCCTTAATTTTCAAGGTGTTGCCATATGGAAGTTAGTTGAGTCTGAATGGCTCTCAAATCTCACAGCTTCTGCTAAATCCTGAGACCCTAGCTGATCAAAACGAGAGAGTACTGTTGTTGGTTCTTAGAGGAAGAGGTATTTTTTCCTCTCTAAATATGTTCACTGAGACTTTAAAGACCCTCAGTATGGTCCTTTAGGATGCAAACATTCAGGCAGTTTTAAAAACTGCCATTTCTATGCATTCTACATATAATTAAACTTTCAGAATTACAAGAATGAACTCCAGGACTGGTCAAGCTGCTTCAGTTATGTGGAGCCCCAGAGGGCTAAAGCCTTGCCAAGAAATCACTGGAGCAGAGCAGTGTGCTGCCCATGCCCCCATTATCACAGCCAAACTTTCTATTCTGAAAATGGGAAGATGATGGAGAAACTGGTTGTGTTGGCTCTACATCTGCTAGAGAAATTCCTATGCCTGAAGAGTTGCCAGATGCCCAGTGGCTTTCTAGCCCCTTTGCTCTGATGTGCCAATATGAATCCCTGTGATTATTTTCCCAGCTAGAGCAAGCAGAGAGAGGACAACACAAATCCTGATTCTGTACACTCTCTTCTGAATTTTGATGTGACTTCAGAAGCGTGGAACATGAGCTCTGAGGTCTGGAATTTAGAGAGACCATTCTAAACTTTCAGTAGTAGAATTTGGCTCAAGTTTAAACCACTTTGAGTTAGGAGTCAATTTGTATAGTTATCTACTGCCAAGCTTGGTACCTCAACACCTCATTACAGCCAATGGAAGCCAACTTAATCAATCCAGAAGAGTCTTGAAAGCATTTGAGCTGACCATATCCAGCTTAACATCTGATTTGTGCACCAGAAGGTCACAGTCCCTCCAGAAGACCTCTGTTTTATCCGTTGCCCCTGCCCCCCCACCAATGTCTCTGATAATATTGGGCCTCCTGGTGGATGCCTGTACTACGGCAACCAAATTGCACAGTAGTTGTGATTAAATTTAGCTGAATTACTGTTTAGGTTCCACTGATTACATTAACTCATGGCTTAATTGCACGGGCATCTATGGCAATTTGAGATACTCTAAGGTACACCTACCTTCAAGAAAGGTAGAAAGAGCCTGCATCGGAAGTGCTGGGGCATGAAAAATCTTACTGGACAAACACAGTGATCCTCAGATCTCTCTAGTGGGAGACACCTAGCAGATATCAGTGTGTAGACAGCTGAATTTGAACTGAATCTTTCCTCTTGTCTGACCCTCTGATTAACATGAGCCACCAAATTTAAACATTAGAACATTTCAATTGGATGTTTGAACAAATTGAAAAGGACCAAAATTTTACTAGCTTATGTTTAGCCTTCTCAAAGGCTAGGTTAGGTAAAATGAATCACAGAATCCCACTCTTTCTTCTTCTTCATGAAAAGCAAGATACAATGAGAAGGCAATCTGTGAAGATTGTTTCTTATAGAAGGGGAACATTGTGTCTAGCTCTCTTTCGACATTCTTTCAAATGTACATTTGAGCAGAAATAGCCTCGAAGACCACTTTCAGGCACTGCAAAAATAAAATTCATTGGATTTAGCAGAAACAGAAATAAAATGTAGTGTTTAAGTTCATTTGGTCACATCACTGTATCAGTTCTAAAATGGACTGGAAACCAGATATGGTCTCTGCCCAGCTCCCACAGGTCTGATGTTATAGACAAATATTCACGTCACAGAAACCACTGTCACCGCTCTTTGCCATCCAGCTGAGGCACTGAAGTTGAGCTGGCAAAGAATGAGCTATAGTACCATGAACAGGCTTGACATACATACTGGTACAGTGTGAATAAGCCTCTATTGGTGGCTTTTCTCCTGCTGTCCCTACTCTGTGAAACAAAGGTCATCAATCTTCAGTTTGTCAGCTGAACTATTGCATCATATCGTGTAAATCATAGTTTGGGTAAATTGCATTTCTGCTTGTCCTTCAGCACTTCAAAAACATAATCAGACCATTAACAAGAGGTTGTGCTTATTTTTATTGTTATTTTTTATTAGTGCTTTATGGCTGGTATTGGAATATACATTTAAACAAGAGAGCAGAGGAAAATTTGCAAACAAGGTAGGGGGAATGGAAAACGTGCTTCTGTGTGATCTTTATCCCTCTTTAAAATACTTTCTGAAATCATCTCTTCCAAACCCTGATTTCAACAGGCCACATAATAACCTGCCAGAGGGGATGCCTTTGATTTCTTCAGAAGGCTCTGTTTTGAACATTTTGTGTAAGGTAGAAAAGGAAAACTCATACAGTCAGCAACCCTCAATATAATGCAGCACTTTCATGCAGAAAGACTATATTGTAATACCCCTTTAAATAATCCCCAAAATATATCAATAATTAATTGCTAACACCTGGCAGGATCCATCTGGCAACATTCCTTCATTATTGGTTGACTGAATACTGATTTTGTGCAGCAAAATCGTGTGCTGATGGTTTCTACTGAATATGTAAAGCCATGAATGTCTATATATCAACATCACAAGCCAGGTGACGCTCAGATATATATAAAAAAAGAACTAACCCTGCAACCAGTATCCCAGTTGAAGATTTGCTTTCAGTTAAATTAGAAATATATATATATTTACCATTATATTCTGAGTTAATTGTATTCTTTATATATATAATTTGTTTAGGAGAAAATTTTTAATAAAGGGCATCTAATTTATGTTGAAATACCCATTTTCTACAATATTACTACACTATACTATATACTCTACTACAGATCACAAACTACTCTTTTTGTAGACCGTATGAAAGACAAACCTTATTTTTCCATAAATGGCAGTACTTCCAGGTAGTAAGAACTTACCTTAGATAATGAATTTATGTTAATGATACATTTGCTAATTAAAGGATGATTAATTGCACATATCTCATCCAATATTCTAGGGAACTAGCTTCCAAACTCACTGCCTGCCACAATTCTGGCAGTATTTTGATAGTAATGTTTTATTTTGTTCCAGCATCTTGATTCTTAAAAACCACTCTAATTGTATAAATTATACAATTATTAATTTGAATTGGAGTTGAATGGTAGTTAGATATATTTCAACTATAATACAAGTTTCTGTTTTGTTGAATTATAAAACATTCACATTAAAAAAGAGAAGTATTAACTCTTTCTGAATATGGGTCCCCACTGAGAAATTAAATAATTGAAGCTGAACAGGCTAATGACTTGGAATAGTCAAGGCATTTACACAGCCTTTAGTTTCCTGGAGTTTTTAGCTTATGACTATCCATTGGTCTTCATCCAGCAGCCTTACCTTTTTTGTAAGGAATAAACCATTCAGCTTTCAATTTTACAGAATATCCAGCTACCCTTGCAGTCTTTACAATTAGCCAAAAAACCTTCTTCCTATTCTTTCTGAACTGCAAAATTAATAACTAAGTGTCCTGGTTTCAGCTGGGATAGAGTCAATTTTTTTTTTTCCTAGTAGCTAGTATAATGCTGTGTTTTAGACGTAGTATGAGAATAATGTTGATAAGACACTGACGTTTTAGTTGTTGCTAAATAGTGCTTACACTAGTCAACAGTGCTTACACTAGGGCCCTGCCAGTGAGAAGCTGGGAGGGGGCACAGCCAGGACAGCTGACCCAAACTGGCCAAAGGGATATTCTATACCATATGATGTCATGCTCAGCATATAAACTGGGGGGGAGTTAGCTGGGGAGCTGTGACCGCTGCTTAGGAACTGCCTGGGTGTCAGTCAGTAGGTGGTAAGCAATTGCATTGTGCATCACTTATTTTGTGTATTCTTTTATTGTCATCTTTATTACTGTTGTTATTGTTATTGATATTATTATTATTTTCCCTTCCTTTTCTGTCCTATTAAACTGTCTTTATCTCAGCCCATGAATTTTACTTTTTTTTCCCCCCAGTTCTCCTCCCCATCCCACAGCAGGGGGCGGGGAGTGAACGAATGCCTGTGTGGTGTTTATCTGCCTCCCAGGTTAAACCGCAACACCAGGAACAATCCTGTACTAATGGAAGAAGGCGTGGATAGCATAATTTTTCTTTTCTCTATATAATTTCTCTGCAGTTTCATAATTTCAATAATCAGGCAACAAACAACAGCAGAGCAGTATTATGAAGCAATAATACGCCACAGCTATCAGTCACAAAGAATATTCCTGGAAATCACTGGAAATTAGCACAAATATATCACATCCTTCAGTTTCTGTTTTTCAGTCTAATTGGCTGTCACAATGAAAAGCTAAAAATCTTCATTCTTTGGCAAAACAAATTTGGTTGAAAATCAGTCAGTTTTCCAAAATTTCTTGGTGATTCAGAAGTGCTTGGTTATCAAATTCTTTTAGCAAGATCAGAAGGGAAGAACTCTTTGTAAGCTCTGCAAATATATGATTTCTCCATTTCCCATTACTCACTCACTTTGTCTTTCATTCTTAGAGAAACCAGACTCATTCCATGATTTCTTGTCAGTTCTTCCCATGATACCAGGGTCTGTAACCAAAAAGTAGGAAACCACAGGACCGGGGCTTCTGCTGTTCCTGAATGACTGAAGAATATTAACTTTTTATATAATTGGAACCCTAAAACACCCAAGCTGGCGTTTGTTCTCCACACATAAAGATAAAACTCTAAGCATCATCACTGCAAATATAATTTTCTCTTTTTCACCCAGTTCTGGTTTGATTTCGCTAATGATAACAACCAGGGGGCTGTTTAAGAAATAACTACCATGCGGAAGTACTCAAATGTCCCTAAGATTTTCCTGTCAATTAAAACTTCGCTCAAGTACTAGTACCTTGCAGGCACTCAAATCTAGTCCTTTGAGCTTTTTTCCTTTCTATTAAAGTCCTTCATAAAAGTGGAATAATTAAAATTATTAATGAATATATAAAAAATGGTTACTGTAAAAAATTTTAGCCATTTCATTGCTTTCAGTGCAGATTAGTTTAACTAATGTTTTTGACTACTTAATTCTTCTGTAATATAATTTCAAGTTGTAGAACTAAACATGTGGACTGTGGATATCAAATTATAAACTAAAAAAAATTATATTCTGCCTTGTATCACTATCTAGTTTATAAAGTATTGTGTCACAACCCAGTTTATAGAGTATTTAATGACACCAAAATTCCTGTTAATATGGGTAGCTGTGTAATGTGTGTCATACAATCATGCCATGTCATACAACCATGAGAGATAAGCCAAAGTACATACCTTTTACTTAACTGAATTTGGTTGAAATTTGGTTAAAATATTTCTGTTCAGCATTCTATTATCATAGCCAAGTATTTTTGAAAAGTAGTAGTCAGAATAGCTATAGACTTTTTGTGCACTTTTTAATATTGGAAAAATAATTCAATTTTCAATTATAGTTACAAAAAGTAGGCACACCCAGGTTACAGTAACATGGAAAACTGTGTTGGTAATATTTACAAAAACATTTTCACAGTTAGGTCACCGATGAATAGGTACATTTCAGAAGACTGCACGAGCACAAATATGACTATTTAAAAACAACTCTCGTAATTATTATTATACATTACTTAGTCTCGCATCAGACCAAAGGAAAATACTGGAAATGTTGATTCAGGATTTAGTCAATAAAGAATTAATTATAAGAATGTCATTAATGTCAATCAACATGGTTTTACTGAAAAAACATCTTAGAAAATCCTGATACTGTATTTTGCAGTCATAGGAATGGATATGATGGCAGTTAACACAGATGTAAAGGGATGTTGTAAGATATTTGACTTGATACTCCATGTCAACACAGTATGAAAATAACACTTAACAATAGTAACAGAACATACATTAAATGGATTAAAGCAGATTCTCTGACAATTCCCACCAAAAGGTATGATTTTACTTGAGGTTTCTCAGGAGTCAGTGCTAGGGAAAATGTTATTGGATGTTTTTGTGAATGAGCTGGAAGTAAACATAAAATTGCTAGCACTGAAAATAAAATGCTTTTTAAAATATGTTGATGAAATAAGACTTAATAATGTGACAAACAGTGATGAATCTATGTGGCCATATTGAATCATCCCAGATTTTTTTCAATAACGGGGAGCTTTCAAATAAAATGTGTTTTCAAACAGTCAAAGCTATACATCTAAGGCCAGTGACTGCAGACTGTTGTGGGTTATGGGTTATGCACCACAAACAACAATGACTCAAACAGGATATGACAGTCATAGTGGCCATGAAACACAACAAATGCATCTAGGGTGACATAATGGCAAAAAGAAGGATGCAGACAGGAAGGATGCAAGCAGTTCAGTGATTTAGTAACATCTACAGTATTGGTGATACAAGTAACTGAGCTTTAATGTTTTGGTGACAATAATTTTTTAAAAAGCTCTTGAGAAATCAGAAAAATTACAAAAAGTAATCTGAAAGATTATTTCAGAGATAGAGAGAATGTTTTAAAAGGAGGGAGTTGCAGAACTTCCACACTTGCAGCAAAGGAAATTCCAAAAAAGGTAGATAATAATTTTTTCACTGTAAGACTGAGCAAAAGTTGAAACAGGCTGCCAGCAGAGCTTGTGGAATCTTTGTCCTTCAAGATATTCAAAACTTGGCTGGAGAAGCTCAGACCAATCTGATCAGCATTGTTGGAGATACCCGTTTTTGGAGCAGGTGGTTGGACAAAATGAGCAGCAGAGGTTCCTTTCGAACTAAATCCTTATATAATTCAGGGTTTATATAAATCCATTCTTTTTATGTTGTGAATAAAAGACTGAGAAGTGATCTGATTATTATTTAAATATCTTCATAGCAGAAAATTCTGTATACAAAGTGTAGCTTTAATCTAACTTACAAAGATAAAAGGAGACTCATGGTATAGAATTAAAATGAAAAATGTCAGACTTTTTAAATTGTAGAGGTGACCAATAGTTTACAAAGAACATCACAGAAAATGTTGGATCCAAAGTATCTTAATGTTTTCACAGCGGAAATGGGTTTTGGATTTGTGAATTTGAATTCACAGCATACCTATGCCTCAATCCAACACCATTTATTAAGTTTCAAAGGTAAATACCCGAATGCAATTCTTTAAATTCTATTATTCTAAATCTGTAGGACAGGTTAGGTGACCTAAGGGTCTCTTCTGTCTTCAGAGTTTACAGAACTAAAGAATTTTTTGTTAAACAGAGTGTGAATCAGTACATAAAGAGTACAACAGTTTGGAACCCAACAGTAAATATGTGGAGTGCTGTTCAGGTATACAGTGACCTTGGGATTTCAAAGGATATGCACTGGCATTAGCTTGACACTAGAGAAAAAAATCAGAAGATCCTCTCTGCACAGAGGAGACAAAAACTCTATTTACAAAACAGAAGTGTTTTGTGGGTAGGGCCTGTTTCACTGTCCCCCTGGTCTCCAAAGGGTGTGTCACAGCCTGCAACTTTGAGCCATGCTTTAAAATTCTGTACTGATGGGCCAAATATGAACATATCTGTCATAAAGAATATACATACAGCAGCATTTTCACAGCCCCATTTTATCTCTCTGGTGCTCTTCTTCCAAATACTGCCTCTTTTCCTTTTCAGACTCAAAATCACACAATGTTTCAATGTGGCTTGTGAACACCTTTCTCATGAATCATCATGAAGTTTTTTTTTCCCTGAACATTTTAAAATAAATTTCATTTCATTTGTATTTGTAGAAGTCAAATAAGGAGGAAAAGATAATGTAAGTGATTCAATATCTCTGGGAAATGTTTGAAGTTTTACTTGTTTGGCACATCTTGAAATTTTACTGTAGGAAACAGCATTTTTGTTTGTAAACATAATACACGTCTTCTGAAGAAGCGGAACAATTTTATCATGCTACGGTAGCAAAATGTACACTTTCTGAGTATAGTCTCTGCATGTATTTAGAGTTATCTCTGTGAAATGCTATTACAAATAATGAAGTTACTATTTTTGCCCTTCTTAGGGACTGGCACCAATTAATTTGACTAGTAACCTCATCCAAAAAAGGGAATTAAATTTATGTCAATGTTTTCTAAAGTGTGATTATTAATCTCTGTACTAATTCAGCTGGCAAACCAATAGAGTACATGCTGCACTCTAAATATTAATTTTCTTTGAACTTTTTTTAACCAAGTGCTTCCTTTGGGTCTATGTTTAAAGTTATAAGAGTTGTGTTCAGCTGTCTTAATTAAAAGTATTCAATTAACCCAAACAAAGCTGACTCTGAAGCCTAACAGCTCCAAAGCTGGTAAATGATTACTTAGTAAATAACTTGAATTAAGAAAAATTGATTTTTTTTTCATCCTTGAAATCTTAAGTAAAATAAAATTTCTTTATTTATTTTCTTATGAAATAATTAGGTAGTTAAAGAACTATTTAACCACTACAGTGACACTTGGTAACTAAACAGAACAAGACTGTAACATCATTGATGTGGAAGGCATGGGTAGCCCACAAAATCTTTCTGAAAATATTATTTTAGGATGCTATGTTATACTGCAGCTTTGTTTGTGAGGTCTTAAGTGTCTTAAAGCTTTTGTACTACAACAAAGTCAGGGAGTTTATTTATCACTGGGTATTGCCGCACAAGTCTACATTTCCTAGATTACTGTGCCCTGTGCTAAGCAGCGTGCCCTTCAGTGCAGCCAGTACAGCTGGGTGCCCTTCAACACTCACAACCCGTCCAGCTCCCGACACACACTGAAATCCCCTTTCTGACCTTGGAGGCCCAGTTACAAGGATCCCTGGCTCTTCTCTTCTACTCCTCGCTCTCTTTTCATCAGTTTCCCAGTCCTGTGTGGCTGTCAGGCTTTAGTGTACATGCATTCCTGTGCATAAAATGCTTGAGGAATTTGACCTGCTTTAGTATGAAAATTGAACGTAATGAGGAGCAAACTTATTGGGAATGGTTCATTTGGGGGAAGAAAAGGATCAATAGACCATAGGAATAAGACATGCTGGTAGGAGGCAATGAATCTTCTTCCTCAAATTATTCTTCAACTCCTTGTTAGAGCTAGAAAGCTTTGTTTGGGAAATGTTTCCATGGAGAGATGCTCATCTCCTGCAAAATGCAGAAACCCAGGAGGCAGATGACAGGGAAGGGAGAAAAGAGCAGATGCACACTTCTTCTCCTGTCTAAAGTCATGTTTTCCTAGTCATAGTTTCACAGGGTCTCATTTTTCTGACTTGAGCTTTAACCGTCCAACAGTCCACACAAAGTGCAGCTGGTGACATATGGCTGTACTGGAGTGAGAAATTAGCTGATGATTTGGGAAACTGTTGTGGGCTAATCCTTGTGTGGAGAGAACTGAATAGTGAACTGATTAAGGGGATTAACTGTGTGAGATTAATTATAACAAAAACCCATGAATCTAAGAATATATTGGGATGTGTATTGGTATCTGAAGCTCAAAGTATGTGGGATGGTAGTAAATGAACAAAAGGAACTCTAAAAAATAGGGAGGAAAAGAAAATAGTTGAATAATCACAATTGTTCCATCAGCAAAAGGATGGATTTCACATACAAAATATGTATTTAAAATTCCTTTGTCACCAAGGGTCTTCTTCAGTTAAATTTATACTAATTTTTCCCTCTTAATGGGTTAGATTGAGAAATTTAATACTACTCAAAGTTCAGATTGCACTGCTGCATTAATATAAATCCTCACTGCAACAGCTAAATAACTACTTTAAAAAAGTAAAGTATATCTTTGATTTTCTCCAAGCCCTGTCTTAAAAGAAATACTCCAGCTTTTCAGAAATGAGACAAACCCCCAAAGCCTAATTGGTGTCTATAGGAAGCTGGCATTTAGGATGCAAAAAGACACCAACTACAGAAATGAGAAAAAGAGTATGACAGTACTGGGCTATTAACTAACTAACTCATGCCAGTGTGAGCCAGTAAGGACCCTAATTGTCTTGATATAAATCCTTTCCTGAGGCAGTAAAAGTCGTAATGAGAATATACTGTGTCAAACTCAGAGCTTTTTTCTTAATGTTTTTTAAATTTACGTTCCAGTTGTAACTTTTTTTTACGGACAGCTGTCCGCAAAATAAATCCCATTTACTGCAAGAGATTTTCTTCAAAATACTTATTCTCCTTCAAAGTACTGATTTATTGACTCTGGACTGTTATACATTTTCTTGCACTCAACACAGTGCCTCAAAAATTGTCTTTTCCATAGGTCTCATGCTCTGAAAAGGTTCAAAAGGGACCTTATTAATTCTGCTCTACCGAAAAACCTTTAAGATTTTTCTGGACAAGTAGTCTTATACCAGCAGAATTTTGCCTTTAAAATAATGGTTTATTAAAAGTTCTACCTAGTTTTGGGTAAGATCTTGTAAAACTTTGTGCAACTGCAAAAATTGGTTAGAAGAAACTATTTAGTAAGCGGGATTCTGTTCTGCGCTTTGAAAAATCATGCTCTTCTGTATACTGGGAATTCATCTTCCTGAGATCTGTACGTTGCTGAAAAGAACAGAATATATTTAGCTGCCTTTTTTCTTGGAGAAAAAAAAGGAACATCTTCAGTAAAAGCAGGTCAAAAAGAGGTTAGAAGTTACAGCTTTGGGAGGCACTTTATGCTAATTCAGACATTAGACTGGAATTTATTTCTTTCATATCACAAAAGTGCTCTTTAATTTCTCAGTAATATAGACCTATCCAGAGAGGGAACAATCTTCTGTTCTCTGTTAACGCTGTTGTCTTACAGGGAAGAGAGGGCTGGTGTTAAAGTCTTGGAATTATTGCGCAAATACATGGAATAAAGTACAGAGTAAACAGTCCACCTTGTACTATATGTATTTTTAACTCTTCAAGGAGAAATTGCTGTACACTTTGAAGTCTCTGTCTTTGCACATTTCCAGCTATCTGCCAGGTGCTGATAGCGAGACTCAAAGATCCCTGGTAATGGAAATTGAACACTGTAAGCATCGTGCTGGAGTCTGAAATCAGGTTTAAAATAAAAAACAAGTGGCAGATGTGGGTTTAACTAGATTTCATTATGCTTCATTAAGTTTTTCTCTTCAATAATTTTTCACAGACCACTCCTCAATAGAATATAAGCCTTAGACCCATGAGGCGTTGGGGTACAGTTAACACTCTTAGAAGGAGGGAGTACAGTAGAGAAGATAATACCTGGAGGACTGTATTGATCCACCTGATGCCTTGCCTACTTCATAAATCTTTCAGTGGTGTCATCAAGCTTGCAATTATAGAACATGATTACTTATGCCAAAGTTTCATTTCCCCTATTATGTAACGGTCATAAGCAATGATACTAAAAATCTGTGCTATTGTGCAATTCAGACTCCTCTACCCTGAAGCGCATGTGAATCTACTTTTTGTTCTGTTTAGGTAGAAAGGCTGATACTAAAGTATTAATTGTCTTCTAAGTTGTGTCTTTCTGTCATACAACATTAACACGTTAGACCTTCTTGACACGAGACATTTCTGAAACACAAAAGTAACTTTATGCTTTCGGTATAGCCTAGAGATAATAAAATTGTGAATAGAAAACTTGGCCTTGTAGTTTTGAGTCTGCTGAAAACATTTAATATATTATAGGGCCTTATTATTCATTATTATAATTGTACAAATGTGTTGATGCTTTAAAGCAAAAAGCCACCCATTCCTTTGGTACGTGAAATAAAAGCAGGAAGAACTCAAGTGCTAATGAATTCGTACACCATATTAATGTAGAACATCTTAAGCATATTGGGATGGGAAGGTAACAAGTGGGTCTAGGTATGGAAGCCTCAACTAAAGGAAGCTGGGTGCGCTCCTTTTCAGAGAAGCAAGTACTTTTCACAGATTTAAAACTAACTTACATCAAGCGCCATTAAATAGATGAAACTAGTCTTCGGTAATCCCAAGAAACATAAATTCTTCTTCACATTTCCTGTCTTTGCTAAGCCATATTCAAGCTATAACATTCGGGTCCTCAGCCCCAGATTTATTGAGGAGAGTATATTACTAATGCATCACCACTATCATCCTAGGAGGAAAATTTGGTAAAAACTAATGCTGTGTAAATTTATTTATTTATTTATTTATTCCCTCCATATTAAAGTGTTGCATTACCCTGAAGCAGTGAAACGAACTAGATGACCACGTAAGGTCCCATCCCTATATTTCAAGTTTTTAGAGCTATTTGGGTAAGCATATTAAGGTTGTCCATTGATCGTTTTGTTATAATTTAGTGAATAGTTTACCAAAAAGGCGATTTGGACTCTGAGATAGTGAACAGCTCGCCATCAATTTATTTTTACATTACTGATGAAAATTGAAAGGACCAAAAGTCACAGGGTTATTAAGCTTTTTGCTGTAAAGCAAGGAATTCAAAAGAATCTCCTGGATTAGTACATTCATCTAATTAATAATGCAATGCATTACGATTTATGTTGGCCAAATATCTGCTCTGGTTTTCTACTGTCTCTACAAATACAAACTTTTCTGGAATGAGAAGTATTACATGAAGCAATCTTTATTACCTGATTGAACTATTTTAGTACCATCACAAAGAAAGGAAAAAAACGATCAGTTCTTGTAGAAGAACAGCTACATTTTAAAAGCGTATTAACAATTGAAACTCTATGAAGAACTAGTACGAAAGATTTTATTAAAAATAGGATCTGCTCTTTTCTACAGAGAGATAAATCTGGATGACCTTCTACCTTGGATTTACATGCATGTTTAAAGAATGTATAACATATTTTCTGGTTTTACTTTAAATGCATAAACTGATCAAAGCTTAGATACTGCCTAGTGTTTACAGTAGTAATGTGAACCATTGTGACTTTACTTTTCTCTCCCACTCCCTCACACCAAACACAAGGCATACATTATAATTACCTTGTGCTTATGCCTGTAAGAGGAAAATTCCCAATTACTGTGAGTCATTCGTTTTAATGGGGAGGTTCTTAGACTTTGGGACTCAGCTACTCTCGCACTCTGCTAAACAGTTCTTAAGCATGGACCATGGATTAATATAAGCCAATGCTTGTTCTCAACAAGGAGTCTGGAGGTAGCTGCCCTGGTTTTGCATGTAAGAGAGTTTAAGAGGGGAGATGATCCATTAATTGTGTCTTGGGGTTTATGTCAGAAAGTGATCATAAGCACATTTAATTTAGAATCACAGAATCATAGAATTATTAAGGTTGGAAAAGACCTCTAGGATCATCAAGTCCAACCATCAACCCAATACCACTATGCCTCCTAAACCTTATCCTGAAGTGCCACATCTACGTGTTTTTTTTAATACCTCCAGGGATGGTGACTCCACAACCTCTCTGGACAGCCTCTTCCAATGCCTGACAACCCTTAGAGTGAAAAAAAAATTGTCCTAATATCCAATCTAAATCTACCCTGGTACAACTTGAGGCTGTTTCCTCTCGTTCTATCACTAGTAACCTGGGAGAAGAGACGAACACCCACCTCACTACAACCTCCTTTGTAGCGTTGTAGAGAGCAATAAGGTCTCCCCTTGGCCTCTTCTCCAGGCTAAACAACCCCAGCTCCCTCATAAGGCCTGCTCTCCAGACCCTTCACCAGCTTTGTTGCCCTTTTCTGGACACAGTCCATCACCATAATATCCCTCTTGCACTGAGGAGCCCAAAACTGAACACAGTATTCAAGGTGCGGCCTCACCAGTGCCGAGTACAGGGGCACGATCACTTCCCTGCTCCTGCTGGCCACACTATTTCTGATAAAAGCCAGTATGCTGTTGGCCTTCTTGGCCACCTGGGCACACTGCTGGCTCATGTTCAGCTGGCTGTCAAGCAACACCCCCATGTCCTTTTCCTCTGGGCACCTTTCCAGCCACTCTTCCCCAAGCCTGTAGTGTTACATGGGGTTGTTGTGACCCAAGTGCAGGACCCGTCACTTGGCCTTGTTAAACCTCATACAATTGGCCTCAGCTCATCTATCCAGCCTGTCCAGGTCCCTCTGTAGAGCCTTCCTACCCTTGGTTAATCTGGAGAAGAGGAGGATGAGGGTGACCTTATTGCTCTCTGCAACTACCTGAAAGGAGGTTGTAGTGAGGTGGGTGTTGGTCTCTTTGCTGGCATGACTGAGAAGTACAAATTCATATTGAGTCAACAGTTTCACTAACCCTTGTTTTATGCAGATAACATAATCTGAAACGGAGAGACAAGGCTTCACACATAATGTTATGCTTTCTCACAGTACAGGTTACTAGCAGAGTCCAAACTCACTTGATCTACAGACCCAAGTCTCTCTGCCTGTCATCTGAGTGCACAGAGGGACTTTTCAGGAAGGGGCAACCGGCTCAGAGCTGAGCTCTGTCTCTCCAGACAGAGGCATCTGTCTTATAGTTGTGAAAATTGAATATTGATTTCAAGTGTGCTCTCCCTGTCAGTACAGTCAGGGCAGACAGTGTGAGGGACAGGAAGGGGCTGTCCTCCAAAAGAATAGTTCCTGAGAGAGGTGGGTGTTGAATGTTGCTGGAGAGGCACGATGTAAAGAAACAGCCCCTTCATTTGGTTTCTGCTGTGTTCCAGGGAAACATGTTTATACATTCATAGGGAATAAGCACCAAGAAAGAAACCCGTACTTCCATCATCAGTTTCTCTTCCTCTTGGGAAAAGCCCAGACAAAAGCTGAATCTGGCTAACTTGCCTGATGCAAAAAGGCCAACAATAATTTTTTCAGTAGAAAACCACTGTGTACTGCATTAGTTTTGCCTGCTAAAGTTAGCTGGTTGCTTTTCACATGTTACACGTTGCAGAATGCATCTTTTTGTATAAAGAGAAAAGCACAGCGAAGCTGCAGATATTATTGTTAAATGCAGTGTTCCTGTTAGCTTAATGATAGCCTAAAAAGTTAATTTAACATTTAATTACTGGGAAGATCATAGAAAGAAAATACTTCTTAAAAATATACAGATTCTAGTGCATAAATGTGTATTGAAAAGATGAGGAAAGGTTAATGGTAGGAGAAAATGAACAGGTACGTGATAATATTAGTGTTAGGTTTTACAGAGCAGAAACATTGTCTTATAGCAGGCAGAAGAAACACTCAAGGGAAAAAAATATTGTTTTAATATGAGACCAAGAAGCAGAGAAGAGAAACTTAAAGGCAATTCAAGCTTGTAAGCTAACTGAATTTAGCAGAAAGCAAGGAAGAAATAATATCTATTCCAGTTGCCTGCAACAGAAGCTGGTTATAAAATGGAAAATGACACTGTCAGAAGCCATCGTTTCAAATATCAGATATAGCTGAAATGAATTGATGTCTGAGATTATAGCATGAGAACTTCAGGTATTAACTTAAAAACTTCTGTCATATTCTCTTTCTGTGGTGTTTCAAACACCATCTAGAAAACAGTCAGGCACAGGAGCTAAGTTGATTAAAGTGTGTGTGTGAAACATCTAGGGGTAATTAAAAACATAGGATTTATGACACTGCTTGCAGAATAGCTGTGGAAAAGATCTTTGCGTCTTTGTATATTACATATGTTTGTTTACTCAACCTGATGTTAATACTAAGGCAAATAGTTTTAAATAACATTAATAGGCTCTCTCAAAACCCTCCACAACTGAATTAAGTTTAATATCTGATACAATTAAAACTCAAATCAGCTTTGCTTCAGACAAATATTATAACCACTATTTATTTTAATCTAAGTTTATGTACATGGGTGTGTATATATATTTGTTTTATTCTGTTTTTAAAATCCTGCCAAATTCAGAGTTCACCTGACATTTATTATTACTGAAGAAATACCCATGCATTGTGACATGTTTCTGTTTCAGCATAGAGGCGCTACTATAGATACTTAAGTTGTGAATACAAAAGCATATAACAAGTCTTAAAAAATGTTTTTAATAGAAGGCTCTTTGTATTTTACAAGTGATTTTCTTGCTTTCTTTTAAAACCCTTAAAACTCTGTAGACACTTATAATTTTAAAAACTTTACAGTGCTTCGCTTATATGTCAACCCATTTGAAAACATCTTGACAAGGACTTGGGAGACAAACTCCAAATTCTACAACTCTGAATAGGACTGGCTGTATTAAATTTCTTATGTTGCATGGATTGTTTCTATTTGATACAATATTTTCTCCTTAAATATCAGTTCATAACTGATGTCTCAGATGTCTCAGATGTCTACCCTCTTGCCCTTGACTGAACCTGTAAGCAGATGGTTCAAATAGCTCAGAAAATGCTGTGTCATTGAAAAAAATAGCCAGCCTGCTGAGTTCCTTGGCACAGTGCCATCTGGCATCAATGACTGCTTAGAAAGGGAGCTGATTTGATGGTTTTCCATAGCTTTCAAAGATGAACATGCAACCTGGCTTACTCTCTTCTTTATTATTTAGGCAGAACTCTGTGCACTTCAAAAGCAGTCTCTACTGAATGTGCATATCACTTTCTTCCAATAGCGTGGAAGTGAAGAGAGATCTTGAACAGAACAGATCAGGACAGAACAGATCTTGGACAGCCAGATCTGGAGTAGAGAGTTTTTTCTTTTCTGGGATTGACAGTACTATTTGGAAGGGCACAAACCTGCTAAGCACCAGGCATGGAATAGCTTGCATTGGCATGGTAGTGTCCATAGTCCAGTCACAATTTCAGGCCTTAGAGAGATGACTGCATTTATGTTTTGGCTCGGAACTTTTCTGTGACTTTGGGGTAATGTTGCTTCACTCCTTTCATAGTTTGTCCACCCGTAATAATGAGGGACGTTAGGGATCATGGAGCTTCATGCTTTGGTGACCTACAGCACTGGGGCAATAAGCTGCACAAACCCCCAGATCTGGCTGCCAGATTCAGCACCCTCAGTGTCTTGTCTTGGATCCAAGCCTGGCTCCCTGCTCTGCCACATGAAGCATGAAGCTGTGGTGCACGGCTCTCTGACCCTGGCACCGGAAATCTGAGCTGGCCCTCCCCTGCTGTTCACAGGGGAACAGTAGGTCTAGAACTTCAGGCACTCTCCAGTTGCAGGCACACAGCAATTACTGATTAAAGTTTTAACTTTTCTCAGTCTTATGAGAGGAGATAACTGCTGTGATACAAGGAAGATACATGTTTGATTTTATAGCTGAAAAGATATGGGGGTTTATTTAATTTGAGAAATATTCTATTTCAGTGTTGCCAAGCATGGGTTTTGTATTTTAAACTTCCATCTTGGAATAAGCTTGGAAAAGACTGATTTCAATCCAGTTTGATAGAAACCAAATTGAAAAATTACTCCAAGTTTCATATTTTGGCCACTCCTATCTTACTAGTTGTTTACTTCTCCTTACTATGTGACATTTTCAGGGTGACGATAAAAAAATCTAGAGGGATTCAAAGTTTACCCTTTTCCTTTTTCTTAAACTAAGCTTCCATAAGCTGCAAGTAGGCTGAGATTTTTTAAGCAGAATTAGACAGACACAGGTATTGAAATTGCTCTCTAAGGATAATTTGCAGACTATTCACTTCCTCAATCTTTGTAAGAGCTCTTGATCTTTTAACAGCATTGTTTTTTCCTAGTAGTAGTGGAAAAGGAGAAAGAGAAAGGAGATTGAGCTTTGGCGTTATTCAGTACCATAACTGTTTTCTGTACTTGGCAGTCAGCAAGTGCCACTCAACAGTTATTTAAAAGAAATTCTCTTTTGATAAATGGTACCAGTGTAACACTGGAGAGAGCTCTAGCTGCTGAAGTGGCGGTATACCTTTCTACCTCAGATTAGGTTGATGAACAGGAGCATCGGTAAAGCCTATACTTTTGTAATTTCAAGTGCTAGGTATGTCTATCTTTTCCTTTGGCAGTTTTGCATTTTTCATAGAGTTTGATGCTGGAGCTGACCTTCAGCATATGGCTATGGGTCAGGACAATGAGTCTTCAGAAATGGTTAGAAAGTCTCAACACAAAGCAAAACTAAAATGATTGGTTTCAGAAGGTGATTCCTTTTCGGTTAGATTTTAATATTGATTGCCTCAGGATTGTCACTATTCTTAGTACAAATAAACACAAAAAATTTACAGCAATCTGTTTATCCTAAATCATTTATCCTTAAAGAGAAGTGATGGGTGTATTCATTTCAGTGCATTTTAAAAGGAATAATTTATATTTATTCTCCTCCTAACAAATTTGTTTGTCCTGACAATCTAGCTTCTAGAAATGTAATCCTGCGACCTTTATAAAACCATAGAATCATAGAATGGTCTGGGTTGGAAATGACCTTGAAGATCATCTAGTTCCAACCCATTTGCATTTCATAGCAAAGGAACTGTTAGATTCCCATCTCAAATATCTAGACTTTCTTAGCATTGATTATCAAGTTTGTGTTCATGAATTTATGTAAATATTGCTCATATAACTAGATTTTCTACTGACCTGTGCAACCAGTAAATAACTTGGTGGGAAAATCTCCTAAAATGTATCAGGCTTTGTGTTAAATAGACTTTTTCAGCCTACAGCTCTGAAAACTTCTTGCTTTGCTTCATATGTGTTAATCATAGACACAAGTGAGAAAAAGCAAAATGCATGAAGAGGGTCCCATCAGTATATTTCATGTTTCTATAAAAATTTCTGTAAAGTCTGAACAAGCCAGCCGAGAACTAGATAGGCCACCTGGACACTCCAGATTGTCCCTACAATAGATTTTAACATATTTTGCAGAAAATGAAGCAGTTTCAAATGAGTAGGAATTATCACAAGTTTATTGCTTGAACCTCTAAGCAGATCTTCTGAGTGTTTTTGGTTGTATTGTGGGTAAATATATAGCATAAACCAAGAAATTACTACAAATATTTTATTTCATGCTCCCTTTGCTTCTGGCTGATTACTGCAAATCAGATTTCATGCTAACTTACGCAAGCAGTTAGTTCACTGTTAGGATCTTGGTGACAAGCAGAGACTATGGACTATACAATGTATCATTTTTTTGCTATTTTTATGAGTTTTAAAGCACTCGTTTTTCTTAGTCTCAAATGTAGTGTGATTTTTTCAAACAACTGTAGAGCTTTTGATATAACAAAATCAAATCCATGTCTGTGTCCTGCAGCAGATGGGACAACATTTGTAAAACAACAAAAGAAGTAAATCTTCTGTTCTTACTAACTTTTTATTCTGTAGATACCATGGATTTACCATGTGGGGTAATTTTGATTATTCTGGGGGTTTCTGAGCCTTCATATTGAAGATATTGACTGAAATCGTGAATTATTTTTATGAGCTGTGAGTGATGAATAAAAAAAGGAAAACCTTTAGCCAGAAAAGATCTTTGCTGAAGTCTATTTCTTCTACGTACAATCAATTCATAGACTGACTACTTGCCAAAGGTCTTTCCTATGGATTCCAGAAAAAGAAATTGAGAAAAATATGCTAATGTAGTTGCCTGCATATTCAATATCTTCACAACACAACTTCCAAATAGCAGTATCTTAAAATGCAGAATAATAAAATAAATGTGATGCTACAGAACCAACTCAGAAAAACACTTGAGTTTAAAATAATATGTACATTTTTTTCATGCCAGAGGTTATTTCTTTTATTGGGTTTACTGGTATCTGACTTTTTAGTGTCTCATTTTTCATTAGAGAATACTAGAGAGCTGTAGAAGCATTATCTAAATTCTCATACAGAATAATCCTCTGAAGAATGTTATGTTAGAAATAGGAAAATAGTATCATTTAAGGTGAAGGACTTGCCTGAGTTCACACTGTGTTTTAGAAGCAAAGGAAGGAACATTTCATCGGAACTGTCATACCTATTCAATATTTTTAATGTATAATAACTGAATACATGTCAAAATGTGATATGGTACCTTTTTTTTGTGCTTTTTACATGTGTGGATGACCTCCTATATAAGTTAGCGTACACTTGGAAGCTTTAATGATTGCCCACAGTCTTAGGCATGAATACATGATTCATTCTCACCTGTTTTCTTGAACCAAATCTCTGTAAGTTTCTCTTCATTCTCATTTGAGGTGAGACATTTTCTGTTGTCCTATCTCCTAATGAATCCTACTTCTGCAAGTCTTTTCAGTCTCCGTGTGCTTCTGTTTTTTTTTCCTTAATTTCTGCTTTTTGTGTACTGATTATTTAATGATAAATCAAACCAGACTTTTTAAAAGCCAGCATTAAGAGTTCTTGTAATTTTTACTGTGTGCACCTGCACCATAATATCATGGAACAATATATTCAGCTCCCTCCTCAGTGAATCTGAGTCAATTGCCTTATTAGAAAACTGGCGAAAGCATTTGGCGTGTGGGAAGCACGTCCTTAAACCCAGTGGATTCAGCAACTGACAAGGATGAAATATTTAAAACACGAAGAAGGTTGTAAAGCTTTGCTTTTGATTATTACTTTACCAATTACTTATTGAACCTGTCCTCTCTTGGATTTGCTGTAAACTAATTAGTGACAACAAAAAGGAAATATTTGCTTGATTGAGATACGGATTTACTGAAAGGACTCCGGAGGTTTTAGATTTTTCTCTTTTTCTTTCTCCCATTAATTCCTCTCTGTTTGGTGTGGCATTATGAAGTGTATAGATCTGTTACAATTAAGTGTCTGTTCAGCCCCCCAGCTCTGTTGGAACTAGCCCAGAAGGGTGTTTGTCCTGAAATTAATCAAGTGGTAAAATCTGTGAGTTAAGATTTCATGTAAATGTGTCCATATTTCTAATTTCTAGTTCAATAGCAGAATTACTTCCCAGCTATGATACTCACTAATTCAACCAATGGTGTAAGAAGATGCTTGTGTCTCATCAATTCCACGTACAAGCACAGATCCCCTCTTCTCTTATGCTTGGACTACAAGCTCTCTGGGACAGAAAACGTTTTTTTTTTTTCTTCCCTGGATTTCTACCATGCTTAGCACTAGTTCACTTTTGGCGTTCTTAAACCAAAAAAAAAAAAAATGCTTTTGTAAAGTTACCACGGTCTTGAAGATAGAAAGCCAAGACATGTTGCGTAGGTTTTTATTTCACGGTCATCTGTCTGCAAGAAAAGCACTGGGGGCTAGCTTGACAAAATGGAAAGCAATTTAAACTCTGTTCTATAGTGAATATTTTGTGTTTTAAAGTTAGAATGCTCAACACAGCAGGAATTATCTCTTACTATGGTATTCAACAACAAAAGGAAGCAGCGTATATCTCAGACGTGCACGACTGAAAAGTGGATTCTACAATGCTTTATTAGCCACTTACAGGCCCTACACGCACAGTGAAGAGCATGGGGACTCACAGCCCATACTCTGTGTGTAAAAAGATGTTTGCTTTTTCTCAATGACCATATAATTTAAAATACAGAAATCCATAGTTGCCACTTCTTTTAGCTGCTAGGGACTGACACGATAATTAGGAGATTATAGAGTCAGTCAGAAAGGAATTGAACGTGGGTATCACACTTGTAGGAAATGGCATGAACTTCTAATTTAATAAGGATAAGGTAGGGATCAATGTGGCCACTAAGGGAACAAAAACCTTTCTGAATGAAAGCAGTAATGAATACTGTGCTTTGTACTTCGAGCAACTCCGATCTGTTACTATTTGTTATGCATGCTTCTGAGCATAGGTTGACCTAATAGATTGACATCTTGGGGGGATGCTGATCAAGCATGAGGACAGACCATCTGGTTTTTGAATTTTGGAAGGCCTTAGTGGCAATGTTAGGTGTTGGTAGCAACATTACATCTTCACCAGACCAATTAATTGAATCAATTATTCATGGGACGCGTTTTGTATGAAGTTTCACAGTGCTCTTCTGTGGGTACCTATCTGGCCAGGGTCTGACTTTGGAAGGAAACTAGAATGTGCATAGGCAGCTGTAGCATGTTTCACTATGTCATGGGCTGTGGGAGACTAAGATTTAGAGGGCACTATGAACTGCACCTTCACAAAGCATCAACACAGACATATTCTGTTGGGTAAATCTCATGGATTTTGAAGCTTGGTACCCCATATAGTTAATTTCAGGAACTCAGATACTCTTTTTGGTGAGCACCATGGAGCTTCAGTATTCTCAAGAGTCTAAGATGAATGTTTCACAGAAACTTGAAACACAAACAACAAAATATTGCTGTAGTATGTGATCCAACACCACACAGCAAGTATGTCAAGATATGATATGTAGGAGTACAATGCACAGCATGTTTGCTTGTGGCCTTTGTTTTTGAAACAGATCTGCTACAAATATATCCTAGTGACTAGAGCATATACCCAAGAAACTAGAGGTTTCAAGTGGATGCTTAAAGGATTAAGATACTTCCCCCCATGGGCTTCCTGGTGATGTGAGTATAGGTTGGACAGTAGGTCTAGAGTAAGTAGAGAGGGTGTCCTACTTCCTTTCTTTTTTTCCCCACCAATACAAATTTAATGAAAAATACATGTATACTCCTACTGATGAACTCTCCACTCACTATGGTGTGGTGTCAACCTCTCCTTTATTCCCAGATTTTTATCTCACATACTTTTCTCTTTACAAATATTGTGATTAATTTCTGGACAGCCTTACAGCTGCAGCAGAAGGAAGGAAGGAGGGGTCATCCTTTCAACTTGCTCTAGACCCCAGAAATTAGGGTGCTTTCTAGATGAGAGAAGTTTTCCAGCTAGGTTTAGGATAAGGTGTATTTAAGCCAAAGAACACAGTAAATATAAGTATCTCAATTTCCATGTTTGCTCTTCAAGACAAGCAGTAGCTTTTTAACCCAGCTGTGTTCCTAAAAAAAAGACACGAAACAGTGATTCCATTCTTTCAAAGGATAAATTGTAAGAATGAAAACTATGGAGTTTTCCAGGTGGACCTACCTAATTTCTGGACTTGAGAGCAGGAGAGGAGTGGAATTTCACACACATCCCAGTGCTCTCCATTTCTTACTTAGAAACACCAGAGCACTTCCTTTTATCTAACTCTACTGGAAATTATGAACTTTCTGAAAATTGTTGGCATGAAACTGCATGATTTCTTAGAAAATTTAAAGCTGATGAAGAGGAAAACAAAATAAATCCCTTGTGCCTCTTGAAAAATTGAATTTTTTAAAGCAAGTTATTAAAAATAAATTATATCATTTCTAATTTCAACATATACAAGATCTATTTAAAAGCGAAACAAAAATTTGCTGGAAAATTTTAATCATTCATAGAAAAGGGTGACATGTTGCATACACTTCTTGCCATTTGTACAACTTAACATGGGGCTCATAAACATTTAAGACTATAGATAGTTTCTCACTCCACCCATGCCCCAGGCTACCCAGCTATAAGCAAATTTATCTGACAGCTAGTAAGCGAGTCTGTAAGCCCAGGATAAGCCTTCCCCAAGAGTAAATATAGAAGCTTAGGCTTTGCATTTAGCTTAGCACTGGCCATAATGTAGCTTCTGGAGCACAGGTGGCTCATCACAAAGGCAGAGCAAAGGGTAACAGAGTGGGAACCTTGCCTGAGACAGGTTTCTCATGAAACTGCACCTTTAGTGACTATATCACAATGTGACTTGTCTTATCATATTCTGAACATTCTATTTGATAGTAACCTGTGAAATGACAAACACAAATAATTCACATAAATTTGGTTAGTTCAAATTGCATTTTAGTGAGTTTTGATTGACACAAGACAAGAGTAATTAATCATGGTGGGGGCAATAATGGCTTTGCAGTTATTGACCTGCAAAATCTGTCTTGAAGAGATACTGTTTCTGTTATTATCTGAACTCAGTTGTCTCTTCTCAGAGGGACAAAGCTCATTATCTTACAATTTCTTTTAATTTCTATTTCACAGAGAATACAATAAAGCAATGACAAATTACCTTTGTTCTCAGAGAAGCCAAAACAAGGGAAACAATCTTTATCAATTCTGCAATGTCTCCTTTAATGACCAGTTTTCTCCATGGCAGATTTGGTTTTGCTTTGCTAATGCTTTCCTACTGCAGATACATCTAATACTGATTTTTCTTCTGTTGGCTTGTACAACTTCAACTTTACCCGAATGATTTGCACGTATTTTTCTGAAAGGAAAGGATGTTCTGCATGTGTTTTAACATTACTACTGCATGAAAGAAGCCCACTATAGTTCATCCCAACAAAATAGATGGCTTGAGTTATTAACAATATATATTGCTTACATTACTTCCTGCTGCGGACATCAAAATTTTGCTATATTCTAGTCTTTTTTTGTCATCTGCTTGAAAATCAATGATGAGGGAAAAGGCAAGTCCTATTTATAGAGAACTCTGACACCTTTTATGAAAACCAAACTTAGCACAGTCCCTGTGATGTCCTATAAAGGGCAAGGCAATGTCTAGATTTGAAGAAGTGAATGTTCCTACTTCCACTGCTGGTACATGACTACCTAGTCTTGAAATGCAAGGTAGTGAGACTTGTTTTTTATACATTAAAGCTGTATGTCATCAACGTGTATGACATACATTGGATGATGATCTTTCACGTGCAACAATTATAGGTACATTATAAAAATTCCATAAGTGCATAATCTCCAAACAAAAAAAAACCCCAGTTATTAGCTCTTATCACAATAATACTATTCATCTTAACATTTTGAGGGAAGGGGGTGCCTCTGTCAAAAGGAAAAGATGCAAGTCCTGTTAAGGTCCCCAGGGAGGCCAATTACAAGGACTGTCAGTCCTGTTAACATCACAATTTACAATTCCAGAAAACACAACATTTCAGCCTGCATATTCAACTAAGTATATGCTGAAATACCAGACTAAAAAGAAAAATAATTTTTAAAAAAATCTCTGATCTATGCTTCAATAAAAACTAATCTTGTTGAATGCTCTGACAAGAAAAATCCTTAATGCCTCTTAGGCATATTCATGGATATAAGAGCCCTGCAAAGGCTCTTGCCATCTCTCCTCCTGCAGCACCACTTTCTGGAGCAAGTAACAGATGCTCTCCAACTTCATGAGCTAAAGTAAGGAAAACTCCTCTCAGCTGTGGCAAGGAAACCAGTCATCAAGTGACCCAGCAGCGCAAACTGTCTGGTCTCTCCTGCTGGCTGATTAGAGCAGGAAAGGACAGCAGCAGGGTCAGTAGTTGTACATGTGCTCTGACTGATGCAGCTCAGGAAACTCTTGTGTCCATGTAGCAAACTCTGTAGGTGGGTGGAATAGAAGCATCTCATGGAGGAAAGGAGAGCATGAACCACCGAGCAGAGTTCGGTTATTATCAGAGATGGTGACTCCTATAAATTCCCTGAAGTGGAAGAAGAGGCTAATGAACAGAGACAGTGTAAGGAAGGGTGAGAGGACGCTTCATTCTAACCAGTAACAGAAAGCTGCTCCTCTTCTAGCACTTGCTTAAAGTAGGACATAGGCAATGACCAGCAGGCTCCTGTATATTTTCCAAAGTGATCCCTGAACATTGCTGCAAACTTATGATTAATTGCTTGATTATAGAATATAGACCAGTAAAATCTGAAACTAGTTAATACTCAGGTTTTAAATGTGTAAGTTTGAGAAACACTGCAGCTTACACATGTTCACTCTACAGCTATAAAATCATTTTGTAAATAACCAAAAAGTTTAAACCTAGTCCCTCTGCCATAACGTCATGTTTAAAAAATTTACAAAACATTGCTGACCTCAGAAGATAATCCTGCCTGCACATTGAAACTTGCAAGATAAACAGAAGTTCATTTTAACTGTAGATATTTATGCAATAATTTCTGTCAGAAATGCGGATCTGTCTTGAGGGGGACATGCATATTTTTCAAAAACTGTGTGTTCTTCTCAGCATACTGATGAAGAGCACTGGTCTTTCACTTGATACACAGTTTGAATGTAGAACTTTTTGCTGTAGAATGCTATTGATTCCTCCAAGCCAGGGTTCCACCATCTGCCAGGGATAAAAACTGTACAGCAGAGTCAGCAGAACAGAGCATGGGCTGGGTATCAGGTACTCTAGTTCACAGATGAGCACATCACCAATGAAGGTGGATTTGCATTAGGACAATCTTAGTAACGTTAGAAGACTTTAGACACGCACCCCTTCTGCCAGACCTGCTGCAGAAGCAACAATCTGTGTCAGTGGGGTGATAAGAAGAAGCTGAAGAGGTGAGGCCCATGTAAGGGTTTGCTTATACTAAAACTAGAAAATAATCCTTGCATTTGTGATTTAAGCAGATATCTAGCTATTAGTAATTTGAATTAGATCTTCAATGGGCAGCATTTTATACTACATTTAACTACCATGACGTTTGGACATTGTTAGGGAAGGAACAACTGACTGGATGAGACACAGTCCTGATCCTTTAAAATATATTATTGACCCAATTATTTATCATGCTGGAAGTCATTTGAGTCCAGAGCATTTTGCGAGCATGCTATGCTTCCATAGTAATTTTTCTTTCTTTTTTTCATTATGTTAAAAACATGTGATACAATAAATTTGTAGCTTTAAAATTAAACTTGAGGCACAGCTTTAATGGGTGCTAAAGGTCTTGCAGTGGAAGTACAGCAATGGTCTTATATTTGCACAATACTGGAAAATCTTCATGCAGAGGGAAACAACCCAGTTGTCTACCTCTGCTGATTTTCTAGTTAATGCAAGCAGAGATATACTGGTCTGACTTTTCATGCATCTGCTTGCCCAAAGAAAGGTCATATCTTTTTTACAAAAACTCACATAAATCAACAGCACTTCTGTCTGATTATAAATCTTTTGCAAGAAAGACAGACTTAAGTTTGATTTAGGATTCTACATGGAAAAATACAGACCTGCCTATAGTAATATCTGCATGTTTTTTCTAATGGCGTCTGCTCTTCTTGGTGAGACAGGCAGGGCTTTGGGTCAGGAGCCATTGTGTGTCACATGTGTATAACAGGTTTCTACCATCTGACTGTGAGCCTGCAAATCTATTTGGATCTAAACCTGGCATATCTCAGTTAAGATAAAATCATCAATCACCTTCCATGCAGCGACTGTGAATTATTTTTGGTTTCTTGACAAAGAACATTAATATTTCAGTTTGGGCATAAAAGCATATAAGAATGGACACAGTTATCCCTTTCTGTGTGATAACACAAACAATGATTTTTATTACAATTTTTTTAATTTAATCCTAAAAAGATTTATTTTATTTTATTTTTAATGGAAAAGACAAATTACCACATTAGTACAAGATAAAAAAGGAAGTGGTGATTTTTTAAGCTGTTCAAACTTTGGTGGTTGAGCCCTCTCTAAAGGGTATTTCAACAGTTTTCTCCAAGCAGTTGTACTAGAAATAACATTACCTCAAATAGAAGGTTATAACCTTATGAATTTCTTCCAAAGGAAATGCTATTATATACATGCCAAAATTAGAATTGAACTTTTGTGGGTAGAAGTCAGTGGAGTGCTATGGAAATTAGAAGTATGAGGTTGAATTGCTACTTATAATTTCTTTTAAAACTTTTTAAAATGTTAATTTGTCCATAGTTTTTGTCCTACAGGATTCAACTTTGTTCTGCTAATGTATGTTACTTTCTGTGGGGCCAATAGGAGAACTCCTAGTATGTATGCTGCAGATTAAAGTCAAGATTACTTTTATTTAGGTAAGCAGGAAAAGAGTTAACCAGTTTAGCAAATAAATACAAGAAAACCATTCCACAAACAGGATCAAGGATTGCCTTCTCCTGTAACAACTGGGGATAATAATGTGTATGAAAGAAAGTTATGGCGAATGAAGGTCATTTTACCTATAACAGAGAACAGAACTAAGACTACCCCAGATGGAAAACAAGAGACTGGACTGCATTATCTAAATGTTCAGGTTTTGACTTTGCAGGCAAATATAGGTAATACAAAATTATGCAGCTATTGGATTTTTCTTGATGTATTTTATTTCTTGTGAGTTTAAATTCTGCTCTTCTGAGCATTGATAACAGAAAAGATCCTAAAATAATGCATCAGAATCCAAGGACTGGCTTAAAAACATGAGAGTTTCCTTAAAATAGTGAGCATTTTGTGGCTTTGTTTTGATTTGGTTTTGGCTTGGGGTAGTCATGATAGGGGTTTTCTTCTTAATACTTTCAGGCTTTTCTCTAAAATACCAGAAACTTAGCTTTCCAGTTCAAAACATGTTCATTTCTAATATTTCCATGCCTCCCAGACCTGGAGACTCAATAGAACCATCAGACTTCAAGAGACTAAAGAGCGACAGCCCTGTTGTACACAAAACAACATGCAGGTGCTGTGGGTCATTAAAATTCCATTTCCTGTTTCCCCTGCTTTCCCCTGTCACAAAGAGTCTTCTCTAACTGAGCTATAAATTTCATGTCCCACATTACCAAAGCTCGCTTCAAACAGTAAAGCTAATCTAAGTAGAGTTTCTTTGTATAAAACTTTTTTGTGATGTAGTGGTTTGTGCCTAGTATGCCTTGAATACACACAAAAAAACCCCCTTTATAGATTGTTGGAGTACAGGCTGATGCATACACTGCAGAAACATTTCTATAGTTGTAAAAGATGGATGCAGTGGAAAATCTCTGACCACTGAACAGAGAGAATATTTATTCTGTTCTTCATGTTGTACTGCTGTCAGGAATATTGTTAAGTGAAATAAAAAATAGAAAATTCAGCCAAGTCCAGAAGTCTTAGAGAAAAAAAACAACCAGAGATCCAAACTGTTATGCTTTAAATGAGATTTATCCTTCCTTCTCTTTTGGTTTATTTAAAAGCTTATGTATGTTGAGCTTTGAGGGTACTCTGAAACGATAAAAACAAAAATATTTTAACAGTCAAAATTCCTTATCACAAACGTAGGATGAATTTTTTTGGCCTCTTTTCTGTATCAATTTTGACAGCTGCCAGCATTCTCTACTTCTGTGGCAGGGATGAAATGCTTAACTGTTCAGAGAGCTCTTTGCTGGGTCCCATTACAAAGGGAGGAATTTCTGAAGCAAGAAGAGACATTTACAAACTTGTCCTTTGTATGATTCCTCCAAGGACATTTCAGACAGATGGTAAAATATCCCAAACAGTTTATCAACATGTGCCTATTGTAAAACCAACAGGAACTGACCAAAATGCAGCAAGAGAAGACAAGTAATTCTATGGAATCCCAGGTCTCCAATTTCTCTCCTCAAATCTCAATTCCTAGTCTTCTTTCAAGACTGCTAGCACGTACCAGTTCCATATATGTTTCCCTCCCCAAAATTAACCATCAGTCCCTATTCCAAGTTTCCTGGAACAAGACCTCTTCCTTCAGCGCATACACTTTGATGAGGTTGTCTGAATTTATATTAGGCTATCTGAATTTTTGTCAGACAGATTCTTCTTTCACGAGCCTGGGAGGGATCATTGAGAATATTCAGTATACATTCATTTTAGGCATCCATCTATACATGGTCTGTAGCAGCCCAGAGTGACAATTACAGAGAAAGTCCTTTCAAGGGGTAGGACGAAGAACAAGACACACACTCTATGGGCAATGTACATACCAATTTTTAGCAAATCTTCACTGAGCATGTGTACAAAATTCTTCTTCAGAGAATTATAGCTACATCAGACTTCACTGGTTATTAAGAGAACAAGCCAAAAAGTATCCTGCTGAAGACTCCTTTCCCCACTCTTCTCCTGTCAAAGTCCAATTTCAAACAAGGGCTTCTTGAAGAAAATTCTGTTTGAGGGTTTTAACCTAGAGCAATATTTTATTCCCTATCACATTCTTGAGTATGGCTACTGTGGCTCAAACATACGAAAAAAATGTTCAATTGAGGTAACTATCCTCCACGGATACCTTCTGTTTTGGTTTGGTGTTCAAAAACGTAACCAAATACATTGAGACAATAAACAATAAGCAAGACAGATAAGGGGAAACCTGCTGGATGAGGTATTGAAAAACTAGGAAAACTGCAATGGCCTGTGGAGGACACACTTGTGACAAAAGACAGCATTTTGTCTGCTAGAGGTGGTTAGGCTGTCAGCATACTTCTTTATTAACTATATAACTCAGTTTTATTTGCACCCCACTCTGTATCTCCTAATATAATTCTTTTTTTAGAGACTTACACACACAGAGTTAATAACTGTTTCTTTTCCATTAGGCCTTCTCAAGTCTTAAAAAACCATGAAACAAACTGCCCAAACCAGCCATTCAATACATGCAGTTAAAAGCAATGGGGTGCCTATAGCTTTATGTTAACAAAAAATAATAAAATAAAAAAAAAATTAAATGGTCAAATTCAATTTATTTATGGGCAATAGAAGCAATGGCCTTGAACTTGACCTCGAGGCAGGTTTGGATACATTTATATCATTCTCACCAGATATTTCTCTAATCTGTTCTCAAAGACCTTCAGTGTTGGAAATATTTCACTTTCCGCACTGTTCCAGTGCTTCATGCTTCAATATTGCTGTTAAAAGTTTCTCCTCAAATTTAATCTCAGCCTCTCTTACTGCAGATTAAGCCCATTACTACTTCTGTAATTCACCATGGATGTGCAAAGGAGGACAATTCCTTCCTCACTACGCCAGTACGTACTTGAAGAGTATTATCTCTCTCAAAGCTTTTCTTATTTGGTCTAAATAATTCCCATTTGTTCACTCTTTCCTCACAGGTTTTATTTTCTAGACCTCTGGTCATACTTCTTGCTCTACTCAAGATTCTGTTCAGAAGGTCCAACTCCTTGAAGCACCTTTGCCAAAACTGGAAACACTACGCCAGCTGGAACTTTTCCATTTCTGGGTAGAGGAGACATCACAGGTCTGACAAGCTGCAGTTCTTTTTTATGTAATCCCCTATGGTCTGTGTCTTTTTTGCAACAGTGGAAAATAATTCACAACAAGGGAAAAGTTGAAACATTAATGTTCAGCCTCATGACATGCAGTACTATTTGGATCCACCAAACACCCTCTTGCTCACCTTCCTGTGTTTGTGTCACTGATAATTCTTGCCCTGTTTCATATATGACTCACTTCCAGAGTCTCCCAGGCCGCACCAGTCTGAGCACAACAGGGTATTGGGGTATCGTGCAACAGACTCTTTCTGAATTCCTATTAGGTCCCTGAAAATTTTTCAGTCCCTGAGCTCCCAGCTTCACATTTTAAACCCATTTCATGTATAAGTCCAAAAACCTTGGAAAGCTACTTGCTCTTCTGATCACAAGATGCTGGTAACCATATCCAGAATTAGTCTTGGGTACCTAAAATTAAATTTAATCACACAAATCCACTTGAGCAACACATGAAATTGCTCAATTGCTTAAGCAATGGACAGTTCATACACACATGAAAAAAGAATGTAATCTAACCAAACTTTCCCTAAACTGGGGCTTGGGTGTCTAATAACTACACAGCAATCCAGTCTACCCATTTTCCTAACAACTTACACAAAATAAGTTAAATGCCTGCTTAATTAGCTGACACATTCTATGAGACTAAATTTAGTTACACATGTGTGTTCAGAGGTGCCTATTCTGGAAGATATCTCCTGCCTTGAGCTCCCTATTAATCCAGAGTTAGGTGTACAGTCCTTAGCTTTTATGAAGGTCTCTTGAGATGCCTGATTACTGTTAGGAGTAATCTTACAGTTTGACTGTAAAGTAGACTATCTCCTAAACTTACTTAGGAATTAGTGACATTTTCTTTTTATGAGCCAATAAGAGTCTAATTGGTCTAATTTAAAAAACACATTTATTGCAAGTAAGAGGCTCAAAAGACCAATACAGCACTAGTGTATGGATGCCTTCAGACCAGCTCTGCTGTACCAGAATCCACCCATCCTCACAGTCTCTAATTTTCCAGTTAAGGACCTATATTTAGGAGAAGATTGAATCTTCAGAGACTTTCTTCCCTTCCTCCTTCTCCCCTGAAAAGAAACTTCAGGTGCTTACATTAGGAGGAATGGACTACAGGTTATGCCCTTCGGCAAAGGAATGCCTAAACTAGGTGGGCTGAACTCCACCCTAAAGTTTAGTCACTAAACTGGGTACTAAAATTCTGCTGGAGTGCACATCTAGCAGAGCTGTCATTTTTGCCTGTGCAGATCATCTCAGTGCCTGGTCTATTTGAATGCCTGTGCTGTAGGGCCCCTGTAGATTAGAATTGAAGATTCTAGTCAAATACAGATATTATTGATCAAAGCAGCATACCTAAAGTGTTCTTCATTTTCACAGCTCTTTACAAACATGAACTAAGTCAGGCACCTTCCACAGTACTCTGAAATCCCAAGTGACAGACAGCTGATGATCTTTGAGTGAAAACTAGTTTAAAAGCATGTGGTTATACACACAAAATAAATTATAGTATTCTGCTATATACAGAAGATGAATAGAAAAGAAATGGTGAATTTCTACCCATTCATGTCTGGACACATGAGGATATAGTGCTATTACTACTGATTGTGTCAGCATAATGCATCTTAAAAATAGAAATCACTCTTTCTAGTGCAATAAATTCCAGAAAAGACTTCAAAATTGCCAAAGGAAGGGTGGAATCTGTCATGTTAGACAGTATGAGTTTTATTTCTCTCACCAACACATCTCAAAATGCTTTCCACTACATGAACCCCATGAAATGGAGGATTAAATTAACTAACTCTTGCCCTGAGCTGTTAGATTTAACTGCCCATAATGCCTGTTTTTTATGTCAAAACATACTAAGTATGAAAAAATGTGTATGTCTCTGTTGTGATCTGAAATCTTCATTCGGAAACCACTTCAATCCTTCCCCCAGCCTCCATCTGGTACTTCTGTAATAACAGTATTTGACATTAAGTAACAAGAAGTGACCTGAAGAGAGGATGTTGGTTCAGCCAATGTCATATCCAGGTACAAGTGAAATCTGATGCAGGCAGGTGAAAAAGGAATGAGCTATGAACTGAAGCTGCAATTTCTTGAATCAGATGCAGATAGAGATATTGATATGACTTGAGCTCTGCTTCAGGAGACCTAGTTCAGACTCCTAAAAAGCCTTGATTAGTTTTTAGAGGCAAAAAAAAGTCTTATTAGAAAGAAAAAAACAAGACTAAAAATCAGTGCTGAGAATGTCATAAATTCAGTGTAGCTGGAGAAAGAGTTTATTTTTTTCCCCTGCTAGAAGTGAATATTCTTAATCTATTGTTTCCTAGAGCTGTGTGGAATCTATACTTAAATATTGATTGAAAATTTATTTGGCAATTGTAAAGGTAATATTGAAAAAGATGGAGAAAAAAAAGCAGTGAAATCAAAAGAACGATAACTGTTTGAACACGAAGCTCTTGAACATGAAAAGAAATCTACAGAGGGGAAAAATAGATATAGGATGAAATATATTTTTTAAACTATCCTACTTTAGAGAGACCACTTTGAAATATTGAAGGGATTTCATTGTTTGTTTTCAGCTCTTTAGAAGCTATGCTAACTCAGAATGAACTGTCAAAGTGGTCATTTATAAAGTATTTATAAGTCAAGTTGATGTACTGGTCTTAATTTTTTTGCACTACCCAACATTTTTCTTTTTTGTTTTTTAATGCTTTCATCTTGTCCTTACCTTCATGTAATATGTAAGAAAGAAACGGTTTCTGATTATCAAACAACATAAGAGAACAACAAAGCAGAAACAGCTGTGCTGCATAAAATCAGAAACCAGCCAAAACTGAGGCCCATACAGATAACTAAGGAAAGGTATGAGAAAGAACATGACATGCATATAGTAAGATTTCTTCAGAATTACATTTCTGAACTGGTTGTTGTAATTTAGTGTTAAATTTCCTTTCACCAATTTCACTTTCATGAATTTGTCCAATTACTTTTTGAACTATGTAAAATTTTGGCATTTACAACAACTGACAAGAATTAATTCCAAAATTTAATAATACATGCCATGGAAATGTGCCTCCATTTGCTTGTTTTAAATCTGCTACCTCATCATTTCATTTAATTTCAATTAATTCTCATAATATAAGGATGAGGAAATAATTGGTCTCTATGTACTTTGTCCAGGCTATTCCATGTTCTTTAAGACCTCTTTAATGTCTTTTCCAGGCCAAAAAGTCCTCATCTGTTTATTTGTTCCTCATATAAGAATTTGATCACTCTTCTTTGTATCTCCTACATTTCAACCATATTCTTTTTGAAACTGCCTGACCAGAACAGTAGTTAAGACATGGGCTTGCTGTGGATTTTATAATGGTACAATGATGTTTCTTGTTCTGTCAGGCATTTATTTCCTAATAATGTATTACATTTTAATTGCTTCTTTGATAATTACTGAGCACTGAGCTGATGTTTGCATAAAATTTATTGACTTCACTTCTGAAACTTTTTTCATAGTTCAGATTGTATCATTGTATATTTGAAATTAGAATAGGTTTTCCTCATACAAATAATTTTATTTTAATAAACATAGAATTCAACTTGCCGTTTTCTTTCTCAGCCACTTGGTATCAGGTGATTTATTTGTGACTTTTTTTGCTCAATATGCACCTTTACTATCCCAAATAACTTAGTATTGTTAGAAACCTGTGTCGTCTCTTTCACACCCTTTTAACAATTATTCATGAATAGATTGAATAACAGATCCTAGCATTAATTCCTATAGGATTCTAATAATGGCTTCGGTCATTTACACCTACCAAGCACTTACTCCTACTTTTTAATTCTACTCTTTTATATGGTTGTTTATGCTTTTGATGAACTTATTTTTCATCCCGTGCCAACTCAAGTTTTCTTCAGAGTTTTTGGTAAAGACTTTGTCAAAAGCTTTTTGGAGACTGCAATAGCCTGTAGCAACTTGATGACTCTTGTTCTTGCGCTGAATGACTCCTTTAAAGAGTTCCAGATTTGTGGGATGTGACTCCTTTCTCTGAAAGCCAATGGTTGGTTGTTCCCCAGCATATCACATGTTGTTGTGATTGTGCATGGGTATCTATGCACCATTTGTTGTCTATTAAACTTTCCATCATTTTCCCCAGTTTAGAAAACAGATTTCTTATTTGCAGGTTTGGGGGGTTATTTTAGTTTTTTTTTTTTGTTAAATTGCCTTTATGCTTGTCACCCTCTGTTCCTTCTCTGCTGATGCAGTTTTAACGGGTAGCACACATGCCGTAGTTAAATAGGTCAGCTGTTTCATACTTGAAAGAATACCACCTGGGTCTGTCAGATTGTTAGTATTCGTTTCACTAGTTTATTCTAGAATCTTTTCTAATGCCACTTCAGTTTGAGGCAGATCCTCCAGTAAGTTGTTCACAAACAAGGCTTCTGGCCTGGGTACCTCCTTTAGATCCTCCATTGTGAGGATTGATGGAAAGAAGTGATTTAGCTTTTCTGCTACAGCCTTATCTTCTTTAACATTCCTTTGCACTTTGAGCACCTATTGACGCTACATATTGTTTAGCAAGCTTCCTCTTTCTGATCTGTTTGAAAAGAATTTAACGTTAGTTTTTATGCCTTCCACAAGTTTTTCATCAAAATCTATTATGCCCTGCTGTATTGTATTTTTACATTTAACTCACCAGTGTTTGCATCCTTTTGTGCTTGGTTTCTTTTTTTTTTCAATGGAACATGACTTCAGTATTTTGAAGGATGTCTTCTTATATTTAATAGCTTCCTTTATCTTGCTGCTTACTGCTGCTTACTGCAAACATAGAGAGCTTTTACTTAAAAATAAGATGACTTTGGCTCTGTGGAGGAGTGGTCTTTTAGTCTTCTGTTGTTGCAGTTGTGTTAACCACTATACATTTGGCCTCAGCCTTTACTGAGCTGTCTTTAAATAATCACCTTGCTATTTCTTAGCACTTTGTCATTTTAGCTACCCCTTTGAATATCTTAAACTTCTATTAGGTTCTTACTCGAAACAAATGAACAACCATGAAGGGATAAACCTAAAAAGAGGCTTTGGATCCTAATACAGTGTGATGTGGCTTATTTTTAAGAGCTAGTTGCATGAAAGAATTCAAAATTTGGTACTTGTACTCTCTGTACAGTCTTTTCCTAGAATCTTGTTGTAATCTTCCTATAAGAAAAGTACCCAGAAAAAGCAGCTCATTGAACAGGGAGTTGACTAAAGACCCTGGGGTTCACTGAGGACAAAACTATACCATAAAGTACCTCTCCCTTTTCGTTTCAGACTGATTAGCCTAGACAAGAGAAGGATCAGAGGGGTTCTTATCAATATATATAAATACCTTAAAGGAGGGTGCAAAGAAAATGGAGCTAGGTTCTTTTCAGTGGTACCCAGTGATACAACAAGAGGGAATATGCACAAACAGGAGATGCCATCTGAACATCAGAAAACATTTTTTTTAATGTGAATGTGACTGATCATTGGCACAGGTTGTCAGAGTGGAGTCTCGCTCTCCTTAGAGATATTCAAAAGCCATCTGGACAGGGTCCTGGGCTACTGGATCTAGATGGCTCTGCTTGAGCAGGGGGGTTGGACAAGACGACCTCTAGAGGTCCCTTCCAACCTCAAACATTCTGTGATTTTGTGATCTCAGGCATTATGCAAGGGTATGGAGATACGTATTCCTCCACTCAGAATCCAAAACCCTCTCCAGAAATGAAGGAAACCCCTAAGAATTAAGTCAATGGAAAGGTACAGCACATCTTCCTTAGAGCACTCATCCACATTTTGAGCAGATGCAAAACCAGAGTAAATTACACCATTCATGAGATAGAGCAGCAGTGCTTTCTTAACCAGCTTCTGCCATGAGATGTAGGCAGGGCAGAGGCACTGGTGATAGTCTGTCTGGTGGAAGATGTTCACCTTTCCTTTCAGGGCTTCAAAACCCCATGTCACCATCTCCAGGCACAAACTCGAATAAAGAGCTTGTGGGTTTGTCTACTTCCCTCTTACCTCCTTGCCCGCTCAGTCTTCAGTTTTATTTCATCTTTCTGGAATACATGAGCAGCTCCTAAGGAAGAAGTGGAGGTTATCACGTAGTGTTGTTCTTAAGGTAAAAGTAAAGCGGGAGCTGTGTTTCAGTCTCTTCACACCAGGAGAAAAAAAGAAAAAAATGAATCTGGCATTCCTTCTCTTGAATAAGCCTTCTAGTTACTGCATAATTAAACAAATGAAAAGTTGTTGCAAAAGTCTTCACCAGGCTTTTGTCAATAGGAAGTAGGTGTGATCACCAGCATGTACTGTGGTGACAGACTGCTGAGATATGCTCCAGAAAATCCTTCCAGAGAAGCCCTCTGGGAAGACACAAGCAAATGAGTTCTGTCTAACAAAGCTTGATTGGCTTTAACCATTCTGCTGAGGAGAAACTATAAAAAAGGGGGTTTGGACATGAGTGGAACAAATAGACATGTTGCCTGGGGAACCTTAATGTTTCATTCTGAGGTTTTCATAAAGTTTACTTTGTCTCAGATGAAGCTACAGAGAAAACTGATTTCAGGCTTAATTCCCCTAAGAAATTGTCTGTTGTTCTCTGGCCACTATATACCCGATTTTGTCAGATGAATAATAGAAATATATATACATTTCTAAACAATCTATATATTTAAATCCCAAAAATATTTTCATCCAATAGCTTTGTACAAGAAGTTGTTCACAGCTATTTTTTTACTGGGTAAAAATATCTCCCAAATTTTGATTCTGATTACTCAATTTTCAATGTTTAAAGGTTCCTCTTTCAGTACTAACATATGTGCTTAAATTTAAAAGTGTATGCTATTAGTTTATTTTTTTTACACCAGTCATTTTTTCCTCTTAATAACTAAAAGATTTTTCAAAAAACTTTCAGGGTTTTCATTAGCATGTCAGTTTAATCACAACCTTTAACTAGAAAAATTTTAGTTATATTTTAAAAATTCCATTGAAAATACGAAGTTTTTAACTTCAGTTTAATCATCAAGGTTCTTCAGACACTGTTTATCACAGGAACATTTTAAAGTCTCTATAAATAAAAAAGTATTTATCTATAAAATTTTTTCTCAAAGAAAAGATAAAATTACAGTAAAATATAAAATAAATCTGTTTGTAATTTTATAGTTTTATTCTCCTCTGTCAAAACAACTTGTTGACATCAGTGTGTAATAAAACTCTAACAATACCTGAAGTTAAGTCCTGAAAAAAAGCCCTCATGTTGCAATCTCACAGTAATCATTTGAAGTAAACTGTAAGCTTAGAATGAGTTATGAGCATTTACAGATGGTAAATCTGCAAAGTTCATCTATCTACATGGGCAATATGGAGTAATTCCACTGAAATCTAGATTTAAGAAGGCCAGAAGACTATGTGTTTAATTTACTCCAGATGTAGCCAGTTAAAAATAAACAGAGCTGAGAGCTCCTGAGCTACACATTAAGCTTGGAAATTAAGCAATAGAGGCAACTGTTTAAATGATGCGAGTGGTGTCTGTTACCTATTTTCAACCAGTCTTTTTTGAGCAGTTAGTACTTTGGCTAAATTCCAAGTTAAGATTTGTTATTTCTTAGCATTTTTCCTATAATGTGTAAGGAAAATTAAACTTCAATGGATACCGCCAGGCCAGAGCAGGAACACGACTATTTTCTTTTTACAGGTTCAGTCAGTGTTTTCACAACAGTACTTGCAAATGGCTGTACTTCAAAGAGACACAGCACATTCTGCAGCTACCTCCTCCTGCTCATCTCACTAACACTGTGCAGGCCACCGAGCTATTTTCAC
Source organism: Phalacrocorax aristotelis (assembly GCF_949628215.1). Lineage (NCBI taxonomy): Eukaryota > Metazoa > Chordata > Aves > Suliformes > Phalacrocoracidae > Phalacrocorax > Phalacrocorax aristotelis. Next base: position 25,761,776 of record NC_134278.1, on the reverse strand, counting down.
ATCTAAATGCTTGTTTTTAACAGCTAAGTCTGTGGTGAATTAAGCCTCAGTTGTAGCTGTTTAAATAAACACTTAGGACACAGTATGGTTCCTACACACTGAACAATGCTGAGATAGGCTTTAGAGACAGAAGTAAGTGTTCTTTTAATCCAACATGTAGAAAACACGTGCAAGCTTGTGTGTATGTGTCTGGAGCTCCACACCTTGGTTATAGATTTAAAATGTAGTGGTTCTACATAGGTCTAAAGTGTAACTCACAGCCTGCAATTGCAAAATTATCTTATAATATAACCTAGGTATTATAAAACCAGATTTCTTCCTGTATTTCACTTAGTGTCCCTAAGAATTACGCCTGTTTTCAGATTGGATTTTGCTTTATCTAATTTCCTAAAAGAAAGAGCAAACTATGTCAAGGTCCCGATGCAGCAAATTAGTTCATTGTACACTTAATTGCTTAACTTCACAAGTGTCAACAGACACAGAGAACTCAGCCTTTCATTGAACTGGGTCATATATACATAGAATTTATAATAGTCAACTTTATATTTTTCCAGGATTTCAACTGTGGTTAATATGTTGATGCAATGGGCACAATATGAGTAGGATGCATCTCACTTGTCTTCAGCCTCTGAAAGGTTAAGCATCTGTTATAAACTAGGTACCAATTTCTTCTGTAGACAGTGCAGATGACACCTACAGGGGCATTCACTACACACACCTTAGATACCTATTTTTGCATGGTTTGCATTGCCCACTGACACAGGCTTATTTCTGTTCATTAACAGAGGGAATCCATCTGCTTATCTTAGATCAAACGCCTCAGAGTCAGCTGGGCAATGTTAGATGAGTATCTCCCTGAACATGCAGTACATACTTTATAGGCTTATAGAAGTATTATTTGCAAAAAACTCCCACAGCGAGTCAAGTGATACTGATGTCTCTGTTGCTCTGCTTCTTCCATTAGCAGAATTTCTTTTTCCTACATCTTTCCTGTCTCTTTGGAAGTATTTTACTCTTGAATGCTGTAAAAGTATCAGGCAAGTTTCACGGAAGCACAGAAGTGCAAAGAAATGCTGCAGTCATAGTGGTCTTTTACCAGGGCAGCTCTCTTCTCTCTTGCTGCTTTTCCTTTTGCTCTCCTCCATCATTCTGATTTTTAAGATAGCTGGAGGGTGCCACTTGATGCATTTGGCAATAACTATGGCCAAACTGAGTTAATCACGACAGTATCATTGTTATTAATGATAATACAGGTTTAATCCAATTCATACTCCAGTCTGATATGAGTTTTGTCCTTTATTCAGACAATAACAGAGGAATGGACACTGTATTCATGCCTGTAAAATGCACTATTTGTCTTTGTGCCATGGGGACACTTTTTTTCCATGCATGTTTTAAAAGATATTCTTATCCAGATTCAGTACTTAATATAATTTCATTTATTCAACTTTCATATATATATCACATTTTGAAAAAGAAACAAAAAATACCCTTTTCAATTTCAAATAACTTTATTTTAGCCTCATTTAAATCTGGCTTTTTAGCCTTGAAGGTTTAATATAAAGGTTAAGGATTCTCCTTTATTTTCTGCCTTTACCAATGAACAAGAAGAAAAGTAAAAAAGGGAGAAAGTTAGAGACGGAACAACTATTCTTAAAACTCTAATTAAAATTAAATCAATGAAAGATGTGTTTTTCCCATTTTCCGTATTATGCTACTATATTCTGAATGCAAACATTAGGAACCAGTTGCAATGTGAAGGTAGAACAAGGGCATAAATCAAAATGCCAGAAACAATAAAATTTTAATTGAATATGTGTGTATCAGCAAAGAATATTTTCAAATGAATTTGGGCAATTTGCAAAGTAATAGTATTCTACAAAACATAAGTGCAATTAGTGAAAGCAAAACATTCACTATGAATTCAGAGGCAGACATAAGGCCTCTAGAATCCAGGTGTAAACTCTTCAGAATCCTACAATTATTTCAGTTAATACTGCATTTGATGTTCTGGAAATACTATTAAATAAAGGTCTGACACAATTTTGGTTTTTAATCATATTGAAAGAGGCAGAACTGCAGAAAACTTTTTGTGAAACTTTAAACTACTCAAAGTAGATATCACATATGCCTGATAAAAAAAAAATGTACTTCTTTTTTTCCTCCTTGTCAAGAGATAAAATATTTTATCATCAATATGGAAATTTGCAAGAGTATTTTTTCCTTAGAAAGTGCAATAGAAGTTAAACATGATAGTGATTCTTTTTGTTGCTGTTGTCTGCTTTGAAGTCACTGGGATTTAATCATATGCTTCAAGTTAAGCTCAGGATAACCTGCAGCTCTATGATAATGGCCTTCTTAAATTAATAATCTTATTAATTATAATATATATGAGCTACATATGCAGAATGTTCAGCTCCACTAAGGTTCCACTGAACAGAAATCTGAATGAAGTTAGACTGCTGTTTTCTGGAGTAGTCCCTTACCTTGCATATTTTGGCTAGCAATCTGCAGTAAAATGGTAATGGACCTATAGTTCTAGACAACAGACTTTACTTTTCACGTAGAAGGAATGAACACAGATTGAATGCTCTAAAATACAACTATAGTAAGGGTTAGGATGTTCCTTCTGGTAAGAAAGATTAATGGGGCCACTTGTGACTGATAACTTATTGCAGCATAGTAGGTGTCAGGAAGTATGTGTATCGCAGATCCCAGCTTTGTACATAGAATAGAACCAAGCCATGTTTTGCTGATGATTTAAAAATATAAAACTGACAGATGTTGAGGATTGCAGTGATTAAAAGATGCTTAATAGTTTTTAAAATACTTCAGTAGGAGTGCTATGGAAACTTGATATAATTCATTGCACATTATGCAAATAACTGTTAAAACTGTTATCCTAAAACTACATAGTTTAACATTCGATTTTATGTAAGAAAATAGATTGGCTGCTTCTGGCAATGTTAATGTAATTACCATTGGCTTAATTTGTAGCATGAAGATCTGCAAGGCTGTGTCCCGTGATAGTTGCCGTGTTGTTTTACCACTGTTAAATTGTAATTATAGCTTTGGAAAACCATATGTTTGGGGACATAAACAGTGACAGCAGAATCTTGTCAAAACGGTGGTTGCTTAGCTACAACTAGATGGAATAAACTACTAGTACAACTGTAAAAACATTTGTTTTTCACAGAGTATATTTAAATGATGTAACAACTGTTTGACTGTTACTGCTGGTTTTTCTACAGTTACTAACAGGCTGTCAAGAGAAGTGTCACAAAACTCAACTGGAGTTGTAGGGAGTCACCGCCAGGGAAAACAGATGTCCAGGAATTCTTTATCCCTAACCTGACTCTGTGGTTACTGGAATTTCTCTTTTTCCAGAGAATGAGGAAGTCTGCAGAAAATGTAAGCTTTTTTTCAGATTAGAAAATGTGGAAAACATTATCAGTTTTCACCAAGAGACTTTTTGTTAAATTTTGTTTGAAATTGAAAAAATGAAAAGCATTGTTATAATCACTTTCAAAATTAGGTGATCATGTATTTGAAGATTTCCTCTGTTTTCAGTTTTTAATATTAAAAAAAAAAAAGTAAAATTACCTACGTATTTTTTAATTAACTAAACTTTATCAGCTGATGGAAAGACATTTTCCCCTCTTGTATGACTCATCTAACATTCAAAAAGTTTACATGGCAAACTGGGCTTGAATTTTAAAATTGAAAATGCCTACAAATAATAGTTTTAATTACAGGCCAGCGCACAAATCTCAAACAAGTGTCACTGACAGACTGAATTACTTAAAGAGTCTGTAAGTTGTGATCTACATCTTTCGCCCTGAGAGTGACTTTGTATTCCACACTTGATTTTAGCAAAAGGCCAATAAGTATTGAATTAATGCAAGAAGTTTGAATTGATGCTTACAGCCTCCCTATTTTTTTAGCATAAAGAATATGCAAATGTTTGATTAATCAGGCTCTGCTGTTTCTGTTGTCAATGATTTGTTCAAGCCAAACATCCACTTTCAAATTCTAGATTTAATGCTCTTTCCCTGTAATATTATTTTTAAACTGCAATGAAAAATAAACAGAGACAAGATAATAATTTAAATGAGGCCAATTAATAAATAAAACTTGCAGTCTGCCATTACAAAGCCTTACAGAGCTTGCTTATAACTTGAACGCTGCCAGTTCATTCCTTCTTATGTGTAGTTGAATGGTAATTCTTTCATCAGACCAATTTCACTGTATGAAAACAAATTAACAAGTTGGTGGCAATTAAAATATTAGGACTGAAATTCTACAGCTGTACACCAGTGAGAATTTAGGAAATGAAGATACAGAAATATTCAAATATCTATCAGTGCAATAACACTCCCATAATCATATAACATCTTCTCTCCATTTAATTTTAAACACCCTTTGTGGGCCAGTTCTGTGAAATGTTTCTTCCCTCTCTTCCCCAAAGCTGTGAGTATGATTTGTCCCATTTCTTCTGCTCCATTAGCCTAATATTAGGAACAGTATTTCCAGTATGCTGATGCTTCCCTTTCGGTAATGATTATAGCACTTAAGTGGAGAATGAGTGGAGAATGCCACCGTGTTCATTGGAAGGATCATGCACATTTTATGCTTTAATCCAGCAGATTTAGTTTTTAAGTTCATAACATCAGAAATTTTTCTCTGGGTCCAAAAGCTCCAATATAAATAATATTTGCTTATATCATATCCTATCAGATTTTAATAAATAAGGATGCCTCATACAGCAAATGTTTCAGAGTTAGGCAACAGGCTTGAAGCTTTTCCATATTTTGAATATTTTGAATAGCATAGTCCCAGTAACAAAACCTCAAAGCATAAACAAAAGAGTAGGCAATGCTAAATTTTTGTCACTCCTTCCTACATGGATGTCCCTATCAAAGATTCGTTCTTTTAAATGTAACTTCTGGCAATACTCTTCTTTGTCGATGAAAGTTTATATACCTTTTGTTGTGCAAACAGGAATGTTACAGAAACCACTTTGATGTGCAGACCTCTGTGGAAGGAAGACTAGCTGAACAAAGCTGATAACAGAAGTACTGTTATTCCATTTACAATCTGACAGTTGTCCATCAGAAAATTTCTTACCATTGATTGGTAGAGAGCCCAGGTTGTACATGGAGCCTGTTTAACTTCACCCATGCTGCCAAGCGGTAGAATTCTTCACAGTCTGAGCTTAACGATGACATTGATCAAAATGTTAACATATGTAGATTTATCAGGACATGATGATTATGGTGATAAGGCCCCATGATTGGAACTTCCAGAGTAAATGTACTGAAATGATAAATGCATATTTCCCAGTCCAAAGAAATGGATTCAGTACTGCGGTTAATGTTTCATACAGCCCAAGCTCATTAAGCACAACTCAGCTAATGACATCATGCATTTGTTTCATTTTATCAAATTGCATTAATTAGGGAAATGCATCAAAAACTGATTGTGAATAAATTTGCTTTTCCCTAGAATAAATAAAAAAAGGGGTAATTGGATTAATTTGTCTCTTTTTCCCCCTATTAACTTGGAGCACGATGATTCCTTCTCAACTTTATGGCATGAGCTACTTTGTGTTTAACATGATTCTCATTAACCAGTTTAATTGTAGGGGTTTTAAGCAGGAACACTCACAGGCTGGACCAACGCCAGCTCATTCCTTTCCAAACATATTAAATGCCATCTCTCCAGGGATACAGGCCTTTAACAAAGGCCTGTTACCATTATTCTTTCTAATGTTAAGAGAAGCAATCAACAAGGTCATGCCATGGTTCCTTAAATTATTCACGGCTGATCCATTGTATCAAGTTGCAATGTTTACTGCAAAATTGTTGTCCTCTGAGCTCTGATTGTGATATTGGGGCTCTGCAGGATATGTACGGTTCATAGTAATGTCTCTGAGCTCTTAAAAACGTTGTTGTGCTGCATCTAATTATAGGAACGGATTCTACAAACAGTTGAAAATCACATAATTTGCATGTAATTGTGGGTATTATGTAGAATGGAAAGGGATAGGTGGCTTTAATTACGCAGAAAGAGTAGGTCTTTCTAGTTTTAACCTTCTGTTGCCCAGGATTCCTAGAAATTATAAGTCTAAGTTCTCATTAAAAAATCAGCTTTAAAATCATGCTGAGGAAGAGCTGCTCTTGTCCTTTTCTGTGTTCTGTGTCAAAGCTGTCTCTTTTTAGGGGGATGGCTGCCAGCAGATTAGTGGTAAAGATATTACACTGAAGATACAAACAAATGAATACTACATAATAAGCCCTGCTATTAAGTGAACACTTTTATTTAATTAAAAACTATGGGTAACTTTTTCAAATATCATATTTTCAAATATTACCCTAGCTGAAATGTTGGTCCACATCCGCATTAGCAAACAAAGTTTTTCAATGGTTTGTTGTTGAGGTGAGCATCCAAATAGGCATCTAAATCTGTCTATAGCACGGGCACGAACACATCTTACCCAGGGCTGATAACGATAACCAGATCCAGAAGCAGCGGGTGCATGGTGCAGAGCTCCCTGAGCTGACTGGATGTGGATCAGCTTGGGTCTGACTGCTTTCTAAGCCACATTTGTGCAGCAGTGCATTCAAGCTAATAAAGATAGCTCTGAAGCAGAACTTGTTAGGTCAGCTGTAGAGCTCATCTGCACCATGTGGATTTACTGAGTTGTATCTCTGCTCGCTCAGGGATCTATACACCATACTCCACGCATGCCACAGACAGGCTGATAAATAAGCTATTCCACCTGGAGACTATGGGTGAACATGTAGAATTAACTTGGCTTTGTAAATTCCTCAGCTGACAAGAACAAACACAAACCCCAGTGATCTGGGAGAAAGCCTGCCCCATGGTAAATGTGAAAGGGCCACTTACAGCCAGAAGGAACCTGCAGTGAGAGTCTCTTCTGCAAATTTCTGTTATTTATGGAGGATTAGATATGTCACAGGTTAAGTATTTGCTGCAAGGAAACTATAATCTGGAAACTCCTTGTATGCCTAGAAAGCTCTTACAGTAACATAATGATACTACCACTGTTGAATGACTGTACTAGCTTAGTTGAGTGGAGGCTCCCATTTTGACACAGGTGATTTTCATTCTAGTGTAAGAAGTTTTGCAAGTACAGATATACTGGTTTAGTTTCACACATTTGCTAATGTGTACAAGACCTAAAAATCAGAGATTTCCCTTTCTTATAGTGCTGAAATCAGGAATATTTGAATTTCTGGGAAAAAAATTTCAGAAATAGTAAATTTTCTTCAGCATTTCAAGAACTCATTTAAAGAAAAAACAAAACAAAACAAAAAAACCAAACCCCCCTGTTAATATACACTTCGTCATAAGCTTTTTTCTTTAGCTGAGGCTAACCAGTGAAGTTACTTTTACAACTTTGCATAGTTTGGAAGTTATTAAGTAGCAGACCATCAGCAGAACAAAAAGCTTGTCAAGTGCTGACCTTTCTTAAAGCACAGGTAGCACAAGTGACTTCTGGTACACCATGATGTCAGCCTATTTCTCCAGACTGCTTTAAAGTAGAAAGAGGACAACTAAGCTTTAGGGCACGACGATGGATGCATATACTGCTAGGGATTTTTCTTTAATGTTATTTGTATTTATACGGCTTTAATATAAATTATACAAATTCCCACAGCCACTGTAATATTTGTAAAAGGTGTATTTTCTGAAAGCCAGCCAGACTGTAACCCACCACCAACTTGTCCATCAGCCCAAGTTTAACCATAGGCTAGTACCTACTATTTCTTTTAGCAAACGGACTAATTTGTGGTTGAAACAGAGCATATTTTCTAACTGGCCAGTCTACTTATTGCATCTTCAGACAATTTGTTTCAGTGTTAATTATCCTTACTGTAAAAAAGTTGCATCTTATTTCCATTTTTACTTCATGTGACTTCCATGAAATTTAATTAAACAAAGATGTATGAAAGTATCAGCAATCATTTCTAGTCCTAGAGAGAACTATAGTGAGAAAAACTTGTCATATCTCTGTGGTCCAATTATCACTATGTCTAAATCACCATGAATTTTTCATGAGAGTGAGGGCCACATGGGTTCTTAGTTTCCAAACTCTTTTTAGTAGAGTGAATTCTTCAGAAAGAATGCAAATTTTTGAAAAAATGTTCTGGAAATACCAGGGAGGAGGACAAGCTGGATTACAAAATAGTTAAAGTGGTCAGAAAAATCTGGTCAGAAAAAAACACTACGAACAACAAAACAGGAAACAAATGGAACAGAAAAAAATCAAATACGTGAAGTCCTAAACACACATAAGTCAGAATATTCTGTTGCTGTTGTGTCAAGTACCTCTGAGCTAATTTTGTTACCATGATGGACATACCTCTGTCAAATGCTTCTGTGAAATATTGTGAGATCCTCTGAGAATATCCATTATCCCTGAAAATATAGGAGTCAAAATCAGTTGTAGTTCCTATACTTCATGTTAGAAATGTATACGATTATACTGAGAATTGTGATGCAGGGTTGTGTGATAATAGGGCTGTATGTTATGTAATTAATTATGCACTTAGCCCTGCTAAGCTGTACCATCAGCTTCCATCGACTTTGCTCATGCCTTGAATTGTTGAACAACAATGCACAAGATAAAATGAAAAACTGTTTAACATTGTGCTGAATTTTCTTTTTTTCTAGACGTAAAAATATTTGAGCAAAAAGATTTTCTAAGATATTCATCTTGACATTCAAAAACACACAGTGCTGAATCAAACTTTTCTGAAACAACATCCCCAGGTAGAGAAGCTTCTAGAAGAGTTAACTCACTTTTTTTCAAGTTACAATTTATCCAGCTGTAGTAAGATAAAAAGAAAATAACAACAGCAACAAAAAAAGTTAATATATTCCTTAAATGTTCAGGTATTTTGTTATTTGTGCAGACAGCTAGGTTAATAATGGAATGGTACAGGGAAGGACAGGAAAAGGTCCCCCTAATTGTTTAAAACCATCTAGCCCAGAACTCAGTCTTTTATCAGCTACTTTTCTAGTAGTAAAATACTGTGTGGTGCCTGAAATGCCATTGCTGAGCGGTGCTACCAAAGTCTAGGCAGCCTTCAACCAAACCACGTGTCTCACAGTCTTTCACACAGCTGAGAACAGTTTTACCAATCCTTTGACAAAATCCATGGCGTTTTGTTTCTTGCCTAGTCCCCATCCACAGCTGCACACTGTCACTGTAGTCAAAAATAAAATGAGAGGTAAGCACTGATGTTAAATCCATCTCTCTGTTCATTTCTTGAACTTAGTCCTTTGTTTTCTGGGAAAGTTTTACTGACTGTCAGAATACTCAATACACTGAGAGAAACTGTATTCATCCTTAAGTTGGGGGCACTCCTTTTTTGTGTAAATGACTAGAGACTGCAGAAGACAGTCAAATTCAGTGCTGATTCATCCCAACTGGGTTGATGTTATCTTATCGAATGCACTGGTGATAACCACTCGGTCTTTTTATTGCTTATCGGTCAAAATACTACTTATCTGTAGGATAGTGGGGCATCTTCCACTCAGGAGTCTAAGAGCCACCCCTCACGGAAAGGCCAGTAATTATGTCACTCTCCTATGAGACATAAAAACATCCACTTTCAGATGAAACCAGGCAAAGAAAGAAGCCAGGGCCCTCACATTCTTGGTAAATCATCTGGTCCTGGGGTAAATGATACCTCAGTGGAGCTAAGGCAGATGAACAACTTTCATCTTCCCCTTGTCTGCAGCTTGTATGGGAACAGACCGACCTCATCAGACAGCTGCCACTTAGGAGACCCCTGGCTATAAGTACCATCCAGGTACTTTTGTGCTGCCTAGAGTGCTTCAATGCCCTTCACTTCCCTCCTTGTGACAGTTTGAACTGTCACAAGCTCTGCCAGGTTTGCTAAGATTGTGAATCCAAACCGTGCTTTATTTAGGGTTGCCATCTCAGCATTGTTTGTTGTCCAAAAGAAATGCTTTATAATACAAGTCCACATCTCTTTACAAATGTATCCAGGAAAGTTTTTTAATGTCCATATGTCTAAGTGATGTATCACAGTTAAGATACAGTTCACAACAGGATTATTGCTGACTGTTCCAGCTAGTGCAGCACTTACCAGAGAGAACCTGTTGTACCCCCAAATAATGCATAAGTTTCCTAAAATCCACGAGATGTGTATGCAAAACATGATAGCCAAACACTTCAAATGAAGAGTCTGAAACTTGCTTTAATGTAGTTTTCAAACTGTAGTGAAATCTAAACTACCCTGCAAGGTATTTCTAGCTATTTTCCATATGTACCAGTGACTACATGTATTAGACAGTATGTCCTTTCTAAAGAACAGGGTTTATATGTTAAGAAACAGGGTTTCCAATCCATGGCCGATTGGAAGGAGGCCCTGTATTTCCTATAAAAGTTTGAGATATCATGTGACATGTGTGCAGAAAGCAGTTATATCAGAGAAAGTAACAGTGCCTTCTGCAGTAGCAGCCTAGGGTGGGTGAGAACCACTGTTTTGTCTGATAATTTTATTTAATTTTAGTTTGGAAAATGAAACTGTAAGAAGGACATGGAAAAGATGCCAACTGATCTGTGAGCACACTAAAAAATTCATTAACTTCATTAGGCTATGTACAGCAATGACAGCACTTCAGAAGAAAACAAATCTAAAGCTAAATCAGTAGGTTATTATGACTATTTAACTCTGCAGTTCTGTGAATCCTCTATTCACACCTTTTTTTTCACAGTGTTTCTTGCCACCCAAATAAAAAGATGACAAAATTCCCTGACAGTATATATAGAGGCTTATCAACAGGAGGGGTTTGGTCAGACGGAGAGGAGTCTGCTTAAGAACTTGACAAGTATGATAGTCCCCATGATACAGAGGAGTCTGAAATATTTGATTGAACACTTTTGTGTCTTTTGAAATCGAAGAAAATGAAATATGTTCTCTTCTGTTAGTAGCTCAAGAGGATGATTAACAGCAACCATTAAATAAGTTAAATATTTTTAAATTGCAGGACTGGATCATTGAATAGAATTGGCTGTGAACCACTGATCTTGAATCAGAGGCACTATCTGGCCTCATTCGTTTGAAATGGCACAGAAAAAGAGAGAGATGGATGTATTAGTCGATCACAGAATGCCTATGAGCCAGTGATCCAGTGTGTCTTGGGGGGAAAAAAAAGTATAATCTTCAACTGATGCATTCCCAGTTAATAGAAACACTACAATACAGTACACACATTGCTAAATACCGAGTATATTTTGGTCACACACAAGAAAATGTATTTCAAAGTGGAACAGGTGGAGAGAAAAGCTAATACTATGATCAGCAGGTTTGGGAATTCTTCTTGATTAGACTATCAAGTCATACCTTGCCGAGCCTGGCAAAAGAAAAGATGAAGGACATATGACTGTGGTATTTGAAACAGTATAAATACTTCAGAGGAGAAGAGTAGGGTAAATACTTTGGGAAAGAGTTTGACCATTGACAATAAAGGATAATGTTGGCCTAAAAAGTAAGCATACACAAGATGGCTATGGGGAAAATTTGGCACAAATCTCTAATGAAAGTAATGAGAGCAAAGAACCAAATTGGTTTTAAGCTGGCGATCAATATGCATGCAGAAGGACCGCACAGTTTGATTGCTTGTGACAGCTGGAAGTGGTCAAGGGTATTCCTTCCAGTCCTCTAATATTTACTTGTTCAAAGTATTAGAACAACTGATATCTTTTGGTTGCACCAAAATTTAAGAAAGGTTAAGAATGTGAAATCGGAAAGCACTGATAGGCTAGCTTGGCTTTACCTTAGGCACCGGTAGAGAATACTATGGGATAAAATCAGTGGAATAATTAACGACAATTAGTATAGTTTTATAATAAAAATAGGTTTTTTTTAAAAAGACATCAAACAAATTATGTCTTTTTGATGAGATTACGTTTGGCTTAGGATAGTAACCAGGACTTTATAATATAGCTAGAGACAGAGCACAAAGATATTTGTCTTACAATGCCATAACACACTACTATAAATATGGCACTGTACAAAATTCACAAAACCCATATTCAATATATTAAAAACTGATTAGTTGAGTGCTTATAGTTTACAGACTCTCCTGCTATATGCATCCGTTGGGGACCAATGTTGTTCAGCATCTTTATCAATGTCCTAGAAGAAAATATAAAATCAATACAGACAAATATATGGGTGCCATGAATATCAATAGAGCAGTAAATAATATTAAAGGCAGGTTAGTAATAAAGATCACTATGCGTCATTTAGTAAAGACATGGTAAGGTTAATTTCAACATATACAGGGTCATATAACAAGAAAAAGGGAATGTACATCATATTTATGGAGTGGGGAATAGTTCTGCAGAAAGCATTGACTTGGAAAAGGCGTTAGTCTAAAATGGAATGAAAATGGACTTGTGAGTTTGTTAGGTTTTTATATATATAAACTATATATTGATATTAAATTATTTTAATTATTTTTGTTGTTAATTCAACCCCAAGTTTGAAATAAGAGGAATTTTTAATTTATTAGAATGTTTGGTTTCAAGGAAATAAAAAGTATTAAACATGTCAGAGGAAAGTTTAGAATGAAACATTATTTTTAAACTAAAATTCAAAATGTTTTAAATTTTGCAAGTTTGAAACTCCAAAGCCTAAAGTTTAGACATTATGCTGCTCTGTTAGCTGCTCTTGAAGGTTTCTCTGAATTGTTCTGGACACATTAACACTGTGGACATACTCATGCTTGAAACCTTGCTGCAGGATCTTCCAGCACCATCAAGTCTCTCTAAAATTCAACTCGTACCCCGCGCATGAAAACGTGCTGCCTTGTTTGTTAGACCCTTACTGAGATACATCAGCTGGCTTTGTAAATAATACTATTTCTATGAAAAGCCCTTTACCTTCTGGGAGCTACTCTCCATTAGCCTGAAGTATGTAGGATACCTTTCTTACCCTTCGTTGACTTAGCATGCTCTGCCGGCTAAGCTGGGAAGATTAAAAGAGGAACAGTTGGTAACTATAGTCAGGCCATGCAGCATAGCTTGTAGGTTCCACTGTTGGACTAAAGCTGTTGGCAGTATCTAGGACTAGACATCTGTTAGCCTAATAACAGCTACCTTTTTCTCACAGTATGAGGTTTCTTGTATCTTCCACGCAGTTCCCTCATGGGAGCACCTACCTCCCAATTTAATAACTTCTTATTTTACATTTGGAATTAATTATAAATCTGTATAATATAATGCAAATTTATTATAATATTGGCCAAATAAAGCTGATAGTTAAAAAAGGAAAATAATGAGTGTTCTGTATTTTTAAAGTGGACTTTTTTGTTGCTACCTGTGTCACAGCACTGCAGTGTCCTCAAGGTTCCACCACTGATCTTGGCACAGAATGACAACTACATTACAGCAATGTCAAGGAAATGAATGCTAGAAAATTAATACAATTTTTAATGTTTGAGTTGTGTTATTTTAGTCCAAATATGTAATACTCACTTCACAAACCATCTTTCTAGGTGCAAACTTGCAGGTTATTTGAGCCATTTTCTTGTGAGTCACACAGGTCTTTGCCAAGTATTAAATCCCACAGCTGCAGTGGATGACTATTCTTTCTTCTTAGCCTACTTGACCTCAGTGCATCTTTCACTCTCTTGCCAGTGGTCCATGCTTCTGGACTGTGTCAAAGAAGGAGGCAGACTTTCTTACTCTTTACTTTCCCTATTTGAATTGCTATCTCATGGTGTACTGATGGAGACTTTCTGTCCTCTCCTCTTTCTCATTCTTACAGTGTTTCAGTTCTTTCTTTTCCTTTACTTTTTTTTCTGTTCTCAATGCTTCAAATGTCTTATTGCTGGTTTCAGAGTGGGATATCAATGTAAAGACTAGCAAACTTACAGCTAGGTCTCCCTCATTTCACTTGCTTGAGTCTTGTATCTTGTTTAGGCTGCTGTCCGCATCATGTTATGCCCATGCTATAGCAATCTATTTTCAGCTTTAAAATTAATTGTCTTTGTTTCTGGTCTCACCAGGCCTAAAAAATGTGGTTTTCATTCCACATCAACAACTTTTATTTAGTTTGGCATACACAGCCACCATCTCCAGAAATTCTCTTTATTCTTGAGTATGCTGCTACTGAAAACGTTGTTCATGTTTCAGTTAAGCTCAGAGCATTCTGAAATTTAAGCACATAATTAAATGTCTTCTAGCATCAATATCTAAAGCCATTTCCAAGTAATTTATTATAATTTTCCATTTGACAAAGAGAATAAAAATTAATTTTTGATTGTATTAAGGAATAAAAAATATGAGGTGAAGCAAAAAAAAAAGAAACTTGAAAGTGCAATAAGCATAATTACAATAAAAAATTATTTTTTTTTTTATTCTATCCTTAGCTTAAGAATACAGAATGTTATAGCTTGGCTACTTACTTAGGCAGAGAACTAGAAGATTTGTACAAATATGCCTTTGTTCTTTTTCTTCTCTGTGCTCTGCTCCCTTTTATGATCTTTAGATAGCAACTCTATGGTATGGACTGTCCAAAAACATTTTGTACATTGCTGGCACTACCAGAAACAAATAATCCAAAAAAGGTCTCAGAGTTTCAGCCTATCCTATTATGAATGAAGTTCACTGTCATGGACAGGGCCAGGACATACATTACATGCTATGTAATTCTCAGTTGAGGTCCAGACACAGGGCATGAGGAATATCGAGATCTTGATTGAGAAGCACAAACAGAAAGGGTTAAATAGGTGTCAGAGCAGTTTGAAAAAATTAAGAATCATTAGAGGAACTGGCAGGATACCTCAGCTGCTCTTTCCAGTTGCTTTGGTATTACTGTTTGTGGGGTGGGGCAGTTCGCCAGGTAGAGACCTTTAGTTTAGATCTGTTAGACTTAGTTTAGAAGTTGGAAGTTGGGAGGCAGTTAACTGGATCAACGCTTTCTTCTAAAGGTTTGGGATTTTTTTTAATTGAATTTTGTTTCATATTCCAGCATTACACTTGAGACTATCATACAAACCCTCCTCTTTACACACAGCTTTTGCTGCTCTAATTAATTCCCTTCTTTTCTTCTCTTGTCTCCTACCCCTCCTCCCTTCTGAAACTGGATCAAATAATAGGGGCAGGCTTCCAACTTTGTTGTTTGATGTGCTTTTATCACAAAATGAAGCAAAAAATAAAAAGCATGACTTTCTTATTATGATACTGTTGGTTGCCAAAATGAGGTCTCTGTGAAAAAAAAAAAGTGATTTTAAGATACCCATCAGCCATGTGATAAAACCTCTCACTCTCCAACACATGCCAAATCTTAGAAACACACCTGTTGTTGTTATATTAGTTTTAAGAACTCAAAGATGAAGGATATAAAGTATCTCAGTCACCAAGCAGACTGCAGGATAATCCACTAATCCAGACAGATGAAAGGAAATGCAGATTTTATGCCCTCTTGAGAATGGCAGCCTGTCAAAAAATAGATCCTTCTGCTCAGCTTGCCAGAAAGCGAGAGAGAAGAGAGGAAAAGAAAGAAAAGGTCTCTATCTCAGACATGCAAACACACATACATGGACACAATGAGAATATCTGTGCTACAGCAGTGCATTAATCAACACTCCTGTAGAAATCAATGCCAAAATATATACAGATATTTCTTTTATGGTGAGAAAGAAAGTATTTTTTTCTGAGGAAAAAACCAATCTGTTTGCACTTTAGAATAAGAAGACAGAAGAAATCCTTTAGGGTATCAAACTGATTGAAATCAGATAAGTAATATTTTCTCTTATGCAAAATAAAGGTTTTCTTTGCAACAAGCACTAAAAATGATAATTGCAGAATCCAATTGTTTTAGAAGAATCTTAACAGATCCTGTTCAAATAACAGTCACGGTCAATACAGAAAAATTGCATGTCCCAGAGATTTTTTTTGGTCCGATTCTGCCCCCTTTATCCGTGTCAAATGTTACCTTTAATTGCAGTTAGTATACTTCAGGGATAAAGGACTGCATTGTGTTATATAATGATACACTTTCATTTGAACCCTACATGTATATGAGAGATTCTTTTTACTGGAGAAAGTAACAGCATTATTTTGAGCACAGGAAAGCAAACCTGTGTGATTACTTTGGTTTCTTCAGCTCCCTTGCATTTAATCTATTTTTTATCTTTTATGTTCACAGGGTGCAGAAGGTGAAGGTGGGGATGGAAAAGCATATCAGGCAAAATGTGGATAGAGTCAGCAGTAAAAGAAAAAAATGCATGCTGTCCTCTACTGTGCAGAGCAAGCATAATTGCTGACATGAAGAAGTTTGCACTTCTGGAAGGAAAAAATTAGCCAACAAAAGTTCTTTACCAATGACAAGAAAAAATTGGGGGGGGGAGGGTTGGAAATAAAGAGATTGCTATCTATTTCACAGCATAAATTGGAGTTTACTGTGATTTGGACAGATTTATGTCAATATATCTACCTTTACCTCAACTGTAATCTTGTATTCATACTATTTGCATTCTGTAGGTCTTAATTTTGTATTTTAAACTGAGTACTGGCTGTTCTCCGACATAATATTTCTCAGAGATTATGACATATATTTAAACATATAATAATGCATTTCTGTAGTTAAAAAGCAAAATAAATTAAACTAATTCCTTTGAATTTTTCAACAAAGAATCAATGTATTAACTTATATAACAGTGCTAATGTTCCTGCATTCAATAGATGCCACTATGAACCTTACTGTACATAATGTATTTGCAAGATGTCTTTTTTATGAAATACATTGCAAGTCTGACCAATCTAGCTTTAATGGGAACTCTAATCTGCTGGGGAAGAAGATTCACCATTCATGACATGAGCACGCTGCTTTCAGCAGCGGTATGGGATGTGTGAGATATGTAAGGAAGCAAAGGAGCAGTAGGAATGGGAAAGCATTATTATGCAGTTCAGGGAGGCAGTTATCATTGTCACAGGGACACACACAGGGAGGCACTCAGTGCACGTGTTATAGCCCTGTAGTATAATCCAGGAGGCTTTTACCTCCCCTTTAAACCCTTCCTTGTGCTGCCTTACCACAACGTTGGTGTTCCTAAATTGTCAGAGAAGCCCCACAACTTCTTACTGGCTCATTATCCTGTATGTAGCTTGACTGACCTCCAAACTCTGACACTCATGGAAGCAGCAGAGGACATGACTAGGTTTGGGTATGCAGGGAGGAGCTCTGGCTTCATGCGAGGAAATGAGTGTGGCCACAGCTGCACTACCTGCCTGCTCATCATGGTGGGGCTGGTCTGCCATGGCTGCACTGTGCTGGAAGAGGTTTTATGCTCTGAATCTGTTTCCTTAAATACTGTGTTAGATGAGAAGATTTGATGCCATATAAAGTACCCATTGCAAGGATAACTACAAGAGTCCCATGAAAAACCAAGGTCATAGCACACTTATTCCTTAGTCATTTCCATGGGTTTCTTGAGGCATTTCAGAAGAACAGAGTGATAAGAAGAGATTTTAAACACACCAGTGAGATGGCTTTTCATATATTTATGAAGAAAAAAAGGCACAGGGTGGGGAAAGGATGAAGGCCCTACAATCCCAGAGTATTAGTGTTTTATGTTAATATTCATCCTATTATGCAGAAATGCAAAATTAGACTTACCTTCTCAGTTAAGAATGCTCTGAGGCTTCTACAGATAGTGAAATTTAAAAGATTAAGATAAAAATTATACAGAACTGCAACACATTTTTATGATTATTTATTAAAACAGCAATGTAAGTACAATAATAATTGAACTGAATATAATTTCATAAAATACCAGTTATACCATCCATAATGCATATGGACATGATGACTTAATTTGGTTGTTGGGTACCTCACTAGTATCCGTCCTGCCAGCGAGGTAGGTAAAATTATAGGCTGTAATATTCAGTTCCTTCTCATGTGTTCCTTGCCTTGAAATTGATGGTAAATATCAGAAAAAAATTTTCTGAACAAACCGAGTTTCATAAGGATTCAGTGGAGGTACAAACACCACCTTCACTTTGTTTTTTATTTTACTTTAACATTCAAGTTACTGTGGAAAAAATTGGTATCATACTGAGAAATGTGTGTAAAAAGCAACGGAGGTGGAGCACTGGGTGCATGCAGCTGCAGAGGAGCAGGAAGCACCTCCCTTTTTAGAAGGTGTCTATAGAGGGGTCTTAGATTCAAATGCTTTTCTGCTTAAGAGAATTTGAGTTCACCTCCATTCTGGTGGTAAAGTGGTTGAGCCATTAAATTGTAATCTGTACCTGGATTTGGGAATGCCATTCTCTCCTGTAGATTAAACCTGAGGAGCTTACACACCATTCCTGCAGGTGTTCTGCTGTGGGTTGCTCTCAGTCTAACCTGTTGAACATAATTCACCTTGTGTAGTACACTTACTTAAATATTTACTAAGAATAAGTCAGTGGCCTGGTTAGAACATTAAAAAAAAAAAATAAAAAGACCTGCTTTCTGCTTGATTCATATGAACAATGAATCAATGTATAATGAATATTTAATTTACCACCCTCATCTCAGAAGTGAGTGATCTTAAATCCAACCCAGTCCCTGCTCCAGTGCATTCATTAGGTATGCAAAGTGAAATTGTCCCAGTAAACAAGAATTAAAGCATCTTTTTGAACTAGTGGTTTGGACCATCTTTTTGAAGGGAGCTACCAATTCACATCAGGCAAAGGTGTGGACCAAATCAAGATGTCCTTCCTCTGGTGTGATTTATCTTCTGCAGCATTAAGGGTGTATTTGCATTAGGAATTTTTCTTTAGGTCAGGAGGGTATTTTTCAAGTGACTCTCCCAGTCACCTCCACTTCCTGTTCACTGGCTCACAGTGCGAGCAAACCTCACAAACTGGGCTCCTTTTGGATAAAGACATATTGGCAAATGTGCTCCAGAAATACAAAATCTGTGATCCAGATGCAAACAGGATGTCAGTTCACAAAGTCAGAAACACGTTAGTCTGAAGTAGCAACGCCTGAAGGTCATATTGCATGAAAGTAAAGTTCTGAATGCTATTACTCTCACAAATCTACAGGTATTGGGCTGCACTTCTTAATGAAGATGTAGCTTCACCTTTGCTGCAAGAGTGATTTTTTTTTTCAATTGCTTCACTTTACATACATGAGTTATTTAGGAAGGACCAAAACCACAATTTCTGCCATTTTCAGTGTTCATGAGAATGAAAGCACTAGGGTTTTTTTTTTTAAATTATAACACGTAGGACCACGTTCTCTTTGCTACATTTGCAGGCTTGATTTGGCCCATAAAAAGTTCACATTAATATTTTCAGCATTTTTTTAATTATAATTCTATGCACAAACACTCACACCTGTATAATATTTTAGGAATAAAAATTGGGAAACTGTCTGGACTGATGCTTTTAATTAATTTTCAGTATAGAAGTGCCTTAAAATGTGCAGGACCCATCAGTGGTTTATAGTGAGAGCAAAGGAGGGTTGACAATATAGTTTTTAAACTTCTTTAGGAAATCTGAAGTCTTTACTTTACCCTTTCCTTAACAAATTCCTGGATATTATCTTCTGGGGTATGCTTAATGTCCATGAGCTGTTGACTAATCAAAGGCTGCCAGACATTTGGTTCAGGACTGTTTGTGCAATGCAATTTCCCAGATAATTTTCTTCCAATGTGGAGGCACTGTCTGCCTAGTTTATTGATAAGAAGCAGGAGCTGTTAAGTTTTCTGTTCCTAGGATTCCAACACATGATATTACGTTTATTAACTGTACCACTGTTACTGTATTTTGGGGGTTGAGCCGTGGACTGCAGCCATCTCCAAAAGGATGTGAGACTAGGCAAGTGAAGAATTAATGATTTACATCAGCCACAAATGCACCATTCATCCGAATGCTGCAAGCAATTCATTTCAAAAGCTATTCTAATGAATGACATTCATACTTCTAAAATGAACAAATGTGGAACCTGCCAACTTCTTTCCAGAATAATCTTTGATATGAGACAACATTGAACATGCAGAGGCTTTGAACAAGCAAGTTCAGAAAAAGATTGGGAATATTAGAAGTAGTTTGGAATATGAATGCTCAGATTTGTCTTTATGAGAAATTCATGAAAATGATTTCTGGATTTCTTGGCTTCATTTTTCCCCTAAGATATTAACTATTTTAATATAGACTTCTTGCTAAATTACAAGCAGGGCTCATTTTTGCTGATTATTTTTTTTTTGGCTCTCACTTGTAGCACAGCTGAGTTTTACTTTATTTTAAGCAATCTTTTTACTTCTCCTTCAAATCTCACACTCAGTGCACTTGTCCGCATGATCTGAATGGACTTAATTGGACTTTATCAGGGCTGGGACTGAGTCAAATAAAATTGAAAAAAGAGGAAGGACTAGAGGAAAAGGTTTGCCGGATTACATCTTAAAGGCATACTCTTGGTTAACAGTATGTATTTTCAATTTTCACTTTCATCCATTCGTATTTGTGAAACTGTGGGATATTCCCTGAAGCTTTCTACTTTACAATTAGTGTTCTATCACAGACTGATATATTACCCAGCTGATTTTGATTACATAGATTGCATTTCAAATGCACGTAAAAGAAATTCATTTCTGGTAGCTTATCATAAGGTTGAATATGATCAATATGTTGACAACATGAGGATATGTCCTGATAGCATAAACTATAGCTACTTAAATCCTTTCTACTGATCCAGGCAACTGTTTCTGTATAATATCACTGAAGGAGCTCTATAGGTTTACATGTGAATTAAATGGCAGTAGTGTTGAAGAAAGCAATACTCCAGCTCTCAAGTGGCAATGAAGCTGCAGTCATGGGCCATCATAACCAGGGAACCAGATTACAGACCTTTAAAACTATTTATAGGAAAGAAAGATTTGGAAACAAACATTTAAGGTGGCAGGCATTCAGTATCTCGTAATATCTGGGATGTGCATATTTAAAAAAATAAACACTTAAAATTCTGGGATAAGTACATGCAACAGTGGCATAACCAGACTTGTCCCATATGAAACTCATCTGTTATCCTCTCCTCTATCTTGTATTTATGCCTTTTGCACAAACACCTCTCTACGTTGTCATTATAAATTCATGACCTTTTATAAGTCCTTTTATTCATGTGTGTTTGGATGAAAGTGTGTGCACAACTTTTTTGTTAGAAAAAAGCAGGCAGAGAAGACCAGATTTGCCAGATTTCTCTGTTGATGCACCTGAAAACAGAGATTCTCCTACTAGCAACATCCGTGCTGCTTCATGCAGAGATGAAACATCTCCAGGAGGATATTCTGCATTTCTGTTAACTGTTAAAGGTATATCGGTTCTAAGAGAATTTTTGGTATCTGTTCCAGATAAAGAAATATACCTAAGTTTAGCTGTCCTCAGTATCCATTTCTGTGAAGGAAAAAAAAAATCAGGTGAGACAAAACTGAGACCTATAAAAAAACCCAACAACCAAACAACAAAAAGGAGAGAGAAAAATAATAATACCCCACATTCATTTTGTGTGAAGTCTTCAACAGTTCAGAAAATTATTTTAGTGGATTTCAAAATGTCATCGTAAGGTTGATAGAACGTTATAAGATGGCAATGAAAATAAACAAGATTCAAAAGGTCCAACACCAGAGAGTAGAGATGTACCGCCTGATGCTGGCCTCAAAGGAAAAGTACATCAAGGACAGAAGGAAGCTTAGACAGAGAAGGCTATTGAAGATTATACTTTGCTGGCTTCCCTGAAGAGTTCTCTAGAGAATCTCAGTAGATTTACTGGATTCAGTAACATTGCTTCCTGGTGGCTGATAGGGAAACAATTATTTTCAAAGAGATTCTGGTTTTATTGTGTGAGAATGTAATATTGTGACTGCAGCCAGATGGACACAAGGTGTTGCCCTCAGATTTTTCATTGCGAGTGAGAAATCACATCTAAAAAAATTATGGATGCCTTTGAAAATCATTCCTTGACTCTATGACTGCTTTCTATATGGATTTTACCTTTCACAACAGTTTCTTCTGGGGTGATGTGTGGCTGCAGCTGTGCATCAGGCACACACAAGTTTTCCTACAGTTCAGGTGTTTTCAAGGGATCTTACTATGTTATAGCCCACTGTCTGCAGCCAGATGCTGGATTAACTTCAGCCTTTTTAGCTGGTATCTTTGAAATGAATGGGAATTTCTCTTAATGCTAATCTTTGAACCATGCTGTCAAAATATCTTTTAAAAGTTGGCAGCACGAGACTCGGACATATATTTTCTGAAAGAAGTGGCATTAGTACTGAAGCAGCACAGAAAACATTTGAGAATGTAGATTAAAACCGATTCTCTGGTTTTGATCTCAGTAGACTCAATGTAGGGCATTTTGTGGCTGAAGAGAACTATAGGATATTTGTGTGATTAAGTTTGCAATTTTCATATTAAATCAAAAAGAAATATCTTGGCTTGTTTCTTCTTTGGGCTGACTTTCCTTTGAAGTTTTGTTTTGTCTAGCATTAATAAAAAAGGTATTGAATGAAACAGTCTTTCCCCAGTTGCATTTCTGCAAAATGTTTAGTCTCTAAATATAATATTTGCTTTTAATAGATATTTTAAATATCAAATATTGTATTGACTATGCCATGTTCTATGGTGTAAAAACTTTTCTACATATCCACAAAGGAACACAGAGACCATGGCAGATGCAGCAGGTCAAAGCGAATCCTGCTCCAGCTCCTCCCAGGCCCATCCCAGGAGCCATCAGCCCATCAGAGCCCCATCTCCATAAGCCCAGAGGAACACAGAGGCCCCACAGCAGGCAGGAACCCAAACTAAGTGCTGTCCCAGGAAAGTCTCAGCCCCGCTGTCTAGATTTGACACCCACCATGATGCTCCAAGAGGACCAGATCCAGATCTACTGTTGGACTGGTGGGGTTGCTGCCTGAGGTGTGGGATGTGTTATGGGATGCCGGGGAAGTGCATTTTGGGGTTGCACAAGACTTATTATGGGTTGTTGAGGGAACAAACCAGAGGTGGAGAAGGGGAGAGATTAGGATGATTTGGGGAGGAACAACTGTGAGAAAATAGAGGTGTGACAGGACGAACAGAGCAGTCATATGTAAATACTGGCCTGTCTTGGCTGTATCCCCACAGGGGTTGTAGGGGCCTGAGGGTGGGTTGTGCCAGCCTGGGGTGAGCGCAGGTTGGGGTGCAGGCAGCTGGGCTGGGCTGGAGGGCACATGTGCCTGGGGGTCAGAAACCCAGTGAGTGACACCAAGTGCCAGCCCCAGGTGGGACCGGAGCCAGAGTCTGTCTGGCTGCAGTGCAGCACCGGGAGCCAGCGTGGGTGCGTGAGTGAGTGTGCGGGTGCTGGTGAAGGTCTGGCTGGATGAGGTGGTGAGCAGGTGACATGTACAGGGAGCTGGGTGGGTTTCTCCAAGGATGAGACTATGGGTGTCTCTACTGGGCACCAGGGGAGTCCTGGTCAGTTCTGTACATGCATATCTGTGTCTGTGTGTGTGTGTAGATCTGAGCACCAGCAAGCAGAGTGGGGCTGTGGTCTCTGGGGTTCACATGCCAAGGTGCCAGCAACTGGGAAGGCTGGGACGCAGGGGCAGGTACTGGGGAGACTGGGTGCCTGAGCTCAGCCACTGAGGGGAACTACCCTGCACATGTGTGTATGTGTATTCCCACCTGTGGACCTCCATCTTGCTCAGCCAGAGAAGGGAAACAGGATGAGGCTGTTGGTGTTGCCTGTGTCTGTGCAAGTGCTCATTGTATCTGTCAGGGTTAACCTATGCGGCCAGACATGTATATATGTATATATGCAGCCTAACAGCATATGCTGTATGTATGAGCTCTCATTTTGTATGAGCAGGCAATGGATGTCTCTCACATCTGCTTGGCAAGAGATGTATTTGATAATTGATGAGTCCTTTTGCATGTCCAGCCATTGTATATTTGGGAAGAAACTTTGTAATTATCAAAATTATATAACTGTCGTGTTTCTTAAGGATGTGACTGTAACCCCAGAGTCCTTTTTGTTGGAGAACCCCATTCTTACAGTTTTCTGTCTGAATAAATACAAAACCACACAAAGCCAAGCTGCACTACAAAGTACACCATTACAGCCATGGGATCCTCCATTTTAACTAGCAGATATGTTTGGCACAAACAGTGCCATAACCAGTGAATTCGGTAGTGGCAGGAGTCCCTAAGAATCCTAGGTGCCAAACTACTGTTTGATTTCATTTGGGATCCTTAAGATCCAATGCATTTTATAGCTTACTTTGAGTATTTTTTAAACTACCCAAGACTGAAAGCAAACACTGGAAAATTAAGAAATAAATTAAATTTAAATTCATAACAAAAACTGCCTATGACTTTGCAGTACTTGAAATCTGCCTCTGAAATGTTCCTGATGGAGCCTGACTTGACGTTAAACAAAGCATTGTCTAAATCTACCTTTTCAAATTCTAGTCATTCAGACTTTAGGGGCCGTCTTTGACAGCTGATTAAAATACCTAAGTATTATCGTTTTTACTGGTCACTATTGTGAAGAGTAGCGTTAATGGATTTTTTCCTCTGCTAGTAAATTTTCATGACAGTTTTGCAAAGCAAATGTAAATTAAAAGCCTAATATTAAATCACATCAGCAAATCCCTTCACTTCAATTCCATTAAGTGAAATAATAGAACAATAACCATTATTAGTCAAAAGAAACTTGTCATAAAACAGCATAACATTTTACTGTGTTATCATTAGCTAGCTGTGGTGATAATTGTGTTCATTTACACAATTTACACTATCTAAATGAATATTTTAAGGCATATCAAATCACATGTCTAGTGAGCCCATCTTTGATGATCTGATAATACATACTCCCTGTCCTTTAGGGAAATATATGATAATACATATTTATTCCATTTTATGATTAAAGTAAATGGCAAAACTTTATTTTTGTCCAAAAGACATCAAGCCTGTGTGCTACTTGAAAAATCAGTACCAGACAAGGTTAGAGACATTGTGGTGCAACGCTTTTTGGTGGACAGACACTGCCAATCTCCAATTACAGACATCTCCCATAAATAAACAAACAAACAGAAAACCCAGTGTGTGATTGCCACTGCTTACCTTCCCTTCCCTTTTGGTGGAATTTACATTTTTCAAATTTTCCCAGTTCTGAGGTGAGGAATACAAGCAGGTTCAGAAAACAGCTGTGCTATGTTAACCTCCAAGGAGCCACACTGGAGTACAAGAGAAAGGACAAATGTACAACAATGCACTGTGCAACCCAGTGGCTGGACACATAGAGAGACTACTTTGAGGCAAAACTGTTATTGCCTCAGGCTCAAAGCAAAACAGAGCCATTGAAGTCAGTTTACATTGCAGGCTGCAACTGTAATTTATATTAAAGTTATAAATTAACACAAATTATGCCTTTGTCTTTTTCTATTTCCTTACCATATAACCTCATTTATAGAATGCTGAAGTCCTTTGATCCATTTTTTTAAATCATGATGAGTAAATAGGAAAAAGTCTTTCTGTTAAGACCCAGGGGATTTCTCCTTCTTGGTTTGTTAAATGGATGCTACAGTTTTTCATTCTCCAGTCCAGCCAGTAGTGAGGCACTTCATACTTCGGTGAAAGATGTATGCATCCCTGCACTTTCTTGATTTGCAAGCACATATATCTGTGGATCCTTCAAACCCTATCCCAGGACTTGAGTCTATCTAGAACCTATGTGCAGACCCCAGCTCTCCTGTCCCATCTCTAGCTCTGACCTTGGGTATTCCCAGACTCTGGTCTTCTCCTCACTGGCTAGTGCAGCTTGAAGTTCACTGACAAATTTCACACAATCATAGAACAAAACTCAAAGTAGTACAGAAAATAAAGTTTAATAGAAGATAGGACAGACTGTAGTGATCAGGTGCAAGGCTTAGTCAGACAAGAGTGCTGATCATTGCACACAAATGGCCTCTTTTATTCTCTCTTTTGCCTCTAATTTCCCATATTTCTTCCTCCCTGATCTGCTGTAAGGCTCCTATTGCCCTGCCTTTGGCTTTTCTTTTACAGTCTCTAATAATCTCTGCCCATTCCCACAACCCTTTTAAAACATCCCAGAACAAGTTTTACACACAACAAACTCCCCCTCAAATATCCCACAGTAGGTTTATTCTTTCCTGTCAGACCCACGATAACTCTACTTCTTAAGAGGTATGGCCCACCAGCCAGTGACTAGAGACCTCTGATCTTTGTCCCTGTCTCCATTACCTCATTAGAGTTTGTGTATATGTGTGTTTGATTCATTTAGTTTCCTGTTTCTTGTTTGTCTTTTATGCTGAATAGCAGTTAAACATATATTGTTACAAACCACATGCCCTTGTAATCCAGGTATCCTGAGGCTGTGAACTCCTTTCCACAAAGTCATGCTCTGTCAATCCAGACCTAATAAGATTAGCACTTTATTATAGATCAGGATCTATCTGTCTACACCCTCCTTTTCTTCCAAGAACTAGTCCTTGGCCATCCACCTGCACTGAATCCTTCTGCTAGCATAACGGAAGTAGCACAGACATCTCTTACCACAGACATTGTGTTGGGCCGTCAATCATTAAATACATCTTTAAGTTAGTCAGCTAAATGATCTTTGCTGAACAAACATCACCGTAACAGCTCTGCTATCTCAGTTGTATTTTGTCTTTCAGTATATTGAAATTTTCTGTCAGCTGCCATATATGTGATGTGGTAAGTCGAGGTTTTTGGTATGTCCTAATAATTCCAGGTTACCACAATTCCACTCTTACCACAATGGTCTCAATGAAAAGGGTATGGGACAAGACAGTAGGGACAACCCTTCCTAAACTGTCACAGTTCTGTATTGCATGACTGTTTATCACTCATTTCTGTAAGTTGGGATATGACTAGTGGACCTTCTTTTCCCTGTTTAGTGTTATTTTGTTCCCAAGCCATTAAAAACGCTCAGAGAGCCTTGAGTTGGCAGCAACACCTATTCTTGCCTCAGTGGATCTTTTAAGGTCCATTCTTGACTGTACATGGGGAATATCAGCCCTTCTGGTAAACATATATCTGCCATTCCATCGACAATATTCAGTATGTTTGATGACAGTCAGTTCATTCCTCCTAAACACTCCATAAATTGGTGTAATGAATAATTTGCAGAACAAAATAGTTTCCAACTTGCATTGCAAGTATTCGGAAGGACTGCCAGCATCTGTATAAGACCCATGTCCATGGTTTATGTCCCATCGACGTCCTCTGTCACCTTGCCCATGCCCAGTCTTTCAGGACTAATCTTCTGAAAGCTTCCAAGTAAATATGATTTCAGCCAAAAACCCAAGCCCAAGGATGGGAAATGAATATAATGTCCTGTCTGAGAAAAATGCAGGTCTTATTCTGTCCCCTGACGTGACTACAGGCAAACCTCTATTGGAAAACCAGGTAGGACTGTTTAACAAAATGCTGCATCTGTACTTGTGTAACTGCTGTGTGTTTACTGATACTGAATTGTTCTCGTCTCTAAAAATGGAGAGGATACAAAGAGGATTTGGGGTTTTTTTGTGGAGTAGCAATTTATTTCAATGGATATTTATAAATAGTCGCTTTCAGAAAGCACTTTTAGAACAACAAAGTAAATGCCGAAGTTATAAGTGCATCTGTAATAGTGTAAAAACCCAGATATATCTACAAGAGTACAGTATCATTGCGGTTTCTACACTATCTGCTTTCTTATCATACAGTGTTTACCTATTTACTATCAGTAGCTATATAGTTGCCTTGACAGATAAGAATGATGAGATTTGGATTTACAAAGACATATACAGAAATGCACATAGCACCTCAGGGTAGTTCACAAGACTAAGCAATAACAGGCAATAATACATTCAGTTAACAAAATAATGTTAAGGTTTTGCACAAAGTACATAAACTGAAATGGAAACAGAGGAAAATAAAGATAAAGAAGGGTAAAGATTTAAAGATAAGTAAGGATAAAGAACCTGCAACACCACAGACAAAGACTCACCTAATGAACTGGAAACGGTTTATGGTAAGGGTTTCTTTTGTAGGAAATACTTGACTTTAATCAACAGACTATGGGTATTATAAGAGCAAGACACTATCAAATTTTAAAAAATGTTTTGTCATTAAAGAAATTTCTTGTCTTTTTTTTTAAAATTTGTCATTTAACACTTGTTTACACCTGTGGACCAGTAAATTGCCAATTACTTGTGCACACTGTAATATCTTCCTTCTCAGCCCAATAGCTGATGACAGCCTACACTCAAGACATTCATTCGGGAGAAGGTTTAAATTATTGGTCTGAATTGGAGCAGATGATTTCAAGTTGGGTATCTCTGACAGATCTTAAAACGCCAATCCTTTCTGGGCTAGCAATCTCTTATTCCCCTGCCACTCCTCACTCCAAATATTTTTCTCAAGGGAAAATAAAAACAAACAAACAAAAAACCAAACAACTGACTACATATTAAGATGTTCTCGAAGTAGAATAGCACTAGAAGATAGAGTTCTCTGAGCCTTCTGTAATCCTCTGCTCCATGCTTGCCAAGGCACGCAAAGGGTACCTAGTCAGGGAGAGACTGCAAGTAGCCCTCCTGCTGCTTAAGTTTCATTAAATAATTTTCCTTTGCACCTCTACATCTAAGGAGGAAAAATGACTGCTTGTTTGGCTTATTTTCACTGATCAGTTTGTTGCTCCGTTTGTTTGCTGGTTTATATGTTTGTAGGAACCTAGTGATGAATACATCATCAGATATGTCTTTTACACACTCTTCTAAAAAGATCAGAAGAGCCTGAAGTAAGCATTAATTAAATGGAAGCACGCTCTTTGTTTGCTCATAATTTCAAGGCTTTTTTTCTATTAAGAAAATAGTCTAGTGTCTTCCATTTCTGAGCTTCTTACCATATTGTATCACAAAGTATTTCCCTGTATATTTCTGAGAGCCATTCTCCTGTTGTCTGGCTTACACATGCCTGCAGCTTTCTTACCAAAGCAGACACTGTCTCTTATATTCAGGTCCTTTTCTACCTAGAGCTGATGAAAACTCTGCCTTCATAACTTAGGTATATGAAAGGCAAGTAAGGACTTTCAGAGCTCAGGAGCTGCATAGCAGCATCTCTGTTATTCCAGTTTTCTGTTCCATAAGGAAGCTTTTCATTTTTTATTTAATATTTGCTGTGAATTAAGGGTAGTGTATTTTCTACTGTCATCAGCTAACAATGCAGAAAGAAAGAGGTAACAGGTATTGGGATAGCAACAGCTAAAATAATTCAAACACCTCCCCGTGCCAGTTAAAATGTAGTTGTGCATAAGCACCTGCATCTTATTGTAGTCTAAGAAAATGGTTAATGTTTTACAAATGTGTTAGATTAGAGACCTACTGGTTTTATTCTTTTCTATTTAGAAAAAAAAAAATTTCTTATGACCAAAGTGAGAATGTCTTTAGGGTTTTTCTCCTTCTCTGTAAGATAATGTGCAGGTGGGACTCTTCCACCAGACTTTTGACTTCACTCCTTTCAAATACGTGCTGTGTAAGTCACTCCCTTACTCTCTGCAGGCTGTTTGTAAACTACCTTGATGACTTTCTTCAGCATTACTTTTGGATCCCCAATCAGTTATATTGATTCCTCCACTGCGTACAGTATTGTTGCCAGCACTGGATCCATGGAGCATTGCTTAACTACTTTTTCTACTAGCTTTCTCAGTACTGATCTTTCAAAACTGGTGGTACAATGAGTCGAATTTTTTACTGAAAGGTAGTTTATTTCTTCTCACACTATGTATGTCGACTTTTCCTCGTGCTGTCATTATGGCCTATTTACCATTAAAAAAATAGTGGAAATAGTGGAAACTGGCTAGTCTTATATAAATTAAAAGCTAGTTAAAATACAACAGTTCTGAAATTTGATGCAAATAACAAGCTTTATAATCTCTGTGTTAGGAAAAAAGGCATACTCAGATTGGATTAATCTGCTTTTAAACTAAGTGTTTGGTCAAACAACTCAAGTGGTCTATGAACTGGGTGGGGTTTAGGGTTTAATAGATTGTGAAATATTCTGTGAACTTAGTTTCTTTTCTTAGTGAAAGCAGAGCACTTTGGAATCTTTCCTGGTTTGTCTTAGGTGGTTCCTGCTGAGCAGAAGAGGGTAAGAACAGCCCACAGAGATGAGAGATGTCCTTTACACCGTCTACAGCTCGTACTCCAAATGAGATTTTTCTGACAGTCTGTTGTCACTAAAGACTTCTCTGTCTCTATGCCATTCCTAGACATAATTCATAGTGCCCCAGGACCCAGAAAATAGCTGTAAGGAAGTATGAGTCAAATTGAGACTCATGGCATTTTGCACCACCTTATCCCTAAATTGGCTCTGGTCAAAGTGAAAAGCAGAAGATAATTTTGTTGAGAAATGAGATGTTTAGCTGAAGGTCCATTTGCTGGCCCCTATTACCTATGGCAGATTGTAATTTTTATTTCTGTTTATATTCTGAAACATCCTAAATATTTTTTTAATTTGTTTTTGTATATTCTTATATAACTGTTCTCTTGAGATTTATAAAGTCTGCCAAATTGTCATACAGTAGGGGAGATGGTAATTGCTATAGCACACAGCCTTATGATTAGGCTGAAAGTGGTTATGGTTGAGGGCAAACTGTGGACAAATGTTTTTAGGAAAAAAGTTATTAAGATTGTTTTAAAATAAATCAAATGCTAAATAAGAAATTTACTGCAGTAAATTTGGGGAAGTGGTTTCTACAGAAACAGAAGATGCAAGAACAACAATAACTGTTCCACTGAGTTTGTTCACTTATCCTCCCAGGCTGGGCTTGTCAGTAAAATTATTGAAGCAGACCATAAAATCCCTCAAACATGTTATCTGATAACAAGCCTCCCAGAAGCTCATGAGCAATCTTCACTGTCTTTGTGAGATTAAATAAACCAGCTGGGACTCACTAAAAATGGTTCATAGTATACAATACTGTTAGTAGATGGTTTCCATTAGCAATAGTTTGTCACAAAACTACTCTGTATTGTTTGTTACAGTCACCGAATCTTCATATATATTATATTTTTATGAATAGAATAAACAAGGCTGACATAATACTCGTGCATAGAAAAACTTCAACATCTTAGTCTATGCCAAAAAACATTGGCATTCAAACCTGTTCATCAACGTAATATTTTTAATTTCAAATTTGTGCGGTAATTTTACTAGTGGTTATCAGAGTATTACAAATTTGGTTGCTTCCATTTGTGTGCAAAATTCCAGTATTCTCTGTTAAAAAAGATTAGTTCATTCATCTGCAGCAGAAAGGTTTGAGCACATGCTTAATTCTGAGCATGTAGCAATGAGGTATTCGGTTGAACACATATCTTAAGCATATCCATTCTCTAAGTATATAAATAGGTGTTTTTGCTGGATCAGAACCAGAATACACAAGGCATTACAAACCAAGTTTGTGGGTAAATCAATTGAAATAAACATTAAACATGTGCTTAACTGCTGTGTTGGATTGCTGCCTTTCAGTCTGTTTAACTATTTTTTGCTAGTCATATTTATAATTCAGTAAATTCTACTTCAGCTCTCATAACTTTATTTGGTCTGAAGAATGATGCGTCAATCAAGACATATACTTCGATTTTTATTTTAAATATCCTACCAATAAAAGGATCTGGGTGTCTAGAAGATATGTGGTAGAAGATAAGTGCATTTTTAAAAATGACAAAATAGATTATGTTTTGATTTTTAAAAAAAATATTCTGAAAGACTCATTCTTCAGATGCAATTCTTCACTGTTTGCACAGAAAATGTAACAGTGTATATTTGTTTTTTAATTAGGATTCTCACAGACCTCTGATCTTCAGAAAACCAGAGCATTGAAATCAATCTAAGTGTACGGTTTCTAAAGTCCAGATGAAACGATCATATGATGGTTTTCTGACATGAATTTCATATTAATATTTTTAAAAACTAAATGGAATGTTTTTTTGAAAACATCTATGACATTAAGAGTGCATAATACCAGGTCAGTTACACATATATCTATCACTATCCATTGACAAAATATTTTAGATCTTGTGGGAAGACTAGATGCATTAGATCAAATATTAAAGCTGGAGGTTTCTATTTCATCCAAACATTACCTGCCCATAAAAATATATGCCAAGTCCAGCCATTTTCTCTTAAATATTTCAGTCACAAAAACAAAGATCCTCCAGCAGTTTGCACATAGAAGCAGATGTTCTGAATATACAAGCATTGTTTAGGTGTACAAGTAACACATAATTTGGCTAGAAGACACTGAGACTGGTGAAGTTTGAAGATTCTGGAGAGTTTATTACACAGTCCTACCATCCAGTGTAAAATTATGTTTTCTACACAAATAATTCTCTTCACTGTACAAATTTCCACTGTACCAGAGGAAGAGCATTTATCTCGGAGATTTTGCTTGCAGTGTTAGATAGCCTTGGCGCGGGTCATGGAGAGCTTTTATGATAAGAACAAAGACCTTGAATTGATTTGATAATCTTTGGGGAGGGAAAACAGGGCAGAGAGGATAAACTTGATAATGTTTGTGACTTTTATGCTGCAGAAAAAAAGGTACTGGAGCATTTTAGACTAGTTGGAGCTTCTTAAGATGCTATTGTCCACTTATAAGGAGTTACAGTACTCCAGATGAAAAGTGGCATGTGTGAATCACTAAAATCAGGTTGTTATCTGACCAGATGGACTGCAATAATCAAGCTAAAGACAGTATTGCAGCAGAAGGACAACACAACTGCATGTGCTCTGTTAACTCCACACCAGCCAAAACCAGCAGACAGCATCACTGATTCTAGGGTCACTGAAGAGTGTTCTTGTTTACCTAATTCAGGATTAACTGTAGGTGTAGTGGATTGACCTTGGCTGGCCACCAGGTACCCACCAAGCTGCTCTATCTCTCCCCCTTCTCAACAGGATAGGTGGAGAAAAAAAAACAATAGAAAGCTGATAGGTCAAGATAAGATAGGGAGATCACTTACTGGTTACCATCATGGGCAAAACAGACTTGACATGGGGAAATAAATTAAATTATTGCCAATTAATAACAGAATAAGAAAATGAGAAATAAGAACAAATCTATAAACACCCTTACCCCACCCACCCCTCCCTTCTTCCTGGGCTCAACTTCACTCTTGACTTCTCTGCCTCCTCTTCAAAATGCCCTCTTCTGTTTTTTCAGTCTGACACCATCCTTACTTCTGTTCACCTTCAACCAGTTTTTCTTTACCTGTGGACTATTCTCATTCCAGTACTAGACATCCTGATTGCAGCTGTTTGGTCATATGTGATGAAGTATAACCCTGATACTTCCATATATTCATGTCAAAGTTTGCTTTTTTTGTCCCTGCTTAAAATATCCACAGAAATACTCTGTGAGCAAAGCCTTTACTAATTACTATGTATTACCTGTTTCATTTTTCCCAACACCTATCAATTCTGTTGCTTACATAGTTCCAGAAAAGTTCTTCCTCGTTGCTAATATATAACTATATATAAATAACTTTTTAATAATAATCTTTGTGAGCAGGCTATTATTTACTAGTTTTGTACACTGCACCTAGGACAACAGGGAGCCAAACTTTTTGAAACATTCAGGCGTTTCAACAATACGTATGGTAAAGAACAAAAAAGTAGGGTTAGCAGCATGTAGTTTAACAGATTTATGAAGGGACAGGTGAAAAAAACACAGATTAAATCAGAACTGGATGTGTCATGAAATAGTGCCCAGCCTCAGTTCAGTGAATATCATTAATATCACACAACTGTTTTTTAATGATTAACAGGCTTGCAGTTCAGAGCTGGTGAGGTATTAATGTTAATTACTTCTATCTTTTGTTAGGAAAACAGATGGGAATATTTGCTTTTGCTGAAGAAATCCAGAAAGATTTTGCCACGGAGGAGAATCTCTCTCTTCAATATTCCCCTCCTCATGCTATGTTTCTCCCAAACCTTCAAAGTCAAACATTCAAGGAAAGATTTTTCAGCATGGTAAAAGGAAAGAGGAAAATTATGTGGCCATACTGACCATGCCTTTCACATTCTAATGAACTTTGGTCCAGAGGAATAGAGTTGCTACCTCTTTCATTACCCTCAGCACAAAACATTGGTTAGAACAGTGCACTTATAGTTGAGACAGTAATAAAGGTATATAATGAAGTACAAATGCAATTTCTCCTCTCTGTGGAGCTCATACAGGGATCAGAATGCACCCTTGAATTTGTCTTTCCACTTAAAACCCCGTTGGTCAAGTTGCCATAGAAATACTGTCAAAGGCCCAGAACTCATCCCCATGAGCTCCAGGCATTAAATGGTGACTGACCACAAACTTCTGTGGAGAACAAGGGTGCTTTTCCTCCTTCGTGATAGAAAAGATTTCATCATTCCAAACATTTCTGCAGTAATTGTGGGTTGTTAATGCAAGTTCACATTACTTAGATAATTATCTGGGTTTTGTTATGAGGAATGAGCAACTTCAGTGACAAACCAAAGGAAACGGGAACTTTGAAGCATGGAAAATTCTTGTGGCAGCAATAGATGTGTAAGCATCAGAGGTAGCAAGAGGTTAATGTTCACTGCTACTTCAGTAAGTGACTTTCTGCATGGTGAGATTTCATTGTATAGAAGCTGATCCAGTCTGCTGTTCTGAAGGCAGGAGCTGGCTGAGTTAGGTACCTACAATTAGGAGGGTTGACTGAGCTTATGTCTTAAAGGAGGAAAAAAGGAAGGAAAAAAAGTACGACGTACATGCTGTTCCTGCCGTCAGAACAAGTATTATTATTGCACATGTGTGCAACTTTTGTAATATTTCTATTTTTAAGCAATTTTGAAAGTGCCAGATCCATCTATTTTCTGGCTTCACTCATGCAACTCTGAAGCCAAAGAACTTGGCATCCTGGATGTTTTAGAAAGCCTCAAGTTTTGCAGAAACTTGTTCTTTGATCCTGACAAATGGCAAGAAAAATAAATACATTCTGTACGGTTTTGGCATAGACGTTTCATTAAGGATTTGTGAATAAGTCCCTTGGAACATAAATGAACTCCACAACTAACTCAAGTCACAAGATCCAGTAGCTGGATGGCTGCCAAAATTCAGTTAGAGATTTTTTTCTCTCTTTTCAGGTTGACAGTGCAGCACTGGCAAAGGTAATTGTGAGTTAGATTAAAAGCAGAATTCTCTTTAAGAATTATATACTACCAATAGTTTAACAAGGTACTGTGGGGTTTTTATTTTCTCATTTTATTTTTCTAGTTATGAATCAGGCTATAATATTTTGGGAACTCAATCAATAAGCAGTAAAAAGAGTCTAAGGTATTAAAATTTACTAATAAATTTATTTTCTTAGTTTATCCACACAGGAATCATTATTTAAATTATGTTACATTTAACCAAGGTGAAACATATATTTAAGAACCTCTGGCCTTGTCTCTTTATGGCATTTACATATACATGTCTTTTATGTCCTTGAATAGTCCTGGTAACTTACAAATGTGCTTACTTTGCCTGCTGAATCATTGCTTTGTTTGATATTCTTCTGCTGCATTCAGCATTCTGCTTAATAACAGACAATGGAGAGCTGAATATTGTAGGTTGTTGTATTGGGTTTACATGGCAAGGTTTTGGTAGGAAGGGGGCAGGCTGCAGGGGTGGCTTCTGTGAAAAGATGCCAGAAGCTGGGATATTCTTAAAAACTAGCAAAGTTTTGCGATGTCATTGCAAGTACTATGTTCCTTGTATTAAAAAAAATTTTTTTAAAAAGACTCCTAAAGAGACAACATGTCTCCATAAATCAAATATCATTTTGTTGGTGTTCTGGAAACACTGGTCTTCACCCTTTCTATTCCAAAATGTTTAAGTATTAGTTACTTAAAAGTTTCTTCCAATATAAACCAGAAACCAAATGTATGTGCCTATTGTTCATTCAGGTAATGGAGGTAAGAGAGAACAGGCCCTTTTATCTTCTATTTTTAGTTACAGATGGCAGATAATCTCCTGTAACTATCTTATCTATTGTTTTCTGTATCATTTGACATCTTCAATAATTTTGCATTCATTTCCTTAATTTGATTTGCCTGTTCTAGTTAGTTTGGGGAAGGTAATGGAAAAGGAAATAAGCCTTTTTCACCTTTTCTGAAAAGGAGAAAATATCCTTACTTCATTTACTGAAAACATATTACATACACCACTAAGGTAACATGAAATCTAACTCAAGTTGTAGAAAGGAATGCTTAGAAGCATGCCAGATGTGTCTAAATAAGTGGGAGACTCCCAAAATACAGAAGCAACATCAACAATCAAACTAATCCAACACCGTAAGAGTCTAAAGGGCCATGATATTTTTTTAATAATATTTTCCCTTTTTTTTAAATTTCTTTTGAATACTCTTCTCCATACATATTGTACTTGCTCAGAAAATCTGGCTACATTTTGTGGCAGTTAGTTAGTGATTATGATTAAAGCCAAAATACTCATAGATGTCTCAATGAAACAGTTTCCTTTTAAATCCCAATGTTGATTGTAAATAATGCAGAGTAAAGTCAGAGGCTAGAACTGTGTAAGGCATGGAAAATATGTAACTCCTGCTAGTGAAAGAGGGTAGTAGGATGCTGTATCATTCATATCTCCTGCCTCATTCCTGTAATGCTTTGCTCATGGGAAGAATACTTTAAAAGTCAAGAAGCAATCAAGGGGTGAATAATCTCACAACAACCACTCAATGCAAAATGGTAAGCACCTGCCTGTTATACCAGAGAGGCAGAAGGAGGGAAAAGAATCTTTTTTTTTTTCTTCATTTTTTTAAGCCATGCAGGTGTTCTTTGCCTTTTCTTTGATTCTTTAGATGAAGGCATCTGTTTGATGAACCTAATTCAAAATAACTATAATTTGCATATTCTTTCTTCTTTTAGTAGTTTGTGGGTAGAATCAAGATGAGAAAACAGATGCTTATCCTGTTGTGACACTCACAAGGAAATACCCTTTGCCCACTTGGAGTGCTTTGATAATCCAAATTGCAAAAGATGCTGAATCCTTCTCAGTGCAATGTGGAACCAATGGCTTGTTATTTTCCCATTAAGTACATGAATGAACTGTGCACAGAAACTGCATTTTTTCTATTGCATTTTCCTGTTACTACCTCCTATTTAGTGAAAAATAGCAGAGTTGACACCCTTTACATTTGATAAAACACTTTTTGAAATGGGAAAAGTGAAAGGCCACAAATCACTGAGAAGATATGAGTTTCCAGTGCACTGTGGGTACAGGATTCTGAGAATAAGAGGTGTTGCCTAATATTTTAAGACACTTTCTGAGACTGTAGGGGAATAGACAGGGATTGGCGACCGGAAGATCACGGGATGTGACGGAGAGATAGACTCGTCCCCATAGGAGTGGCAGGAACAGGAAGCGCAAGAGCTATATAAGCGTGTGACGCAGCTAAATAAACGGACATTTTGTATCCATCATATTGATGTCTGTGCATCACTGTCCCCAGGGTGGGTAGAGCCCTGTGTCCCGGAGATATGCGGCCCAAGATAAGTTCTCCCGTAGAAGCGTACAGCTACATGAGACCATTAAATCATTAAATCTTCCTCTGTTCTTACTTGCTTCTCCTGCTTTCTTCAAATTCTGCTTAATGAACAATGTGATACCACTAAATTTATCAGAAGAAAATATACATGCCTCAGCAGAATGCAATTAATGCAAATTGTCTTGCCAGTTTGTGCTTATCAGATCCTCAGAAGGAATAAACCCTTATATTTACATGGGTAGGCAAACAGCTACCAGCTCAGGTAAGGAGGGACACTTTTGTGATAACAGCTTGTTAAAATATTGGCAGTATGCTGTTGCAGTTAGCACTTCCTTTTGGGCATTATTTAACGGTGTTTGCCAAGGGTAAATATCAACTGGCTGTGGAAGCTGAGTTATCTGGGAAGTGGTTCATCCAGAACAGAGCTAAGATATATTGTTGCGCTGTCTGGAGAAATCATCATTAGCTGGTTTATTGGCTTAAATACAGACTCATAACACCCAGCCAAGACTTCAGACTTGTTCCTCAAGGATCAGCAGTTAGCACTACATAACCCAAGGTTCCTTGGAACATCTTCATGGTAACATCAGAGGGCTGGGACCTTTAATCCTTTCTGAGCTCACCTTTTGCTATCAGATCAGTACCCCTTCTTCCCAGTGACAGCTGACACCACAAGGTAGCACAATCTCTCTCTATTGCAGCTAAGGTTGCTAAGCATACCTCTGCCATGTCCATCATTCTGAGTGATGCATTAATTTTCAAACTAAAGTTATATTTTGCTTTTGAACTGGGTAAACTCTCGGTTTTAGTGCTTGAAATTATTTGCGTTAGAAATAGCAACGTGAAGCAGGAGCTGAAGGAAGATTCAGATATTAAATCCTTTGCTATAGTAAATATTTTTGGCCTTTGTTATGAAACTGTGCTTAAAAATTTGCTTATGTTTCTGATTCTAATTTCTCAGTAAGGAAACACCTCACAGCTGAAGTCACTTCAACACAGCTCTGTAAAAGTAACCTTCTTTTCATGTTATTCTTGAATTCCTGTAACTTCACAGAATCAAAGAATGGTAGGGGTTGGAAGGAACCTCTGGAGATCATCTCATCCAACCCTCCTGCTTGAGCAGGGACACCTACAGCAGGGGGCACAGGACAGTGTCTAGGCATCTTCTGAATATTTCCAGGGGAGGAGACTCCATGACCTCTCTGGGCAGCCTGTGCCACTGCTCTGTCACCTGCAAAGTAAAGAAGTTTTTCTTCACATTCAAGTGGAACTTCCTGTGTTCTAATTTGTGCCCATTGGCCCTTGTCCTGTTGTTGGTCACCACTGAAGAGTCTGGCCCCATCCTCTTGACACCCACCCTTTAGATATTTATAAGCATTGATAAGATCCCCCCTCAGTCTTCTCTTCTCCAGGGGAAACAAGCCCAGGTCTCTCAGCCTTTCCTCATAGGAGAGATGCTCCACTCCCCTGACCATCTTTGTAGCTCTCTCCTGGACTCCCCTCAGTAGTTCCTTGTCTTTCTTGAACTGGGAAGCCCAGGAAGGGACCAGTACTCCAGACATGGACTTACCAGGGCATAGCAGAGGGGGAGGATAACCTCCCTTGACCAGCTGGCCACACTCCTTTTATTGCACCCCAGAATACCATTGGCTGCCTTCTTGGCCACAGGGGTACAGTGCTGCCACATGGTCACCTTGCTGTCCACCAGCACTCCTAGGTCCCTCTCAGTAGAGCCGCTTCCCAGCAGGTCAG
The DNA here is from genome assembly GCF_949628215.1 of Phalacrocorax aristotelis. Taxonomy (NCBI): domain Eukaryota; kingdom Metazoa; phylum Chordata; class Aves; order Suliformes; family Phalacrocoracidae; genus Phalacrocorax; species Phalacrocorax aristotelis. The sequence goes on along the minus strand of NC_134278.1, from coordinate 25,722,389 downwards.
CCCCCAACTTGTACAAGTGCATGGGGTTGTTCCTCCCCAGGCGCAGGACCTTACACTTGCTTTTGCTGAATTTCATGAGGTTCCCCTCAGCACAGCAGGTCATTGATGAATATGTTGCACAGGACTGGACCCACTACAGACCCCTGGGGAACACTGCTAGATACAAGCCTCCAACCAGACTCTACTCCGTTGATCACGACCCTCTGAGCTCTGCTGTTCAGCCAGTTCTCCATCCACCTCACCATCCACACATCTAACCCACACTTCCTTAGCTTTCCTGTGAGGAGGCTATGGGAGACAGTTTCAAAAGCCTTACTGAAGTCAAGATAGACAACATCCACTGCTCTCCCTTCATCGACCCAGCCAGTCATGTCATCACAGAAGGCTATCAGCTTGGTCAAGCATGATCTCCCCTTGGTGAATCCATGTTTACTACTTCTGATAACCTTCTTTTTCTCTACATACCTGGAGATGACCTCCAGGATGAACTGCTCCATCACCTTTCCAGGGATGGAGGTGAGGCTGACTGGCCGATAGCTCCCCAGGTCCTCCTTCTTGCCCTCTTTGAAGACCGGAGTGACATTTGTTTTCCTCCAGTCCTCAGGCACCTCTCCTGTCCTCCATGACCTTTCAAAGATGATGGAGTGGCTCAGCAAGAACATCTACCAGCTCCCTCAGCACTTGTGGGTGCATCCCGTTGGGGCCCATAGATTTGTGGGGATCCAGTTTGCATAGGTGATCTCTGACCCAATCCACCTCAGCCAAAAGGAAGTCCTCCTTTCTCCAGATTTTCTCTCACCCCTTTGGGGGCTGGGATGCTGTCACGATCCACTCTTGGGCTGAACAGTTTGGCAGAGGTTAAACCCCCTTGCTTTTCAACCAGCCTCAGAAAATTCTGGGAGGTTGGAGGCGGCTGGGCTTAACTTCTGATTAACTCCAATGTGTTATCTTGACTAGGTTCCTTTTACATTCTTGGAAACAGAATTAAGACTCAAAATGGAGTCAAGTGCCAATTCACTTTATTTGGCAGAAATAGATACAGGAGACAAAAGCAAAGAAAGAGAAAAAAAAAAAAAAAAGGTGAAAAAGGGAACGAGAGGGAGAGAGGGAGGGAGAGAGTGGGACTGTTGCGATAGCTGTCACCACAGATCTGCGGCAGTCCGTCTGGTCCAGGTGGGGAGTCCAGGCATCTGATGCATCTTTGAGGCCGGTGGAGGGGGAGATGTTCCAGAACACGCTCCCTGTTGTCTCTGCTGGTTTCCCCTTTCATAAGGTTGCTCTCTTGCATAGTCAATAACTGTTCTGCACATCCCTGCCTCCCACTCAGCGGTGCGGCATGCCCAGTACTGTCACTAGAGGGTGCTTGAAAGTTCTGGAGGGTCCGAGCCCCTCCCCATACATTGCCAGTCGGCGTTGGGCTCGGGCGTATGCGCGGAGGACGAGTACTCCGAGATAACGGGGCACACATTCCTGCCAGGTCGACCTTGGTGATTAAACTATTCCATTCAGCTGCTGTAGTGATCAGGCTTTAGTAGTGAAACTTGCCTGCCAACAACGTTGAGACAAATTTCTAGTCCCTGACAGATGCCTGAGTGCCAGCCTCAGCAGTAAAGACTGAAGAAAAGAAGGCATTCGGTAACTCTGCCTTCTCTGCATCCTGCGTCACAAGGGCACCCACCTTGTTTAGCGGTGGGCCCACAATTTCCTTAGCCTTTCTTTTACTACTGATGTATTTGAAGAAGCCCTTCTTGTTATCCTTGACATCCCTTGCCAGATTTATTTCCAAGTGGGCCTTGGCCTTCCTCGTTGCATCTCTGCATAGTCTGACAATATTCCTATATTCCTCTGAAGTGGCCAGCCCCTTTTTCCACATACTGTGAACCTCCACCTTCCATTTCAGTTGTTCTAGGAGCTCTTTGCTCATCCATATGGGTCTCCTGGCTCCTTTGCTTGACTTCTTAAAGGGATGTCAATTAAGCAAAGTAGCCACTGCCTTGTTTTCCACCCTCCCCAATGTTGCAACTACCAGCCAAAAAAATCCTACTTCACATTGCCACTAGCTGATTCTCATTGCCTCATCAGGCTGGTTTGAGCAGCTGAGAGAAAGACCATTCAAAACATTCCTTGAGGGGGCTAATGCTGGCTTTACACCACCTTTACCTGCTGTCACAGCATAGCAGTCTGGTCAAGGGAAGAAAAGATAGTGAATTTTCTGATTCTTGCTAACACAACTGTGAGCAAAAGAAAGAGAGAAGATTATTAGAGGACCCCCAGAAAGCTCAAAATAGAGAGGGAGGATGACAAAGTAAGCAGCTCTGGGAGTGTGATAAGCAAGGGAGAAAAAGACAGAGAGAAGGAACTGAGAAAAATCTGCCTCCTAGGGGAGAGGGACTACAGTGATGGCAAAGACTTCATCTACATCTAGCTCAGGTTCAGTGATAGGGAAAGAGGGGCAACACAGAGAAAATGCAAAAGGATATGTTGGCAAGACAGCTGAAACCAGAGAGGATAGATCCAAGTAGTGAGGAAGAATCAAAATTGCAGAAGAAAAGGGGTGAGATTGTACATTTTAAAAAAAAATGTTAAGGAGAGGCTGGACGTGATGGGCCACGCCAATGGCTCTATCAGGACTAAATGAGTGAGGTGATGCAAATTAAGTGCATCATTGGCAAACAGTTGATAAACAGGTTAAGGTTTCAGGGAAAGCAAGTGAGTAGACAGATGAAAATGAAAAAGATCATGAAAAGTTAGAAAACTGGTGGAGCAGGAATTTTTAAGTTATGGGAAAGGAATGAAGAGTTGAGGCTTTTTATGAAGGTGGACTCTGGGGGTGTTGCAGTTGAGAGAAAGTGTTTAAGACAGTATAATTGCTGAAGTGGAGCATAGAAAGGCAGAAGAAAATTTCAGGATACACTATTTCCAGACAGGAAGAAAATCTGGAGTGATTGCATAGAAAGGCAAAGCCAGAATAAAGTAGGAAAAGAAAAATTATAAGAACTTAATAGATCATGGGAAAAGAAAAGTGAAAAGGGTAGAGCAGTTGGAGTGTAGAGGGAAATGCTGAAGAATGGATAGAAACACTGAGATCTACTTTTAATTATACTGTTAAATGGACTCTAAAGTTCAATCAGAGTGAAAGGTTGAAACTTTGTAAGCATTAAAATTTAGATGTAATGCCCAATTTATCTGAGAGACTGGCCTAGCCTTGTGTCTATCTCTCCTCACACTGTCTGTAGAGAAGATGTAGTGATAGGAGTCTAGAAATAACAAGGGCTCACAACTTTGACTTTTTAATATATTTCTTATTTGAGACTTCCCCTAGAAGGAGTTAGCTATCCTGGAAGTTAGAGCACCAGTGGTCAGCCAACACCAGAAATCTCATCATTGCTAGAGGTGTCAGAATTGCATCAGGAGGAGAAATAATTGAGATTTTTAGGAAAAAAAAGCCCCTATAGAGAAACTTCCCCAGTGTTCACAACTTAGAATAAATCATTAGCTTCAGAAAATCTTGGCTGAGTGTTAGAGCTGCTCTAAGCAGAGCAGAGTATTAAAGATTTTTCTGGAAATCCCAAAGCTTCAAATGCTAAATTACCTGTTAAGTTTGGCTGGATTTGAAAAGCAATAGCGGCTAAGCAGTGTAAGTAGTTTTCCTTCAAATAACTGTAGAATGAACAGAGGGATACTAGTTTCAAATGAGTAGGAAATTGCTAAATTAGCTGTGACTTCAATACAGTAGCACAGGGATCAAATTTTTATTTAAACCTTGACTTAAAGCATGTTTGCTTGCTTTGTATTATTAGCACTTCACATCAATGATGATAAGGTATGTGGAAAACAAATGTTTTATGTATTCGATAGACAACAGGTGGCTTTGTTATTTATTGCCATATTAATCATAAAAATATATACAAGCTATTCCAATCTTTTTAAGAAGAAAACACTTCGATAATATTCAGTCAAGATTTTTTATTACATGGATTCCTTTAAAATACTTCAGTTTGTTGAATCAGCATCTTCTGGCAACCAGTTTCAAGAGGTTATTCCTAACAGTCGTCATATATCTTCCACATAGGAATGAAGAATTTTCTTGGAGAATATTACTCACTGATGCCAGACGGCATGTGAACCAGTGGAATATTACAAAAAGGTGTATATAACAAATATCTGGTGCTCTTTTGAAATAAATGAGCTCTTCTTTGAAAAGCTTCATCCTTAGAAGAAGAACTTGTATTATTAAGAGAACTATGGTCTTAACTCTTGAGGATAAAGAGCTCAAATCGCCATGTATACCATCTTTCCAAAGACCTTCATCTCTTCACTGATTGCACAGAGGAGGTAGGTCGCTAATTTGGGTTCTCACAGAGCCTGCTAAAGTCAGGCATTTACAGTTGCTGGGTGGAAAAAGTTTATTGAACTTCAAAATCAACCTCAAAATTCATGCCCTTCCTTGCATCATTCCTGGAGTCACTCCATACTTGATAACAATAATTTGCAATATAACGACCCATCTTATGCCTCTTCTAGAATTACATTTTAATAGTTCTCAGTTTTCTCAGTTACTTTTAATATTGAGAATTAAACATAAAGTAAAACTTAATTCTTGCCTTGTGAAAAGCACAGTATTTGGTAACATATCCCCTAGTTTTACAGATTTATTTTTTTTTAATGCAAACCGTCACATTGGCTACTTCAAAATGCCCTTTTTATCAGTATTTTACAAGATGCCTTTGAAACTAAAGGATTCTCTGATCTTCCTTTCTAGTAAACTAGAATTTTGCTTTAAAACTAAACCACAAGGAACATGAACACATCAGAAAATAATTCACCATTTGACAAATTAATTAATTCAATTAACAGGAAGGATTCCTAACAGAAATTTCTTAGAAATATTTATTCAGCAGTAATTTTTACTCTTACTTCCCCCCAATTTTGCCTTAAGGTCAGATTTAATTATGAATAAACTGTTAGCAGAACAGAGAATTAGCCATAATTTTGTATTTGTATTAAACATAACCAAGGCACAAGTTCTTTAAGCTCTTGTCTGTGCTTCTAGCCTTTTCAGAGTTCCTCTAATGAAGTGCAGAAAGGAAGGGATGCTGCTATTCCCTTAGTGTTGCTCATTAATACTATCAACTGAGTTGGCATTCCAGTCTAACGTGCTCTCCTGTTCTCCATGCTGCTCTTTCATTGTTCAGCTCCTCAGCGATATTACCTGCAATTGCAAAGATACTTTTTAACCCTTTCAGTAAGTCGTGACAAAGTATTCTTTGGTGAAGTTACATGTCAGTCACACCAGCAGCCATACAACGGTCTGACAAGGGCCTCTGGAACCTGCTAAAACTGCATGAAACCCCCCCATTTTGTTATGGGGACTCACTCAACGTTTTTGCAATTAATTTTTTCTCATTATAAAACAAAATCTGGGAGATAACAGGGTCAGAAAAGAACATGTTTCTTGAATAGGGTAGGTTAGAAAGAGCCAGGGAATGCTGGAGGATCATTCCTTTGCTGTTCTGAATTACATACAGTAGCTTCAAATACCTGTCCAGTGTATTTTGGTGATACCATTGACAGTAGAGTACAAAACTGTCATAAGAAATCCTCAACATTTAAAAGGAAATTGGAACTTGACATTACAGCATTGTGTCAGTTCTGGGCTTTTCTTTTTTTCCCAGAGAATTTGTCTTGGTCTTCATATGTGACTATGAGCAACTCATCACTCAACACTTTTTTCTTCCTATTTCCCCAAATACGAATTGGAAGACAGAATGATTTCACACTTTTGAATATATCTTCAGTCAGGTTTGTAACGCATTCATACTAGATAGAGAGTATGACTCTAACATGTGAGTCCACACAGGGAGTTAGCCAGTTACCTACCCCTTATTTCTGGAACCTCCCTGATAGGCATTTCAGATGCAAGTAATAACATAATATGCATTACTTTTCATATTGATGACTATCAAATAAAGCTATGTGAATTTTTAGAACTGATAATAGAAGTTGTCAATCATATCCAGCATTCAGCTTTAGTTTTAATGAAAATTGACATCTAAAATTGACATTTATTTGGGGCTATTCATGCTGATATTTTACCGAAAATTTTTCATTGATTTTCATACTTCCTTGCATCAGCTGGTGTTCCCTACCTACAAGTTTAGCTGCAAATCTCGTGAAGAAAAAACATTAAAATTTAATTACAGTTTTCATACATATTTACATAATTCGGCCTCAAAATAAAGTAGTAAGATTTGTAAAAGCATAAAATATATATAAAAATAAAGAGTGGAGTTCACCAAGTCTTTACTGAAATCACTTTCATCAGACTCTTGTCTCTGTGACAGCCAGAGCATTACTTTTGTAACTTTCACGGTTGTCTTTACTGAAGTAAAACAAATTCAGATGTTCATGTTCAAGCTGAAATTTATCTTTTGTCTAAAATTTTTCTAAACAGAACTAAATGAATGGGCAGTGCTTATAAGTGTCGGAGGCACAGATCAGGCACAAAATACCAGGCTACTAAGCTTTGGAAATGGTTGCTGTTTATATTTTCAATGACTTCTGCTTTCATATATATATATTTTTTCATTAGCAGTTTGTGTGACTCAAGTCTTTGACATTTGAATATTTCCTCATGCCCAGCACTTTGTACTTCAAAACAAAAACAAAAACCCATCTCCAAACAGCTTTCTTGAAATATATTTAGGTCTGGTTATATCAGATTTGCCTCCAAAGCTGAGCAGAAATTATTCATTTCTACTATAATACATTTCTTTAAATGACACTGCATTTATAATTGCCTCAGTATCAGAAAAACAATAGTTTGCATCTGTGTTTCTATTTATTTTGCTCAAGATGCTCCCGTTTTCTTTGTGGGTCAGGGGAATTGCTTCTTTTTTTTTTTTTTCTAAATAATACACACTTTCTCAGGAGTTGAAAGTACAAAGTGTTGCATTGATTTGCCTTTGATTTTTCCCATCTTTGAGCAGGTGTTTAAGTTTTCTCATGCTTCAGATGTGCCAGCTGAATCTTCTGAAGCATGGGAATTAACAACATTTTCCCAATTGTTGTGCACGTATCATGCTGACACAAGCCAGGAAAACTACTGTGACAGAATCTGTCTTGGGACAATATGCAACTACCTTTTAGCAACCCTATTCTCTGCATTTGACATCAAAACAGAGGCTTTCCTTCTTTTTCAATTCACTTGAATGTATATGAATAAAAAAAACAAACAAACAAGATTTGTTCAGATCAGTATAATCTCCAGTCTTTAGTGTGAAATCAGCTGCTACATGTGTATGATGAGAAATTTAAGGATCATGTTACAGGTGTAGTTGCCCTTGAACTGGAACGGCAACAGGTGTACACACAAGGACTGCTGAATCAGAGTGGACAAACACACAGTCTCCCACCAAAATTTGTATTCTTACAGAACACTATTTAGTAAAAAAGGGCCCAAAATAATTTCCCTTTATATGAATGAAAAGTGGACATTTTGGGTTGTAAATAGCATTAAAGAGATTCTTCTTGTAACATGCTCTTAACCTTGCCAGAATTCAGCATAAAATTTGCTTCTTTACACACATAGCTTTGAGAATTTTTATTGATTTGCAGGAGGACTGGGACATGTTCTAGTGTTTTATATGAGATTCCAGCCATTTTGAAAATCTGCTTTGCTGGTGTTTGCAAAATTATCACCATTAGCGCTTTCCTCATATCTTTTACTCCAGATTTTTCTGGCTCTGGACAACACTCTTCCAGCAACCTCTTCCACAGCACTTATGAACTACTAGCTAGTCAGGTGTGTTCCAACCAACCTGATCATCACATCATTCCCTGCTGATCTACTTAAGAGAGGACCCTTGCAAGTCAGTCTTGCAGTCTTCTTGACAAGAAAAATTCAAAAGCATGAATATTTACTAAAAACAAAACAAAACAAAAGTTTATCACTTTGAACATAGACGTCAGATTTTCATCAACTTGTTCATTTAAAACCAGGACTTGCTGGCCATTATCAATTAAAATGATTAAATAAATAAAACTAGAAAGCCTGATTGCATCTCACACAGAGAAGAAAAGCCCTCCCAGGATACAAAAAACAGATAATACTCACATGGCTCCTTTTGAGCCTTCAGACAAAGTCAGATCAATTGATCCTTAGGATGCCGCCTTTCAAGTCATCCCATTCCCCCCTCTCCCACTTTAATGTTTCTTTTAAGTCATTTGCAAACTTCTGGGTATTTTTTCCTTTTAACCATCAGTAGAATTGCAGCTGTTTTGAGCTTACAGAGAGAAGTTTCCTTATTCACTATCATAGTCTATATGATTGATGCTGTGTCTCTTGGTAAAAAATATCCTGAAATACTTACAGAACAAGGTCACAAGCATCGGTGCTTGTTTAGGTTTCCTTTCTGAAAATGAGAATCAAAAAAATAAAACAATGAAAGTAAACAATAGAGACCTTGGACAAATATATATATAGCAGAATTGCCTTCATACATAGACAGTAGACTAGCTACAAGAAATAGATCATAGATTATAGTCAAAGCATTTTATTTTCATCAACCAATCTATCTGCCTGTCTCTGATTTCCTCTATGACTTTGAAGAAGTTGCATGAGTTTGTTAGGGGTTTTGCATAATAGGCTAAAGCTTCTGTCTCTTTATATTCTGAGGTTAAGGATGAGACTAAAGTGCTGAAAAAAAAAAAGAATGATTTTTCTAACCTTCCAACTTTTCAGCCTGATGCCTCACTGTTAGCTAGTGCTTTTCATGGTGCCTGAATCGCAGACATTTCTCACTTCTCAATTTTCTGCACATTCTGCCCTTTTCTTTCATCCATTAACTCAGCAAGTACAGAAGTACTTTGTAGAGTTGATCCAGTCCTTTCTTCTTGCCTACAGTAATTAAGATTTCCAGGAGGCCATCCATCCATAGACAGGACAAAGCCAGACCTGCCTTTAAGCTCTTACAAGCTCAACATACTCAACTACGTGTACCAGTAGGCTTCTGTATTCATCATTCAAATATGTTGCTAAGTTTTGCCATTTTCTTCATAGCTTTTCCTTCTCTACAACAGTGGAATCAGAAAAAATATTGGTTCTGATAAACTTTATCGATAAATTTTATTCTTATCTCTTTTAGCTTAGCAGGATCTTTATTGCACATATTTAATTTTTCCACAGCTACCTAAAAAGGATTAAATTGGTAGCTTGAAATAAACTACAATATCCTATTTCAGTTAACTTTTATTTTTGTATCTTGCAATTATCCCACTTAATTTACATTGTAAGAAATTTGAGGACATCATATTATTATGGAGTATTTAAACAGCCCAATAGATGGAGTTATTTCTTTCAGATTTGAATATGCTAAAAAAGAAATATCCATGTATGAAATAATGAATTGACTTTGGTTTCTGTAATTCATGTCTTACATTAGGCTTTACATTAACTCCATCACATTTTTATAACCATTTTAAAGTCAGAGTGCCACAGAAAATAAATTATTCAGTATGAACAGATTTGGGGCGGTGATTTTCATAAGCACAAAGGTTATTTAAGCACTCAACTTTCATTTGAAGTCATAACGCTTTGAATATATCCTCCTTATTAAATGAAGCCATCGAAACTGTTGTTGATGTCAGTGAATTTATATAATAAAAAATCATAAACTGATCTATCCCCTAAAATATTTTTTATTTGAGGGTCCATGTAGACAAAAAGTAAGAGCATGAAGTCACTGGGTAAAGAAAAAAAAAAAACTGCCTGTACAAATTCGTCCAATTCTGGGAGACAACATGCAAGCAATTATTGCCAGCCAGATGTAATATGCAAATAGCAGAGAAAACATTTTCTGAGCCATTGCTTCTTGGCTTTCTCTGAACCCTTGGACATTTCAAGTTGATTTCCAATGATTACTGGATTAATTTGATTTGGGGATTACAGTAGAGCCAGCCAACAGATCTTTGGAAATGAAGAATAATTTGGAAACACATAAATTACCGTATCTGAGAGTCATTGACCTAGGAGGAAGACTGGCCTACTTAAAAAGAACACGGAGACACCCTTCAGCATGTGAAAAACCAAAGTAGGAGAACAGCTTGACAGGCTGTCGTTAGCACTAGAGTTGTCCCAAAGGGATTTTTTTATTGGAAGGAAACTTTGTTCATCTGTCTGTACCTGAAATTAAGTCTGCTTCTATTTTTCTCCATGTAAAACCAACAATTCCTCTGAGATAATTTTATTTTTTTAGTTTATTTTCCACTGTACTCCTCAAACAAAAGTTATATTATCATTAACTTCCTATAAACTTCTATTATGATATTAAAATTGGTAAGAAAACTGATTTCTCTTTTGAAAGATTCATCCAAAATCCTTTCTCTCTAAGAAGGAAGAAACAAATCACACAGAACCTTAACTATGAATTCCTTTAGGGAAAAGGAATTTTGGTACCATGCTGGATTTATGTTTTATATTCATTCTTCTCAACAAGTTTGATATGGTAAAACATTGTGGGTTTCACTTTATTTACCCCTCAAATACATTTTTGGAGCTTCTCTTTTCTATACAGTGTTACCATCACAGAATGTGCTTCCTGGGGTTTCCCACCTGAGAAGTCACTGAAGTGATCACTTATAACTCCTCAGATAGTCTATTTCTTTATTATATCATACACAGCTATAAAATGTTACAGTATAGTGCTAAGAGTAAAATTAGGGCCTCCGGGAAAAGACACACATATTGCAGAGAAATTTAGTAAAGCAAATACTTTTCAATGCACACAACAATTGGAAATCCCAAGATTAGTTTATCCAATAGAGGTAGACATAGTACATATACTGTCTCATACGAGCAAAACACAGGCAAAAACTGTGTACAGTCCTTTAATATCAGGTAGGGAGACATTAAAAATGGAAATAAGTCACCAAAGGGACTATATTCAGTGTGATGTTACGGAACAGATAATTAATTCTTCAGTAGATTGCCGTTCTGCCGTCTTTTTTCCTATTTCTCAGTCTAATCTAATAAATTCAATTTCAAAATTTAAATGCTATACCAATAAGTACATGTACAAAATAGTTGTACTGTAAAGATACATATGGTGGTGGCACTCTTGCTAGTTGTGCTAGTTTTGAACATGTAAGGGGAGTGTGAATTATTGCTATAGTGACAGTGGGGTGCAGTTCGCTGGTCATGAAGAGAAATCATTAACTCCTCACAGCATCAATTTGTTGTGAGGACTGTGTTCACAGTGGTGCCAGACAGTATACTGAGCACTTGCAGCCCTCACTGACATCAACTGAATAAACTGTGAGCACTCAGTGCCAATGTTACTCTGAACATAGGGCTATTGCAATTCTTCAGAACAGAAATTTAGATTTATGTCACTGATTTATTTTAAGGGCATCAGTTACCAGATTTCTCCAGGGCTACTCATTTAAGTTAATTCTGGCCTTTGCCAAACCTTGATTCTTCTGTTGCTTCAGTTTGTGTGAAATATACAGAGATAAACATTATAATATAAGGTAGTATCATATAATCACATATTTGTTCAGTCCATAGCTAAGAAAATGAATCCAGTATACACTAAACCTGTGACCTGTGCCCACTCTTCCAGGGCCTGAAGTGAACAACCAGCAAAAACATCATGATTAACCACCCACTAAAATAATCAGACCATAAAAATGCTGTCTTAAAAATTGAAGTGGCAAGCAAGCTGGCTCATTACAGGTTTTTTCACACAATAAACATTTACCTCTGGTATTTGTCTTCCCGGTCTGTCTAAATGGCCTGGGTATGGAGACCTTTCCCTCACCATCCCAAACTGTTTCCTTCCTGTGAAATCCTCATGTCCCAAGGCAGAGGCGGGTGTGCAGGACCCCACCACAAGTACTGAAGCAGTGTCCTGGCTGTCCTGCCTCACTGTGTGGGTGTTTTACCCAGAGAGGTAAAGAGAATTAAGAGAAGCTGACAGGTTGCTGCTAGTTTACTTGTTTGAATGGAATACTCGCACTGTAGACATGGAAATATCTCCTTTATGTTATCCCAAAGGCTTCCATCTTACAAAAAAAAGGCTGAAATTTTTTGCATTTTGAACTAAAAACTAAAAACAAAACAAAACAAAAAAAACCCCAAACCTTTGCAACTTAGTCCATTTCACAATAACAGAGATTTTTTCACTATGTCTTCTCATTAACAATATCTCATTTTGGCTCCGTTAACTCCTCCATCTATTTTGTTTTTCTGGACAGTTTCCTGTTTCTTTTGGTATATTCAATATTTTGAGGTTAGTTTACTTCGCAATGTTAGGGTTTATATATATATATTGATCCACTCTTTTAACAATTTCATCTTACTTGTGAATTACATCCTCATCTTCCACTAATACTACATTTGTTTGATTTTTTTTCCATTAGCCTGATTATTTTGCTGCCTTTAATGCTTTTACTTCTGCAAATGGATTTCTTGATATTTTTTTTCTCTTTTCACATAGCAGGCTGCCCTGTTCTTTTTCATTTGGTTTGTTGTGGTTCCCCAAGCTGTTCTTATGCCAATGTTAATTTATTTCAGTTTCTAATGGTTTTCATTTTAAAGTAAGAGAGCGGAACCTTCTCATGGCAAAATAGCTGCTTCTAAAGAAGAAATTCAGGGAGGTTCACCAGAGCTAGAACTGCCATCGGAGTAAATTGTTTCTTTCATTTTCTTTCTATAGATTGTGCTGGTAAAGAAGTATCAGGCTCAGCAAAGAATAAAGGGTTAATCAGACTTTGCTTTTCTTCTGCTAAGCGATACAGTTACATGTGGTCCAAGATATTAGGCTATGATCTAAGTGGCAACTTTATGCAACATTAAGCACATGAATAAGCAAGCAGATTCCCATGCGCAGTCACTTTTCAGAGACATCTCCAAACATGCTTAGCTTTGCTTATTTTACCTTAGTATCTGCATGGCACAATGTGGCAGCAAGATAGGCCATGGGAAGGCTTAATAGAGGAAGAGAGGCACGGGAGTTGTTTTCCTTGCTGTGTAGTGAGGTTGCAGCTGTACAAATCTCTTCCTTCACCCTTTACATGGAGCTCTTTCCACCACTGTGTGCAATGCATCACTTGGATTATTTTTCAAATAGTCTTATTTTTAAGGACAATAACTTGTCTTGGAGTTACCCTGCATTGTGTCATTGTTCCACAGTGAACTGCTATGTTCAGGTACATGCTATTAAAAAATACAATAAACAAATGAAATGGGGTCCTCTAAAAGCAGTGAGATTCTCACTAGGACGTGTGTCTGAGTGCTCCACTGCTGGTGGCAGATGAGGAGGGATTACAGTTCTCCAGGAACTCTGATTACCTTTCAGGTCTCCAAAAGAAAATGGACAAACCTGACTCTCCTGTCTTTCTCCTTGTTCTCCTCTAGTCTTCTTTTACAGGACAGAGGGTGATTTAAAGCACAGCAAAATGAGAAAACTATGGTCAGAAACAGATGCACTTAATCCTCAGGAGGGTCTTGACTCAGCTTCCACCTCTATTTTGAAGTCATCTTCATGAACTAGTGATGTATTTCAAAACACCCAGGTTGATTTATTCTATCTTTTTGTGTTGCCTTAGTAGAGGTGATAGTTCCTATCTCTGTGCTGAGTCATTTGTAGGTACTGAAAGAGATGTTCAGCTGTCAGCATGGTCTTTGATGACAGAAGACCAAATCTATCAAAAAAATACACATTTTCCCAACTCCCAGTGTAGCCTAGACTATATTAATTTTTGGAACAGTTACCAGCTTGGTTAAAAATGTATGTCTTTAAGTCACTGTGGGTTTTGAGAGCTCCATTATTGGAGCAATATTTCATTCTCACTGTTCCACAGTGGTACTCATCTTTTAACAAGCTCACCCGTTAACTTGTCTCCTAGTCAGGGAAAACGGTTATTTAGCCAGATTCTATTTTTTTTTTTTTTCACGTTGATTCAAGTCATGTCTGTTTACCCACTTTATAATAAGAAGATTACACTGGATTCACATAGGTGGAATTATCCTCACTACCCTTCTGAAGCTTTTGTATTTGAAGGGAGGTCTGAATCCTCCAGTATCAAATGTATATTATCATTGAAGATAAATTAAAGGTATTTTTTAAAAACAATAATCAAAAAAACCTACTGGAAAATGTTAACAGTTTTAGTCTTAATTTTTTACTGTGGATTCCCAGTAGTGATGATTACCATATCCATTGGTGTACTGGGAAGGCTTCCCACAGTAGAGATAAATAACACTTTCTAATGAACAGTGAACAATAAATAGAAAAATAAAAATAGATGAGGTATAAGAGACCAAGATAAATATTTCTCTCTGTCTGAATAATATTAAAACTTTATCCTAGGCAATAATATGCTTATGAAAAGGTTAGGAAAGCACTTGAAGAAGAGGGGAAAGCCAGCATGATCTATTAATAATTAGAACATTTTCCCTGAGCACAGCAACAAACATAAACAAACTACAGAGAAAAATATTAAAATGTAAGAATTTAAATTAATATATGTCATTTTTCTTTATTACAACACCAGATTTTTCAAAGATTCAGTATTATTCCCAAAAGACACTGCTTTGTCAGCTGGAGGAAGACATGGCTTGAGATACTCAGATGATGTAAAAAATTATCTTGATATGCAAAAAACTCATTATTTCAGTTCCTTTACCAAGACAGAGAAGAAAACTGTAGTTCATTTCCTTTCTTCTTTCTGGATTCCTATTGTAGGAGAAATTAAGCATATAAAAATTGAAGGAGACAGAACTGCCATTTAATTTGGAAAAACAAATTCTAGTCCAATGGACTAACTGGCTAAATAATGTCATTTTGATAAGGCTTTGCCTATAAATAGAAACTATGCAGGATAGATCTGTGTTCAGACTTGGTTTTATGCTGTATATTCTTTCCTCGTTAATACACTTGGAATGGCTCAACAGATGACTAGATTTGTGTTTCTGTTCTCTTCTAGTGCAAAACAGAGTGCCAGAGCCTTTGCTTACCCATAAAGGCAAGATAGGCTGTAGTGTGGAGTGCTCATGGGGGAGCATGGCTTTCAGGAGGAAAGAGTCTAGAGGAAGCACAGCATTTTAAACGGTTCTCCAATACTTTGTTTTAAAGAGGGACTAGTTCAGCTTTATCACAAAATCATAGAATAATTAAGATTGGAAAAGACCTCTAGGATCATCAAGTCCAACTGTCAGCCCAACACTACCATGTCTCCTAAACCATGCCCTGAAGTGCCACATCTACACATCTTTTAAATACCTCCAGGGATGGCGACTCTACCACTTCTCTGGGCAGCCTATTCCAATGCCTAGGAGCATGGTAGAACTTGTCATACTGATAGCCTCAACAGGATGTTAAGACAAACACCCAGACAAGGCAGCATCCAGAAGCAGAGCAAGCAAAGAGAATGCCATAAACTGAGCTTCAAGAAAAGCCAAATTTGTATGCAGAATACCATACCCAAATGTGCAAACAATTCAGTGCAGTGAATAAAAATGAGAAAATTAAGGCAAAGCTCCTTCATGGGGGGAGTGGGGGTGGGATGGAAGAACACTAAAAACTGTTGTCTGAAATAATAAAGGGAATACTGAAACAGTTGATGAAGGTATTAGATAACAACTGAACTTAGGCAGAGCAAGACTGCAGAGCTGAAAGATTTTACTCGAAACCAAGAAGCACAAGACAGAGTAGATATATTACAAATATGAGATCTATGACACCCACAGATGGCTTTTTAAAAAAATCTATTTTCTAAGAAATAGTTTTTTCTCTTCTGGGACAAAAGACTCCAGCTGATGTATTCTTGAGAAACAGAGAATGCTTTGTGGGAGCAGAGCAGGCTGAACTGTCCAGCAAGAGAAACAAACAAAAGCAACTTGTGATTTACAATAAACATATAGACTAAATGAAAGGAATGCAGGAAACAGAACAGAGAATTCATCACATCAAATTTTAGGCACCTAAAAATTAGGCACACTCTAAGCTGGCTAGCTCTAGTAAGTGGAGAAAACAGGTTCCTCTGTTGAGTGAATCATTACAATCTAAATCAAAGACAAGTGGGACTAACAGCTTCCTAAAAATGCCTATCTCTTCCCCCTGAGAAGAAGTTTCAAAATTTTACTTTAGCAGGTCACTTTCGAATGATTGATATTTTATGAAATAAAGGGGACAATAACATGGAAAAAAAGGGGCAGAACGATGTCTTGCCTTTGAGTCATGACCTTAAGTTTTTGAAACAAAATTACTTTTTGTCCTAAAGTGACTTCTGGAATGAAAGAGAAAAGGAAAATACAAGCAGTGCTTCAGCATCCGGAGATCTCCATTGAAGAAGATACCTGCAGTTTGACTGTAGCAAATGTAAAGACATCCAGTACGGAAGGAGGCAACCATACAACTGCCACATTTGCAATGATGCTATTAGATTAAGAACCAATTCAATTCCAGCTGGTGTACAGAGTCATCTGCAATGTAATCTGAGAAACACTGATAAGCTGCAATATTAGATCAATGACCAATTTGATTCCAGATGAATTGTGGAGCCAACCATGATGTAATTGTAGCAACACTGATAAGCAGAGAAATATGACAGTGTTATAGTGATGTACACTAAAACTATCTGAGGCCAGTGGGAAAATGTAGGCTGTCAATAAGACACCATAAAACAGGAGACAATGCCATTTGGAGTTTGGAGTAGCTGACAGACAGACGCACCACTTGCTTTAGGGAAGCAGAGCAATACAAACCGCTCAACTGCTCAGAATACAAAACACGACCATCCTCAAATGCAGACACAGGTGGTTCCTTCCAGCAATTTGAAGAGAACAAGGAAACCAAAGATTAAAATATAGCTTCATCTTCCCCCCACTAAGTAGTCTAAAGGCATGAGGAAGGTGAAGTTAATTTATCCCAGTGCAAATATCCTCCCTTTTATTGTATAAAATAATTTCTGGTATATTGAATTAAATGAACCACCATCTTGGAAACTGCTGCCACATTACCACAGAGGCCAGTAGTTAGTTATGCTTGTAGACATAATTAGTATCACACAGATCCTCCAAAGTACGCTGGATCAAACACCAGAGGGATTGGCAGCCATTGAAGTTGTACCTGATGCTGTTGTTGTTTTAAAGGATAGATAGAGAAAAAAATATGTTCAGAACCATGGTATTATACTGCAAAAAATTATAAACAGACTTTGGAAGCCTGGTGTTAGTTTGAGTTCAGAGGGGTTGAAGTTCATCAGAGCTGATCCATTGTTTATGCATGTTTACATTTTAGGAAC
The DNA here is from genome assembly GCF_949628215.1 of Phalacrocorax aristotelis. Taxonomy (NCBI): domain Eukaryota; kingdom Metazoa; phylum Chordata; class Aves; order Suliformes; family Phalacrocoracidae; genus Phalacrocorax; species Phalacrocorax aristotelis. Next base: position 25,705,082 of record NC_134278.1, on the reverse strand, counting down.
CATAGTAATATACAGAGACAGAAATCAAAGCAATTCAAAGCATACAGGCCAAAAGATATGAATAGATGCTTTCATATTTGGTACACAGCTATCAGGAGTCTCAAAACCCTTAAAAAATTAACATAGCATAGTCCAGTATGGCATTTGCAGCAAAGTAAGTTGAACAACTAAATAACACTCCATGTCTGGAGAACACAGCAGTTAAGCAGAGCAAATAGAGCTCCATTATGGTGAGTCTTCAGAAAGAAATACAGCTGCAAAACAAAAATTGTATAGCACTTTAACAATTTCCAAGCATTGCAAAGAGGACAAGCTCAAATTGTCAAAGAAAAAATTATGACAGTTTTTTCATCATCCACCCAACAACAACAGACGGTTGTGTGTGTGTCCCAGGAACCTGAGAAAATGACCAGCCAAGCTCTTCTTTTCCCACATCCCCCTCAATATAACCTTCAGTGTCTCTCAACTTCCAAGATTAATTCCCCCTGTTATTCATGTTTTCTTGGCTTGATACAACATTTGTCTTCACTGATTCTACCCATATCACAGTATCTGATAACTGCATTTTGTGGAAGCAGACTCTGGGGAAGACACTCAGGCAAGAACTGTGACCAAAGGACTGAAGCATACCTAAAACAGTATGCTCAAGTAAAGGGTCACAGCAGAATTCAAGTGATTCAGGATTAAATGGGAATGACACAGAAGGCATCTCGCAGATGTTAGGGGCTGATAAAGCATTAGGAAGACAGAGTTAAGAGACTAGGAAGAAAAGAATCTCTCCCTGGAAGCACTAAATCATCCTAACACACTTCCTGAAGACTAGTAACACCTTGCAGAGATCCACAGGCCCATAAGTTATCCATCAGAAACAGAACAATGTTTAAAGGAAAGAACAATTTAATGGGATTTTAGATGAAAGGGTAGAGGCTACAGAAATTAAGAGCCTGGAAAAGATGTCAGTAGCACTTCTGCAACAATTTCTGTTGAGAGTAAACCTGTTCAGATTTTAAAAGAATTGAATGTAGAATGAGCAACATACCTGAAAATCTGTGTGCCAGCAACAAAATGCAAGATGGATCAGGGAGACAAAAGGAGAAAATGATTTTTTTTCATTGTATCTTCATGGAGGAAAGGCTGAAAAAGCTGTGACAGTTTAGCCTATAGACGAGAAGGCTCAGAGGTGATTTAATCAATGTATATAAATACATGAAGGGAAGGGTGTAAAGCAGACAGAGCCAGGGTCTTTTCAGTGGAGCAAAGTAATATGACAAAAGGCAATGGGCATAAACTAAAACACAGGAGGTCCTGTTTGAACATCAGGAAACACTTTTTCACTGTGAAGGTGACTGATCACTAGCAGAAGTTAACCAGAGATATTATGGAGTCTCCATCCTTGCAGATACTTAAAATCCAGCTGGACACAGTCCTAGGAGGCCATCTCTAGGTGGCCTTGCTTGAGCAGGAGGGTTGGACCAGATGATTCCACAGGTCCCTTCCAACCCCAAACATTCTGTGTGATTCTCCATGATTCCTGACAGACAGCCTGGCTAGGCACACGTAGTACTCCTAGAAGGAAGGTGAAATAACTGCATTCCACAAAGCAAGGAAGGAGGAGTCCATGAAGTTGCCCCAGATCCTTCCTTTGGTAAACGTCTAAAGCTGGGCACAAACTTTCTCTTGATTTATCATAAATTCATGCAAGAACTAATGATATTCTTCAGTCAATGTTTTGCTGTTTAAGACAGAGTTCTACAGAAAGGTTTCAGCATTACATTTTCACCATAGCTTCCTTCATGCTTTTGAACCCTTTATCCAATTTCAGGCATTCCTCATTTGAGATTAGTATGCTAAGGATTCATTGACTGAGTGTCACAACACATTCAATGAATTCCTCTACACACACACACACAAGTATGGTTTATAGAAACAGAACACCATGTAATCTGTAATTGCTTCTTTCCCCTATACTTTTCACTTATTTTTTATTCTGGAGATTCCATAATTACTTATGTTTCCTAAGTAAATTTCATTGAGATATATTTTAAAGGTGATTATTTATTCAAAGGCTAAAAGTGTTGTGGAATATAAGCACTCATTCCCTGAGACCAAATGAAAAAATATAAAATCAAGATATTTAAATCAACAATAACTGTGTAATTTAAGATCCTAGCGTAAAAGCTTTAAAACATCTCAAATACATATTTTCATTTCAATTATTTTTATTTTACACAGAATTACACAGAATCATATAGGTTGGAAAAGACCTTTAAGATGATTGAGCACAACTGTAAACTTAACACTGCCAGTCCACCACTAAACCATGTCCCTAAGCACCACATCTACACATCTTTTAAATACCTCCAGGGATGGTGACTCAATAACTTCCTTGGGCAGCCTGTTCCAATTCCTGACAACCCTTTCAGTGAAGTAATATTTCCTAATATCCAATCTAAACCTCCCCTGGTGCAACTTGAGACCATTTCCTCTCGTCCTATCACTCATTACTTGGGAGAATAGACTGACCCCCACCCTGCCATAACCTCCTTTCAGGTAGCTGTAGAGAGCAATAAGGTCTCCCTTCAGCCTCCTCTTCTCCAGACTAAACAACTCTATCTCCCTCAGCCACTCTTCATAAGACTTGTTCTCCAGACCCTTCACCAGCTTCATTGCTCTTCATTGCACCCTTTATCCTAAGAAAGTCTATTGTTTATTGTGTTCTTTCTGTCCCTCCCAGTTACAATTATAGCCACAATCAATATGATGACCAAAATAGTCTGAAGGATATGCTCCTGTGGTTATCAGTAACAGAAATATTGTCTCCAGGGGAAATTTAAATCTATTTAGAAAAGAAAAAAGATTTAAATAAAATATCTTGAATGTAGTTACACAGATTACCCCTCCATATATCTGGGCAAACACCTCTTGTGTTCTATTGTGTATTTCTTGTATTTTGTTTGCTGTGGATGCCCCCTCCCTGGAAGTGTTCAAGGCCAGGCTCAATGGGACTCTGAGAAACTTGATCTAGTGGAAGGTGACCCTGCCCGTGACAGGGGATTTGGAACTAGATAATCTTTAAGGTCTCTTCCAAACAAAACCACTCTATGATTCTACGATTCTTTCATAATGTATGCCAGCTATGTGACCTGAATATTCTTCTTCCCATAATTTATGTCCTCTCAATAAGACAAATAGAATTACTGAATTTTCAGTAATGCTACCTTCTTCCCAATGCCCCACCTCACTGCAAATATTCATATGCCTAGCTTTCATAGCCAGGTTAATAAAATTGCACTTAGGTAATTATGACTATTACTGAACATCATCTGTAACATTATGGACGTAAGACTGAGAGATATGAACCAGGCCAGGTACTTAGTCACCAATAACATACTATTTAGAATTCCATTCTTTGCAAAACTGACAAATTCTCCTTTCATTTACATCAGTGTAAACTTGCAGTTCTACTCACATCAATCCAATTCACCCTGGTTTATTTGAGAGTGTGTATTTGTCCTAAGATGTACTTCATTCCCCTATATGAACAGAGCAGTGACATCAAACATCTATCTTTAAAATGCACAGTCTACAGTATATTTAGAAAAATATTGACGTAAGGATGGGAGAAAGAAAATCTAAATTGTAGTCATTTAAAGTACCTGTGTGACCTTAGTCAAACTCGTTCAAAACTATGACTCATTTTGCTCAAAAATGAAAGGAGGAGAAGTGCATAGTTTCACAGGGGTATTTTTGAGGGGAGTTTAAGAATTGTTTACTGGAGCATAAATAAATGATATTAATCCCTTAAGTTCTTGATAGGAAAACCTTCTCACACTTTGAGGTAACAACTAGGCAGTGAAAGGTGAGCAACACATTCCATTTATACCTTGTCCTCTTCTGTCCTTGTTTTATAGCCACAAAATATGTTATCTCAAACTGTCAACAGAAACTATGGTTGCCCAACACTGTTTGGTAATGAGCAAAGCATCCTAAAGATCCAAAGAGAAGGACCAAGCTTTCACCATAATGACAGGAATGTGGCTCAAGCTGACAGCATGAGAAGAGAGAAAAATCTCTCATTTAGCGCTTAATAAGTTAATTCAACTTTTCGGTTTTCACATTAAAACAGACAGTTAGAAAGGTAGCATAACACTGGCAAATAAACTGATCTGAATAATTGATTTTTCAGCTCAGTGACTGAAGGAAAAAATTAAAATTCTTTGGGGTCAATCTGCTCTTTTAGTTGTTTAGTTTTTGTTGCAGAAATAAAGCCTTTTTTTCCTTCTTTGTTGTTCCTTTAATGTGAACAAATCTTTTAATCTGATTCCAAATCAATTATTTGATTTTTGTGTCCTTTACCCTCTTATTAGAATTAAACGTTGGTATATTAATTTCAGCACCCTTTTTAATATGTCAAAATTAAATGTTTTAACTTTCACAATTTTTTTTCTCTTTTTCCCTGCCAAAAATGTTTTCTGAATTCAGCATCAGTTTACAACTGATTTTGGCTAAGCCCAAACTTAATGTTTCCATTGATAATTTATTTGTTAAAAAGCTTTTCCTTGTATTTTTTTAGTAATATTCTGTTGTTAAACACCTTTCTTGGATATCCAGCAAGCTTCTACACATGTAAGTGTACCTTGCTTAGGTATGAACATTGTTGAGAGAGAAATGTAGCCTTACCTCAGGTCCTCTGCAGTTGCCTAATCCCATGGATTTGGTAGCAGAGACTACGCTAGAAGGTTACTGTTACAGTCTGCTTTTTGGGTAGAGATGTCAACCATTCTTGGATGGATTCAATAGATGGTATCTATCCCTGGGTACCTTTGTAGTGTAATTGGTCAAGAACAGGCGAGTATCCAGCTCAAACACTGACCTGCGTAGGAAGGTGATTAGCAGTGGACAAACATCAAAACAGATTTAGAGTAGAAACAATCTTGCTATACCTTCTGTTTCAAATCAGTGTTATGAAAGTTTAAATTAGCCAAGTGCTGTCCTGTCTCACCTATGAGTGGGCTTCACCTGTTAGACAGTGGTTATGTACAAGGGGTTACCTGACTTGGTTTTCTCACTGAGGTGGTTTTTTCCATTAACAGTGATCACATACTATATCTTGTAATAATCAATAATCAGGAGCTGAAGTCAGTGACAAAACTTTCACTCAGTCCAGCTGGATATCTAAATTCTTCTCTGGTATCTGCAGAACAGAAGAAACCCATTGTATTCTTGATTCCAAATAAAATCTTCTATTATTCCTGTAAATTTCTTATGGTTTTTAATATTACATCGTCAGTATACTAAGCCCTGTCATTTCATTATAAGTGTACGATAAACTTTTTCATGGTAGAATAAGTATTGTCTGGCAATCAATTTTTGTTAAAGCCCTATTGCCATTTAATAAAGTAGAAGTGCTGTCATAAAAATAAATTAATTTCAAAATACATTTGTGAAACAATACTAAATGTTTTCAAAAAAGAAGATTTCAAGAATTTTGCCAGCTCACCTTACAGAATCTACCTCTTCTCCACACCACATTCTTACTTAGAATTTGAAATAACCAAAACCAAAGAGCATCTGGGATGAGTTTAACACTCTGAAACAAGAATATAATCACATCGCTGTATAAATCCATGGCTCTCCTGTATCTTGAACACTGTGTGCAATTCTAGTCTGTGTGAGAAACCCTGCAACAGATTTTAAATGTTCAGAGGACAGCATCAAGGATCAAAGGTGTCCTATATTTGCCAACATTTCCTAATGTTACTCTTTTCATATATAAGTTCAAATTAGAGCTAAAAAATTGTTATTAAGAAAACAGAGATTATATTTATGTTTCTAAAATTGGAAAAAAAAAAGGGGATTTGGACACCCAAAGCCTCGTATGTCCCAGAGTACTATCCAGTCTACCTATTTTACAGGACTGCCTAACCTGGACACAAAAAATTCACAAGGCATATTCTTTCACAGTCCAGAAATTCTCTAACCAGAATTTACAGTTATGCTCACATTTTCTGAAGTGCCTTTTCTGGGAAAACAAACATATGTGTCCCAACCACTGTTCCTTCACAATATTGTTTTGAATGCATTGTCATATAATCTAAATAAAATATACATAAATCCTAAAATATCCTAAAAAGATAAGCATCACATTGTTATATCCATCTTCTGCCTAACAGTCTTGCAGTTACAACATTCACCAAGGATTCAAGGCCACCCTCAGTCTGGAGGTGATATAAACTACCTTCCTGGTCACCAGTGACTCAGACTTCAGAAGGAGGGATGGAAAATCTCTGCCTCAGAGTGTAGCAGAGCTTATTGTTGGATAGTTAGAGTATTGTCCTTAGATACTGCCTTGACACCCCACTCCCTAACCATAGCAGGAAGGCCCTGAACCCAGATATACTATATCCTTTGGTACCTCAAACTCTAATGTGTAAACCTTCTTCCCCACAATGTTTTAACCACATAATATAATGGAAGAAGAATGGAGTTGAAGTGCAACATAGTTTTCCTCTTACCATGAAATAAGTGTATTGTGCGTGAGCTGAAAGCTCACCTGTGGCCACATATACAGGGGAGCTGGAACAATCATACTGGTGATGAAAAGCCTGGCAGCAGCAGCAGACCCTCTGCCTTGCTATGATATCCAGGGTGGACACAAGTACAAATGCTAAGAGATAAATACCTCTGTAGTGGAAAAATATGAATTAAAGAAGATATGATTCACCCTGACATCTTGTCTAGCACCGCCCTTCATTTTCTCAGTCATGCTTGGATTTGAAAGCCAGACCTTTTGAGGCTCTGCCCATTCTATGTACTAGATTTTGAACAACATATGAGCTAGACTGTATGTGCTAGACTTTGTACAAGAGAAGATGCATGAAAGCAATATACAAGGGTATAATAAAGGCAAATGCAGTGTCAGCACAAGAGCTACTTAGGATAAACATTGCCCCTCAAACATTCCAAGCTTTTAAGCTACTTCTGAAAATGATCAGGAGGTCAGGAAATGTTTTCAAAATATAGCACAAATTGTAAGGATGTACTAGACCAGGAGGGGAAGAGTTGACAGACATCAAGCAGCACAGATCAATTTCTCTACCAAAGAGGAAGGGTAAGCATACTTTTCAAGTCTGTCCCAAAGTTCTCAGCATTTACCTTTGCAGATAAATACTTAGATAGCCCTGCACAAAAAAGAATGAGTGCCTGGAATCTAAGGATTTCTTGGAATACATGAATGTGAGAGAGAAATTAATTCACAATGCAAAAGCAGGCAAAAACAGATTAGCTGTAACTTGGTTTGACCTGCCTAATGCATGTGTTTCCACCTCTCTTGCATTAATAAAGTTTACACTAAGCAAATATCATATTCCTGAAAAGATTCAGTCACATACTGGCGGGTATTTCAGCTCTCTGTATTCATTTCCATGGCTGAGAGAGATACTGAAGCAACTTGGAACACATTTTTAAAGGAAAAATCTCAGTCTGAGGACTTTTATAAATCTCAAACAAAAATTATATAGACAACAAGCAGAGAGTGGATGTATTATTTCCACAAAGGAAACAAAGATAAACAGACAATAAAAGAAAAATCCCTCAGTAAAAACCATGGCTGTGCAAGAACTTGGAAGCAAACATAATAGAAACATGCTTTATGTAGTACATACATATATTTAAAAAAAAGCTTTATAAGGTATGGCAATTAGGCCTGATCTGTTTCTTGCAGTGAGACAACTTTCACCGAGTTCCATGGTGTAGAATTAGGCCATAGCTTTGCAAATGATTCAGTGTTTAATCTAGTAGTAGTAAGCAAGAAACTGCTGTTTTCAATGTAAATTAGCTCAGGTTCTCTCAGATATTACCTAGCTGAATGTCTCATGTGGTCAAGCAGGTGCTAATGGCAGTGCTAACAGTGCCAAGCACAGATCAACCCGGGAACTAGAGTAGAACAAATACCTGCTTGTATTAGAAGCATGTGGGGAAAGTAGTTGGAAGCATCATTGTTTTCCTAGTTGGCATATGTTTTCCAGCAGAGTCTGCTCCAAAAATGCTTGAAGTAATTGGCACCACAGGGAAAAGAGAGGGAAGGTCAGAATAAGGCCACCCAAATCAATACAAAAAAATGATCACATTGGTAGAGAGAGCAGCGGTATGTCCACTTACAAGCAAAGGGAATGGTTGCTGTTGCCAGAAAAAAAACACAATCAAGACAGGATGAAGTGCTTACTCTTTTGAAAAGATCATTGAAGACTGGTAGTCTTGGGGTTTGTCTTTTCCTCATTCAGCAGGACTGTCTCAGAGGCACTGGGGCAACATCAGAGCAAAAATATGTAGCACAGAATAGCAAGTGAGGAACACTAATGAAACCACATTTAACCATCTTAAATACAGCTCTTTCTTTTTTGCGAAAGGGAAGAAAAGAAGTCAAAATAGTGTTAGTTAGGAACGTGTGGAAGGAGATCAGGCACAAGACAACAGAGTAGCAGAGGGAAGTGAGTACATAAAGTATTTTTAAGACCATATGGTCTGAGGAACAGGAATATGTGGATAAGAAAGTGAAAGACTGCACATTTGTCCATGTGTGGCTGGCACTAGTGCAATTTCAGTGTATTCTGGTCCTGAGACTTTGCACAGGGATTAATGTCACCCAGAGTGAATGATAAAAGTTCCATGAATTTATTTAGGTGTTATTAAGAATAAATCAGCTACTTGAGAAAGGTTTAACCTATGAAAAGTGCTCTTTTTTTTCTGGAAGAGGGCAATAGATTACTTTTAAGCTGGTGCATATTTAGATGTGAGTCACACATGAATGAACTGATTTTTTGCCTAAAAATCTAAGGAGTCTATCCACAAGACAGTAGAAAAGTACTAAAAAATGATGCCATTAATTCTGCAAACAGCTACATAGGTGCTGACTGAATGGTTTCTTGCTGTGCAATATACATAAAGCTGAACTTCAAGTTCCATGAGGAAGGTGTTTCACGTCAGAAAATCCTCAAAAGATTGGAGATAAAGCTCTGGAAACCAAAGGAAAAGCTGAGAAGTAGAGAAGTCAGAGGCCAATGACAAGGTAAATATGAAAAAACTTCAGGTGTTTGAAAATGATGGCTAAGATTATTACTGAAAAGTCTTTTTTTTTTCTTTTTCTTATCTGTATATCTGTGAATGTCTGTTTCCGGTCTTTGTGTATGGGCCTGATCGAAAGCTCACTGAGGACAACCTGAAAAATCCCAGTCACTCCAATGAGATTTGGAAAATGATCTTTTGGTAGATAACAAGTACTATCAATAATCATGCAAAAAGCCCATAGCCAACACTTAGTTGTCTGTAGGTGGCTAAGCTAGGCTGTAGTTTAATTTTGCTCAATGGGCTGATAACCCAAGCGGGTTCTGCATGAGCCAACTCATGTCCTGCGGTGGTATATCCTCATGCCTATGCTGATGCTCTGTGTGGATTTGCCATTTTGGGTAGTGTTAGCTCAGGACAGCCTGTGCTCCACTGCCTGCAGCATCCTTGACGTTCCTTGATTCTCTCCACTGCCTATTCATTGTACCTTCTTATCAATTAATTTCCACATAGTTTAAAAATCCAGTGGTATGGCTTTATCTAGGCTAGCTCACCCATCTTTTCCTTGATTAGTCCTCTCTAAAAGCTTCTTCTTTTGGATACTTTAGGCCCCTGTTTCTGCACAGCCTGCTACAACCTTGTCACCCTTGTTACTTGTCTCACCCCTCCCAAGCCGATGGACCACAGGATGGAGACCAGGGGGATAAAGCTCCTCCCACTGTAAGGGAAGATCAGGTTCATGACTGCCTGAGAAACCTGGATATACATAAGTCTATTGGACCTGATGAGATGCATAACAGAGTCCTGAGGGAATTAGCCTATGTAGTTGCTAAGCCACTCTCCATGATATTTGAAAAGTCATGGCAGTCAGGTGAAGTCCCTGGGGACTGGAAGAATGGAAACATTGTGCCCACCTTTAAAAAAGGTCGAAAGAAGGACCTGGGGAGCTACCATCCTGTCAGCCTCACCTCTGTGCCTGGGAAGATCATGGAACAGATCCTCCTATAAACTATGCTAAGGTACATGGAGGACAGGGAGGTGATTCGAGCCAGCCAGCATGGCTTCACCAAGGAGAAGTCCTGCCTGACCAACCTAGTGGCCTTCTATGATGAGGTGACTACATCAATGGAAAAGGGAAGAGCTATGGATGTCATGTATCTGGATTTCTGTAAGGCCTTTGACATGGTCCCCCACAACATCCTTCTCCCTAAACTGGAGAGATGCAGTTTTGATGGGTAGACTGTTCGGTGGATGAGGAACTGGCTGGATGGTTGCATCCAGAGGGTAGTGGTCAATGGCTCAATGTCCAGATGGAGACCAGTGATGAGTGGTGTCCCTCAGGGGTCTGCACTGAGACCGGTACTACTAAATATCTTCATCAATTTCATAGACAGTGGGATCCAAGGCACCCTCAGCAAGTTTGCAGATGACACCAAGCTGAGCGGTGCAGTTGACATGCTAGAAGGACAGGATGCCATCCAGAGCAGAGAAAGGCAAGGGATCCAAATACTGTGGGTTGCATTTGGGTTTGTGAGAAGGGACCTAGTCAAACAGTATGAAGGAGAGAGACTGGCAGGCAGCTCTGTAGGCAAAGTGAATTAGTGGTATTTCTAAAAACAATTAAGAGTGGTCTTAAATGTTTTGGTTCAGCATGCTTCTCGTATTATCTTACGCGACAGCTCCCAGAGACAAATAACTCTTGTTAACTTTTTTGCAGATTGTCCACCAGGTTCTGAGTAAAATCTTAATTAAGTGACAACAATAAAATAAAAAATGTTAAAAAAAAAAAAGAAATTTCAAAGACAGGAACACCAAAAAGCCTTTGCATTAAGATTTCATTATTTTTAATTCAGTTGCCTATATTTTACATGTCTGTTCATGGTATACACATCTAACATCAGCAGAAGCAAAAAAGTAAAATACAAGAAAATATCAGAGAAAGATTCCATTTATACTTATATAGCTGTGAAATGTACAGTCTAATCTTGAAAATTTTCTCCACTACTTTTCTCCTTTATCTGATAAAGAGACGGGAAGGTTTTCTAAAAAGTGTAAAGTTGCATGGAATTATTTTAAATTCATGCACAAATGGAGGCTTTCCCAATCAACCTTATTTCTCTTTTTAAATTTTTTACTATTCATTTAAAAATGCATATTATCAACTTTACTTTCATAATGATTTTATTTGTCATAATGGTTCATGTCTAATTTTCTAAAAAGGTTTGAGTAGTTCTCTGTGATTTTAAAATATGTATTTTCACCCACAGAGACTTATGCTTGAAAAAAACTAAGCAAGAGGTGATCTGGGTAAATGGAACACTGCACTGGGAACTTCAATTTTTTCCTCTGAGCTCAGTTAAGAGGTGCTCAGAATAAACTAGAATTACTGACACAACTTGTCTTCCTTCCCATTCAGTCCAGAGCCAAATCTAATTAGTGCTAGTTAGCAATGCCTTCCTGATATGGGAAGATGGGTGTAATGTGAACAATCAAAGCAAATGGACATCTAGAAATCATTTATGTCACTTGGTGCAAGTTATCTCACCAGCTGGGGGAATCCAAATGCAGATGTTTAATTCTACATCCTATTCCTCAAGGCAGATATCAGTGAGTAATTGAACATGAAAAAGGTTCTCTGAGACAATGAAGTATTTCTGGGGTAGGGAAAACAGAAGAAATGTAACATTTCTGTTCATAACCTTAAAATTCTTTGAGGCTCTCCTGCTCCCTGCACTCAAGAGGAAGAAATCTTTTATAGCTGTTTTGCTATCAATCACATATATAATACCCCTGTTTCTCTATAAGGACGACCACTCATAGTTTTAAAGGCACAAAGGTGTAACAAACTCTGGGCCACTGAGACCTTGTCTGGAAACAATCTCCAGATAAATGTGTCCAAGGCAGTAATGACTTGGAGAAATGTTTCTATGGGTGATACACAAGCCATTAGACTAGGACCATTTTGCTCTAAAAATCTATGAGGTTACAAAGGTATACTCAAAGAGGTAAACAGTTTCCAGTAAATCCACAGAGGTTCAGTAGGGAATTGCATATACATATTTAGTAATCTCAAAAGGTGCACTCTTAAGAAGAAAGAAATAAATTTGTATCCGTTATAACTCAATCTATTGCAGATATCCTTAGGAATCCAACCATGGGGCCCAGCATATGGGGTCACTGTAGAGGAAATTCGCTTTAGATAGAAAAAAAAACATTTTGGGAAATTCTAAAAATATTTTTTTATTACATATTTTATCACCTAGTTTTATATAAGCAGGATACAAGTAATTCTGAGTGAAGTAAGTTAACATAGTGATATGAGAATCTTACCATTAATGTGTCTCCTTTATAACAGGACAATGTTTTGGTCTGTGAGGCTTTCTTATTCCTGTAGAACTGTCAAAAGAATTCAGCTCCCATTTAAGCACCTAAGTGAAGCAGTTCGGTTCTCAAGAGCATGAATTCAACAGATCCATTCTTCTAGGTGGGACATGCCGAGAGTTGAATACTTAAGAATATCTCTCCCGTTCATTATTATGTTTAAATGGAAATTAACTTTTCAGACAATCTGTCTTCTTATTTGGTCTCAAGCCAGGAGCTGCTGGGTTGCTGATTGCTTTTGACAATTTGTCTTTTAAACTTTAATAACAAAGACCATTCAATGTTATTATTGCACAAGAATAATAAGTGGTAAAGTTTTTAACATGATTTAGACAAAAACTAGTTCTTCAAACACTATTTCCTTATTTTAAATTCATAAATAGCATGCTTATCACTTTCGTTTGGTTTTAGCCAAATGATCAGTTCTAATAACAATTATACCTATTAAATATTGCAACAAAAGCAATAGTACCTCTTTTCTCCCTAAAATGAGTATAGACCAGTCTTTTACTGGATAGGGTGCTAATTTGACAGAATAGATACAAAAGGATTGAATACTCTGAGACAGAGGATCTATTCCTGAAGAATACAGTGATTTCTTTCTACCTCAGAAATATAGGTTACAGAGTTGGAAATGTTTCTTCATCCATTAAACTTCACGAATTTCAAGAAAATGCTGGCTTTTCATACTGGTACATTCTGAAGACTGGGAATCTTTCTCAAAAATCAGAACTCCATTCCAAAACGGTAATTTGCTAATAGTAATAACATATGCAGAAAAGACTAAGCTCAGCTCTGCTCTATTTAGTTTAGGGCAGGCTCTTGACCTTCTGTTTCCCAATTCCTAGAGGAGGTTTCTAATCAACTGGCTGCAGAAAGCATCACTAAACGAGTCACCCTCTCCACTCCTTCCTTTTCTTGTCTCCCTGCCTCAACCTTAAAGACTTCTGAATAAAAGTTTGACTAATTCATTCCTCATGTAAACTCTGGGGCTGTTTGTATCAACTTATACTCAACAAGAGACAGCAGCTTTTTGTTCAGTGGAAGAAGCTGAGATGCTACTTTCATAACTTTGTGCCTTTTGGCACTGAACATAAAGTTCTTATACTCTCATAGACACAGCACCATACAGTATTTTGGGATGTCACTGAGAACCACTTGGAAAGTAAAAGGAGTACAGAATATGGATGTTTGTCCCTTTAGATGGTTATCTCAGAGACAGTACAACTTGTTCTTTCTATGCTCAATATCTACCCATATTAAAAGAATGCAAACTTTTTTTTTCTTTCATACCATTAGCTTATCCACAATAAAAGAACCTGAGGATATTAAACTGGTCTGTTCCTGTAAGGCTCCTATACCACCTCAATCTATAATACTATCAATATTTTAAAATGCCATCAAAAGCACTTAAAAGTTTACTTTGTCAATAGCACATGGATAAATGTTTTTGCTCTGGCTTAATGATTAAAAGCTTTCTGAATTTGTATGTAGATTTTTAATACCATTATTTTTTAATGAATGATTTATTTTAATGGACACTATGTTTCAGATTTCTTCTTCTAGTACTGAATGATGTTGTCCTCTTCTGTCAGACATTCACAGCTCAGTAAGGTCATAATAACCTGTTGACAGCAAAGCACATGAGTATCTGCAAGGAGCAGTAAACAAAAGAGTGAATGGCTTCTATTTCTGAGTTCTGCAAATTTTCTATTACATTTGGATACAACACTCTTGTGAATTAGTCTTTCTAGCCTCATTTTTTTGAGGTTGTAGAAAGCAAGTTTAAAAACATTTAATCCAATTTTCCTCTTTTTGTTTTTCTTACAACATGCACCTCAGACGTCTTCTAAAGAAAGTAAAGGTATTAACTGTACTGTGGAAAAATACACCCATTTTCCAAAGTTGTTCTGGTAAAAAAGGGGCCAATAATCACCTAGTGAGATTTTAATAAGCAATAAAATAAGTTAGAGACATAATTCACATTGAAATTGTGCATTTAGTGAGCTGGACAATTACTAATTCAGACCTTTACAGTCAAAACACAGAGCACAAGTTATATCTTCAAGTCCTGGAAGATTTGGTGGTAATGGTGAATAATCAGCAAATATTAACTCACAGCATGATGTCTGGCCTACAGAAGAAGAGAAAGGAACACATACTGAATAGGATTAAAGGGGTCACGCTACCTTATAATTTGTATTGGTTCAGACAATATGGGCATACCTTGGTCAAGGTTTAGTAAAGAACCATGAGAAGATTTGAAAACATGTAACGGAGATCAGTTTATTTAACTTACTAAAAAAGATAATGACTAACAAGCACCGTTTGTAAGCATGCATGTGGGGAACAAAATGACATTGAAAGGCTTCTTGATTTACCAGTAAAATTCTATATGGCTGGAAACTGAAGCTAAACAAATTCAGACTTATCGAACACACTTTTTCAATAGTGAAGGTAATTAGCCTGGAACGGTCTTGCCTAGATTGATGGATGGTATGGTCTTCCAGTCAGACTTTCTACATCATGTTCTGATATATTGGGGCATATTGTAACACCAGGAATCAAATCAGAAAATTCTGCAGTCTGTTTTACAGAGTCAGGGAACCTGGATTTCAGCAGTTCATTCTGGATTTGTAATCTTAACAAAAAATCTGCCAAAATAGAAGCTTTTCCCCACTTTTATCCACCTGTATTATACCATCATTAATGACTAGATCATTTTTCAAAGATGTGACACACATTAATTCCAGGCTATCCATTACCTGAGAGGTTTAAATTCATAATTCTCTTTCTCCTAGAAAATTTGAACATAAGAAATAGTGAAAGCTTTTACTAAAGCTTTGCCATAGAGTGGATTAAAACTTAATCTGCATTGAACCACAGGACTATAAACCAGACTACGGCTCAATAGGCCAGTGCCTTGGACTCTGACCCGAAGGTGGGAATTTAGTACTCTTTTCCTTACTTGCTGGTCTGGGTATGTATTTCACGACAAACGATGATTGTTAAAATAAGTAAATATTTGTGAATGTAGGAAACAGATTCCTTGGCTGCCCTGGCCCCTTTTTTCTTTCTGCGTCTGAATGTCCTAGTCATTGAATTACAGAGTGCTTCTCCCAGCACCATCTCACAGGCATTCAATTTTAAATTTATTTACACTATGGCACAGCTTCAAGATGAAGATGTTCCCCCAGTAAATGACAAACTTGAGTTTGACTCCACTCTGGATTTTAGGTACTAGGGCCAGGTTTCCATCCCTATAAAGTACTCTAACAACTAGCCCATTAGCAGAAAACACTGCCTCTTTTGCCTCTTTATTGGGATGGAAACCTCTCTGTTTATCTTCCTTTGTGCTGAGTGCAGTGGTACCCACCTGCATTAGGTGTGGTCAGACTGACAGCTACATTACATTCAAGAGTTTAGGACTTTTTTCTGAATGATGCTGGAAGTTAGGAAGAAGCCAGGCACGAAGCTGCCCATAATTAGGCCTCTAAGTAAGTCTCAGTTCAAAGAGAGGGAATTATACAAAACCAGTCATCTTCATTGTGATAAAGCCCATCAAGCACGAGCTTTCTGATTTTATATCCTAGGCTAAGCCATCTAACTTTTGCTTAAATCCTATTTTAAAAGCCCAAGTGGTATTTATATACCCAAGTATATGCTCACCCATATTGCCCAATTTCAGAAGTAGTTCATGTATGTAATGACTGAAGTTACAGAGCCATTAAAATACAGAAAGTTAATTAGCAAAATGTGTGATGGAAATAGGAGTTTGCCAAAATATGAAGAAAGAGACAGTGACGAAACCAGGTTCACTTCAGCCATCAGCCTTTGGTGCTTATAGTGCCCTTTGTAATTTTTCTTTTTTTTCAGCTTAAGTGAATATGTTCTGTTTCCAAAATGTCAAGAAACTTCCTGAGCTATGTTAACTTATATATACTTGTCCTTCTTTATCTGATGCAAACTAATTTATATCAAATATTCAAACCTGAGATTTGTCTTATATGATGATTTTGTATGCAAATGCTGCACCTGTAGAAGACATTCCAAATTCCAAGTAGGGACTGGGACAAGAAAAGACCTTCACATGCTGGCCAATTTAAGGAGCCCCTTGGTAACCTTCTGGGATGAATTTTATTTTAATTTTGTATCTAAAATTGTCAGAGTATAATACACTAAGGATAACATAAGAAATACTTATATCAAAGATTCTAGATATTTCTGATAATCTTGTCGTTCCTTCATGCAGAGAAAAAGTTTGAGAGCAGCCCTGCAGAGAAGGACTTGGGCATACTGGTGAGCAAAAAGCTGGACATGAGGCAACAATGTCCGCTTGCAGCCCAGAAGGCCAACAGTATCCTGGGCTACATTAAAAGAAGCATAGCCAGCAGGTTGATTTTGCCCCTCTACTCTGCTCTGGTGAGACCCAGCCTGCAGTGCTGCATCCAGCTCTGGAGCCCTCAGCACAGGAAAGACACGGACCTATTGGAGCAGGTCCAGAGGGAGGCCACAAAAATGACCCAAGGGCTGGAGCACCTCTCCTATGAAGAAATGCTGAGAGAGTTGAGGTTGTTCAGCTTGGAGAAGAGAAGGCTGCAGGGAGGTCTTACTGCAGCCTTTCAGGACTTAAAGGGGAACTATAGGAAACATGGGGGCAACCTCTTTAGCAAGGCCTGTTGTGACAGGACAACAAGTAATGGTTTTAAACTAAAGGAGGGTAGCTTTAGACTGGATATAAGGAAAAATTTTTTACTATGAGGGTGGTGAAACAATGGCACAGGTTGCCCAGAGAGGTGGTAGATGCCCCACAGCTAGAAACATTCAGTGTCAGGTTGGACGGGGCTCTGAGCAACCTGATCTAGTTGAAGATGTCCCTGCTCACTGCAGGGAGTTTGGACTAGATGACCTCTAAAAGTCCCTTCCAACCTAAACCATTCTATGATTCTATGACTCGCTATATATATATATATCCTAGGCAATAAAAGTTTCAAAATTTCAAAAAAGACAACTGTTTACAACTACTGAAGTTTCAAAATAAAATACCAATAAAACTGGGGGTGTTTATTATGAAGTTTTCAAAGCCTTCAAATCCTGCAAAGCATGATCTTATGAAAACCTGTTTAAAGGTGGCAGCTTGGAAGTTATGCAACAAAGAAAAAGTACACATTATGCTTCCTTCTATGAACCTATGAATCCAAAAGGGCTTTAATAGGCTCATTAAAAAAAAAAAATCATAACTTGTTTTCTTGCAACATATCAGAACTTGCTGAAATCAGATAGATGCAAGAAAACCCAAAACTACCAGATGAAAAAGGAAAATAAAAAATATTATTTCAGCAATCTTAGCTACCTCTAGTTAATGTTGCCAGATAAGTTTATGTCTTGTTTTATGGAAGAAATGCTCTCTTTCTAATTCTTTAAGTATTTCACTGGTCTCCTTTGATCAATCAAGTTGTGAACAATTATGACACCAATGACTGAGGATACATGATAAAGGTCATATAGGTATAGCTTAAAAATGTATATTAAAAAAAGATATTTTGGGAGGGAGAAATATATGTGAATTGAAAGAGTGTTTCTAACTGGCAAAAGAACACCAAAATTCAGATATACTATTAATTTTAAATAACATTTTATGGAATTTTTAGTCTGATGAAAAATTCATTCAGATTTTCCCATTTCAGAAAATTCCTCTGTATTTCACTAAGTTCAAATACACCCTACTGGGAAAGGCATGCCGATGTTAGGTGCAGCTGGGTACCTTCAAACAGCACAGATTATGGTGGAATTCTCTTTAATCTTCCCTAGCTTTTCACAAAACTTGCAGGAAATAATTGACTTGGAAACCTCTTCTCCTCTTTGAAATTTGTCAAAATTGTCCAGATGATTAAAAATTTATTTCCATGGGACTAACACATAAACATTAGCCTGTGAGTACACAGGTACTCATATAACTACTTATGTATGAGGTAGGAAACTAGAAAGACAATGTAGTCTCAGGTCTGTATTCATATTAAAGGGCTGCATGTAATTCTGCCAATATCAGTGGACTCTAGAAAGTCTAGTCTACTGACAGCTAACGGAAAGTCTTCTTCCACCAAAGTGGTAGGGAGTTGTGTATTTAGGGAAGCTCTATTTCCTGTGTCGCATGTACTATGAGATTAGCAGACAGGTCTGATGCCTTTGTGGTAGCACACATTCTCTTCTGTAAGAGGTTTGCTTCCTCTAACTGTATCATATTATTTCCTTTGTATCCCCCAGTAGTGACTGCTTAAAGCTGAAATTCTAGTGATAAGTGTGGCTGGAAATAGTAGTGAACAATAGTCAAAGATTATTTTTACAATACCTGGAGATCCAAAATAGCCAAAGATAAGGAAGTAAGTTTTTCTGCTTTGCAGTTATCAAATAATTACTTTATGAAAGGTAATTTAATGTTATATAATATTTTTAATGTAGCTGTTAGGTAGAAAGACTTGTGGCATTCCCGAACAGGCAGACAGGCTATGCTGAACAGAAATGTAGCAGTGGAGAACAGATTCAAATAACAAATGTGAAAGTCATGAAACAGAGCTGAGATTTACATAAATGTATATATTAAATTTCAGAACACAATTAAAAGCAGAACAGTTAATATATGTGCTTTGAGTTCCAGCATTCTTTTTTCCAAAAGCAATTATAGAAAAAGCACAACAATTATGAACCTAGAGCATTATAGCATTCACAGACCGTACCTGTATTGCTGGGTTTATAACAATTTTCTGCCATTAACATTTCCCCTTTGCTGAAGCTCTCAGGATTTTGGTACTAAAGGTCTTGATCCTGCTGTAAGATGTATGCATATAGCTGCTAAACTTAGCAAATCTGCTCAAGACCTCTGGGTTTCCTTCAGTGAAAGTAATTATTATAACCCTGCCTAGAATTTTTGGTCTTCAAATATTTCAATTATGTAAGTCTTGGTCTTGTTCTAGATATCTTTCACTCAGCTGGGAAACAGATATTTTTGTAACACTGTCCTTTCTTTCTTTTCCTGTAGAGGTTCAGACAAAACCTTCATAGAAATAGTTTCTGATATTATCAACATTTTTTAAAAATAAACTCCTAATATCCATATGTATGTTTATAATGGATAACTTTAAATGTGTGTAAATAATAGACACAGAGCTTATTACTTAAACAGAGGTACCTGAAAACAACACTCTGGCTGATGAAGATTATCATAATTTGTCCCAGCAGTTCTAGGTAGGTAGAGAAGAGTTTCCTGAACCAGTAACTCTGGCTAATAATTTTACTTATGAGACTGTCTCTGATCCCTAATGTGCAAGTTGCAAGCAACTGCTGATAAAAATGTGTTTTATAAAATTACCTTACCTGAGAGCTATCTAGCAATATTCCCTATGGTAAAGACCAGGAGGATCCCATGAAGTGTCTTGCTTCTCCAGTGTTGGTCCCAGCTGTTGCTGAGGGGTCACTCACAGACGTTAGAGCCCCAACTCTTTACTCAGCATTTTTAGGGATGCTTTTCCCAAAGCCTACATTCAGGCTTCTGGTTCATCACGCTCCTAAAGTCTCTACAGAATAAGAATGCATATTCAGTACTTGCTACTTCAGCTGCAAGAAATTAATTTGTTTACACCCTTCCTTGCTCTCTCTCAGGTTTGTAGTAAGTCAGCCTCTCTTTCCTAGGCACTATTTGCTAAATTTTAAGTTTGCAGAACAATTGGCAAAGTTCAGGTTGCAAACCTAGAAACCTCCACACAGTCTGTTAAAACTGCACCTACCCAGGCAGCAGGGGAACAGGTCTTACGTGTGGCAGGTTGCCCTCCTCATGTAGTAGTTTCCACAGGCCACAGATAATTCTGCCTGTCGTCTCCCAAGAGGATGGCTTTGTAATGAGAAATCTGTAAGGAATCCTGCAGACAAATATGCTCTGCTGGGACTTTCTTTTCAGACAACCTTTTTCAAAAAATGAAGTCACATCAAATGGGGCATGCCTCCACAGCTCCATCAGACAAAACCATACTTCTGATGTGACACTGAGAACTGCTGTCTGTATTCTTGCTGCCAATACTATTTTAAAATGTGATGGAGTAGCTATCAGAATCTCTGTCTTTGCAGATAAGAATAGATGAGAGGGGTCTTGCTCCTCTATTTTTCTCATCTGATCCAAGATTTGTACTGGCATCTCTGAAAAGAAGCAGATTTTTCTGAACAGAAGCTAATTAATTTTTCCAATAGGCAAACAATTTTTGCTGTCATTCCCCGTGTATTTTGGGGTTTTAATAAAAAAAATTTTTTTTGCTTCTTTGCAAAGTTCTTTTTTCTTGTTTGCTTTTAAAGTTTTCATCTTTAAGAGGAAAGTTTCCCAACTTTGTCTCTAGAGGAAAGATAGGCATTAGAATTTTTTTATTACTGTGAGTTTGCACAAAACAGTTCTGCTCTAGGGTTATACAGGATCTGTGTTCAGCTCATCTGACAATGTAAGGACTACATCAGTTTTATAGGTGACACAGTCAGTGGGATGCTAGTCTAATTAATCCTGTAACAGCAAAGGTGTAAACTGCACAATTAGCTACTAGATGATTATGCAGCAAAAGGTAAATGCCAGGGGAACGTTTCTAGCGCGAAGTTAGATGCCAAGGGACTGTAAGCTCTGTAAGATTCAACAGCAGCTGAGCAGGATTTTGTGAATGAATGTGATGAGTGAGTGTCAGAATGAGGCACCTAAAGAAGTGCCTTAATCCCACTTCTAACCCTGACCCAAAGCCTCACTTTACTTGCTCTTTGATTATTTCCTTGATCTTCCCCATGAAAGTTTCCATTATTGGGTCCTCATTCCCTTCAGATCTGAAAGAGCCAAAAAACCAAATGCAGACAGAGCTGACACTGAGGAGGTGCAGAGGAGAAGAGGGGAGGAAGGAAGGGTGTTACCTTCCAGAACCATATGCAGTCATTTCTCCTTCTGCTGCTAATTGTACAAAGGAGGAAGTCTTTCCAGCTCTGCTTTAGGGCTAAGATAATCTGTGCTTGTCCGTTCTGAAAAAGGAGAGAGATGTTACATAGAAATATGCTCCTTTCAGGAGGTGTTTTGGTGGGAATAACTAATGGAGCACCTTTTCTTGCATTAGGAGCCTCCATCACACTGCAGCTTCCACTTTCAAAGGAGACAGCGGTTTACCAATGAGCATAGCTACAGTGGCACTGGAGTGAGATCCTCCACCTTAGGAACGTGCAGCTAGTCACATACTGAGAGGACCATCCAAATGTTTTTATAAGTTTCTGTAACTCAAACAAACTCAGTGAAAGAAAAACTGCTTGACTAACCTGATCTCCTCCTATGACAAGGTGATGTGCCTATTGGATGAGGGAAAGCCTGTGGGTGTTATACACCCAGACTCTAGTAAAAGCTTTGACACCATTTCCCATAGCACCCTCCTAGAGAAACTGGCTGCTCAGGTCTTGGACAGGTGTACTCTTCACTGTGTAAAATACTGGCTGGATGACTGGGCCCAAAGAGTTGTGGTGAATGGAGTTAAATGCAGTTGGTGGCCTGTTACAAGTGGTGTTCCCCAAGGCTCAGTTTTGGGGCCAGTTCTGTTTAATACCTTTATCAATGATCTGGATGAGGGGACTGAGTGCACACTCAGTAAGTTGGCAGATGACACCAAATTGGACGAGAATGTTGGTCTGCTTTAGTGTAGGAAGGCTCTGCAGAGGGACCTGGACAGGCTGGATTGATGGGACAAGGCCAATTGTATGAGGTTTAACAAGGCCAAGTGACGGGTCCTGCACTTGGGTCACAACAACCCCATGCAACACTACAGGCTTGGGGAAGGGTGGCTGGAGAGCTGCCCAGTGGAAAAGGGCCTGGGGGTGTTGGCTGGCAGCCGGCTGAACATGAGCCAGCAGTGTGCCCAGGTGGCCAAGAATGTCAACAGCATCCTGGCTTGTATTAGGAACAGTGTGGCCAGCAGGAGTAGGGAAGTGATCATGTCCCTGTACTCTGCATCTCAAAAACTGGTCAGTTCTGGGCCCCTCACTACAAGAAGGACATTGATTTGCTGCAGCTTGTCCAGAGCAGGGCAATGAAGTTGGTGAAGGGTCCGGAAAACAGGTCATATGAGGAGTGCATATGCTTAGTCTGGAGGAGAGGAGGCTGAGGGGAGACCTTATCGCGCTCTACAACTACCTGAAAGGAGGTTGTAGCAAGGTGAGGGTCGGTCTCTTCTCTTATATAGCAAGTCACAGGACAAGAGGAAATGGCCTCAAGCTATGCCAGGGTAGGTTTAGACTGGATATTAGGAAAAATTTCCTCCCTGAAAGGGTTGTCAGGGATTGGAAGAGGCTTCCCAGGGAAGTGGCTGAGTCATCATCCCTCGAGGTATTTAAAAGACGTTTGGATGATGTGGTGCTTAGGGACATGGTTTTGTAGTGGACTTGGCAATGCTGGGTGAATGATTAAACTTGATGATTTTAAACCCCTTTTCCAACCTAAATGATTCTATGATTCTAAGTTTCACACTATTTTAACAGTATAAAATATTTATTTTTCAGTTTAGTGTAAGGTTTTAGCTCTCAGAAGAGTTTGAATTAAATCAATCTCATTCGTTGTGTGCCTGTGAGTGTGAGAGAGATATTGAGAAAGAACTTTAATAATTTTAACTCAGGGTTTAATTTTTAATGCACTCATCTGAGGGGGGAAAAAAAAAACATATTGACACCACATGTTGCAGGTAACACTGAAAAAACAGATTCTGAGAAAAAAAAAACTTAAATTTTCTCAAAGTTTTCTCCTTCCCAGTTCATGAAAAATTATAAAGAAAATTCAGTTTGGTAGCTGAACAGTGAGTTTCATGCTTCTCAGTGATGGGCAAGGATTATTACCTAGATTTCTGAGGCTATGGCTATACAGCTAAGTCAAACAGTGCCCTGCTCAGGCACTGGAACTTGTTTGCATACACTACTGTCGTGGTTTAGCCGGCAGCTCAGCCCCACGCAGCCGCTCGCTCACTCCCCCACCAGTAGATGGAGGAGAGAATCAGAAGGGTAACGCTCGTGGGTTGGGATAAGAACAGTTTAATAATTAAAATTAAAAGAAACAACACCAGAAATGCAATGTAAAGGAGAACAACGAGAGGCGCAAAGCCCCGGGGGAGGGGGGAAGGGAGGGGAGCAGGGGAACGAACCGCCAAAACAAACCGCACGCACCGCGGCCGCCAATATACCGGTCACGGTGTCACGTGGTATGGGATGAACCTGCCATTGGCCAGTCAGGGTCAGCCGCCCCCGCCATGGCCCCGCCCCCCCCAGCCCCCCCCCAGCCACGGCAGAGCGCGGGAAGCTGGAAAGGCAGCCGACCCCCACAGTGAGGAGAATTAACCCCTTCTCAGCCAAAACCAGCACAACTACTTAATTAGTAGAAAGGTGCCTGGTGCCTGGGCCTCTGGCTTGGCCCCATGGCAACACTTACAAACCACTCCTCAGAGTTAGTAGGAGCCAGAGACCACTCCCAGTGTCACAGCCCTGCAAGCAGCCATCCTGTTTTGGAAAGTGAGAGAGTTTAAAAGTATGGAAGAGTCCGGACCACCCTTTTTGGCCCAGCTGGACACCACTGCATTTGTATGTGTAGATATGGGCTGAGGTTCCAGGTTTCCATTGTGGCAATTCTTTCCTTTCAGTTCACCTCTTGAGAATTCGTTTTATGTCAAACACTAAAAAGATGTTATCATTTATCATTGAAAGAGACAGAAGGAAAACCCCAACAAATGCATCATTGGACCAAAAGGAAAATACATGATATGCAACCCTGAGCCATGTAAGACGTGTAAAGAGATTGACCCCTGATCCATGGCTGCAGTACTTATTATCAAAGGGGATCTTTGGAGCCTTTATGTGCATGCTGCTTGGGGGATATGGCATCAGCTCTTTTCCTGTATCTCAAAAATCCACAGATTTTGGGACACTTTTCCCTCATGGATCCCCTGGTGGAAGCTATAGCTGCAATTCCACCTTTAAAAGTAAATTAAGATCTAAATCTTAAATCAAAAGAAAACTTTTAAAGTTACAAAAAATGGTCTCAGATGGCACTAGGCACCTATGTTTAAGCAACAGAACTGAGTTTCCATTAAAAGATTCGATTCACCTGAATGTATTTGCATATAAATTGTGGGACTGAGGCTGTGCTTACATAGTCACTTTAATCTAAGACAGTGCTTTTCTGCAACTTTAAAGTGAGCAGTGCCAGCTCCCAGAAATGCTCGTACTGGTGCTAAGTTTTTGCAATCACAGTGGGAGCCAAATCAGGGAATATAATTGGATGAAACCTAATTTAGTTTTAAAAAAAATAATCCATATCTATATCCATATCCAGTTTTATAACCAGTTGCTTACCAACTCCCACTCCCATGACACCAAAAAGGATATGGAAATAAGCAGAGACAACGGAGTAAGGTGGGACCATACTTTTGACAACAACCTAAATTTATGTTTATTTAAAATGACTGAATAATCATGTCTTTTTATAAATCAGTCATCAAGATTCCCTCTGTAATCAAGGGTAAAGAGAAGACAGTTCCAGAGGGTGATTCATCCCCTTTATTTTAGGAGAGAATGAATCACCCTCTGGAGTTGCCTGCCTTTTTCCACTTATTATGGATGGACAAAGCCTGATTTAGACTACTTACTTTTTGATAACTAGAGAGAGTGTATCCTATCCTTGGTAGCCATGAAAAATGGACAGGAGGGGACATTTAAAGGATAGATAGTATTTAAAAAAAAATATTTATGAGTGTCTTATTTACTGATGTTTAATGCCAACATTTGGAGAAGTGAATGTTTGAAGTGAATGTTTAAAGTGAAAAGGAAATTTTTTTGTATGACACAAAAGTATTTATTTAGCACTTAATTGGAAAACAAATGAGAGTAATATTTTGCCCCAGAAGACATGGTGTATTTTAGCTTATAGTGTAAACTGTACACTCAGGAACATACAAATCTTGCTAAGTTTTATACCTAAGGATAGGAAATGCATCAGAAAAGAAAGAGTAATGTTTTATAGCAAATGAGAAAACAGTCTTTAAAATGGAAAAATGAGTTAAATTCTAGACTAAATAGATTTGAAGTTGTATGACTTGCATGATTTTCCCAGGATTGAATGTATTGTTATGTCAGAAAATGCTAATCACTATTATCAATCATAAGGTCAATCACAGACCTCATTAAAAATGACAAGCATGGGATTCACAATTCATTTAGGCAAGGTGGAGAGGAAATTTAAAATGTTTTGCCTGGGAGCAGCTGAGGTAGTGCAAGTTAATGCCTTCTTAGTCTCTTAACCCATGCTGGGTTCTACAGTCCAGAATGGTGGTGAGCACAAATGCTAGACAGCTGACTGATTAGCTGTAACAACACAATATCTCATGAAACAGCAGGCTACAGTTTAAAGCCTTAAAACAAGGCATACTTCATATGCTGGTTGTCAGCTGGAAACTCCTGAAGAGGAAATAGATGTCCAGGCTTTTTTACAAGGTCCTGGCTATACTAGTTAATTTTTTTCCCCAGCTATGGGCTGATCTCAAGTCTCTACAGATTTTATATCTTACATATCTGCTTGTTTGACTTTTGCTTGGAATGACAGGACATCTGCCAAATTATTGCATTGGACCTGGTCTCCCCTGGGACTCTTAAGCTATACTGTGCCTGTAAATAAAACTGGTCAGACACTGTTTTTTGACACAAGTGACATCCATCCAGCAAGCTCTCTAAGCTGCGTCCAAACTACCAGTTAGGAATGGTGTCTGTTCCCTATCATCCCATAACCAGGCACAAGGTGTCATCTGCCTAAAATGCAATTTGGCCTAAGCCAGAGCTATGCCAGAGACTGTGCTAACACTTCAACATTATGGACAATGGCTCATGCTCATACCCTGAACCTTCAGAATACCAGTAAGCTAGTAACTCACTTACTAATACAGACTTAGGGATCACGTATCTTCCAGTATGAACATCTTCCGATGACTATCCCATTTATGTTTGCTGCACCTCTGACCATGTCCTCATTGGATTACCATCTCCACCAGTTGCAGCATGGAAACCAGTTACTCATTTCAGGATAGCCCCACTCCGCTGTAGCTGACGACCACATGACGGTTTTAATTCTCAGTACATGAGACTTCTGCATGTGTGTTAGATCTGTCAGTTGCAGAAAAATAAACAGAAAACCAAAAGCCAGAAAGAATGGGAGAAAAGCAGCTGTGTGATTTTCAGAGACAGAGAATACCTGGGGGGCATGGGGTGAGAAGGAAGAAAGAAGTGACCAGACTGTGGACAAAGAAAATGCTGTACTTTGCCACCAAAGTGTGGAGGGAAAGAACATCACTATCCATTCTCCATAAAAGAACAGAAATGACCCCCCAAAAAATATGTGACTCATGTCACCTTTTTCTCTGCTAATGGGAACAAGCCAAGAAGGGCCCAAGCATTTCCTGATTGCTAGAACTGAAGGACCAATGCCGTCATGCAAAACAGAAACCTTGGAGCTTTTTTAATAAAATAGTCAGTGTAACTCAATGTACATAAATGTTTGAAAGCAGTTTTTACCAACAGCTAGTCACAGACTTCTGGACTATATTTATACATGTTTGTCTTTTTTTGTGCGAGACTGAAATACAGTAGGGCCTCTCTTGTTAATATGGTTATAAAAAACTGCAGTTGTTATATCAGCAGCATTGAAACAGGACCCCTGGCTGAGAATGGTAAGACTGTAAATGTCCACTCGCAGAGGGTTCAAAATACCAAGCTTATCAGCAAATAGGTGCAATGTTGTTAAAATTGCTTGATTCGTCCTTGAAGTACAAACAAGGACATAAAGTGGCTCGGAGCATAGATTTTCCCCTAATAGAAACTAGTCTATTAAAACACACATTTTCCATAGATATTTGGAAAGTGTTTAAAGAGTATTTAAAGATCAAAGTGACTCAGGTATCAACATGAAAATTTTGTAGTTTAACAGAAAATAGGGAACTATGAAAATTATGAAGTACTTCAGAGACAAAACAGCCCATTTAATAAAATTGTCACAGAAGTAGTGCACTATATACTTTACCCTCAGTAAAAAATATTTTTAATAATTACATCTTTTTGTACTTTCCCAGTAGAGTGTCTTTTCTCCCCCTAGGCTTAAAACATACATTAATCTTCTTAATATGTAGCTTTCCATAGAATCATTGACATTTTTACTTATTGAGCAGATAAAGTTAACTAACAGTCAACACTATCATTTTTCTTGCAGACAAGCTGAGAATGACAAACTAGTGTCATCTTTCTTAATTACTGTTTTACCAGGGTAGAGTTTAATGCCAAATGACATTTATGGATTAATGCTGTGTAATCTGAATATCCTGATGGAAATGACTTCAGAAAACAGACAGGCTGAAAGCAAAGTTCAGGGAAAGTGATATTACCCAGGGACTATCTTGGGCTTTTGAAACACACTCCACAAGCACTAAAATGTAGTTTCTAAAGAGTCTGTAAGTTTCAGTTTCCTTGCATCACTCTGTAAAATTTTTTCTGGTATGTGATGTTAACTGGGACAAACCCAGCTAAGACACTTCAAAGAACACTCCACACTTATCTTTTCAAGTGGGCTCAACAGTCTGACTGCATACTATGATCCATTATGGCAGTACAAGTCACATAATTATCCTCCAGACAACATGTCATGCAGGTTACATCATGCAACCCAGTACACAGCACAAGAGATAAGAGTTCAGAGAAAAGTCCCAAGCCTCTGTTCCATCCAAAAGAAACTCTGCAGTCATAAAGCAGAGATTTAAAAAAGGTTCCCTGAATGCATACTTTGATAGATGCATTCTGCAGAAGGAGAACTTCCTCTTTAGAATGCACCTCATGCGGCACCCCATTGTATTAATCTTTGCATTACCTTCGCGGACCAACTGTGACAAGTCTCAAAACGTATCTGTGTCATGAAAGATGTCATTTTATTTCCATTAAGTTGAATTAATCCACCTGTTCTTTCCTGCTGAGATTTATACAAGGTAGTATAAGGAAAAACTCTGGCTACTTTAGACCTGCAGAGTAGAATAGAATGAGCTTTGCTGTTACAGAGAGATTGCAATACTGAAAGTATCCCAAAATATTTTACAGTATAAAAGAGATGGACTCATTCCTAAAATGTAATATCTATTTCAGATTTCCTATAGTCAGTATCTTGGATGCCTATCCTACTTAACATTAGTTTGCAGAACTTAGCTTGGACAGGGATTTACATTTCAAGAAATATCAAGTCTTAAAAAGCAGAAAATAGCTTTAAGAGCTGTATTTTGGCCTCACTTCCAGATAACTTACATTGCAGATGAGGAATAGAAACATGGAGGGAAAAACTGCTATAGCGGTTACACAGTAAATGGGAACCTTTTGGCACTGGAATTTGCTTTTCTGGGAAGAAAAAAAAAAAAGGAAAAAACCCACAGCAAAAACCCAACCAAACAAAAACAATCCCAACCTGGCCAGAAATATGTACTTCTCTTCTGTACATTTTTCAAACTGTAAAAGTTCATACGCTGTGTTTCTCCCAGACAAATGTTAGAAGTAATTGCATCATAAATCCCTGATACATTATTCCACAAGATCTTAGAGTGTGGTTCAAATCAAATTATTAATACAAATATTTTTTTTTCTCCGGTACTCTGTTTAGAATATCTATATCTATATTCTGTCTGGTCAGCCTACGTGACAGCTGTCAAACATCTGCAGGTCAATTTTAAAAATATTGGTAAATTTTAGATGTATCCAGTATCATGCTCAGTTTCCCTCCCTTGTACCTTCCTTTTCCTGTGACTGACTTCATTTGATCAGCTTATGGGACATCTTTGTCTGTTGATTTGCTTTTACCTTTCTTGCCTAATTTTCCCATCCTTATGGGTTTGGCTGGCTTTGTACTTTGGGGGACAATTTTTTTGCCATGGTTTTCATAACTTGTTGATTGAATTTAATCTTCAGTGTTGTACTAGGTTTATATGGCAAGGTTTTGGTAGCAGGGGGCTGCAGGGGTGGATTCTGTTAAAGGATGCCAGAAAGCTGCCCCATGTTGGACTCAGCTGTCTCCAAGACAGACCCACCGTTGGCCAGAGCTGAGCCAATCAGCAACATTGGTAGCACTTACGTGATAACATATTGAAGAAGGATGAAAAAAGCTGCACAACAGCTGCACCTGGGAGAAGGGAGTGAGAATATGTGAGATATAAAGCCCTGCAGACACCAAGGTCAGTGAAGAAAGAAGGGGAGGAGGTACTCCAGGCACCGGAGCAGAGATTCCCCTGCAGCCCATGGTGAAGACCATGGTGAGGCAGGCTGTGCCCCTGCTGCCCAGGGAGGTTAACAGTGGAGCAGATACCCACCTGCAGCCCTCAGAGGGCCCCACGCTGGAACCGGTGGATGCACCTGAAGGAGGCTGTGACCCGCAGGTCCGGGCAGGACCTGTAGACCCATGGAGAGCGGAGCCCACGCTGCAGCAGGTTTTCTGGCGGGACTTGTGACCCCATAAGGGGACCCACGCTGGAGCAGTCTGTTCCTGAAGAACTGCACCCCATAGAAGGGACCCACACTGGAGCAGTTTGTGAAGAACTGCCACCTATGGGAAGGACACATTTTGGAGAAGTTTGTGAAGGACTGTGTCCCACAGGATGGACCCCACAATGAACCAGGGGAAGAACATGAGGAGGAAGGAGTGGCACAGATAATATGTGGTAAACTGACCACAACCCCCGTTCCCCATCCTCCTGTGCCACTCACAGGGAGGAGGTAAAGAAGTCAGGAGTGAAGTTGAGCCCAGCAAGAAGGGAAGGGTGGGGGGTGGGGGAGTTTTGTGGGTTTTTTTAAATTTTTCTTATTTCTCATTATCCTGCTCTGTATAATTGGTAATAAATTAAAATAATTTCCCCATGTTGAGTCTGGTTTGACCATGATGATAATTGCTGTGTGATCTCCTTGTCCTTATCTGTCGTGGTTTAACCCCAGCCAGCAACTAAGAACCACACAGCTGCTCGTTCACTCCCCCCACCCAGTGGGATGGGGGAGAGGATCAGAAAGGCAAAAGTAAGAAAACTCATGGGTTGAGATAAGAACAGTATAATAATTTAAATAATTTAAATAAGCATAAACATAAAAATAAAAAATAAGAAAAATAAAAATAATGTAATGAAAAGGAAAACAAAGAGAGAGAGAAGTGAAATACAGGGGGAAAAAAACCCACAAAACCAACTAATGCAACCACTCACCACCCGCCAACTGACACCACCAGTCCCTGAGCCACGGTCGCTGCCCCCGCAGCCAACTACCCCCCGTTAATATACCAGGCATGACGTCATATGATATGGAATATCCCTTTGGCCAGTTTGGATCAGGTCTCTTGGCTGTGCCCCTTCCCCTCCCGGCTTCTTGTGCATCTGGCAGAGCATGGGAAGCTGGAAAAGTCATTGACTAGTACAAGCACTACTTTTCAACAACCAAAACATCAGTGTGTTATCAACATTATTCTCATATTAAATCCAAAACACAGCACTATACCAGCTACTAGGAAGAAAATTAAATTTATTCCAGCTGAAGCCAGGATAATATCCACACCTATTTTATGCCATTTATGTCATGTCCAGGTCCTGCCTTTTCGCATACATTCCAATTAATCACCACCACTTTCCCTGTCTTTTGAGATAGAGAGATATATATATGTATATACACAGATACCATTCCCTTAGTCTATGGACCATCCATCTAAAATGTCCGTTAAGTTCATTTTATCCATGCTTTTGGGCTCCATCTCTCCTAACAGTCTTTCAGGGCCAGAGAGATGGTGTGTGGTGTTGGATTGTTGCATGCTGAAGTCAGTTCTGGTTCCATCACCACTGCATTTTTCTCAGTTTAGTCAAAGTTCATACTTCATTAATCTGGGAGATTCTTACTGTGATACCATTGATATGGCATATAGCAACGACCAAAGTGATAACATATAGTATTATATAGAACCACAGAGTCATAGAATCATTAAGGTTGGAAAGGACCTCTAGTAACATCAACTCCAAACATCAACCCAACACTACCATGTCTCCTAAAGCATGACCCAAAGTGCCACATCTACAGGTTTTTTGAACACCTCCAGGGATGGTGACTCACCACCTCTCTGGGCAGCCTCTTCCAATGCCTGACCACTCCTTCAGTGAAGAAATTTTTCCTATTACCCAATCTAAACCTCCCCTGATGCAGCTTGAGGCTGTTTCCTCTCATTTTATTGCTAGTAACTTGTGAGAAGATACCAAGACCCACCTTGCACCAACCTCCTTTCAGGTAGTTGTAGAGAGCAATTAACATCATACCATTCAGTTCATAGGCTATTTTCAGCCAAAATCAAATCCCCTTGAGGTACACATCTGATTTCTCCATCCTCCCGCATCACCCACCAAGTACACCCAGGTCCTCAAGCAAAAGCAATTCAACAAATGGGTTTGCCTTTGCTGGAGGCAGGAATAACCCATAGTTCCAAAACACTCTCCTAGGAATTTGCCCATACTACCCAACATACCCTCCCATTCATAACTATCGAGCCTTGGGGCAGATCTATGGATGATATTCTTAAATTGCTTATTAACCCTATACAAAACCAAAACAATATTCCCAAGAAATACCAACAGATGTATCTTAACTACCCAAAAATGTTCAAGATACTAAGAAGTTGTTGTAACGAAGGAGGAAACATCATAGAAGACAGTAGTGAAGAAGCCATTCTGTGTTTCCTCCGTAAAAAACCTCTCAGCAGAAGAGGTATATTTGCTAATTGTCTCCATGAGGTGGTACCCAAAGTAGAGTAACAGCTTCATTACAAACCCCAAAATTATCTCGACCCACAATCTTTTCATTGTATTTTCCTTGCCCTGTCCTGTCGAGGAGGTGGAGTGATAGAGCAGCTTGGTGGGCATCTGGCAGGTAGCCAAGGACAACCCACCACAAACGTTGATATTTCTTCATCTTGATTTAACTAGCAATCAAAAACCACTCCCATCTGAATGCATCCCTGGAAATGTTGTATGTTTTCTATTACTGAGCTTCAAACTTTCATATGTTTCTGGACTCAGAGACTACATAATGCTTTATGAATGGAAGGAACATATATGGACCCTTGGTTAAGAATTATTCAGGCAATTCACAGAATCACAGAATGGTTGAGGTTGGAAGGTGCCTCTGCTCCAGCAGGGCCACCTACAGCCAGTTGCCCAGGACCATGCGCTGACAGTTTTTGATTATCTCTTAGGATATCTCCAACCTCCCTGAGCAAATTCATTTTATTTAAAATATAAGAAATTTTTAAAACATAGATTTGAACCGTAAAATCAGCCCAATTTTATCTTAATTATTTGCAAAACAGAAGGCCACTGTTAGGGCAATTCCCTGTCTAGTAGCTAACGCATGTGGACACAGAATCAGCACTTTCACCACTTTCAGCAAGCCCAGAGCAGAAAGTACTAACACCTAAGAAACACACGGGTTCCCAAACTACCTTGCCTCTCCCAGTGCTATGACTCATTTCTAGGGTGTCTGTCTACTTAAGAGGGAAAGAATGACAACCCCTTAAGTTTTTTTTCATTTCAGTTTCTTCCTGCTGTGTCTTAATCAAAAGACAAGACTGCAATTGCATGAGGGTTCCTCACTGGTTTGATGTTATTCAGACCGCAAAATGCAACTCTCCTGAATGACATTACTGTACATTTCCATTACTGTAAAATCTACTGGAGAAATGCTGCCAAGGACTGGAACAGTGCTAGGGTGGGACAATACTTACGTTTTTAATTCTTCATTAGAAGAAACCTTTACACACAGTATGAAATAGATATCCTAGAATTAATTAGTTCTGTATCCAGCCTGTTTGCCTTTCACACACAGCATAAAATACACATTTCAGAACTGATGAGCTCTGCACATCTCCACCAGGAAAGGCAGAGAACTGATCTTCCTTGCAGTGCAGAAGAGAAAAGGAAAGCATGCTGGTGCTTTGTATAGGATGAAATAAGGAAGGATAATTCCAGAATTAGGGAACCGAGTGTTAGATTAGGGCATTAGCTTGGAAAGCTGAATAACAGGATTCAGTTTCCTGCTAAACAGGTGACTTCAGATTACCTGGGTGAACACTGGCAAGTCATTTAGTCATACACAACTTCTGTGCTCTGTCAGTAAATTTATGATAAGAGTATTCTCACACTATGAGAATACATACATTAAAAGTTTTCAGGTACTGGCTATTCAATGATAAAGGATATGAACTGGAGAAATATGATCAATGCACACCCACACTTGGCACAGCAGAATGTGCTGCTGTGTGGGTTTTCCTCCTTTGGGTTCTAAAATGGGGCTGATTTAGAGCTCAACTGGACTTTAAACAAACTTGATTTCTTATGCCTTTTTTAGTCTAAAATTTGTATTTTACTTCCCTGAGGATTCTGATATATCAAGGTTTATTTGGGATCAAAACTAGAAACCAACACTTTTCACTGAAGGAAAAGTTTGGAAAGAATGTACTTATTGTTTTAATTAAAACAAAATATTTTAAACCTCACTGAATTTAAGCGTTCCCTCCCCACTCTTTATTCTGTAGTTATTTATTAACTTTGTTCTATTGGAGCATCCCAGCTTCCCAGCTGTTGTGCTACATTTAATATTTCACAGAATCACAGAATCACAGGTTGGAAGGGACCTCAGGGATCATCTAGTCCAACCTTTCTAGGAAGAGCAGAGTCTAAACAAGATGGCCCAGCACCCTGTCCAGACGACTCTTGAAGGTGGCCAACGTGGCCGAGTCAACCACTTCCCTGGGGAGATTATTCCAATGGTTGACTGCCCTCACTGTGAAAAATTTTCCTCTTGTGTCCAATCAGAATCTCCCCAAGAGCAATGTGTGACTATTCCCCCTTGTCCTCTCCATGTGACTCCTTGTAAAAAGGGAATCTCCATCTTCTTTGTAACTACCCCTTAAGTACATGGTGATGAGATGCCCTCTGAGCCTCCTTTTCTCAAGGCTGAATGAACCCAGCTCTCCCAGCCTAGCCTCGTATGGCAGGCTTCCCAGTCCTTTGATCATCTTGGTGGCCCTTCTCTCGACTCCTTCCAGCCTGTCCACATCCTTTTTGTATAGAGGGGACCAGAACTGTGCACAGTACTCCGGGTGTGACCTGACAAGCGCTGAGTAGAGTGGGATGATGACTTCTTTATCCCTGCTGGTGATGCCCTTTGTGATGCAACCCAGCATCCTGTTGGCCTTCTTGGCCACAGCAGCACACTGTTTGCTCATGTTGAGCTTCCTGTCCACCAGGACCCCCAGCTCCCTTTCCACAGAGCTGCTCTCCCGCCAGGTGCATCCCAGTCTGTTCTGCACTCCTGGATTATGTTTTCCCAGGTGCATGATCTTACACTTCTTGTTGTTGAACTTCATAAGGTTCTTGCTGGCCCACTCTTCCAGCCCATCCAGATCTCCCTGCAGAGCAGTTCTCCCTTCGGGAGTGTCTACTTCCCCACTCAACTTAGTGTCATCAGCAAACTTTATCAGGCTACACTTGATGCCGTTATCCAGATCACTTATGAAGATGTTGAATAACATTTGGCCCCATAGTGATCCCTGGGGGACCACACCAGTGACAGGTTGCCAGTTTGAGAAAGAACTATTTACCACCACCCTTTGGGTGCAGCCTGTCAGCCAGTTCCCCACCCACTGCACAGTCACTTCAGTATTTGTTTTACTAGTCATGCTAGTTTATTCACATAAACTAGCTAGTTTCACATAAACTAGCTAGTTTATTCACATTTTTCACATTATATGCATAGCAAAGGGAAGGGCAAAGAGATTCTTGCATTCCCTGCATATCTCCTTTTCATCCCTCTTTCTTTCTGTGATTCCCTCGAAATCACAGTTTACCAGGCAGGGCAGTCTAGCATTGGAAATGTTTAGTAATATACTCTTTTTATCTCTTCCCTCTCAGCTAGAGAATCTTTGTAAAATCTTGTATTTATTGTTTTTTTTACACTGCTTATCACCATAACAATTGATGTTCACACAGTATTAGTGAATTTTGAGACACAACGTTCCTGCAGGACACTAAAGCGGTATCACAATTTTGCAGACTGGCACTGGGAACAGTAAGGAGAAAAAGAAAGGTAGAAATTCTAATAAAGTATGACATTTCTATAGAAAATCAGCACTGATATTCAGCTGAAATTGGTCTAGTAACTCCTTTTTGTGTTTGGGTTTTTTTTTTTCAGGGAGAATAAGTGGCTTGCTGGAAGTATGACAATATCAGTGGCATGGTTAAGAACAGACTGCAAGTTCTCTTAGCTAATGCCTTCCCTACATCTTTTTTTTCTTTGAAGTCTACTTTTTAAACTAAGTTAACAACTAGTTTTCTAGTTCCATTTGTTGCTTTTGGAAGCCTCAATTAAATTACCAGTGTTGGGTGCTTCGTTTTATTTTATTCATTTGTAATGTGCAATCATGGCATAGCACTGAAAGTGGGGAAAGCAATTTTCCTCCAATGCTACTTGTCATAATTAAATCTGTACTATTAAAATGGACGAGAGCCTGTCCTCTGGCCCTGAGGAAAAATTGCACAGTACAGTTCAGATCATACCCATTGGTTAAATGGGTTATTATTTTAACCCATTGGTTAAAATCTCTTCCTTCCTCCAAATGAACAGTACCGTCCACAGTGACTATTTGAGACAAGTTCTACTGCCTGTGCCCTAAAGAGTGTGTAGTTGTTCACAGAAGGCAGAAGAGGCTCAAGCAGCAGGATCCACACCAGGGCACAACTCCCGGTAACAAGGACACTCTTACTGGTGGGAGACTTGAGTGCAAGATGCTGCTGTAAATTCAGAACACCACAGGTCTTTGCCTTATGCGTTGAATGTCCTCATCTCAGGCCACTTGCTATACTGAGATATCTTTTCATATGCAAGACTCCAGATTTTTATTGTACAAGTGTGGAGGGAAGGATCTAGGAACATCTGCCACATCTCACCCAAAGGTAGGATGGTTGGGGAATACGCTGCTCAGGAATGCTCCACAACTCAATCTCCAAGCAGTTTGGCCTTTAGACTTATTCAAGTGTCCACAAAATACAGAAGTATATTCAAACGGGATTTTATAGTCTCAATGGTAGCAAAATGATAGGATTGAATATCAAAATTAGTACTGACAAGTCTAGGTCCCTCTTACAAGACTCTCTATACTGTGAAATAGGAGTTTTATTGGTTGAAATAGCCATGTGTTGAATAAGAACAATATTTTCTAGGAATATTGTGAGAAAATATATGTATAAGACTCGGTACTACTATGGTGACAGGGATTGAGAAGTACATTGAACAGACATCGAAATAAAAACAGTAAATCATGTAATGAGAAAAGTATGAGGTATCTGAATACCTGCGCTCAGTGTGTTCACTCTTTACCTGTATATTTTCTGTCATGTTTTCTGGACTGGCTTTTTTTACGATTTTTTGAGGGGAAGAAAAGGTCAAGTATCTCTGAATAAAAGGACAGAAGATAGCTTAACAAAAATACATAACACAGTTATCCAGGATAAAATTCAATACACATGTAGAAAATGTACAGTAGTAAGATAATTTTATAACACCTTCATTTAGTATGATGTGACAACACTGCTGTGAATAGATTTCCATGAAGAAGTAACAAAAATCGAATATGCTTTATAGTGGGTTACCTATATTGGATATTCCTATTAGGGTAAAAAAAAAGAAGGAGGGAAATGAAAAATAACTTGCTAGTCTAAGGGACATAAACTTGTTGGACTAAGGGACTAAAAGCTATAAGGTTATTCGTGGTTGTGAGATCCATGCTGAAACATGTTAACACTAAATGGAATATAAAAAAGGTGGGGTAATAGAAATGGAAGAAGAGCTTTTAGCTTTTTAAAACTATTCCGCTTACCTTCATGCTGTGTAACTACTGAAAGATCCACAAAGGAAACAAGAAGGTCAAAATATCTTCTTTCTTTGAGAGATTAAAAAAGTAATAATTTGGAATTTCCTCTTTAAACGGCTTTGAGTTGGCAATGTTTTGTTTATAATAGAGATTTTTGTGACAAATATGCACAAGTTTTAACATATTATTTTGACTCAAACGTTAAAAACCCTTAATCTCCTAAAATGATTGAAATTAATATCAAATTACTAAAATTTACTGGTGCCTCCTATGTAGTATATAGCTGTGCTTGTACAAGAAGAAATCCTGAATTGTGACAAACATATTATCCTGACAAGGCAGATGATTCCCAATTTACAGATGAGATATTTGATTCCAATTTAAAGCTGCCCTTGAATGAAGAGTAAGCATGAATGACAGCATTTGCTGGGATATTGGTACTATGACCACAGTAGGGACAAGACCATGATCAACCATGATTTTATCTGGATTGCCTAACAAAATTTCCTTTCAGTGGACACCAGCAGCATGTGGGAGAGAGGCATGGGATAGAGGAGGCTGCACGAGAGGGATGGAAATACATAAATCTTTTCCCAGTTTTTACCCAGAACATAATCAGTGCACACATGCAGGTACTGAGCCTGAGAAACACTGCTGCTCCTGCTGCCATAACCAGAGTGACTTGTGCAAGGTCCTGAAGAAAGTCAGTGTCAGAACTTGCATCATGACTGCAAGCTCGAGACTATGGTCCTTGCCTTGGATGTGAAGGCCTTTCAAATTATTTAAATACTGACCACTCACTAAATTATGAAGAGCTAAATAGACTGCAGTCAGTAAGAAGGATGAGCTTTCTCTTTTGTGATTCTTACTCTGTGGAGATGAGCACATGGATTAAATTGTATTCTTGCAAGCAATACATCTTTAATCAAGGCAATTAGTCCAAAAAGTAGAACCAGCAAATTAATTAAAAACATTGAATAGTAATTTGATTTAAGATTTATTTTCAACCATGGGAATCAGAACTATTATAAAACTTCTAAAATTAAAAAACTGTGTCAAAGAATCAGTCTGGATAAAAAAATTACCAGGAAAGGCATACTAAAAATTATGCAAAATCTGAGGTATTTGACCACTGTGTCAACCTCTGATCTGTGTCCAGGCTAGGAATTGCTGCTGGCATGCTAAAGTTAGATAGTGATTTTTTTTTCATGACATTCCTGTTCTGATACAGCCTACAATGGATATACTATTATTCTGGGAGAAGAGTAATATTATTGTCTTCCCAGGGACGAGTGTAACACTGCCAAAATATTCTTTACCTTATATGAGCTTCATTTACACTGAGACCACAGAACATTTTTGCAGTCATTGAAGACAAGAGCTGGAGGATAAAAGATGGGAGAAAATTATTAGTGTGTGTATGAAGTTGTCAGTGTGCATGACATGGATAGAAAGTAGGGATTTCTTTTTTAACCATATAAAGATAATAACCTGTTATTAAAATTACGGCTAATCCACATGTTGTTAAATAATCTATAATGTATTGGCACATACATTTTTATAAATTTTTAATATTAAGGGCCCGGCTCAGTTGCACACACATAGTTATATAGAACCATTTATTTACTTAGGATACCTGGGCTACTGGATATCCAGCTGGAGGTGACAGATACAGTTCACAATGCTGGGAAGATCTCCCTATTTCTCTGCATTTAAGTAAACAAGCATGATATCTCAGAGCATCCCAAACAATGCTAGATGCCTACATGTGAACAAGTGCATCAAGCCTCCTTCTGATAACTCACTCACTCTCCCTTCCCCACTGACTGTATTAGCTGGAGACCTGGTATAATTTCAGATAATGTGGGCTGTCCCTCTTGACCTCAGTAGAAAATCAATACGCCTGAGTAACTCTTATAACACCTGTGTCATATCTGGAAGCCCCATGTGTTTGTTTAGATACCCTGCAATATCTTAACTGACAGTAGGCATCTGTGCTTTGGAAACTGCATCTTCTCTCGGCTTTGGTTGGCTGAACAGCTTTCTAGGATCCATTGGGTATATTGGCTACGTCTCCCCAACCTAACCTGGGAATTTAGACACTCATCATACATGTAAGCACTCACATACATGTGCCTAAATTTAGCTATTTTAAATTTAATATGAATTCCAGCATAATAGTTGAACAAGTTGCTTCCAAAAGTCCCAGACTGGGGCATGTCTTCCACATCCATACTGCAAGCCCTAGGAGCATTTTAGAGGAACAGAAAATGGGCATGATATCCCATAAACTCCCATAAGAAACCCAGTAATCTTCATTCTTTTAACATATGATATTTTCTCTATGTGATCTTTATCAAATATTCCCTGTATACTCTCCCGCTACCCCCTTCAAATAAATGCATATTAAACTGTTTTCATTGTTGCTTTCCAGCACATATAAGCACAAGCTGAGAACAAGGGAAAATTAAGCTCATTACTATACATGTGGTTCTTTCAGTGCATGTCTGCATCAGAGTCTGTCAGTCAAAAATCAGGCTAGTCAGCGCTCATTCACCTGGCACACCCAACAGCCACAAGAACAAGATATTCATTACTTCCCTAAAGAATCCACTGTCAAGGATTACCGAAATGTTCTGTGGACATCTCTTCCTGCTATTTGCTAAAGGACCTACATAAACACTGCTTTGAAGAGAACCAACAGGAATGGCAGAAGAGGACAGTACTCCAAAATACTCAGAGACTAGTATATCCCAGGGAGGAGCTGAAAAAAAGTAGAGTTTAGCACTTTTGGAAGAAGGGACAGGGACAGGTAACACAAGAAGAGTACAGAGACCTCATTAGGTCCTGCAGGGAGAAAATTAGGCAAGCAAAAGGCCAGCTAGAACTCAGCCTGGCCACTGCTGTAAGGGATAACAAAAAATGTTTTTACAAATATATCAACAACAAAAAGAGAACCAAAGAGAATCTCCATCCTCTATTGGATGCGGAGGGGAACACTGCAACCGAGGATGATGAAAAGGCTGAGGTATTAAATGCCTTCTTTGCCTCAGTCTTTAATGGCAAGACCAGTTATCCCCAGGGTATTCAGCCCCCTGAGCTGGAAGGCAGGGACGAGGAGCAGAATAAACTACCCATAATCCAGGAGAAAGCAGTTTACGACCTGCTGCTTCACCTGGACACTCACAAATCTATGGGGCTGGATGGGATCCACCAGAGAGCAGTGAGGGAGCTGGCAGAGGAGCTTGCCAAGTCACTCTCCATCCTTTACCAGCAGTCCTGGCTAACAGGGGAGGTCCCAGATGACTGGAGGTTTGCCGACATGACCCCCATCTACAAGAAGGGCCAGAAGGAGGATCCGGGGAACTA
Organism: Phalacrocorax aristotelis; assembly: GCF_949628215.1. NCBI lineage: Eukaryota > Metazoa > Chordata > Aves > Suliformes > Phalacrocoracidae > Phalacrocorax > Phalacrocorax aristotelis. Next base: position 25,664,275 of record NC_134278.1, on the reverse strand, counting down.
CACGACAGTCAGCCTGACCTTGGTACAGGGGATGATTACAGAGCGGGTCATCTTGAGTGAGCTCCCAAGGCAGGTGCAGGGCAACCAGGGGATCAGGCCCAGCCAGCATGCCTTCATGAAAAGCAGATCCTGCCTGATCAATCTGACCTCCTTCTATGACCAGGTGACCCACCTAGTGGATGAGGGAAAGGCTGTGGATGTTGTCTACCTGGACTTTAGTAAAGCCTTTGACACTGCCTCCCTCAGCATCCTCCTAAGAGAAGGCTCTAGGAGGGAAGCTCATGGCTTAGACAGGTGTACTCTTCATTGGGTTGGAAACTAGCTGGATGGCCAAGCTGAGAGAGTTGTGGTGACCGGAGCTAAATCCAGTTGGCAGCTGGTGGCAAGTGGTGTTCCCCAGGGCTCGGTGTTGGGCCCAGTTTTGTTCAATATCTTTATCAATGATCTGGACGAGGGGGTTGAGTGCACCCTCAGTAAGTCTGTAGATGACAATAAAATTGGACGAGAATGTTGGTCTGCTTTAGGGTAGGAATTCTCTGCAGAGGGACCTGGACAGGCTGGATTGATGGGACAAGGCCAATTGTATGAGGTTTAACAAGGCCAAGTGACGGGTCCTGCACTTGCGTCACAACAACGCCATGTAACACTACAGGCTTGGGGAAGAGTGGTTGGAAAGCTGTCTGGCGGAAAAGGACCTGGGGGTGTTGGTCAACAGTTGGCTGAACATGAGCCAGCAGTGTGCCCAGGTGGCCAAGAATTTCAATAGCATCGTGGCTTGTATCAGGAATAGTGTGGCCAGCAGCAGTAGGGAAGTGGTAGTGCCCCTGTACTCGGCACTGGTGAGGCCACACCTTGAATATTGTGTTCAGTTTTGGGCCCCTCACTACAGGAGGCACATTGAGTTGCTGGTGCATGTCCAGAGAAGGGCAACGAATCTGGTGAAAGGTCTAGAGAGCGGGTCTTATGAGGAGAGGATGAGTGAACTCGGGCTTTTTAGGCTGGAGGAGGCTGAGGGGAGACCTTATCACTCTCTACAACTATCTAAAAGGAGGTTGTAGTGAGGTGGATGTTGGTCTCTTCTCCCAGGTCACTAGCGATAAAATAAGAGGAAATGGCCTCAAGCTGCATCAGGGGAGGTTTAGATTGGGTATTAGGAAAAATGTCTTTCTGAAAGAGTGGTCAGGCAGTTTAACAGGCTGCCCAGAGAGGTGGTATAGTCACCATCCCTGGAGGTATTTAAAAGATGTGTAGATGTGGGCATGGTTTAGGACACATGGTAGTGTTTGGTTGACAGTTGGATTGGATGATCCTAGACGTCTTTTCCAGCCTTAATGATTATATGATTCTATGAAAAGTCCAGTGTGAATTTCAGAGCAACTAGTCTTCTTTGCCAGGGATCCAAGTCAAAAGACAGTGTACTTGTCACTATGTGACATACACTTTATTCCGGGAATATTAAAAAAAATCATCTTTTTCCATTCAAATCTTTTTTTCTTATAATACATTTAAGCTATGGACAAAAATAGATCCTTAAAGCAAGTACCTCCCAAGCAGTACTTTCCTGACATAATTTTATCTAACATTCCAGAATTCACACAAGATACTGCAAAAATTGTCTGTGTCCTGGCTTATCCTGGAATACTCAGGAGCTGGCAACTACCGAAATAGTAACTTGGGAGGCAGGATGAAGTTCCTTTGTCCCTAAAATGAAGACCCCACCAAAAAAACCCGTGGAGTTTAAGAACATTTTCTGCATTTCATAGAGGTCCCAAAAGTAGTTGTCCCTCCAAGGCCAGAAATTGTTCTGAAAAATACAGAACCCAATCAAAAAGAAATATCTTTGCAAACAGATTTCTAAATCAGATTAGTGGACTGTCTGACCAGGAATTTAGGCAGTTCTCCTAGAAAGAATTGTTCACAAAGCTAGCCTCGCAGGATATTCCTTTCTGAAGGCAGGACCTGTTGCAGAGCTGAATTTGGAGGTGACCCAACTCAGCTTTTTTCACAAATATGTGTATTGCACACAATGAATGTATCATCTGCAGATTCTTTGAACTTCAGCTATTTGAGGGAGAAAAGAAGATGGCCTGAGACTCTTTAAAAGATCAAGAGCACTTCTAAAGATTATACTGTTTCTTTTGTCTTGGAAGCATTTGTTTGGAAGAATGGCTATTGACACAGATGAGAGCTCCTCTCTTCAGAATTACTGCCATTTATGCAATGGTGAATCTAAGAGTTCTTTGGAACTGGGACTGGGAACACTGAAACAGACTCTGGAAAATAACCTGTCTGCCTTTTTTAGAGAATGCAGCAATAATAGTCTTTCAGGAAAGAGAGAGGGGTCAAATCATGGCCAGCTGCCTGCAGAATTAATTCCTAGTCACAAAGCCCTTTTCTCTGTCTTTTTAGCTATCTTTTAGTTCACAGATGCATGTTCCCTCGGTGCTTGTCTAGAAGGGTTATGAAAAGAGCTTGAGCTTAACAATGTGAACAGGGCAAAAGAAGAGAGCAAGCATACTTGCTATGAACTTTCTACATGGTTCTGAGAGCTGTGCTCTGGCCAGGTTCACAGGTAAGTGGCTGATCAGTAAGACAATACCTGTATTGACTGCACTATGGGATGAGAAGAAAAGAGCAGGGAGTTGAAGGAAGACAACAGCATGGGCAACAGAAGGAATATTTTGAATCCCTGTACATGCCCTTTCTGTTTGAGGTTTTTGTAGCTGTACGTTCTTGCACAGTAGCTGCCAGCAATCTTTAAGGCTGTTCAGAAAAGTGGTGGTGGCCAGAACAAACTTTATGATTGCTGGGATAAAAATATGAGAAGGATAGAAGTGTGATGAAACAGGTAAAAACTGTGGGTAGGTGTGAATAGTAGCTGTAAGGGACAATGGGGCAGACAAGTGTGTTGAGGATGCAAGGCTGTTCAAAGTGTCGACTTGAGGCTCACGTGCAGTTTGTTATCAGGCTCATTTGGGCTAATAGTCCCAGACTTGATTTTTAGCAGCACTAATAGAGCACAGGCTCCATGAGGAAGGAAGGGTGATAAAATATTTGAAAGTCAATGAGTCAGAGTGGACAAGGATGTAGAAAAGGGGATACAGCCACTTTAGTCATGACTGTCCACCCAGATGACTCTCCTTTTGCCATCATGGGGAGAACTCAGGTTCTGAGACTGAGAGCCTGGCCTGTGTTTTTTCTGTGGTGCAGGAAGATTTCCTTACAGCAATCATTTCTTTGTGATGGTACCCCAGAAAACTGGCAGAACATGCCACCTTGCATGTGCCAAATTGCTGAGACTGAGAAGAGGCTGCAAAATGGAACACACTTTTTGCATGAGTGGCCAGTTGAGTGGGCTGCACATGCAAGAGTAGGAATCAGAGAGGGGAGATACAGGTCTGCCATCATGAGATGTCCATGTATGATCCAAGTGTAACACACAGCCAGAGTGAAACCATGAGCTCTTTTCTTCTTATGAAGGTAGTTCTTGTAATCTGGTCAGCTATTCAATAGAAATGGGGATGTCAAGGTTAAGAGCTGCAATATTTTAAAATGTTGCTGGAGAACCCTCAAGGGCAGCTTGCTTAGAGCAGCATCAGCATATGCATTGCCAAGGCTTGCTTCATCTAATGCACCTATGTGAGAAGAACAATGCATCACAGAGATAGTAGCAGTGAGCATAATAGCATATAGTAACTCCAAGATGAGGGGCCCATGAGAAAAGCAAGCTCCAGAGGAGGTAATAAATCTTCAGTGTTTCCAGATCTGACCTGTAGTATGACAAACATTAATTGCATGCCATGAATCAGAATAGACCTCTACACTTTTTCCTGATGTGGGTACATGCTTGAGTGCAATAAGCTTAGCAGGTTGTGCACTTGAAACTGTAGGGAAGGAAAGCACAGAGAATTTTGAACTGGGAGGAAACAGTACATCCTGCAACAAGTTTGCCTACATCACTCCTCATGAAAGAGCTATCGTAAAAAGATTGAAGTCTGAGTTGAATTGACAAGACAGCAGAGATTCTGGAGTCGGCTGGCATTTCCCTTTTGAAACTTTTTGAAACCAGATACTCAACATCTTGCTTCAGAATTGTAGATTCTTTGTGTCCTTTATTGGCCAAGGTACACAGTAGATGGAGTGTGTCCTCTTGGTAAGCCTCCAAAGAGGAGGAAGCTACCAGAATATTGTCCACATACTGTACCAAGACTGAGGCACTTTGGACTGTAACAGAACCTGTCTCATTTTAAACACTGAGAGAAAACAGTAGGGGATTCACAGTACCCTTGAGGAAGTCTGGTCCAGGTGTACTGTTGTCCCTGGTAAATAAAGGCAAACAAAGACTATGAAGTGGGGTATACGGGTATAGAGAAGAAGGCAGAACATAGGTTAGTAACAGCAAAATGTGTAGTCTCTGCAGGGATGAAGGTTGGAATACAGAGTTAGCAAGAACTGAGTGACTTGGGATAACAAGAACGTTGATTTTTTCCAAATCTTGGACAAAACTTCAAATTTGTCTTTCTTGTTCACCAAACTTCCCCTCTCCTTCACATGTGAAATATGTGTGTTACAGGGTGACCTGGCTGATATTAAGACACCTTGCTCCTTTAAGGAGGGAACAGATGCCATCCTCAGCTTCTCAAGCAAGTGGATATTAGGGAACTGGTGGGAACGCCTGATTGTTTTTGCTTTATTTTTTTTACTGGTTCAGCTGCTAGGAGTCTTCTTACATCATTAGAATGGGAAGCCTGCAGATCAGAAGGAACCTGGGAGGGGAGCTCCCAGCCAATGGACCTGCCTTCACACTGTAGCCCTTCAACAGTTAGCAGCATGACCAGATGATGGTCATGTAGTCTGATGATGTGGAATGTCAAAATACAGCCCATCTAGGGAGCAGCAAATTGTGGCTCCTAATTTGTACAACAGATCCATTCCCAGCAGACTCACAGCGGAAGTGGGACTAAGGAGGAAGGCATGTTCCTCGCTTAGTGGGAGAGGAGTACATGAGTGAGTTGGTTCAGATACAGTGCGAGGAGTAATGTTTCCATCCACCTTTGCAACATTAACTGTCTTATCAAATGTTGTCAAACCTGGGCTTCTGAGGTCTAGATATCGGAGAAAGAAGATCCAGTATCAATTAGGATTTCAAGAGAAATATTGTTGACAAGCAAGGTACAATCAATTTGAGAGACATTATAATCCTCCAAATCTTGTAGCCCTGCACCACATGGGTGTAAGATAGGGTGTCTGGCATCACCAGTGTAGTTACAGCATATCTGCCTCAGCTAGATTTTGAGCGAGAACTGCTGGTTGGGCTACAGGTGTAGGAGCTGCATTAGGGGGCTCCTAAGTGCCCAAGAGATCTTTGAGACAATCAGGACGTGGGGGTAGGACTGGTGTAGTAGCACTGGCCACTAAACTTGGGTACAGAAATTTAGGTGCTGCATCTGAAGTGTTAGAGGGGCCCTTACTTTCATTGTCGCCTGATTTCATTTTTTAAATTTGTTCTTCCATCTTTGCATTATTATCCTGTAAGCTAGCTATAATGGATTTCTGCCAGCAGTTGTTCACCTTGTCCCACAGAAAGCAAGCATCCATTTGCCTCAGGCAAACTAAGCACATGTTTGTGCTTGAGTATAAAGGGTTTCAATGAGCAATGCATTAGGCAGAACCCCACCACCATGCACTGTTTGACAGGCAGGCTGCAAAGATGCAGCACGAGCCAATTCCTTATGTGCACCTGCACCCGTACCCGCACCAATCATGTCATTACAAGTCACAAGTCAGCACTGCAGCATTTTCCACCACCCCCTGCATGGAGCTGTTTCTCCTCTGGCATTGCCACTTCCATCCAGTTTAACCTGGTTCTGTAATCAGGCCTTCTTGCCTGCTAAACCAGGTCAGTCCTCGGTCCCAAATTATTATCACTGAGCAGTTACCACATGGGTTTCCCCTTCACAAGGGTGCCTAGAATCTCCAGTCACAGGTCAGAGTCCCTCTGTTCTAACACCCCAATAAACACAGAAGAGACAGTCAGCCTGGACCAAACCATCTGCAGTGTAGTTTCCGGTGTATTATTAACAGGAGCAAACTTCTTTGAGCCTGTTTACACAATGAAAACATAGCAGAACTTAGCATCTCTATCTAACAAAGTGGGGATAACAAAACAGAGAAAATGTAGCAGTAGTCTATTTGGCATGTACTTGTCACTAGAATGAAGACTTCCAGGTCCTAAAGTGTATATTTGATTTACAGTAGTAACTGTACCCATCCATAACACTGTATTTTCCCTGCTGTTTTCAGGTATGCAAGTACCTGGATCTATAAAAGTAGATTAAGGAATGCAAAATAAAAATTAACTTGGTTTTGTTATTACTTCATTTCTTCTAGTCTTATGATTCTTCCTCTGATTATTTTTTCCTAACTTTTAATTCACCAGGATGTCCTTCCACAAATATCCAGAAATAAAATTTTCAAAAATCAAGCAAGATATTTGAAAAAGAAAGATTTGCATGCATAGTTAATCAAGATACTATAGTCTTAGCCTATTAGTTTAATGATCTACCATTCACCATTAAGTGACACAGCTGACATAACTATTCATTGTCAAGGACTGAACTGTATTTGCAAATAATTTCCTCCAGCAAAGGCAGTCAGGAAATTTTAATTTACCCAGAAATTGATAAAGAAATATAAAGAGATTAAACTAGATTGTTTTTCTTTGGGAATTGCCAACTAGTTGATAGGAAAACTATTTGTTCACTCCTCTAAGGTTTTGTAAAAGAAGAAAATAGTTTGAGCGGTTGCAACACTAGGATCAGACTGCAGCTGCAATCTAATTGAGTCTGTTTCCCTCCAGTAGGATGAATTTGTAACCTTTGAGGTTTTTTCTGACAATCAGATGGATCAAGGAAACACACACAGTTTAGCAACTAAAGATGTGTTACAGCAAGAGGAGCTGTCAATTAAAATTTATAGATTTAGCAAGGTACCCCAAAGGAGTTGTCTTTCAGTTTAGGTATGGAGGCAGTTTGAGTAGCTCACTGGTACTGGCGACACTAGGAAAGGAAAAACAGAAACCAACGCAAACACAGTTTTAGTAGCTGCAGAGAAGTACTGACTTGCCTAACAGTCAAGGACTAGATGCAATATCCTGAATAAAGAAATACTGTTCTTTGATTTTCAGAACTCATCTAACCATTGTTAAACTGCTGATTGAAATGGTTAAGCAGAGAACAGAAGTTTCTCTGTCTGATATTGACCATTCTGTATACCATGGTGATTTCTTAGCCGAAACTGTGGTGATCAGAGACCCATTCCCATTATAGTTGACTTTCTTATCACTAGGTATTTTAGTCCTTGCTTAGCTTCCCTGGTGTTACAGGGTCATCTCTTAAGAATTATAAAATAGAGTGTTGCTATGCTTTAGCACACATCCCTCTGCCCTTCCTTTCATTAGCTTCACCAGCACTTTCTGGAGCCTGGGGCTGAAACAAGAGAATTCAAAAAGCAGAATAGGAGGTACAGGCATCTCTGCCATAATGAGGTGCTAAGGACTCGAGGGATATATTGATCACTTAAAGTTTCTCTGGACATGCATGAGATCGTGCAGTAGGCTTCTGCTGAAGCTCTTCCATTGTGGAATTTACAATAGAGTCCTCAGTTTTTATTAACTTCAGGGAGGAGGACACTGAGGGAGAAGCACATATTGAAGCATCTATCTGTAGAGTGTGGAGTACACAAATCAAAGAGAAAATTGGGCTCAGAAAAAAATTTCAACTTATTTTTACAAATACAAGGTGAGAAACCGGGCAGCTCAGTACCTGACACCATGGTGGAAACAGCCATCAGAAGGCTGCTGTCGTGGGCGGGATGGGAACAGACAGGTGGTTGCACAGGACTGGTCACAAAGACAAATCTTTACATCTTCTCATCAGGAATGAGAGTCATGTATCTCTCCATCTACCTCTTCCAAATGGTCCAAAAGCAACACATATGCCTACTTCTTATTCAGAATTTTTAATTTATACCTAAATGACCAATTCTGGATGGCCTGTGGTAGAGAAAACACTGATAACTTTAGCAGTCTTACTGATTACTGCCTGTATTAGCTAGAGGAAGGAGACTTGACCTTCTGACTAAATAGATAGATATTAAGTTTTTGCTAGACAACACACAAACTACAAGAGACATGTATCTACTGTAAGTTTCAAGAAAAGTATGAAATAAAAAACATCAAATAGATTTTTTTTCACTTTTCATGTCAGAAAAAAAAATCTTACTGTTAGTGAACTGAAGCCAAAATATGCAGCTTTAGGATCTCTTGTGATTTTGCTGAGCTGTAGACAACACCTACATAACTGAGTTGTTTTGCTTCAGGACAAGTTACATCAATCAGCAGTTTCCTTGTTACGTTAGAGACCCTTGGCATAACACACAAGTTAAATGCCATTATCCTCCATTCACAAAATTAATCCCTTCCAAGAGTACCTTACAAGCATATGTAATTTAGATTCATGAGAACACTTTGTATAGGACAATTTACTAGAAAAAATGCCATTGCAAGTACTGACATTTGCATCTTGAAGCTGCCCAACGAGTAGCAAGGTAGACACTCACTGACTGAGGGGAATAATGTTCCAAATACACCTTCTAATAGGCTCTGAATTGCCATGAAGGTGAGAAATGCAGCTGAGACACAGAGGAAAGCAGTGTGGGGTGATGTAATCCTCAAATCCGAGTAGTGTATATAATTCTCCTACCTAGAAGCCCTTTCAAAACACTGGATGGACAAGTAGTTAACAATGGAGCCTCTCTGCAGTGTTTCTTAGCCCTTTCTTGCTTTCTTCCTTTCAGTTCATTGGCTTTGCACAACAGGGCACTTATCGTTGTACAAAGGAGGTCTGAATCCTTTCAGCTGCCCTCCAGTGTACCAGATAAAAGGACTAGACTTTCCCCAAACTGTCACATGCCTGTAAATGCTACAAGTTAACTTATCTGGTAGGAGTTCCTTTGCCCAGGGCTCTCCAAATCCCTACTGTTAATCATTCAGGGTCATTTACATCTCAGTTACTGTAGCTGGCCATAAGCACTGGAAAACCCTACTTCAAATAGGAGGACCCCTTGGCATAGTATACAGCAGCCAGGATGCTAGATTCTAGAAGAAACAGTCATGCTAATCCAAATAAGTACCTCTATTATTATCTGCTACCTGTATGTGGTCATTCTGGGGTTTGTGTTCAAAGTTTAAAGAACTACATGAGACTGCTTCATTTCTTCCCCTTGCCTGTCCCTGTAATCCAAGTAAAACCATAGAGATACAGTAGCATAGCAGATGCAGATTTTTAGGACAGCAATTATTTGTTGAATATTTAAGTGTATCTCATCTATCTAGATGTAGTGCATTTGTGAGGTGTGGAAACAAGCTCTATAACTCACAGAGAGTTATAAAGCAGGTATGTTTATTGCAGCTCTGGGTGCAAGGGGGATCGCTCCTAACTTGCACACCGCAAGTCATGATAGACAAAGCTTATATTGCTCTGTTATATACATATGCATTAGTTTTCCTGGAACTAACTATAATACTTGCATCTTAAGTACCCATGCATTTTAAGTCCTTTCTTCCACATAAGGTCATGAGTTGGCCCATCCAGTAATCTTGTCAGTGTATTGCAAGGTGTGTTGGTTTCGACTGGTGTTCTGACTCTTACCTAGATGGAGATGTCCTTAGTTCCTTTGGTCTTGGTTTCGACTGGCACCTGCTGCTAGTGGGGTACACACACCCCAAGGACTTTCCCCATCAGGCTTGGGAAGATTACATCCTTGAGTGCATTCTTGCCTGAGGTTCCTTACAACAGTGTCAGTCGTGGGGCTGCTGCCTGTTTGTCCTGGGTGCTTCTGAATGGAACCTCAGGGATCATGGGGTGGTTTGCAGACAGGAGTTTGGTAGTTCTGCAGTGTCCTTATAACTCTGTTTAGACACTTCTTGTCCTGAAGCCCCTCTGACTCCCCCAAAGCAACAAGTTGCAGTCATCATGCAGGCCGTTCCAGTTGTCTTACAGCCCAAGGCTACCTCATTATCCTGGCTAAGTTTTGGCTCCGGGCCCCAGCATTTGTTGACCTACACTGGAAAAGTTTAACTATTTATTCTCTGAATCATTTGTGGTGAGATTCATTTCTTATACCTGCACATCCTCTCTAAGGCCTATAAACTCTAGTACTGACAAAGGATCTTATAGCTTAGTTTGTGCTATATCCTTTGCACAGCTGTGTAAGGGACAGCCAGAACTGCTGCATGCCCCAAAGCAGGTGCAGGAGGATATGTTCAGAATAATGACCCAGTGCTTCTTGCAGCTGCTAGCAAAGAGATGACTATAACTGTACTATTTAAAGGGTAGAGCTTTAGTCTTTGAACATATGGAGCAAACAAAAAAAAAATTATTTAATCTCAAGCAGGGATAATAGAGGCTCTATCTGTGTCTGGAGAGAAAGGTCACAAGATCTTGACCATGTGCAGATGCCAAGAAAGTGCTTTACTTGCATTGCTACCTAGGACTGGATGCTGATACGATGTGTTTTTTCTGCAGCTGCTGCCCCAGTGCAGACCCTTGGCAATACTCGTGGCATGCTTTCCCAATATACCTATTTTAGTATTTAGGTTCCAGCAGATGAAAATGTAAAATCATTGAAAAGACACAAGACCTCATAGAAGACGTCTTCCCTTAGTCAGAGTACTGACAAACGTCAGGTCGTTTTACAGCAGTAATCTCTCACCTTTGAAGAGTCATCACAGGATTTTAAAGAAATATGAAATGTCCTCACAAAATAAGGCGCTCACTTTTTGCTCTTGACAACATTTGCTTTCCAAGTCTGCTACCATCTTTACTACATTTAACAAAACAAACATGACATGACATCTTAGGCTTCCAGGCACTTTTAGTTGCCATGTTTGTACATAGTGATTCAAACAGGAATGCATATATGCACACACCAAAACACTACCTCTGTGAGTTATTCCCCTTGTAATTACAGGCAGTCCCTAACAGGCAGAGACAAAATGAATTAGGCCGCATTTTCCAACAAGTACATGCAACAGTGCACATGCCTATTTGAAAAACGGGTCTATAAAGACTTGCAGTTCATTAAAAGAATCCTCTTTCTTCACAATCTTCCCATTCATCACCCTGAGCCTTGTCCTTTTCCTTGTGACTATGTGAAAATCATTTTCATCTGATACGAACACAGGCTACATGCAGGTACACTGAGGGGCTTGCAGTGTTACAGCTCCATCTCTGCCAGGGCATGTGAGGCAGACACAGCAGCAGGGTAAGAGGGGAGAGGGAAGGGAAGGTAGCAGAAAGTACCGCCTTTTAAGCTTCCTTAGACTGAAAGCTGGTAGAAAGACGGCTATTGAAATAAAGCCTTAATAAGAGTCATTCCTTTAAGCTTTACACATTTAACTTTTCAAAAAATAGGGCATCTATCTTTTTAAACTCCACAAGTTCTACAGTACACATTTTTGCTGAATCTCTGTCCTTTTGACCCTCTGGGAGATGATAGACTAGTGATGCTCATTACACCACCTGCCTCTCAGGGAAAATCTGTCACCCTCTGTGATTGCTGAGAAGGTTTATACACACTGCTCTAGACCTGAACCTCTGTAAAGCCAGAAGGACTGGAAGACAAAACTTGAGACTTCTTCACAGTTGATTACACAAGGCATTACATGGACACCCAGGAAGGTTATTTACAAGTACTCACGGAAATAGCTTAGAGTTCATTCCCAACCCCAGGGCTTACCACTGGTTTTAGAAACTGCCATTAAAAACCTATGCAGTCACAGTGAATTCTTCCCGGTATCTAAAATCAGTGGGCTTTTCATTCACCCTACCAGTATACCAGAATTGCACTAACACAAGCAGACAGATCATACTCCAAACAAATCCTCTTTTGTCTCATTACAGAGATGTAGCAGGGAGGTGTATTTGAGATTTCTGGGTGATCACTGGTCCACATGTCCACACTATAAGGCTTAGTGAGGATAGAGGCATGGCTATTGCAACAGAAGCCTAGAGTCTCTTGAGCCTGGAATACAGGACAATTAGAAACACGCTATTTTCCCTGTTTTCCTGGCTTTAGAGCCTAAGAATCAGAATAATCATGTTCAGTGTGTTTCTGTACTGTACAGAACAATGCAGTGTAGAAATGTAGAAATGAATGGGCTGGGTACAAAGAAGCACTACATTGGTTCAGTGCTATACTTGAGCTATTTTACTGAAAAAAACAAATTAATCCACATATATTGGACTAATCCCACATGGGGACACAGTAACTGTTTTGGCTGGTTTAGTCTTTACAAAATTCAAAGTGATTGTGACACAGGAAGGTAAAAAAGAATAGATAGGAAATGTGACTAAATTACTTAGTGTAATTTAATATATATATTTTAAAAAATAAAAATACCAAGTTTCCAAAGAATATATAACAAAGCTAAAAATTGACTACCAAGGTTGCAAGTTTGGAAAAGTTAAGAAATTCCAGTGTAACCTTAAGGTACCCTCTTTTATTATTAATTAATATTTCACAAGTTGTGTTTTTACTACCGTAATTTTCAGTCCTCTGAAACAAATGCTGCTTAATGATGGCTTTTGAATCTTGTGTTTTCATTGTTTATTTTACTACCCAAACTCTATTTACTACTCATGATTCAAACCATTTTCTTAAGACAAGCCTATTTTCCTCTTGGTCTTTTCAAGGGCTCTTACCATTATAGTTTGTGAGAGTGAATTATTCTGTGAATGATTTTCTAATGTCTGCCATGTGAGGTTTGAGGCTGTCAAAATTTTAGCAACTGAGAAGACAAACACAGGCATTAAGAGTAAAACCTTTAACTCATATTGAGTTTTCAATTTCAGAAAATCATGGTTAGTAAGGCCTAGGACTAATTTTGGTTTACATTAACTTTTCAGACTTAGTCAGGAACTTTGTCCCTCCGAATCAGGGATAGATTCCAGTTCTAGAAGAATTCATTTGCTTTAATTGAGGCCTCACTTCTTGTTTTTCCTCTTACCATTTGTCTAATTCACAAACTGCCACATTCTAATATTTCATCATCTGAAGAAGGGATCCTATAGAAAACAGTCATCTTTCCTTGAATGGCCTTAACCCATATCAGAGCAAACCTACTCAGCATGCTATATTATGCAGGAACCTTGCAGAAGAAATCACTAGTAATCAAGGCAAGACTGCCTTGTCAATTGAAAATAATGAGGCTTTCTCAGACAATCTCAATCCTGTCATTTCCTAAAATCTGAGCAGTTGACTTTGCAACCAAAATAAAGTTCTTTTAAAATTTTTGTGTGCGCCATGTCCTATGTGTGATCATATATCAACTCTTCACCAGCACAGTTAGACTTATTAAATCTTCTTCAGACTCAGGGAATTATAGCAGACTTTTTAGGCCATAACGAGAAAATAAGGAGGTATTTACAGTTCTGATACCAGAGGAAAGGTGAGACCTGGTTCTTGCAAACTTTATACTATGACAGAGGAATATGGTCTTGTCAGCAGGAGTTTCCTTTCAATTTTTTTGCAATGTAAGCCGTTTTGTTCCACCGTGCCTTTGTTACTCCTCATGTCACTTGCCCACCTTGGCCTTCTGTTCCCAGTCTCCTCACCTAACAATTTAAAGTCTCCTTTCCTTCATAAAGGATGTCTTACCTCATCTTATTTCCACATGCTGTTTTTTTTATTTCCACAAATCATCACTCATTCTCTCTGATTCCTACTCCAGCCTTTCTACTCCAACTTCTTAGTCAAACTCTGCCTCAGCTTCACATCCACAAACTGAGATCCACATTTCAATTCTTTTGGACATTCCTGCCTCCACCTCAGTTGCCAGTCCCAGCTTCCTTTCTTACTCCTTCAATCTACAATAGCTGTTCCTATCTACCCTGTTCAAGTCCTACTCATGTCCCTCTGAATTCAAATCAGGCAGGGTCCTCCTAAAGCAAACATCCCTAAAGGCAACTGGTTGACAATATAAGGGAGAGGTTGTCTTTGCTGTTACTTACATCAATTGTTTCTGCTCCTGCCTGCAGCAGCCCACAGCTGTAACTGCGCTGAAAATCCTGCTAAACTCTGAAAATGTTGGGAATGGAACATACTCAAGTAAATGAATCTATGAGATACAGAACTGCAAAACCGGTAAAATTGTACTGAGCAAGGACAAACTGTCTTTTATGTAGGGACCTAGGCGACCAAATTTATAGAAGACAAAAGGCTACTGGCTGGCATAACCACCTCTTCACTCTTATACCTCCTAGCCAGGTCCTTTCTCTAACTCATGGTGGGGCTGCAGTTTTCCAAAGAAAAACATTAGTTAACCCTTAGTTAGGAATTCATAGATGTGAGAGTATGAAGCCTGATGCTCTTCAGAGATGGAGCTGTGGATGAGCTTACAGAGAAGAAAGTGCAATATGGACTCAGTTTTAGCAGGAACAAATTCAAGTACAATCTATATATTTAAATGTGATGACAAAATCTCAAAATCAAGTATAAGACGTTTTCAGTTGAACATAAAGGGTATAGATGAAGAGTTATAATCCTGAAAACTTGTGAGATATTTCAACTTAATTCCAGTTTAACAAGATTTCAGTTAGTTAGTTCACTGTTGTTGGGTTTTTGTTTATTGGAGCAAGGGGGCTTTTGGTTTTTTGGTTGGATTTTTTTGGCCAGTCTGCGTAGCCATTGTATCTTTATATTTTTCTGAGCTAGTTGAAGAGTTGCCCTTTACAGTCACTGGAGTGGAAAGAGCCCTGTTTGGGTGCAATTCATCTGAGCTACACTGGATTTATACTTTTAGATGAGAGGAATTGTGTTTGTTTTCCTCTGAGCTGTACAAAAGAAGCTTAGGTCATTTCTCTCCAAGATACACAAGGTCCCCATCTTTTGTAGTTTTTAACAAATTCTCTTATTCACATCTGTGTATGTTTTCCACTTGTTGTGTGACCGAGTCAAAGTCATACATGTGTAACTGTAGAAACTGAATTCTAGCTTCAAATGCACTGGGCTGCTTCTTGGAATCCTTTATAAGCTCTTAAAGCTGATAAATGGCAACAACAGCTTGTGATTTTGGCCAGGCAGTTTGTGCCCTCTTTGGGCTTTGCTCAGATAAAGCGAGAGGAACACAAAGCACTTCTATAGCTGCTAGGCTGAAGTGTAATGTCCTCGGTGAGGTGAAATGCTTTACTCCACCTTTAGATAAAGGTGTATTGAAAGAATGGAGCTTTTTGCCCAGATATCCCAACCCTTTAATAGAGTGGAAATAGTCCCTGAGCATGTGGACAATCTTTTGTAGGTTTTGCTTTTCCATAAACACCTGAATATGCAAGACACAATCTGGCCTTAAGTACATCTCTCTGTAAATATACTCTGGAAAAAAAAAAGCACAATATTGGAGTTTGAAAAATAATTTGCAGGCCTGAAGCCATAAAATTTCCACTTGTAACCATCTCTCTTTGAATCACTGCTTTAGGAGTACTTTTGTCTGCTTAAGAAGTTTTGAAACAAACATGCAGGCAGAAGGGGTGAAGTATTATTTGTCCCTTGGTGAATCCTCAAAGGAAATCAGACAAAGGAATAAAGTTTTGTAGCAGATGAAAAATTCCCCTACCTTTTATTTTCTCCCTGTTTGTATCTGGTTCTGTTGATACTTGAGACCTCTTATGCATTCACAACAACATTTCTCAATTTAGTGAGCATGCCATGGCAATTGATTTAGACAATGCAATAGCTGTGACAGCAATCGGGAGGCTCTCCAAATTTAAAAAGTAACAGGACACGCAAAATTGAAGCCTACTGACTGTTTTTGTGATAATTGAATTTCATTGAGTTTTAGCAGTGAGAAATGAGCAATAAAAGGGCTGTTTCCAGCCACAGTTCCAGGAAATGGCTAGGGCAGCATGCATCAGAAAAATACACGTCGAACATTTCCATGCAGAAATCATCTGAGTTACTGATTCAGCCCAAGAAGCTTCTTTCCTTCTTAGCTACAAAAATAATTTCAAAATAGAATAGGCAAGCCTTTGAGATAAAGAATTAAAGATAAAAAAGGGTGAATAATTTTGTATAGCTCCAGGACTGCAAATTTGCTGTGTGAGCAATTTAAATATGTTCCATCTTGAACAGTTATTGTAAATGAGGATCTCTTTCATTGCAGTTTTTCCAGAACAGTTCCTGAGGAAAGCTGTTTTCCTGCTGCTTAAAAACTTAATTTTTCACAACTGAAAATGTGCATTGGCTTTTTATGACGTTTGAACTAGCTGCTCTTGGAGTGATTGCATTTCTGGGGTCACCTTTGAGGTCTTGTTTTCAATAACAACAGTAGTTCTCTCTTTTCTTAATGTAACTCCAATTCACTCTACTGACACTCAGCACTGGTTTGAGAACAGCCTTCGCACCTTCAGAAATGGCAGGTTAAAGATTTGCACAGAATCTTTTGTTCTCTGTGGAAAACAACAGAGCTTCATGACACACTGTCCAATGGGTCTGCGTTTCTGTTGGTGAAGTCCAGGCACGATTAATCTAGACTGGATACAAACATCTCTGTGACTGTTCCTTTGATTACAAGAAATGTTTTCTCCCTCTTTACAGCAGTTCCAGCCTTAAACAACAACTCCTTCTATGTAAAGGAGTTCTTCAGAAACGAAGGTCTCTTCCCTCTTTTTTATTGACTTCCATGCAGATTTCCTGAGTTCAATAGCTTAAAAGCTTAATGAACATGTGATACAGACCCTAATCAAAATCCAAATAAAATAGTGTTTGCCTCTTCAGATGTCTGACTGGTTTTACAATAAGGATTTTAATGACTGGTGAAACTGCAGGTAAGTGTTGTCTCAGAACTTAGCCTTATAATGAGGGTGCACTCACAGCACCTAAAGGGCAGCAATAGGACATCTGTGTTTTGCATTGACATTCGGTCCACTGGAGGCCATAAGCTTCAGTAAGACTGTCAAGGGTCAAGATAGGTACCACTGACTGTAAACTCGAATATATAAAAGACTAGTGTTAAAGTGAATTGACAAATAACTTTTTTTATTGCATCTGCCTGCTACTTGAGACATGCTGTATAACGAAAGAAGATTTATATGGTTCTCAGAATGAAACAAATTAAGCTCAGCTACTTTTTATCACTTTTAACAAACAATGGTTGCACAGAAAGGCTTAAAAAGAATAAGGCTAGCTGAGAGGGTTTTTTTCTGAATAATTGCTGACTAATCTATTTTAATATCTATCTTTTATGTATTCATAGATTCTACTCTGTTACCTTGAAGAGGGGGGAAGAACTGATGAGAATTTAAATATAATTCATGGTAATAGATTTGGGGCAAAACTTAATCAACTCAGTACATTACTTCTGCATAAATAAATTTCTTTTTGTCCATCGGATAAGCTAGATATGTATTGTACAGATAGAACTGTAATCATAAAAAAAAAAAAAAGAAGAAGAAAAAAAGACTTACACAGCCGCTCTTCGATTTTTCCCATGGAACTTTTACACAGGAGTCAGTGCATAGCAGAGCTGCCGGATTCAAAAATAGAAACGCCTTCATTACTCATTCATGCAAAGGGAATGAGGCAAATGTGGGTGAATTTACAGTTGGACATGAAAATCCAATAAGAGAACAGAGGAACAACAATGGCAGCATGGGGAACCATAAACTAGTGTTGATTGGCATTTACCATTACTTTGTATTCTGTGTGTGATACAGCTGACGAGGCACTGGGAAAAAATGTGTGTTTGTGAGGCAGTGCTCAGAATTGCTCTGCCACCATGCCAAGGACCTGGTGAATTGAGGAAGGGTGACAATTGCCAGCTTTTTGCTCAAACACAGGATCTGACTTTGAGGGATCAGCTTCCCTCTGTCATAATGAAAAATAGAGATCCACAATGGTACATTTCAAGAAACACAGGGAATGTAAATGTAAGCCAGCTGGGAGAAAGAAGAAAACATATCAGATATTTTTTATGGTGTAAAAGCTGAAATAAGCTATAAATGCAAATATCTTTCTGTCACGGTAACTTTGGAGGGCACGCTTAAAGTGTAACAGAAATGCAAGAAATTGAAGGCATGAATTACTTCTAAATTCTGCACAGAAAGCGGACTCTAGTCATCCCCCACACCTTTCGTTCTCTCTTTTCAGGATAGGTTAACGTGGAAAAAATCAATAGGCTATTAAAATATTTCAAAGATGTATTTCAGACCAGTTGTGTAGATGTATTCTTATCTACTGGCAATGCACACGTCTGTCAAGCAATGACAAGACTCTTTAGGAGAACTTTTTAAATATTATAATAAATAGTAGACCATACTTCTCTGTAAATGTCAAGAGCACGAGCAAAAACCTGCAGGGAAGGTTTGTTTTCTTTTTTTTCTTTTTTTTTTTTTTTTTGCTGAGTCTGCCCCTTTTGGCTTGCTCAGAGCACAGGTGCACAAGGCAGGAAGGTTTCCTTGCATGCTGAAGAGAAGCAGGCTGCTGCACTAAAGACTCGCCGTGGTGCTGCTGGGTACTTGCTGAGATACCCGAGGCTTTAATGGACAAAGTTGACAGCCCAAAGCAGCTCTGTATGTTGTTCCTTTTCAATAGAATAAACCATAAAGCAACACACATATGCCAGCTGCACTTGTGCTTTTGTTTGTGGCTTGTTAGATCTGAAGAAAAAGCCTATTTCCTTGTAAGGTGCGTCTCATCACCGATTACTTAATTTTCAGTGTCCAATATTCATTATAGAGTGTGACTAAAAAGGAAGTACTGATGCTGTATTTAGACATTTTGTTAGCTAGACAGTGAGATTTGTGGAATGAAACTGGTTTGTTGAATAACAGTAACTACAAGATGAATGCCAGGAGAGTCAGGACTGGGAATCAACTTTGCCACTGACTCTCAGAGTAGCCATGGTCACATCACTCAGGGATTAGATCCTGGTCCCAATTATAACTTTTAATATTGTAAACCAATAAGACATGTCTTTCAATATGCAAAAAAAAAAAAAGATTAAATCAGAATCTGGCTGTTAAGTGACTCAGAATCCTTCTTTAAGTACTTCACCAGTTATGCCAGGATAATGGTATTTACTCACCTTAAAAGGAAGGTCTGTCAAGAACAAATCTACCTGGCTTGAATTTATACAGTGCTGAGCATTATTGCAATGATGAGACTAAAATGGTAACAGCAGCTTTACTTGCCACCTTTACCTCTGTTGTGTGGATTAACATATGGTTAGTGGTACTATATACAGTTTGGATACACTGTGGATTGGAGACTAAAGAACACCTGTTCAGCATTTTTGAAGAATCAACTAAGTCAGAAAGCAGGCTGAATATTTGGCAGCTCCATAGGGAAAAGGTGACTATTCACTTCCTCTTTATGTTTTCATATCATTTTGTTACATTTCTTAAGTTGTTTTGTCTTGTCTTGCTATGCAAATGATCCTTCCATCTGCACTGCAGTGTTTTATTGCTGTTGGTTTGTAAATGATCCTAGGTAAATGTGAATTATCACATTATATGTTTCTATAGATCAGCTCATGGAGTGGATCAGTTATTGCACAAAAATCTATTGCTTGCATAGAGAGATGGTTTAGTTAAACCTGACCAAGAGTTTTATTGCTCTATTTGCATAACAATCCCTATCCAGCCTGCATAGCAAAAGAGCATCAGTTTCTCCTGGACTGTTTGTCTAACAAACACAATCCTGTTCTGGAGAAGTAATTCCCAAACACCCACAATGGTTATTACTTGTACTCTGTGTGTGTGTGTGTGTGTCCTGGTAGACTGTAAGTGAGCAGTTGTATCAAAAGTATGGTGGAGTTACAAAGAGCAGAATATGGCCCTCTCAAAAATGTTTGCTCTTTTTATAATGTTCTTCCAAAGTTAACCCATGTCTACTTTACAATATTAGTTTTAATTAAAGCAATGACATAAATTAGGTTTGCACAATGTTAAACTATGTGAAGTGCCTGAGAGGAGGTGTCCTTATGGGGTTTCTCTCTTATTTCTCTATTGATCCTTGAAATCCATTCAGATATGCAGCGATTCCCAGGGAACTTGAAGAAGATATAGTGCAAAAAGAAGCAGGGCCTCTGCCAATCCACCTCACTACCACATGTCATAAAGAAGTCCTTATGCACCTGGCACTTCTGCAACGGAATATATTAACTTGAAAAAGTCTGGGATCACACACTGTTTGTGAAAATATGGATAACCAAAATCCTGCACCTGTTTTTCACCCTGTCAGGTAATCCTGTTCAGAGAATATCCAATGTCAAATAAAGGCCAGTGCAAAAAACAGACAATCTACTGCTGTTAAAGACAGCTTTATTGGCAGATACTTCAGAAAAGGAGCCAAAGAGTATCTTCTTCTATAACCTAACTATAGTATCCAAAGATGAAGAACAAAAAACATTTGTTCAAGGAAAGATGCAAACAGAAGTATAAGGATCAAAAAATAATAAATACTGTGAATTGGACTACTCAGCATGGCTTGATCAGTGAGGCTGAAGAGCCCTGCATCTGTAATTAATCTGTCTTCATGACTGCCTGCTTCTTTGAATACGAGTAGTCCAGCTTCTATGCAATGGTGTTAACCTGAGCATGACAAC
This sequence comes from Phalacrocorax aristotelis, assembly GCF_949628215.1. NCBI lineage: Eukaryota > Metazoa > Chordata > Aves > Suliformes > Phalacrocoracidae > Phalacrocorax > Phalacrocorax aristotelis. The sequence continues at coordinate 25,643,613 of NC_134278.1, read as the reverse complement.
ACAGGATGCCAGACAGAAGCTCCAATTCTTCTTTAAAAAAAACAAACAAAAACAACAGACGCTAGTCTAAACCTCCCCTGATGCAGCTTGAGGCCATTTCCTCTTGTCCTATCGCTACAAACACCCACCTCACTACAACCTCCATTCAGGCAGTTGTAAAGAGTGATAAGGTCTCCCCTCAGCCTCCTTTTCTCCAGACTAAACAACCCCAGCTCCCTCAGTCACTCCTCATAAGACCTGCTCTCCAGGCTTCATTGCCCTTCTCTGGACATGCACCAGCAACTCAATGTGCCTCCTGTAGTGAGGGGCCCAAAACTGAACACAATATTCAAGGTGTGGCCTCACCAGTGCCGAGTACAGGGGCACTACCACTTCCCTACTGCTGCTGGCCACACTATTCCTGATACAAGCCAGGATGCTTTGAGCCACCTGCTGGCTCATGTTCAGCCGGCTGCCAACCAACACCCCCAGGTCCTTTTCCGCCAGACAGCTTTCCAACCACTCTTCCCCAAGCCTGTAGTGTTACATGGCGTTGTTGTGACCCAAGCGCAGGACCCGTCACTTGGCCTTGTTAAACCTCATACAATTGGCCTTGTCCCATCAATCCAGCCTGTCCAGGTCCCTCTGCAGAGAATTCCTACCCTAAAGCAGACCAACATTCTCGTCCAATTTTATTGTCATCTACAGACTTACTGAGGGTGCACTCAACCCCCTCGTCCAGATCATTGATAAAGATATTGAACAAAACTGGGCCCAACACCGAGCCCTGGGGAACACCACTTGCCACCAGCTGCCAACTGGATTTAGCTCCGGTCACCACAACTCTCTCAGCTTGGCCATCCAGCTAGTTTCCAACCCAATGAAGAGTACACCTGTCTAAGCCATGAGCTTCCCTCCTAGAGCCTTCTCTAGGAGGATGCTGAGGGAGGCAGTGTCAAAGGCTTTACTAAAGTCCAGGTAGACAACATCCACAGCCTTTCCCTCATCCACTAGGTGGGTCACCTGGTCATAGAAGGAGGTCAGGTTGATCAGGCAGGATCTGCTTTTCATGAAGGCATGCTGGCTGGGCCTGATCCCCTGGTTGCCCTGCACCTGCCTTGGGAGCTCACTCAAGATGACCCGCTCTGTAATCATCCCCTGTACCAAGGTCAGGCTGACTGTCGTGTAGTTCCCCGGATCCTCCTTCTGGCCCTTCTTGTAGACGGGTGCCATGTCGGCAAACCTCCAGTCATCTGGGACCTCCCCTGTTAGCCAGGACTGCTGGTAAAGGATGGAGAGTGACTTGGCAAACTCCTCTGCCAGCTCCCTCACTGCTCTCTGGTGGATCCCATCCAGCCCCATAGATTTGTGAGTGTCCAGGTGAAGCAGCAGGTCGTAAACTGCTTTCTCCTGGATTATGGGTGGTTTATTCTGCTCCTCGTCCCTGCCTTCCAGCTCAGGGGGCTGAATACCCTGGGGATAACTGGTCTTGCCATTAAAGACTGAGGCAAAGAAGGCATTTAATACCTCAGCCTTTTCATCATCCTCGGTTGCAGTGTTCCCCTCCGCATCCAATAGAGGATGGAGATTCTCTTTGGTTCTCTTTTTGTTGTTGATATATTTGTAAAAACATTTTTTGTTATCCCTTACAGCAGTGGCCAGGCTGAGTTCTAGCTGGCCTTTTGCTTGCCTAATTTTCTCCCTGCAGGACCTAATGAGGTCTCTGTACTCTTCTTGTGTTACCTGTCCCTGTCCCTTCTTCCAAAAGTGCTAAACTCTACTTTTTTCCCCAGTACTTGCAAAAGCTCCCTGTTCAGCCAAACTGGTCGTCCTCCCTGCTAGTTCATCTTGCAGCACCTGGCAACAGCCTGCTCCTGTGTCTGCAAGACTTCCCTCCTGAAGAAAGCCCAGCCTTCCTGGACTCCTTTGCCCTTCAGGACTTCCTCCCAAGGGACTCTCCCAACCTGTGTCCTGAATAGGCCAAAGTCTGACCTCCAGAAGTCCATGGTAGTGGTTCTGCTGACCCCCCTTCTTACATTTCCAAGAACTGAGAGCTCGATCATATCATGCTCGCTAAGCCCAAGGTGGCCTCCGACCACCACATCTCCCACCAGTCCTTCTCTGTTTGTGAACAGGAGGCCAAGCAAGGCACCTCCCCTGGGAGGTTCACTTACCAGCTGTGTCAGGAAGTTATCTTCCACACACTCCAGGAACCTCCTAGACTGTTTCCTCTCAGCTATGTTGTATTTCCAGCAGATGTCCAGTAAGTTAAAGTCCCTCATGAAAACAGAGGCTAGCGATTGTGAGACTTCTGCCAGCTGCTTGTATAATGCCTCATCTACCTTGTCATCTTGCTTGAGTTGTCTATAACAGACCCACAGCAGAATATCTGCCTTGTTGGCCTTCTCTCTCATCCTTACCCATAAGCACTCCATGTCATCATCACAATCACTAAGCTCTATACAATCGAAACGTCCCCTAACATACAGAGGCATCCCACCACCTCTCCTTCCTGCCTATCCCTTCTGAAGTAGTAATCTAAATAGTAATCTAATCTATAATATAATGATATAATAATATAATATAAAATATAAAATTATAAATATAGAGAGAAATATAAAACTATAATAATATAAAATCAGATAATCTAATCAATTAGGTACTCTAGTCTATGATATTATAATATTAAATTAGATAGCAATCTAATATGTGAATGTAAAGCATGCTGTATTGGCTGCTCCTAAAAATGTAGGAGGAGAATTAGACCATTGTCCCTGCTGTGAAACCCACCAAGGTGCCTCAAGGATTGTCCCCTCTTTGTGCCGAGCAAACTTATGGGGTTAAAGCCTAAGGGGATAAAAGATTTATTGTAGGATGCAAGAGGAAGAGAATTTGGAGATTGAGTGAAGATTATTATTGGATGTATAGGGGAAGGGCTAAAGGTGGGAAAAGGAAGGATCTAGATGGACTGCCAAGGGGAACAAGTGTAGGTAAAACAGAGGGAAAATGGGATACAAGAGGCTGTTTGAGTGTAAACAGGCAGCTAAGCCCTGCGCTTGATTACCATGGTCTATCCTGTATTCCTATTGCATCTTACTTCTAATTATCTTAGGTGTGGATGTGCTCTGTATTCTGAGTTGGTGTGTGAGTGCTAGAGGACATTAAGTTGGACTAGGTGGTGAGGAGGATAAGAAACAGTGTTGTGAAAAGTCACAGGCCTAAAGGGTCTGGAAGTCAGAGAGTCAGCAGCTGCAAGAGGCTCGGGTCTGTGGGCAAGCTACTGCACAGACTGAGTGTCAGAAAGACGGAGCAGGATGAGGCTAGCATCTGCAAAGACCCAAAGACTGGATAAGGGGTCTTAGGTCCAGGTATGGATGCTAGACAGACTTAGAGACTTCAAGTCCATGGGGATCATTCAATGGTCTTAAATTCACTTGTGCTGTAATCTGTGTCTGTGAAGTACTGAAAGGTATTGTAAAATGAATTGCATACATAGTTTATAGATTTATATTGGTACACGTGATAATGTAGAATGGAATAAAAAAATAATTGAGAACAAGAGTCAGTTTAATAATGGATATGTGCCAGTGTTGTCCCATGGTAGAAAGGACCCTAAATGTTTGTAAAAGTGACTAATGTCCAGTGCTCAGAATGGTTTCTAATTTAGTTTAATAACTTACATTATAAAGAGCTTTGGATATATATAAATAGTGAATATTGTGCCCAAAGCAGGATTTAGATGAAATTTAGGTGCTTAAGTGAACTATTCACCTGAAAAATCCCCATCCAGCTCTGTTCTCAACCTGCGGACCATGAATTGCCAAGATACTTCTCTTTTTAAATTACTCTTCACATGCAAAAGTTCTGCATTTTCAAGACACCTCATCTTTACTGTGGCTGAACAGCTAGGAGTTATTTGAGCTAAAAGTTCATCTGGGATCGAGAAACTGCATCATTTATTTTAAGGCCTTTGAGTAACTCCATCTAGGTACAGCTCTTAGAAGAGGCTTCACCCTAGCGCTGTTTTCTTTAAGGGATAGACTGATGGGGATTTTTTTTAATTTTATTAAGTAAATAGTGATTGGGTAGAATGCATTAATTGTCTGTGGAGCAGGAAGCAGGGTAGCCAGAGCATGTTTCATCTTTGGTCCAGCAACTCTTAAACTGTTCAGTAAGAGCTGACAACACCCTAGTGGAAAAGCCTTTCTGCTTTGTGTTATGTCTGTCTTTGGAGCTGTGACAGTTGTGTACTTGAGATCCTCTGGCAGGTGATAGTGTTAAGCCTGGTCCTCCCTTTTGTGAGTGGCCTAAACACTAGGTTACTGGGCTTGGGGAGGGAGAAATGTCAGTCATACCTAAGCTTAGCATGCAGTAATGCAAAAGTATGTGGTACCTATATCCTTTTGTGTATCTAGCCTATTAATCATTCACAGCACAGTAATACTGCTAAGATCTTTTTCCACACCAGGGCAGTAAAATCAGAAGCTTGTGCTTGTTATAGACCCAGAGTAAACATGTCAATTGCTCTTGCATTCAATGTCTACTGAAAATAATAATGATAGCTAAACAAGCAGACCAATATTATCTGACAATGGCATGGTGGTTTGGTTGGATGACTCATTGTGCCACCACTGTCTGAAGATTCCTTTGCACTAAAATTAGATCACGCAGTTCATGATCTACCCTGGGAGTAAAGATTAGAATCCACTCATTCAAACTTTTTAATCTATCCTGTTTGTGTGCATCATCAGAGTCTTTGTTAGAGAACTGTTGTTTGCAGATGGTTGCACTTGCAGAGCAGAAAGAGCAGGACCTGAAGATAATGACATCTAATTTCCCAGCCACTCCATAAACCTCGATTTAGCATTTCAGCAGAACAGATTTGTACCAACTAAAGCTAAATAAACAATATTCCCAGATTAACAGCATAAAAATAAGTGCTGTGGCTCTGTTTACTTTTTTTTGGAGTAGAAGTGTTTTATGATGATGCTAAATTTTTGTGTCTAAAGCACGAGCTTTGCTGTTGTTCTTCCCAATTTCAGTCTCTGTAAACACAGAGTAACACTGACCTGTACATCAGACTTTACTCGGTACATGCACTTATATTTTCTTAAGTGATGTGGGGACAGATGTTTGTTATTAACAACACAGAAAATACTAAGCAATTTCCGTATGACGCATCTTCAATCACTCCTGAACAGAATATAAAAAAAGACAATATTCAGCAAGGCTTTAATGAAGTGTACTGGAAGAAGATCCGTGTAGTGATGGGCATAGGTGGACACATAACTCTAGACTTAGCCACTCAAATTTAGGCTTTTCTTACAGTTTTATTTCTCTTGAATGAGTTCTTAAAATGCATAGTAATCCTCTGCTGAAATCCAAAAAAACATGGACTAGAGTGATAGATGTGTGTTATAATGATCCAACACATTGAAAGCACTTCATGTTAAGCAAATAACTTATTTAAAAAACACTTCAGCAGAAAGCTGTGTAATATTGATAGGCAACATTAGAAGCATCCAGTTGCCAATAGAACTGCATTCACCAGCAATGACTAAATACAGTGAAGTAAAGGTCTCTGAAAATAATTATTAGTGCAGTAATCCAAAGCTCCAACTAAGTTTAAGAGCACAGTTGCAGTAATCTGCAGTTCCTAAACTGTTTCACCGACCCCAGTCAAGCTATTTGATATTTACCAGGCTGGGTAAATCACAAATGCAAACATTTTCTACAGTGGCCGGGGATTGTGGCTGTGCTAACCGATGACTGTCATACTTCCTTATGATTATTTTCAGAGATTTGCTGGAAGCACATATCTGGCAGTGAAGCAAGCACCCCTGGAAAACAGATTCATATAGGCATTATGGTCATGAAAGAACTGTAAATTATCAATCCTGCAGTCTTTGATCGTATGAATCATTATGGTTTTTTATGTTTTTACATAGGTGCTCATCAAATACCTGAACCTAATTCAAATTTACTGTGGCTTTAATAACATTAATTACATAATAATTTCTTTTAATATATCTCTGAAACTAATACAAATTATGGCAATACAACCAAAGAAAATAGCCTGCCTTTTTGAAACAGCTTTGGTTTATATGGTGACTTCATGTTCATTTATATGTTGTCTTAATGTACAAATCATTTTGTTTTATATGAGAGAGGTAAACCTGAGAGGAATTGCACATTCCTTTTTTTAAGAAATGGTTTAAAATGGCTCAATTTTTGCTCTTAATCTGCTACACACTGAAGAGGTCAATTTCCCAGATATAATTTATTTTCTGTCAGAGAGTAATTCATATTTGTGCATTCCAGCATTTGCTCTGTAAACATATATATATATATCACACTAGTCTGTTAGGAAGTCAGCAGAGGCAAGCCAGCTGAGAATTAGGATCAACATGCTATTTCTGGTCAATTTGTTCTGGCAGAAAAATATTTGATAAATTTAAAGTTGCATTGTAATTTCATTTATATTTTTCCTCCCTGTACATTCTCTTATCCAGGCCACAGACTGAGATGTTTTTCAGCTACTCAATTTTTCTTGGATTGATATCTTAATTTGGGGAATGAGAATAAGCAGGATGATAATAGAAACCTGATCCTTTTAAGCAGGGTTAGCCAAACCAAATCATTCCAATATTTCTAACTAACTGTCTATTAAACAAGGATTTTTTAAAGAATGATTAAAAGACACAGTTTCACTTGGAAAAGAGTTCAAAGAATACCAGTGTTACATGCTGTTAATTTCACACAATATTGATTGTATAACACATTTGTGGTCAAGGTATCTCACAAAAAAGCAATTTTAAAGTGTGACTTTCCTGATGAAACAGTCTTTGGCCATTGGAATACTGCTTGAGGTTTGCTGGAAGACTGTTGGCAGATCTTCAGCTTGGGCATATTGTTAGAGATTCTCATTCTGATGGGTAATTTTGTTGCTGTGCAAGTGAGCATGATAATTAACCAAGAATGCAAACAGACCAACATTGTTTTCCAAGATATTATTGGACTGCTTTTTAAGATATCAGAATAGTGCAAACTGTGATTGAGCACTCACTGTAATATTAGCTAGTTGATAAACATTCTCAGATTAGCTAATATTTCATGTATTTCAGAAAGCTTTTGACTATTGTTGAACAGCTTTTCTTTGTGTGAACAGTACAGGTGGATCACCTCCAAAACAACACTATCAATGTAAAACACTCAAGTTTTATATTGATAATCACAATGTACAGTGTGCAACTTTTATTTCAGATTTTTTTCCTTAAGCCACTTCATGTTCTGGTGTAGAAACTTAAGTCTTTATTAATATTATGCATATACTTTTTGCTATTCCCATCTATTCTAGCTCCTTTTTCTTTTCTCTTTTCAGCTTCAAACCAAGGGCCATGACTACTATGAAAAAGTCAATAACTCTGGAGTCACAGTTACCACTGAGAATCATTGCTAAAGCTGGATCTTCTGATATGTAATTTAACTCAGTAATTTGCTCTCAACAAGTCAGCTGCCCAAAGCAAATATAAGTAATTGCTGTAAAAAAAAAAATGCAGAATACAAAGACCTTGTATTTTCTAAATACTTTTTTAGTTATACTTTTGCAGAAACCCTCTGCTGTTCCTTCTAGTCTCAGAAGAATTGTTAGTAATACTAAGAGAGCTGTTTGGTATTTTTCAAATACACTGAGATTGGGTGGTTTGTTGAATTTTATTTCGAGTGAGAACATTCAAAACTCTGACATACATACCTCTAATTACAACTGTGCTACAGACATTGGGTTAGAGAATTCCACCTATGGACAACAGATATGGAATCATGCATGAAGACACATACCGTTCTCACCCAATTATGCTGCAGGCTTCTCAATCTTACTATTTAATTGTAAGGGCACTAACTTTACATCTGCACCATTCAGTATCTTGTAGAGTAAGCCTATCCTATACAGCATTTGGTAGTGGTTATATTGATTTCAAATGGTGTTACCATGTGTCATGCTGTACAAAACCAACACTAGCAAGACAAAGGATGTAAATCTCTCTGACAATTTGACCTCTAAATATATTTTGGCTTTACTTCTGAGGACGTCAGTGGGATTCAACACCAGAGAGCCATTAAACTCATCTTAAAACAAGGTTCAACACATGTAAGCTAAATTACCTTCTGGAGACTCTGACCACTCTCCTTTCACTATAGAGGAAGACTAGATAACTAGTTTGGACAAGACATCTACAGTGGGATTTGCCCACTGTAACACAGATATCAGAAAGCTAGGCATCTAAACTACTGACCTAATGATCACTTTTAAAGTTATAGTTCACTTTTATTTTTTAACAATTAATAAAATGTCACATCAACCTCATTAGTAAAATGGGGATTTTCAAAAAACCCAAGAGTGAATTAGGCTGACAATATAAATGAAACTAAAAGTACAAAAAGAAGGTAAAAATTATACTCAAGTTACTTAAAAAAAATATTATTCAACAAAAGAAAAACCAGTTTGGAGTGTTTTCAGCTCTTGATATGAGAGAAAACCACAGTGGGAAAGAGAATGAAAAAAAGAAAAAGAAAAAATCTACAGAGATGGGGACTCGCTAAAATGAATCTTTTTTTCAAGATTGTTCTAAGAAGAAATAGTCATATAGCTAAGCTTATTGGATCAAGGTGCAATTTTGGGCCCCTCACTACAAGAAGGACATCGAGATGCTGGAGCGTGTCCAGAGAAGGGCAACCAAGTTGGTGCAGGGTCTAGAGAACAAGTGTTATGAGGAGCGGCTGAGGGAATTGGGGTTGTTTAGCCCAGAGAAGAGGAGGCTGAGGGGAGACCTTATCGCTCTCTACAACTACCTGAAAGGAGGTTGTAGTGAGGTGGGGGTTGGTCTCTTCTCCCTAGTAACAAGTGATAGGACGAGAGGAAATGGCCTCAAGCTGCACCAGGGGAGGTTTAGGTTGGATATAAGGAAAAACTTTTTCACCAAAAGGGTTGTCAGGCATTGGAACAGGCTGCCAAGGGAGGTGGTGGAGTCTCTACCCCTGGAGGTATTTAAAAGAAGGGTAGATGTGGTGCTTGAGGATATGGTTTAGTGGTGGACTTGGCAGTGATAAGTTAGCCGTTGGCCTCGACGATCTTAAGGGTCTTTTCCAACTTTAACAATCCTATGATTCTAAGGACCTGATGCTGTGGGTGCAAAAGTGTCCAATATGGGAAAATAAAAGACACTTGCCGCAGAGTATCTTATGACAGAACTCAAATGACAGTCTGCTAAAACAGGACATGGCAATGCCTTCCAAAAAAACCCAAACAAGTCAAAACTGCAAAGGATTATGCTTCACAGCAGGAGTTTGCAGGCATCAGTAGAAGACAAACTGCATGTGCAAGGAAAGATAATATCAATTCTAGTTAAGCAGAACTCTTTGGAGGAGTAATGGGCAACATTGCCTTGCATGACTATATTCTAATAAAAACAAATAGGACAGATACTAATTTCAAGTTGGATATGGGTGTACAAGCCAATGTGCTTCCAGAAGCAATGGTAATAGCATTGCTTTAAGAATAACACATTTGGCAGAAAATAAATCAGTGAAGCTCTAAATTTACTCTGTTCAGGAAAAAAGTTACCCCAATAAACCAGAATATGATCTGAATTGGATATTACACATTTCACCCCATTTAACCTAAAAATTGAGTCTATAGTCTGATCCAGGGAAGAAGGCTGTAGCTTTTACAGCATGAGCATGAAAAATTTTGTGCCTATATATGGAATTTGCACTGGAGCTGTAAGTAAATATATCCTGTTTGGGTTTAAAATGAGCAAATGATCTTGAAAAGAGGGTGCATGCAAAAGAACAAAGGGCAATGATAAAAAAAGGCATCTCACAGAGATAGGGAAGCTCTCAACACATTATGCTAAAGAGTAAATACACCAAGATTATCCCCCAGGCCATGACCCTAGGAAAGTGTCCTGCACCTTAAGTCAAAGTCTATCAAAAGATGTTAGTAGGTTTATTACAGAGGACACACGGATAAAACTGTAATATTCTGTACATTGTTGGTCAGTATACAGCTCAACATAAAAAAAAGAAAATATTTCTGCACAGACTAAAAAAAAATCAGAATAAATATTATTCTATGTCTGAGGAATCAACAGGTAACCTTTAAAAATATATAGCACCCATTTGTGCACATGCAATATTTGTTGTGCCTTGTTTGTGCCTTTCTAGAGAGGCAGCTGCAGGTAAGGTAGCACCTAAAGACTCTGAAATGGTACTAGATAGTCATCTAATGTGCAGGCAACTGGATCAAGGCCTAAATCTCCATTTTCTGTAGAAGGAGTTGTAAACTTAGGTCACATTTAAGCTTCTACTGGTAGACACGTTAACATGGTTTTATCTGGAAGTAAATTCCACTCAAGGTGTCTACAACATAGTTGTCTAGATTTCTGACAGATGTCTAGGTTTCCGTTGTAACTAATGGAGACGTAGTCAATACAGTCAGGGCTTGATTCATTCAGCTCAGCAGATATCTAGTACCCCTTCAGATGTCCTACCGTGTCTAAGGTGATCACACCGACCTGGAAGATACGTCACAGAATAAACATAAGACCCACACCTTTCTGCGACAGGAGCTGAAAACTAGGTATGATATTCCACAGCACCAAAAATAGCACAAGGTGGCTGAAATTTTCAGGCAGCTGAAAACTGAAATTTGTAAATTTAATAGAAATCTGTCTTTCAGATTTCTTCAGAGAAGGGTATCAAAATTCAGACTTAGACTACAAATAGGTCAACCTGATTTGAAAGTCCTGTTTTAGTTAACAGAATTGACTGTAATATACAGAGCTGCTTATAAGGATAAAACCCTGAAGAAAATATGTAGAACTACTTTCTGATATTGGAAAAACATTTCCTTCATCTATTATCAATTTGCAGAAGATCTCTCAGTAGTAGATGAGATGTAATTTGAAGGCACTACAGAAAAGCTGTTAAAAGAGATGTGTGTGATTAGTCAGAAACTGAGAAATCTAAAGGAAAGGTCAGAAACATTATGAACTAAAATAACATGAGCAGGGACATTGACAAAATGTAATTCTAAACTGAGGCCAAATCAAAGAAACACATCAATGTTGCTGTTACATGCACACACACACACACACAAGGCAAAACAAGACTCTTTGCTCCCCCAAAATCAAAGTTAAACACACCTTTGTTTAATAGATACATATTTTTACTGAACATTTTTCTATCATACCAAAATGGCCTTTGACTTAGAATATACTTTAACTTTCAATGAAAACATCTTATTGTTAATTATTATTATTGTATTTTATTGCAAAATTTTCATTTCAAGAGGTCCTTGAATTATGCAGATATCAGAATTCAGGTATTAAATTATGTCTATGTCTGTAAGATCTGATAGGTCTGAATGACTGGGAGCAGCTGTTGATACACTGGGGTTCAGATGGACCTCAGCAAGCTGGAGGAGCAGCCTGACAAAAGTCTCATGAAATTCAGCAAAGGCAACACAGTCTTGCACTTGAATTTGAATAAAGCATGCAACAGTACAGGCTTTGGACTGACTGGATGGAAGGACAGACCTGCAGAAAAGGTCCTGGTAATCCTGAAGGAAAGGTGGAACTTAATTCAGCGTACACCCTTGGGTGAAGAAGGTTAATCATATACAGGGCTGCATTATTAAGGGTATAGCCAGCAAATCAAGGCAAGTGTTTATTCCTATCTTCCCAGAACTTTGTGCTTGCTTCTGGAATATTGTATCTGGTTTGCGGCACTACTGTGAATGATAGATATCCACAAGTTTGAGAGAGTTTAGATGAAGACTGTTAAAATGCTTAGGAGCCTGGACATGAGTAGAGCCTGAAGGAACTGGATTTGTTTAGCCTGGAAATAAGAAGGAGAGGGAAGGATCTAACTGCAGTTTTCCACTGTCTAAGAGGGTGATAGAGAAAATGAAACCAAACCTGCTGCAAAAGTGCAGTGACAGGGTGAAACGCAATGGTTACAAGTTACAGTGAAAGATACATGGAAAAGACTCTTCACCCTGAGAGCGCTTAAGCCCTGGAAGGGACCACCCAGAGAGGCTGTGTAGTCTCTGTTGGAAATAGTCAGAACTCAGCTGGACAAAGCCTGGACATCTTGGCCTGATTTTGAAGTCACCCTTGCCTGGAGTAACAGGAGGTTATACTACATGTCCCCCAGGGGTCTCTTTCAGCCTAAATTATTGTACGATTCTGTGATTATTTAGTGTAATCTTTTTTCCCTAGCTAACGGATCTTAAGAGTCCAACTTCCACTTATACGTGAGGTGTCACTCTGTCCTAAAGTAATGTTGGATTTTTCCCTTCTCTATATTTGTTTACTGCTCCTTGCTACTAGTTTTTCTGTCCTCTTTAGGATTATCCTGTAGCATGTAGCTGAATGCCAACGTAAGGCAAGAAAACTTATAGCAACCCCTCAAATTCATTTACATAATACATTCATGTTAATGAAATTAAATAGGGGAGCAGCAGGGAAGAACAGGGAAAAAGGATTACTTGAATCTGTGGTGTGGAGCCTAAGGTATTTTTCTGATTGTTAGAAACATTTATCCAATATTTTAAAAAGACTTATGGGAAAAGGGAGTGGAGCTGTTGGATAGTCATAGTTGTCTTTCTGCACTCTCTGCCCCACAAATCATAAATTCATCACTGTATAATAACTCAGTTCCAACAGGAAAAGACTCCCTTCACCTTTAATTCCACCTGTGCTTTTCCACATCTGTCATAGATGAATGCTCAGTGCTCAGGGCAGCCTTTTGGAACAAGTGGTTTGAATTTGTTCAGTTGAAGAATCAATTAAACACCGGTTCTTCCACTTCTGAGTGACTAATACAGAAGTTGACTAATATAGGAAGCAGAGTTACTGTTATCTTTTAAAGACTGCTTGCTAAAGGAGCTTAGCATGTTAAGAAAATGTATAGATTAGACCTTTCAGGGACGCTTGAAGAATATGTAGTTTCTGACTCCTGTTAATCTTATGCATTCAGGACACTTGGCCTTGTAGAGGTGTACTACTCCAGGCAAGGGGAGACTATGAAGCCAAGCAGAGATATGGAGTTTATGGTTAAACCAAGATCAGGCAGCAGCTGGATGGTTATTTTTGGATCTAAGTCCCTCGGTTCCATTTCAGTCCTGTACCTTTTAAAGTATCTAGTTATAAAGTGACATCTTCCACACCAGAAGTGATGTATAAAAAGCACATCTTTTTTTTTGCCAGAAATAGATAGTGGCTCCTAAGAAAATGTAATGTGCTTTATAACAGTGTGTGTAACCCTGCCTTCTAAAGGACTATGAAAAGAATAACTTGTCTGTCTACTGTGTACTCTGAACTAGTTACAGAAGATCGATGGGAATGAAGAGACTTTTGATTATTCTTCTCTGCATGTTTCCAATTGGAGTCACTGCTAATGTGACATCACTGTTGTTTCTGTCCACTGGTTCTTGAACCATTTACTAAGCTCACTTTTCTTCTTATTATGCTGCTTGTCTTGCATAAAACTTTTATTTTATTTGTATATCCTGAGCCGCACAGCCCTCCTGTTTTGCTGTGCTGAGTTAAACTGTAAAAATAGAATTCAGCTAAACTAATACCAGGGACATAATTGAGCTAGTACATTGGTTGTTCTGGTCTTCCTTAGCAGCTGATGGAGAGGAAGGGCATTCCAGTGGACTACTCAACACTAAAATTAAGTGTTTTTAATTTAATTAAGCCAAATCTTTTAAAATTATGTCAGGACCAACTCTATACCATTCAATGTGTTGCACATCTTTACAGTACCACTTGCATCCTGTTCTGTTCAGGAATTCCATGCAAATAGTCGGAAGGAGATTTGCTTCATGTGGCACCAGTGACCATCGTTACATGACGTGTGTCCTCTCAAAGCAAAGACTGGCTCCAAACAGCTTTTGCAACTACTCTGCAGTGTACTCTTTCCCACACATGGCTTATCGTGATGAAATGCATTGATATACAACCGCTACATATCCTACAATTGTTTCTTAATAAGAAATCCTAATTAATTTGAATCTACTAAATACAGAAAGAGAACGTAAAACAGATTGATAATATATACGAAGCAGGAATAAATACGGGGTATTTTTAATAACAGAATGAGAAGTATTCTCTCTGTACAGAAGCACTATTCAAACTGCTATTTACTTTTTCCTGTTTGTATTGGAAATGAACCACTAAAGCTCTACCTTTTTTCTTCTGCTTGTGTGCCAAAGCATGATGTCAGAGAGAAAAAAGGAGAGGGGGAGTAGGGGTTAGAGTGTATTAATCTTTTCTGCTTACATATGTGGCCTATTTTCAGGTTTGATAAATTCCCAGAATTGTCCTCCGATCTCTTCAAATGTATTATAGTGATTTTGTAGTCTATAAGTAATTCCCTCATGTGAGGGTGCCTCTGTTAACCCTGCAATCCATTCTCATTCTCTGAGCCTTGTCTTGCCCTTCCAATGCTTTAGCAAGGTAACTCTTGCTCTCAGTTATTAATCTGAGAAACGCTTTCCTTGCTAACAGTATGAAGTCCTACTGTGATTTGTGTGATGTGTGTCTATTCAGTGCACAGACCAGCAATGATCTGTTGTACAGGACACCCTTCCCCTCCTTTTTTTTTTCAAAATTATACGGCTTTTCAGATGAACATACTTCTAGTCTTTGAAGAATGTGATTTAGGTAGAAACAGCAGTTCCTTGATTTTTCACAGGGCTAACAGTCCCTTCATGCAGCCCCACTGGACACAAAGCAGAAGCACAAACAAGCCTACGATTATTTGGACTCAGTAGGTAGAATCAGTGGAAAGCATAGCTCACAGACATGTACTATGGCTGATATAAGCTTTTGTACTGACAGTGTTTAGCGGGGCAAGGCAAGGCTGGGAAGACTTTTTTGGCATCTCTTATTTCAGGGATTCTTAAGAAAATTCTGGACCATCTCTGCTTTACTGGTTAGCAGATCCATTTCTTTTTCCGCAGGTCTTTTCTCAGGACTTTGGGACTGAGGAGATAGTTCAGAGGAGTTTTCTGAGCTCACATCAAATTTGCATGCTTATTACCTCCAGCCATTTGAGACCTTACCGCACTGTTCTGAACAGACCACTGCTTGCATGAAGTGCAGTGAAAGATTTTATTTTCTACTGCAGGATTCGTACACAGCTCTGCCAACCACTAAAACTTTAACTTTCATCATCAGGGACAAGAACAACATATAGTCATCAAGGTGAGACTTCACTATGTCTATAACATGATATTTCATAGGATTCCTCACCTTTGGATGGATCTGACTTTGTCCCTCCCCTCACAGAGAGACCTAAATCTCTTTTTCTGAGAAAAGAGCGAAACATTTTCTGTATGCATACCTCTAAAATTCATTTTTTCCCTGTGGAAGAGGATACACTACACAAGTGTAACATTGCTTGTTCCTTGTTTTTTCAAATCAACAGTTCCTCCGTGATTGTTCTAGATACAGAAATGAAGAGACTAGCACTCACAGGAAGCAATTTCTTTACTTCACATATTTATAAAATTCTATCCCATCCAATTTATTCTTGACTTGTAGGTCTGCAAGGACTGAAAATTGACTATCTATAAATAAATGTGATATTTTAAGACATCCTTTCCTGTCCGTTTTGATCAGTTTATTTTATTATTGCCAATGTTTCATCTCAGATTATTCCATATTTATTTGAAATGCAAATAGATGAAGAAATGAAAACTTTAACAAGTTTTAATAGTTTTTTTTCCTCAGACAGAAATCTGCAATATGCAGAATTATAAAAATAAACAAACAGATGGCAGAACAGCTTTTTTGTATGTGATTGTTATACTTTCCCTTTGTTGCAATCCACCTCCCAGAGGAAACTGAGGAAGGGCAATTAACTAATTTCACATAAAACAACTATCATATCATTTGTTAATGTGGTTCAAACTGTATGTAAGAGAGAGGGACCACTAGGGAAAGATTTTGCTTGGTTTTTGTATTTAGAACGTGTTAGTCCCTGTCTGTGATAACATTCCCGTACTTCTGCAGTTGGGTCTTGCAGCTACATTTGCCATACTCGCCATTGCATACAGCGTCGCGCAGCAATGAGTGAACTGCTCAAAGCTGGATCAAATCGTTCGACGGTGAATGATCCAAATCGTTTGTGACTGGTAAGGGTACCTCTTATCTGGGGCCCTTGCTGGTGAACTTCTCCACAGTCTTCTGTTTTATTCTGGTAGCCATACATGTAAAACTACCAGGATATATTTTTGAAACACCACAGTGAACAGTATGTTACTGACTCCCAGTTCAAACCATCTTTCACATCATACCCTAACAGCACTGCTTCCCATCTGCCTCAGTGCCTACAGGAGATCAGCTTCTGAATTGAAATTCAGCTGGCTGAAACTAAATCTGAACAAGACAGAAGCGAGGTTAGAAGGAAAAGGGTAACATTTTGAAGAACTAGCCAAAGCCATGACAATGTCCTGAAACGAGGAGTCTGTTTTCTGACCGTCAGGAGACTTCACAGCCTCAGGGTTAGCTGACATCCTCCCAAGTATAAAATCTGTCAGAAATAAATTCTCCCATCTATGATGAGCCAGCAGGCTGTTCCTATGAACATCCTCTCAGATGCTGACTTGGCAATGGTTTTGTACATATTCATGGCTTCCAGGCTCCACAGTTATAGTGTTCTGCGCTGGCCGTGCCAAGAGTAGCCTTCAATGGGCAGCTGATCAAAACTCATCACTCTGCTTGCTAAGCAAAATAAGTCAATTTTGGTACATCACCCCAGTTCTGTGAATGCTACATTGGCTCCTGAGTGAATGCTAAATCATATTCCTTGTTCTAATCCTAATGTTCAAGGTCCTAGATCCAGGTTACCTCAGGAATAAGAATTTCTCATGGTGTAAATTGATCCACTCCTCAGGGGTGGTGGAGCTACCAGCTAGGCAGGCAATTATGCTGACAGAAGGAGCTTTGCAGCACTCTTCCACATTGAGGATGGAAACAACCATGAAGCTCACCCATCTTCAAGGCAAAGTACAAAATTCATCCCTTCAGAATAAAATTAAATATTGTGAGTGAACACCACCCCCCCCTCCCCCATATACACCCAGTTCCAGGAAAGAGAGAAGAGTAACTGCAAGTGTATAATATTACAATTAATTTAAGATAGTATTTCTTTGTAAAAGCTTATGAATTATCTAGCTGTGGGTCAGTCTGACTGGCAACTTATATGGAACTCAACTTCAGTACCTCAATGATCTGGTACCTTGGTGGAAAATATGGTATAAACAGATTAGACAATCTATGTAAAGATTTTCATCTCAGTGTGAAAAGCACCATGTCCCATTGCAATTATTTTAATGATTCAGCTTCTCAAACAGCATGTTTTGCATTTCTTGAAGTAAACAACCACTTAAATAACCCTTGATTTGTTTTTCCCAAAGGTATGTCACATTTCAGCCCACAGTCACTCAGTAAAAGAACAGAGATGCATTTTCTGGAATTAATTCAATAAATAAACCTAAACCAGTTAGTTTTCTTTGCTTTTCATGTTAACTTAACAGGCTAGTAAATTAATGTGCCTGCTTGGAAATCATATAGCACTTTCAGGCATGCAACTATGGATATAGATAGGGCAAGCTTCTATATTACAATAATTAGCAGTGAATTGGTACATCCCTACATTATGTTAAGACTGTGTGCCTAGCATTATTTTCATCTTATAGTGCCAATCTCAGTTCATGAAATAAAACAAACCTTTATATTTTAAACAAGAGAAGTAGTGAGAACAGTCAGCAAACTCTGTGGTGCAGACCAACGTGACAGCTGGAAAACAAGTTTGGAAATAGAGGGTCAAGTCTTCAGTTGGTGCAAATTGGCATATTTAAAGTCATTACCTCAGCTGTAACTATCAAGTGTGTATGTTAAAGCTTCAAGCTTTGACAGAAAGCAAATCATTTGGGGCTAAGAGAAACGCATACACAAGCCTACCTCTGTCTATCCTTTACCTCCCAAACCCCCTCTTTCTGTCTGAAGATTTATTTGCTATCCAGCCTGCTGCCTTCTTCTCACAGACTTATAGCTGTATTCAAAGATTTGAAAGATTCGAGATGCACAAGAAAGGAAGAAAAAAGAGAAAACAAACCAGTTTTCTGAGATATCACAGGCTTCAGAAAATCCTTGGTACTGTGGACTTCGTATGTATCAACAACCAGGCAGACTCCAGTAGTGTGAGAGGTTTGATTGCTTCCTTACACATGTAATAGTATCAAGTCCTTGTCAAGGTTAAGAGTTTTAAAGTGTATGAGAAAACTAAGGACCAGCAAAAATGAAGGATTTTCTTTTGGTGGTTTTTTTTTTCGATGAATGCTAGTGACTATTAACAAAAAAATCCCCTAGAGGATATTACAGATTAATAAATGAGGACTGAATTTTAAATTAATAGCGGTTCCAGTTACCAATGGAAATAATTCTCAGATTCTAAAGAGACATATTTCTCTATCCTTTCTGTGGTTCCCTATGAAGCAAATTTTTTTCAACCATAGCCAGGCTGTTTTCATTTTAAAGCACAAGAATACGTTACTCTGTGAACACTATACATTTTTTAGATTATAGGGACAGACGAAAATTTCCTCATAGTTTATCAAAGAATTTTAGGAGGTTGTAGTTGTTGTCATTGTCTACAGAGCCTGCCAATCGCCCCGGCATGAAATTACAGGTAATGATGTATCACTGGGTTACATAAAGGTTGTCAAACATATGGACCATTGCTGCAGCCAAAAGATATGAGCAGCTTGCTGGAAGTATCACATAATATGCTATATTTTTCTGATATATCAGAATGTCTTTGCTAGTAAGAAAAAATATTAAATAGCAAACACATATCTAGCTTTGCTTTAGGGCACTCAATCCTGAACCGTAGAAGAGTTGTGAATGTTCATGGTTTTAGAGATGAAGATGAGTAATATTTTTCATCTGTCTTTCTATCTGTCCATCTATGAACCCACTTCTTAGATAGCTAGGCTTTTCCAATGGGTGGAAAATGAATATTAGAGAGAGCATTTTTGAACTACATGTTTTCTCTAAAGAAAACAAGCAGAATCTTATTAGTATGCATGTTAAATTCAGTTCATTTCACACTTTGAAAGGACATGAGAAAAATTCAATTTAATGTTTTCTAATGTAAAATCATACCACAATATGTGCATATGTGTTTTATAGCCTATAAATAACTGATTTGCAAATGGAATGTTCTCTTCCCAGATAATTGAAACACATCAGAGTCACAGTGTAACCTACTCTATAAGCACATGTTGGAATAACATCAGCAACAACACTACTAATAACACCACAGCCTGTTTGCATCAGAACACAGAAGGACTCTGAGCATGCCTCTGCAGAGGATGATCTGCCTCACAGGAAAGCACCCGCATCTGCTTGTGGCTGAATTCTCACAGCACAGTGTATCAGAAGAAAGAAACCATTCCTTGGATTCCTCAGCCTCTGAATCAGATAGCAAGACAGTAAAGTTTGTTGATTAATTGCTTGAGGCTGGAAGGGATTATGATTTCACCATTCTTTTTCTGATCTGTCACATGAGCAAGGTAGGCAGCAACATACTGTCTGTGTTAATCGCAGTGGCAAAATTTAAAGAAAATCTGAAATAATTAATTTAATTGTAGACCAGATTCAATTACCAACAGAAACTAAGTCTGAAGCACATCCATGATTTCACAGATCAACTATGGCAAGTCCATGATCTGCAAATCCAGTATCATCAGTTCTGTCAGTCCTAATGAAACTCCTTTGAGAGACAAGAGATAAAATTAAATGAAAAGATGCTAATTTTCTCACTAAATTGATTGAATGATTTACCCTGTCTAAGAGATTTATGTTGCGAAGGCACAGCTGTTCTTCATTTCATTCACAATCTACTAGTCATAGTTGACTTACGGCCAAATTCAAAGGGAAGTTTAGAGAACCGAGATAAGTTTAATAACAGTCTGTGTCAATTTGTAATTTTAAGTGTTTTCAACATGCTGGTGTTACCTCAGTGTTCCTACACACTCTTAGCTTTACAGCCATTTATAGACATATCATGTGACTTTATTTAAGTGAAAGCTCATCATCTCATCTCAGTTTAAAGTCAGAGGTTAGAAAGAGGAACCTTCAGAGGGTGATTCAAATCTTGCGGCTCAGGATGCCATGAACTCTTCCTTATGTGTACCTTTCTCTCCTTTCTGTGCAGAAGATTAGACAAAAACCTTTCAGTCATCTAAAATTAGATGCAATGAAGTTTCACTTGTGCACCACTGCTGAATTGAGCTGAGCAGACTTGAATCTAAGATCAGACTAATCACTTTCTCATTGACTTCATTGGAGTCACTACAGCTATATTGCAAAATAGGCTCAGGTGCACAGGTGAAGTATCACAGGTGGATGTACTGCACACACTCTGTGTTGACGTGCTGAAGGAAATAAGTGTATTAAAACCGAGCAACAAATGGCTAATAGGAAGACAAAGCATGAGAGCAAGAAAAAAGCAAGAAAGGAAGTGTGATAATGGAGCAATGCAAACCAAACATTTCCCCAGGCTAAAAATACCTTCTTTTTCAATTACAAAATCCTTCTTTGGTTGCGGTGTTATATAGCAGTCCCACTTCTCCTAAAATTACAAGAATTCTTCCTGTTTACATCCAGTACAATCAAGTCACCTTTTATAGGAAGCAAGTATTACCTGGTTTCTTTTTCTCACTCTAGCAATACAGACGAGCTCCAGTACTGACAGGTTCAGCCATCTGAGTATGCCAGGAGGAATCATCAACTGTCCTAGAGGCAAGAACAATAGGCACCTTCAAACTCTGCAGTGGTTTGAAAGGACATTTTCAGTATAAATTAAGAATATTATTACAGTCTTAAAAAAAGGATACCTCTTCTGAACTGCGCTCTCCGTATTGTATTTTCTTGAAAATGACCATTACTTTTGTTTCTACAAAGTCTAGACAATAAACTTGTTACAACCCAATAGTAATACAAGATTTTCAATGATCCAAAAAGAAGACTGGATTTGCAATGGTACCTCCAGATTATTAACTGTCAGAAAGCCCTAGGTAAAATTGAGCTGGTAGGAATGTCTGCATACAAAATAAAATACAAGATGCCTCTGTAATGTTGATATGCAGTATGTGCATTTGCACTAGTCCAGTGTTTGGTGATAGGAAAAGATATGTCTCCATTAACTCAGGTTGCACTTTGTACTCATATTAGCATACTGTCTGTGGAATCATAGTAAACAAGAGTCAGGTTAAAATTTTTTTTTGCGGTAGGGAGGATTGCATGTATTTGCAAGGGAGTCAAGGAGAGCAAAGTGCTACAGAATGTGTAGCCTTTGTGCATTTAAGAAGTCCAATTTAATTCAGTAGGATATAAGCCCTTGCTTCAGTTATTTGCTGAATTTTGGCCACAAGATCTGGACAAAATAATGAAAATTTGCTTATCCCTATCAACTGCACAGATCTAGTCTTCTTATCTATATTTATTTTTGTACTCTCTGACATTTTGTCTAATTTAGTCCCTGATCCAAAGCCACATATTTTAGTATTATTTGCTTGTAAAACATCATGGCATTTTAGATGAAAACTCAGTGTTAACCGAAGATCACAGAACTTCGCAACTAAATAAACAACTAAACAGTAGCTAACTTGCAAGGGCTTTGAATCAAAGCCTATTATGTTAAAGACCAAGAAAATGGCGCTTTCCGAATTCTATGAAGTGTGAGGCTCTGTGCATGCTTATGTTCTTCCTTACAGTGAACTTTGCAGCCAGCCTTGTAACTGTTTTCCACCTGTTCAGGGAGATATCGTAAGATCCATCAATGTTAACTCAAGAAAGTTAACAACAATGATAACAGAAAACTACTTATTCTGAATCAATCAAAAACCAATCTGGTCATATGGAAATTATCTACATTCACATTTAATAATGAACATGAAGCTCAGCTCAATAATAAAACATGGTCTGGTTTTAGAAGCAAAGAATGAAGTGTGCATACTTTTGAATCATATAGCTTCTATCTAGGAACCTTGTCTATGCCAGATAGTCTTTTTACCTAACCAAACACTTATTAATTGAATTCCAGGTTAAGCACCTAAGAGGAGTATGCACTGCCAAGAGGAATTTGTCTCACTTAACTTAGACACTTAACTTGAATGTGTGATCATTCTTCCCACTGCCTACAAGGCAGATCTAGGGTGGCTGGCTGGACCGTGACAGCTAATTTTTTAAACACCTAAGTTGGGAGAGATAAATTTCACCAACTGTGGACAGGTAAAGGACTACAAATAGGACTTTTGACAACATAAACAATAAGCTAAAATAGCACTGGGAAGAAAAAGATAAACATAAAACATTAGCCTATTTATTTAGCCTATATTCCATATCACTAATGGTATTCCATAGAATAATAATACTTCGTAAAATAGCAGATAGTGGATTCCATATAATTTAGGCATGAGGTTCTTCATAACTACTCATCTGAAAACGCCACTCACATTTTCCTTATTTTTTCAAGGATTCAAAGATCTAAACTAGATTCTCTATTGCTAATGCTCAGCATCAGAGAGTAAATTATCCCAACTGTTAAAAAAATCCAAACAAACGAAACCAAACCTTCTCAGCACTGAGGTCCCAGATCTGGGGTCTGTGTGGGTTTCAGGCACATGCATGCCCTTCACATTCTGGAAACAGTTTTAATAGACTCCCTTTAATAGTACCCCTAATGCCCACAGTTTTCTTATGGACAATGTGATCTTCAGACAGAGCGTTCCACTGTTGTCTGTTTTTCCACAGTTATTAAAATGACAAAAGTGTTTTATTAAAATAGGATTTGCACTGTGGGAGCCAAGTCATAAAACCAAAAAGAATGGAGCCCTAAGATTTTTTCTCCAAATATCTTTTGTTTGCTGACTATAGCAAAACAAACATTCATTTTTGTTTAAGCCCACAAAGGGTAAATAAAATAAAAAGTGTAATACTCTATATTTTACTTATATCTGCAGATGACATAATTTACTTTTTTGCCATATACAGAGTCTTGCAAAACATTTAGAAACTGTATATGAAGAAGAGAACCTATCTGCCATAGTAAAGCTGATAAGCCTCAAACAACATGTCTATGTGTTGAAAGATTTTGCAATAATCCTTTAATTTTTATACATAAAATATTCTAAATGCAAAGCTAATGGTTTGGGGGTTTTTTGTTTTAGGATTATAGAGAAAATTCTTGCAGGCTTTTAGTCATTGCGGAGAAAAAGTACACAAGTTAGGAAATGTGATACTTTTTATGAGATTAAAAAAATGAAATATCAATGTTTTGAGTAAACAAAAGAATTTGCTTCCTTTTCCTCCTGTAGTCTATGCTTTGTACTCTACGAGTCTGCAGTTATTAACTCTCTGTGTACTGCTCTCCAGCTGAAAAGAATTTTAAGTTGATATAAAATACCCGAACTTGGGACCTCGTTTATTTGGTTTTCCAGATTACTTAAACATTGTACTTTATATTTCCCATTGCTTGATACTCTATATGGTTTTATACACCAGAACGAGGCACACATAAAAAGCTTTCTTTCCCTCTTTATTTTTTTGTTAGTATAATAGGTACTTCTGCATAGGCTTTGTGACCTTCATGAAGGGATCACTTCTGGCCAAGCAGTTCAGACCAGCTAACTGTGTATCCTGTCCCTAGAACTCAAAGCCCAAGGCAAACTATTTTCTTTCCCATAATTTTCCTTATCAAGAAATCTTCTTGGCTCTAGACTGGGACCCAGGAACAAATCAACGCACATGTGATGTAGATGTGATTTATCCCTGGAGCTAAACAGAAAGTGAACCAGGTAAACAGTATATCCACACCAAGCCTACCCAGCTCTCTCCTCGTTTTTTGCCTCTGCAAACGCACAATGGACATCCTCCTGCAAGGCACTGAATAAATACAGGGAAGTGCAGTGCCTTGCCTTTGTTGGTGCATTCCTCACAGTATGCCAGGTTCTGCTCACTACTGCTGGAGCTCTTACTGTGAAGAAGAAAATCTATAAATGTCAGTATGCTAACTCAAGAAATTTAGAAATGAACCTGGGCAAACTAAAATATACATCAGCTAAGAAAGAGCGAGGCATATCAGATAGCTCTGAAAAATGAGGGGATGAAACACAACAGAATACTGAAATACTCAGTCACAAACTCTGCAGCAGGTTTGACTATAGACTTAGGGGCTAATGGTGTAGTGCATTTGAGAGTTAACAGTTTCCATTGAAAGCAAACTTAGGTACAGAGAGGACAGTAAGACTCTATACATAAGTCGCAAGGCACAAGAATATAAATATAGAAGGAAAGGATACAACTGCTGTCAGCACAGTGATAGTGAATATGTACGATGAAGAAAGAATGTTATTTGAGGAAGGAACTTATTTTATTCATTTGAAAGTAAACACATTCAAATACTTCTTTTGCTAAAAACAAGAATGTCTGTCATGACTGGTTTTCTTCTATATTTGTTCTTGTTGAAATATTGGATATATCGTTAAAGTTAGTTTGGTTTCTTTACCAAATCAGGGGAGACTTTTTGCTGAACCAGTGAAGTAATATCAATATTTTTACGTCAAAAGATTGTCTTAAAAAATATCCCAAAATATTATATAAAGCCTCAAATAAAAGTTTTACTTTTGTCATTCCTTAAACATCTAACATTTCCTTTTTTTAATTTAGGTCAACTTTTAGATTAACAGTGATTTTTGGAAAAGAAAAAAAATCCCTGTAATAGTTCCTAAGGAACAATGTAAAGGAGAGATAACACCAGGTTTGGATGAAAGGAGGAGTATTAGGCTGAAGGGCAAGTATTAGTTCTTGCCTCACAGCCAGAGCTTTTTGGAGGGGTTAATAGCAAAGCTCACGAGGGAGATTTGGTTGATATAGTCTACTTGGATTTCAAGAAAGCATTAGCAAAAGTCCGTTTCAAAGGCTCTTAAAGAAGCCAAGCAATGACAGGAAGAAAGCATAGGTCTTCAAAAGGGTAAAAAATTGATTAAGTGATAGGAAACAGAGAACACTGTGTCCTTGTTGCGGAGGCAGGAAACCAGTGGATACCTACAGAGATCTGTGCTGCAATCCTTGGGCTACTCAGCCCTGAAAAAGAGGGTGAAAAACAAGGTGACAAATTTTCCTGATGATACCAAGTTTATCACAATTGTAAAAATGGCGCATAAATTCTGTGAAGAAATGGCAAAGAATCTTGCAAAAGTGAGTGACTGGCAAAAAAAGTGGCAGATGATTTAAGTAGATTCAAAATGTTGGCAAATGCAAAGTGACGCTCCGCAGCTTCACGTGTACAATATTGGGATCTGAGCTGTCATCACCGCTCCTGAGTGAAGCCTCAGGGACCTAAGGATCAGTCTTGTAAACAGTTTTGTTAAATACCATCATCCATGACCTTAGTACAAAAAATAGGAGAATATGAAATCTGGAGATTACACAAAAGGCCAGTGAAAGAGACGGTACCAACAATATGACGTAGGAAGAGTTGGTGACCTTGAGGACTAAAGCAATCCAATTGAGAGTTAGTGACTGAAAGCAAAAATCTGTCATGAACTGGTCCTCAAAAGGGGAAAAACTGATCAGGGATAAATTTAGCTTGGAAACTAAAATAATTAACTATTAAGGGATTAAATCCTGGGATAGCATTTTAAAAAAGCTAGTGGGGGCAGTAAAAATTCAACCAATTTTGCTATGCAGCTTGATCTAGTAAGCAAGATCTATTCCAAACTGTTATCCCTGTGAATTAACTACCCAAAGGAATATAGGTAAGATTAATTTCCAGGGTCATCCTTCACTTCTCTTGTAAAAGTGCAAACTAAAATCCAGCACGACAGAAGACAGCAAACTTTCCCAGGCATCTGAGGATGTAAGGGAGATATAAGGCAGAGATACAAGCCAGGCATATAAAGGTCAATCCAGTAATTCTGATGCCTTGCAGAGCCTCACAGAAGCAGAGGCATAACTTAGGGAGACCTGTACAAAAGAATATACCAGCCCCTGTGGTCCCATTAAAGGCAAGGTTGCAGATATTTACATCACCCACTGCAGCAGCACCTCCCAGGTGCTCTGTACAAATTGTGGTGGGGATGAGAGCGGGGGGACAACAGGCCTCCTCAGCTTACGCTTACGCTGGTCAGTGTCATCCCATAAATTATGTTGTCATATGAGAGTATTGCCATGCTCTAGTGTAGTTTGTGTCTCATCAGAGTTTCTTAGCCCTGGGACAGCACTAAATTGATGGAGCTACATAGCTTCTGCAGAACTGCTTGTGTCTGGCTGGCTCAGCCTCCAGCGCGTGAGCTCACGTCCACCCGTGCTCATCTCCGTACACAGGCACAGTACCTTTAACTTACCTCTCCTGTGTGCCAAGAAAAGGCCACTGTCTCCAGTTTATATTGGGAGAACTGAGGTTATAAGAGACAAAAAAGGTCACATGAGGCTTATGGCCTAAAGAAAATTAAAAACTGGTTTCCAAAGTCCTATGGTGCTATACTGACCTCCTAATCATGTTTTATTCCCTCTCAGTGAGAGATGGTCCCTCTACATTTCTGAACTCAGAGAACTTTTTCATTTTTCTGTGGAAGTAGATGCTTTTGGAAAGAGTGAATTTAACCCAATTACTTTATGGAATAAATGTCCAAACTGGGGGGAGGTGGAGGAAAGAAAGAAAACAACAGATACTTAATATTTCACAAATAAAAAAAGCCTACAGAATTTAATAAGAAATAAAGATTTTTAGCTCTAGAGTATATTGATAGCCCACCTGGATCTAAGCTCTAGAAATGTAGTAGCTTAAAGGTTTAGTGGCACTTCACAGAAACTAAAAAAAATCTATTAAGTCACTTTCTTTAAAGTTTCTAAATGTAATTAATTCATAATGTAACTTGCTGACTTACCAGCTCCTAAAGTTTCATGTTTCACAGCTGATCCTTCATATATCCCATAAAAACCCAAATGATATTTTTCACTTCTTCAATAGATGCTCCATGTACATGTGCTAGTACACAGCCAGAGCCTGAGGCAGGACCCATTTTGGCCAATAGAGGGCTCTCACTTACTTGAATAGGCTTTGGATCAGGAGCAGTGGATCATGTTAGTGAGGATCATGATTCAAATTATACAATTTATTTTAAATATTTTTTCTAGTACTGCTCATTTCCAAAAATGTTTCAAAGGTGCGTATAAGTTTTTTGACCTCTCAAACAAGGAGTCGTTTTAGTGCCTTAAAATTTAGTTAAATTTATCTTAACCAAATTGAACTTAACCAAAGATGTTAAATATTTTGTATTTATTCCATGAAAACTGACAGATAGAAAATATTAGTTTGTAATCTTTTCTCCACAGATTTTTCTCTTGAAGTGTGAAGTATACAGTTTTGACACCAAAATTTCAGCTTTCTCCTTTCTCCAAACCCAGAGCACAGAGAAGCTAGCTGGAGAGCTTGCAGAAAGAAAATAGGCAAGACTTTTACTTTTTAGACTGGTTCTTACCCCGAGCAGCTCCAGGTTCTGTCTGCAGAAAGGCAGTTTGACAGTTCTTAGCAGCTCCTGAGGACAGACTTCTTTTCCAGTGGCATACTTCCAAACCTTCTGTGGCTGTAAAATTGCATGCTGATGGATCCCTTATGGTATAGAAAAGCTAATGTTGTCTTTCACAGACTGCAGGAAGGAACTAAGAGGGGAAGGAGCGTGACTGACCTGGACAGCTAAAAGAAGAATCCCTTAAAAAAAGTGTGGAAGAATGAAAAGGCAGCCAGCAGGAGAGATGAATGAGAAGCGAGGAGAGGAATTTTCCTGTTCCTGTACAGTCAGTGAGTTAGTGTGGGAACCATCCTGATGAATGCACCTGGCTGAGATCTACAGCCTTTAAGAAAATACCAGCGACAACTTCTGTTCAGACCATTAGAAGGGAGCAAGTGAATCTTTCCCAAAGGCCAGAACTGAAAGAGTTTTGTAGCAGAAAACCATAATGATTTTGTGCATGTTTATTTCTGAAGACTTCAGAATCAGTCTTTTTGCTGCTTGTAGACCAAGCACACAAAATGTTTTGAGAGTCATCCATTTCTCTACTGCACGAGAGTGATTCTTCCCTTCTTCTATTTTGGGAACTCAGGAACACTTTTGCTTGTACCAGGTGCTTCAAGCTATCCTTCAAGCCATCCTCCCTGTAAGAGAAACATCCACTGCATTTTTCAAGCCAAAGACTTTCTGTCTTCCTATTTCTTCCTTTGTGATATACCCTGCATATTTCTCCTTTTCTTCCACTTTCTCCCTATTTCCCCAATGTTATGGGTTATGTGCCTCTTACATCTTCCCCCATTTCTTCCCACCTGCCCCGGGCTCTCCCATTCTCTGCTTCCCTAAGTTTTTTACAGCTTCATAATCTTTTCCCTAGTTCTGCTGTTCCACCCATCTCATCCTTATTGTTATGTTTTTTATCTGGGGCATATATCTTTCATGGTGCCAAGCTCATTTAGGGTAATGGCAGAGATACGACTGGAGGCTGTGTCATGCTGGAGGCTGTTTATGGATGCCTACAACTCATTCTATTTGTAGGCAACGACAGACAAACAGAGAAATGTCATCACGTGTAAGTCTCAAAAAAGAAAGCAGAAGGTATTGCAAGGAAGGAATGAGGCTGTCGGCAGAGTAGGTGTCTTTAGCTGTGCTTCAAATTCCTCAGCAGAGCCTCAGCTCCTTCATTGTCAGTTCCACTGGCAGGAACCTTTCCCAATGCTCTTAAATCTGTGATACAAAGGTTACCACACCCTAAATTACTCCTTTTATGTTTTCTATTGCTCAGGCTATTTCCAATGTTTTGTTCTTGTCATGTGTTTTGTATAGGGTATTAGTCACTATAGCAACCTTAACTGCAATTTGACCAAGAATATAAATGAGAAATGTGTACACTACACAGTAATAGTTCTGTATTCATCACCTCCCAGATATTTCACAGGCAGCAGAATTACAAAAGGCTTTTTAAGTGATCAAATAAAAGCCCTCGATTTATTTAGCAAAACAAACTAATTGCCATACAAATAATTTCAGCCCTGCACTTGTAAGGAATGCATCAGACACAGTTTTCAAAGGTAACCCATCACAAATTATTGGAATTGTATGTCTGTTAGTGACTTTTCCATAACAGTGACTCAAGGCAATACACATTTTGTATCAAACAAGGTAAAATAGCACAGTTCAGATTGCAATTAACAGAAAGAATGGATTCGAATTCTGCAAAAGAGATAGAGGAGGTTTTGTACTGTTCAGAGCCCCAAAATATTGATTTGGGGAAAAAATCCCCAATGTCTAAGAAATTTGATAAAATACAAAATATTAGTAAATTGAAGAGCCTGGATTCTTACCAAAGTCTAATTTATACCACTGTAAATCAGACTGAATCGATGGAACTCAGTGTTAGGCAGTTATAGTGAAACTCCTGCTGTGAGAAAAGCTGCAGCCCAGGTTACACGTGCAGAAAAAGTGTGTTTTGTCTATGGCAAAAGTCTCTCTCATTATAAAATCATTACGTAGTCCTACCAGTGACAGTTTTCAGGTGGTACAGTGTCAGCTGTACATACAGCCCTGCATGAGTGTCCCCTGTTAAAGTGCAAGATAAAGAGCACTCAGAGGTGAAAGATCCTGTTATGCCCCTCTGCAAGACCCAGCTACTAAAAGGAACATCAAGAGTTAATTATGCTAACACGTAAATTCAAGCACGAACTTGGATTACACTTTAATGACAAATATTTACTCAATTTTGAAAGAATTGTGGTGTTTTTTAAGGAAATTGAAGCAACAGTAATTAGGAATACTAGTTGGATTAGTCATCAGAGCAGTTAAGCAAAAATTAATTCAGGTGTTAAATGGCTGACCAAAAATTATAAGAATGGCTTTTGGGGACCTTATCATTCATGGACTGACAAAGCGTGCCCCCAGAGCAATGGAGCTTCAACCTTGATCACTTTCCACAGAGGGGAGTTAAACCCGGTGGAATATTTTAATTTGTTCTACACACACAGGTAAGTTTTCTGAGGCCTCACTCTAACAGAGGAACTTGACTTTTATTGCTATTCCAACATAATTCAGTTGTATGAAATAATTCCTTCACAGGGGACACTATTCCAGAAATAAAATTAATTTATACTTGAGGATTTTCTCTAATTTCAAGCTTTTGGAGCAAGTCTAGCAAAATTATTATTCTGGGATATCTGGCAGCTTAACTTGCTTGTGTTCTCTCAATCCAGTTTCCATCTTTTACGCTTTATCTTACAGATTCTCCTTAGCTCCATCCTTGCAAACACTTCACTGCTATTACGCAAGCATCCTCAATGACACTCCAGTAAAAATGAGCAAGTCCTTAAGTGCTTTTGAGAATGGAGACCTGGTGAGCATCTCATTCAAGAGCAGTCAGAGCTAGACATAAAGGAGCTGATCCCTTTTCAGTAAAAGAAATAAATGTTTTGTATCATGCTATATTTTAGGTGAATAGGAATTAAATGACAGCAATAAAATGAGGCATGCAGTTATAAAGCTATTGCCAAGGGATAGGAAAAATTGTTCCAGTCGATGTGTTTTGGGACAGGAATACCTAAGTCATGTAAATCCACATTGTTCCTGAAAAATCAATGAATTTGATTTTTCAGTTTCTGTCACCTAGAATTCTAGTCCTCACCACATCAGTTGCTGTCACCTAAAATTCTAGTCCCTGCATTGATCATAGAAGCAAATTGGGAAACAAAAAATATATCGGCATGGTTGTTGATTTTTCTTAGATTTAAAGCATAAGGGAAATAACAATTTGTGGTGGGTTGACCCTGACTGGATACCAGGTGCCCACCAAGCTGTTCTATCACTCCCCCTCCTCAGCTGGACAGGGGAGAGAAAAAATAATGAAAGACTTATGGGTTGAGATAAGGACAGGGAAATCACTCAGCAATAACCATCATGGCCAAAACAGACCCGACTTGGGGAAAAAAAAAAAAATTTAATTTATTAGTAAAAAAAATCAGAGTAGGATAATGAGAAATAAAAAACAAATCTTAAAAACACCTTCCCCCCTCACCTCCCTTCTTCCCAGGCTCAACATTACTCTTGAGTTCTCTACCTCCTCCCCACCAGCAGCGCAGGGGGTGGGGAATGGGGGTTGTGGTCAGTTTATCACACATTGTTTCTGCTGCTCCTTCCTCCTCAGGGGGAGGACTCCTCACACTCTTCCCCTGCCCCAGAGTGGGGTCCCTCCCATGGGAGACAGTTCTTCACAAACAGCTCCAGTGTGGGTCCCTCTCACGGGGTGCAGTCCTTCAGGAACAGGCTGCTCCAGCATGTGTCCCCTGCGGGGTCACAAGTCCTGCCAGCAAACCTGCTCCAGCGTGGGCTCCACTCTCCATGGGTCTACAGGTCCTGCCAGGAGCCTGCTCCAGCGTGGACTTCCCATGGGGCCACAGACTCCTCTGGGTGTACCCACCTATGCCAGCATGGGGTCCTCCATGGGCTGCAGGTGGGTATCTGCTCCACTGTTAACCTCCTTCGGCTGCAGGGGCACAGCCTGTCTCACCATGGTCCTCACCACAGGCTGCAGGGGAATCTCTGCTCTAGCACCTGGAGCACCTCCTGCCCCTCCTTCTTCACTGACCTTGGTGCCTGCAGGGTTGTTTCTCTCACATATTCTCATTCCTCTCTCCGGCTGCAGTCACAGTGTTTTCTTTCTCCCCTTCTTAAATACATTATCCCAGAGGCTCTACCATCATTGCTGACTCGTTCGGCCTTTGTCAGTGGTAGGTCCATCTTAGAGCCAGCTGGCACTGGCTGATTGAGCCATGGGGGGAAGCTTCTAGCAGCTTCTCACAGAAGTCACCCCTGTAGCACCCCCACTACCAAAACCTTGCCATGCAAACTCAATACACATATTTAAAATATGCTCTATCCCAGCTGAGAAAACCTGTTTTCTTGCTGTATCCCAGCTGAGAAGGCTAAGAAATAAGTTCTCTAAAGAGAAAATGGTCACAGTTCCACTGATCTGAATTGCATTGCCCTTCATTTATACCAGAAGAGGCAATACTGCAGTTTTACGAAGGCGTTTACTGCTTCTTATCTGCACACAGAGCTCATGGGAATATCAATGAAGTCCAAGAAACTTTAGGTACATAATACTAAGAATAATTTAGGCACATAACACTAAAATTTTCAAATATTCAAATACAGGTTTCTACCACAGAAGACTACTCAAGCACAACTCCAATTGCAATTTTTAGTAATTTTGTATATGGATGTGTAAACCACAACAAACTCTGTCTCAGATCCACAGGGTAGGTAACATTCTGTCCTTGACTGGACATTGTTCCACAGACATTTCAAGCAAGTAGTGCTTTTATAGTATACAAATCATCTCCTGTTCTCCAGATGAGATCTCTGCGTTTTTCTATGCCAGAAAAAGTGTTGTTCTCCACATTCATATTTCTTAGTACAGGGTTTGTAAGGAAAGGTTAGTCTATTCTACACTTTTAAGTCATTATGCCACCCTAAACAGAAGAACTACAAACTGATGCACCAGGTATAACTGCCATTTTAGAGGGATTAATCTACCTGCATGAAGCTGTCTCAGTATGTAAACAGGTGAAAGCTGGTGGACTTTGTAAACACAATATTTGCATACATTTACATATAAAGTACACATAAAAATGGAACTTAGACCTTATAGTGACTTGTGGAAATCACAAAAATACTATAAATAGTCCTATGAATAGATTCAGCTACCCTCCAGTCCTATTCTCCATAACTCCAGACCTGCCTTGCAGAGTCAATGCCATTGAATAATGATAAATTCTCCTTAAAAAGAAATCCAAAAAGCTAATTTTGCTTAGGATGGGAAAAATTGATAAAGGTGCAGAGCTGTAAGTCACTTGTGACAGATAACAATATATATCACCTTAATTTAATAATCAATAAAATCACAACAGAATAACAGAATACAGAAAATATTTCTGTACCTCAGAAACAGTAACTAGCTTGTTTTTTATATAAGAGGATTCAGGGAAAGTTTGTGATAAAAACCAAACACACATTTTCAGAAACAATTATCAAATTAAATTGGCAACATAATTATGGTGCTGATTTGTGGGTTGTTTCTTTTGGGGGTCCTGTGTTCAGGTTGTTCTTTTTTAATTTAAACTATTCAGAAACAAATTTGTAGACACAGTACTCAGGGACATTGTTTAGTGCTGGACTTGGCAGCGTTAGGTTTGTGGTTGGACTCGATGATCTTAACGGTCTTTTCAGACCTAAATGATTCCATGATTCTATGAAATATCAGAAAGAAGAATCTATCTGAATAGCTTGGCTACCAAAACATTGCTTAACCCTTGTAAAGCTCTTAATAATATCAGAGTACACATCAGGTTCTGCTACGGAACTGATCAGCATCAAATAACTGCAGTTCTTCTCACAGTTGAAATAAATGGACTCGGGCTCACACCTCTGCCCAGCGTAGTCAGTGTTGTCCAGGGAATATTACAGTCAGGAACATTCCTATGGGAAGTCATTGCATTTTCCAAGCAGATGAGAAATTTCTGGTACAGATGTTTCAGAAAAAGGTTTCACTGTAGATTGAAGAGAATCAAGAAAATTTAAGTAAGCAATTTTGATAACTACTGTTAAAATTCCCATAATTGGATAGATATTTGAGATGTTAATAGCAAGAAGCGAGAAAATTACTAAACAGACACACGTATAGATCCTTTTACAATTATTAGTGTTGTCCAAAAAGCGGACTCGTAGCCCAGTACGCAATGAGTCAATAATCACACACTCCGGAGGGAGTGTGTGATTTATTGTTAATTTATTTCAGGGTTGTGCAAGCCTGGGTGCTCAGTGGTTTTCCACAAATCAAGCACCCCAAAGCCAGCTACCTCATTATATTTATACAACAAGTCCATGCATATTCTGCCTATCGAATACATATTCATTCTAATCTACACAGGTTGCGTAATAGCATTAAGTCACTCCTCTTGGCTCTGCTTCAGATTCTTCTGCACATGTCTTCCTCTCTTCAGGGGTCTTGGTGGTCTTTAAAGATGAAGTACCCTAACCCTTTTTATCCATATACGGGCGCATGTTAACAAGGACAATTTAAGGCTATTTTCTCTTGCCAACTTTCCCTAACTTTCTTCTAAAAGGAACACCTGTCCTTGATTAAATGGATAATTGCTGATGGTCAAGATATCCTGTCCCTACGCTTAGGTTAAATATTAAAGGAGTCTAGATTCACGCTAATTAAACATATACAATACCTGTTCTTTCCAAGGAGGGGTTGTTCTATTACATGAGGTATCTTGAACTTCTACAAACTCTAAGAAGCCTGGAAATTTTAAAGTAAGAATATAGGCCTGCATGACTATGTTAAGGCTCCCTTGAATCATGCCTGGAAAAAACCATCACTCAGGTGCAGTGCCTTAGAAGAAAGCTAGTCCATAGATGACCAGGTTATATAAAAATGTGGCGGTTCCAAAGGTGACCAGATCATCTGAGAATGGATGGCCCACCATGCGAACAAGATGGATCTGAGAAAATACACTTTAAAGGGTAGTGCAAAGAATTGGTGTGTTAACAAAACTAAAGAAAGCAGAAGTCAATTTTAATAAATTAGTTTTGAACAGGGATCAAAATATTATCATAATTTAAACATACAGGTAATCATAAAAATTGACCATAACTCATAGCACAGGTGATGTTGCCTCTAAAGTGGGCATATACAGCTGTAGCAAATCCTCCCGAGCAGCACAAGGGACCGTGTATTTTCAGAATTAGGTATGCAGGACTGGTACCGTGGTATCCTGCATGGTGTGACTAATTACACACGCACTGCCTGTTAGTGTGAAAGGGAGCTGTATCTTAGAATCTGGTCTAAGGTTTCATTAGTGGTGTTTGGTCTGGTTACATGCCCTTGAGGTTTGGTCTGGCTGTGAAATCTGAATGTAACAGTTCACTTAGTTTATCTTTAGTGACAATATATTCTGCTGTAGTTACTGTTTGGCAATAGCAACAGAGATATGGAAGCTGCCCTTTCAAGGCTAGGATAGGAGCCCCATAGCTTTTTTTTAGTGAGGGATAAGAGAGCTCAGAGGGTGTGAGCTATGCAGTGCTGCATCCAGAGCTATGCTGTTGTGCCTCTGGAGGAGGCTGGCCTGTGTCACCGAGCCAGGGAGCTTTCAGCCTACCACAAACACCTATAAAAAAAGGATTACACTCTCGTAATAAACAGAATTTTCCTTAAAAAGCTGAGTCCTGTAATTAAAGGTGTAACATATGGAAACCCCACCTAACGCCTGATTCTCACAGACTTGTTCTAAGCAACAGCAAGAATATATTACCAATTACACATCCTTTATACATCTGAATAATTCTTCTTAACATTAATGTAGGCTCTGTGAGTGCTTTAAGGTGCGAATAGAGCCCAAGGTGAGCAGAGATCCACTGACAGTTCTTTTCCTGTTTTAAGAACTTTATTTTTCAAAGGAGTACCATTTTAATAGTCAGAAAAAAACCAGATCGCTCTAGTTTTCTGTTGGTTTATCCATTACAATTCAACAACTTACTGCTATGGGAGAATATTTCAAAAGCAGAAACAGGCAGCTAGGTGCTGAACACCCACTGAACGCCAAAGGGAGCTTGGTTCCTAACTCCCTCATGCCTTTGAAAATCTCCCCCAGAAGCTTTAAATATAACAAATCAGCTCAGTGCTGACTCTGTAATATGTATTCTTGTTTTCACTGCAAATCTTAAGCAAACCACCTATATCATAAAAGAACACAACATTTTCTTATTTTGCAATAGATTGCATTTTAAAGTCAACGGAATAGAAGCGAATGACTGACAGACCCTTCAGTGAGCATGCAAAATGAAAAAGATACCAGGAATTTCTCTATTTCTCTCCCCCTGTGCTAGGTATCATACCATACCTCCCACCCCCCGCAAGAAGCCCTGTCTTTTTTCTGTTGTGGAAAGCACAGCAGTCCAGCCAAGACGAAGTACAGGCCATCACTGTGGATGGATGACTGAGGAGAGTCACTCATCCACTTAATGGAAGGACCAAGGCCATCCACCTAATGTTAGGCGTATAATTTCTGCAAGCTACCTATACAGAAAATACTGAACATACTCTCAGACACAGAACATGATCAGGTACTGTCTGAGTTCTCACTGTCTCTCAGCTAGGTGCCTAAAATTAGGTAAAAGGTAAAATGGGTCTTAATCTCTACATCTCTTCATACACTATACAGGCAGAGCAAGCTCTGAACTTAGGGACCTGGAACAGTGTGAATACCTCCTGCACATACTATGAACTAGGAACACACTAACACCATTATCACCCACTTCTGCATATTCTAAACAAAAAGCAATTAATAATAAATGATTCAGCACCAAAGTCCTGTGGAGAAAAAAAAATTATCATGCCACATATGCTTCATTCAGTCTTTCCAGATTGGCAGAACCTATTTCTAACAAACTCTAAATTGGCAGTATTCGTTAACTTTTAATGACCTTTTTTATAACTGCATTTAATGAAGTGACCCAGTTGCATCTCATGGGCTCAAGAAGCCTTATGATATGTCAGTTCCCTCCCAGGCACTAATGTATTCCACACTGACTCCAGCACACTGCCATGAGAATGTGTGGGCTCTTTTGAGGATCAAATGAATTTTGATCTACTTCCCAAAATCTTCAAAGAACTCTTATGCTGGCTGAAATAGAAAGACTCATGGTCCCATGAGGAAGCATGGACCACAGATAATAAAATTCAGAATTTCTAGGTCTTTATTTTTTCAAACAATCATCATCACAATTGTTAATAAAATTCCAAATTGCTCAGTTACTTAGTCATTTTCTTAAAAAATATTTAAAGACATGAAATTATTTCATGCTTAGGAGAGATGAAAGTGAAAGTCCTTGTTATGCTTTTTCATTCACTCCATTTTACTACCGTATTATGGAAGGCTCAAAATACTGAGATTTAGGCAATGCCAGGTAAACATGACCTGCACGTAATGTAAAGAACTGATGATAACTAATTTAAGCAGAAATAGGTCCACCTGAAAGATGACAGTGATGCCACCTTTTCATCTGATTCTTTCAGGTCTGCAGTCCAGGAGTTACGCTCCCTACAAAGAGAGAAATGGAGACTTAACAGGAAAGAGCAATGTGCACCTGAGAAGCAGGTTATTTCTGTGGTAAGTGCTCTTCTTAGTGCGTAGACTGGGTTACTGATGCTCTCAATAAAAAAAGCCCCTCTTCTGCATCTTTTATTAGACAGAGAGGAACTCCAAGTTAGAAACTGGGAAAGGCGATAGAAACTTAGCAAGTAGATGAACTGTAAAAGACTAAGGAGGAAGGATAGATCATCACTGCTTGGAACTCATTGTTTTAGAAGAGCTGGCTAAAATGTTGTTCAAGAAGGGAATGAGATGGCAAAGAACAAAAAAATTCATTCCGTGAAAAAGGCTAGACTTCCCTTAGTTTCATGCATGAAGGGTATAACATAGCTCTGCCTTCTTTCCATCTTTCTAAATGAAAAATTCATGGCTGGTTGAAGCAAGAAGAGAGACTCATTATTGATGAAGATCATTAATGCCTCTCTTCAGAAAGGCATTTTGCCAGCTTTACTTAAGCAGCAGTTAGGCTCTTGCTCAAAAAGCCATTTTTGGATGATGTTAGCAAAGCCAATTACTATCCAATGTCAGGCCACCCAATATTTGAGAAGATAATTGAGGTTATGCTTATGGGTCAACTCTAGCAATGTTTGCATTTCAAAGATTTAGTTGGTGCCCATCTGGCTTGGTCAATATGTGAGTAGAGAAATGAGGCTACATGGTCGCTTCCTCATCACTATATCCTGGTGATGGGCCCCTTGGATTTTTTCCTGTGGAGGGAGATATTATTGACTTGATAATGGGCTACTGCAGGAAGAACTCATCAAATTCTTTCTTTACAGATACAAAATTTCACCAGTAAATTATTCTTGTCCCATGCTTATACATAGCTGTTAGGAGTAATGATGCATTGCAACTGAAACTTGAATGCAGCTGATACTTCAATTTTATACCTCCTTCTTACTCAGTCTCTTGTTACTTGTATAGGACATGATCCTGTCATCACTGGAGTCAATGGAAATGCTGCCACTTAGCTCAGGTTCCCAGTATGCAAAGGCTTCACTGGATAATAACACTGCAATTGCAGCGTTCACGTGTACTCTGTTACTTTGCAGTAATTGTGAGGCTTTTTGCCTTTATGGAAAGTGGAATACACCTTTTTTTCCTTAATGAAAGGTTAGAATATGTACATGGGGAAGAAATCACTTTGGTGTGTCTGCATATATGCACCCCAATTCACAATGCTGTACCTCCTCTGCACAGCCACATCATGAGACGGAAACAAGAGTTTGAAGCAGAGTAACACATAAATGAAAAAGCACATACGGAAACAGTTTGGAGACATTTAGTTCATTTTAAACCTGACTTTGCTTTAAGCAGTTTGCTTAAACCAGACCATGAAATTCTTTTTCCAGTCATTACAGAAAGATAACTAGCTGTGAAATCCAGCAAGCACCTAAACAGACAGTCTCCCTCTGCAGGCCTGAACAGACTGCTTGCTGTGTAAGGAACTCCAGCATCGGAAGGTCCCTGAAGCGTGAGTAGGTACAAATTAGGTGGTTAAGGTACGTAGGTAAAACTCACCTACTCTGAAGAAATATTTTGAGGTGTGGTGGAAGTTATTTCTGCAACATCTATTGTGAATATATATGTGGGCTTCACAGAATTATTTGTATCCAAGATGTCCTATTGTCACTGTTACTACTTTTCAGCTTAGCACACCCAAAGAGCCCACCATGAGAGCTCAGACAACTGCAGCAATATCTTCCTAATAAAAACCTCATGGAAATCTTCTCTGCCTTTAATGCAGTATCTTTTTCTTGTGACTGGGTGAAATGTACCCAAAATGTTCAGTTAGTATAAGCCACAGGAACACATTTCCTGGAGCACCTGCCAAAGTGAATATATCTCTAGAGATTAAGCCACTTCAGTCAAGGCCCCTTTGAGTCTAAGAGTAATTTGTTGATAGTGATTATTTTTAAAGCACTGATGATTGCACACCTGGTTATCTGCACATTCTCCCCGTTTTCCTATCATGCTTGTTAACACTTCTTGTGAAGACCCTGCTATTAAAATCTAAAGCAAAAATTCAATGTCAAGATAGAAGGATTGATTCTATCTTTGGAATTTCTTTCATCTGGCAATCTGGCAGAATTTAAGTCCAACCAAGCAGTCTCAAGGTGTGATAAAAAAGGAGATGGAAGATGCTTGACTAAGTGTTCTTGTTGATACGTTTGACTTTTTTATTGCAATATTTTTTGTTATATGAAGTGTCCACCAGCACGATAATGGTCTAAATCTTCAATGACAGCAATACCTACTAAGGTGTAAAAATCTCAAGTAAGCTAGCTAGAAGAG
The DNA here is from genome assembly GCF_949628215.1 of Phalacrocorax aristotelis. Classification (NCBI taxonomy): domain Eukaryota; kingdom Metazoa; phylum Chordata; class Aves; order Suliformes; family Phalacrocoracidae; genus Phalacrocorax; species Phalacrocorax aristotelis. The sequence continues at coordinate 25,604,001 of NC_134278.1, read as the reverse complement.
GTGCTTATCAACAATTTTTAAAGAACTGCGCAAAATTACTCTGGCTTAGGCTTTACTCCTCTTTTTTTCCTCCTTTAACTATTGACTCTCTTTTTTTTTTTTTTTTTTGTTTCTTCTCTGTTTGCCTCCTTTGACTCCTCTAGCTGCTTCTGTGCCTCCATCTGATTTGTCTCATGATCAGTGCCATAATTTCTCACTATTTTTCTCATGACCTGTACTCTCCTTGTCCTCTTTTCTCTTCTGACAATTTACCCCTCAATTTGTTCATGTATTAGTCTTTGCCATATTAGAAATGGTGTGATTTTACCTACGTTTCCCATTATTTCACTTCCAACTCCCAGACATCAGCTCATTCTTCATGAGAGAAGAATGACAACATGAGAAGAACATGAGAGTTCTTACTATAACACTCTCAGAAATCCCTTCCAAGCACCTTGTTTCCTCTGATTTAGTTTTAATCTTCTTCAGAACCATATGAAACTATTCACTCTAAAATCTCTACAGACTCTCTACCTAAAGTTCATGAGGACACCATTTTCATCCATTCAGACCTGACACACAGCTCTTCTTAGAGCTTCAACAATTCTCTCTTCACCTGATTACCAAGGTGGTATGTTTGAGAACATACTTCTCATCCACTCTTCAAATTACTGTGTGGGTTTTCTGTCCTTGCTTTCCTTCTCTCTTCTCTCTACACCTTGTTTCTGTGTGATCTCATCAGCAAATACAAATTCAACTACCATCTGTTTTCTAATGACTCACAGGTATACTAGTCTACTCCAGACTAATCTCCTTATGTCCAAACTGAAATCTCAGCCTGCTTCTCTGACATCTCCTCATGTATATGTAGCCATCATCTCCAGCTCATCATGAATAAAGCAGACAGCTTATCCTTTCCCATACACTAAGCCTCTCTTTCTCAGTCGGTTAGCTCAAAATATAAGTCAAGAGTCTAACTTAAATCTTTCTCCATACACAAAAAATCTTTAGTTTCTACCAAGCAGGTTTCAAGACTAAATGAAATCTATGGCTCATCATGAGGAAATGACACAAAGAGAGACAGGTTGAAGCATGAGTCTTGTAAATGCTTAAACAAATAGTACAGGAGACCTGTTGTAGCCCAAGTTACAGCAGTTCACTAGGTGCTAAACCAAGCACTCTGTTAATACAGTCAACATGCTCATAATTAAGACACTGCATGGCTGTACATCATTCAGCACCATGGTCACTTTTAGCCAAGACAGCTCAAGTGAAGTAACCAGGAGTTGCTATATCAGACTCTCAGTACATGTGGGTATGGACCCCTCCCCAAAGGTACAACCAAAGTCTTCTGACAACCAGAGAGCTATTCTGTCTCAGTAACAGCAGTATCTTTTCAACTTTGACAAATGCACTCTTGCCCTCCCCATATCCAATCAGATTGCTGCTAAAGGATTGTGTTCTGAGCTATTCTTTGCCTCCCTCCACTGGTTCTTCCTTATCTCTCCCATCTGGTAGGAGTTACTACTTTTCATTCTCAAAGCTTGCTGACACTGTGTCACATTTTACGTACTGTCAAGATACCAACTTGCTTGTCTGTTTAGACCATAATGCTAGCTACTGTTACCCACATGTTAATAGGCTGCTTCAAACTTCTTCACATAGCATACCTCATGCTTTGCAGGATCTCCTTATGCTTAACTAGAAACCAAATCATCTTTTTTCCTTGAACTGCTTCAACAAAATTCCCTTTTCCTCTGTTAACCCTCCAAAACCAAAATGGTTAAACCTCTGAGCAACAGTACCTAAGTGGAATGACCTTGGTGGTGTCTCCTAAAGGCACCCTGAAGGCTACTACCTACAAATCCCACCTTTCCTCAAAGGCAGAAATGTTTTTCAGAAGTCTCACCTTCCTAACATCAATTATTAATGTCACCCTAAGGACAGATGGGATCAGTGTAGGTGCTTAGAAAAGAAACAGTGTGCTGGAGCCTGTCCCTGAGGAGCTAAGTAATGCCTGGTGGTACTTTTAAACAGGCAACATACGCGTCTCCCTGCAGCCTTGCCAACTGTTCCCCCTAAACTAAGCACTCCAGAGGGAATACAGTATAGCAGAACAATTAATTTAGCCCCAGGGGCCCTCTTGAACAACGGTATTGTAACAGCTTCTCTTGCTGACCAGTATTTCCTTGAAGCATGCCGCCTGTCTGTAACCATCTTTTCCATACAATCTCCTGTTTTCTCTTTCTGTTTCCAACTCAGAAGACTTTTGGTACTTACATTTATTGGCCTGTGCTGGTACAGTAAATAAAATGATGTAGTTGTAGCTGATGTTGCAGATGTAGTTGATGTAGCTGCAGTCATCATTGTTGTGAATCTTACAAGAGAAACTTCTAGTTTGGACAGAATATTACCACAAAAAGAAAACAGAGTCAAATCTGAACCCAGTCAACAAAATTTCTAACTGTAGACAATCTGTGGGTGGCATGGCCTCCTTTTTATTCTTCATGTTATAACAAATTGGGGTTAGGAACATATGTACATATACATATTTTTTATTGTTCCAGACTGAAAGACTGTTAGAACTAAAGAAATCATTAAATGTTTCAAGTCTGAAAACAGAGCTATTGAAAAGAGAATGTGTTAAGTGCTCTCTGTTAAGTGCTCTCTGGTTTTGCTGACAGCTGAAGAGCTTGTGTGACAAAATCCATTTTGGTGAAGTTGCTCATGGAGAAGACTTCTACTTTCTGACTTCCTCACCCTAAATCCATGTTCTGTTGAAGATTTCTCTTCTATATGGACTTTTTCCCCCAACATACTATTCTGAATTTTAAACTTCCACATTTTTTAACTTAAGACTTCACAATAACCTTCTGGCAGAAAGCTACTGCCTTCTGTCTCCACTGGCAAGTACAAGTTCTGGTTATGGTTTCCCCCAGGCATCCCTTTTTAATGAGAATATAGTATACTTTCAGCTATGTTCTGAATCAGTAGTTTTGCTTAGATGCACACATATTCCTGCACCTTACAGAAAGATGCTTCTTCCTCCCAGAAAGCAACAACAGAGAAACGTGGATGCAAAATTGTTAACATAACAAACTGAAAAATGAAAAGGGGAAACCTAACCTTTCAGGCCTTTTTTTTCATATGGCATAGGGAGGCAAAAGGACATTAAAAATAAATCCCCGTCAAGTTATCTTTAAATCACCCTGATTAGTACAAACAATCTTGACATATACACTCCCCCATACCATCTATAGGGAATAGAGAGAAATATTGCCTCTGTTCAAACTCATAAATTTGGGGGTTTTATGGTAGTTCATTAGATACTTAAAATACAATAGAGAGATTACAGTCATTAGGTTAGATTATCTTCATAATTACCTTGTTTAGGTACCGCAGTTCCACGCTGAGCTCGAGTCAGGTTGGTGGAGATTCCTCCTGGAATGCCAACCTTCAGTTCCACAGTCATCTTCTGGCTCTTTTGGGTTTGGCAAAACTTTTGAGCTTCACAGGGTTTGTAAAAGTCATTCTGACAGCTGCCTGAGTCTGTAGAGAGCCTGAAATGTTAGCTGGGGGGTCTGTGCTGTCACTGTTTATCTCAGTAAGGCACTAACTGAACTTGTCAGGTGACAAATGATAATGTGCTGAAGACCAACAGTGTTTATGCATATGATTTGCTGTCATAGAATGTAAGAAAGGAGAGAAGGCGTCCTTTGCAATTTTAGTGATTGTGGTGCCTGGTTATTTGGCCTTATCTAGGTGCTATGAGGGGAAGAAATTACCACTTGTTTAGCTCGATAGAGAAGGAACCAGGTCCCAAAAGCTCAATAAAGCCCAGAAAATCCTCAGAAGACCGGCAAGCCTCAGAAAACAGTAAAACTAACCCGAGTGAGTCAAGACCAAGAAAGCACATACGATATCATACTGGAGCTTCTGCAGAATCTGCTATGAGCAGGCTTAAACAGCAACTTCTCAAATTAAGAGTGCTTCTTTAAACAGCACTGCAAGAAATGATACATTCATTACTGTTTTCAACTAGACCCAGACAGCCATAAATGGAGTTTATTTATGACTTTAACTATTCCAATTCAATAGACAATACAACGAAACAAAACTAACAATTATTGTGATCCTGTGGGCCAGATGCAATGCAAAAAACTCCTTGTTTTAAAAAAAATCTAAGCCTCAGACTACTGCAAGCCAGAAAGGAAGAGTCTCAGCTTAAGCTTAGTGACCATTTCTTTCTTTCTCACAAGCATAGGCGGATTCCCCCCAGTCCGCTGACAAGGACTAAGTGGAGGAGCCTAAGCAGCTCTGGCTGGGGAATTGTGCACAGCAGGTTGGTTACATGATGTCTAGTACTAACAAGTATTAGCATCATTTTACTTTCACGAATGCAAAAATAAGTCCCCGAGGCGTTTTTAAAATATGGATGAATACTAAAACTGGTGTTCCCTCCTCTGGAAGTGTTCGGCCCCGGCTCGGGAGCGCAGTGGGTTTGGGAGTGAAGGGGAAGAGAGGGTGGGAAAGGCAGGGCAGGGTAACGAAAACGGAGTGCGGGCAGGGAGGGAAACCTTGCCACGAGATGGCAGCAATGCCACGTCTTTCTCGGCAGCTTGCCTGGCCCTGGATAATTTTTTTTTTTTTGTGTGAGAACCGCAACGTTTATACATAAATACAAGCTTATTACAAAGTCAGCCTACCTCGTTCCGTGCCCATTCACCACCTTCTTGCAACTTACAATGAGAAAACAACTTTGCATATTTCACCACGAAAGAAAACCCATCATAAGTGAATAATTACAACCTTGAAACTACCTTCCCAAAGGTGTTCACATTTCTGTCTTTCCTTCCTATAAGCCTTTGTATTTTAATTACGGATATAGGTAAGCATTAATTATGGAGTCAGGCCCAGTGTGCAGTGGTGGTGATCTTCACAGTTCTTACTGGATTGAAAGTCAGGTTTGGGTGGGGTTTTTTTGCCCTCCCTTTGCAGGTAGGCCTGGCACAGGAACCGTTGCTGGCAAAGGGCATCACCCGCCGGGGCCGTGGGTGCGTGGGGACCTGTGATATGCCAGCCCCATTTCCTTCCCCTCGGGCTCAGGGAACCAGCCCTGCTGGGTCCAGGGCGGTGGTGGGGAAAGCCTCTGTCTGCATACTGCCGTGCCTGGTTTGGGTTTGGGTTTAGTTATCTTTTTTTTGGTTTTGGAAAGGATAGTTAATGGCAGAAATTCCTCTTGGCAACAGGAGGCATCGGGAACGGCAACGTAAAGACAAAGCAGTGTTCCTCAAGGAGACGTTGGCTCCTCTCCTTCCATAAGGAACAACAGCTTGTTCTGATGAGCGACTTGGAAGGAATGAGCAGGGCACATTTTTGGACCTGAAAACCTTCCTCTCTCCCAAGCGGGGACCAAAGCAGCGGGGAGTTTCACCTAGGACTAGGGATTCCCTTCTCACCCCACCCCAGCGCACGCACCACCCGCACCCCACATGCGGATCGAGGAGCCGGGACCGGGTCTGCGGGCAGAGCCGGGAGACCCTACCCCGGCAGCGGTGCCAGTGTCACGCCGGGGCAGTGCAGCAGGACCCCCGGGCAGGTGTACCCCTGGAGCTGTCACCCTTCCCCGCGCCGGGGGGCAGTGGGCTGGCGGCGGGCCGGGGGTACCCTTTTCCCCCCCCGGACGCTTTCGGGGCCGGGGCCGGGGCGGAGCGGGGGGACAGGCCGCAGCCGCCCCGGGGGGGCCGTGCGGGGCCGGGTGGCCGGGCGGGGAGGCTGCGGGCTTGGCGTGCGCCGGCTGCGGAGCGCCGGCCCCTTCCCCTCTCCGTGGGAAGTGATGGTTGAGTCCGGCGGCGGCGGCTTCTCGTGTGGCTGGCAGCCGCTCCGCCGCGCTGCCTGCGCTGCTCTCGCCGCGATCCCTCCCTCTCCCCTCCTCCTCCTCCTTCTCCTCCTCCTCCTCTTCCACGCACTCCCCGCATCCCTCTCCCGCCGCCGCCCGGCTCTCCCCGCCGGCGGCCGTGGATGCCGCGCTGCCCGCCGCGCCGGGCGTGCCTCCCCTCCCTCCCCTCCCCTCCCCTGGGCGGGCGGCGGGCCGGCGGCGGGGCTCGGCGGGCGCTGCGCGGCGCAGCCCGGCCGCGGTGCGGGACTGATGCTGTGAGCGGAGCGGGGCGAGCCGCCCGCGCAGTCCTGCAGGAGGCGTCGGGCGCTGCGCGGCGCTCGGGACCCGGACCGCTCCTCTCCGCCCCTCCTCGCCCTGTGGTGGTTATCTGGCGCTGTCCTTAGCCCCGCTGCCGCTCGGAGGACACGGTCGCAGCCGAGAAGAGCCGCCGGGGGTTTTGTGTGAGAGTGTGTGTGTGTGTGGAATAACTGCAGACATGACTGCGTGGAGGAAATTCAAGTCTCTGCTGGTTTTCTGCGCGGGGCTCCTCACTGCAGCTCAGGGTAAGATTTGGGTTTCTTGCACTGGATTCGCGTAGGCTGTGGTTACGGCACCGATTTCCCCCCTCAGCTAAGCGGCGGCCGCTCGGATGAGCTCTCTCCCTCGCTTCGTTTCTGCGCCGGGAAGCAGCAGGCTCCCCGAGCCCGGGCTCCCTTCTCCCTGCCTCCCGCCTCCCGCCGGTGTTCCCCGAGGGCTCAGTTCCCGGCCGGCCACTTCCCCCGGGAGAAGGCAGCCCCCCGGAGTTGGGCAGCAGCCGCTGCGGCGCTGCGAGGGGGAGCCGCGGGCACCCGGCCGCCTGGGCAGCGCCGGAGTTTGGGAACACTTCGCTCCCCGCGCGCGCACGAACGGCACTCGCTGCCGTGCGAGGGACAGTCCCCGGGCTGGCAAGTTTGGCTCTCCCCTCCTCCCGCCTCCCCGGCTTATCGCCGTGCTTGGGGGGGAGCGCGGAGTGGGTGGCCGCGGAGAGCCGCCCCCGCCTGCCTTCAGCCGGCTCCGCTCCCCGCAAGTTCCGCGGAGGCGGGGATGCGGGGCCGGGGTCCCCCTCCGGCAGCTGCCTGCCCGTGCCGGCGGGAAGAGGGCTCCTCTGCTCGGCGTGCGGAGGGGAGCCTCTCCCACCCCCAGCTGGGTTCCTCCTGAAAATCAATGGGGGGAGGGAGGAGAAACGAGGGGGGTGACGGTGGAGAATTGGGTTACACAACTTCAGTGCTGGCCTCAGCCCCATCACTTGCCTCATCGCTGGAGACAACAACTTCCCCATTATTCACTTCGCCTCTCATTAGCCCTGCGCTTTTTCACGCTGGGAGAGAGATGCGAGCGTGTGTGTGTGCGAGAGAGAGAGGGGGAGGCTGCTCGCAGCTGAACACCTGTCCCCGTTACAGCCTCTGCCTTCTCCCACCTCGCTCCCGGCTTTCTGCCTGCCTCTGGGAGGACGGTTCCCCTCGCGGTCTCTGCTGTCTGAGGCTCCCTTAACCCTTCCAAGGCTTTTTACGTCTTTCCCACCATTTTATTTTTCTCACTGCTTCTTTTTTTTTTTTTTTTGTTTTGTTTTTTGTTTCGGGGCGGGGGTGGCTGGGGCGGGGGGAGCGGAGCGAGGCTGGAGCCTTCCCCGTCCTGCGGGTGCCCGCGGCTGGGCTCCCTCACCCTCCCGGGCGGCACTGCGGGGTGCCCTCCCTCCGGCAGCCTCCGGCCGGGATCCGCAGGGAGAGGCGGTGGAGGGCCAGCCCGGGCTGCCGGCAGCCGGGTGGGAGATTCGCCCGGTCCGGAGGAGCGGCCGCGGCTCCGCGCCAGCCCGCTGGCACCGCTCCTCCGCCCGGGTCCTGCCGCTGCCTCGGTTCAACAGGCAACGCCACCCGGCTGCCCCCGGCCGCGCTGCCTCCGTGGGGAGGGGGGCGCGGGGGCCAGAGCCGCCGCGGGCTCCCGGGCTGTGTGCGAAACGGGCGGCTCCGGGAGACGGGGCCGTGCTCGGCGGCACAGGCAGCCCGGGGCGTCCTCGGCGTGGCCGCCCTGCCCAAACTTCCAGCATCCCCGCCCCGGTGCCTCCGGCCCCCGCCCGCGGCGGGCTTGGCAGCCGCTCCCAGGCCGCCCACCTGCCGGGCGCCCCGGGGCTGTCCCCTGCTCAGGCGGGCGGAGCTGGGCCCGGCTCAGCGGGGCCCGGCCCGGCTCGGCCCGGCTCAGCGGGACCCGGCCCGGGACGAGCTGGAGCTGGAGCCGCGGCCGCGCCGGCTCCCGGGGCGGACCGACACCCGCCGCTCGTTTGTTAAATACGCTGTAGCTGGTTCTGTCGTTTGACATTTAAGTGTTTTCTTTTCATGGCTGACAGCACATACGAAAAGCTGGAGGCTGGATCATGGTTATTCGGCGGAGACCCGACGTGTTTTGCTTACATACAAAGGCTTTGCCAGGAACGTTTGGGCACTGCCTCTGATGCTGCTCTGCAGAGTGTAATTATACCTCGCTTAATGTGGAGCAGCAACACACCTACTTAAAGGCTACAAACTGACTTAATATTGAAGTGAAACAACAGGTAGAAAGGGAACCAGCGGAGACATTTGACATAATTCTTTCCCATTTACTTTCCTAGGCAATTGAGCACAGGTATCTATATTTAGACAAATGTAATCCTGAGGCTGAAATTACATTTATAGTTTAGAGAGTGAAAGAACTCCTTCCTTAGTAACAGGAAGAGCCTAGGCTTTCAGGAGCACATAAAATTTCCATTAATAGATCTCCAGAACTCTTTGTTTTACCAGCCCCTTGGTAGTCGAATCATTTGGTAGCCACTGTAACAGGAATTCACCCGGTTTTGGTTGGTTTGAGGGTTTTTATGAGAAGAAGGGGGGAAAAAAAGTGCTGAATTTCTGGATGTGTTGCTACAGGCGTTCCCTTATCTCTCAGTAAAATGAGAGGTGGGCTGCTTTCCACATTGTTCCCCGTTATGAAATGAAATGGAAACCCTTTGTTGCTGTGCAATTGTCTGTAACTTTTTAAAGGGGGCAAGAAAGGACAAAAATGAACGTACATCATCTTTCATTGTGGTAGACTTGAGATGCAGTTCTATACGTTTCTTTGGACTCATTTTCTCTGACTGATGCAGCTGAGTGTTTTGGCGAACTTTTGGGGGATTCTCCCCTGTCCATTATGCTCTGAGCATCAAGGGAAATTAATATGTAGTCATTTAAAGGAACCGCTTTCCCAGAAACTACCCTGTCATAGCAGTTATGCTTCAACAAGACAGGCAGCACAGTGTTCAGCTCTGCACGTTAAGAAGGGTTTGTTCATAAAGCCATTTGCTAATTCTGATAGGTTATATCCCAGCAAAAGCAAACATAAAAACCTACTGATTTGCTTGAAACACAAAACACGTCAGTATCGTTTCTGTAAAAATTCGTACTGCTAGGGAACAAATGGTAGGTTTAAACTGAACTCAGGCTAAAACTCAAGATAAAAGATTAAAACACCTTTCTGCTGTGACCTGAGGTCTGTGGACAAGCTATTTTCAATGTAGAAATGCATACTGCTTAATACTTAAAATTGTCCTGGTACATGTTTTCAAGATTATCTCCTGGACTTGTTCAGCTAACCAAATAAGACACCTTCATCGCCACGTAATTGTCTCAAACAAAATATGCATAAGCGAGCTTATGCACAGAGGTATCATTCAGATTAATGGAAATAGCAAAGGGAAAACATTTCTGTTCTTAAATTGAGTCCAGACAGTGAAAGGACTCCTGGACCTACAGCTTAGGGTTTTGTTAAAAAAAAAAAAAGAAATAAAACCCGAAACATTTTATGTACCTTCTGTTTGCTGCTATCACTTTGTCAAAATAATTGCTATGACTGCATCTCACACAAAGTTACCACTATGTTTAAGGCCTGCTTCTGTTGGACTGAGAGTGTTTGTCTCTTTTAAAGTCATGTATTTTCTCCCTCTTCAAAGCAGTGTTTCTCAAACTGTGAAGCTGGTCTCTCTAGAGAGTCTCCATTCTCTTCCTGAGAAGACTAAAGCAATTCTAGGGAAAATGAGCTGAAAAAGGGGATTTTTTTAAAAGAACATCAGAGATAGGTGTTGAATACCTAGCTGCAAAACCATGTATTCAACGGATGCATTCTCCATTCCCCCAGCCCAGTGAGGAATTAGCCATAGAAAGACAGAAAAGAGAATAGCCAGCTTTGACCACATAATATTTAAATCTGAAAAAGCCTTTACTTTTTGGTAAGGTCTCTATCTTTCCCAATTTTCTATCATGTATGTGTGTATATGTATATAAAATGTCCTTAACGCTATATAGGAATAGGAATATGGTCAATTTGAATATAATGTAGTGTAGAGCACATCAGTTCAACAAAGATTCCCCAAACACTAATTTTAGACCTTTGAACCCACAGATGAGGTTTGAATTCCCACCGTCAGCCAGTACAAGCTTATCAGTTTCTCTGGTGTGTGTTTAACAGGATACTGGTGTGTGTGGAACAGGGTACTGGTGTGAGGAGCTGGAGATGGTATGCAAACACATGCAGGTGTGAGCACACGTGAACTTCAGGATGTGTTGAAATCTGTGAGGGCACTTCAGCACTGTCTGTGATCTGTATATATAGGACCCATTCTGCAGATTGTTTTCTGTTTACTGACTGTCACCCTCATGTCCCTTTATACAGACATGTGTGATTTTGATCAGGCATGGGGTCTGGGGGGGGGCAGCTGTCATTCTTGTCCCCTGCAGACTGCTTTTTCTATAGAGACATGGAATTATTTATAACCCATTATATGGTAGTATCATTACATATGCATTGATATATGCAAGTTTTTAAAAGACACCTATGGGACTTCTGGCCTCGATACCATTTACATTCATGAAAACTTTGGCCCCACCAAATTACAAACAATCTGAAACTGTGAATATTTTAAACAAAAACCAATGTGTTCAAGATTTACCATGTTCTCTAGAAAGGCTGAAAAACCCTAGGGACCACCGATTTCAGCTTTTCTGAGACATGTCATCTGTACACTGTTGCATTAAACTTCCTTTCATAACCTTTCCTCGGAGAAGTAACTGCCTAATAGTGTGACTGTATAAAACCTCCAATGAATTTAAAGAGAAGATGTAATTTCATTTTGCTCAAATCTGTATTGAACTGTCATGCCTTTGACCATGATGACATTATTCTGTTAGTAAACAGCCTTAAGTGTAAGCACAGATATTGCAGTGTAGCGCCGGGCTGCCTGTAACCAGCAGAGGGACGCAGTGTGGCGAGGGGAATTGCTGGTTTAACTATACAATCCACCGAAGCAGTAGCATAATTGTGAGACGTGATCTCTAATAAAACTCGAGCATACAACTGGATTTAAATCAGGGTCACCGAATAAGAATCTGGCCTCTAGTTCTCCATATGGCTGCGAAATTAGTCAGATTAGGCTGAGCTAAATTGGATGTTCTTCCAATTTCTGTGGTGAACAAAGAATGAGAATCATATGGAAATTCTCCTAATGTGTATGAATCACTTTCTTTTACTTAGATGTTTTACTTTTTTTTCATCAGTTGCAATTTCCTTTAAACCATTTTTATCAACCGGTAACTTCTGAAATAGGGAAAAATTCCATTAATGCCTGGGGAAAGCTGTGAGATCTTACTTTGTCCTCACACATCTTTGTTCTGGCTGGATGAAAGACTTCACTCCACTATATGACATTTCTATTGCATTTAAGAAAATCTACACTATATTTGTTACAAGTGTTTCTCAGCAGACTAACTGCTTAAACAAATTACTTGGATTATTGCTAGTGTTATATTGACACACAAAGGCAACATTTATCAGTTGCCTGCATTTAGGAATTGAACAGTAAATTCACGGATGCACTGAAAACTCTTACAAGAGTAATACTGCATCTTATTGCTAATAGCAAGTCTTACTTGCTCAGAGACAATCATTTTTTCTCCATTTTTTACTCATATGAAAAAAAAAAAAAAGAGATAAAATGACAGCAGTTTCTTGCCATTTTTACCCGGAGGTTAAAAAGAGGGCACATTCAGTTAAAAGGGCAGAGCAAGATTTAATCACTGTTATGTTGCTGATGATTAACCAGAATTCCTCTTGATTAATCAGGATATCATCAATGATTTGCTTTTAGCAAAAGATAAGCAAAAAAAAATATCTCACAATTTCTTGCAATTATAGTAATGCTTTAATCTGCAGCATAAAAATTAATCATAGTTTGTTACACCTTTATAATTATTAAATTATGCATTTTAACAATACATTAATGCATATTCCGAAATAGTGATTCCACCTCTTTCAATTTCCTGTGTTGAGTCATCCCTGTCAATTAAAAGGTAACTTCGGACAGGTGTGAGGGCCCTGTTCTGCTGCAGTGGAAACTGAAATTTCTATTTATTTCGGCAGTAGCTGGACTGGCCAGTTTTGAGAAGATTGCTACTCTGAATACGGCAGACACGGTATATTCTGCAGCTGAATAGTGGAGCGAGACCCTGTTTAATATGAGATCCTGTGGCTGAGAACTTCTGACAATGTTTACATCCATGTATGACTGAAAAAAAAAGGAAAACTGGATGAATCTGAGCAATCTTGATAATTTTAAAATATTTATATATTTATAGAAGTAATTTGTTTTTAAACGGCATCTCTGATATCTCCAAGCATGGTTTTATCTGACCTCTACCTTGCTGCTTCTTTTTTCTCTGCTTTTTCCTTAAAGAAATTATGGAGGTCGATATACAGAGAAACCTAGTATCATTTTAAGTCTTCGGATGTTTTATGTATCTCTTACAGTATCCCATGGATACTGAAGTACAGAATCGTGTTCCGTATTCATGTCTCCATTGTACAGTGGCTTTCCGAAAGAAACATTCACAGCACTGCAGATGAAACAGAGCTGAATAAATAATAATGAGTAAAACTTTGTGTCCAGTGTTTGTTTTGCAAACTTGCATAAAATACGGTCAGCATTTTAAAATTACATTTTGCAACACTTGCTTCACGCCTTATTCTCAATTTCAAGGCAATGACGTTCTCATGCAATTTTGCCAAACATCAAGTTCTTATTTCTTGTTTGAAAGTTTTCCTTGTCTTTTTTATTAGAAAGCCATTTCTAAATGTGTATTGGAGTTTTTTCATTGAAGTGTTATTAAAATTTTGTTGTTTGCAGCAAACCTTTGACATTTAGCAGAGAGCAAATCTGGGGCTAGTGATATATCTTTTCCTCATCCTATGATTTGCAGATCAAATGTAGCCATGACATCATACTTTACAAATCATTGTTTACTTCCTTTGACCTGTGCTACTCACCATATCGTGTTCACATCAACTAAGAGAACACAAATATTCAAACTTATGTTTCGCTTACACTGGTGCTGAAACACCAGCAATGCGCAGTGCACTGGGAGCAAAAGTGCAGCTGGCCTTGCCCTGTATTTGAAGCTCAGGTTCAAGAGTGGGCCTAAACACACTGGGGACCACAACCAGGATATTATTTTTTTTAAATACTGGCCCAGCTGCAGCTTGGATTTAAAGCATCTTCTCTGTGCTTGCAACGCCTGCTGCTGAAATGGATGGGGGAGCTTGGCTCTGCTTAGTGTACCCAAAATACATGAACGAGAGCTCAGGCTTGGCTTTGGGTATCGTGCTTGAGCTAGAACTTGCCCTGTATAAGCGCATCAGGGTTCAGTCTGAACTCATGGTGTGTGTAACACAGATTCAGCTGTAGCTTGGGACCCGCATCAGATTGCCGACGTGCACCACAGCTGGAGGCACAAGGAACAGGGAAGTGATTTTGCCAGGAAGCAGCTGATGTTGGGAAGCAAGCGGCTAGATATGGCAGGAATACATGTGAGCTCGTGGAACCTGCCTTGCCCTGAACCTTAGAAAAAGAACACAGATGGCTGTGACAATAAAAAAATAAAAGGAAAGAAAGAGCTTTTCTTGCACAACAGTGAAGCTTTTGAAAAGGCCATTTTGATAAAATAGAAAAAAAAAAGGCAAAGTATTTTAACTTATTTTTAGACTAATTTTACATGCTTCTGGTTGTGAAACAAATGGTCATGACAAATCACACTGCTCTCACTAATGTCTGTGGGATATCAATGCAGACTCTGGCTGCTTCCAAGTGACTAAGTACACTATTTTAGCTTTGCCCCAACAGCCAGATTCTCTATTGGTATCCCGCTGATGTTTCTTATAATACATAGATTGAGTCATACCAAGCATTTTTTTGGTGGAAAAGCTGTTTTATAATTCACTTTTAGAACCTCGGTGCAATCAAGAAACTGCTCATACCACAGTCGGTGACCCTCTGCATTTGTAGACATCTCTCTTGAGAAATTAAATTTATTTTCTTTATCTTAGCATGTTGTAGCTGTATGCTTCTACGGGAGAACTTATCTTGGGCCGCATATCTCCGGGACACAGGGCTCTACCCACCCTGGGGACAGTGATGCACAGACATCAATATGATGGATACAAAATGTCCGTTTATTTAGCTGCGTCTCACGCTTATATAGCTCTTGCGCTTCCTGTTCCTGCCACTCCTATGGGGAGGAGTCTATCTCTCCGTCACATCCCGTGATCTTCCGGTCGCCGATCCCTGTCTATTCCCCTACAGCATGTAAATATCCACAGCGCACACTCTGACCCATTGTTTTCAGTGTTTCTAACACTGAAGAATGTAGTGTTAATAGATTTTATGAAGTCAACAGTGGCAACAGCAGTAGCATTTTGATCGTGAGCTATACTCAGCCATTTTGATCTTGCTTTCCCATGAAACCACTATAGGGGAGGCTTTATCATGGTATTTCATTACCATAAATGCAAATGCTGAATTTTTCCTTTATTTTGTCCAAGTACATAATGTAGTTAACTTGAAACAAATCTGCCAGCTTGTAGAGAAAAAGCATTCTGCTAGGCAGACCTAGTTATGTTGGACATAGACTGTAGCAGTCAGCTGAATAGTTTGGGTTGCTGGATGTCAGATTCTGACCAGTTAGGACTTGATCCAAAGGCAGGGGAACTCACAAAAAAAAAAAAATCATCTCATTAACCTTAATGCACTTTGAATCTGGCCTTTATTATAGCCACATATCACACAGAGAACTTGTATTAAAACAAGGATGCTGGATCAAATATAATAATGAGAATTAGAACTCTTAGTTTTTACTATGAAATGTTATGCGAACATTCACAGAAACGCCATTTACATTGAAGATATATGATGCCTCAAATTTTTTGACCTATCTGAAGTGTATCTTACTCCACTGGCTTTCACTAGTTATATAATTTATTTGCTTCTGAGGAGAGATTAACCTTTAACTGCTTTCTTTAGCAATATTTAGTAAACAGACTGATAGCATGGAGATGATCTATGCAAACAGCAAAGAAGGATTTCTTCAACTCATGTTGCCATGACAATTCAGATTTTTCCTGTCAACTCCTGAGAAGCTCCAAAGTCATTTCCTTAAAGCAATGAATCAGGGAATATTTTTGAAATCGAAGTTGCTCTCTTTTTTCAGTTTAGTGTCATATAACAGAGTCAGGGCCCTGACCCGGAAGATTTTAAAATCTACAAACAAGAACTGTTGCAAAAATTATAACATCATGAAACCCTCTTCATGGATCTCTGTTGATTTACATGAGCAGTGAAGCTGACTTCAGATGCAATATCAAGTGATTTAGATTTCGCTTATTAATTGTATGATAATAATAAATAGCCGTTGTAAAACCAAAAATGGATAATGAAGAGTGGAGAGGCCAGCTTACACCTGCCATTTTGATCTTCACGACAATATTTTATCTTGCAGCTCTTTGGAGGAAATTACATTACAGAAGGATTATAGAACAAAGAAGGACTAATACTTTTATTTTTGCTACAGTTTCAATTATAAAATTAGTTCAATGAATAGGAAATAAAATAAAAAGACTGTTCTCCACATGCTGAAATTACTATCCGAGATACTTCCCATATACACAGTTATTACCAATCAAACTGAACTTCTCTCTTTTGATTTGTTTTAAATGAAATGGATTGTTTTGAAAATACCTAAAACTAGTCCAAACTACTTTAATTCAATTCTTAAGAAATAAATCACTGGCTTAAAGAGGTATTTCTTAGGCTGCTGTTAGCAGCGAGGGAAACATGGTAAAAGAAAAGATAACGTGAAGTGCTGTTTCTGCTGGGAAAATAAGTTTCTCTGTATAGAAGACAAGAAAAGTAGCTCAGTAATGGCTTTCTTTTTTAAATGTTCCTGGCAGATGATGGCTACTGAGTTGGTGTAGTTTGTTTACTGCTTTGCAATGGATTTGAGATGAGTCATATCACATTAGAAGGAAAACTGAGTTGTTTTGTCAAAGTGAATTCGGTTTTCCTTTTCTTCATATATATTCAAATTATTAGTTTTCTTTAGAGGCACGAGACACCTAAGTCATTTTTTCTAGTGTTGATTCTTATGTCCATAAATCTGTGTTCCTGTTGCTAGAAATGGTAAGTCCAGATCTGTAATTTCTGTATACTGGATAAGGTGACTGAGCTGGAGCCTTCTTTCTGGTAGCCTCATGCATCTTCTTTAAAGGACTAGCCTTTTTATTGCCAAGCTAGTTTGAACCACAATGATTTCAACCTTTACAATCATGGTTGATACTTGCAAGCCTTTCTATCCCCTTGCCTTCAGAGTGGGAGCTGAGTAAGGACTGTAGGATGGGTCCTCAAGATTTCATGTTGTAAGAGAAATCTTTATTTCTGTCTTATTTCCTTATTGACTTCATAAGTTCACTTTACTGGTAACACATCTCAGTGTATCCACAAATAGTGTTAAGGTAAAGTGGTACTTACTTGTATGAATATTTGATAAAGAAACAGACTTGTGGATGGAATACATTTATGATACATCAGGTCATGTGCATTCAGCATGAAAAACAACCTTCTTTTTCCAAAATATCTGATGGAAAAGGAGATCCATTTCTTGAATAAAAGAACATGTACACACTGAACAATAAAAGCATCTGTCTGAGCTCATTTTACCTGCAAAACAAGTTTTGATGCAAAGTTCAAGGTTGCTGGGAAGGGGGCAGAAGGTACTGTTTGTGGTCAAGAGCCTAGATCTGTATTTTTATTTTCTTCTCAGGAGTGCCAGATATCTGCAGTTCCTACTGCCATAAGAGAAAACTGCAGATATCAGCACTTTTGAACATCCAGGAATTTGTACTGTACTTACTTTACATTTGAGAATTGTCATAATCAGATTGTAATACAGTGCTGTAAAGAGAGTGGATAGACAACAATATACAGAATTTACTACTGTTGCCTCCCAAGTAGTAGCTGAATTAAACAAACTTCTAAATCTAGAATTGTGTTATTTTTTTAGGAAGGAGAGACTCCTCAAGGGGAGTTTTGGTTTGTTTTTCTTTAAAACTGTTGTAATTCTGTGTATAAAAAAAACCCTGGATCTGATGTACCCTGGAACAAAATGTTTGTGATTACAAAGCAAACATTAAAAGCAGCAGCAAATCAGAATTTGGAGTGAAGCCAACTCATAGACTACTGGCTATATTGGATAATGGAGGCTGTTGTCCTGGCCCAGAACTAAAAGCAATTAGTTCCACCTCCACTTTATCTCCTCTATGAGTATTCATCATTTTTACCTTTATCCCACATTGATGGTAACTAATTGCAGTTCCTTGGGGCTGCATTTTTCTTTCTAAGAAACAGGCCGTTTGTAAGGGGTGAGGCTGGCTCTGGTGGGGGAAAGGTATCTGCCCAGTTTTACCACTGTAGGATGGGCATCAAGCTACTTCTGGTATTATTGTGCATCACTCTGCAGACCATATTTGCAAGATGGATAGGTTTATGCAAATGTTTTGATTGTGCTTTGTCACACAGCACTGGTACATTCAGGTACAGTTCTGTAAAGCAGGAGCGGCATTCTGTGCTACTGTCTCAACAGCAGTTTGCTTCTCAGACCTACTCAGTCACACTGTTGTTGTCGAGGTACTATTCCAAAAGAGTGATGTGCATGAGGATCAGGTCCCCTGGGGGGAAAAAATCAATTAAAAAAATAAACTACTTTTTGACGCTAGAAAGATAATGTACTGCCCACTGTGAAAAAATAAGCTATTGTGGTGACAGACTGTGTCAGGTGAGGGATGGGCATTCAGCACAGAGGACAGCATAGGCAGCCGATGGAAATCGTTCTTGTATTTCATTGACACACTCTCCAATACTACCACTGAGGAAGATAACCTATCTCAAAAAAGAAGCTGCATATGAAAAAGCATGACAGCACGTAATGGGGGTTTCAGTCAGGACTGTTTTATTTTTTTCAAATCAATCCTTACTCTTGTCATTTGCCCTCTTCCACTTAAGTTTTTTCTGGGATATCCTGTCTAATATTATATTCTTTAAATGAAGGTTCATTACTCAGTGACACGTATAGTGTGATTTATTAATTTGCTTTATGGTAAATCCTAGAGTATAATCTATATGAACGTAGAGAAAATGAAATGGACAACATGGACAACATTGTGAAAGCAAACTCAAGCCTGGGGAATGTTATTTCCTGCATGACGAGAATCAAGCAAAAAACCTTATCTTCTTAAACTTAGCCCATAGCAGCTTCATGCTGCCATGTATTTTATAGAGGACATAGCCCAGATTAGTTCACTCACATCCGTCAATAGTTATTCAAATTTTTTTCTGATCTCCATTACTGGTATTTGTCTTACTGAAGAGCAGTGCATAATCACCTTCCCTTATTGTCTCCAGTAACACAGGCATACTGGTGTAGTCTTAGTGAGCAGAACTGGTCATACCGCTCAAAACGTGAAACGTCTGTTGGCAAGTGCCCTCAGTGGAAGCCCTGGTGCCACTACTGTGCAGGTGTGATGTGGTCTGATAAATAACGTCTGGTTCTCTCACGGGCATGGCAGCTCAGCTGCTGAGCTGATACACAGGCTTTATGCTGACATGCTGAAAATAATGGCTTTTAAGTCGTAGGACTGACAGAGCTGGCACCATCAGATTTGCAACATTAAACACCATGTCTCTTTCTTTTCCCCATACTGTTTCTTTAAAACTTTCCTTTTGCAGACCTTATCTTTCTTCTTCCAGTCACTCTATAATTTCCTCCTCTGCTGAAGGGGTATAAGGCACCTTCTTTGTTATGCTCCAAAGTGGCTGTTTAACATTCCCATGGAGGAAAGCACCCAGGGTCTAATCTGTGATGACTCCTGCATTGGGAGCAACCAGCACAAAGGCTGAAGATGGAGACCTTAAGAACAAAGTCAGGGACATAAACTGTGCTCAGATTTTGTGCAGGTCCCATGAATTTGGTTAAGTTTCAGTCTTCACATATTTAAAAATGCAAAAAGCATCACATCAAATCAAATCAGAACAACATACCCTATCACTGACAATGGCCATTAGCAAATGCATAGAAAGAATTGCAGGATACCAGGTATAGCTTTATATTTTAGCAGCATTCGGCCAGTTTAGGGAACTCTTAGCCAGAGGTTGCATCTATGTTCAACATCCATCAACAATTTTAACTTTCATTAATCTGTTCTTGAACCTATCCATAATTCAGACTATTTTCTGACAATCTGTTTTACAATTTAATTCCTGCTGTGCAGAAAAGCACTGCATTTTGCTTGTTTTGAAGCTTCTACCTGCTCATTCCCCTGAGCATTTCCAGCTCTTTGGAAATACTTCACCCTGCTCAGAACTTTGCATTTGATAGATAGGAAAGGGTGATGTGAATCTGTAAATTACATACTTTTCCCATGTACACCTAAAAACTCCATATGGATATTTATATTAACTAACTTCAAGTAATGCTACTGTATGATTCCCAAATGTATTTCTCATAATTTTTAACAATCATGATGTTGTAGTCAGTGTTGCTGATGCACTCAAACGAATAATAGCCTATATTTCATTATAAC
Organism: Phalacrocorax aristotelis; assembly: GCF_949628215.1. NCBI lineage: Eukaryota > Metazoa > Chordata > Aves > Suliformes > Phalacrocoracidae > Phalacrocorax > Phalacrocorax aristotelis. The sequence goes on along the minus strand of NC_134278.1, from coordinate 25,584,143 downwards.
CAGCCATTTCCCTCTATCCCACCATCTCAATCTCATCAATAATATTTTGATTGTTTGCTTTCCAATAAATAGTAAAGTTAGTTTGTACACGGTGACAATCTGAATGGCAGCGATGTTCATTTTGCCCTGTGAGAGATATCTGGAGGGGCAGCAGAGAAAATGCTTAGAAAGTTAGGTCCTGGTAAGAAATGAATACAGCAAAGCAGGTGCTCAGTGATCTCCTCTCCTACTGACGCTGACTTCCATGGAGTTAGTTGCTTATTGGTAATATAAAGTGCACCATATAGTAGTTTTATCTTGCATATATGCTATTTGCCCCTCTGTGGTCCAATGTATCACTGGTCACAAGTCACATCTTGAAGGTGTTCTCTTTCCTGGGACAATAAGCAAGAGGTCAGGTGAAAACTGGTGGGGGTTGTGACAAACTTTAATGATGTGATCTGGTGAAGGATTGGGTTTCTGTGGAGATTAGGAAAACTGCAAGAATTTCTGTTAGAAAAGGTTTGGGAAGAGGTCCATTATACTGGGAATGCTGAAACCATGTCATCCTTCTAAATCAACCAGTTTCCCCTCTCCTAAGACCCAGGTCTAGAACAAGTTGCAAAAAATAAAAAATAACATTGAAAATTCTTCCGCTAGATAGAGGCTTATCTCAAACCTTAAAACATACAAGATATTACATGAGCTCCAATCATAGGTTTCTGGTTTTAGTTTCATGTTAGAAAATCTGTCACTGTCTGAAAAAGAACTGTTTCTCGTTCCCTAAGACAGCAACCCTCCTACATGCATTTATGCTGGCTCTGAATGGGATGTAGAAATTCTACCTCTTCCTCTTCCTCTCAGGACGGCCTATAGAAAAGCCCGTCAGCATCATGAAAACAAAACAAAGCAATGCAAATAAATAATTAGCAAAAGCATAGCTGAAGCTGACCATTATGGACAGGAGTAGCATGAGACAGAAGAAAGCAGAATCTCTTTAACGTTAGCAAGTCTCCCATGGCTGTTCTTGCTCCTTCATTCTGAAAGACTCTATTACATTTCCATAAAAGAGAAATTTCTGATTTTTTTTTTAATAGGGTTTATTCAGAAAAGGAAGGCATTAATTACTTCTGTCCTGTGCAAACAAAATCATTGCTTAGCTTTTGAGAACTGGCAAGAACACAGGTTCCAGAAAGATGACTGGAAAAGGACTACATCTGAAGAAGGTATAATGTATCTGATGTACTGCAATGTAAATTTCCAGCGAGACAAGGGAAAGATTCTTTGAGTAGGACTATTTTAGTGGGAGAACAAAAATATTTTTCAAGCAAGTTTTGTTTTCTGCTTGATTAGAAAAAATTATTTATTAAAATGAGAAAATGTCTGAACACCTAAGATTATGCTCAAAAACCAGATTAAGTTTACAAATAAATAATGTGTTTAATTAAAAAGTAATAGCTCATTTTAGGTAACGATACTTTAATGCTGGTTTGGGATGACATAGAAATTTGTGTAGCCCTTTGTTTATATATTAAGCTTTCCGCTTTTAAGAATTACTCCCTTGACCATAAGAAAAAAATACCATATAGAATATCTCAACCACTTTCATCAAAGGATCAGATGGCATGTACGTTTAGTTGCTTGAATTAGTAGAATAGTGTTTCTTCAGAGAAAATTATGTAAAGACATTTTGTTGATAAGCTATACCATTCCTTACTGCTATGTTGCTGGCATAACCCTTCAATATCTGTCTTTTCCTCTTTCTGCCTAGAATAATTTTTGGTTAGTATAGTATATGCACCTGAAAATTTCAGAAGAAAAAACCCTGCTGATTATTCTAATGCAATATAACTTATTAATTCAAGTGCTAGATGTGAGATGTGCCGAACTCTTCAGTTCCTAATTAATTTCATGGATGTTGAGGACACTCAGCGGTAAATAAACACACAGAAGAATTTAAGCATCAAGGTCTCCCTTTATTGTGAAGATATTTACATCTAGTACTTAGATCACTGAACTACGCCAGAAACACCCAAATTTACACATGCCTGTTTTTCATTAGAAATTTTCCTTTGAGCCTGAAATTACATTTCTGGGCATACTCAGAATGGTTGCATATTGTCAATTTGTATAGGAGTGTTACTGAACAGTCACTGTAATCTTCAATATAGATGCTCTTCCATAGGGATGAAACTGCTTGGCTTTCTTTAAGTGCGCCTGCCAACTTTGGCCTTACATAAGATATTCCTGGGGGTGGAAGTAGTGCCCTTTCATGTTGCCACAGCAGAGAGAGTAATTTAACAGTTGAACCACTTAGCTAGATTGTGAAAAATCTACATTCAGCTTCCTCTTCCCTGAGAAAGTTAAAGCCTGTCTCAACCTTTTTTTCTGGCATATACTGTGACTGCCCTAGGCTCTCTGCTGTTGGTGCTGTGACGGTTTCCTGTTGAAGTTTCCTTTGGAGGTAGAAGGTTTGGGTCCAAACCTTGCCTAAAGGAACTCTATATAAAATATTTTAAAAGCTGCTGGAACAGTGACTGGACTCCTACTGGTCCCCTCTTACATGGAGAGTATTACTTGCCACATCAGAGTTGTACTCCCGGTTGGGTTTCTGTCTTGCTCAGTGAATATTCAATTATTCTATGAAAAGTGGAACTGTAAGTAGTCCACCTGGAATACTGCTCTGGGGTTCATTTTCCAGGAAGCTCCTAAAAGATGGGTGCTGCAATACTTATTTTCAACTCATTTCAGGAAATAATCAATAGCTTTTATCATTAGGGACTTAACAATCATCACATTACACCCTTTGAACAAAATCTACAAAGAAATCTTACAAACAGGTTACAAAGAAATGCTATTATCAGGGGGATTGTTTGATTTGTCCTGAGGTTCATATTTATTTAAGACCTAGGCAAAATATTTTCTTATTCTAATACAAACTTTGCAGCACCACTTAACTAATGAGGTATCTGACACATCTCTGCTGACATCACCATTGATATTGGAGAGATGAAAAAATTTAGGTCTAGGTATAACACTCCCATTTGGATTTGCATGTATTAGTCTTAAGGTGCCTAGTTACCATAGTAATGAATATAGTATAAATAGATGTGTGTACATGTGTCTGAGAGAGAACTGCAGTCATCTATTGTGGAGAGTCCCATAGTTACCCTTCGCTGTTCTTCAAGTTTTGTCCATTTTTCTAATAAAGTAAAAAACGTTCCCTTTGTTTATGAGTGCAGCATTCACGGCAAGCTGCTGCCACACAGGAAGATGTCCTGTCTGGAATACTTCACCCTAACCCACTGAAGTTCTGCAGCTCAAGCCCATGACCTTGAACTTCAACCAGGGATTTCTGAAATACTGGAGGGATGTGCTGGCAGTGTATTGCCTTGCTTATCAGCTGCAACATTACATGGGTTTTCACCTCAAGGCACAAGGAGTCACGGTAATTGAGACTGGAGGTCACAGATGTGTAAATTTATCACTAAATCCATTTCGCTCAGGATGACACATTGCATTTTGGCTCCCTGTAAGTGGAGGAATGCATTTGGAACAGCTTTTGATAGCTATCCCACCTCGCTAAGGATTAGAGCAGCCTGGAAAGCGCCTCCCCACCTCCATGAACGAAAAGCAAACAAAATCTCTTCAATTTTACCACTCTCTACTGAAGACAATAGTTTGTTCTATTTTACTGCATATGGTAAAATAACAAATACACACGCACAAAACCCCCCCAACAACCACAAAAGAAACAGCACGAAGTACACACTTCTTGTGATTTTTGTTTTTCTCACCAAAACCACTTTTGAGAACATACTTTTAAACAGCGAGCAAGGAACCCAGAGGGACAAAAGGCTGTTTACTGACAATTTTTAAACCATGTCTGTCTAGGAATGATTTTTGCAGATTGGAAAAAAGCAAGCAAACTTTCTTTCTTTAGAAAAGATTAAAGACAGTCAAGGAAACTATACATCAGTGACTTTAACAAGGGTTGTGGGGAAAATTAAACTACCACAAGGAAGTGTGAAAGAACAGCTTGAAAATCAGTTTGATTAAGGATAACCAGCATAGATTCAGGCAGGGAAGGTCATGCTTACCTAACCCGCTGGAGTTCTTTGAAGGTATTACTGCCACTGTAGATAAGGGAAATTCAATGGACGTAGTCTACTTGTAAGCCTTTGACAAGGCACCACATCTGAGATTAATGGCTAAGAGAAATCATCATGAAGGCAAAGAAACTGTGGGATGGAAAACTAGTTTAAGTGTAGGCCACAAAGGGAAAATCTGGACAGAGTTTCTGAGGCGTCAGTTTTAGGTCCTCTGATGTTCCTGATTATGTATGTCTGACTGTAAGTGATGGGGGTAGAATCTGTAGCTTATGAGGGATCTAAAAGCATAGCAAGAAGCGCAGATCAATGTGATCATATTCAAAAGGTGTTGTATCATCTATATAACTTGTTTAGCAAAAACAATCAGAATTTGCCTAGGAAAATATAGAATAATTAATCTAGGAACACAAAACCAAATTAGAAAATACTCACTAAATAAAAGAACAATCCTATATATTAAGCAAGAAAACAAATTGGGAATTACTGAGGAAATAAATTGAAGCCATCAGCCTAGAGCAAAGCAGCATTTTAAATGGTCAACAATGTGCAAAGATGTTTTAGAAGACAGAAAACATATCAAAGAAAATGAAGAATATTGTTAGTGCACACAAAACCATAGTAAAAGCATCTCTAGGACATGGTCTACAATATTGCTAATAGTTGTTCAGGGAAAATAGTATTTTCATGTTGGGATTCATTGTAGGGAAACAATGGATATAAGGTCCCAATAGCTGAACTGCAAAGAATGTTAAAGAACCTCAGCGTTTTTTACTGTAAACAAGGAAAATATATGATGTTTTTATTATAGTGGGACCCAGGGATTCTAGTCAAAATTAAGGTCCTATTGTGTTAGGCATCCTAATGGAAGACAGCACCTTCCTGTGCCAAGGAGCTTATAATAAAACAGCTTAACTATACAGACAAGGGAAAAAAAAGACACAAAGGACACAGTAATTTATCTAAAGAAGGTCTGTGCCTGAATTGTGATCTAGGATTCATATTTTATGAGTCCCAAGTCGATACTTTATATAATGAGTTACATTATTCCTTTATAGGTGTAAGGGTTTTGCTTAATATGGAGTAGAAAACCTAGGTGATTATCTTTTTTATACATATATATAGGCTTAGAAATAGAAAATTCTTATTCTGCATTTGTTCAGGTCTTAACCTAAGTCACTGTTCCCAGAGACATCTACTTAAATCTAATAAAGATTAGATTAAATTCTTAAGGAATCTCAATATTCATTCCTAAATATCTGAATTCCAGAGTAAATATACATATTAATTTTTAAGGAAAAATAATTAAGTAATATATATAGTAAGTCCAGAAGGCATTTACTTTTATGTGAGAAAAACAAGGTAAACATAATTAACAGAAATTGGCTGAAATGGCTATTTTTTTATTAGGTGGACTTCATTCTTCATGACTTTCTCATGCTCTGAGGTCTGCTAGGAAGGTAAAATATTCTCAGAAGATCAGCACTTCCCCCTAGTTATGGAAAGTTTCTTTGCTGTATGACTCAGAGCTTTGAAGTTCATATATTCAATCTATTCCTTCATACATATATTCACTCTTATAGCTAGGGCTATATCCAAAAAGAGACTTGGCTGCAAAAACACTTGGAGCCCTGGTGCCTAACTTCCAAACATCTGGTCCCAAAATCTGAAGCTAGAAGTCTGTCTTAAGCTTTATTTCTTGTTGAGGAAAACCTAGGCATCTTGGAATGGTATCTTAAATAGGCACCGAGCAGGGTGTTTGTAGCAGAAGAAACAATACCCCCTCTCCCTTCCTCTAGAAGACAAGTATTTCACTCAGACCTGCAAGAAGGAAATCCTTCTTTCCTCCTATATTCCATCTTCCTAGCTATCCTCTTCTCTTCCTAAATGATAAGACAAGCCACTGTGATTTTAATTTCAAACTATAATAACATGAAGAGTCTTATCTGGCTTTCACGCTCTTCAGTGCAATACAGTTAGGGGTTTAGCACCCTCATTGCTTCAGTACCTACATCTTAGGACAGAGGGAATAGACCAGAAAGAGACTGCCTCTGGTAATACTTCTTTGCTAGCCAAAATAGAGACAGGCAGTGTTAATGCCTCCTTATAACAGACATTCAGTGAATATGCCTATACACCAAACTGCATGAAAAACTCCCTCCAAGGCTGGCCATTCTTTGCTCAGATGGCACATAGTCTTTCGTCTGGTGGTAACCGTAGATCCTACTCCTAAACCCTCATCTTATTCTTTATATGATTCAGGCTCATGTAAAATACTCGTCATCTTCCAGTCCAAGCAAGTTTTACTCAGAGTGAACTTTGCAATGGGAACATGAGTCAATGAAAACATTGGCAGCCTTAGTTTGGTAACCATTCTGAACCGACTCATCTGCTGTAGCATTTGTAGTCACTATTAAGGCATTCACTGGGCATGGGGGGAGATTCAGTCTGAAGGCAAGGCGCTCCCAGGAACTTGGGTCAAGGGTATTTTCTGTGTCCATCTCCTCTCATGTCAATCCTGAACATAAACACAGGTAGGGACAGGGAACATAGCCTTCCTTTAGGGCCTGTTTCGCTTAGATGAAAACAATTCAAGACTGATGTGGAGGATTTGGGAGACAGTAATGGTATCCTACTGATTTAGTGAGGTTTCGTGGGAAGTTTGGGGCTCTAAAATAATTCATAAGGACTCTTCACACTTTATATGTGGAAGTCTTTGGAAAAAGCTCAAGCGTCATAAGAGTTTAGGTGCTTCCAGATTGAGGCAGAAATAGTTTTCAGGGTACTGATTTGGGGACTTCGGTTCCAGTCAAGCCCTAACCTTGTTGTCAGCAGGGAAGGTGCAACACTGCTCGCTCAGGACTGTGGGGCAAGGCCCCCAGCGCCCATGAGGTGGGCAGAGGCAGCACTGCCAGCCATGCCCACGCAGCACGCCGAGCCCAGTGGGGAAGCTGGGGGCTGGTAGAGGGGCTGGCAGTCAGGGAGGCCAGCAGCCAGCGAGGCTGGCTCTTTTCCTCTCTCTCTGTTAGGAGATGCAGGGTCAGAGGGAGGCCTGCAGGTGTGACTGCTGTCAAAGACAAGGGCCTGATTCTTATGAGTCCACTCTGCTTTAGACTCTACTATAATTGGAGTTGTTGAAATGATCTTGCACAGGCATGAAGTGTGCATTTTAAATTTTTGTATTAGATAATGAGTAGTCTCTTTCTGAACCAAAAAGATATCCAGGCTAACATCTTGCAGAACAGTTTTTATGGAACACCGACAGCAAAAGCTGTTTCTTGAAAGAAGAAAATTAGTATATTTACTTGATGCAGGGTCTTAGAGCTGAGTAGAGAAGAGGCATACTATTTTCTATTTACCATTTCTTTCTTTTTGTATTTATTCTGTTAACACTGAAGTCAAGCAAAACATTTTTTTTTCTTTATAAATGTCTTGAGAATATCACCTGTGGTAGACAGCTTATTAATCATTTGCTGCTTAAAACACACAGGTTTAGACATCTGCCCTAGCTATTTATATAAAAACAGGCAAATTATTTTCAGGTCATGCTCCCAGACCATATTTACTTAAAAAAGAAGGTTGATAAATTGTTTACTGTGGCAAGACAGCATAAATTTAAAATCAGATCTCAAGTGAAGAAACATATTGTTTATGTGACAGCCTTCAGTGTTTTCCCCAGTTAAAATTCTTTCAGAAATAAGCAGCTGAAATACTTTTAAAACCCTAGTATCTTTATTAATTCACTTTACTTAGCAAAGGTTTTAAGCTTTTGTAACTCATAAAAGCAAAGATATCACCACAGATTTGTCTAGGGTCCAGAAGTTAATAAAACCTTACAGTAGTTTTGCATGTCAGAATTTCCATAATTTTCAAAGCATGATTGATCACGGACAAAGATTTGCTATGTATTGTGCATGGCCTGCTCCATATGCAGAGTATGGTTTTAGAAATGACTTAAATTATTTCCAAATTGTCTCAACAGTTCCTCTTGCTGGAAGTAATTCCAAGAGTTTCAGACACATTGTATTCATACAAAATGTGCAGCTTTTTAGTTTGAGAATTAAAAAAACCCGCCCTAAAAGCTTGAAGTGGAGCTACTGCTTGCTTTCAGAATATACTACTATGACCTTGTGTATTTTCCCTGATTGATTTTATTAGAATAACAGAACTCCACTGGAAGTTATTTGACACACTGGGACAGATATCAAACAATCAGAAAGTACAAAAGGTGACATTTCAGAGGGAAAAGTATGATTATACAACTTGTTACTTTTTCATACACATTTAAAAGTTCACTTACTGGATAACAAAGCAAAAAACTGTTTGACCACTCTACAGAGAACAGTGACTGTCTCCTATGGAGCTCAGTGTACACTGAAGTAAATTTTTTAAAGGTAGGATTTAATGGTTATAAAGTATTAATCCATCTGGGTGGTTTAGGAATCAAAATCTTATTTTCAAAGTGATTTGGGCATTTAGAGTAAGTCAGGCGCTACAATGAGTAAAATCAAAAGACTGTCCCCAGACACCAGACTCCATAGACTTGTATAGGGAGAGTTGGATGCCTGAGAACAGAGTCCCAAACAGCAGCAGACTGAATGGGCAGCATCCAACAGACACCAATTAGGGAATATTTTGGTACCTCAGAACATCAGAGAATCACACATCCTTTTTTACAAGTCAGCTACAGAAACCTCCCCTGAATCAGGGTGCCTAAATGTTTTCTTTACAGAAAACCAGTTAAGTTCACTTTTTAAAGGACTTGTGCCAGAAGATGAGGGAGTAATAGCATGGTCTTTATACAATGTTGACTAGCTGCAGCATACTCCAAATGTAATTTCTTTTTGCCACAACAGGAGATTTATATCTATACCTTTTATTCACTTAGAAGTTATTCTAACCATTAATCTCAGACACGGGTTGTGCTTCCTGCCAAAACATTTCCACTGTGCAGAAAAGAATTCAGGATACTTTGGGTCAGTGAGGCTCATCTAGAAGCAGGAAGTTTTGGAACTCATGTTGTAAGGACCTAAAATTTTTGTTTTAACAAACAATTATGGCTCTAAATAAAAAAAGTAAAGTCTTGGCAGAAGGATTGATTCTTAGATTTTCCCATTCCTAAGTATACATCCAGGTTACTATAGTTTCATTTGTCATGCTCTTTCTCAATGGAGGACTGTTTTTGTATGCCATACAGAATTAGACAACTTCAAAAGGAGAAGCTGACATTAGAGAATAGGCATTGTGTTTAGGATACCACTAAGTTGAGATGTGAATTTTAATAACTCTGTCAAAGGGCTAATGTCCTGGCTGAATAGTGCTTCACCACCAGTAACAGTTAGGTAAACTATGGCATCAAGGGAGAAACTTCCCTTGGTTTGTGCACAACCTGATCTGCCGAAATGCTCTGACAACACTTACCAGACCAGCTTTTCACATAACATAGATGGAGAAAGATCTTCTATGTTCTTATTAGGCTTTGAGATGGTCAGTACTAAAATGCTTTTGAATTTGCCCAGGAGCAGACCAGTGTGTACCTGGGAGTACACAGTGTGTACTCTTCTGCATTATCTTAGTTTTGAGTATAAGTATTCTAGGAATGTAAGTTACTCCACCTATCTTTACATTTTTAATATAAACTTTCTAGTTTGTAAATTAAAGCTGATAGTATGGTTTTGCAATGTGAATAGTCATAGCACTCTAAGAAACTGTCCATTAGCTAAGCTGAGGCAATTGAATACCTTAGTTCACCCCAAATATGAGCTAAAGTCATAAATCAATACATATCAGCTTCTCTAAGACTCTCTGAGAGTACACACAGGATAGTGATAACTTGGCTGATGTGGGAGTGATTTGTTAAGTTACTGTAACAATCAAGTGTTCACTTCCCAGGTTGCACAATGATCAGGGCATTGAACGTAACCCCTTATCTTGTGCTAAGTGCCATCCATATTTAGCTACAGTATTATTAACAAGAGCAACGTATCATTATTGCACATGCAGTAACTTAGCTTTCTGTACTTGATTTCTTTGCTGAAGTTATTTAAATGCAGACAGGCAGATTTCTGTGGGCATACTGCAACAGTGCAGGTTGCTTTCGTGCAGCCTCATGGAAGCTCTGGCATGGGATGTCACACTCCTATGGCATGGCACACAGCAGAGGAATAAAAAACCTAAGCAAAAATGTAAGATGGCAGCTTCTAAAGCACAACAAGCTATCATATGATTTTACCAGGAATATATTTAAAAATCCTTTCACAATCCAAGCTTTTTTTTTTTTTTCTTTCTTCACATTATGATTCTCGGCACAGTTGCTACACTACCTTATACTGGAAAGACAATAGTGTCACCACACTGATTCAAGTTCTCTGGAGCACAGCCTTTCTTCTATGAAGAAAAATCATTGATGCTCTCTTCCCAGTTTCCTCCCTCCAGCTGAAGAAACAATGGCCTTGAGGAGCGTGACTCTGATCTGCACTGTGAAGCTCTGTACACTCACCGCTAATTACTGTATTTGTAATTCCTGACCATACTAGCCTTGCCAAGAAGTGAATTACAGTCTTTTGAGTACATTAATATCTATAAGCTAGTCCTCCACCTTGCAGGGCCAGTAGAAATGGTATAGTAACTTACCAAACACTCCCATTAAATGCAGAGTGCGATCTGATTGTCTTGTATGCTTCTCTTGTATTAACCCTTCAATCACTCTGACAACTACATTTGAGCCGAGGGAGGGAGATAATTTTGACAGCTTTGCATAGAACAATGATGCAGAAAATCTAAGACTGACAGAAAGAAAAGCAGCACGGAGTGATGCTAGGTTTATAGTGTCTCTTAAAAGAGATAAGAGATGATCACGTCTTTTTCTGTTCATTGTTCTGAATACATTACCAGGCTGCTGTTGATTTTTCTGCACTTATAATACATGCAATAATTGTTGCCCTGACTGTTGTTATTGTGCTAGAGTTTATGCTGGGCGGACTCTTTGGAAGTAGCTCTTTAACTGAAGAATTGCTTCATTGTGATTTTATTTTATATTCTTTTTAGCAGCACTGATCGTAAGGAATTCAGTTAGTATTCATTGTAATAGCACTGGTCATAAAGAATTCATTTGCTATTCATATGGATGTCACAGGTGTTTCCATAGGACTTGTGCTAACTGCAATTTTAGAATCCTTTAATGGATACTTACACAAAGATTGGTTTTGAAAGGATCTCCTACCACTTCCCAGCTGACTGATTTAGCTCTGGCTATATGGAAGTAGAGCTCAAAATATGTGGGGGGTTGTACACCAAGCTCTTTAACAATATTAGATTTCATTTTGCATGACATTTTCTAGTACCCAGAATCCGAGTCTTGTATGTTTAGCAATTGATCAGCCATAGAGCTTCGAGGAGGAGAGATCCATTTTCAGACATAGTCTTCACGCTTTTGCTGAGACTCAACAGTTACAAATATTTTTGGCATCACTTGCAGTGACAGAACAGGATACTTACAAGAAAATGTGAGGCTAAATTGTGCAAAGGGGAAGAAAGGTATATTTCTGACTAATGGTGACTCAGAATGTACTAAAATTGTGTAGATTAAAGACATTTATAATCAGACTATTAGCAAAAAGATTCACAACTGCATTAATAAGTCATATTTCATTATCCTAACACAAAAGATACCTGGTATGAGACATTAATATGTGTAATAAAGCTTTCTGCATATGTATTATGAACAGCAGTGCTTTTAATATTAAAAGTGAATCCATATGGGTTATTTGACATGTAAAATATTAACTTTTATAGCAAGAATGCAAATAAGAGTTTGAGCACTAATTATAGCTGCAGATCCCACTCAGGAATGAGGCTCTGTGTGACTAATGATTTCGGCAAAATGAAGGAATGGCCTGCTTCTCTCAAGAGGCAGAATATCTTAGCTCCCTCTCCTCTCTCTGTAACTCTTCGAAATTCTTAGCATGTCTCAGTACAGTATGTAATGCGTATGCTGCTTCCAAGGACTAGCTTCCAAAGACAGGCCACCAGCTCCATGGTTTTACAGCTAGTTTTATATAACTGTCTCTGCAAAGGAGGAAGGGTTATTTTCTGTTTATCCAGAATGATGTAATTGTGGAAGATATTCTATAAAAGATTATTTTCATTAGCTGTTCCCAGTATCTTATTTCTATTTCTTCCATTAACGCAACAAAACTGTTGGGTTCTGGTGTAGGACGCTGTAATCGCTCTACCATGAATCTTTCACAATATATTTCTTCCATCAGTTTTTTCCACAGAAGAATGGGATTTTTAAAAAAAAAACAACCAAAAACCAACTCAAATCTAGCTTTTGCCATTATTATTTGCTTTCCCTGTGCAATCCTCTGACAAACACATATCCAGCTGAGATGACTGTGATGACTCCTACCCATGTCTGTCATTGTTATTCCTGAAACGGCCAGAGGGGTCACTGGGAAGCAAAATTAAACTGATAATTCTTGTCAAAGAAGTAGTGTGGCTTTTTTATGGTAGGTACCCATGAGAAAACTCTTCTTACCTAAGCTGCTTGCTGCCTTACTATATGCACAAGTGCCAGGCTGTACTCAGCTAAAATAACCTTTAATGTGTTCATATTTTTCGCAATTTTATTACCTTTTATTGCAGAAAAGTTTAGATAAAGCATGCCTAAGAAATATGCTGTTAGAAATAGGATGACAAAACAGTTATTGAATAGTACCATAGCTGTTTTAAACTATCATATAATTATCTTTTAATAATAACACACACATACAATTAAAACTAGAAAATTATTAATATTGTGATTTATTGCCAATCTGTAGCAGAAAGGAAGTAGTTTTACTAAAATTTAACAAAGGAAATTTTAACCCAAGTTTCTCTGTAGTAATAAATGCTCTTTGTTTCAGTGCGGCTAGCCAACGTCTCTAAAGTTAAGCAATGTCTGATGCAGACATCTAGGATAGCAGGATTGTGGATGTTCATAAAAGGGCACAACTGTGGATATAATCCAAATCTGAAAGGATGTTGAGTTTGTGATATTCCTGCTTAATCAGATATAAGTGAGGAAATGTCATAGCTACGTGAGTGACTCCTTCAGTATTTTTGAGGTGCCCACTTTACCTGTGAGAATGGGACAAGAGAAGAGGAAAATCAAAATACTGTCTTCTTAATTCAGTTACTCTGGTAAAGATCAGTAGTTTTTGAAATGTGAACCTTATTTCTAAGAAGTGTCTTGCTCTACATTATTGGAAACACTCTTGTGATGTGTAAAACAACTGGCATGAGGAGTTCTTTATGAGCAAATTACTAAATCACCTTCCAGGCTGTCTTAATAAATCACTGCAAGGCTCATTAGTGTAATTTTCTAGACTTCATCAAGGTGCATCTACTACAGCTGCACAAATACACGTGGCAATTTCACTACCAATAATGGTCTTGGCAAACAACTAAAGTCTGACTGGGTGTATACAATTTGGCTAGATAATTAGATTTTTTGCTTCTTATATAATTTTCCTAATTTACCTAATTTCTGTTTTTTTTTTCTTGTTGCATTGAACACCTTAAATATTAAGAATAGGGAACAGATTGTTTCACTGAAATAAAATTCTGTGCATCTAAAAGATTAGTTAGTTCATTTATGGGTTATCAAAGTCAGCAGATTACCTTTTGCTGTATTGTTGTTGCTCTGAGGTGAGATACTTCTAACTCCACTAAAATAGGTGGTGAAACTCTTCTTCGTTTTCCTTTCACTGACACTCAGGTTAGGAACAGGTGAAAGGAACTTAACCAGGTTTTTGTGAAATAACTCAAATAATTAGGTTTTTATATACTGCTAAGCATATGGCAAGGTCTGGCAGTAATATTCATATTACATATTCATATTCATTCAATATTCAATATTCATGTTCAATTTCATATTCAATAATATTAACATATTCAAAAGAATATTCAGTAGTATTCAGTGTTTGTGTAATACATAGTGACATAAAAAGCTGAAAAATAGATTTAAAGTGGATAGGTGGTTTAAGCTCTGTGCAGCCTTTCCACTCTCTAAAAAGTGCCACTATTTATCAGCTGAAAGTTGATATGAGCTTTAAGGGCAAGATTTTCAGAGGTTTTGCATGACTGTGTTTTGAGCCGCATTGTGCTAAACTCGCTAAAACATCCCAAATGTTTAAGCATTGCTCAGGACTTTCCAGCAGGTGAGGGACTTCAAACTGTCTCAAGTTGTACATCCAAAAGTAAGACATTTGAAATCACAAGTCATTGATTAGAAACTTTTCAGGGTCTTTAGAGTAGTGGTCTAAAGTCAGATCAAATAATTTCTTTATTTCTTTTAAAAAAACACCTCAGATAAGTACGTAAATTAATTCAAATGTAACTAGTACCAACTCAAAATGTATATTGATTTGTACCACACTGTTTTAGGTGGCTAAGTATATAAAGGAAGTCAATTCCTAATCACTGTTTGAGATTGGTACTTGTTCAATTGTTTGGAGACATCTTCATCTCCAGACGGAGTTTGTTATCTAATATCAAGTGGCAGTCGGCACGTATGATTGTTTTGTCAGCATGAGTTCAATTCCTAGGGACTAGGATCCACCAACTGATTTTGAGTATATGGATCAAATATGGTGTAAATGTCCTATGTCTGAAAGACCGTGCGAGATAAGCAAACTTGTAATTTAAATGTGAACACTCATACTTTACTTCGTATTTCTGTGAATCTCAGTATTTCTATATGAATTGCAAAATTCGTTGCCATACTGAAACATTATTGATAATCAGGGTGTGGATTGTAAGAATGTGTAGTTTGGAAATATCCAACACTGTTTCACAAGTAAGAAATGCATATTTCCTCAGAATGGAGTAAGCAAGCACACTGAACCTTGATACCATTAAACCTTGCAACATTCTGTAGCCTATAAATAGTTAAGGTGTATGCTTCAATCTGTAGTCATCATCTGCTCACTTGCAGTGGGTCAAGTAATTTAGAAACATAACCCAGAGAAATTTAACTCAGAGACCTACTTCCCAGTGGGAGACTTCTTTCGTTTTATAAACAGGCACATCAGTTACTGTATGACAGAGCCTGACACTGACAGAAAACCTTTTATTTGCTTCTAACTAGAACGCATACAAATGCACATAGGCAATGTTAAATAAAAGCATACACAGCAGCACAATATAAGCATATACACAGCAACACTAATGTAAAACTTCTGCTTTTGCCTCAGATCACTTTCCCTCACTTTACTTTCCATCACTTCACTTTCCATCAGTAGCAGCATCATTGTTGGCTGTAGTAGATCTATACATAGAAATTGTAAACTATCATGCCATATGGCCTCTTCTTTTCATTGCCCTTTTTTAAGCATCTGTCAGAATCAAACACATGAATCTTTACTAACCGAACTCTAGTGACTCTTGGAGATTGCTCCGTTCCACACCTGCAGGCCTCAAAAGCTGTGCCAATCACTTCTCTTGACTTTTCCTACTTGCTCTTGATTGTGAGTCTACTTTTCAATACAGTTTGAGTGTTACACTAAAGGTCTGCGTATTAGTACTGCAGTTTTACTTTTGATATTTCTCATCTTTCTTCCAGCGGTTAAATATTCACAGGAAGGTTGTAAATATGCCTTCACATTTGTGGGTGGTATCAGCATGCCTATGTATTTCTGATGGGGTACTGTCAGAATGCCAGATCTTTGCCCAGCTGTGGGTTGAATTGGCAATTTCTTAGGAGCCTGAGTGATAGGAATAAAATGAAGTATATTACAGCTGCCCTCATCTTAATAGAGAGGAATAATCAGCAAAACTTGCAGAAGATCCCAGCATGTGATATCTCTGATCAAGATTGAGTATCACATGCTGAGATGTGAGATAGGCTGTGTCTTCTCATTAGTAATAAGCTTAGCTTCAAACTGAATGAAGGACTATCTGATCTTGCATTTATAGAAAGCAGAACAGGGAGTCAGGAGACTAGGACACCATTCTCCATCCAGTCACAGATTTCTTGTCTATGATGTCCGGTTGGTCAGCATTTTGAGATACACAGCACTGAGATTTACATCTCAGACTTTGGATGACCTATTTAAGGTTTTGGTGTCCTGACTTCTAGAGGCACAGGGCACCCATTAAGCAATAAAAGTCCAAAGTCTGAAACAAAGCTTAGCTGTCTCAGGCCAGACATCTGTGAATGGAAGCAGCAAAATACTGGCCATTTAAAGCAAAGCTGTTAGCCTTATTAATCAGTTTCCTCATCTACAACAACAACAATGAAAAAAAGAAGATATGCTTATGTTCTCTGGAAGAATGTGGTTAAATCATGTTCCTTTAAGTTTATTACTTGCATCAATAGAGCTATAGAAAATTTATAGCCACTTAAAACTTCAGGTGGCACCCACTAGTAACACTTATGTGAAGGGTGTTGCTAATTTCTTTTACACCTATTTTTGTGATCGGTTACATCATTCAGATAGATGATACAAGGAAACACTGAACAACAACAGAGCAAAACTGTGATGTTGATAAAGGTAGCTAAGCCCTACCGATTATCTCCAAGGAAAATACGTACTTCAGCAATGTTGACAAGCATGACTTTTCTTCATACCAGAAGACCTAAAATCACAGAAAGGAAAAAACACAAGATGTGAAGTGACTAACTATGACTTTTACAGCCAAGTTACAGTTTAGAAGGTTCAGTCCCAAAACAGAAAACAACAGGAAAGAATTTGAAGGCATGTTAATAAAATGTTATCTGCCATGTAAGAAATGCAGGTAATGTATTTATAAACAAAGCTTTAATTTGTCCTTGTAGCAGTATTTTTCCTCAAAGACAGCAAAGGTTCTGACACTTCAACAGGTGGAAAGGGCTTGGCTAGCAACAGACATTCAGACTCCTCCAATGAGAAGAGGATTTTGCTGTTTATTATGTTTCCTAGAAATGGTGTTCAGAACAATGTAATCTGGAAGTATTTTGAAGTGACTCTTCCACAGCTGTGTTAGCTGATAGCATAGGACAGATGGTGCAACACAGTCCGGCATACGAGGAGCTTACTTCTTTCACAACTTTATTAGCTAAGGGCTTTGAAAAGCAACAGCGATGGTGATATAAATCAGTGCAATCTTGTAGAATAGGTAAACAAAATGGGAGAGGCTTTCTACCCCTGGGTAGGTACCACATCTGAGCTGCTGTGGCAGGGGAGCGAGAAGGAAGGAGAAGGGAGAAATCTTAGTCAAATCTTTCTTTAGCACCCGCTTCTGTTGAGTCTCATGCTGGGTAAGGTAATTGCCATGCCTAGCATTGCCTATCAACTTCCTTCGGTTGCTTATGCAAAGAAAGGGGCAGGCTAACTTCCATTTTTTTGGTGTCAAAATCATGCTCACAAACTGAGTCATCAGTTACTTGCTTTGTTAACGCACTCTCATGTAGCAGTTAAAAGAAAATCCTTACTGTAATACACACTGCAGGTAGCTAAAACAAAAGGATAAGTTGTCAAGCTGATAAAGTACTGCCATCCTAATTAGACAAATAAGTTGTTAGACCTCTGAAAGACATGATACATCATGAATAGGGATATTTAAAATTAGGTTATATCTAATTACTTTTTAATTTCTATTTGCATTTTAATGAAGACTGAGCTTAATGAGACAAATAGCAGAGAGATTTCTGTATCAAAAATACTCTTGAATTCTCTGTGTGCTAAGGATTAGATTTGCAGAGGTTTGGGGTACCTGAAGCAAGATAAGTGTTTTAAAAAATTCATTAGGCATTTATCTACCTTGGGCCTTCCCTTTGAATCTAGAAGGAATTTGAAAAATCCTAGTCTGCTTGCATCCTCCTGGGTTTAAATGCCTTCAGGAAATTTTCCAGTGGGATTTGTAGATGTGCTGAACGCAGGCAGCAGAAACGAAAATCAATGGGAAACATGATCAGGCTTTAGCAATTCCAAAGACCAGATCCGCAGTATACAAATATTGTCAATCTTATGTAATGTTGCATTTTGCATGTGAAAAGACTTTTTTTTTTAATTTTCCAGAATGGCAAGAATTCTAAATGTCTTCATTGTTGACGGAATTCTTATAAGAGAATCTTAGCACAACAGCTCTATATAACAAACTTTAAATATTTTAAATGGCTCGAAACTAATGAACTTCATTAACATTTATAATTTTGATTAAAGCATGACTAATTTGTCTTTATTTATTTAGCACACAGTGAACAGACGAATGTACTATATGGTGAGTAGAACACTGCTGAAGGAACAGTAACGTAGATACATTTCTAAATGTTAACATATGTCTACGTACATTATGTTCATGTTCAGCTGGACTCTGGCCCTTGGTACTTTTGGGAACATGCTTGTGTTGCACCTTGTCTTTCCTTTAATGGATTTTGAATAACATGTTTTTTGTACATTAATAATCCTTTAAAAGCTCATTGTACCTTAATCATCCTTTAAAATAGGACATTTTCTGCTACAGGCTACTTCTTGACATGGTCAGGCTGCCTATGCTGTAATGGATTTGTACAAAATTTCCCATTTGGTTGATCTGATAAAACTTACCCATACATTGTTCAAAAGTCATTCAAGCACTGAGCCTATTACAGACAAGTGGTGCTATTCAGTGTCAGCTTCTCAGGTATTAAACAGCTTTAGAGGGAGGTGGGCTACAGTAGGTCGGACTCTACAATTTCACTGTGCTAGGTCAGGGAAACAGATTTTCAGTTGTTCTGTAGTTACTACCTGCAATTAGCAAAAGAGTAATTGTTTTAAGTCACTAATTAAAAAATTTAGTACAGGTCTATACTGAAAAACCTGAGTACCTCCAGTACTGATCCTGCTCCCATTTTGCAGATGCTAATTTAATTCCTATTACTCCTGTAGCATTAAGTATTTCCCTGGCAGAGCTGTTGGCTAGCCTCTTCTCCAAACACAGGGAAATTGCTTATTGTTAAAAAGCAAACAAAAACCAGAAACAACAAAACATGTTCTACACCTGCTCTTTTAACATAACTGATCCAATAGGAGGTAAACTAAAAGGTGGGAGCTGATCCCCTACATAAATTCTTAACATAAATATAACTTAAGACATTAAACCTCATTACAACTTAGCAGAAAAAGTTTGGCAAAGAGTCTGTCCCCATAATCAAAAGTAGTGAATTGAAGTGTTTGAATAAATGCTGCTTAAATATTACCATGCTTATAAATTCTAAAACGTTACCTTGTATTCAAACCTAACCTACAGTTATGCAAACTTCTAGTCTAATCTAAATAAAACAACAAGTGGCATTTATCTACTTAGACCTTCTGGAGTGACTCACCTGTAGAACAGAATTTTCATATTTTTCAGGAAGGTGGAAGGATTACAAATATAAATTAATTATCCTTTCCTTTCTGTTCTGCAGAGCAGGCATTCAGTCAGCGAGATACACCACCAGACTTCCTGCAACTCTTTGACATAGTTCCAATGCTTACTGACTTCTTACAGCATAACTGGGTTGGCTTAGTGAATGACAAAATCAACTTCCCAACAAATCTTCCCAAAGCAGCAGTATGCATTTTAACAGTTATAAATCACATTGTTGTATTAATATGACAATAATCAATGTTAATGGCCAGTTGTTTTATTATAAATGGGTTTCGTGCACTAAATAGATTATTTTTCTTATGCTCCTTAGCTAATTACAACATAAGGTACGGCTGTATCTGTTTTTTAATTTTGTTCAATATTTATTGGTTAATTATACTAATGAAGTGTTATTATTCTGTTTTATTTTGTCTGAGTGTTTTGAGAATGAGCTGGTCGCTGAGACTTGTTTTTGTTTATTCCAGCTCTGGTATTGCATAACATTGTCAGTGTGCTTTGCCTGTCAATAGGGCTCCTCCTACTGCATTTGCAGAGGTCATCCATTATAGCTGCAAAGGTGAAATCTCTCCTTATTTCGGTGATGGTATTCACTTGCTTTACAAAGCAGTTTACCTTTCAGTGACACTGCATTTATTTAGCATATCTTACAAAAAAAACACCCCCAAAAAAACAACAGAGAAAGAGGGACAATGTCTTTGGCAATGTACTTGTTAACTAGGGTAGGTTAAAAAATATAAGCAGTATACCAGTCTGATGGGTAGACCAGCACCTTCATCTTTGCTAAACGTACACTAAACATATTTGTCAGCTTTTTTAGACTGCAGGCAGTTAATCATGTTTACATGTACTTCTGCATTAACTTAAACTGTAAGTGCCTATGCACAAGCTTACTAAACCAGCTTATAACACATGATGCTGATATTATAATATTTCAAGCTTAATACTGGAGGTAGTTCTCTCCAGAGCAATGCTGTTCTGGCTCAGCTGAGCTACACACATCACTCTGGAAAGCAAAATCCAGTTGTTCGGCCTCCTAGGAGACATCTAAGTAGATGGCTTAGTAAACTTGATCTAATCAAAGCAAAAGGTGTTCTAAGTCAGCCAAATGTAAAATTACCCATCAGGAGCAAGGAAAGAAAACTATAGTTACTGAAAGGAGAACTGACAGTCAGTAGTTACTTTGTGTCTCTCGTTCCAATTTTTTTTATATGCCTTTACTAAGACTGGGTGAAGTCAGAGCGGGGATTGCGCCTTTCTTTGGGGAGCTACCGAGCACAGTCAGGGAAAGGAACTTGTGGGGTTCGAGAGGTGCAAGGGAGATTGCCTGGGGGTGTGAGACTGGAGCTTAAAGCAAAACTGAGAAACTGTGGTGAGGGACAGAGAGCAGATACCAGGTCTCCGAGATGGCGAAAGACATTTCCTGCAACCATAGAGAAGTGAGATGAATCAGATGCAATTTGGAAGGTCAGCAAGTTGAATAAAAGCAAGTCTGGATGACAGGACCGGTCTGCAAAGGAGCAGAGCAGGAGAGCTGTTTATAAACTCCCTTTATGGTTACTCTACTTTGAGTTTCCTCTGCTTAAAAAGTTAGGGATTCGAGTTCATGTTATTTTAAAGCCTGTCTTTTTTTCAGTTTAAAAGCCTTTTGGTCTTCTTTGGGGAGTTCACTGCAGGAGAAGGTCTGGTAAGATCCACGTCAAAGCTTTTGCTAATTCTGGATCCCATTGCATGGACAGTTAACTGAAAAGCAGTGCCTGAAGTCTGGTGCAAAGACAAATGAGCTCCCAGTACACAAGGGCCGTTGACCACAGCTACAGAGTTGGTTTGTTCAGGGGTAGCAAATTGGAATAGGGAAATCATTTTCCCTCATGTGCTACTGAAGAGGAACAGTACTAGAATAGCAAATGCACTTTGGATATTCTTTTAAAAAAAATCTATTAAAAATTGGTAGCATGTAACAGAAAATAGCAACAAAACTTTTCTGAAGAAAATGTCCCTGTGACAGGGTAAATGACTTTTGCCCATGTATTATCATAAGTAATTAGTGACGTCTTCCATGGCATCATACGCCATGTTAAATGGCTCTCTAGTCTGAAAGAGAAAAGCATAATGAAAACAAATATCTGAAAGCTGAAGCCAAGAAAAAAAAAATTAAAAATTAGGGCTACATTTTTTAACTCTATGGTGATTCATCATGGGAGCAAACTACGTAGAGATTTGAGTCCCCATTTCCTATATTTCAGATCAAAAACAGCGTCCTTCTGAAAAATAAGATTTAGAAAACCCAAGATCTTAAATAATAGCTCAACTCATACTATTTGATTTACAAGGGGGAAAAAAAAGATTAGAATGAAGTAAAGTGTAATAATAGCAGGACAGACTACAGGATCTCATAGTCCTGACTGCTTCCAAAATCTATAATCTTTAGGAATCCAATTACTATAAAACACAAAATGCTACCCTTGCTGCCCAGGTTGTCTCGGAGCCTTTGTAGATATTCAAGGTCAAGAGGATACAAAAACCTCTTTGTATGTTGTCTTATAGTTTATAGGTATGCATTCAGTAACTTCACATGAAAGAATGAAGCTTTGCATCATTATTAGTACATGTTTTCCTGTAAACTCAACCCCTACAAACAGGCTACGGGCAAAGCAGGAAACAGAAAGGTCTTAACTGCAGCAGTACCCGGGTTAATCCCTGATACACAAAATTCCCTGTATCCACAAGTTTTAATGTCCCTCCTGTGGTCTCCTCTAGTGAAGAAAAAGATCACCTACACACAAGTGTAAAATAGAAGAAATTATTCTGATTTGCATGGGGATTTGCCTCATATACCTTGCTTCTGTTGTTTTGTTATCAGGGGATGGAGATTTTCATATTCTTCCCAGGACTCTCCACAGAGCAGTGGGAGACGTGGTGCTGTATATGTTGTACACAAATTATTCTAAATGAATAACTTCCTGTATTACCCCATATACTGAATAAGTATGTAAGCAAAATTGATGAAAGAATGCCAGATGTAGGGGATATCAGTGTTTTTATTTTGTCTTTCTTTTTACTTGTGATTAACAAGAACATAAAGGTTAGATTAATTTTCCTTTGTTTCACTTTGCTTTTAATTTTGTATGGGATAGGTTAGCAGAGGATCTTCTCTTAAAATGAGACGTGCCAAGAAGGCTTGGAAGTAGAATGCAACACAAAGCCTGTAGATAAATTGTAGATAAATTAATGCAAAGAGCTGAATCTGCCAGATATTTTATAGAAATGAACGTAAAACCTCAGTGTGCTCTGAAGTTTCACTAGCAAAGTTACATTTCCAACATTTTCCATATAAATTTTAGTTCAGATTTGGAAAAAGGACAATGCTATTCTTAAAGTTATTCTGTGCTGAGTGGGGTTCTTCAGAAAATGCTTTTAATTATTAAATGTGAAATAGCCTGTTCTCATACCAATGCAGCTGAAAGGTATGTGTACTGGTTAGTACAGTTGTGGTACTCTCTGAATAAAGTAGTTAAACATATCCTTTAGGATTATTTATCACTTAACTTGCACGACACTGGGCAGAGGTACTGAAAAAAGCCTTTCTTCTAGATTGAATGGTCTCATCTCACAAGCTTTCCAAATACAGAACTTCAAAGATAGAATGAAAATGTTCTGTGAAGAATGATGACAGGATCAGCTCAAAAAGTTAAAAAAAATCATGCTGCAGATCTTAGTCATATAGTGTCTCAGTGCATTCCACAAGTGAGTAAAAGTGATTTTTGAAGAAAATATAGGCTCAGGACTTTCATTTAAAGAGTAAGACAGGGCAAGGGGACATGGATAACTGTGCAGCTTTCTGTTTTTCAAAGCCATGTCATCATAAGAGAAGAGTCTGAATGTGGAAATATGAAAATGAGCATCTGTTGTTATGAGAAATGTCAGACATAGAAGATTAAAATACCTGATTTACCTAGATTTTTCTCCTTTCCTCTTGAAGAAGAAGAAATGAAGAGAATAGCTATCTCCTCACCTAGTATTTCTAAGATTTCAAAATTTATAGACTGTCTGCCTTCAGGGCTTGAGGAGTCTTTGTGTTAAAAATCCACCTGATAATATGTTTCACCCGGAATATAATAATTCTCTTTTGCTAGAGGCAACTGGCAAAGAAACTTCCTAAGTCAACTAAAAAGTATCTTTTTTATTAGCTGGAATTTACCTCTAGTTCTTCATCTTTCACTTTCTGCCTCCGATTAGCTGCAGGAACTGAAAAGGAATATATGTGTGAAAGTTCACAATAAAATATGCCAAATCTTTTTTCTCCGCTTAGAGATTCCATGCTAATAAAAGATTCCTTTTCCACACTTTTCAGGAAATGTGGAAATTGTAAGTGTGTGGGGTTATGTGTCTTTTCCACTCAACCAGGATGGAATGATAAATGGAATGATGGAGCTGAAAATGCCAATAATTTGTCTTCATTTTTATTGGAAATCGTGATTTTGGAAACTGATATGATCTTTTCTGCTGTTTAAGATTATGAAATGAAATCAATAGTGCTACTTACATATAGTCTCCAGTGAAAGATAATGTCTTCTCTTCTATGTATATGGCATTGAGTACATGGATGCTACAGACTGTGGATTCACAGGCTGCGAAGAAGTAGAACACGCACACGTACACACAAAATGTCCTATCTGTATCGCTTATTCCCCATTATTGCCCATAGGACATACGTGTTCATGTTTTCAGCATAACTTCATCACTTTTAAAAAACAGGAAGATAGCAATGCACATAGGTAACATATAGGAAAAGAGACCTAGATGAACTGTTTAACCACAAGGATGCCTGCAAAAGTGCTCCCGGCTGTCGGTGCTGTGAGGTGTGCTCCCACCCAGACCATTACAAGGGAAAAGCTCTCTGTGAGGGGTGGGATAGCTCCTGCTCCACATCCTCCAGTTCTGTGCAGGCATAAACTCATATTTCATGGGAGAGCAGCAGCATCAATCAGCAGCTTTTATTATAATGAGTAATGGAAAAGCAGGCACTGGCACAAGACTTTAGAAGATATCATTAGCCCCGCAGTGGTAGACTTGGGCCTTTGCCCAAGGGTACAAATTGGTATCAGAAGAGGAAATTTAACCTAGTTTTGCATTTCTTACATAACTTCCTAATAATTGTAATATCTTTCTTCTCTTAAAAAAAAAAAAAGCAGACAACCAAACAAAAAAAACAAACACCTGGTCACTTCCAACATCTAGAATTAACAGACCGCTCCTAGTAAATACTAATCAGCTTGAACTGAATATTAAATCCAGGTTTTAACACCAGATTTTGTCCATAACTTTCTTCTCTCTGCTCCGCGCTGCTCTACTCTACTGAAATTCACAGCAGTGCTCATCAGGCCAGAAGCTGCATTCAGACCTAGGCTTAAAACATAACAGTAAGTTTAGCCATTTCTTATGCAAAGGTGGCCCATTACTTTTTCTTAAAAAATGATAACAGATCGGAAGTAAAGAGCACCCTTATGCTAAAAGATAGTTACAGATAAAAACCTAAGAAGATTTTTTTTAAATGAAGAGGATGAATAAGAAACCAGTGTGATGAGACAGTAACATTCACTATGACTTACCATATAAATCTTAAATGTGAAAAATGTTTTAATGTAAAAGCATTAGAACATCAGAGTCACCTCAAAGATCAAATCAGCAGCTGCATCTTTGAACACTTTTCAGCTTATTCACACTTATTTCAGGGATTTTTGATAATACTTATATTTCTCAGACATCTTTTTATATAACTATAAATCACTACTTCTTGCTAATGTGTGTTGGCCCCATACCACTTCAACTGGCAAATGCAGAAAAATTCTTTATGGTTACTACTTGAAATTATACTCCCTTTATGATAACTTATTAAAGATTAGTTTTCTTTTAAATATGTTTGTTACAATACAGCCATGGTCTTACACAGAAGGAACTAAACTTCGTTTTGTTTGTGTGTGCACAGGTCTATATAAGTCAAGCAATGAGTACTTGATCCTGTGAAAAGTCTGGAACACATAACCAGTCTTCTTTTGACTGTGAAAGTGGAAGGAACAAGGATTTGCAGACAGGTTTATTTACGTGTGTGAACACATGCACTTGTGAACTTGTGAACATACTTTTTTGGTATCCTGATGCTGCTTTGCAGGGCATAAATTACTTACAAAAATTTGCAAAATTAGCTCTAGAAAAAGTATGAAATACGTCTTTGAATCCACATGAATTATGGCAATAATAATAATAATAATGTAGATGTATATAATGGCTATGACTCATAAGAACCGAGACTGTATTTTAATGTGCGTTTTTGAAGCAGTCACCAAAGTTGGTTCTATTCCTGAAGGGAGACTTTGGGTACACCTGTAATAAGAAATCAACCCTAAATAAGAATATGCCTTTTTTTTTTTTGTACTCTCACCTTCCTGTGGTCTTGCCAGGGGAGAGCTGTTTTACTTGCAGCTCAGGCTGCTTGTAAGATGAACACTGATCAGGAACCATGCTAATTCAGTGCATCCATTAGGCATGCAGTGCTGTCTTCTCTTCAGAACAGTCCATCAGGGTGGCTTTAGCTGAGTTGGTCAACAGTTGTGTCTGCTGAATCTCTCATCAAACCCCGCTCAACCAACAGGTCTTCCAGGATTGGTATCCAAATGCTGGTAAAAACTGGGACTACAAAGTCACAACTGTAAATGTAGATAGAGTAAAAATATTTATTACTGACATTTAATAGAGAGGTAAAATCAAGGTCCAAAATACATTAAACTGAGTCATTTGCTACAGTTACGTATTGGGAAAACAACATCAACATTTTCCAGAACTCTGTTCTAAAACTCTTTCAGATTGAGGGGGTGCAAAGAGTTATCTCCCTTAAGTGAGGTCACCCAAGAACCAGATACAGTTCCGCCACTTCTCCTTGTTCTCAGCTCTCAGCTGCTTAGAAGAACAAATAAAGTGTTTGGAACAAGCCAGGCTGCTGTCTATAGGAACTGTTTCTAGGCTCTTTTCCAGAAAGGATGATGTTCCCTTCCACAGCCTCTTCCTTATGTTAGCCTGGAACGTTCTGATTAAAGAAACATACTTTGAATGGGAGATAAGGAACAACATTTGCCCTCATCTCTCTTACTGTTAACCTTTGTCATTCAAGGTTTATCAGCAGTTGAACTCCAGACACTTTCCTTTCCCCTTGCTACTTTTAGGATTGTGGGTTATAATTCATCTGAGTCTGTTGCTTTGTCAACTTTTAATCATTCTAATTACCTAATTATCTACTCTAATGAAATGATAAAGCCTTTAATAGTTCAGTCTTCCTTCTCCCTGAAGGAAATTCTATCTTACCCTCTGGGATGTTACCTTCTTTGTTTAAATATGAAGACAGAGAAATTATTTGGGAGCTAAGCATCAGTGCTAGTTTGGCCTGTCTAAATACTCTTGCTCATTTTTTGCTTTTTATAATTATAGTTACGCTTTAGCCTTTGTTTACAGATCAATGTTTTTCTTAAACTTCCTTAAGAATAAATGACAGCAGGGAGATAGGAAACACATTGCATAAAATCTAGAAACTCTTTCCAAATCAGGGAGAAAATTCAGATTTTACCAACACCAAAGGTGACCATTCATAGCAATGAACTACAAATTCATGCTGCATTTTGACTCACTGAAACATACATTCTTTATGCAAGATCACTTCAGCATGAGAAGTATGGAATGAGGCATCAATCTTCGAAATTATATTATGTGGGTTACATTTACCTTAGGCCAAAGAAAGAAGTGAACTTGGGTTTCTCCACTGTCAATAAATACTTGATATTTGCAGCTGCTCTATATTACAGTTTTTTGGTAGTTTGTTTTTTTTTTTGTCCTTTTGCTGTGTTTCAAAAGAAGGAGTATTTTGGAAAAATTACTATAGCTACGCAAGCATACATTCAGAAGATCTTACAGGAGAGATTCTGTATGGGCTGAGATAGCTGACTGCAGTGATGGGGAGGTGTCGCGTTCTACAGTCAACTCCTATTGTTTTGTTTCCCAGCTGGCTGCCTCAGAGTAGCCGCTCATTAAACAGGCTACATGATATGTTTCTTGTCTAGTATACCGCCTGGTTTGAATCGCCTTCTGAATTGCCAAAGTACCATGTGCTATCTTATTCCCTAGTGAATGTTTTTGCATGTCCTGTCTCTTGTCCCAACTGGTCTGACAGGAAGGTCCATGCGATACTGCTGTGCTGCAGGGACAGTGCTATAGCTAGAACAAGTTTTTCCCCAGTTTGCCTACCGGGAGGTATATCTTACCTACTGAACACACAAAATCAGAGAAAGTACCTCGCACCCACATTAGCAAATCACCAAAGAGATAAGCACTTACCCTCTCGGAGGAGACTGGATGCAGTAAGTGGCATGGGATATGATCAGTTCCTCCCTCACTTAAAAATGTGTCTGTAGAGAAAAAATCCCCCCGAAACAGTATCTGAACACCGAGAGTAAAAGTGTAAGAAAATTCAGAGAGAAAGATCTGTGAGAAGGAGGATAGAAAAGGGAAAGAAGGAAACAAGAGGACAAGGCACTTAGGCTGGGGGGAGGAATTAGCTTAGGAGAAGAGTACGAAAAAAACCCACTTGCATAAGGTGTGTGGAAGAGCAAAGAAGAATGGAGTTCTGTCTTTTAAAAAAGGAGGGTCAGGACATGAGAGAAAGCACTCAGAAGAGCATGAAGTGGGTTAAGAAGAAAGAAGCAGTGAGAGGAGATAGGAAAAGGGGGAACTGAGAAAACTTTTATGCAAACATACAGTAATTTTATGTCCTTCACTATTTCCCTAGGAAGAATGTTACAGGTATAACTCAAGCCTGTTATAGGTGCAATTCCATTCAAGTCAGATCCTTTCTATTATTCCAGATTTGAATTCTGTACCTCTGCAGGCTTACAGACAGTTGGAGACACCCTATTTGTACAGTATCCTCACACACTTTCATTCACAGGGCGTGGGACTTCATGCCACTTCTCTATTCTTCGGATCTAATTTATATAACCTTAGAAATGTACTCCTATGTGTCCATTAAGTCCATCCTTCTTGTCTGCTATTACAAATTCTTATCTCCTTTAAGGCAGTCAGATTTCTAATTTCCACTTGCAGAAAGTATGCTGCCACTCCACTGTGGAAGGCTTCCAGGCATGTCTCCACCCATGCAGGAATTATTCTCTTTTCTGGAGTGTTTAATCAGCACACTCACATGTAAGCATCAGCCCTCTGGCATGCACAAACCTCTGTCCCTTGGTTCGGAAGCTTCAGAATCACAAGGATCTCATTGGTTTCCACCTCACCTATCTAGCCTTTCTTACAGGAGTTACTTTTTGGCTGGAATTTATTATGTCTAGGAACAACTACTGGTAACCTTAGCTTTTGCTTTAAAAGCTGCATATAAGAGAACCCAGTTTAGTTGTCCCTGAATTCAGCTGAATGGGAGAGAACGTAATTTTAGAGGGATTGCAACATAGCTGTTCTAAACACATTTATTTCTGTTTCCTGTAGTTACTGGTCTGAATCTGTGATCCACATCTTTAAATTAGCTAAACTGACACACTGCCTTTGAAATTTTTGTTGTGAAATATATGGAACTATCATTTCTACAATTTGAGGATCTGGCCTTATTTTCAACATATCACTAAAAATCTCCTGGAATTCTCAGAAATAAGAGATAGTCACAGCAGGTCTCCTTCCCCATTAAAATTTTATTTCTTCATTAAAAATAAAAATTCACAGTAAATCAGATGAAAACAGATATTTGGATTTTGAAATTATTTGATGGATGCTTTCAGGCTTACAATAGAGACTCTTCATGCAGACCCCCCTCTCTTTGTTGGATCTCTGGAAAACATTTTCTTGAACATATTGTGATCTCCCCTGAGCCATGTACTACAAAAGATGTGGTTGGGAGCTCTGACCCACAGAAAAGAATGGCAACTTTTGAGACGAATCTGAGATTCAGATATTTCAGTTTTGATTGAAATAATATTTTCAGGAATCCAGTATTTTAGGTGCCTTCTGAATGAAAATTCAAAATTCAAAATTACAATTTTATGGAAAAAAAGTCTTGTTTGAGAAGAAATCTAGTTTGCAACAGAAAATAAATCTTTTCAGCAAGTCTAATAAAAACTTCCTTTAGGCTCTATTTTGGGTGAAAGATGGTCCAAACATGACATGTTGTCTTGGATTTGAGTAAGATGTATGGGGTCCCATACAGATGACTCAGCATTTTAATAAATTCAACAACAACAATAACAATAAAGATCACAGAATCATAGAATCATTAAGGTTGGAAAAGACCTCCAGGATCATCAAGTCCAACCATCAGCCCAACACTACCATGTCTCTTAAACCATGCCCTGAAGTGCCACGTCTACACATCTTTTTGAACACCTCCAGGGACGGTGACTCCACCACCTCTCTGGGCAGCCTCTTCCAGTGCCTGAGCACTCTTTCAGTGAAGAATTTTTTCCTAATATCAAATCTAAACCTCGCCTGATGCAGCTTGAGGCCATTTCCTCTTGTTCTGTCGCTAGTGACCTGAGAGAGGATACCAACACCCACCTTGCTACAACCTCCTTTCAGGGAGCTGTAGAGAGCAATAAGGCCTCCACTCAGCCTCCTCCTCTCCAGGCTAAACAGCCGCTGCTCCCTCAACCTCTCCTCATAAGACCTGCTCTCTAATGCAAGTCTTTATTCTGATGTTCCAGAATAAAAAGAATGTTGAATATAGCTAATGCCCACCAAAGGGTAGCTATACTGATCCAGTCTTCTGCATTGACAAGGACATGCAAACCAGCAGATGATCCATAACTACGTTAAAAATTGGGAATTTTGCAGATAGTCATTGATTAATTCCAAAATAACCTTTTATATAGGGGAAGTTATGCAGCTATTTACAGAATGAGGGTGGCTTGTTGGAAATCAGATCAAAAAGTGCTAGGTATGACATCTGCCTAAATGTAGATATGTTTTTCTTCAAGAAAATGTCTTGTAAGGTGATATTTCCTTTGGCAGAATAAGGAAGCATCACTCCTATTCTCATCTCTATTCCAACTGCAAGTACTTCTTAAACTCTCAGAATTTTGTTTTTTCTTCACTGAACTTTCTTCAAGGTAAGAAATGGAAATGGCAAATACACACACAGATTTCAATTTCAGTGCCACTGATTTGAGTTCAAATTCTACAACTAAGCCCTGGGACATTCATTACCCAGTGCTGAAATTGTTATAGGTTGGGCAGCAACAGCATTTGAACTAAGTCTAATTTATAAACTATATATATATGGGAATTGACATTTCTGACATCTGATTTTTATGACCTCATTTGTAATTCCGCCCAATGTGTTGTCCTGCTGTTCCCAAAGTTGCTTCACAGCTTTCAATTGTCTTACACATGACTGTGTGGAAAGTGTGGCCATAAAGGCAGATGAATGGCACAGCATTTTGTTGTCATTATAGAAATAAACATGAGCTCAACACCCTGAGACTCTGACTGTAAGGCTAGTTTCTCATTTTCCCGTTTGACTGCTCTGGTTCTGCTGCACCTATACTCAAAAGCAAAGGCAAAGAAACACGGTGAAGCCTCATGTGTGTGCAATGAAGATGCATGAGTGACTGAGGTTCACTAGATGTTCACGTGAAGTGCTACTTTAGTGCCTTTGGACCCATCAAGGCATCTGCATAGGCTGAAAGACATGACATGGACAGATATACACCTTTCCAGAGCAGCAACTGTAAATCCGGTATCACGTCCTAAAATTAAATCAGGTGCCTATGTTTAGGCAACACACCCTAAAAATCTTGCCCCTCACTAACTCCATGAAGGGAGCCAGGATATCTGCGTTCCTTGCAGTAAGAGTAATGCAACAAATAAGATTCCTATTTGTTGGCACTGTCTGCATTATTAAACCCTGTGACTTAAGGAGAGTTCATTCAGCCTTGGTTGCATTTTTTCCAGAGTCTGAGGCAATTAAACACCCAAATCCAAATGAAGTTAAAAGGGAAGGATAAATTTAGAGAAAATGGTGTACAGAACAGATAAAGCATTCAATAGCATAAAGTGTCATCTAGAGAGCATTTAAGCATGTACATGTATCCTAAAAGGTTAAACCATTGAAACAAAAAAAAGAGAAGATTGTAACTCTGTATCTTAGGCTGTTTTTGTGGGTTTGGGGTAAGATACAGGTTTTGCCTCCCAGAACTGTGTCTGTATTTTACTGACATTGGATATATATAATCATGCCTGGGAAATTAAGTGATGTTCTGGATCCCATTCTTGGCACCAGACAGTGAAACATATCATTATGATGTAAATTCTGCGTTTGGACAGCAGGTTCCTTTGAAAGTCCCAAACTCCTGCCATAAAGGTAATTCTGATTTATATTTATTCACATAATTAGTTTTGGAAGATAATATGTTTATTTTCATTTTCATTCATATACATTTCAAAGGGGAAGAAATTGTGGGATTAAGATTATCCCATCAGGAAAAGCTATCATACATGTAATAGCCAGCCACGATTGACCACACAGCATGATGGCTCTACAGAGAGAGAGAAAAAAGAAAAGCATTTCAGCCAGTTGGGAAGCTGTCCCAGATACTGATGAAAAGATAATAATTAATGATAGGATTTTTATTCATTTATTTATTTAGAGACAGATGTATTACTAATTTTAACCTCAAAAGGACATTTCAGCCTTGCAAATTGTACCGATTTTTGGATGGTACTTTTTAGATATCTCTGTAAGGAATGTGGACGTTGCTATTGGCATTTTCTTTCAAGGATCCTTTCAGTCTAAAGGAACACCCTTCCCCTTTACACTTTCTATCAAGCTGAAAACATGAGATCTGTGGGTCATATTTTGACATCTTATAAACTTATTTACCTCAATA
The DNA here is from genome assembly GCF_949628215.1 of Phalacrocorax aristotelis. NCBI lineage: Eukaryota > Metazoa > Chordata > Aves > Suliformes > Phalacrocoracidae > Phalacrocorax > Phalacrocorax aristotelis. The sequence goes on along the minus strand of NC_134278.1, from coordinate 25,551,751 downwards.
ACTGTTCACCACTCCAAGCAAAATATAAAATTTTGTCCAAGCCAATTCAGTGGGATCAGGGTTTCCCTCATGCATTTTCCGATCTGGGTTTGAAAAAGTCCTCACATATGTCAAATCTCAAGCTTTCCTAGTATCATTTTCATGCTCTATATGACTGTCCTTTTGTTGGTGAAAAGAGGATAGTGATGCAGCTTATAGCCAATATTTAGCCAGGATTTGAATTGTTTTTGTGACACTATTGACTTATTTTCTCTCTAACATATCGCCAAAGAATGTAAAAGGCTGCCCCCTGAAGTCACTGATGGATATGTTGATTGTCTTTGGATGGAGTCCTGCAAGGAGTACCGCACTTTCCCGTTAGAAACATTTTGACACCCTGTTATCTTCCTGAGTTGATCAGACACCTGCTGCTACCCCACCTGCCATCTTGGCAAGCAGAAATGCCTGTCTGCCTCTCTTTCCTGTCCCCTCCTATCCCCCCCCCCCCGCCCCACTGTGTAAGTATCAACAGGTGGGATCAATTGTGAGGAAGGATGTTGTGCCAATGCTTCATCACTGGCATGGAGGCAGGAGCTCCTGTAGAGGGGATAGCACGTGTGGGTTGAAGAAGGTTGCTCTGTAGAAGTCGGTGCTGTCTGGCACCCATGCTTTACTAGAGGGGCCCAACCAACTTTGGAGCAGGCAGGGTGCCATCCTGACAGATGGACAGAAGGGGTAGCCAAGACACCAGGTAGTTATGCAGCAAGTGTGTTTGCTGAGGGTTTGATTGTCAGCCAGCAATATTTAAATGACTTTGTCTTGAATTTATACACATTTGTTTAAAGAAATGCATGAAAACTAATCTACAGCTGCATTGTATTAACTTAAGAAAAAGGAAAAAAGAGCTTCTGAAGCTGAGCAGAAAGGTATTTTGTAGCCATAGCTGTATTCCACCGATGGGTATGTTAAAATGCTTTTGTTTGCAGTGACAAGTTTCTCTAGAGCCTGCTTTGTTATAAGAACTGTCCCCTAATAACTATTGACGCATTTCTTGCACTGTAGGTAGCAGAAACTTATATGCAAACTTCAAAATGTTTTAAGGTCAATGCAATATTCTGTCCACCAATTAGAATTTTTTTATTTTTCTGGAGGTGGTAGAGCTTTAAAAAATACGTATATTTCAGCATAGTTAAGTGTACTTTTCAGGGAGAACCAAGAAACATAGATATGCAGAAGGATATAAGGAGCACTTTTAAAATCCATTGACCATGGTAGCATCTTAAAAAAAAAAAGTTTCTTCTCAAATTCTGTGTGAAGGTTTGAATCAGTACTTAAATTATCTGCATCAATCTACCTCTTAAGGAGTCACCTCTGTTTTGAGAGCATATTGAGAGCAATCATGCCTGTTTGCAGCTAACCTCATTTTAAACAACTAAGTAGCAACTTTAACACAAACATTTGAATTAATTGCTGGCATCTCAATAGGACAGGTTGCCAAGACTTTGTGGATGAGATCCAGCTTCGATGCTGTATACAATATCAGATTCACGCTAGCCTACAAGTCATCAGGTGGGTTAAATATTTCTCCATGTGAGGGGTAGACAAAACCCTCATTGCGCCCTTCATAGCTCTAAATATGCAAAATTGTCTTCCAATCTGATGGAGCTGTCTTATTAGTTGACATCAAGAACTGAAAGGCTATGCCATTGTCACATTTTTATCTTTTTTTATCCCAGCATTGCTGGACATAATACCTGTAGTACTATTATAATAATATAAATTAAGATAGGGCCTTAGGTGAAGCCTGTAAAGACAAGCTAACTCCTGGGACAGTCCTTATATTATATCGATGTCTGTTAGGCTGCTACACAGACTGAAGAAAATTATGCCAGCCCTGCTAAGTCTTTATTGCTTTCTCCACTGCTGCAGCTCATTGTCATATTTAGTGTCTGACCACAGGATCTGACATATGATGAACAGTCAAAATGAAAGGGAGAAAAATAAGATTGCATTTCAGCAATTCCTCCTGAACTTGTAAGCTCTTAAAAATGTGAAATTCGGCAGGAGTAGCTCAGAGAAGATATATTACCTCTTCCAATACTGTACTGTTTAATTATGTTACATCTTTTTAGAAGTATGTTGTGTGTGTTATAGGAATCAAAGAAGAACGATGTACTGGAGAGTAAAGGACAAATAGGTTATGCTGATGAATCTTTGACTGAGATTGATTCAGTAAGGTGAAAATGCAGCTTTGAAAATCTTCCTGTTCTTTTTCTCTTTTTTTCTGATTTTTTTTTCTAGATTTTGTATACATTGTGTCAGAATAAAAGCCTGAACCTGAGTTCCACACTGGGAAAACTACTGTGGTATTTTGAGATGTCTCCTTAGAAAAGGATTCCTTTGAAAATGCTTTTTAAGAAATTAGAGGTCAGGTTTCTCTGTACACGCAGTCTGACATACACTGGCCAGTGGTGCAACACACTCATAAATCCCCTTCAGCTGGTCAACTGTAATGTGTTTACTACGGGCAGTAGTAAATCAGACCTTGGTAATTTTATTCTCAGCATAATTAAAGGTTTTGTCCTTTCTTTTAATAACTGTGTTAGTAATAAAGAATTTAAAATATCTAATTCAGCAAGGGCTAATGCATCAGAACATATGCAGGAGCAGTAGATGTGCGTATGCCTGGAGAAGAATTCTTCAGAGTTTGCAGTCCAGAAACCCAAACATGAAAATTCAATAGCTGAACACTCCCAAGCCTATTTTCAGGCTCCTCCAAAGTGCTTAGTGGAGGAAAATATGACCTTACAGAGTACTGCAGTAGCTTGTCTTTGGAAGCTCTAGAGATGTCCTCACTTTAACAGAACTAAAGGCTATGTACTTTTTTGTTACCAGATTTATCACTGTGCACCACTGTCTTAATGAAGAACCACAATTAATTTACCACCTAACTTGTTATTTTTTATTTGATTGTGTGCTATTACCATCAGAAGTGTTTGTTATGGTAGTCGGTCAGGAATTAAATTTAAATAAACTGTATGACCTACGCAAATTTTCTCATTGATGTACAGATCACCAGCTAGCAGAGACAACTCATTACGTTCAAAAGTAAAAAAAGGTAAATACATTTAAATTTTTGCTTCTCTTAACAATGGGTTTGCCAAGTCCAGCAGCAGTCTTGTGCAGAAGCGTTTCCACACACTTCTACTGTGATAAGAAGTGATAGAATGATTACCTTTTTGTAACTAAAAATGTGATCATTTTCATAAAGCTACCTATCTTAACATCTCCACATTGCCATCTTTTCCTGGTCTGGAATATTGCCTAGATAGGGCTTCTTTCCAACTCCTTGACTTATTTCCTGTGCATAGAAAGGAACTGGGACAAAGCACCCTATTGATTATGAAGCTCAGAATAGAATATACTATATCATATAAGGTTATGTTATAATACAGTAAGGTTGGTAACAATTTCTTTGAGAACATTGCTTTAACTCAACTGCAAGCTGTTTCATATAGCTGTGTTCAGAAGCATTTATATTCCGTGAAATTAACCAGTTTCTAAATCATAGGTGACTGTGATTTCTGCTATTTGTATTTGTTGTAGCAGCAGTATTTTGAGGGGAGAAATCATTGCAAATTTGAAATACTGCTTTGATAAACATAAAAATTCAAGAACTGAAGCCACAGAAGTGCATTTAAGAGCTAAATAGGAAACAGTTGAAATTTTATCTGCGAAGCAATTGCTAAATGAAAATCAAAAAGGTCAGCTGTAATTCACTCTAGGGGATCAAGATTCACACGCTAAATGATGCTGCAGGTGCTGTGCTGGACAGTGAAACACAATGTTTTTAATTAAATCATGGGTCTTCCTGAGGGAATATTGCCTTAATATCCAAGTGAATCTGATGTAATGGCAAGATCTACATTCCTGGTTCTTAGTCAAGTCATTATATTAGTTGGCTGATTAGATCAGGAGGGAGGTATTTCAAATCACAGCGGTTTTACACAGGAGATAATTATGGCAAGTTATGAATGACAGAAATTACTGCAGCTAGATTTCTTTTTTTGTGTTTTTTTTTCTTCCTCCCCACCCCCCATTTTTTTTACTTTTTTTCCTCTTTTCTGTCTCTCTTCCATAATTCTTTTTTCTTTCTTTAAAGGGTTCCTAGCATCAGAATGTTATATAGCACTTTGATTACCATTTATTTCTTTTGTTACTTTATTAAGCAAACTGCCAGTCATAATTTGTCTGTGGCTGTTGCTGGCATTTATAGTTAAACTACAACAATTCTTGTTATATTTATGCTCTGGTCTCCAACTCTCTGAATTCTTTCACTGTTGTAATATCTAGCTTCAAAGTAGTGGCCACAGAAGTTACCTATGCAGGAATTTTATTGGACGTGAGATCATATATACTGTTGAATACTGATTTTTATGTAATTGCACTAGGACAAACAACATGTAGTGCTGGTGAGATTATTACTTCTGACTTGACAGAAATATAATTGAAAATTACATGTAAGGGGTTTAGTTTTAAAATATTTTCATTAATGCTTGTTAGAGTACCATATTTTTGCCGGAGTTTAAAATCTGCTTATAAGTCAGAACAAGATAATTAGAGTAGTTAATAGACACCTGCACTGTTTATTTTTACACTGTCTCCTCTAGAAATGCAAGATTATTTTCTTTTATAAGTCTATTAACTAATGTTGAATTAGAGTTGATTTCAGTTGAAGTATATGTAGCAGCCTCACCTAATTACTTCATCTGGATCATTTCTACTGTGGGCTCAGACATATTCATTATGACTGTGTTCTTAGGGCTGTGGGAATAATAATATTTCTCTGCAGCCAGACTTAAATAAAAGAGTACAGAGATCAGTTCAGTTTGAATTGCATTTACTTTTTAAAATTCTTACTAATATCGTAAAGCATGTTTCAGTCAACACGAAACATCTCCTTTGATCTAAGATGAAATTTTTCATAGAAAAAACTGCTTTCAAGATGAAATAAAGTCTTGGCTTAGTGGTTTGTCCAATAGCTCAGAAGGCAAACATCCATCAAGGATGTAGTATAGTCAGGCTTGATTCTTTTTTCTGTTAGGAAGCCTAAAGTCCGTGATTTCAAGGAGTAGCACATCACCACTGGAAGACACAATGTTCAGCATCCTCCTGACAATGTTTTGATTTTGTTTAAAGAGAAACCCTATGGTGCATGCATTAGGAACTGACATGACAGAGTCAACAGCAGAATCATTTTCCTTTTCACTTCCTGAGTCAGTGACTAACCAAATATTTTTCATAAGGAAGTGAAGAAACTTGACTGTATTCTGAATTGTATTGATGAGAGTACCCGAATTAATAACAGGATTCAAACTCTACCTTCAAATGGAAGAAAACAGGTTTGAACTGTGATTTCTTTCAGATAGGTGCCCTCATCAACAGAACACTTTAAGATGCAGTTTCCTCAGCTGTTCTTTTTGAAACTGTTTTGCTCTTCAGCAAATACTTGGACTTGTTTGCCTTCATATAGGGGGCATGAGAGGTTCAGATGACAAAAGCAAGTGTTTCTTAACTACATAGGTAGTAGACCTGTCAAATTCCTTGGCAAAGGAGAGTGGGAATGCAAAAAAAAATACCAAACCACAAACAAAAAAAACCAACCTTGCCTAGCACAAATGAGGTCAGAGAGCTCCCCTCACATCTATTAAATGGAAAATTTTATCTAACCCAGGAAATCCCCCATCCTGAAAGTAACTCGGGGCTCAGGAGAGTATTTGGGGAAGATGTACATATACTTAGTCTTTTGTTACTTTTTCCTATATATATTCCTATACATTGAAAAACACCTGAAAGACAACACAGTCATTGGTCCTAGCCAGTACAGGTTCACGAGGGGAAAGTCCTCCTTAACAAACTTAATTTTCTTCTGTGACAAGGTTACCCACCTAGTTGACCATGGGAAGCCAGTCAATGTAGTCTTTTTGGATTTCAGTAAAGCTTTCGCTACTGTCTCTCACAGTATCCTCCTGGACAAAATGTCCAGCACACAGCTGGATAAACACATGATGTAGTGGGTGAGCAGTTGGCTGACGGGTCAGGCTCGAAGGGTTATAGTAAATGGGGTTACATCGGGCTGGCGGCCGGTCACTAGCAGAGTTCCACAGGGATCCATCTTGGGGCCAGTACTCTTTAATCTCTTCATAAATTACTTGGGTGCAGGACTGGAAGGAATACTCATTAAGTTTGCTGTCGACACAAAACTGGGAGGAGCTGTTTACACTCTCGAGGGCAGAGAGGCCCTGCAGAGAGATCTGGACAGACTGGAGAGCTGGGCAATCACCAACCCTGTGAAGTTTAACAAGGGCAAGTGCTGGATTTTGCACCTCGGGCACTGCAACCCTGGCTGTACACACAGGCATGGGACTGAGAGGCTGGACAGCAGCTCTGCAGAGGGAGACCTGGGGGTTCTGGCTGACGGCAAGCTGAACATGAGCCAACAGTGTGCCCTGGCAGCCAAGAGGGCCAACTGTGTCCTGGGGTGCATCAAGCCCTGCATTGCAGCTGGTTCAGGGAGGTGATTGTCCCGCCCTGCTCTGCACTGGTGCGGCCTCACCTCGAGTGCTGTGTGCAGTTTTGGGCACCACAGTACATTAAGGATATAAAGCTACTAGAGAGTGTCCAGAGGAGGGCCACAAAGTTGGTGAAGGGTTTAGAGGAGAAACTGTATGAGGAGTGGCTAAAGTCACTTGGTTTGTTCAGCCTAGAGAAGAGGAGGCTGAGGGGAGACCTCGTCATGGTCTACAGCTTCCTCACAAGGGGAGGAGGATGGGCAGGCGCTGATCTCTTCTCTCTGGTGACCAATGACAGGACCTGAGGGAATGGCAGGAAGATGTTCCAGGGGAGGTTTAGGAAAAGTTTTCTTCCCCCAGAGGGTGGTGGAGCCCTGGAACAGGCTCCCCAGGGAGGCAGTCACAGCACCAAGCCTGGCGCTATTCAAGAAGCACTTGGACAATGCCCTCACAGACATGGTGTGAATTTGGGGTTGTCGTGTGCAGGGACAGGAGTTGGACTAAATGATCCTTGCGGGTCCCTTCCAACTCAGGTCATGTTTTCTCTTTTCTAGTTAGTTTTCTTTTTCCTATTTTAATAGCTTACATTAAATGTTAGTGATCACAGTAATCACCTTACTGCTGTGTTCTCTCCAGGAGAAAAAAGTTACGTACTCTTACACTAAAGGTTAGATTTCACTAAATGTATTTATACTTAAAATTTAAGATAACTAAATAATTTATCAAAACAGTTAATAGTAATTTTATTTTGAAAGACCAGATAGTGTAATGAAAACTGAAAAATCATCTAAATGGAGCCAGGGACAAGAAAATTGGGGAAGTAGGAGTATAATGTTAAAAATCATATGGGGAAAATGCAATTTTACACAAGACAAATAGAAGGAAAGAAAAATCTAAACAAAGTAATGTCAAAGGAGACATTCAACAGACAGTGAGCAGAAAAATCAGAAACGATTTTGCAACACCATGTTGCAGCAAAAAGAAATTGAATGCCATTTTGCTATCCATACACTGACACATCAAGCAGCTTTGATGGAAAGTAATAATCTCCCCAAAAGAGGGAAAACTGAGGGACAAATGCAGAGGAGGAAAGTTGTTCTACTGCTAGTGTGATTCCTGGACTCACTGCTAAATTGTCTCAGCTGCTATGATGATTTTAAACCACTGGCCATTTAAACTGCATGCTTTTCCCTATCTTTGCTAGAGTAAATCTTAATTATCAGCCTGTTTTATGCACTAGATCTCTAGTAGCAATAATTCTCAGGGGTCTTTGAGGCAAACTTCAGAGGAAAATTACCAAGATGCTCTTGCTGAAAGGGGTACTAAGAACTAGAAAGCATAAAATGGCTGGCCACTTTTCATTTAAGTATATACATTATCTGGGTTTTTCTGTAGCCTATTGAAGATAACAACAAACACCAGTTGAATTTGGTAATGTATTTACTGGCTGATAATATAAAAAGAATTACATATATATGTCTTGCAAACATCACCATACTATTCAAATATAGATTCTATTATCTATATTGATTTATGTAACTCCTTACTCTATTATTAGCCCTGACTGTTATAACTCATCATTACTTATGGATTTACATTTTATTCAGTGCTCCTCTGCCAGCAAACCAGTGCCAAGAAGGAAAGAAAATGTCACGGTGAAGTTGTTTGTTTTTAGAGTTGTTTTTTTTTTTTTAATTTTCCACATTTTGGAATACTTTCCGTCTGTTTCACAGTTCCATGAATAAACCTCAATTATATAGTGAGAATGTCACTTGCATGGGAAAAGTGCCAGCACCAAAGACTGAAGTGGAGATGAAGTAATAAAATAAGAACTACATGAACAACAGATAAGTGGTTGGATTTGAAACAAGTCTTGCCCTGGATGGCAAGTGCAGGTCATTTTGGCTATCTGTCCAGTTACAAAAATGAAACAGGCAGAGAAATAAGAGCACATAAAGAACAGAACCTATTCAGCGTAGTCCATAAACACTTTGGAGACCAGCTGCAGACGTGTCAGAGCTAAAAAGGGCTTTTGGGAACAATTAAAGTCTTGTATGCTCCAGCTTACTGATGAAAAATATTCAGAACCAGTACTATTTACAGTAGCAAGCTCTCAACCTACTTCATTAAAAATGGGAATGATATTCCAACTGTATCCTTTGATGGAATTTGGTCACATCAGAAATCCTGGAACTTATGTCTGAATTCTGCAAAGATATGGAGTTTATTCAGTCAGACTTGTATGGTTTCTATATAGACCTTACTCAGGTAAAATCTGCAGAATGTGATGTATAGAAAAAACCCAACCCTAGTGACATGGTAAACTGATCTAATATTATTCTTTGTAAAAGTGTTCACAGATTTTTCAGAAATAAAACCAAGTTTGTGTAAAATACATTTTTGAATTTGTTAATATTACTATTTTTGAATAAATATGATTGTGAACCACTTACAACGCAAGTTCTAAAAAAAGCGCTGTGTAGATAGCTGATTTCAAGTATATACCTAGGGGCAAGATTTCACACGAGTTTCTCATTTAAGTTAACAAAAGTCTTCACTTTGTACATCCCAAAAAATGTGCACTGGTTATGATACTCATGGCATGTATTAATACAGCCATAACAAAAGGACAAAGGTGGTTTGATTTAGTAGTTTCTTTGTGGGTAAATATGATACTGTATTATAAGACTCCTCTCCAGTTTGTGATAATTGCATCTGTTTTATGCTAGCCCAGTAGTACAAAGAAATAACATGCTAACTTGTAATAGATATAGACTAAAAATAAAATGCCTAAAAAGAAAAGTTGCTTAAATCTTGAAACAGTATTAGACATAGTAGAATAATTTGATTTTAAACATTTTTTCAAATCCCAGAACAGTGTGTTCTTGATGTAAGATTTTTTTTTAACCACAATAAGTAGGTTGTAGGCTTTGCGTTGGAGATACCATACGGAAAGCACTAATTTAATGGGAAATGATAAGCTGTGAATTGGATTCATGATTCATGAGTCACAATGCACAACAACACATGCCAGTAATTTACTAAAATACAGTACGCATGTATGTATAGCCATTTACACATGTGCATATACTCCAGTTCTTTGTTACCTAATTGTTGTTACAATTCTGATAGAAATATATTATTTTTTGTGTGTGTAAGAAACAGCACTCACACAGCAGGGCAACTGGCCAGGTATTGTTTTTAGTGCTCACAAAGAGTAGTGAATAGGGAGCATATAATATTTATAACATAGAGTACGCAAAATCTCTGTCTACACTTGTTCATTGTGTAGATTATAAATACTTCCTGAGTACAGCCATTGGGCCATATTTTTAGGAAGAGTCTTACAAGCAGAGATGTCAGAAGGCGGATCTGAGATGAAAGAGTTTTCTGCTGACATTTCTTGATAAACTGAAATAAACATACCTCATTTAGAAAGCAAGAGCGAAGTACGCAAGTGCAACCATTTGATTGTATTGATTAAAACTGGTGCATGCTTTATGATGAAGTGTTATATCCTTTCTCTACAAGTAAAGAACAACAATATTGTGTTTAGTTTGTCCTGAGTGAATGATTGACTATAATCAAAGTCCTTATTACAGTATTCTGGAAAATGAAGTGTAGACATTATCAAGCTAAGGAGGGACTTTTTGTTTTCTGGGAAGAAGTAACTTATCGCTGAAGGGGCCTCTCTGTGACTGAGATCCAAGGTATAATGATAGCTGATAATATTTGTGAGAGATGGAGGCTCTTCAGTGAAGCTGCATGATGAATCACTAATAAAACCCAATTAGCTGCTTAGATGATTCCCCTTTAGTCATCTCTCAGAGAACGAAAATCATGAGAACTGAGAGAGCATCACAACTGGGTCTGCCACAATGGCAAGAGATAAAATGATACTGGATCTTTGTTGAACTCACGAAGGACAGTAACATAAGTAAGTGAACTGTACTAAAGTCTCTATTTAATGAACCTATGCAGAGCTGAAATCAATGGGTGGTAATACCTTAGAACAAAATTAAATGGTCATATACGAGATACTGTGGTGAGTGGGAATAGCACAGTGAGGGGTACCAGTACAGGGGTGACGTGCTAGCTAGAGGCAACAGCACCATCATCAGAGGCAATACTGCAGCTAGTAACAGCAGCCAGGAGTAACAGCGCAGCAACAGAAGGTTGTTCGTCAATGGGTTTATGATCCAAGGTTGTGGCAGTGAGAAACTGTGCCGAGATGACATCAAGGAACCTCTGCATGCACAGGCATCATTTTATGACAAGAGATGTAGGAAAATCTGTCTGTAGGCATGCTAGGATGATACTGAGTACTGAAAAAAAAGCTGACTCACAGATATTCAAAGGTACAACATGGAAAAATATCTTTCAAGGTAGATAAACATAAAGTGATTGATACTGTGAAAAAACAAAGGGCAACCAAGTTACAAAATTATAGTCTTTTAGCTGATGGCTTCCATTTTGGACCAAAATCTTAGAATTAGGACAGATAGCTTAGCACGCAGAATTAGGAAAGCAAATGAAAAGCTAGCAGTTATTAGGTGAAGAACAGAGAACAAAGCAAAATGAGAAGTTGTTCTCACCCTCCTCTAGGCACCTGCTTATAGCCACCAATGGGAGTCAGGATGCTGAGCTAGATGGGCTCTTGGCCTGACCCAGCATGGCTGTTCTTCTGTTTTCATACACTCACAGCTGGGTGAGAAAATTGATTCAATGGTCTGATGCCTACTGTTCTGCAGGGCTGTGCTTTCCAATCAGATAAACACTGGCTTGATTTATTGCTGCTTTGTTTTCCCCAAATCAATGCTATGTCACTTTTCCTTTTAATACCTTTGGTTTTAAACATAGACATATGGATTTGGCAAGAAAGAAACTGACTGTTCAGGGGTTCACAGAGTTGTAGCTCCCTGGCGAGCTGGTGTCCACCACAAACTGGCCCGATATCTGCAACATCTGAAAGAAGTGCTACAGACATATTAAAGTTTAGAGTTGTTTATCCAAGTATGTGTTAAGAGCTATTAAATTTTCTTTCTGACAAGTGAAAGAGTGTTAGATAAGAAAGTTATGAATGCTAATCCAGTCTATTTATTGTAAAACCAAATAGAACTCTTGGTCTTTTTAACAGCTAACTTCCTTGAAACTCTGAATGTGCCTTTACTGAGAAATACATTTTAATAACACAGGAGCGCACAGTGTCTAGACAGGAGACTTCCTAATTTTCTTTTGCATAAATAAGTACAGTATTCATAAAAAACTAGATTGAGAGGAAATACATTATGGCCTAAAACATTTAGAATGAATCTATCTACCTAGCTCAAAAAGCTCAGCTAATAAATACGAACCTTTCCAATGAGAATCAATATTAATGACAATTGGCTTTGCCCGGATTTATGTTTCAAGTGTAGTCACTCGTATGCACTCCTTGACATCTCAGAAGGTGTGAGTGCAGGGTAAGTGGAAAAATTAATAGCATCTTACTCTATCTTTATCTGTTTTCATAAAACTTTCTGGAACTTATTACCTTTGGTTCCTCCGTTGTTAAATTTACTTATATCTATGCAGTAGGTCTGTAAGCTACTGGGAAGAGAAGGGTGGATAGATTTTGGCAGAATTTTGTATCAGCTTCTTTCCTTGAGGAAGCCAGGCTAAAAACCAGATATTTCCCTAGATTGCCTCATTCTCAATGACCCTCTGACGCAGAGATTATTCCTTAAAAATATGGCAGAGATGACAGAAAAATCATAAGTACTTCTGTTGATATTCTTTCATTTGCACTTGTTAGATGGCATTTGACTTCATGAACAGTCCCTCAGAGAGCATGGTGGCATCAACTGTTAGCATAAGACACTGAGAACCTGCCTTAATGAAAAAAGAAACATGACACTCTGCAGCTGTATAAATCATATCAATAAAAATGAGATTTCAGGGGTGAAACCCTTGAACTGCTGATGTAACTGGCAAAATTCCTGGAGATTCTTAATAGGGCCAGGATTTCACCATAAGAGTGTTGGCTGTCTGGTTTACAAATAAATCACAAAGCATTCCCATTCATGTTTGTGTTGGCGGCTCCTACGTATTTATGAACAGATGAGGATAGAAATTTTCTGTATTTGTTGCCTACAAAGTGCTACGAGTTTTTTATTTCAGTAATTCACTGTCTGTTTTTTATGGTGTGTGACTGACCATCTTTTCTTCACTGGACAGTCATTTTTTCTCAATAGCAGACAAATAATTTATGAACAGAAAATAATGCACTTCTGATAGGAATATGTAGCATTGTATTAATTAACAAGACTTAAATAATTAGTCACCAGCAGAATTTGACAAGGGAAAAAATAATTTTCCATGAAAAGCAGCAATTATAATTTGAGATTTTAATCACAAACCTTATTTATTCACAAAACTTATTTTCTTTACCTGATTACTTCTGAAAATAAGTATGCAATACTCTCCTTCTGTTCTTTTTTATTACATCTGTCGGTCCATAGCTTTCCATTTTACTGCTCAAATCTTGTGTTTTTCTCATCTTTATGGGCTCACACACATTTGCTGTTATTGCTTTATGTACTTGTAATGTCTACGGACTCACATTATATACGATCTCAATTTATCATTATCATTTGCTGCTCTAAGTGTGATATATTATTGTAAATGTGGAAGATAAAGTCTCCACAGGAAAGCTATATCTTATCTGTAAATTGAACTTTTTTAAGGAAGCTGGAAAGGGACTTTTTACAAGGGCATGTAGTGATAGGACAAGGGGTAATGGCTTTATACTGAAAGAGGGTAGATTTAGATTAGATATAAGGAAGAAATTCCTCACTGTGAGGTTGGTAAGGTACTAGAACCGGTTGCCCAGAGAAGTTGTGGATGCCCCATCCTTGGAAGTGTTCAAGGCCAGGTTGGACAGGGCTTTGAGCAACCTGGTCTAGTGGAAGGTGCCCCTGCCCACGGCAGGGGGGTTGGAACTAGATGATCTTTAAGGTCCCTTCCCACCCAAACCATTCTATGTTTCTATGACTCAAATACTGATTTTTTGATAATTCTGTATTTAAAAAATGTCTGAAGGCAACATTTTAATTTTACATGCCACTGGCATTTTCTGGCAGCCAGTTAATGAGGAAGATGAAGAAAAATAAGACTTGATTTTCAAAGAATGGTGGTAGATAAATAAAAATAACATCTCACTGCTAGTGATGTCTCTTCAGATAGAAATACACATTATCCCCTGGCTGGATTACTGTGCTTAAGGCACTGGTTTTACCGAGTCCCTGGGGAGGTCCTCCAGCAGTTTGACAGCGGTTTTGTCTCTGGTATCACACAGAGCACCCGTCAGATAAGTGTTACCTCCCTCCCTGTGCTTCTGCTGACAGCTGCAGCGCGTTTCATACCCCAAGCCAGTTTACAGTCTTTTTCCAATCCTGTCTGAAGGAACTACAACGGTCAAAGAGTAGGTGAGGGAGAGGTGAAAACAATGAGAGCGGGTCCTGTCATGCTGGCCAGCAAAGCTGAGTGTGCGCCCACTACACCACCACCTTGCATGTGGCCTCTGGATGGCAGGTTCCCCCTTCCAGTGCCTTCAGCCGCAGTCTGCCATTGGCAGCCCCTTACAGAAAGCCTGGAACTGTGACATGGCTTTTCTGTGGAGAATATGAAGTAAAATATGCCTGCTGTTGAGAGGGGTAAAAAAAAAGTGACTTAATTAAAAAAAAAAAAAAGAAGTAGTCTGAATGAATACAAATGTCAGCAAATGTGACCTTATCTATTTTTGAAGCCAGCCAACTGCACGGTACCGTCTACATGGTGATAAAAAGAGCAGTGGGTTTGTGGTTGAAGCACTGGGAGTTAGGATGCCTTCTGTAACTCCTCTGCTGACTGCAGTCAGTGAGTTTAAGCATGTTTCTTGTCATTCCGTCTGTAAAATTAAGACAGCGATATTACGCTGTCACTGAAGGGAGAGTATAACAGCTCCGTTCAGCCTCATCTGTGAGCAGCTGGGAGGAGAGAGGTGAAGCGGGGGAAAGGACCAACTGCCCTGTCTTTAGTCATTCTTTTCTGCCTTGCCCATGTTTGTACCAAGTGTGGGGTGAGGTGTAGAGGTGCTTTTACCCGGGTACATTGGAGCCCATCCCCACCAGAGGTAAAACCCCTCTCAGGTGTGTTTCCCCAATAAGCCCAGGGTGGACGTGGGCCCCCTAGGATCAGGTCCACCACCACAAGCCCTGGGAAGAGGAACCCCACATCTCTTGCTCCATAGTGGGTGGTGGAGGAGGGGGTCATCTCCACCCAAAAACCAGAAGAGCTGCCATTGGGCAGGATGCAATTGTGCCTCTGCGTCACTTCTGTTCAAGATGCCTCCACTGACTGCTGAGTCCCTGTTGTCTCCGACTTCTTGGAGCCTGTTAGTTAGCAGATTCTGTGTCCATTAAACACATGCCTTACTGATATCAAGTAGTGCAAGTTTTTACTCTAAGTGTCATGTAGTGTGAAGCCTTGCAAGTGTTTATTACATCTACACCGTTACTTTTACCAGCTAAGCCTGTCATCTCATCAAAGAACTTTCAACAAGACCTGTTTCCAGGAAACTACAGCAGTTATGCATCTAGGCACTTTTGAAAACATGCCAGGTATCTATCTGAATCTTTGTGCACCACGTATCTATGAAATCTGGCTTTCAGTCTCCTATTATAGTAGTTTCAGATCTATGAAGATTATTTTTGTCTTTCTATTGCTGATCGTGAAGTCCTCTAAGAATCCATTACTTGAAAAACAAAATGAAACTATGATTTAAATGCATCAGCATCATCTAATCACAATTTTTAATTACGGATAACCTGCTGGAAGGCATTGTATATTAGACGTCTCTTGCATTCTATTTATACAAAAGACTGCTGAGGTAATGAATTAAAAAACCCCTAACCCCACCCCCACCCCCCAAAAAAAACCCCGAAACATCAAAACCCCAGCCTTATATAATCTTTAGGAAGTGGTTTGGAAGTGCCTAAAATTGTTTTCTGTGTGGGTTGTCTCTGAACAAATCAGAAGGAAGCGTTACTTCTAACATACATGTTAAAAAATAGCTAGGAGAAGTACATAGTACCTGAAATTTATGAAGTTCATGATGTAGGTCTGACTGAATTAAACCATCATCTTCAATGTGTTTGACCACATGAATAACTTCATATTTAATTATAGTTTAGTAACCCTTAAGTCATGCTTAACTTCTTATCACTCCTGAAATACTTCTTTAATTCCCATTCAGTGACTGATGTGTGACAATTCAGTGTGTTTGCAAAATGTGTTTTTCACCCTCACTAGGTCAGACCAAAAAAACAGTGACATCTAAGTTCAGAACTGCAAACTTGAGACCCACTGGTCAGCCAGCACCTAGTGTTTGTGGTTTGTAAAAGCTACAGATTCTGCACCTTTTAAAGTCTTCCAGGAGCTGCAGCACAGCTCTGCAGTTATGTCTGGTGGGTTCAGCAGTGTGGTAGGAAGCCCATGTGAGACCCAGAAAATACATTTGTGGAGTTCCATTTAAGAACATGAGAAACTTACTGCACAGTCATAAGGCAGTGTTCAAAGACAACTGCACTTTTAACTATACTCTTTTCTTCTAAAACAAAGCACTCCCAGCACATAGATTTCTGTGTAATATCTTTATATTCTGTAGGGAAAAAAGTGGCAGGAAGAAGCAAGATTGTACAGCCTGATAGGACACTCACTGAATACTGGGTCTCACCCTTCCTGCCATTATCACTTATGAAGCTTATAGTAAACAGCCATTGCATAAAACGCAGAAATGGACTTTGAAACAGGATTGGGACCAATAGCAACCTCACTTCCCTTCTGGCTGTGTCTGAAAAGAGATGAGTGAGCACTGTAAAAGAAAGGATCTCTTTGCCTCATCTGGCAGGCCTGCATGTGCATTTCCTATCAGGGAACAAAGTACCTAAATGTTAAAACTGTTCTGTATGAACAAAAAAAACAGTCTCCTGTGCATTTCAGGCATATACACTCCTGGTTTTTTGTTAAGCAAATAGTACACTTAGTAATAGTACTTTCCTAAGAATCAGTGCTCTTTCAGTCCCTAGGTCTTTAAAAAGGATGAAAAATGTTTCTTGTCATTGAAGCCTCTTCTAGTGAAAAGAATTCTTACTAGGCTTTATAAGTAACAGGTTCCCTACTGTAGCACTAAATGTGCTTATTTTGTGTGTGGCTTTCCCATGCAACAAATGCCCATCTCCCCTGTAACAGCTCATAGTCCTTGCCAAGCATATTTATACACTTTATATCCAAATACCTCCTGGGGATTTCATCATGCAAGACAATATTTTCAACATAAATTTAGCATAACCTAGAGTTCTAGCTTTTTTCTGTTGAGATGCTGCACCAGCTGATTTGGAAGAATGTGATTGATAAGAGGGGTTTGCAGCTACTAAAATGAAGTGGTTGTAAATCTGACTTTTCATTGCTGCTTTCCATTTTTGTTGCCTAAGATGTCCTTTGGAAAAGTCATATTTTTACCAAATGAAGTATCTTCATTAAATTTTTTACCGAGCTTCTAGGTGTATTTAAACCATATGGGTACTGTGGATGAAAGATGTCAGGTTTGCAGCCAATTAGTTTTAATGCCTGCAAGTACAATTACTTTTTAATTTCCTTTATACATTTCAGACTCTGCAAATTCCCATAGGGAGAACAAATCTACTTTAATCAATAGATACAAAACAGCAGAAAAAATCATTACCACCTGCTGCTATTCCATCAGTTTCATTTCCTTCCTTAGGAGACTTGAGTGTCCAGCCGTGTAGACCTTCACCTTTGAGTTCTGTCCATATCTAAAGGTTTATAAGCAGTTCTGATACAGCTTTCATTTTAGTTTTCACCTATTTCTTGTTTTCCTGTTTGTGCTCTGTAACAGCTCAAAATATCCCTTTTGCTTGACAAGGCATTTGTAAACTTAGACCTTTCTCATTATGCACTGGGTTTGGAGTATCTTCTATTAGTTTGCTGGAGGCAGCCTATCTTCTTCAGAAAGCTTTTCCTAGAAATCCTAGCTTGCCTTCTGCTGCTGATTTTCATCCTTTGGCAACTCACTGCCTATGTCAGCAGTGACCCAGGAAACTATAGGCCAGACAGCCTCACCTCCATCCCTGAAAGGTGGTAGAACGGTTCGTTCTGGAGGTCATCTCCAGGCATGTAGAGGAAAAGGTTATCAGAAGTAGTCAACATTGATTCACCAAGGGAAGATCATGCTTGACCAACCTGATAGCCTTCTATGATTGCGTGACTGGCTGGGTGTTGTGGTTTAGCGGCAGCTCAGCCCCACACAGCCGCTCGCTCACTCCCCACCGGTAGATGGGGGAGAGAATCAGAAGGGTAACGCTCGTGGGTTGGGATAAGAACAGTTTAATAATTAAAATTAAAAGAAACAACAGTAGAAATGCAATGTAAAGGAGAACAACGAGAGGCGCAAAGCCCCGGGGGAGGGGGAAGGGAGGGGAGAGGGGGAACGAACCGCCGAAACAAACCGCACGCGCCGCAGCCGCTCGCCGCTTGCCGCCCGCCGACCCGACGCCGCGCCGCCTCTGCGCTGCCACTGCCCCCCCCCAATATATTGGCCATGGTGTCACATGGTATGGAATGAACCTGCCATTGGCCAGTCGGGGTCAGCCGCCCCCGCCATGGCCCTGCCCCTCCCAGCCCCCCCCCCCCCCCCCCCCCCCCCCCGCCACGCGGCAGAGCGCGGGAAGCTGGAAAGGTAGCCGACCCCCACAGTGAGGAGAATTAAACCCTTCTCAGCCAAAACCAGCACGCTGGGTCAACGAAGGGAGAGCAGTGGATGTTTTTTATCTTGACTTCAGCAAGGCTTTTAACACTGTCTCCCATAACATCCTTGTAGGTTAGCTTAGGAAGTGTGGGTTAGATGAATGGACAGTGAGATGGATTGAGAACTGGCTGAACAGCAGAGTTCAGAGGGTCATGATCAACAGCGCAGAGTCTTGTTGGAGGCCTGTCACTAGTGGTGTTCCCCAGGGGTCTGTGCTGGGTCCAGTCCTGTTCAACATATTCATCAATGACCTGGACGAAGGGACAGGGTGTCCTCTCAGCAAGTTTGCTGGTGATATAGAACTGGGAGGAGTAGCTGATATGCCAGAAGGCTGTGCTGCCATTCAGCGAGACCTGGACAGGCTGGAGAGCTGGGCCGAGGGGAACCTCATGAAATTCAACAAAAGCAAGTGTAAGGTCCTACCCTTGGAGAGGAACAACCCCATGCACCAGTACAGGCTGGGGGCTGAACTACTGGAAAGCGGCTCTTCCGAGAAGGACCTGGGAGTGCTGGTGGACAGCAAGGTAACCATGAGGCAGCAATGTGCCCTTGTGGCCAAGAAGGCCAGCAGTATCATGGGCTGCATTAAAAGGAGTGTGGCCAGCAGATCAAAGGAGGTTATCCTCCCCTTCTACTCTGCCCTGGTGAGACCGCATCTGGAGTTCTGTGTCCAGTTCTGGGTCCCCCAGTTCAAGAAAGACAGGGAACTACTGAGGAGAGTCCAGCAGAGAGCTACAAAGATGGTCAGGGGAGTGGAGCATCTCTCCTATGAGGAAAGGCTGAGAGACCTGGGCTTGTTTCCCCTGGAGAAGAGAAGACTGAGGGGGGATCTTGCCAATGGTTACAAATATCTGATGGGTGCACGTCAAGAGGATGGGGGCAGACTCTTTTCAGTGGTGCCCTATGACAGGACAAGGGGCAATGGGCACAAACTAGAACACAGGAAGTTCCACCTGACTACAAGGAAAGCTTCTTTACTTTGCAGGTGCCAGAGCAGTGGAACAGGCTGCCCAGAGAGTTTGTGGAGTCTCCTTCTCTGGATATATTCAAAACCCACCTGGATGTGTTTCTGTGCCCCCTGCTCTAGGTGTTCCTGTTCAAGCACGGGGATTGGATGACATGATCTCCAGACGTCCCTTCCAACCCCTACTATTCTGTGATTCTGTGATTCTGTGACTATATTGTGGGAGAAAAGACTAAATATCTACATAAAATGTGGAAAGGAAGCATCTAATATGGCAATGTTAGAGCCTGACGAGTAGTTTTTATTTTTTCACCTACGTCCTCTTTCCACAGTGTCCATCACCATTTGTTTATCATTAGTTGGCCAATTTAGGGCTTAATTGTGCTTGAACAGAGATTTTGGACAGAGGAGGGCTGTGATTGTTAACATGATTCAGGGAGAATCAATACATCCTGCTTTTCTGTGGTGTATGCTCTCAAAACTTCTCTTTTTTTTTTAGAAAAAATACTGACTTGCCTGTGATGTTCTCTAATTCTGTTGGAAGAAGTGGCAGCAGCCATCGCTTCAAACCATTCTCATCCCATTAGTCTTCATTTGAAGGAGTAGGGGATGCATATTGATAGTTATAGTCACTTCTGTGGCACGAGGGAGGCAGCTGTAAAAAGTAAGCACGTTTGTAATGCTGATAGAGAGAGGAGAAAAGAATTTCATGGTGTCCTCTGATGAAGCTCTCTTAGGCCCACAAAAGAAAATTACTGCTATCTGTTACTTAAATTTTGAATGGACCCTGAAATCACAGATGTGATTCAGGTGTGGCTGAAGGTTGGTGGAATAAGGGTGCCTTTGATCCTGTACCACATAATGCATATTGTTATCTTTGTTTAGGTACATTAACATCGGGATACTAACATGATGAAGATCTGTAATATATGCTACATAGCCTGTGTAAAAAAGGTGCAAATCCTCCTTTTTTTCTCCTTTAATAGAATTATCTGCAAAAGAAATCAGAAATTTCATAACCTCTTCACCTCTTTGGTGTATGCACAGGAAAAAAATGATAGAAAGGAAATAGTTATTTTGATGAAAAACCTATGGATAATTTCTTCTAAAGAAAAGTATTTGGTATGTACAATATATGCCACCTGATGGTGTTCTAATTTTGTTGAAATATGTTTAAACTAAAAATAACCACCCCCTTACATGTACCTGATTAACAGTGGAACAAATGGTTTTGCTGCATATGCATGGGTTACTGTTTAAAGGTTGGCATTTTTTGCACAACTGGAGGGCAATAGTTCTCATTAGCGTTAGAGAGCAGAGCAACCCATTTTAAACATAATAAGCATCTCCTCCAGAGAGAAATACTTGCTCCTGGAATAAAAATGAATATTAGGATATTAGTGTACTGGCAAGCTAAATATCTATAAGAAAAAACCTCCAGCTCAAAATAGTAAGCAAGATTTCTCTAAATTAGCAGGAAGAAGAAATTGTCTAGGTTGGGTAGAATAGATATTGAAAAAGCTGAATGAATCCTGTGGGTGAATGAATTGTATTTTGATTTACATTTAAGATTCTGTTGGATATTTACCGTGTGCCTTCACATCACTTCTTCTCGAGGACCAGAAAGACAACATACAGAACCTCTTTTTTGTTCAGACATACTGTTTGGAAATAAATTAGAAAGGCCTGAAAGGAAGAATGTATCTGTATGCTGTGTGCAATTGTTAATTGTGAGAGGGGGATGATGAATGAACCAAAGATATATTTTTTGAAGATGTTAAATCAGTAGTGTGCAAAAGGGGCAATTACTAGTATTTTCCTAAGAGCAATTTAGATTAAATTGCTGCTGTATGCTATTTTTGTTGCATGCCTGAGCTGTCTCTAAAGCAGTTTTAAGAGAGCATGTATTCTGTTAGCCTGCATTTTTGAAACCAAGGTAGAAAAAGGAAAAAGACTGTAGCCTGTTGCAGGCATAACGCTCTAAACATTCATGTGTTATTAATAGATTAAGTGGGTAGGAATTTCCTACCCACTGCAGTTTTTCTCTGTTTTATTGTTTCTAGTGGTTGTTAATTTGTATTTTATGTCATTTCATAATATATGCTTCCAGTAACAGGAAAATAGGATTTATTTTTCTTTTTAGACAGAATTAGTGTTGGTTTATGTGGTAAACATCTCAGCAAAATTTTTCCCTTGTCTCTGTGCTCTAGGTTGCTTATCACTTTCAATACCATTCTGCTGAGCATTATCTTCATTAGTTTAAACTCCAGCTTTTCTTTTGCTACAGTGAAAACTATTCTCAGACTGCGTGAGGTTCTTAAAGAGGGCTCATGCCTTTGGTCTTCCATGTGCCTATCTGCAGCCAGAGCTACTTGATTTGAATATCTATTCCACCATATTCGGAATATTATACAATAGACATTAAGACTGGAATTCATATCTTCTTCATGGACAGGAAATGGTAATGGTCTTCACCTATACTAAATTCACTTGTGCTAGTCCCTCTTATTGCTTTGTGGTGTTACATCAGCAGTGCTTCTTATACTGATGACCACTTCCTGTTTACAAAGGCTAGAGACTTTGTATTTGATAGTCTTCTTGTGTACCTCTCCATTCTGATTCACCAAAAGGATTTAGTGAGTTACTGGTAGAATCCCAATTACCTGGTTTCTTTCTTGATCTTCAGAAAGATGTGACTGGCATGATGACCACCCATCAAAACCTGTCTCATGTTGAAATACCTTCCGTGCTATGAATTCATAAAGCCACCATACTGCCAGCACTGCTCAGATCTAGCCTGGCTATCTTCTTATCAAGGTTATTGATTGCATAAGAAATGACCAGTGTTTGAGACTGAGCATAGTACAAGGTTGAGTTGTTCTCTGTATAATGTCATTATTTCCTTGACTGGTACAGGTTAGGCTAAATTCAAATTATTAGAACCTCTGTGTTGCTAAATGTGTTGGAAAAGTAGTGGCTTCAGGCTAGACCCTCAAAAACTATAGACACTTAAATGGGACTATTAAAAAGGGAATTGCAAGGCTAAAAGTATACCTTGAAATTTACCAAACCTCGAGTGCTTTCAGTTTTCAAAACAAAGACTGCAGATATCTACCTTTAAGAAAACGTTTTAAGCTATGACTTGGGAAGCATCGAAACACACAAGATGTGTTTTTTTACTGTTTACTACTGGCACCACTGCCCTCACTAGTTCAATTAAGAGCTTGGACATGTCTAACCCTGCGAATTGCATTTGTGATGCTGGGTGCCTGGTGCAGATCTACAGATCTGCTCCTTGGACTGGATGTTCAAGTTTCTTTATGAGTTCAGTCATTGATTTCCTTTATGCCTTAAGGAAAGATTTTGATTCCTTTTAAACAGTTTTAAGTAGTGGAGGAGGGAAAGCACAGGTTTCTTTCTTTTTCTTGATAAACTTCACAATGCATGTAATGGTGGAAGAATTAGACAATGTTAGTGATAAATAATGGTCTAAATTTGGTATCTGAGAGCTCTGCAGTAAAGAAAACCTGCCCATATGCACCGGGGGTGGAGAGAGAAGGTTTTATAACAGATTTAAAATTAGAAAACAAAATGGCCTGATTAACAGCAGTAGGAAGAGTTCTGCAGAGGATGAGGGGAGAAATTAACGGATGACATTCAAAGGCAGCTGTGAAGTATGAGAAGCTGCAGCACACGGAGGTAGTCACATCTAGCAGTACAGAGAGTTCTGAATGATCTGTATTGCTGGAATAAATCAGACAGTCTGGGTGGGGGGGATCTTTTGAGTCGTGGATGATCTTTAAAAGGTGGATCACCTCTACTTAGACAGATGGTAAACCAGTAGATGCCACCCTGAGCTAGAGCAATATATTAGTATTAGAAGCAGATGAAACGTAGAGGATGTGTACAAAGATATTTCAAGCAAACTGATGATTATTTTAGCATGCGCTGGGCTTTTTTGGAAACAGAGTAGTGCCCTCCACCCCCCCATTACAAATGTAATTCAGCTATTGCTATCTCCACCTGAGAATGTACCTCTCCATATCTTCCACTTACCTTAAAATAAGGGAAGGTTAGACACCCTTGGCAAATGTGCTTCCTAATGGCTAGATGCAGGGAGTCTGGAGAGGCTGTGTTGCAGAGCTGCATTAAAGAAGCTCCTGATGCCTTTGTCAGCATCCTTATGGAGGCTTTCCCCCAGACATCTTTCCTGTAAAGGATCCACTACAGAGATAATATGGACTGCAGTCTTTCCTCTCACTGCCCTGAACCTACCCTCACTGTCAACTGCACAAAGAGGCGACATAGCATGCCCATAGCCAAGAAAGGTTGTGAGAGGAAAGTTGCAGGTGATGATGAGCCAAAACAGAATGTATGCAGACACACCTCAAAGGCCTCTCAATTTCTAAATAGATGATGGCCTTCAGTGGATGGACTCCCTACTGATAAATTCTGTCTTTATAGCAAAACTATAGGAAGAATAGTATTGTTCTGTGGTAGACCACAGTCTGGCTTCTAGTGAACTGTTCTGATGGATGTGGTTCAACAGAGTCTGCTTCTCTGAAGAGGAGTTCTCTCTGCTAATGACGGGGAAAATCATAGAGTTTTTTTCATTATAGGTATAACTGAGTGAAACAAGAAAGTAGATCACTAATTAGAGAATACTGAAGACTACTATGAAATTACATCTGCTTTTGATTTCCTCTAAGGCAACCATATCTAACACTTAAATATTAACCTGTTCTAATCAATTTTCTTGGTCACGAACATATTCATCCTTGATATGCAGTATTATTACTTTTTGATTCATAAAGAAATAGACATTTCAATTATTCTGGCAATGAAATTAAAATTTTATTCATCCAGCCATTTCTTTCTCACCTTAGAATCTCCCATTCCTTTTCTTCCCCTCTTTTCTCCCTGGTAACATCTAAATTTCATATATGAACGCTGGTACAACTTGATTAAGAATTTAGAAGCCCTTTTTGCCCGCAAGTTACCTGAAGAAACAATTCACTTAGTGCTGATTCATGAAGGGAGATGGACTTAATTTCAACCAAGGCTGGTAAATAACTGATCTCAAGGCTGAATGAAAGCACTGATAAGATTTGACACAGTTTATGCAGCTTTGCTTTTCTTCTGCTTTAACCAGTATTAAAACAAAATGCAAGAAAGACATGATGCTTTTGTGGAGAATAAAGACAAAAAGTAGGTACTTCCCTGTGCATTTTTTTCCATGGAAGGTGCTCTTAATTGCTGTTCATTAACTCTATCCTTCATGCAAATGCATTTAGAAAGTTTGCCTTTTCTGTGGTGCATTTACAACACTTTTGCACCTCTATTTTATGACTTGTCCCACTATTTTATGAAGAATCGATAGAACACTAGTGCTTACCTTGGAGTATCCCAATATGTTCCATTTATATTGTCACTGTCTTTTTTCATTTGGACCTTTTCTTCATCGTATGCCCTCTAGGTTCAAATGACGATCAGATATTCAGCTGAATATATTAAGTCATTGTTGAGCCTATCTAACCTTCTGGTTTAATTTTTTACTTGATAGAGCAATTCTAATGTGGCTTAACATATTTAGTTGAGATAGGATACTTAATTTTTCAGTAGTGTAAAAGGTTTCATTATTTAAATGAAATCCTGGTTTAATGCCAGTAACTTGTGTTCACATTTTCATGTTGAACATATATATTAGTAATTTCCTTCATTTTTAGATGTTGAACGTTTTATACAATGACCATAATTACTTTGTGTATTAATATTGCTCCATACCTTTGGCAAAGATGCTTTTAATCATGCACATTTAACATTGGCTTCTCAACTGCCACATTAGTTTTTGTATTTTGGTTTTGTATTTTGTTCAGATACATTCTGTCTGTGTTGATATGCTGCTGTCAGCAAACCATGTTTCTGAGCATTTTGTAGGTTATTTTGAAGAATTTTTTTTTATTACCAGTAATAGGAAACAACTCATACTTTTTAGAAGCAGGCTGTTAAAGAGCCATTTTAAAAAGTGTGACTTTTTCAGCTAGCCTGTCATTCTTTGTATTTTTCAGAAGAATAATTTTTTATTGCTACAGTTTCTTTTTAATTTTGTAGTATTCCATGTTAAAAGGGTACAGAGGAGTTTGGCAGCAAAATATGTCATGTCACATGCCACGTTTCACTCAACTGTTTTTTTCTGAAGAGTTTAACAGGTTGTTTTCAGGCCTTCTGGCTCAGGTTTTCTTAAGTTTTTCTGGTATTGGTACTTTGTAGCTTAGTTTCAGTGCTTGAACCACCTAGATCTGAGGAAAGGTTTCTCAAAACACCAGAGATGGGCCTGCAAGTATAAACCAGCACTTTAAGTCACTGAGAGAGAACTGTTGTCTTTCACTGTTTTCATTACTATAATACATGTGAATGTCAACACACTTTAAATAAAAGACATTTGCCTTCCATAGTATTGAATAATTTTTTTCACTGAAAATTTAAAAGCACCTGAGGAAGTTAGCTGACATGATCTATTATCTATATCTACTTAGAACTCAGTGAAGACTGAAGGGCAGGTATGTAACCTCATAATGTGTTTAAGTATAGGCAGAATGTAGCGTGTACATATATAATTTGCTTAGCCGTTGTGATGAAGACAACAAGGTGTTTGGAGGAAGCTTTATTACATAATGTGCATCTTTATAATTTGATAATGATTTCTCCACAGAATATTAATCAGTATTGTAGCCATCAGTATTCCAGTACTTCGAAGTAGTAATGACCTCCATGCATCGATTCTCTAAACATCAGTTTCTCATATTTGCTGTAAATGTTGTTTGTAGATGACTGCATTTCACACACCTGTAACCAGCATCATAATATAGTGATTCTGTCGTTTCTTAGGAGGTAAATCCATACCTCAGTCATGGATGACATGGAGGTTTATTTCTGAGAAGCGATCTGCCCTGCGTTTGGTGACGGCTGTGCTGTTGCCCACCGGCGTTTACTTACTCAAAAGTCACCCGTATTTCCTCACTTGCCGTCAGCTCCAGCTGAACTGAACTTACTGTCTACTTTTTTCCTTCCTATCTCATTTGTCTTCTATTTCGTGAAACTGCATAGGAAATATTTTACCATCTTCGGGTGGCATTTCTGTAGCTCATACAGTATTATTCAAGTAGAAGCCCTTAATCAAAGGCGACAGCACCGTCAAGTGCAAATAGGGAAGTCCGCTGGGGAAACAAGCGGCTTGTGGCTGTAAGCGAGCTGGCGCCAGATCCCTCCGCCTTTGGGACGAGTTTGGATCACCACCCAGCGTTACCCCCTGACTGCGAAAGGCGGCGTTCACGGGGAGGCGAAGCGGGAGCAGGAAGAGGCTGCTCCCGCCGCGCCCCGGCCCCGGCCCCGGCCCCGGCCCCGGCCCCGGCCCCGGCCCCGGCCCCGGCCCCGGCCCCGGCCCCGGCCCCGGCCCCGTCTCCGGCCCCGTCTCCTGCCCGCCTTGGGCGGTAGATGGTGCTAGATGCGAAGTGACGGGGCTGCTCGGAACGCTTCCCGCCTCGGGAGCTGCACACCGAAATCGGCCTGAAGTACTCGGCGGCTTCGGGGTGTGCTTCCCTGCCTGTCGGGAGCTTCGGGGCGGGAATACTGAAAACTGAGTTGGGCGCCTCGAGGGTGGTGACGGGTGGGCGGTAACGCGTCAGCCGCTTCCCAAACGCTGGCCTGTGGCATTAGAAGGAGGTTGCGGTGTGTCACCAGGGCACGGCCACCTTTCGCAGTGGGAGAGGAGGGAAGGTGCAGGCACTGCACGAAGCAGTTTCGGAGCAGGTTTGCTTTAAAGAGCAGAGTCACCTTGTATGCCGCTGATTTTGCTGCTGAGCGTGACTGAAAGCAGCATGTCTTCAGAAACCTGTATGATTAATTTAAAGAATATGTGAAGGTAAGACCTCCCAGTTGACTGACAAGAAAAGTTGCACACAAAAAGTCTGGATTGTAATTAGACGGCTGTAGTGGAACGTAATTAAATTTCTTTCTGCCTAAAAACTTGCCGATTAAATCATGTAGTACAAATGTATACAAATGAACGTATGTTAATATTCACATTCTTTCAGGGTTAGGAGTAAAATTCAAAACCAGTGATCCCAGTTATTGTTCAGTGGTACAACTCCAGAAAAGAGAGAAAATAATCTATATTAATTTTTTTACTGAGTTGCTTTTTGGTTTTGTTTCCCTCTTCTCTCTTCATCCTCTCCAGCAGAGAATCTCTCACTTGTTACAGTGTCAGGGGCATTTGCACATCCTAGGCAATAAAATTAGGGATGAAATGCGCAAAACAATAGCTTAGTTAGTGGAGGAGATTTCCTTACTTGATTTTACTTGCAAACACATGCATCACCTGTAAACTATTTTTTTAATGGGCATTGAAGGATAAAATGAAAAGAAGCTTCTTCTTGATGAAGTTAATTATTTCTCCAAGCTTTGTAGCTTTCTGATACTACCATACACAAAGAAATTATTCTGAATTGACAGTGTTTAGTGAAAACAGGAGTACTGCTAATCTACTGTAGTAGTTGCTATAGAAAATACAAGACAGTAAAAAAAGAGAAATCCTGCATGAGTTTTCCCTGAAGTAGGGTGTGTCAGTACCAGCAACAGTAAACTGATAACATTGAGCATAGACATAATATGTTTCACACCCCTAAGGCTGGGAAATGGTATGGGTTAGAATTTCGGAATGCAACACTTCCTGCATCATGTTTAGTATAACAGTTGTTGTCCTGAACTAAAACATGACTTGGCATTGGCAGAAACAGGTGCCCTCTGACTCTGTGAGAATAAGGTCATGACTAGCTGCAGTCCTACGTGGGCACCACTTCTGTAATGCCTAGTATTTGTACATACTGTTTGAAATGCATAGTTCTGTGCTACCTATGTTTCAGGGCTGCATCTGAAAAAGGTTTTTTAAGATTCTTCGCAGTGGAAAAGATATATTTCTAAAATTCAGTCAGGCAGCTTTGAAGTAGGATGTGCAAGAGGTAGGACTGAGTGGAGATTCTCCTTCGTCAGTGTAAATAATGATAATGGGCAGAACGAATCCTCAGGCTCTGATTTTTGCTCTTCTTTCGGAAGGATTCTTGACCTTTTTCCCATGAGAAGAGCCTGAGCGCCTTCATAGCCTGCCCTGCTTTAGCGGGCAGACTTATTCCAGCTTTCAGCTTGCTTCTTCAGCAATGCCTTGCAACAACCTACTTGTTTACTTGGGAGAGGCACTGGGAAGATATTTGAGCTTAAATAAATTTTTTTTTTAAAGTATATCAGAATTTGTGAGAAAAAATTCAAACACATCTGTGTGATTCTGTGATCTTTAATTTTTTTTTCCCAAATATTTCCTGAAAATCTTCTCTTTTTTCTCTGATAAAACATTAAAATGAGAACTAGCTTCCACAGCTCTTCTCAAAATAAAATTTTTCTTAAATCATTTTAGCAATTATTCCTCAGAAAAGGAAGCTATAGTTATAAGCGAGAGAGGGAGGAGGGCATGCAAGTCATAGCTATAAAATTTATATTCTTTAACATGCTGACTTGTTATGACTCCAGTCTGCATTATATCATATTTTTGTGGGCAAGATACTATGCTATTAGTGCTGCATAATGCCAAGCGTAATAGCACTCCGCATTACCTAATGGAAAGGTTCCTTACCAAAGTGGACTTTAAAAATGGCTATATTACACGTAAAGAATTGTAGGGGAGAGAGGTAGTTCAGGAAAAAGGAACATGACATTTGCATTACCTCCTGAGATAAACTGATTAGGGGACTCCTAATATGCTGTCTGAATAAGAAGAAGCCTAAACTTGGCCACAGTGTGGATAAATAGAAATTACTTAAAGAACCAGTGGTGGGTTTTTTTTGTGGGGAAAAGAAAAGCTGAAAATAAGTTTTCCCCAAATTTTGCCTGCAAACATGACTGTTGCCTTGAAGGTTTAAAACTAGAATATGAGCAGACTCATATATATGTATATATGACAGTGTCTTATGCAATGCCATAATAATTCCTTGGAAAAATGTTGTAAAGTTAGTCATGTTGTTTCTCTGGTTTATGGCAAAGATAAATTGTTGAACTTTTTGTGAGTAGATTGAAGGTTTATGCCAGGTAGGATTTTCAGTGTTAGATGATTTAGCCAGTTGCTGTGCTTTAATTCTAATAGAGGCTCTTTGGCTCTTCTTTAACGTCTAAACTGGGTGTGACAAATTCTGTGGGAAATGCTTGTAGAAAAGTGCAGATCAAATACCCTGTTTAATAAAACAACAGTGAGAGACAACTGCAGCTAGTAAGTGCCTTACCCATTGGCAACTGTAGGTGGAACAGCAATCATAACTTTGAATGGTATTTTTTAGCTAGGAAAAATTCTAGTGAATGTTTGTTCCTTTAATACTGAGCAGTCCTTAGAGCTACCCCTGTTCTGTGTTTCTTTTGAGTGTACTGATCACCCTGAGTAAACTTTCACTCTTTATTGGTATTCCAACTTCTGAGTATCATTAAAAGTGGCAATATTCACTCAGTAGGCTTGCCCTGAAGGACAAGCCACTCTTTCATTTCTCCTTGTAAGTGCTGGTGTTACATGAAAAATAGAGGTCTACTGATATTGATGAACTCTCTGTCTGCCCTGACCATTTTCAAACAAATGAAAAACAGCAGTGCTACATCTCCCTGTTTTCTTGCACTAGTCTACAAATTCAAGTTCTTACACTTGATGGAGACACAGCAGAGAAACCATGGCATACTTTACAAAGTCCACAAAACCAGGATTTTCTTCATGTCCTTATGGATGTTACTAAGAGGTAGCCTACCAAAGTAATTTGAAAATCTTGTGCAGTTTTCTGCAAGGGAAAGTTTTCCTGCTTTGTTTCAGACAGAAACATTTGCTATAGTAACACTGTTAAATTGTGGAATTCAGGAATACTTTCTGGGCTGGAATCCAAATGCATACCTTTGCTATTTAGGGTTGAGATATACGGCAGGATCCTCTTATATACCCACACTGGAACCATATATTTTGTCCAAATCCTTTTGCTGAACAACTCTGAAAACAGAGCTAAGGTTGTGTATACAGCACTTACATCCAATTATTTTGATGTAGCCTAAGATGATTTATGTCTTGGAGCAAGCAAACACTAGCGGGTGCTACGTCTGCATGAAGTACCCTGATGAAGGATGATGTTGTACCTCAGAAACACTGATGAATTCTCTACAGCATTCCTCTGAGCTAGTGCATTGTGCCTTTTGCTAGAGGGACAACTGCTCTGAAATGTTTCAGGTATGTTCCACATGCAAGGTAAATTTTTCTCTAACCCATCTGCCATGCAGGTTCTGCTCTTGCTAATGCTGAAGATAAACCAGGAGCAAACTGAGACTGTAGATGTCCTCTTAAGATTGACTTTTGCCATGGTCTTGCAGTAGAAGAAAGAAAAGGTCCTCTGATTCCTCTTCCCATATCTAATTCTAGATAGTTGTCTTCCTTCTTTATCTTTTCAGCATGGAAGTATATCTTTTACTCTGTTCTTTCTACCACGCTATTTTTTTTTGATAATGAGATTGTCATGGGAATGTGAACATGCTTTTAATCAGGTGCAATATTATTTTTATCCTCCTCCTGAAAGCTGATTCTGCATGAATTTTGCTCACATTCTTCCAGAAATCATCAGCCTCTTCTACATGTTGACCTATTTATAAACCAATAAAACTCTAAATGAAAGATGCTTAACACATTGAAATGACTCAGACTGTCCTTTTACTTTTCTCAGTTGTGCATATAATTCTTCACTTTTAATCATATAAATTTTGCATGTTGATTTTTCAGGTGACTATAGACTTGAAAGATTCAGAGGTCAGAAAAATTAACCTGGTTCAATCCGTTGTGTTAGCAGAATGAATATGGTTTAGGTTTAAAACCGTAAGAGCTTCTCAGGACCCCTTCTTATAACATACATGGAAAAGAATTTGGATCCTTTTATTATTAGTCTTACTAAATCAGACTTAAGATCCAGCAAATTTGTAAATGACAATCTAATGCAATAACAATAATCTGAAGTACATTCTAAGTTTGAGGTACTTTTGTGCAATTCCACACTGGTTGTGTGATATCCTGTTGGTAGAACAGCTTCTGGAATATATGAAAAATAATATTTAATTGCAGAAAACTCTTTTAATTTCTTTTTTCCCCTCTTTTGTTTTAAACTAAATACCCAAAAAGAAATAAATGTAAAACTACAGTTCAA
Source organism: Phalacrocorax aristotelis (assembly GCF_949628215.1). NCBI lineage: Eukaryota > Metazoa > Chordata > Aves > Suliformes > Phalacrocoracidae > Phalacrocorax > Phalacrocorax aristotelis. The sequence goes on along the minus strand of NC_134278.1, from coordinate 25,520,131 downwards.
CCTTTAACATGTATGGAGCCTGAACCTGAGATTCCAATGGTGGTAGAAAAGAAGTCTAAAATTTCAGTGGAAAGTCTGGACCCTCTGATTCAGACTTGTGATCTAATCCTCTAAATGGAGGAAAAAAGTGGCAATCTCCTTATCTTTTTTGCAAACCATTTAATATTGTGTATGTTCTTTTTTGGAACGTGGGATTGTTAGTCTCATTGAAATTATTGCTCCAGTTACAATCAGGCTGATACTTATAGTCAAAATGATCTAATTATTACTGGACGAACCTGTTTATAAAATACACAGTTTTATCTTTCAAAGAAAGGGAGCAAAAAGTTCAGCAATGCCTGAGACACTGACTGGCTGTTATAAACTGTAAGCGCTGCTTTTCAAAACTCAGTAACTTTACTGTTTTTTCACTTACTAGATATGGAGAAGAGAAGACTGAGGGGGGATCTTATCAATGCTTATAAATATCTAAAGGGTGGGTGTCAGGATGATGGGACCTGACTCTTTTTAGTGGTGCCCTATGACAGGCCGAGGGGCAACGGGCACAAGTTGGAACACAGGAAGTTCCAGCTAAACGTGAGAAAAAAATTCTTTCCTGTGAGGGTGACAGAACAGTGGAACAGGCTGCCCAGGGAGGTTGTGGAGTCGTCTTGCCCAGAGACATTCAAAACCTGCCTGGACACGTTCCTGTGCCCCCTGCTCTGGGTGTCCCTGCTCAAGCAGGGGGGTTGGACGAGATGATCTCCAGAGATCCCTTCCAACCCCTACCATTCTGTGATTCAGTGATATATAAAAATAGCCCAAAGCACAAGACCTATTACATGCTAACATTTTACATCCCAGTTCTTCACCAGGAGGAGTATGATGTTGATAGTGGAAGTTTCTTCCTCGGTGTTCTTGGGTGGGTTTGGATTATTTTTATACTTTTACTAATATCATCCGTGTACTACTTCTTGCTTCATTGGCCTGCAATTATAGATGTTGAATACTTGTTCTTTGTTGTTACCCAAAAAATTTGTTCTTCTAGTTCCCAAGGTGCATTTACTTTAGCAGCCAGTAATTGGTGATTGATTATGTGTTTAAAGCCACTGAGTCCCTAGAGCCAACGTGTGCCTGCACCTTCAAGGTCTGTTCTATCATCCTGTGCTTATACTCCAATATATGACTTTATCATTCTAGGGCCACAGATCATTCTACACAGAATAGCTGCTGCTTATTATTAGCTGAAGAAATATATCACATTTATAATGTTTGTAGTCATTATACCGCATGATTACACTAAAGCTAAAAGTAAATTAGACAGTAGCCACTTGATCATTGTGTAATTAGCTATTAGAGCTGAAGCAAGCTAAAACAAGAGAAACCAAGACAGTCTGAAGTGTCCTGAGACCTCCATTATTAAGTCAATGCAAATCTTTTTGCCTGTTAGTAATAGCAATACCATATTTTGGGGGCTACCGTAGTGTGCCTGATATCTGGTTGTTAGGTCATATATTTAAGGATGGTCAAAAGTTACTTTAAATAAGTTATCCTGCTACTTTACTGCAATATTGTATTTCTTTTACATGTACAAATCACATTTTAAAAATTTATAATTCAGTCATCATGTTTTACTACAGGCTGAAGCTCAGCATAGTAGTTTCCAAATCAGGGTGAATGAATATTAAAATTCTCTCATTATACATTTTAGTTCATGTTTATTGGCTACTTTGGCACAAATTATGAACTTCTGGATTCAGAAGCAATAAGAGTATTCCGTATAAAAACGTAAGATCTTAGTATGTAATGGGACTTGTACTTTGGGCTATTTTTTAATAGCCACATATATATTTTTAGTAAGTGATGAAACAGTAAAGTTACTGAGTTTGAAAAGCAGTGCTTACAGTTTATGCTAGCCAGTGAGAGAGAATCTCATGCACTGCTGAACCATTTGCTCCCTTTCTTGGAAAGAAAAAACTGTTCTTGAGTTATCAGAATGTTGGCTTTATTTAGTAAAACAGTTCACATGCTATTATGATTAGTGATTAGTAATTAATAATTAGTAATTTTCTTTCAAGGTAAGAAAATTCCTTGAGAATTCTTTTTAAAAGAATTGTATTCTCAACTAGATTTTTAGGAAATAATTACAAAAGATTAAATGTGCAAGCCATGATGTGAATATGCACTTATATGAGTAGGTGTCTTCAGAAAAATCAATAGAAGTCTTGTCCAGGGTGAGCTTCAGTCGGTCAGATGTTTGAAATATTTTAAATGGTGTGCACATCACCTACAGCCACATATCCTGTACGACACCCACTTGACACCCCCCCATGTACTGACACATGCAGAAGATGAACTGACAGAAACATGAAGGACACCTCTGTGAGTTTTGTGCTAGTAGGGACTGCAGAGCTGTGCCCTACATGTAAAGATAATCAAATGTGCAATTACACCATTTTTTCAAGTAAAGTGGTACCCACAAGACAATTATATCAAATACATTGCTAAAAATTACCACAAATGCAAAAGGAGATTGAATTATGGTTGCTATGGAAACTGTAACATGCAGCTTCCTGACTTTATGCGTGCAAAATTTCAGCCTTAATATCACGCTGATACACATTTTTGCTTTTTTTTACACTTGAATAGGTGAAGATGGAGTTTGTGTATAATAAAATATTCATTCAAGTTATATTTCTCTGGTATGCCATCTAGTATTTTCTGTTATTTGCAGTGTACATATAGAGGTTTACAGATGTTTTATGATATAAATGCTGCAGAGAAATCTTAGATGTTCTAAACATATGTTTCTTAAAAAGGAAAGAAAGCAATTTACCTGAAAAGTATATTTTATAGAAGGGTCAGAGGATGTTCATGGACATACAGAAAAGTACCTCACGTGGAAAGCAAAGGTTCTGGAATAAGCCCAGTAAAGATGGTGAAATTTATTTGCAGAAATGCTTATAAGCCTTGAGTTAGGCTGATTATCAAGTGTTGTCACTTGTCTTTACACACAGTCACCGTAAAGACATAACACTTCCCCAGGTACATAGCTATGGCACATTAGGTATGAAAACCTGTGTCATAACTAAACTTCATTTGAGAACCAGTGATCTGAGAATCTGTTTATTTCCCCATGCAGAAGAGCACAGTAGCATAGCCGTAGCTGAGGTGATCGTGTTGAAGCAGGCATCTCCAGCACCGGCCACTGTTTAGGCCTGAATGCAGTGAGCACAGGGCAGGTTCCGCTTTGTCGGCTCTGGCACTGAGTTTTGTGCTGTTATGAGTATGTTGTTACTAGTACCGTATGCAGATAATTTAAAGCTTGTTCGGATCATCTGTTACACTGCATTAACATGACTGTCTAACATGCCCTGAAGTATTAATGCATTAGAAGATAATAAAATACTTAGGAAGCATGACACTATGTGAGATTCAATGTAATTGTTTTGCAGGATCTCTAGGGCTTGTGGCTTGATATTAGGAGAAGCAGAACACCTTTTGGTGGCAAAAAAAATGAAGTACATCTTGAGAGAATGATTGAAAATGTGGATGGAGTAGGGCGGGGAACCATAAAATTACATTTGTTATTGTGAGTGTATACGCAAGCACAGTACTGGAGCTCCCAAGACAGGTTGATAAATGATTCAAGCCTGGACTAGGGTTGTTTGAACCAGCAATTCCCAATAGTGCTGTTCTGATAGTAATGTTTTTGTAAGATATAGTGTGGACAGAGCTCAGGCATTTTTAATCGCTCTGTATGACCTTGGTTTGAGCAATGTTACACAACAGTGCTTTAAAAAAAGTGTGAGTATTGTCTATAGGATGGGTCTTAGTAGATCTGGCTTTACTGGACCTTCCTTCATTAGCAATTACATGTCCAAGTAAGTCTTAGTGTCAGTTGTCTCTGCAAGTAGCAGCTGGCATGTAAAAGTGGCTTTAACACATGCCAAAGTTACTAAAAGTATCTGCACAAATTTCTGAATATTCAGAATCTAGCAATAGGAGGAGACCAAAGCTGCACCTCTATTTTATTATGCTATAGTTATATTTGTGTAATATCTCTCATTTCTTTATAGTTCTCAGTTTGCTGGAATGAGTTCAGGATAATTATATTTTGGAGTCTTTTGCAGAGGCCTCAGTATGTTCTCTTTTATGAAGAAGTATATTTAAATTTTAGCAGTTAATCTTCTCTGCTACAATAATTTCTCTTTCTTCCTAAGTTACAATTTTTTTTTCATTATTACTTGTACACCATTGCTTTCTATTCATAAAGTTGCATTGCTAATTCTTTTAAAATGCTAGGGTCATTGTTATGCCAAAAAAAAAAAAAAGGAAAATGGATATTTACTCAAACCTTTTGGTAAGGGAAGAAAAGGTAAGTTATAATATTTCTTTACATTTATTCCTGCATATGTTCAGATTTTTTTCTAGTTTGGTTTTTCAGCAAACATTTGAAGTCCAAAAGGTTGTTTTAAAAGAAAATGGCACAGCTAGTAGATGTATTTGCGTGAAATGCAAAATTCTAGAGCTTTCATGACATATAACCTAAATGACCATTTTGAAATTATTGCTGCTAGAGCTCTTTTAAACTATTTTTTAAAGTGTCAATCATCAACCAGTTAACTGTGGTAATGGCATAAGTCATCAACTCATTCCTAACACATCATACATTTGAAAGTAAACAGTTTGCTAATAAGATTTGAGATATTAGTTGTTAAGTTGTCTCTTTAATATTTTTAATAAGAAACATTTATAGTAGTAAGCTGGGTATGTCTGCAAACGAGTGTCAAGCAGATAACTTGATCCTGATTTCCAGTGGCTGACTGCATTTATAGTCAGAAGGTGACGGTGTCACCTGTAACTCCAGCTAGCTCTAATTTATCTGTCATGGCTCCTAATAGCAATGAAATTGCTATAGGCTCAGGTATAGGCTCAGTTGCTAAATAAATATATGTGATTACACATACTTCCAAAGCTAATATCTCACATAACTTTTTTGTCAAAAGCAGTGAAGTCAGCAGCAACAAAATTTTGTCTCAAATCTGTGAGAAATATGAGTAAAACTTGTATGTAAGAAAAATCTTTCAAGTGTTTCCCTTTGCCCTGGAATGAGAGGCAGGAAGGATGCTGTTGTTTGGTCGCATCTACTGAATACAAGCCGTGCCTCTGTTCCGTCTGATGTAAAATTGTTGTAGGTCCCTTCCACCTGGAACTCCCCTCCCCTCCCCTCTCCCCTCCCCTCTCCCCTCCCCTCTCCCCTCCCCTCTCCCCTCCCCTCCTCCCTCCCCTCCCCTCCCTCCCTCCCCTCCCCTCCCCCCCTCCCCTCCCCTCCCCTCCCCCCCTCCCCCCTCCCCTCCCCTCCCCTCCCCTCCCCTCCCCCCTCCCCCCTCCCCCCTCCTCCCTCCCCCCTCCCCCCTCCCCCCCTCCCCTCCCCTCCTCTCCCCTCCCCTCCCCTCCCCTCCCTCTTCTTATAGCTTATCTTAGCATTGTGAAACTCTGTAACATCAGTAAACTGAAGGGATATTTACGGAGAACTAGTTCAACAGCAATGCTTAAAATTAGAGATTTTTTTCATTTCTTTTTCCTAGCTTTAATAAGATAGGAAAAATATAAAGTGTCTTGTAGGCTCTACACTATGACACGGAAACCTCATCAGGTAGTAGACCTAAATCACTGTAGCTCTGCTGAGTCTCATCTGAACTACTTGTTTGCAGGCACCACCAGATGCTCAGCTATTGCTGAGAGGTGGAGACACAGCATTGAGGCCTCCTGGAAGCTTTGTGCCATATTCATCTCCTCCTTTCTCCTCACAGAAAATACTTTCTCTCCTCTCTAGGATCTGTGTTAGTTTTCCTGTCTATTTGCATCAAGGACCATAAAGCACTTGTGCAGCTGTTCGCTTCCACTGACTGAGTCTTGTCTTCTCTTTTCAGCCGAAGATTAGCATTGTTTGTGTTTTCAGAAATGCACAAGTAATTTATAGTTAAGTACTGTATAGTTACTATCTTAAAATAATTATTTTAGTGTTGAATGGCAAGAAGGAAGATGTTCTTACCCTCATTACCACCATTCCCCTTCCCCACAAGCTAGATGAAGCATTTCTGCTTTTGTGCTATATTGGTACAAGAGGGGGGACTAAAAAGCAATTGAGGAATTTTGTCGTAGTTTGAATCGCAGTAATACAAAGCCACAGTGACTTTCTGATTGTCTCCTGTGTACTCTTGTGTATAGGTTATGCAAGGAGGAATTGTAACTGACATGGCAGTATGCATTTCCCACTGTGTAGTAGCTTTACCTATTCTGCTACGACTTTCATGAGAAACAGTGCCTAGTTCTGGGGCCTCATTTATTCTCCACAGTTTGAGATATGTGTCCTTGAAAAAGGAGAGGTTGGGGAAACATCAGGTTCCTTTTTAAACTGATTTCACAAAAGCTCAATTAAATGGTGATTTGATCTTATGCAGCACAAATATTATTTGCCTGGCAGAAGTAACAGTGGGACTTCAGGTTGAGTAGCACTTTCCTGCAGAGGTTTGGACATGTTTCCTAGGCATGACTACTGTAAAAGATATGAGCTTTCACTTGGATCCTTACAAAAGACATATATAAGCATTTAGCGGAGAACTGTAGCTGTAGATGCCTCAAGGTCTGTCTTTTAAGTGCTGAAATTGATATCTAACTCCTGTTGGATCTAGGATGAAACTCCTACCAGGCATGTATAGGCTATATGCCACTTAAAGAGGCACAGATAGGTCCCATCCTCCTTTTAAATCCAGTGGCGGGTGTTTGTTCCAGGTGCCTATTCAAGTCAAAGCAGGACTTTTACTATTGCTATGAGGAGCACAGGTCACTTGAAAATTAACCCTTCAATTCATTGTTTAGAAAATGGAATGGATGCTGTGTATCAGAATATTGGGAAGACTGCTGTGACTGCTGGCACGTTCAGGACATGCAGGCACACCTGTGAAGTTTAACGAAAAGAAAGCTGATTATGAAAGTTTCCTACACCTCTTTTTTAGCTTTTCTTGAATTGATATTTCAGAAGCCATAGAGCTTTTATGTTGATGTCATAAACTGAGCAGTTTGGTATGACATAATTCCAGCCTCTCTGAATTAGTGGTGGCAGTTAGATTACTATTATTGATAGTGCCTGCATGCAGGGAACCATTAAGGTGTCATAAACTTAGCAACCTCCTATGACATAATACTAATCTTTTAAATTTAGTTGCTACAATTAGGTTGCATCCCAAGGGTCCCTACTCGAGTGCCTGGTGTGTGTTTGAGCATAGGGTGAAACTTTTCTAAGAACTGCTAAACTTCATGTTTCTTATAACATTCGATTAAGAGTTGCAAGCAGCACATATAGCAGAAATATTTTCCATTTGCTGTTTTTAAGTAGATGACTGGTAATATGAGAACATCTTTTCAAAAGCTTTCATACTATAATAAAGAATGGATGAATGATAAATGGATAAACCGGGAATCAAATCAAACAGAAGAAAGTCAGGGTATTGAAAGAATTGTAGCTAAAACTTTTTCAACAACCATCATGTTACAGATGATTGTGACTGTCTTCTTACAGGTATCTCCACATTTTGGCATTGAATGGCTACAGATGAATATAAATAGGAGGCTAAATCCTAAATATATAGGATAAGAATTTTAACTTGCTTAATAATTTTACATTTTAAGATGGGTGAATGGGAATGGAAAGGTTTTAAGATATGCATGCACAGTGGTCAGAGTACAAGGAAGTTCAGCAAAATCTTGTTTCCCGTGTGTGTCATGGGAGCAGTCATGGGAGTAGTCAGGGCTACTGGCATGTGTGTGAAAGCTCATTCACCAAAGGACATGCTTTTGATCTATTAACTAGCTAAAAACGCAGAGAGGAGTTTGGCAGAATTCTTCAAAGGGACGGGAATTGTAACTTTTTTTCAAAAAACATCACAGATTCCTTGGACTCTCTGAGCTTTAAAATGTTTTAAACCTTTAGTCCTAGAAAATGTCTCCACAGCAAGTCAAGCATGGATTCTCAGTATCTGAAAATGCCACTGCTTGCTGTGGTGTAGGCTTTCATTCAGCTTGCAGGTACATAAAACTGCTGATTTTGAACAGCAGGTTTGGCAAAACATTTATCTGAGAGTTTTTAGACTGTGTGGATTAGGTATAGTGACATACTTAGCTAAAGAGGTAAAGAAACCAGTCACCATACTGAAGTTCCCCTCTTTGAGAGCAATCAAAATGCTTTATTACTGAGTTCGGAATCGGGACTTAAATGTAGAAACAGGCAAGGAAACACATTATGGTAAGGTAAACCGGACAATGTATCATCAAAACCAGCCTGTTCAGAGAACTAGGTTGTAAAAACAGGAATTCAGCGGGTACTGCATATCGAATATGATTTTCTAAGGAACATTGTGTAAAACTTGGAAGCCAGAGTTGAATCAAGTGAGATATGGACACCCTCTTGCAGATAGTGCTGTGAGGACAGTAGAAGGATACAGAACCAACCAGCCAGAAAACCAGCAAGTATCAAAGCCAGCAAGTAAACCACTCAGTGGACATCATTAGAGATATTACCCAGTCTAGTGGCAGTGGTTGTGAGGCAAACCATTTAAAACAACTGTGAGAAATAGGTATTGCTTTTCAGTGACTCTTCTGGGGATGCTATGAGTAGCCAGAACTAAAGGAATTACATATTAAGGAATATGAGGATGTTGACTTTACAGATCTTCTTTCCATATTTCCTCTTCTTCGGTAGCAAGGAACAAAAAGCAAGGAAATAAAATGTCTCCTACTGTGTTGTTCGCCTGCTACCTATTGGTGTTGCTCTCCTGCCGTCTTCTCCATCTGCTTTAAATTAATTTCTGAAATGTGCCCTCCTTAAAAATAAGTTCTTATTAATTTCATAAGGAACAAATTAAGAAATAGCAAACATAGAGACATTTTGTTGAATTACAAGCAATTAGAACACAACGGGGAGAGGAGCAGGGAAGAAAAAACATTATACCAATTATGAATATTCTTAAAAAAAAAAAATCTGTCAGATCCTATGAGTCACATAAAATTTTTAATTTGTCTTTTCCTGGGAAAACTGCCATTCTAATTAATGAAAATTTTCATTAGTGGTGGCTTTAGGATTTTACTTGGTGTAACTAAAACACTGTCTAAGATAATAAACAGTAGTTGAGAAATGTGACAGTACATTAGTCGTGAAGTAATACATAAGAAACAGTCTAAATCAGCAACACCCTCACTTTTATTCACCTGCTTTGCATATTATGTGTTTTGTTTAGCTGGGAAAATGAAACCTAGCCATGACTGCTCATTGAATCCTCATCATCTTTAACCCTTCATACCTTTTATACATACATATTCCTCTAGCAAATGGGTAATTCCCTTCCCATTTCAAATTTATTCAAACCCAGTATAATTTTTTAGTCCATTTCATCACTTTATATGGTAAGGAGTCTCTTCTGCTCACATTTTCTTCAGTGACTAGATATCATACATTTCTTTCCTATGATTTTTGGTCACGATGGCTTATTGCTGCGGAAATATTGTGCTTCTGTGGTTATATAGGTTTCTTTAAAAAAAATCCATTAAAATTACTGAAATGAGTGCATTTTTATAGGATGAGTGTTGCCTCTTAAGTTAAGAGAACTTATCAGAAACTAAGGGTAAAAAGCAGTTTTCCGCAGTTCGGCACCTGCTTTATGTAGCAGTACAGTTCAGCCAAAGTGGAAGTGAATGTAAAAGGATAGTTGTAATTGAAGGGTAGATTGCATACGCTATGAAATTATTTTTTTTTAAGAACTGCAACCTTTTCCACTGTAGTATGTGGTTAGTAGCATAGCTTTGAAATTAAGCATGATGAAATTTACACACTATGTTAACCTTGTGTAAAGGTTAGGAAGGAAAAAAATTCTCCATGTAAAATGTGTTCTTAATTTCATCTTTGGGTATGCTGACTGAGGCTGCAGGAACAGGCTTTAGCTCAAGTGAGAGAGAGTGCAGGAGACTTTTGCTGAGTTTTGAACACTCCTGCATGTTGAGAGACTGTTGTGAGGTCTTGTCATTAGCTAATGGGGCGATATTCAGCAGATCACTTGGCTTTGGCTATTTCCCTATCTGTTTAAATATGATGGACTATACCTTCTCCATATGTTTCTTGCCATCTCTGCTTGCTTGTTTTCTGTAGTATTTTTACATAACTGGCCTAAAAAAGCATAATTTTACTTACTTTATGTTTGTACATAATTAGAGATAAATCACATTTGCCTCTTCTACTGGCTAGAGTAGAGCTCTACTTTCTGGACAAGTGACTATCAACAGATGAATTTTTATAAAGGTCCACTAGACTTGTGGGGAATTCTTCCACGTTGCAGAAAAAGATTATTTCTTTCATTGCCTTCCCCTTTCTGCAGAACTAAGGAAATATCTTAAAATTTTAACAATCACTTTTATTAACAGGTTGAAAACGTGTTTTGGGGTTGCTTATGCTGTCAGGTAACAAAGGGCAGTTTGAAGAAATTACAAATGAAAAACTCTGGTTACTCTTCTATATCTATTGTAAATTTAGAAGACTGAAGAAAGCATTTCAGTCATCCATACACCATACTACAGAATGCTTTTTGTTTAAGTTCACTCTTGCAAGAGGGATTCGGGTCATCTGAAAGTCTACTAACAGCACTGTTCTTGCATTTAATGTAAGTATTTGAGTATACAAAAAGAAGCCAACCAGTTTTCAGTAGTTAACAGAAATTCCTACAGGGCAAGATGCGACCTTGTAGACGCCTCAAGATTTTGCGTTGGCAAATATGAGAAAGCATTAAGTTGGGTCCAGATTATAACCTTGAGCTGAGATGACCCGTCAGTCTGATAAAATGTTCTGCTTTGAATGTGCTGCTGTAATGTAAATATCATGGTTTGCAACATCACTTTTGCTTGGAAAGTCCATGTTCCAAGCTCTGAAACAGTGATTTTATTACACAACTGCAAGGGAAAAAGCAGGTTACTTGAAGTCTTCTCTCCTCTCTGTTTTGTCTCATACTGTGTAGTCTAGTAAAATACAAGACTTAACTTGCTGGTCATTGGCTACCTTGATTCATAGGTAGAGAATTATATGTCATGGAATAATAGCATTGCCTGTTTGAAAAAATGCTGTCATAACAAATAGTTTAGCATTCGTATATGGATCTCTGAATTTTCAGAGTCTCACTGCCAAGGGCTTTCTTTCCATGCTACATGGACTAAGTGTGGTGAGCAAAAGCCCTGTCTCCATTGCTCAGTATTATTAGGCTTATGCGTGTACCACTCACACAGAGTGCAACTTATTGAGAAAAATTTGGCTTTGTAGTTCAGGTTATTGAATATTTTTTTGTCTCCAATGTGTAAGGCAAATTTGTGTAGTTCATTGCATCTTTTACAAGTTGCCATAAAATTTACATATATTCAACAAAAAGAAGTTGAATAAGCTAAAATTGGAGAAAGCTTTCAGGTTTGTAGTGCAGCTTTTCTGTAATTCTGCAGTGTTAATACATTCTGTCCCACTAAAAATGGAGGAACCTACATGGTTGCTATGTCTTTCACAGAATTGTAGACTAATTTAGGTTGGAAAGGGATACTCAAGGTCATGTGGGCCAAGGACCTTCTCAAAACATGGCCTTAAAACATCATTGCCTAAGGCATTTTGAGTTTTGAGTAGTTCTAAAAGGTGCAGATTCCACAATCTTTCCAGCCAGCTTGCTCAATGTTCTACAAATGTCATGATGGAAAAAAAAGTTTCCTAATACCTACCTGGAATTTTCTGTGTTTCAATGTCTGTTTTCTTCCATCCTGTCAGGGTGCTCCTCTGTAAGAGCCTGGCTCTGCCTTCTGTTAGACTCTCTCATTAGGTAGCTGACTCTCTTATTAGGTAGCTGAAGACAGCAATAATACCTTCCTTGAGCATTTTCTTCTTAAAACTCAGCAGATCTAATTCTTTCAGCCTTTCATTGTACATCTTGTACTGCACCCCCTGATCATCTTGGTGGCTCTCTTCAGCATTTTTCCTTGATGTCTGTGTTTGTCTTGTACTAGGGAGCTTAAATTTGGTCTCTCAAGTGCAGAATAGCAGGGAGTTATCACACTCTTAAGTGCTGGCTGTACTGTTGCTAACACAGCCCGGGAGGTGGTTGGCTGCCCCTCCTGCAAGGGCACACTCGTGGTTCATATTCAACTTGTTGTTCCCCACAGGTCTAGGTGCTTCATGGAGTTATTCTGTCCCCACTGTAGGACTCTGCATTTGCCTTTGTTGAACTAATTTATTATTCTGCTTTGCAAAGTATATTTTCAAAAAGGAATTTGTGTAAGTATACAACGGTTTAAAATGCTTCAGTTTTTGTGCAAGTAGTACCTTCAGTGTAATTCTGAATATATATAAACCTGCCTCTGCCTGTGTTCTTCTGTTAGTCCATGTAGCAAGTGTTCCAGCATTTTTTATTTGTAAAAATTATGTTTATAGAAGCCACAATTTTTAATAAAATATTCAGAGGTTTTTTGGGTCTAAATCTACTATGTCTCTGTCAGCACTGTATGATGTTGATTCAGCATTCAAACTATTAGAGAAAATAAGTGATTCAAGGTAACTCAGATTGGAATGTGTGGAATTTTACAGTTTCTAAAGGGAAGGAAATGCTTGGGCTCTTTTTCATTTAACAATCTAAGGACATACGCAAATGACATACAGGATGAAATTCTGTCCTAGGCAATTGCCCGATGTAAGTTCTAATTCAAGTCCAATTTAAATGGGATAGAACAGAGTCACCAAGTCAAATAATATTGATGCTTAAGTGCAACACAGATGACATGGAATTTGCACAGACTGTAGAATGAGGTGAAAGTATGTTCAGATGGAATTCGCCTCTTTTTTTTCTTGATGGTGCTTGTGTAAGCTGGTGGCAGTCACTGTGGTTCCATTCATAACCACACGTAGGAACAGGCATCTCCAGAGTGTCTGAGAAAGGTCAGACCAATTGCTCTCTGTAGTGACTATATGTAGCCTAAGGTTACCTGCTGAAGATTGCCTGCTGAAATCAGATGACGTCAACCTCTCTCACACTAATTTTTCAAAAACACCTGGTTGTACATCCTAAATACTCACATACTGGACGATCAGAAATTGTGTATTTTTTGGCCAGATTACTCTTGCTTTGTGCTTAGAGAGTTTAATTCGCCTAGTTTTCGAAATTATGGCACTATTTTTCTTAGAAGTGCCTCACTATAAAGCTCTGCTTATTATATAGTTAATGTTTCAAAAATGAGAACAACGGTTTGTTAGTTAATAATGCCGTCATATAGTAGTGTCAATGTATTTATTAAATAACTATTTAGGATTTTTTGTAAGGTGGCAGCAACAGTATTTAGAACAGAATATTCAGCATGCTTCACTCAGATTTCTGTGTTCCTTGATAAATTCTTAGTTCTGTCACTTATCTATAGATACACATTTGTACATAAGACTAAGAACATATACGATTACTCTTTTTGCCTGATTTAGGAATATATTGGCATATTTATTGATAAATTGTTTCCCCATTTTTAATTATCTTACTGTTTGACTTTTATTCAAACAGAAGCAATCATATACCTGTTCATTTTCTGTTGTTTATAGCCTGACACCCCTCCAACAACTAAGGCAGTACACTATATAGGTTCAAGGAGATACTGTTTGAAGCAGGTACTATTTTTGATTTTACATGACGCCAACAAACACAAGACGATTTTGCATTTCTTTCTTTCTGTTTATTAAAATAAGGTTATTTTACACAATGTGCTTATCTATTTTAATATTTGATACTATGTAAGTCTTACTGCCAGATGTTGCACAGTTTTTAAAATTTCTTGATTTACGGATTAAGACTATGTTTTGGCATAGCAACTGTAAACACCTGATAATTGCAGTGGTGTATAAACTACCACAGGTTCACTATACCAGAAGAAAAAAATATAGATACATGCTGTATAAGCGTACTGAAGACTTTGGGCAGCTATGTCAGTGCTCTATATTAAAAAGTTATTGACAGAAATGCATTTATGTAGCAATTATCTTAGAAAAATATTTCAAACATTTTTACTGACCTAATAACTTTGTCCATGGATTACTTGCACATTCTTTAAAATGCAGAGCCACCTTTAGACACAGTCATATTTATATTCCCACACACCAACATAAAATAAAGTGAAGCATGATATCTTCCAGTAAAATCAGAATAGCAATTTCAGGTATGCATGATTTGTCATTGCCAAATATCAGTGTAGCCAATTAAATCTTTAGAGCTCTGATATTGTTTTAGAATGGCACAGAGTCTATGCCTAGGTATTTGGAAGTTTATATTTTGTTGTCAAATGACCTCCCAAATCAGAAAAAAAAGTCTTGTTAGGGTGTTGTGATTTCTTTAGTGTTCTTTAGTGTCAATGCAGAGAGAGGTTTTCGGCTAGTGGATGAATCACACTTTCCTGAATCACACTAGGACCTTTCCAGATTTTCCTCTGTGCATTTGAAAACTGAGATAGGCACTGAGCTTGTCTACAGGACTGGGAACTGCTTTAGGTGAGAGGGAAAGGAGCCAGTGCTGTAGTCTGTGGGTAGGCTGGTGCTAGTACTTCTCACAGCTAGGTGCATTTTCAGTGGATTTGCCTGTGTGAGTTGAATTTTACGGGATTAGGCAAAAAACAAGAGGGGAAAATACTGAAAAAGGTTGGAACTGCAACTAAGTTCCATGTGAAACTGTGATTTTGCTAAATTCCTTTCCATTTAGTGAAATAATCATATTATGAAAAAATGTAACAATAAAGATATAGCTAGGAACTGGCTTGCTGGATCACTCTAGTCTCAGCTGTAGAGTGATACTCCTGATGTGACACCGGCAAGTCGAAAAAGCTTCAGATATTTAAGAGCTTGATTGTAGACATTTGCTATTTGCTTCTGAGAGTCCATTTCTGAATCTGTTCAGTCTTGTATAATGACAAGTTGATTCTGAAGTATCTCCTTGGTTTCAAATTTTTACACAGAATCATGCAGGAAATTGGACCTAAGATGTATTAGTAACTTTGTGCCTATCATACTGTTGAATTTATTCATACGTGAGCTGCATGCAATTATTAGCATGACCAATGTACAAGCTTTAGTGTGGACAGTATGAGTGATTAAGATTTCTCCTATGGATACTATCACTGGATCTTTCATAACCCCACAGAGCGGACTGAACTTCATTTTAAATACTAGTCTAATTATCCCTACAGAGTAAATTGCATGGTATTTAGTTTGACTACTTTGAAAGCCTAAGATCTGAGGCTGCTTTGCAATGATTTGAAATCTGTGTTTCCAGGGAGTTATTTCAAACCAGATGTTTAACCACGAAATTGCATTTCTATCTCAACTGCTTACCTAGATAGGAATATCCCTAATGACTATACTGAGACAAATGGCAATTATTGTTACACAGTAGATAGATGCCATTAATATAATGCTATCTCACCAATGATAATTAAACCCAGAGAAATATCTCAATTTTAGTCAATGAATGGCCCAGGTCCTTAAAAAAATAACTCATTCAGTGTTTTCACAATGAGGATTTCTGAACCCCCACATATCCAACGTGACATAAACTGGTAAGATGAAACTCAAGCAACAGTAGAGCAAGTATACATTTATTCCCATAAAGTGGTATGGGTAATTCCTTCAGCTATTGAGCAAGTAATCCATGACATCAAGGGTGTAAGTGGCCCAGCATTTGTTAACATCAACATTGCTAACATCGAGATAGATCTGTGCTTGTAAAACAAAGATAAGTAGCATGACCAAAGGGAGTCTTCTGTCTCATTCACAATTTTAAGTGTTGGGAAGTATTTTGGGGCTATTACTCACTGAGGCTGGAATCAACTAGTAGAGACACAATGGATTTTTTTTTCTTTTAAAGTACACTATAGAGACATGGCAGCTGTTTTCCTTGAGGCTTGAATTCTTCTAATCCATCCTTAAAAGGAAATCAATATAGATTCTCTCAGAGGCTTTCAAGGCTGTCTCCCATGTCAGGTGGAAAGGAACAAGAAGAAACAACTTGTTTCAAGAAACTAGGGATGTCAAGAAACTTCAATAGGCTGTGGACCTGTCTTCTTTCTTATTAGGCTTACTGTTTTCAAAGAAGTAAAAAAAAAAAAAAAGCAGCCTTCTCAAAGGTACTTACCTCATCATTATGACTGACCTTCAGAAACTCTTTGCCTTCCCACCTGATCTTCAGTCAGCAAGCTAGATAAATCAATAACTGAGACAATGCCCTCCTGCTTCTCTTTGTTTTTAAAACTCTCTGAATGGTATGAATTTTATGTTATAGCCAAGAAGTCACAAAGCAGTCTCTCTATTCCTGTACAGCGAAGAAAGCTCAAAGGTCTCTGAGGTGTTAATAATAAAGCCCTAAAAATAGAAACCCCAGATGTTTTAAAATGCAAAAAGTAAATGACAGAATTTATAGTAATTGAGTAATCATTTGCAACTCTGAAATAATTTTCTAACTGAACATTCCTGACCTAATAATGAATAGTATTGTCATTTGCCCTTTAACTCTTTAGGTCAAATAAATTCTGAAATTTAGTCTTTCATTTTTTTGAGAGGGATCTAGTCTCAGAGGCCAAGAACACTGAAATCTTAAACACTTAGTGATGCTTCAGGAAAAACCTTGACATGCAATCTAATTAAAGGTAATACTGCTTATATATAGGCTGTGTTTTTCCTCTTCTGCATAAAAGCTCTGGTTGCCTTTCTAATGTCCTTCTAAAAGAAAGTGGGAAGACAAGATAAGAAAGGAGAGGTGTAGAAGGGGAAATGAACTGGAAATACACAATAGCTAATAAGAGCTATTCTGTGATGTTATGTCTTCTGTAAATTTTTATATGAAATCTCAGGGAGCCTTGAAAAGGAAAAGCTTTTATTGTTAAGGAGTTAATATACTACTCAAGAGATATGCCTGTCTTGCTTTCCATCTAAAAAAAAAATCTCGTTACAGCTTCTGAATGCACATTTCACTGCTTTTTGGATGACTGGCTTTTATCTAAGTATGGTGCTGTGAATTTCAGTAGAATGGTCATTAATGTAAAGAACTGAAGTCCATTCAAGGTCCAGTTCTGAGAAAGAACAAGACTAGAACACCAAAACAAAACATGGTACTTCATACTTTGCCTTATTAGAAGGCTTAATCTAGGAGGGCTGGACCTCACTGGCTAAGATTCATAAATGAATTTTCAGGTTTTCAGAAATGAACCATGCTGTATCTAAATGAAGGATTCAGTCCTGCCCCCAGCATTAAAATTAGGTAGTAATGTTGTTGGTCGTGGCTGGTAAAACAAAGCAACAGCGCTGAAAAGATCTTTCTCCCCCTGAGAGTTATGTTATTTTAGTCTCTTAACTTTATGTTAGGTGTTTGAAAACATGTTCAGATGTGTAATTGCTTTGTGTTTTCTTCAGGATGGGTTTTTAATTTAAAATTACTCATACATAAGGTTAAGCGACTTGGAAGGGGATAATTTTGTTTCCAAACGTGTTTTTCCAAATGTATCTTAGATTTTTATCTTATTCACAGTTGGAAAAATGTTCCCTGTTCCTGGAGAACACTGCTCATGTGCCTTCCCAAGGCTGTGTGTGCCTACCAGGAAGCAATGATTTTACAGGGCAGTTTCTAAGAATGTGTGATCTATCTTGCTTTTGGAAAGGGACTGAAAAATCTGTCACAGATGGTATAATGCTTCAAAATTTTGATTCTGAAAGAGAGGCTATGTAACGGAGTAAAAGCTTTTCATGATACCTTGCCTTATGAAGTAGATGCTTCTCAGAATTCTCACTGATATTAAATAAAGACCAGCAAATAAAGAAGTAGTGGTATCAGAATTAAAACAGATGTATTAATTCTCCATGCTTTCAACCTTGAATTTCACATCAGAATTTGCTTTTTATAAATACCTGTGTTTCACATGGCCTTTGTGGTGTAGTCACATCTTGTGGTATTGCTTCATTACACTGACATTTGCTTTGAGAAACCTCTAACTCTGTGTCAGTGAGATAATGAATTAGTAGCAATACTAGGACCACCTTGTCATTGACTGACAACGTACAAAGGAGGTTATGCTGAGAATCCATATTGTCCATTAAATTAGCAAAAAAATTGCCAAATATGGCAGCTGAAGGAAGAACTATGCATGTTTCTTTCCATGTTGTAGCAGATAAGGAAAAATTACTTTTTTCATATTCTTTTTGAACATACAGCTATAACAAAACGACAGCTAAGTGCACAGAAAGATGAAACAATAATTACCTGACAAAAAAAAAAATCACACCAAAGGGCAAAAAACCAAACTTGTTTTTCAAGAAGAGAGGTTGAAGTATAACAGGGAAAAGACTGGTGCATTTCCATTTGCAATAACCTGTCAAGAAAATAAAATTGGAGAAGGGGAACACGATGATGAAGAAAAAAAAAAAATAAGTGGTGGCAACAGTAGAATCAATCATCATGGCTCAAAAAAGTAATAATAAACAAAAAGCATTACAAAAATGTCTATATTGTCATGAGAATCACTTATTGACACCAAATCTCTCTCACTTCTCTTCAAGAGCAGAAAAACATTCCCAAATAACCTATTCAGATCCAAATTATTTTTCATCCTTCAGGATAAGCTGCATGGTTCTCTGTTTTATGTCCTCAACATCACAGAATGTATGCATTAAAAAACAGTTCAAGCAAATAAAACCAAATCCAAAGGACCCAATTTTAACTTGTGCCCTTAGCTCAATAAAAGATGTAAATTCACTGTGTGCATTTATTTTTTTCTCAAACTGAATCTTACTAAAATTTGAAATAACTCTTTGACTGAAAATTGACATTTTAAATCTTGCTTTCATTCTGACTTAAAACAAAACCAACATTAGCTGACACATGAAAAACTACTGAAAAAAATATTTAATATTTAAAAGTTAGAATCTTCTGGAGAATGACTTTGTGCTTCATTAGAGACAGCAGTAAGACTGAAGTATACAGTATACTAGCCAGATCCTGATTATAGTGATTTTAAAAAGTAATTTTGTAATCTGCTATTTTACGATCTTTCGGTTACAACACAGCTCTTAATGCAGCATGGTAGCATTTCGCTGGGCTTGGTGGCATTACAGTGCCTTGTGTAGTGACTCCTCACATGGCTCCTGATCTCTCTGTTTTCTTGTGCAGAGTTCCTTGTGAGGCCTCATATTTGCATTTGTGATAATATTCAGGTACTTTGGTTGATTTGTAATCTGTCCTGAATAAATGCATCATTTAATTTTTATTTTGTTGTAGACAAGAAACGAGTGTACTTACAATGGAAAAATAGAGTCTACTAATCCTGTCAGCTAATCAAAGGCAGTTTCTCACCCATCCAGATTTCTTGTTTAGAAAGTAGGTCCAGGGTGTTCAAATTTGGGTCCGTAAAACGTGTTTTCTAAGTGAATGACCTGTTTTCAAAAAGTGGGAACACCTACTATTTATTGTTAGTCTCACAAAAATTCAGTGCTTCCTCACGCATTTAGGCAATTGGCTTTTGATCATGTACTTCAAAAATGCTGAAGTTGTCTAGAATATGGATGTATGTATAATATGCCTGCAAGACGTATTGATATTCATTGTTACAACTCTGTGTGCCATAGTAAAGGCACTTAAAGAGAATGGTACTGAAAGCAAATGTTTTTATAATTTGCATAAAAGCATGTTTTGATAACTTTCATAAAATCTAATAAATAAAGCCGAGCCATATGAAAACTAGTTCTTCTTTAATTCCCTAGGTATTTAGGGAATTGTTGTTTCCTTTTTAGGGTTGAAAGGGAGGATTCACCAGACTAAGTGGACATCTTAGTTTCTGAATCATAGGCTCCCTTTAAAAGTCACTAGAAAGAGTGGGTACTACTTGAATAAGCTTCAACTCATTTTTATGTACAAAACAGCTCAGTTGCATTGTTTCTGCTTCTCTCCCTTAACATAAAAAAAGAGTGTAGGATGACCAGCTTATATGTGGGGATTAATACTGAAGATGTCTAAAGTTAGGTCAGCTGAAACGCCCGAATTTTCAAAATTTTGCTATGACCTGCCCTAACAAATGAGGCCCGTCTCAGAGCTTAGACAAACCCTCTGATGGTGTGGAGACCTGTACGGGTGAGTTTTTCAGGCCATTGTTCAAGATGTGTGACTGTGACTGGAACCAGCCTGTGACTGATCAGCCTGTGGCTGGATTTTATACAGACGTAGGAGGAGGTCATGTACGTCTCCCATTAATTTTGTAAGGGTGTAATATTTTTTTGTTTATGCAGTCTTTCTTGAATACATCCAGAGAATTTAGTAATAATTTTTGTTTGTTTGTTTTAGGGAACAGCAATTACTTTGAATGCCAGGAAGTATTCAAAAATTTTACATATTCAAAGAAAAGTTTTAACGCCTGCTTTGGCACAAAAATTTGAATATGTTTTGCACAGTATGTTTCTTTTTATTGTCCCTTTCTGCAATGGTGAAAACCAGATATTTTTTAAAAGTTACTGAGTGAATTCAGTGTTTTTGTGAACTGGGACAGAATACAAAGACTAATGCCTCTGTGCTAAGATGACATTCATTAATCTTGTATGAGCAATAGGCACAAAATATTTGCTACCTGAATTTCAAGAGGACATGAGGTCATTGATTAGTTCCTGATTCTTGAACTGCTGAATGGGAATATGATGAAAAGACATAGTCTATAATTTTTTTTGTCGGTAAGCAAGCTAAAGGATTAACCATCTTAAAGACTATCACCAGGTGATATCATAGTCATGAGCAAAATATGCTATCCTACTAGTAATTTAACTGTAAATATATTGACAGCGTCTAATCTGTTTAATACCTTAAATGGTATTGAACTTACTGTAAACAAAATTATGAAATTTTAAATATAGCTTAATGTCAGCTAATTAGTGTTTTAGCATTTACCTTTGGCAAAAATCAATAGATTTAATTTATCTATTTAATTATTTAGTCAAAGCTATCATTTTGACTGAAATTGGGATCTCTTTAAACATTGGAAAGAAAACCTACTCTTACCTAGTTTTGTAATGTGGAAATCTGTGTATTTTCTGCAAAATATAATTACGGTCTCTTTTGGGCTCACAGACAGCATCTTTAAAAGAACAAACAAACCAACAACAGTTCCTGGTCTTTTTCTGGAGGAAGACTTAAATTCTAATGCAATTAGATTAATACTTCAAGGGAGTACTGAAATTACATGTAATTATCACTATAATTTTCATGTTGGCTCTGTGGAATAGAAATTATGTAACTCTAAATCCAAAGAAGGGCAAGAATTGTGAGAATATCCATATTCATCAGAGGATTGAATCTTAAGAAGTATTTCTGGACACTGCTTTCTTGACTCAAAACCCACCTGGACACAGTCCTGTGCCCCCTGCTCTGGGTGTGCCTGCTCAAGCAGGGGGGTTGGACAAGATGATTTCCAGAGGTCCCTTCCAACCCCTGCCGTTCTGTGATTCTCTGATTCTGTGAGAGGTGCTAGTCTTGGCTCTGAATGCCTTAGATAACTTTCAGCTATGCTAGTCTTGGGTTGGAATGTTGGAATGTTACTGATGGCTGTTTGTGGTGAAAATTAGTAAAGTGCTACTATTCCAACTGCTATGCAAATAGTCATATTAAGAATTATTAAAGTAGTGCAGAAGGGTTACCTTGTTACTTTAATGCTGTAGTCTTATGTCTGTTAAAGTTCACATGCAAGGGAATGAAAGGTTTTGCATTCAACAGATGAAGGGATGTTCTTCTTTGACCTTGGCTTGTTGTCTGCACAGCATACCCATTACACATTATTATTGTGCTAAAATTCCTCTCTTTTTTTTTTTTTTTCCTGGGTTACCTGTACTGCTGTTTCCTAGGCAGTAGGTAATTGAGATCAACCATTATCTGTGTATTAGCATCCAGTACTGTCACCTGCCACTTAATTTTTGTGTACGTACAAGTACTGAACTTTTGGTTTGTACCTCAGTTTATACAAGTCTGTCAATGGCTGGGAAAGCTGCAACTCTAACACACGTCCATGGTGCCTGGAGGAAACGGGTATCTTTAGCTGGCTGGTTTTCCCATTGGCCCACCTCCTAAAACTGGTCTCCCAATCAATGCAGGTAAAAGAGGCAGAGAATACTTTCCCATTCTTTTCTCATTGTTCCTTTTCTGTCAAAACACGACAGGTTTTTAAGGTAAATCACTGCTGACACACTCCCTCCTTCCATCCCATCAAAACCAGAAGTTTCATTTTTCGTCTGCCTGCCAGCCTGGGAATAGTCTGGTGTAAGCCCCTTTTATCTGCCTCCTGACAGTCCTGAACAAAAAAAAGGAGAAAGGGAAAGAATATCTCACTGTGGCTGTCTTCCAGCCACCTGAGACAAGGTGGTGAAGATGGGACTGGAACTGATGATGGACTTGGCAGCGTTAAGAAAAGATTTGAGATATACTGAGCAAAGCAAGTGCTGATCAGTGAACAGGTTAATGATAGCCCCTGCAAGGCAAGCAAAAGAATTCTGTTCTCTATATTTACTATAGTGGGCAATAGAAATTTTCTGAATGTTGGATATTTACAGTATCATAAAACATAAATGGAATAAAGCATTTATTTTCTTATAAACCTTGTGATACATGGAAAAATTGCTTGTTTGGGGTTTTTTTGAGTTTTTTTTTTTTTGATGGGCTTTTGGGGTTTTATTTTGTTTTTCCCCAAGGGAAAGGGATCTGTCCTGCAATTTTTCATTTGTATGTTTGTTTGTTTGCTTGCTTTGAAGTTTGTGGAGGTGATGATTATCCCTAACTTCATTTAGGGTCTTCAGGACATGCTAATGTATCATAATTGGTATTATGTCATGCTGATATGACATACTGTTTGCAGTTACTGTAACTAGATCACAATATTGGGGGTTTTTAAAAGCCTGTTTTCAAAAAACACATTGTTACATAATATATTCAACTTATATTTAATAGAAAGTGTCATGCTTTATGGTTTTAGTGAAGAGCTTAAAAGATGATCTTTGGAATCGTAAATGAGGCTATTAAAAAACCCTCAGGTGTTATTATAAATCCTGCCATTATTTCAAGCCAATTGTATGTTTTTAGAAGCTTTAAGTCTTGAACACCAAGGTCTGTAAATATTGAAATTAAAGAAGGATTGATCTGGTGAATGAAAACATGAATCCACACATGTGCTCCAGTCCCACTGAACATAGCTTCCGTAGGGACAAGATTTTCCTTGACATATTTGATGCAACAGATTCAGGCCGTTAACTGATAAGGAAGAATTTGTAGTGGTGAGCAGTAGAGAGTTCTTTATAGCTTAAGTGCTCATCATGGTGATGCTTTCCTTTCCTATTAATTTTATTTTGGACTGAGGACTGCGTTGTTGGCCTGTTGTCTGCTGATGTTGATAAAATTTTTATTTATGTACATGTTAGCCTTCGTACCAGTAATAGCCCTATCAGTTTTATTTGTGAAGGTTCTAAGTGTCATTTTGTGCTTCTAACTCAGGCCTCGGAAGAGTTGCCTACAATTTAAAAGCAATATTCAGGCTCTTAGGAGCTCTTTTCTTTCATCTACATTTAAATACCCCAATGGAAAGAAAACATTTAAAGATGTGCATTATTCACCTGGCCATTATTGAAGTGTCATGTTAATAAATATTAACTATCAGAGTAAGAAGGGGTTTTTTTAGTATTTTTAGCTGTTCTCACAAAATCCTGAATGTAATTTTTCTTACAATTATATACTGGAAACCCATAATGGCTATAGAACTTTTCATGCTACCATAAAGATATTGCTGATACTGTATTTCATCTGTACAGTACATTAAGCATGGTTATTTATGAAGACATTTCTAGCAAAGTTACAGCATAGAAAACTACTTATTTTTGTCACAAATTAGATAATTTTGGAAATGAAAGTAAAAGAAGAATTCTATAAATCTTCACTGTTCAAAAAGTTAAATTGTTATTCTTCTGTTATGAGGTACTTTATAACTATGAGGTAAAGCTTTGACCTTGCACTTGGAGCCGATACTCCAGATGTAATTACTGCTACATACTTACTGGTGAGGAAAGAACCTCAGTAAACTTATTTCCTACTGTATTTCTTCACAAGGTGGAAAATTATGTTGTTACACTGCCTCATAGATTGAAGTGCTGCAATTACAGGTAGTAACTGAAATACGTCTTTGTTAAATTAATCTCAGTTCTGCAAGCTGGGACGAATTATTTAAGCTCACAGACTAAAAAGAAAAAAAATTGCATTGTCATGACGGGAAAGGCTTTAAAAAGTGGGTTCCAGTCCACTGGCAACTGTACTGAAACTTACTGCATGTAAGCCAAATAAATTTTAATGAAATTTTCTTATGTCCATTACAGTAGACATGCAATTGTCTGCTGAGGAGGGCTAACTTCTCTTTCTGCCTTCCATTCTTTTCCCCACTTCTAAGTCAAAACAAGTAAAACAACCAAACGTGTTTTTGCTTCTTAAAAAACATCTCTGTATTTGTCACTGATCAGGTACTCATAGATCATACTCAGGAAAGGGACTGTGTTTCTTAGTACTTGCTGGAGGAGAGATATTTCTTCCTTGACATTCTTTGATGTGATTCTTGGCAAACACGAGCTTGGACAAGCTGCTTATCATCCATCCATGTTTCAGTTCTATCAACAATTAAAAAGATAGGTAATGTGTGCTCATCACCATGAACTTTTTGAAATCGGGAGGAAAAACTCACCGTGTGCAAAACTTCCCAGGACTCTGACAGTGGAGTAGGAGTCTACAGAGGGGAAGAGCCAGGACTGATTTTGGACTTTGAAAGGTGGAGTTCTTCTCTGCTGATCTCACCATGCCTAATAGAAATACAATAGGATTAATGTGTGGTATCTGATACAGATCTCATGGAACTGTTCATGAAATCTCACTTATTCATCTGCTGCTTTGCAATATGGAAATCTAAGATACTAAAGCATCAGGAATTGTTTTAGTGCTGCAGCAGGCTGTTCATCAGAGATCTGGATGCTGATTCACAAGCTTCTTTAAACTCATTTGGAAAATCTGGCAAATGTACTTCCATTTGCCCATTCGGATGTAATCTGTCAATATTTATAATTAGAGGCTCAGCTGTTTAACTGAGGGCAAGAAAGGAAAAATGGAAATGTAAATCTACAGTAAAATAATATACTGAGAAGTGTGAGACCTGTTCTTTAACAGAAAATGAGGGGATAAAAATAACAAAGAGACTAGAGAAAATGCCTGAATCTTTTGGAAGCAGCAGGGTTAACAATACCTTCACCTTCATCAAATACGAGTAAACCAATTATATGTGATTTCTGATATAGGGCTTCCACAGAGGAAGATACTGCCAAGAAAGAGATGTTTCTTTTGTTAAGTTTTCTTCAATGTCCTTCATATGGTTAGCAAGAGTTTTCCGTGTGGTTTAACGCTGTCATTCCTGCTGTGATGGGTATCAAACATATCAACTTCTTATAAGTATTATTTCTTTGTGATTGTGGCATTTTCTATACTGCTAAAAAAGCTATACCCAACTGGAACAAACTGCCGTTGAACAGGAAAACGGGAGATTTGCTTCTGATAACATTGGTACTTAATGGCCAATGTAGATGCTCACTGTGAAGTTTTGCCTCTGACCATGCTGTGTCCAGCAGACTTGGCTCACAAGAGGGGTGAGTGTCAGAGATAAGTTGACACCAAGATCTTGGATATGGTTAAAAATGCAATTCCTAGCATAGAGAGACAGAGAGTCAGCATGGCAGAAAATCCTGGGAGGAAGGGATTTGGCTTAAGCTGACGATGTCTAAGCATTAAGACAGTTAAATTAGAACTTTTAAATTACCTAAGTGCTGATGTGTCCCTGCAGAGACAGCTCTGAGTCATGTGTGCCGGGAGTGGAAGGTGGGAGGATAGCACTCGCGTGATGCAGTGTGTGGCACAGCTCGGGGGTAACGAATGCTTTCAAACCCTCTAGCTTGCTGAAAACATTCTCCTTAAAAGTGAAAATAAAAGAATTGGCTATTCCTGAGCTGTGGTTTTCTCTTGTTCTGTACTCATTCTACAGAACAACTTTGTACTGTGCTTTAACTCTGCCTGCAGTAGGGAAAGACTTGATTAGGTAGGAACAAATGGTTCCTATTTTTTTGTACTGCTATGGAGAGGAAAAAGGAGACCTAGACATGGATGCGTAGATATATATATATATAGTTTTAACAGTCATGCTTTTGGTGCAACTTTTTGCAAGATGCCATTTGATGGTTTCTAATTCTGAGGTGACTACACCTCTTTGAAAACCGTATCACATTCTTAGGAACACCAGTAGGGCACTTATCTTGTAACAATTTTTGAGTTCATTAACAAAATTTTTTTCTCAGTGATTTTACTCTTGCATGCTCTGAAAAAAAAAAGTGTTTTCTTTCTCAGTATCTAAGCAGTAGTGCAAATATCTGAACATGACCTTTACTGTGAGGGAAAACAGATATTTTTGTTTTGCTTTCTTTATGTTTTGGTAACACTGGGGCCAAGATTGATGGGGATGAAGAACACCAAGTTAGTTTTTAAAAGATTTACCATGCTATGAGTATTGTCAGAAAAATACATGTTTTTATTTTAAGGTAGTAGAAGCAATATTGTATACACCCTATGGGTTTTATAAAATAAGCTGGTAATATCTCAGTGTCAGCCACTCTATGGGAAACTGAGGTATGCTTGTCATATACCTGAATCTTCTTGAGACACAATGTCTCCTTAAACAAAAACTATTTGTGTATATCTCATGTATTCTCTGTATTCGTTTTCAGGAAACAACCTACCTTTGTCTTGTTTTGTGTCCTAGCTTAAAGTGATCTAAGAAATTTAAATCTGGGACTCCATAAACAGTGTGAATAATGGTAGCTTTGAAGGCTTTTAAGAATTTATGTTACAGAAATCTTCTATAAGCCTAAAATAAATTATGACAGCCATATGTCTTCCTTCTGTAGATGACCTCTAGTGCATTAGCTAATCCAAAATTAAAAAAAAAGCAGGGGCTGGGAGGTTCTGAGCTGCTCATCTGTGTATACCACTCTTGAAATGAGATAAGCACCACAGTCAAAGATGCAAAAAAGGCAGTGAAAAGACAGCTGTGTTTCTCTCATTTACACACAAAGTAGAGAAAGCATACCTCACAGAAGGAAAATTTTCGGCACTTACCCCCTTCATTTTGTCCAGTTGTGTGGGACTTTTACAACAGTTTAAGCTAACAAATGTGAAGTCTCTGTGAAATGCTGCAGCCTCTCTCACAGTCATATTGTGCTATGAAGACTTTGGCTATAGCTTGAGGTTGAAATATGTGGTATTTTCACATTTACCTTTTTTTGCTGCCAGTTTAGGTTTCCAACCAGAATGTCTTTCTTCAGTGCTGTGATTTTGCATTTGACTCTATGAGTTTTTGTGAAGGGAATTATTTGGCTTTTTGCTTTATGATGAACTCAGACGCTCAGTGCTGTACACACCACGAAAGAGAGTTTGTCTTTGCCTCAAGGAGCTTTTAGCCTGAAGACTGGGTTCTAGGGAGCTTTATGTGGGGATGATCGTCCCTTCTGTCAGATGTCCAATGTGATGTGACCTCTGGACTACATAGAACTTTTTTTTTTACCCTAGCAAAGCATCAGTCCCACTGGTGAAAATGTGTCTGCTAACCTATTCCCAAACCACTACAGCAGTGTTTTTGCAGATCTGTAGGAAATCTGTGTTCAAGTGCTCCTTTTAGTCATGCTGAATTCCTAGAATACCAGGGCCAGAAGTTGTTAAAGGCAAACATTTCCCTCAGAGTACACTGGCAGCTCCCTGACTGGCCAGGTGCAGCGGGCAGGGAGCCCCCTGCAAGCTATTGCATACCTTTCCTCAGGTACTGAGCATGCAGTTACTGGTGGGAGTCTTACAGGCCCAGTGCCCTCATACCTGAAAGGAGGTTGTAGTGAGGTGGGTGTTGGTCTCTTCTCCCAAGTAATAAGTGATAGGACAAGAGGAAATGGCCTCAAGCTGCATCAGGGTAGCTTTAAGTTGGATATTAGGAAAAATTTCTTTACTGAAAGAGTGGTCAGGCATTGGAAGAGGCTGCCCAGAGAGGTAGTGGAGTCACTGTCCCTGGAGGTGTTAAAAAAACATGTAGATATGGCACTTTGGGACAAGGTTCAGGAGGCCTGGGGGTGTTGGGTTGACGGTTGGACTAGATGATCCTAGAGGTATTTTCCCACCTTAATAATTCTATGATTCTATGATTGTGGGTTTGCAGTCTCATGGGAGTTTTCCAGCAAATCTGGAAGGAAAACAGATGTAATCAGATCCACCTTTTATGTTTTGGACAAATTTTAAGATAAAAAATTAATGTTTGATTTTAGTGCAAAGGCTATTGAAATGACTACTCTAAATAGAGGTTGATATGGAATAAACACCCTCCTGTGAACCTCTAAACCGTAAACATTTGCATAGCCTTTGGGGCCTAGTTCAGTTCTTTTTGTGTTTTATCAGTCAGAGAACTGTCAGGGTATTTATACAGCCCTTAGAGCTGTGATACAATTGGTTAAGATGTCCACTATGATGGATGTTCCTTCTAATGTACAGTACCCTGATCTGAAGCTATTTGCTCTCTGGAGGTGCCATTCAGTGTCAGCTCCATCCCAGGAGTTCCCTGAAATTCACAGACTAATTATTCTGTCTCGGTATTTAACACTTCCCACTGGACTGTCTAAGCCCTAAGGTCCTTTAGGAGGGGCTAGAAACAGCATTTTACCAGCTGCTAAATAAAACTGAAGGGCTAGCCTGATTCTTGACTATGAAGAAAGTATTTTGTGAATGAGTGAATGATATGGTCCCATGGAAGCTGACATGGCAGCGTTAAAACATCCCTGAATATCATCTTGTGAACAGATACTGTATTTCATGCAAAGTATATATTGCATAAATATGTAATGAATGGGGTTAATCTCTAGCCTCGATGAAGCTGGTAACTGATCACTGTGGAGAGGATAGGTTTGGAGCAAACTATATCCAGACCTGATTTGTTGACGCTGTGAGGCAGTGAAGCACAAATGTGGCATTATTATAGCTAGATGTAGCCTTTGGATCAGTTTTGCCTTATGCTAAATATGATAAGAATCATAAAACGCTGCTTTACTAGATAGAATGGCAAAAATAATCCCTTTCTGAATGTAATTTCTGTTATTACTGAATAACAGCACTGATTTCTTCCGAGTAATGACAATTTAAGTCTTTTGCTGTTCTACTGGGATCCCATGTATAATCCACATCCTTCCTGAGGAGGACTTCAAGTGTTCTTCATTCTGCTTTCTATATTAATTGTCTGTGTACTCTCTTTCAGTGAGAAATAACCTTAGGATCTTCACTTTCTGAAAGCGACTACACAACATTATGTGTCTAAATTACGAGGATCTCCAGCAGGCTGTATCTTCCTAACAGCAGTCAGTGCTGTCTGGAAGGTTAAAGTCCCTATTAAAGTTTGGATGGGAGCCAGAATGACTTCAACTACATGTTAGAAACAACCATCTAATAGTATTGTGTAACGGTGTGAGCCACTATCATTCAACAGATGGCAACATGGGGTACAACATCGTGCAATTCAGTTGCTGTTTCTTGAGTCCCCCCACAAAATAATGGAGCAAAATACTAAAATGTGACCAAAAAAAACCCCATATATAGGATTCAAATGTTCTTATATGAGTAGATGCATAAGAAGAGTCATTTTTTTTCCCGGGTTATATTTAATTTGTCAAACTGTCGGTTTAGGAATATATTTGTAGCACAAACGAAATAAGGCATTATTATTAGTCATGCTACTGAAGCTGATGGAGAAATCCAGATGTTGTTTGTTCATGCAAAATTAGTGTTATCCCCCTCTGCTATAATAAAATAGAGGAAGAAGAAGGTACAAGATAAGAGGGTTGAGGAAAGAGCTAGTTGTAGTTCAAGGCCTGTGTTTCAGTGTAGTTAACTTCTGCATACATACGTGTGAGCTGTGCTGAAAACCACAGTGCTCTGGCATGGGCGTGGAAGAGAAGGATTTTCCAAATTAACCATATGAATTGCATATATAATTGGTTATCTGTGAGGATGATGAGTTTTATTGAGAGAAAGAGTGCTTGGAGTGATGAGGGAAGGCACAAGGGGATGGAAAACAGGTACATGTTCAGACACAGAAGCCTTTCAGGTATGCTTTTTCTGTAGCTGGTCCCTTAGGTATGTTTAGAATGTGTCGTGCTACAGCACTGCTGCTACAACATTGTGCATGCCAGCAGCAGTTTTCACTTTGTCTTTTATACAGATTGACATTCTTCATGAGGGTAAAGTTACTGATATATTTTTTGATGTATGTTAAACCTTGCATGTGGTTTATGGGTTAGCATATCCAAAAGGGGACTGAGATGAAGGATTATGCAAAATGAAGTCATGGATTATACAGGCACAGGCAAATTAGACACTTGAAAACATATGCTGATTGCCATTATCAAAAAAATATCAGCACTTAAAAGACTTTCTGTAGTGCCTTATTACTGCTCAGTAATTTGGTTGTAGATATATTTTATTGCATTAGGCAGATCTGAGTGGTAACTTTCCTCAGTGATGTTTTAGTAATTGAGCAGAGCTCTGGAGAACACTGATACTGATGCCAGCTGTATATTGTGGTATAGTTGTAGCTTCATCTACGTGACAGGCACAAGCCTACCCAGCCTCACAGAGAAAGAGGAAGATGTGTATTTCAGCAGATCTGCAATCTTTGAAAGGTCCACTCCACAAAAGCATGTTTCTATCATGGGTTTTGTTAAGGGGTATTTTGGCTTTTGCCCCTCATTATTTTGTCTCCCACAGTGAACATCAGGACAAGGTTATAATTTAGTTTGCGTGCTTTGATGAAAGCTACTTTCAAGAATAATTTTTTCACTTCCAGAGGAGCTACTAAATCTCAGGTGTGCTAGCAAACATTTCTTTAAATTGCTACCGACTTGTTTATGTGTCAGGGTTCATAAAGAAATCAGGAGGAAAACATGTCTTCTCTTCACAACAGAAGAACCTCTGAAGCATAGCCTCTGCACCTGAGAGGTGCTTTGTATCTTTGCCTTTCCCTGTTGCTGAAGGTTATACCTCCTGCCAAAATTTAACCCACAATATTACACCTGTTTGCACCCAGAATCTAAAGGACTAAACTAATAATTTGCCTGGCTTAGAAATTTTTACTTCTGTACTTCAGCTCACTGACCATTTTGTACCATCGCAGTAGTTTGTGGGTCTGCACCATGAACAGTGTCAGGGACTTAGTCTGATGAAACAAGAAAATGGTGAAAAAGCGGATAGGAGTGGTGAGTAGAAAAGAAGTAAAGGAGAGCAGCTCTTTACACCAGTGGTGGTGTTGAACCCTCTGTGTCATCAAGTCAGGGTTTAAGGCAGTCACTTTTGTTTCAATGGGAATGTACCCTGGAGGAGAGCTTCACAACTTGCTGTGCATTGTCAGGGAGAGGCAATATTTGGTAAAAGAAAAGAGATCTCAAACCATTTCTTTTTACAAACTTAACAGTTTTTAAGCTTTTTCTAAGAACGTCCAGAGGCTTTTCTCTAAATAACACTGAAATTTATTGTAGTAGTAATAGTAGAAGAAAGTGCCCCATAAGTTTAATTACCATTTAATGGCAGTGAATTTAGGATGTGAATCTGAGGTACACTTGCTTTTCTCTGCCAGCTGTCAGTCCAGAATTCAGTAGCACATCTCCACTTGTTTTGAAGCACATTTTAAAATGTGTTTATGTTGTTTGTTCATTAACAGTCTGTGTGGCTGCACTGTGTAATTTATAGTAATGGTTCTTCAGCTTTTTAATACTGTTTTGTGCATGTGAGGAATATATTTGGATTTGAATAGCTTTTAGGTGATATTTAAGTGCTGGTTTAAAGTACAGTTTACCTTTTCTTTCTTTAACCATCTGACGATTAAGACTCAGACTCAGTCTTGAAGGGACCTTTGTGATCAGTTATGGTGTGATGAATCCCTCTCCCTATTTCTCTCCACTATTTTCAGTATCTTCCTCAGGTATCTCCTGAAGCTCTTAGACAGAGGTGGTCATCAAGAGTTCCTTCTACAGTCAACAAATTAATCATCTTGATCTTAAATCCTAATTCTTAGACAGCTAAAATAAAATTGAATAAATCCTTAGTTTTGTTATGTAAACTTATGTTGGCAATTAATTTTGACTTATGTCAGAGACATCTTTCTGTTTTTTCATTTTTGCTGATTATCATGGTAGCAATACTTGGAGTTTGAGATAAGAATTTGTAAGTTTAGAAGATAGAATGAAAAATCAAAGCAGTTAAGTATCTAAAATTTATGTCTTTTTTTTTTTTAAACTGATACACAACATTTACTTCTTAGGTGCTTTGTGTTTTTGAGTCTCTGTCAAAACATTCCACAAGGTACCA
The DNA here is from genome assembly GCF_949628215.1 of Phalacrocorax aristotelis. NCBI lineage: Eukaryota > Metazoa > Chordata > Aves > Suliformes > Phalacrocoracidae > Phalacrocorax > Phalacrocorax aristotelis. The sequence goes on along the minus strand of NC_134278.1, from coordinate 25,487,579 downwards.
TACATTTATGTAAATAAAACATATTCAGTCATATTTTTAAAATGGTAAATCCCAAATGGAAAAAACCTATTGTTGTGCAGGTTTGTTTTTGTTTTGTACTGTAGGAGGACAAAAGCTATCTAAATCACTATATAAAACTTGAGGTGGTACGGTAGCATATTCCCATGTTTTCCTTTCCCTTTCTTGCTGGTCCACTTGAATTAAATAAGGAGAATATTTCTGATGAGGAAACAGGAATTATGACAATATTTCTATGGACTCATTAATATTTACATCTTGCTATGGAATGCCTCTCCATATACTGTCTGAGAAGGACACAGATAGGTGTATTTGTAGCTTCTTGGGTAGTGTTCATTACCAGTTCCCCTCTGTACCAATCTGGAAGTCAATTAATTTCATGTGAGGCTTGCTTCTCTTTGTCGAGGTACCACAGATTGTGCTTTTGGCTTTAGACTGTTTTGGTATTGGTCAAAACAGCAGCTGTCGCATGTACCTGGTGAGTGATGCCATTACAATAACTATACCTGCAACAGCTGCAGCAATCCTGAAAAAAAAAGCATCTCCCATTTCTGCAGCCCCCTTAAAATGGGAGGCTTGAAACAAGTTCACACAGAGTTATAAATTTGTCTCCATGTCTAGCTTCCTAGAACTCTTCCAGTACCCTGTCCGTGTAAAGGCACCTTGGTTCCCACTTTTGCTGGGGAGGAACATCAGCCATAAACTTCAAAGGTTTTTTAATGTGATTTTGATAAGTTTCATCTGCACTGTAGTTCTCTTTCCATGGAAAGAAAGATCTAGTCCTATTTAAATATTATCAGGTTAATCCACAGAGGATTTTTTTCCCCTCACATTCAAAATGCGTGTTCTAGTTAGGCCCTTTTTTTTCCCTACTAGCGTGTCTTTCCCTATTAGTTCAAATTATGTTGCTGTTTTCTCGACAGCCTGTCTAAAGGAGTTGTAGCTATTCATTTGTATAACACAGCAATAATGTTAACAGTAATAATGTTTGCAGATCTTGCAAATAATAGAATCAAAAAATAACAGTTTTAGCTTATGAACATAAAGTCATGTGCATTTGAGGCCTGGCTTCAGCAATGCTGAAACACGTTTGGAGTAATAATAACCATTTAATGATCTGAAATGGCTTCTATGTAGAAAAACAACATACAGACGTTTATTTATTTGCAGTTTCTGAATGGAAATGCTTTATTTTCTGAATTTTTGGGTATTTGGGGTTGTCCTTTGAACATGCTAAGAAATGTCCTGGCTTAGAGATGACAATTAAAACATTATGTATTATGGAAAACTGCAGTACAACTTGAAACTCCTCCACAATCAGGTCTATATGAGCAATTTAAGAATGACTATTCCTTGATCAGCAAAAATACAGATTGTTGTACTATTTTACAGATGAAAAGAATTGACACTAGATTTAAAGAGGTATCTAAATACACAAACTCTTTAAAGTCATTTGTACATCACAGTTTTGAGTACAGACATTACTAATTCTTGTGGTGACTCAATCTCATAGTCACTGATGTCTTACTGAGCAAAACTGCCATTGTACCCCTTTGAACTTGTTTTTACTTTTAGTCAGAAGACTGTGTTATTGAGAAGAGCCTCTTGATTCTCATTACCAGTTACAGCAAACATGCATCATGGTTGGATTCAACAGGGATCCTTGAATGACTAGCTGATAAACATTTTATTAGTAATATGTTCCATCTGTTTAATGTTCAGCTTGATCTAGTAGCAGTTGGTAGTAAAGCTGTTAAGGTTCTTATTGAGCTTTCACTGGCATAAAATAAAGAAGTAGAAATATCTTGAACAGCCTACCCTTCAGACAGATAACTATGACAGAAGGCCCAGAAGCCCATCATGCTATAAAAAGTAAATTATCTCAATACCTGATGATATGTGGCCAAAACTCCGAACTTAATGTTTTTCCTTAATCTTTCAGATTAGGGGGATGGACTTTTTAATTCCCAGGGAATTAAAATACTACCAGAACACTTTAGATATGTTGATAGTTTTTCTGAGTTATTATTGTATAATTTTTTGCCTTTGTTCATTCTTGGTGTAGCCGTCTATGGTAGCCAGATATTAAGAAAACAAATATAAAAGGCTGTCCCATAGGCTTCAACTCATCCTGTGCTATCATACTGAAAAATTCAAAGCCAATAACATTTTAGAAGTTGCCATGATTATTTAAAAAAAGACTATTATCCTATTTTAGAATGGACCTAGAAATCATAACATGTGGACTGTTTATAATGCTGTATATGACCATGTATTTTCTCACGTAGAACTGAGTTATACAGATATTGTACCAGAACAGCTTTATTACAAGAAATATCAAAGTGGTAAGTTTAAGTCAAGTATATAAAGGGAGTAATTAGTGTTTTTGCAACAATTAATGCGTTTTGATTAAATAAAAAGATAAGTTGCTTGGGTTCTGATTCTGTGGCTTCAGGTAATTTCAGCGTACCTTGAGTTAAGTTACAAGTTAGAGTAATTCTGCTAAAAGTAATGATAATAAAAGGCCTCCTTGAAAAATAAGGTTGTAAAAATAAGATTGAGCATGACAGAGAGTTCACCTCCTAACATATTTTTGTGGTAGCTGTGGCCAAAACCAGTCAACATGTTGTGGCCCTCAAGTAATATATGCTTGCTTCAAATTAAAAGTGAAACAAAATAAAGATATATATTACTGAAAGCCCTGTTAACTTTAATATTCCTGTTTTGATTTTTCATGTGTATTGACAACTCCATTCCATGTGATCAACAGGTAGGTTGTAGTTACCATATATTGTCTTTATTTATTTTAGACAAAGTAACTGACATTGCAGAGTGGGAAAAAAGTGTCACTCCCTAGAATGTTTTGAAAACTATTACAGCTACCCTCATTTCCTGTGCACAATCCCTTTAGTGTTGGGCTGCTTGTTGTTTCTTGTCCACTGGATAAAGGACAACTTGCAATGCGATAGTTCTGCCTTTGTTGCAGAAGCATCTTTGCTTAATTCAGTCTTTTTGCAGAAATTGTGCTTTCCACTTGACTAGGTGACGAAAACATGAGCAGCTACGGAAGTTCACATACCTCAGCACTTCTGTTTCAGGTTATTTAGCTATCTTCAATTTACTACCTGAAGAAAATTCATATTAAAAAGTGCATGCTTAATAATATTATAATAAATATGTATTGGGGTGCCTTCAGTTGGCACACCTACAGAAGCTTCTGCAAAACATTTGTGTGGATATTGAAGAACCCCCCAAATCCTGCTAACTGTTCTAGAAAGTGTAATTAAAAGATCACATTTTCAGCACCGACGGCCTTATTTCAAAATGGAAGAGAAGGAAACACAGTGCAGAAATGGGGCCGTGCAGATTATTTGGTTCCTGGTTATTATTGCTGTTCATATTCTGATTTAATACTGCTGCTATTTAGGTACTCTGGGATTTACTCTAACAAAGATAAAATTTGTGCTAGAGGATCAATATTTACTAAAATTTGAACTAATGATGAAACTAGCTGTGGCATTTTGTGAAATACTGTATGAAATTTTAAATAATGAGACATTTGACCTAATATTTTTTTTTCTGGTCCTTCACAGCTTTTTAAAGATATTTTAATGTAATACTTAAGCAGTCTGTAAAGCCAGCCTTAAATGCTAATGAGTATGTTGCTTGGACAGATCAAAGCAATGTTCATACAACACATTTTGAAATTAAATGGTGGCTTAAATTTTATCAATTTCTACAAAATGAAAGAATGATGAAACCACATATTATTTCTAATGAACAGATCAATGATACATGAGTTTTAATGAAGTCACTGATAAAATGTTGAATGCTGATTGTAAGTTGAATCAAATCTTGTCCTGTGTTGCTTTCTGAGCTGTGCTGGAACTGGGACTAAATCTTTTATTTTATAGTAGAAGGGCTGTAGGTAATGTGAAAACTGAGGACTTTGTCTACGATTTTTTTCCCTGCTTTTCTGAGGTTGAGTGAGTAGAAATCCCTAAATCATCAAACAAAAGGGATAATTGTGTTGTGTTGGTCCAGAGATCCAATGTCTAGGGTGGAGCACAGAATTGGGAAACCATCTACGCATACTTTTCTGATACTCTGACAGTCTTTCAGCTATTTTTGCTCAGGACTTCCTGAGCTAAAGATGCCATTTTTTTATTTTAGTAGCCTTTGACAGAATTTCCCTGCATGAATTTTCTACTATATCAATTTCCGTTAACATTAGTTAAGATTTGATGAATCTCTTTCTTGCTGTCCTAGAGCAGAACATGAGTGCTGTCATGGGACAACTTGTGCAGATAAAAGAGGGATTTGATTTCTCTGTCTCTGCAAATTAGAGATCTTATCTGCTAAGAAATGTGTTTGCCTAAGTTTGGTATTTTAAGGTAAATATGTACAGGAGAATAACAGATATGTTATCTTGCTTTGAAGTTTCTCTCATGGGCACTTAAGAATACAGAGATTTAATTAAAAGAAAGGGAATTCTGTGAGAACCAATGATATAAACAAACCTCTATAAACTGGTTAGAGCTTCAGCTCTGTAAATTAGCTGTATTAATTTCTGCTAACTAAGAAGAATAATTGAGCTGGTATTTTAAAACTCTTTTTGAATTATCTTACTGTTTAACCCTCAAATTAGAAAATTTTCTGAAGAAGGAAAGAGTTACTTCATCTGCAGAAGTCTGAGTCAGAGCACAGCTATATTATGCAAATCTTAACAGTAAAAATAGCTTTGAATGTGGGGCTTGTTTTCATTAGCAACGGGATAAAATGGTTAGTGGGTGTCTCTAATCAGCACGTTTCTAGTGCGGTTTAGAAGGTTAAAGATAAAATATTCATAGCAGAATATCCTTTCCCCCTTATTTGAAATACAATTTAAAAGTGTAAGGCAAAAAGGGATCACTTGTTCATATGTATATGTACATATATATGTGTGTGGCCATATATAGATATATATGTACGTATATATGTAATAGGGCCTGTAGTGATAGGACAACGGGTAATGGTTTTAAACTAAAAGAGGGTAGATTCAGACTAGATATAAGGAAGAAAGTTTTTACAGTGGGGGTGGTGAAACATTGGCACAGAGTGCCCAGAGAGGCGGTAGATGCCCCATCCCTGGAAACATTCAAGGCCAAGTTGGACGGGGCTCTGAGCAACCTGATCTATTTGATGATGTCCCTGTTCACTGCAGGGGGGTTGGACTAGATGACCTTTAATGGTCCCTTCCTACCTAAACCATTCTGTGATTCTATGATAGCTATGTAATGGTAGATCATTAAACGTTGCCCACCTCTCTCTGAATTAATTAAAATTTTATTTCAGTTTAAGTCCCTAGGACAGATTATACTGAATGCCAGAGGGGAAAACAGACTGGAACTAGGTATCTAGTATAAAACACTCTGATATTGGTAGAGGAGATGTGGGTTGATAGATCAAGTAATCCTAATAGCTAGCTAAAGGAGTTGAGCTCCCATTCTTTCTCCATCCCATCTCCTAATAAGATGCAAGAAATTATTTCTTCCCAAAACCAGGTCTGGTGATCCAGTCTCATTAGTCTCACTGCAAGTGTGAGAACCAGACACAACAGCCAGCGCAACTAAGAAAAAATATCCTCTTTAGTTCCTTAGAGAAATGATCTGTCTGTCCTGCCTGGAGCATGCCCTGAGAGAATTTTCATTATCACTCTTGCTGGAAACAATTTGTAGATGTGACTCATGATATCTGATAATCTGCAGTAACTGATTCTCAGGTTGGTCCTGACGTTCTCAATCCTTACTCATTTGAATGGCCTTTTATTCACTGAAGTGGACTCGAAAGGCAACAGTTGGCAGTGAGGTGGTAGTCCGCTAATGAAAAGGCAAAGACGCTTTTGATCAGTAATTTGCTGGGCTTGACTTGCAAGTCAGTTATTAGCTCTTTCCAGTGGAACTTTACTTTGTATCATTTATAAAATGTGTTTACTTCTGTAACACAGGCAGCCTGGCACTTCAATAATTACAGCCTACAGAGCTTACTTCATACCAGCTCTACGAACATAATATTCTGATAGCTGTGTTACTGCTAGATGCTAGGGTGCTCCACCACTTTCCTACTTGCTGAAACGCTGTGGGAGGATGTACTTAGTGAGATATTTTGAAAAGGGAATATTTAGATCAGAGTGAAAAAGCATGGATTTTTCTTCCAGTTACAATAAAAATGTACGTTTGTCATGCACACCTGAGTACGTGGTCATTGTTACACAGACATCCATAAACAAAGTGTGTGTTTAAAAAACAAACAAACCTGTTGGGAATTTAGCATGGGGGTTATATCTCTCAAAGTGTGATTGGTTGCTAGGTGTGTGGCTATAGGAGTCTCCATTGCAGGAGTCCTTGGCAGGGTGTCTCCAGCTGCATTGGGAGAGAGACTCACCAAACTGTTGGTCTTAGAAAGCCACTTTTCAGTATTTGCAGTAATAGTTAATAGTACTATGTGTTTCTGTACTTAGAACTGAGGGTCAGTCATTGAAAAATGATGAGTCTTTTCTGTCTGGTCCAACTCACCAAGGACTATACTCTTCATGTCTTTGTACTCCCAAGGACAATTCTGGCTGATTTACTGAACAGAAGAGCCAAGCATGATCTCACTGCCTCTTTCACACCTAAAGTAGTTCACATCATAAGTATTGCATGTTATTCTGTATCCTCACCAAAAGTTCTTATGTTTATTTACTGGCCAGGAAAGTGGTAGGGTTTTACAAATTTTCCTTTGGTCATCATAGAGGCTAACAAATGCTTGACAGATAGACCGAATTCCCTGCCAGATAGGCTGGTTGATTTCTCCCTCCTACCTTCCTCACTGATATCTGTTTATGGAGGCGTCTCACTAATGGGAGAGAAAAACTGATATGAGGAAGCAAGAAAGTTATCCTGCAGATAGTGCAAATTATATAAGGAAGATTAACCTGTGTGGTATAAATAATTTCTCACTCGGTTTCCAGGTGATGTATTTATTTAGGTATGACTAAAAAAAGAAAAAGAACATTTTCTGTATCAGTTCTTTTTTACAAAATTTTGTCATAAGTGTGCATATTGATCCATAACAATATAAACCCTATAGCATAGCTAATGTTACAATTAGACAATATACAACTAAATCAGTTTCTATTTGTATTCATAAGACCTTGTGGTGGGTTGACCCTGGCTGGATGCCAGGTGCCCACCAGGCTGCTCTGTCACTCAGCAGGACAGGGCAGGGAGAAAATAAGATGGAAAAAAACCTCATGCTTCAAGATAAAGGCAGTTTAATAAAGCAAAAGCAAGGGCTGCACGTGGAAGTAAAGGAAAACCAAAGATTTATTCTCTACTTCCTATTAGCAGATGATGACTGGCCACTTCCTGGGAAGTAGGGCTTCAGTATGCATAGGGGTTGCTCTGGAAGACAAACTACGTAATAGGGAATGCTCCCCCTCCTCCTGCTTTCTCCTTGCTTTTATTGCTGAGCAGATGTCATATGGTATGGAATATCCCTTTGGTCACCTTGGGCCAGCTGTCCTGGCTGTGCCCCCTCCCATCCTCTTTTCCACCCACTGCTACTGGGTGAGGGAGGCATTTGGAGAGACAGCCCTGATGCTGTGCAAGCACTGCTCAGCAGTAGCCGAAACACTGGTGTGTTATCAGCACTTTTCTGGCTACAAACACAAAGCACTGCACTGTGAAGGCTGCTGTGGGGAAAATTAACTCCATCTCAGCCAGATCCAATACAGACGTTAATGGACTGATTATTATTTAACAGGTACATCCATTACATTAAACAATAAGCTGATATTTTTCATGAAAGTGACTTTTCTGGTCTTTCAGATTTTGAGCAATTTTAATTGCCTAGTTCTAAGAAGTAGCATAATTCCATGGAATACTTTATGCTTTCACAGTAAATATATGGAGTGAGGTTTCTGGTAGAAAATCTTGTGGAATGAAAATCCCATGTAAATTTTTCATTAGCACTCTGCCATTAAATCTCTCTCAAAAGTTCACACACGATGTAGGGCTTATAAACACGATTTGAGAATATTCATCTTAATGTCAGTGACATTTTTGGGAAAAAGTAGTCTGAAGTTGGAAGTACGTACTAACACAAGGCTGAAGGGTACAGTGATTAGACCACTATCTTAGTATTTATGGAAAATGGATTGGTTTTTTCCACACGGTTTGTCAGGGGCTTAGTGTTCCTCTTTATATCAAGAGTAGAATGATGTAGGGACTGGAAGTCATTAAGGTACAGCAATAGGAACCAAATAAGTATCTATCTCAGATCAAGTTTAGTAACATCCTTGTTATATGATAACTATCTTTTCTCCTTTTTCTTACTTTTCTCCTTCTTTTTTCTTGCAAAGCAAAGAAGCAGATAACCCCTCTCCCCAAAACAGCAACAATCTGCATTTTAATTTGAACTCACAATAGGACACAGATAATGCTGTTTAAGTTCAGTCATAATCCATATGGATTTGGCTCTGGTGTGTAGCTTTTTTGCTGATACACTGAAATAATTATTATGCAGTGACCTTTAAAGAAAGCTGATTTTTTTTCCTATTGTAGATGTTTATCTATATTTAACCAGTTTGAATACTCTCAGGCTAAATATTCTCTGTCCTATTATGTTAAATATAAGATAATTACTGTTTGATGTATTGAGACAGTGGAAGAAAGAATGTGTGGGATTAACTTCAGTAAGCGTGCTTTATTTCTGTGTGGTTGGTTGTTTTTTACAATTATTTATAATAAATTTGCATCATGCCTGAAAATTGCAAACATTCTTTAGTTACATTATGGAATGTGTAGGTGTATGCATAATTCAGATGGGCTAAAACACTAAGTGTTGCCCATATTGCTTGTGAAATATGACAGGAAAGATGTCTTAGGGGAAATGTAGGCACTCATATGAAAGGTTAATTTTGTGTGCTAACTGAAATTGCATTCAGAATCTTTGGATTCACTAGCAGTGCATGGATTATACAGCTCAATTCTAAATGATAGAAACGTTGGTTGCGTATTTACACATTGTAAATAAATGCACACGTAATACCTTTGGTACAGAATTATTATAAAGGTTACCCGGGTGGTTACTGTTGTTGCTAAGGCTTTACAACATGTTACATTTTAATTTTTTCACAGTTTTCAGATGCTTAGAACATTCTAAAACTTCTGAGTTTGGCAGGATAATAAAAAGATGTTAAAGTATTTTCTTGCTTTGCAATTCTAAATGAAATATCTTATAGTTACTTTCTTGAAATCAAAAAATGAAATGTATTCTTTTATCCTCCTTTGCCAGTTGTGATGCAGTTCTAGCCTTCTGTTTTGAATGGGCTTTTCCCATAATTTTTTTTTTTTTTTTTTTTTTACTTTGGTTTACTTATCTTTCTTTATTTTACTTTTTAAGTCTAGAGAAATTTCAGCCCTTTTTTTTAGACTTTAGAAGATGGGAACATTTATGCTGCTCACTTCTGCAAATTGTCTTTTCCTTTTTGCTTGGGAGGTGATGCATTCTTTAGTATGGCTATAAGTATCATAAAGATTAGCTTCTGTATATGCAAACCATTTCTTTTCACCAGACTTAGTTCATAGTCATAAAACCTGCTGCACTGTGTGTCCATGAGCAGATGGATTCCATAGTCTTTGCCACAGTCAATAAGTACTTTATCCTACTGCTAAAGTAATTTCGTTGGTAATTCTCTACTTTTCCTGGGACAACTATGTTTGAGAGCAATTTAATAACTCTGAGGCCTTTTTTCCATAAAATTTTTTATATAGGTAACAATTTGAGGCTATGTCTATGAACAGATTAAAGATGTTTAAAGACACTTGTTATGATTTTGATAAAGTATCTAGGTAATAAATGCCTCTTAGAAGGGAAAAAAAGCAGTGTTTTGAGTTGCATGATGAATTTATTTTAAAAAATGCAAAACCTTGTCATAATAGGACTGGAGAACTACAAAGTTAAATATTCAAATTTTAAATTTATGGGTGAACTTCCAAATGTGAATTCAAGATGCACATTTAACTTATTGCTTACTTGTATTTATTATTTTAGTTTAACTTATATGCATGATTGTGAGCTCTTAAATGTATTTGAGAAAAACAGAATTCCACCTAAGTACTGTCTTTGAATTATGTGGGCAGGTAGATATTGTTTATGTTGGGTTTTCATTATGTTGCCAATACCTAGCTTGGGAGTATTTATATCTGTTAATGTGCTAAAATATAAGAAAATATATTAAGCACATGTTTAAATGCAATTGATATTATAGTGTGGATACAAACATTTTTTAATAAGTGGAACTGCACTAAAAATGTCACTAGCGTTCCTGTTTGCTCTTGTTAAAAAATGTAGACAGGAATGAGCCTCTCCTAAAGGGTGTTTGCACACAGATTTTTATCTCATGCCTTCAGAAAGAAAAAGGTGCAGAGCTGTAGGTTGTAGTTTTTATTCTTCTGGGATAGAGTTGATAGTGATAAATATCATCTATAGATGTATGTAATGTATCCTTAATGTAAGGATAATAATCCCAGCAATAACTCAGCAAAAAGCAAAGATTAAAACTTTTTTTTTGATAGTTCAATTTATTTTACACAGTAGCTGAAAACTGTAATGGTGGGAGGTATGTATCAGCCATAGTTGTTCTTTTGGTCTTCTTGTAAACTGATGTGTTTTCCTGCTGTAATGGCAAAATTAACTGTGAGCTTTAGAAACAAAGAACTTTGTGTAATTTCTTCTTCTTTCCCAGTGTGTGAGGAAGTTTCCAAGAGTGTGAGGAAATGAGGGATTTCCCCACCAAAAAAAATCTAGCTGATATGATCTGCTCCTGAATGTGAACCAATGTATGCAATCAGGAAATATATTTAAAAGTACTCTCCTGATTTGGACTAAGCTGCTAATGTAAATACGCCTGTATTGGACCAGAACCGCAGAGCTGTTTCCAAGCGTGGGAGCTGGTGAAGCCTGGGAGAGACCATCTGGACTATGAGTGCTTTGTTTTTGCTTTGAGGAGAGCATACATGTGTAAGAACCACCAGGGCCATGAACGTCTGCTTTCTAGAGGACTGATATGCAGCAATTTTGAAGAGGGGAAAGGAAGAGAACTTTTTTCAAAGAGAAATACATGTGTACTTAGTTTATACAGGTCTGTGAGAAGGCCTTAAGTTATACTGTGTTTTTTATCTAAGAAAAGATTTGTGATTTCTTGCTGGAATGATCAAAAAGTATATACATGGAGAAAAGATTTGTGATCCTTTAGACTCCCCTTTACAGGAAGGAGAATGTCATGGAAGATTACAGTGATTTGAAATGGAGACTAAGAAGTGTGGACAAGAGACTTGGGTTGGGACTGTTTTTTTAAAGTAATGAATATATTAAGCATAGGAACAACTTTTCCAGTGGTAGATTCATCTTTGCAATCAACTTTCTCAAAAACACTGCAGCTAAGAGAAATGTCTGAGCTGAGGGCTGACTTTAGAAAGTGAACTGTAGATAAAAGGTGAGATGGTATGGCAATGGTTCCTTCTGGCTTTAAGATTCATGAATATGTACATAGTTCATATAGTTGAAATGGTAAGAAAACTTTCTATGACTGACTTCTTCCCTGTATTAAAAAAAAAGACCACGTCATCCTCACAGTCTTTTTAGGTACAGAAGAGGCTAAACAACTGGCCAACTCTGATTAGCAGAACTCGCCACTGTTCATTCCACAGAAGTCTAGCTACATGAACAAAACATATGAGGAATTATCACAGAGTCATAAAAACATTAAGGTTGGAAAAGACCTCTAAGATCAAGTCCAACTGTCAACCCAACACCGCCATGCCTCCTAAGCCATGCCCTGAAGTGCCATGTCTACACATTTTTTTAACACCTCCAGGGATGGTGACTCCACCACCTCTCTGGGCAGCCTCTTCCAATGCCTGACCACTCATTCAGTGAAGAATTTTTTCCTAATATCCAATCTAAGCCTCCCCTGACACAACTTGATGCCGTTTTCTCTTGTCCTATCTCTAGTGACTTGTGAGAAGAGACCAACACCCACCTCACTACGACCTCTGTCCAGGTAGTTGTAGAGAGTGATAAGGTCTCCCCTCAGCCTCCTCTTCTCCAGGCTAAACAATCCCAGTTCTCTCAACCTCTCCTCATAAGACCTGCTCTCCAGACCCTTCACCAGCTTCATTGCCCTTCTCTGGACACACTCCAGCACCTCGATGTCCTTCTTGTACTAAGGGGCCCAAAACTGAAACACAGTATTCAAGACATGGCCTCACCAGTGCTGAGTACAGGGGCACGATCACCTCCCTACTCCTGCTGGCCATACTATTCCTGATACAAGCCACAATGCTGTTGGCCTTCTTGGCCACCTGGGCACACTGCTGGCTCATGTTCATCAGGCTGTTGACCAACATCCCCAGGCCCTTTTCCACTGGGCAGCTCTCCAGCCACTCTTCCCCAAGCGTCTAGTATTGCCTGGGGTTGTTGTGACCAAAGTACAGGATCTGGCAGTTGGCCTTCTTGAACCTCATACAATTGGCCTCAGCCCATCAATGCAGCCTGTCTGGATCCCTCTGCAGAGCCTTCCTACCCCCAAGCAGATCAACGCTCCCACCCAGTTTGGTGTCATCTGCAAAGTTACTGAGGTTGCGCTTGATCCCCTCATCATGATCATTGATAAAGATATTAAAAAGAACTGGCTCCGATACTGACCTCTGGGGAACACCACTTGTGACTGGCCGCCAACTGGATTTAGCTCTGTTCACCGTAACTCTCTTGGCTCGGCCATCCAGCCAGTTTTTTATCCAGTGAACAGTACACCTCTCTAAGCCATGAGCCTCAAACTTTGCTAGGAGGATGCTGTGGGAGGCAGTGTCAAAGGCTTTACTAAAGCCAGGTAGACAACATCCACAGCCTTTCCCTTATCAACCTTTCATACAAGGAGATCAGGTTGATCAGGCAGGACCTGCCCTTCATGAAGGCATGCTGGCTGGGCCTGATCCCCTGGTAGTCTTGCACCTGCCTTGTGAGCTCACTCAAGATGAACTGCTCCATAATCATCCCCTATACCAAGGTCAGGCTGACTGTCCTGTAGTTCCCCGGATCCTCCTTCCGGCTCTTCTTGTAGATGTGTGCCACACTGGCAAACCTCCAGTCACCTGGGACCTCCCCTGTTAACCAGGACTGCTGGTAAATGATGGAGGGTGCCTTGGCAAGTTCCTCTGCCAAATCCCTCAGTGCTCTCTGGTGGATCTCATCTGGCCCCATAGACCTGTGAGTGTCCAGGTAGAGCAGCAGGTCGTAAACTACTTTCTCCTGGATTATGGGGGATTTATTCTGTGATCTGTCCCTGCCTTCCAGCTCAGGGGGCTGAATACCCTGGGGGATAAGTGGTCTTACTGTTAAAGACTGAGGCAAAGAAGGCATTAAGTACCTCAGCCTTTTTGTCATCCTCAGTGGCAATGTTCCCCCCCCTGTACACAATAGAGGTAGATATTCTCCTTCACTCTCTTTTTGTTGTTAATGTATTTGTAAAAACATTTTTTGTTATCCCTTACAACAGTGGCCAGACTGAGTTCTAGCTGGGCTTTTGCCTTTCTAATTTTCTTTCTGCAAGACCTAATGAGATTCCTGTACTCTTCTTGAGTTGCCTGCCCCTGCTTCCAAAAGTAATAAGCTCTTGTTTTTACCCTGAGTGCCAGCAAAAGCTCCCTGTTCAGCCAGGCCAGTCATCTTCCCCATCAGTTCATCTTGCAGCACTGAGGGACAGCCTGCTCCTGCACCTTTAAGACCTCCATATCCTCCTGCCCAGCCTTCCTGGACTACTTTTCCCTTCAGTCATATACATGGTCACTAAACCCAAGACGGCCTCCAATCACCACACCTCCCACCAGTCCTTCTCTGTTTGTGAACAGGAGGCCAAGCGAGGCACCTCCCCTGGGAGGCTCACTCACCAGCTGTGTGAGGAAGTTATCTTCCACACACTCAAGGAACCTCCTAGACTGTTTACTCTCTGCTGTGTTGTTTTTCCAGCAGACGTCTGGTAAATTGAAATCCCACATGCGAACAAGGGCAACCAATTGCGAGACTTCTGCCAGATGCTTTTAGAATGCTTCATCTACCTCTTCATCCTGGCTGGATGGTCTATAACAGACTCCTAGCAGGATATCTGCCTTGTTCGCCTTCCCCCTCATCCTTATCCATAAGCACTTGACCTTATCAACACAATCATTTTGCTCTATAGAATCAAACGCTCCCTAAAATAAAGGGCCACCCCACCACCTCTCCTTCCTTGCCTATCCCTTCTGAAGAGCTTACAGCCATCCATTGCAGCACTCCAGTTGTAAGAGTCATCCCACCATGTCTCTGTGATGGTGACTAAGTCACAGCTATCCTGCTGCGCAGTGGTTTCCAGCTCCTCCTGTTTGTTGCCGATGCTGCGTGTATTGGCATAGATGCACCTGAGCTCGGCTATCGGTTTCACCCCCAATCTCAGCATGCCACCCCTAGGCTCCTCTCTAGTGAGCCTGGCTATATCTCCTTCCCCCTTCAAACTTAGTTTAAAGTTCTCTTGATGAGCCCCGCTAACTCATGAGCAAGAATCCTTTTCTCCCTTTGAGACAGGTGAACTCCATCTGCCTCCAGCAGGCCCAGTGCCGGGTAAACCTCCCCATGACCAAAATAGTCAAAATTCCACTGATGGCACCAGCCTCTGAGCCACATGTTAATCAGGTGAATTTTCCTATTTCTTTCATTCTTCTTCTCTGCCACGGACAGGATTGAGGAAAACATTACCTGTGCTTCTGACCCTTCAACAAGTTACCCCATTGCCCTGAAGTCCCTTTTGATCACTCTTGGGCTTCTTTCTGCAACCTCATCACTGCCCCCCTGCGTAACCAATAGCAGGTAATTATCAGAGGGCTGTACCAGACCAGGGAGTTTCCTAGTAACATCTCTGGCCTGAGCCCCAGGGAGGCAGCAGACCTCCCTGTGGGATGGGTCTGGTCAGCATATTGGGCCCTCTGTTCCCCTCAGAAAGGAATCGCCTACAACAGCTACCCTCTTTTTCTTCTTAACAGAGGCAGTCATAATGCGTGGGGCTAACTACTCACCCTAGGCAACCCCCTGGATGGACCTTTGCCTACATCCTCATTTGCCTGGCCTTCTGTATACAGATTGGGTTTGTGTACAGATTGAGATTAAAAATTACACCAATTTCAGGAAACGTAAGGTTTGAAACAATTGACCAGCATTTTTATCCAGCATTTTCTAGTAAGTAGGGAAGTTTATTAAGTTAACAGTGACCAAGCAATGATTAACTTTACTGTGTGAGCAGAGATACATAACAGCTATTTAAAGCTTGTCATGAGTTCTAGGACCCTATTAATGTACTGTCCCCTGTGTGCCGCCTTTTCTTGGGACACTCACATGGACAGAGAGCTTCACTAGAATAAGCTTCTCCAATAAGTGTTCTGCTTCTCTTCTCCTTGATAACACATTTTGATGCTGTACTATCTGTAGCTTCTGTCGCCCTTATGGATTTCTGTTTTTCAACAGTATGTGTCATCCTAGCTCCTCCATACCATAGCAGTGTTTCTGTTGTCTTGTAGTTGGTATTTCTCACCAATGTGGTAACAAATAATACTAGAAGTATTATTTCTATGGAAAACAGTTCACATAAATTGTAGTAGTGTCCCTTTTTTTTTTTTTTCTAGTAAAGGTTTAACTGTGGTACAAGGAAATCAGACCCTTTGTAAATCTCACAGACACAAGTCCTCTTTCTCATCCTCTTACTCCGCATTGTTGTTGTTTTATGGTAGGATATGAAAATACAACAAGGGACTAACTTGTATTCATTTGGGTCAGGTACATATCATCAGTGTGAGAACTGTATCCTAACTGTACCCTCTGTCCTATTTCAGGATTTCAGACTTCAGAACTCGCAGTAATTCCTAAAAAAGACATAGAATTTTTGGTATGTATTTTGTATTGACAGCTAATAGTTCAATAGTCAGTTGGACTGGAAGCAGAGGATTAGGAATTTTAATATTTACAGAGGGGCAAAATATATGACAAACATTAGATAAAGACCCTAAAGGTAAGCCAGCACTGCTATATACACCTTGTTTAGCTTATCAGAAGTATTCTTTGTCTTATGAATAGGAACTTGAGCTGACCATTTTATAGAATCTGAATCAGCATTTTAACTGGTAGATTTTCAGATCTACTTATTCCTCAAGTAGTGAATTATGTGTCCTATCCATATTTACACTTCCTTTTCTGCGATGTCTTAACTGGACTCTGCAGTGATTTCCACCATGATCCTTTATGTAATGTCTGTCCTTGTCCAGAAAACGTGCTTTGCTCCACCTTTGCTGGAATTATTTTCTAAGGGAATTTCCTCTTTCTCTGCTCCATCTGATAGGCATAGCCAAGCAATATGGCTATGGTTCCCGTGGCTCTTCAAGAAAATGGGAAAATCCCAGTGTTCCCATTTCAGCTTTCCATGGTTTGATGTTTCATTGCAATATTCTATATAACTCTGATTCTGTTATTTATCATTCTTTCCAGTTTTATATTAATATACTGCTGTTCAGTTGTGATGAAACATTATTTAAACCCTTCATGGTATTTGTTCAGTAAGTATGAAAGCAAAAATGAATTCTTTTGCCTGAAAGGTCATATTTACCTGCCAGGTGAAATACAATATTTTGGAAGTCAGACAAATATAAATTTTCAGAATATGTCTTTCTCTGATCTTGGTGTTTCATTAAGTTGTGTATAGTATGTGACTGCTACCAGAAGCAGTTCCTTTGGTTTTTCATCATGTGTTGTGGTTTAGCCCCAGCCAGCAACTCAGCCCCACACAGCCACTCGCTCACTCCCCCACCAGCAGGATGGGGGGAGAATCGGAAAGATAAGAGTGAGAAAGCTCATGCGTTTAGATAAGAACAGCTTAATAATTAAAATAAAATTATAACAACAGCAATAACGCAATGGAAAGGAGAATAATGAGAGAGAGAGAGACGAAACCCCGGGGCGTGAGGGGGGAAATGAACAACTGAAACAAACCACACATGATGGAGCCGCTCAGCGCCCACTGACCCAACATCACCAGTCCCCGTCCCTGGCCATGGCGTCACATGGTACAGAATGAACACCCCACTGGCCAGTCGGGGTCAGCTGTCTGGGGTGTGGCCCCGCCCCTCCCGGCCTCCCGCCCGCGTGGCAGAGCTTGGGAAGCGGGAAAGGTCACTCACTACAACAGGCGCTGCTTAGTGACACTGAGCCACTCCAGTGAAGAGAATTAACTCTATCCCAGGCAAAACCAGCGCACCATGCCTCCCTGTACTGTTGGAGGTGAGGCCTTTTTGGGGTACTGACAACAAAAGCTTAGAAAGAGAGGACAGCGCTGACAAGGTAAATGTCATTTGGAGGGAATAACTTTTTCACAAGAGGTTTATGAATGTTTTCTTGAAGACTTTGGATTTGCTTAATCTACCTTACTCCTCTGTTTTGTCATTGCTATATTTCCATTGTTAAATAGAGTTGCGGTTATAATTCAGAGGTCCTAGTTTGGCTTTTGAGCCAAATGACACTTGATGTGTTTCTTGCTTTCAGTATTAGATCAAAATTCTGTAAACTAGAAGCTGACAAATCAGACTGTAAAGAGACCTCTCAGTGGCCTAAGCAGAGGAGGATGTAGGCAATAGCAGAATGCTGATGAAACTTGTGTTTCATCTTTGTGATCAGTTTTAGGTACAATAAGCTTGAAGGTGATAAGTGAATTCAGGAAACAATGGTCTTACCTTTATACAGGAACAGAACTTCCTATTGAAGTGGATATGAAGCAAGTAATTTTTGCAAAATTATGTGATTGCTTAGGCTAACTGTTTTTAATAGTCATTAACAGCAATTAGTATCTTAGGAATTTTTTACATTTTCAAATTGCAGGGAAATGTTAGACATAAAAGATAATAATGAGATTAATACAAGTTAATCTGAGTTAATAAAAACACCTAGATTTTTCTCAAAACATTTTTTGAAAGGAAGCTTGATGCCAAAGCAGTCTGCTGTTATTTGTTTAGATATGTATGCACTTAATGTTTTCCAAAAAGTAAGTTCAAAGAACTCCCTAAACTTCATTAAATACTCTTCTACTGATAACTCTGCTAGTTAAGTTGTGTCCTTAAGAGGCTTTCCCTTCCCTAGCATTTGGACAAAAGTTTGCAGAACTTCTCCTTCATACAATAGATGGCACTGCAAATCTCTGGCAATCAGCCTGAACCTGAGGAAAGACAATCTGAGTTCTGAGCTCTCAGGATGGACTTCCATCCTTTCTCATCTGGAAAGGTGAGGGTAGGTACCTGCCCGTACCTTGTCATCCAGTTACTGTCAGCTTGGTTTTTTTTTTTAGTGAAAGAGGAATAGGAGAATTCTCTGGCTTCTTCATACAAACTCCTTTGGCATGTCCAACTCTGCAACAGCTAAGAGGGTCAGGCAATTTGAACTAGGAGTTAGACAGAAAATGGAGGATAGATGCTGCATTAATGTTGAATTCAAGCAGTAAAGGCATAAAATCATATAGGTCCTGAAACAGAAATACTTCTTGCATTCTTACTGGTATTGCAAAGCTAGTGAGTAAGCATGAAAAATTGACGTTTTCAGCATGTTTAAATTCTTTCAGTATTGTGCAATTCTAACTGCCCCAAATAATCCACTTTGTGCAGACAGCTGCACAGATCTGCAACTCAATTTACAAGTATGTGATTGTTTTCATAACTACAGCTAATAGATCATATCCCCACGATTTCTTATCTTAGGTCCTGCTTCTTTAATTACTTCATTAACTTCCTAAAATATAGTTTTAAAACTTTGGTTTTTTTCCATGAAGTATGGTAGTGTTTTTGTTGTTGATTATGATGTTGTTAACTTGATCTTCGTCAGGAATTCATGTCTTTGAGGGGGAATAGACAAAGTGTTTCCTGGACATATAAGTTTGTTGATTTCTCATAAGTGTGTCATGAACATACAGCTTTTATGCAAACGTATCTCAAAACCCTCTTTGGAAGTTCTGCTTTGGAAGAAGATCACAGCACAAAAAGCTTTAAGATCCTTAAAAGAAGAGCGTATTTTGTGGCATGGCTATTCTGTGGCAAGACGTAGTATATTATCTGGAATGTATTGCTGATCTTTGTTTACAAGGGATTCTTTCTATCTCCAAAAGCAGACACTCAATTTGTAATGCCAGTTTTTAATTTCTGCTGTTAAAGACTACTTTGTGAGAGATAATTACATGGTGTGGAACTGGTACAGAAGTGTGTTTACAGCAGCAACCTTCTCATTGTTTTGAATAGAGATAATTTATA
This sequence comes from Phalacrocorax aristotelis, assembly GCF_949628215.1. NCBI lineage: Eukaryota > Metazoa > Chordata > Aves > Suliformes > Phalacrocoracidae > Phalacrocorax > Phalacrocorax aristotelis. The sequence continues at coordinate 25,468,173 of NC_134278.1, read as the reverse complement.
ATGAAAGATTTTTTATACAGTGTTTACTGACACCACTAAGATACCTCTAAGATTTTTTTTTCTTCAAACACTGTTATTTTACAGTCCCTCAAAAGTAGTTTTGGGAGGGACATAATGAATGTTACTATGTAAGGCTATACTAAGGAAAAAACATTCATGAAAGGAAGATGTGTGCCGTCAGCTGGAGCAACTCTGGGAACTCAGTTGTGCTGAAGTCAATAGCAAAAGCGGGATTGGCCAGAGATTATTTCTTATCATTTTCTTACATTTTATCAATGGTCCTACATCCAGAGGCAGGTGTCATATTTTAAGCATTATTCTTGCCACAAAGCAAGGATGCTTCGTAAGCATGCCATCTTCTATCCAATGAACTGGAGGGTAAGAGTCCTGACATCCAGAAACTCTCTCAAATTACTGATGATTTATTTTAATTTATTTTTAAAAAGCGGGGGCATCACTGCGTTTCTTTTCCACAGAAATCAGAGTTGGCTATGAGACTGACATTTTCTCCTTCTCTGTGATCCCAAATATTCATTTCTTCTGTGTTAAAGCAGCCTTTGCATTCTGAAAAAGGCATCAGGAATTTGTGAGTTGGTGGGGGTATGGCTGGATGTGGCAAACCAGTCTCAAGGGCAGCATGCTCATCTAGCCACCTAGAAGAAAGGAAATAACCTTAGCTGTTGGAAACCACCTTTCCCTCCAACAGACAGTTGGCTCTTCTATTTTCTTAAGTATGTTTATTTTGCTTCTGTGTAATATTTCATAAACATTGCAGTGCTCATAATTTTAAAGCTACTTTTCTTTAAGGTGACCTGAATTTGTGTCACTTAGTTTTCTGATCATTCAGCCAAGCTGCTTATTTGACTTCCCTGTGAGTGACTCATGTTTGGAAAAATGGTTTATACTTGTACAGTTCAAGACCTGGTAAATATTTAGCGCTTTGTAGAAGTGATTATGATCATTCTGTGAGAAACAAAAGATGCTCCTGCCAGTTGGCCAAGGACATGAATCAACAGCCTGCCCTTTCAGCCAAACCTAGGTGCGCAGTCACAGTAGACCAAAACTAAGAATCTGAGGAAATATCTTGAGGACAACTGAGTCAGATGAGTATACCCAGGTTAAATCTTGGCCCTGTCCAATTCTTTGGCATTGAGCCTATGGACATTCTTTCTCCAGATGTATTTTGAAGCCATGGAAGCCTGATGAGACACTAAACTCCTGTGAGTTAGCTGGCTTTCTGCCTGGAGATTAACTTCACAGATCCAACCCTCCCAGAAGCTAAGGGAAGACACCAGGAGCCACCTGGGTCTGCAGATGTCGTCACCGCCCCCTGCCTTGAGGGATTCAGTAACACAGACCAAATTGTGATTCTTATCCTTTTTGCTGTGGAAGCTCAGCCAAACCAACTCTTTGAGTCTCAATTTTACCATTTACTTTGCTTATAATAAGCATAGTACCTACCTACATTTTTTCATTCCTGTGAGAATTCTTTAGCTAATGTTTATACAGGTTTTGGAAATATAAAATGTTCTTTAAATACACTTTCTAAGGGTATATATTATATAAAAAGTATAATCATTATTACAACCATATGAGTTTCTAATTATGAGCTGTATTCTGGCGATTTCGATCTCTTAACTATTCTGTGGATTTCAGACACATAAATGATTTGCTGCCTTTTTTTCTGTTTATTTTAAAAATGGTGTATATATTTACACTGGTTTCTACATGAGCTTCTAGGATATCTGGGCCAAAATTAAGATAGGAATGTTCTATAATTTTTAGTGTGTTATATTAATTTAGTCTTTTCTTTCCAAAGCCAGCTCATTCTATTGGAACTGAGTTTTTAAAGAATTAACTATGTTGTTAGGCAAATTCCAGTGATCTTTCAACGACACATTCAGCTTCATCACATGAATAATCATGGGTCAGAAATTCAGTACAAAAAATTCCTTGCTCTTGAAACAGAATGTATGCAGGAGGGGTGCCCCTCGGGGAACTCACATTCCAGAAATTCAGAAATTTTGATGAAGTTAAAGTAATGCTTTCCTGTGTCATCATTTTTGTTTAAATCTTCTTTTTAATTGGTTAAATCGTCATGATTTTTTTCTCATACTGTTCTGCAAATACACATATCCATGTACAACAAGGTTTTCATTTTTCTTTAGTAACTGCACATGAAAACACTGTCTATGAGGAGTTGAGCAAATGTTATACCAGCGTACATTTCTGTGAACACAGAGATGCAGTCAAAATCTCAATTCTTGCATGAAACTAGATGTGGAATAATACTGTTTGTCTGGGTTACGTTCATGGTATAAATCCCATCGTGAGGGTTAGTGAGGCAAACAGGCGCACGGAGACTGCAGGTGATTTTCCTTTATGTGCCTTGCTGTCCTATTCATAATTTCATGCTGCATTTTTCTCACTGTACGGTCTTGTTGCTGGTTAAGTATCTTAAGGCAGATTACTGTCACACATATGAACACTCACCACAAAATCTTTGGACCAGTCCTGTTACATCTACCAAAATTGTGGTTTGCATGGATTTTTATGCTCCAGTTTTACCAAATTGGATGATATCTAGGAATATTCTTGGGCCCTGGCTTTCACTAATCTGTACTTTTTACAATTGCCCATGGTTAGCTTTTGGCTTTTACTAACTAGTTCTTTCCCAAGGAATTCCTGGACATGGTTTGGAAGCCAAAATATATCCAGCAGACAGTTTGGTTACACTCACCCTGCTTTAGCGGCTGAGACTTTCCCAGCATAGATGCAATTGTTCTGTATCAGTTGGCCTCAGTGCTCAGGAATGTTCCTGACTACATTTAATTTAACAATACAGATGTAGCCTAGATGTCCAACCCAGACAACACTCTGATTGCCTACTTCCCAGCAATATGTAATTTGTTAAGTGCGATGCTTCAGTTAATTACATAGAGTAGACATCTGTGCGTGCACAGAAGCACCCTGCACTGGGAGATAAGAGCCTGTCTCCTGCTAAAAAGATGTGCAGTAGCTGTTGTGCTTAACTGCAGAGGTCAGACAGTTGTGAAGGAACGAAAGATCTGGAATTCTGGCCCTTGCAGCCCACCTTGTTGTTTGCTTGCCTGATTTTTGACCCTATGCTTTTACATTCCTGGCTGGAAAGGGCTCTTACTCCAAATATGTTATCTTTACAGTTGCGATACTTACTGATGGCATTGGAGATCTTCTACTCCAAAACATAGGTTGCCTAAAATGAAGGTGTTTGGTAAAGCTGTAAGAATTATGCAAAAGGCAGATGATACCATCATTTTCCCTTCATTCCTTCCTACACTTACAAAAGGGCTATCATTTCTGCATTAGTTATCTGTCCTCTGAGGGAGCTTAACAACCAAAGTGCTGAGTGGACAAAAGATCTTCTAGTGTTTCTCACTGGCTTTAGTTTCTGGTTCAGTGTTCTTAGCCATGGGAGCACCAATGATTTTCCTGTAGTTAGAGTAAGAGGGAGGGTGGAGATAACAGATTCAATTGATCTCCTTAGGTCATTAATTTTTAGTCACTGGGATTCCTAAGTAAAGCCTAGCCTATTCTGCTTGGTCTGCTGGCCCTTAAACTGTCATCATTGCTGGCATGAAATCCTGGCTTCACTGAAGCCAATGGAGTCATTCCAGCTCTGAATCAGTTTTACAAACATAGGCATCTCATGATATTTGAAATACCCTAGGGTATTCCGTCTGGCTTCCGTAATACGTTCAAGAAAGGTGCAGGTTTCCTTTGCTTCCTCTGTCATATCTGCTAGGTGGTTTGGATACAGTAGTACAACTCAAATGGCTCTAAATGCTTCTGTTTACATTACTGAATAGAGAGCCTCCTTTCATATAGCAAAGCCAGGATTTTCTCTCTTATGCTTAGTTTTTTATAATCACAGTGTTTGCCTACAGGTCCTTTGTGTGGTTGAAGTTTTGATTGTGTGCTTAATAAATGATTAATCATCCTCTTTTTCCTCTCTGCTTGCTTTGGACTCTTTTCCTGTGCACATACAGCTTTTGTAAATCAGTTGCCCAGGGACTGCTCCCAATTGTGTTTAGTTGATCCATGGCAAGGCAATAGATGTAGATCATCAGCCTCCTCTGGCTTTCCTTCTGTAAATCTGATCCATTTACTTTTCTCCTTCTCTGGATTTTATCATTCCATTAATTTCTGCAGTCACTTAGATTTTGGAACAGCATGCAGACATCTGGCAGAAACCCAGGACAGCATGCTTTCCTGTCATACTTGTGCTTGCAATGAGTTGCAGTTTTTTGGCCGTATAATAAACCACACTTTATCTGACCTTTCCATGTTAAAATGTAGGAACTAAATGTCTTTAATGAAATTTCTGGGGCTATTATGGGTTCAGTTCAAGACCCGTATTACTTGGAAATTCTTGTAAGATAAGCATAGTTCATGTTAACCTGTGCTCAATCTAGAATAGCTAAGGTTCTCAGCTGTGATAAAATGACATCATTAAACTCTGTTACTTTCCTATTCCTTTATGAGAGGCAGGGTAAAAATCCTTTATATAATAAGGAATTGACAAGCTGTTTTCTGCATGGAAAGTGTTACCTGTTAAAGTGAAAACCACAACTATTACACTTCCTTCTTACATTCTTCCGTAAAACTTCCTTGAGCAAGGATAGCTGCAGAAAGCCTGGGAGTTAGGCAGCTTGTGCATATACAGCAATCTTTGATAATCATCATGTTTGATAAACTTTGTTATGCTCTTTCGTTTGTCACTTATGCTGTATCCCATCTATGGCGTTTCAGAAATTACTGCATTGATTTGAGGCTTTTTATTTGTTGCATGCTTGGCCAGATGCACCGTGATGCAGTTACCAAATTTTTCAGATTTTTCTATTCCAGTCGTGGTGTCTTTTGAACTCTATTTTCACACTTATTTAAATATATTAAATGCAAGATTATCTGTCATGTTTCTCTGATGTGTCAGATGCCTTCAAAAACAGCAATTTTTTTAGGAATAGATGATCGTTGGGAATGCGCCATAGTAAATATGAAGTTGTATAATGTGGGTTTTTTTATAGCCAGTAAGAGAACTTCTTGGATAGGCCTGTGATGCAGTTCTCACTTCACAACAAACATAATGTACTGTCTTCAACATGGACATGAACTAGAGTACTGTAAATGCCAGATGATGTCACTTTATACAAGAGTGTAGTATTCAGCAAAGTAAGTCAGAAAAATATCAGTTCTTTTTTTATAAGTATGGAGACTCCCCAGTGAATAGGGATGAGTGACAGAGTATCAGTGTGCATTATGGTTGAGTCCAGTGTGGACAACAGTTGTGAATAAGCATCCTTGTATAACAGAGTGAATAAGCCATAATGGAAGAGCTGGAATCTCACTTTTCAAGCTCTAGGCTGTCTGAAAAAGAGACTGTTAGCTGGCTGATATGGTGGAAACATCAAGCTGTAAAAGATTTAAACTCTCTTCCCTAGCTATAAAAGTATATTGATCTAAACTCTATTATTGCAAGTTAGAACTAGCCTGCCTAGGTATATAGGTGGAGCCTTTCTTATCTCATTCACCAGTATGTTACTTTTCTCACACTTTATGCTTCCATGTTGATCTGGTTTGCCAAACGTAGGAACTGACAAGCGCTTGCAGTGCTTCCTGGCTACAAGAGTGGTCTCCTATTTTGTTTTCTATTGTACATGTCATTGGCACCATGGGCTGAAGAATGTATACTGGGGTGTGTGTGTGAAGTACTTTGCCACAGTATTACAAGCTTTTCCACTCTTCCACACATCAAGATGCTTTGCCTCTTTCATTGGCATGCAAGTGCTGAAATACTGCTGTTGCTATGACATGCATTTGTTTCTCAAACATCTCAGAGATTTTGTACCATACAAATGAACATGTCTCTCAAGCCATGCTGGGGTCTTTTCTTCAGTCAAGGAGAACTTTACCCTGGAATGACACAGGCTACAATTTTAGGGACAAGCAGCATCTTTTGGGATGAAGATGTCTAATACTTATTGAAATTACTGCAAAAATTTTCTGCCCCAGGACAGCTGTGTATAAGTCTTGACAATTCCCTTGCATTTGTGAGTGTAGTGTTAAAAGGCTTAGAAGTAAGTATTTCTATATAATAACAAAATTTCACTGCTTTATGCAGCCCTATATGCGAACAGAAGGTATTCAGTCATCTTCTTAGGCAAGACTACTAAAGAAGTTGCCATCATGAATGAACCTGGCAGTTTAGAGGTAACGTGTTGTGTAATGTGGTGCCAGAGGCAACAATACTCACAGAACATTAGGAATTTACTGCACATTAGTATAAATATAAAATATGTGACTCAGTCCTAGTGTGCTAACGTGGAAACCCTTCCACAGTCCTGAAATGGACTCCTTGTTGTCCTAGAGGTGGTGCCAAAGGAAAAAAAAAAATCGAAGGTTAACAACCTGTAGCAGGAAACAGGACTGATGCAAAATAAATTTTCAGAGACAATAGAGGTGTTTTCATGATATGTGAAAACAGTTGCTGGGATGCTGTGGTTACAGAGGCAAAGTGCTTTTTGTCAAGCTGTTTAATAGTTAGGAAGATAAAATTACAACATATGCTATCAATTAAGAAAATGTAAATTTGCTAAAGTAATTTTACATTCGGAAATTACAGAAGAACAATTTCCTGGAGCATAGTCATAAATATTCCTTTCAGAAGCAGAACGAATTCATATGCACAAAAAATATACTTTAGTTATGCCTGTGTTAAATAGGTTGCTTTTGCCCATGGAAAGAGGTGATAGTCTGTGAGGTCAATGCATACCAGGAGTGTCTGAGCTCTGCATCTTACCCATTTGGATGGTCATCTTATAATTAATTTCTAAGTCTCTAAGGGAAAGAAAAAACTCTTTTCTGTCCACTCATATAGTTGCAAACACGTTATTTAATATTTTCAGACTGCTTATTGATACAAATCATTATGTTAGTGCTAACTTCAAGTAACTGATACAGTAAATTTGTTTGTTAAGGGGTTTTCAGGTATAGCCTGTTTCAACGTGAATACCACTTTTATTTTGAGATTAATCCTTTGTAACTTGGTTAAATAAGAAGAGAGAGATTGTGCTAAGCTAGTATTTGAAATAAATAAGGAGTATCCAGATGTATGAGACAGACCTCCAAACCAAGTAGGGACAGTCTGTTTGTGGCAAGCAGCAGAACTTATGTTCTGTGGGAAACAGCCAGTATAGAAAAAATGCAGCAGAAGGCAGAAGGTAGTGCTGGGGGAATGTTTCATTGGCAGAAGAGGTAATGGATTTGAAGGAAAACAGGCCAGTATGCATGATGGACACACTGAGAAAGCCTACACTGTACAAGTATTCAAATGAAATAGGAAAGAATTTCAGGTAGGTGATGATTAGCTGAGTATATTTTGTATATCATACGATATTGTGCAAGATCCAAGTTTCACTATAGGTGTGTATTGGAAGAGTTGCAAGGCCATCAGCTTGCTTTTTTTAAAAAACAATTTCAATTTATGTATTTGTGACATAGGTTGAGCACCTCCTTATGTTTTGGCAAAAGCATAGCAAGAATTTTTTGCAATTAAAAGAATCGTACATTGATCACAGCTAAAATTTCACCAGCAAGGAGGTTTGCAGCTCTCTTTTTACTTATAGCAGAGACCCTACATGCAGTTATACCCTGCTTAGGAGAAAGTAGTATTTATAAAGTATAACTGCTTGTATTGATAATGAAATAATCTCTTCTTCAATAATTGACATTCAGATTTGTTAAACACTATGTTAAAAAATGAAGTTACTCATCAAGTCACATCTTCAGCTGTTCATCAGTTTAAGCCAGAATCTTTTAAAATAAACTTTTTTATTTTATGTTCATGGTTAATAGAATTTCCATATTATAAATTCCTATTTGTCGTCAAGCATATACTAGTTTACATCTGACAACTCCCTGAAAAATGGGCCCAATAAATTAGAGTAGAGAAAGCTCAGGAGATTGGGTTTTGAGGTGACGTTTCTTTTTTTTCTGCTTTAATTGACAACTGGTTGAGAAAAGCAGCCATCCAATTGCCGTCGTGTATAAATCTGCATTTCAGTGATAAGTCATATTAGGTTGTGTTCTTGAAAAGCTGATACAGTCTAAATTGTAAAGGGATTTCAAGTCTCTGACCCTTAAATATATGCACAGCAAATAAAAAGCAAAAAACCTAAAAAGTACCCCAATACTGCATAGCTGACAAAAATAGGATGCTCTTTTGTTTGTGAGGATACTTATATTTCATCTACAGTTTTAAGTATGTCACTGTGAATAACGTAAATAACAGAGGCCATACTTATACTATGTGGAGCCTCCAAGCGTAGTAGAAACAAGCTGACACAATGGTCTGCTGAAAGGCAGTATCATAGAGAGACACCAAATGGGAACCCCCTCTAGGTCTTTGAGAAGGCCTGGTCCTGTGGGCTAGGACAGCTGATATTTTACCAGAGCCTCTTAGTAGAGGTAACGAATTTAGGTACAATACCAACAGATTTGTATTGCTTCCAGTTCCATTTCTAGGTTGTTCAAGACTAACTGGGGACTTTTGTACACATCCTGTTATACTGTTTTACACTTCCCAGGAATTATTTAATTTCTCATCTTTGGGACTGCATTTTTATGATATTTTTTGAATGCTAAGTTATGATTAGGAACCCTTGGTTCTGATCATAAATTTAAGATGAGTTTTCTAAGCAGCACAAGAGTTTAAGTAATACAATTTTTATCTGCCAGTACTTAGACTCTAGTACTTAACTCTAGTAACATTGCTGCAAGTGAATGACTGAGTGAAATCTTTGGTTCTGTCCTTAAGAGATCCTCAACTCTTCCTGATACATAAGGAGGGCCCGCAGGTGTACAGGTTGATGTAGAAGCTCAGAGCATTTAGTTCTGCGTCTCCTGAGAGACATGCAGAACTTTGCAGCATACTGCCATTGGTACAGTACTGAAAATGCCACCAGTTGTTCTTCTAACTTGCTCAGCAAATACTAAATAGTTCTCAGGAGCCTTTTCTGGCACTGATAGTCTTAGACTGTTTCTGTTACAGGTTCTGTTAAAAACAAAGGCAGTGAAATAGACCTACTTTTTCTGTAACATTTCTTTGTGAAATTCATGTAATTACTCGTGTGCATTAATATTGAAGTGCTTTGGTGCCTTTCTCCCTACAGTTCTATTACCCTATCAGTTACAAGGACCACTGCAATAGCAGAACTTTGCTTGGAAAAGCAGGATTAAAATATATACTTGTATAATAGGTTTTACTCTTGAACTCTCCGTGACTTCTTAGAAGCACCTCTTACATGCAGAATGGCCAGTGTTCTTTTTAACTTTAGCTCACTGTTAAGCTCAGGGGGAAAAAAAAATCAATGTATGGAAAACAGAAAAGGAGGCGCAGATAAATAGAACCAGAGAAGGCAGATAAGCATTTTAAAATCAAAATTTGAGCAATATAATATGAAATATGAAACTACATGAAACCTTGACAATTCTTTACCCCAAATCTAACAGATCTCTTGTAGTTTTGTGTGTGAGAAATGTAAATGCTGTAGCTTAGATTTATATATTAAGCCTTCGATTTATCCTGGAAGACACAATTAGTTTTGAACAGCTACATGGAAAATAATGTAATGAGTTGTGATTGTGAATGCAGACAGAATCAGAATGCCAGGGCTAGAGATATTGTAATTCCTTTTCACATATGCCTTGGCTCAGAAACAGGGGAATGTTTTTTGTCAAACACACATTACCTCTAATTGCTTGATTACTAGATCCTTACAAGTAGTCAATCCAATTACGCATAAAATAAGGAATGGTATCAAGTATGGTACCTTGAATCATCATTCTTTGTGTTTGTTGTCTGCTAGTTGTTCTTTGTGAAGCCCTTGTATTGTTGTGAGAGGTAAAGAAAACAAGCTGTATATTACAAAGAAAAGCAATAAAAGCACGTTTGTCCTGAGTTCTGACAGTTTCGTTTCTTGGTTTGAGAACAAAATCTGTATCAATTCAAAAGTGACCATTTGTTTGTCAGTATTCGTGCACTGTATTTATAATACTCCGAGGTGAGACTAATGCTTACACACATCTGGATTGGAAAAGTTGTCTAATGACCTATTAAAATATCCACCTTCGTTGTTCCTTAACCATCCATTCAATGCATCAGAATTATTTAATTTAATAAATATATAAAGCAATTCAATAAATATCTTTGGTAACTTCCTTGAACTGTTCAGAGGGCTATTTTAGGAGGACTTCCTCACACTCAGATATACTCTGCAAATGTAAATTCAAGTACATTATATCAACTTTATGACGTTCCTTTTATTGATTGGGCATATCACTTCCACTGTACATCCCATTAGGATAAAAGTAACTTTTACATCCTAATCTGAAATTTCATTTATGCTTTGTATAAATATTTTACAGTTAAATTCTAGTGTTTCTGTTTTTTTAAATATTGAAATAAGTAAGCTAAAGTTAGAATGTAACTATTTTTTCCCCAAATAGTAGCAGTGATAGTAATATATGCTTTCATTTTTTTACACCAAATTTTCCTGAGCTAACCTCATCTTCTAAATGCAGTTGTCAAATATACTGGCATATATCCAGAATAAATAGAAACCACTGGACCAAATTAACAAACACCCTGTAGACTGTTAGACGTTCTAGGTGTGTCTGTTTCAGAGTTCATTATAATTTCTATTTAAAATGCTTCAGTTATTCCCAAAATTAGATTAGAGAGGGTAGCATATTATTTGTGTATGTTAACCAATTAATTAGTGTTTTTTAGGGTGACCCAGCATTTCCCCATTATGAAGCAGAAAGTAAAAATGTGATTAAAAGGTCATTCCGGTTTTAGGCATATAGTCCTTTCTCTGAAAATAAATGTTGGAATTTGACACGGTCTAAGCTTTCAAATCTCAAAATCTAATTTAGGCATTAAAATGAATTAAGGCTTTCAAAAATTTAGTACTAGGTAGCTAGACACCTAGAAGATGTAAAGTATTACTCAGGTGCTAAGTATTGATATCTGGAATGCTGAAGTATTAAAAAACATTAACTACGCTTCTTAAAAAGTAATATAACGTATTAAACAACCCCTTTTTACTATCTTTTTATATCACTGGTGGTAACACTGAGATTTTTATTTTAGATGAAAAAAGGATGAAAATAAAATTCTCAACTTATCAAAGCGATCAGCAAGTCCTGGCCTTGATATATGCTATGCAGTATTTAATTTAAATTAGTCTCTGACATGACACTTAATGAGATAATTTTGGAACACAGTAGTAATAGGGAATAATATCTCGAACTAGGGACATGATTCAGACTAATAACCTGAAGACGTGAAGTGGCACCGGTGCTGTTCATTTTAAACTGCAGCCTGAGAGTCCTTTCCTTCTGGGTGGAGTTCAGAGAGAGAACTAATTTTGCAAAATAATTAGGGTCAGAAGAAAGTTACTTTTGGAAATGTCTCTTGACTGGGTAACTTGAAATCTGAAGAACAGTGGGCAGCAAGAGATTCAGTTGCTACTTAACAATTCATTTTCTTCATCCATTTATTATGGTAGCTTTCAATTATTTACAGTTTATTCCATGTGCTACTGTAAGCTCCAAGCATGAGAAGCAAGTGAGTGAAATTAACTGGCATTCGTCTTCATGAGCTTCTGATCTGTCATAAGCTTTCCAGCACAGCATGTGCCTTCAGTTTGCACTTCTGCAAAAGCGACTTTACAGTCTGAAGTTTTGTGGGAGCTTTTATGTATGGAGTGATCAGACGGGCCTGTGTTACTGCATTAGCTTGGTTATAGCCTGATAGAACGACTGTGTCTTTCATGCCTTTCAAGAAGGATGTGAACTCTGAGTCAGCTTTTAGGCCTTTTATAATTGTTCAGACGTCAAGCAAAGACTTCAGTGAGAAGGGGAACTTTAGTTAGCCCTAAAGGGCATTCATAATGGGGCCCAGGTACAAACCCAAATAAATATTTAAGATTATTTGCACCACTTAACCATTTAAATATAATGAGAGCGCAGTGTAGCCCCTGTAGTCTGCTTCTGGCTATGCATAACTCCTAAGTGGTTGCTAAAATGAAGGTGCTCTTGGGGAGTAAGTTGTGTTGGGTTCTTCGATCAGTGTTTGAGATGGATCTGTACTGTGTAGCATGGTGACATCAGTGGGAGCCTGAATCCACAATACTGTGCAAGCCTGAAGTTTTTAATCTTCAGACTTGTGTGGTTTAAAATTACTTCTGTCTGAAATGTACCAGTGAAATAATTTTTCCACAAATGTCTCCTGATCCAATGAGCTTTTAATTATTTCTTCATGAATTTGCATGAGAAAATTAAATTCTAGATTTTGTTGCTATCAGAAATGGGAAAATACATTTTTAACCTAGAGAATCAGAATCTCATTTAACTATATTTAAAATTTAATCTTGCATGCTTGCTCTAATTCTGTTGCTTAGTTTTCATTATAAAAGCAGAAAGTAAGCCAGAAGAGTGTATTTATGGCCTACAGTAGCTGAAACAGCAGTTCGTCGGAAAGATCGTGCCACGACAACTACAGATTTAGGCCTTTTTTTGGTGCCTGCCACCCCTCCTGCCAGTTGCCAGGCAACACTGGCAGTCCCAGTATGCAGTACATTGCAGATAGACCCACACCCGGCTTTCTCTGCATATACCTTTTTTCATCATGGCTTTAACTATTCCTGATTCTAACTCAAAGGTTGTCTTTTTTTTTTTTACAGTGGAGCTGCATTTATTACCTATTGAAGACCACTCTAGTAATAACAATTAACCTTTCATGGTTTTGAATACCTTCATTACCAGCGTGACTTACACATACAGAAATTGCTCTGTGAAATACAGTCATCTTTTGGATGGAACAAACAACTATTTAGTCACAGCAGCAGAACTCACAGCTTTTTGGGATATATAATGAGAAAGAATGCAGCTATTTGAACAACTGGGCCTCTATTGCAACAAGTGGACTTAAGTAGACAGGATTTAATTATACAGCTGTAATTTAGTCAGAACGAGGTTAATGCTTCTGCTCTTTGAAGATATTTCCTTTCCTTTTTGGTCACTTTGAAAATCAGGGTTAAGTTCTTTGACAGCTAGTAAAACAAAAAGAGCACAACCGCTTAGCACTGCACTTGCAACTTTTCTTAGTCTATTTAAAACTAATAGATCATCATCTACTCAGTCCTTGCTAGAAACATGCAAGTTTTCCTGTGGAGGTCACTAATTAAAATAAAAAACCTGTGTAACTGGATGGATTCTCAAGTCAAAAGGGTTTAGTAGTAGGCTGTGGTATCTGAAACAGCTTCTCTTCATGAAAAATTGTTGCATAGGCTTGTTTGGTTGCTTTTTCACTAATACTTACCACCTCATTTGGACTGAAGTCTCTTGCTCCTATACCAGCCAGTGCTGTCACCAGAATCGCTGTTGGCAGATGGTAAAATGGCAGGCAGCTTCAGATGCTAGTGGTTAGGAAAGAACCAGCAACACATTACCCATGTGTGTGTATCCATAGACACTTTAACAGCCTTGTTTTAAGAGCTGCCAATTATTCGTTTAAAATATCACTGCCCCCATTAATACAAATCTTTGGTTGTGAGAGCTGTTACCTGAAACATGAATATAATAGAAACCTCTTAATAATAAAAGTGGAATAATTCTGCTGTAGAAACCTCCTAATAATAGAAGTGGAATAGTTTTGCTGGGACAGCTTGAATTCAAACTATAGTTGCAGAATCATAATGGAAGGCAAAATAATATGATAAAAGGACGTCTCTTGCTCAGCCTCAACTTGGAGCTGATTACTAGGGTTGGGACATTGCTAAAAATAGGAGATAGCAGATCCAAATGTCCTGCAAGCTTTGCTGGCTGGAATTTGGTGAAGGAGGGTGTCAGTGGTGCTATTGTCATCCTCACAGGGCGTAAGGGCCCAGTCTTGTTACAGGTGTGGCAATCAAACCTGGTCACTCTTACGAAACTTGGCTTTACAATGCTGTTCCCCATGCCTATATTTGTTATGATGCTATTTAGTATCCTGTTGTTCACTTCAACAAAGAGCAGGAGAGGAAGGCTGTACATTCAGCATAAAGCTTTTATCAAAATGCAGACCTTATAAATCACTGCTCACACTTTAGAAAGGAAAACAACCGACTGACTGACAAATGCTTATTAAAATATTTTGCTGCTTCTGTAAGTGTGCAAAGAGCTTTTGAAAGCAATCTCCTTCAGAGTAATTAGGAGGAGGAGGAGGTACCATTTATACCATTCTTATTTCTGACACAGTGTGTAGATAGACCTGTTTGGAAAAATCAAGCCTTCTGAATGCCATTTACTTAAGCCTATGATGTTTTAGTGATCTCTTCTTGACACAGGCATCCAAGTTTAGGAGCCAGAGAGCATATAATTTCATACTTGGGCTCCAGCAAGTATGATAGTACATAGATCTGCTTAATGGCAGCTTTCTAATAATGCAACAATAGACATTATGACTTCAGTTGGCAGCCGCCCACGCACAGAGCCACCTACACATCGCCAGAATCCAAAGCTGAGATTTTAGATTTATATTCTGAGACCTATAAAGTTATTAAGAAAAACCTCTTCCTGTCAGTGAGAAGATGCTTTTGGAGCACATTTTTTCCAAACAACAAATGATCGTCGTTGGAATCTTGGTACCATGTTAACATTTCAGCCTGGTGATAATTTTGTCTACTTGTGAGAGGAAGTAAGGTAGCTATAGCTACCAAAACTCAACTTTCTTCTCAATACCTTTAACTCTTTTGATCCTGTTAATTATTTTAACCTCACCATGAATACCTTTGTGTGCCTGATAAGTTAGGAGTTGAAATACTTAAGTACTGGAGTGTTGTACAAGAAGTGTTTCACATTGAAAGCTTTTAAACATAACACTACTAACTAAAGTAAAATCATATAAATATTAAATTTTAGTGTTTAAATATCTACTCTCTGCGACTTAGCAAAAATTTCTGTTTTTCTTTACTTGAAGCTAAGACACTGAATACAACAACTTCATTTAATGTCTGAAAAGTACTGTGTCAGGTGGTTGAGAAGCGACTTGGTATTCTTGCTTTACTTTCGCTGTTCTAAATGTGCAGCTCAGAAACGGTTTTGAGGACAGTGTTAGGAATTTCTCCATAGGTACTTTGCTGTATTGTTCAGAAACCTCACAACATTAATGAATTTTTTTTGTCATCCATTTCATGTTTTTTACAGCAAGGAAGTGAAAGGGTTTCAAACAACTGTCACATCCTCTATACAAATCCTAAAGACCACCAGAGATTCAGTGGGGGAAGAAGACTGTGTAGGACTATGTAACATAAAATCTCTGCCTACTCCTTTATACGTCTGTAATACGGTTTTCTGACATTGAACACTGTACTGCTCCTGGGTTGCACTACAACCCAGTTGGCTTGACTTGCTCTTGTCCCATTATGTTTTGAGGCAGACAAATTATCAGAATTTGCTAAAACTTAGAGCCTCCATTACAGTATACCCGTCATGGGTAGGACTTGCATTCTTAGGCCAGCTCTTGAAACTTGCTTATGTGCCTAATATATAAGCACAGGAAAAATTAGTAATGATGTAATGAAAAATTAGTCCTGGATGGCTGACAGTAAGAACATCTTTCCAGTCAATCTCTAGTTGCAAGTAATGTAATTCGGAAAAGCAGACTGAGGTTAATACTTGGCCTCTGTCCAACGTGAAGGAGTTTCACCTGACCAGGTTCAAACTGGGGTGCTAACTGTGTGACACTGGCAGAAGTGGGATAACGTGTCATTATCTATGCCATTTATTTCAAGGCGGTGTAAGTAGTGAATGTAATATGACAGGAAAAATCAAAATCAAATCACAGTGTATCAATTCATATTAATTCTCACTCACTCCGGTAGGTCAAAACAGTTCCTTAGATGCAGACTTGGAGGGCCAGAATATGCTTCTTAGAGCACGCATCCACCTCTGAGATGAGACTTTTCCTTCGTAAGTGCAGATCTAGCTATATTGTCATTCCTCCTTCACCAGCTCAAAAATAACCTAGCAGCTGCACAGGAGTTGGAACCTTCTAATTATCTCTAAGAAGCTTGAAGGAAGACATGGCAGATTTTGAGAAGAAAAAGTAAGTCAATCGGAGCAATAGATTTTCTGAGTTTTGGACATTTAAAATTAATTTTAGTTCTAATAATGTCAGTGGGCATGTTGCCATCCTCTTCAGTTGAAATGGCATATGGCCCTCCACGAGGTGCCAGTGGGAAGCTATTATAAGCAGTCTGATAACTAGAATCATTGTAGATTCTTCACTACTAATGGCTGATTCTCAGTTGGACAGTGAAAGATAAAGTGAGGAATAAATGGTGAGAAAAAAATAAAGATAATTAAAAGAAGTGTCTAAAAGCTGACTACAGCACCTTTACAGATGTTAGGGATTACTCTGTGCTAAGTTAGCTCTTAAGAGAGGTTTAAAGTTCAGGTATTTCAGCTACATTTAAAAAAAAATTCATTACTTCATAGCTTTTGGAAAAAATTATGCCTAACTTGACTGTGTGTGGTTGACCCTCCATAATATCCCTGGGCCTCTCAACAAACACTGGTCTCTTGAATGGCCTGCCTTTATGTTTACAACTGTTTGCGTGCTTAAAACTAATGTTTTCAAAACAGGGAACATGCAAAATGAAGACTCTGGACTGATGTATCAAAGTGGACTTGATTTTTCCAGAATTAATAAAATGGAACAGCTGGCAGGACAGAACAGCATTCTGTAAGCAGAAAGCTGTGGCAAACATGTTGAGGTTGCACTGAGTGAAAAATAATCTCATTAGAGCACTGTAAAATTCTTCTGGAGCTCCATTTTTGTATAGGACTTAATATCTGTGTTTCTGACTCTGTTGATGGCTGCTTTTTTGAAAGAGAAGGATTCTTTTTTATATTTAGAGCAAAATAGATAAGCTCATTTGTCTCTATCAACATTCATTCTAACATTGATATTTTAATGTATTAAGACACACTTTCTCATCCTACTCTGCAATTTGCTATACTTGCCTACATCATCATTAGATTAATACTGCATTAATAAAGATGACAGGAGATTTGCAATAAATGCCATCCAGTTATATTTACCAGTGTTTCAGTTTGTGAGTGAATCATATTTTTTTCTGCAAATTCAGAAAAAGAGATTTGGGGAAGGTAAGGAGAACTGGACTCCTTTAAGTTTTTCCCTAAATGTTCCCGCTGAGTTTATTCCAAAGTGTTCTATCTGGGTAACTGCTTCCATACTAGAACAAATGAGGTATGCCCCTCCCAAAATTAACTTCTCTGTTTGTATTTAGAACACAGCTACACATGATTTATCTCTGTATCAGTAGACTGGTGTCTACATTCTCTCTGTCTGTGTGTTAAGTAGTTGATTTCACATGACTTAAGGAAGAGGCTGTACTGAGTAGACAGACAGAAGAGTCAAATTATAAAATACTTACAAAACTTCGACTGAGATTTGTGAAATGAAGGGATCCGTATTATCTGCTTCAAACTCCACCTATATTCCCCATTTCTTCCTGCTTGAAATTCTGGTTAGCTGACCATAGGGCTGGAGCGGTACTGGAAAAATGTCTGACCTTCTTATAACGTGTGTCTGAGTACAAATTCCCTTTTGCTGGAGGGGGAGTGTTTGGGTGCGTTTGCTGATTATTTTAAAATGGTGATAAAACTGTAAGGAGACAAAAATCTCATGGTATTGCAAAGGTTAGTGACGAGTGTACTCTTAGGTGGAATTTCAGCAGCTTTGGTGTGGAAGACACTGCAAATTCAAAGTAATTTTGTAGTTCTAATTAAGATATGTGGGGTTTTAGTTCAATACCTTAATTATCTATAAAATAATTGTGTTAGGAAGCTATTGTATTCATAGAGAATAATTTGAGATCACAAATTTAACAACAGTAGAAGATTATTTGGAAGAATAAGCTACTTTGATTCACTGATCTTATTTCCTACAAAAATTCCTTTCTGCTAACCCCTGACCACAACAGTGCTTCAATGATCAAGGAGCTGATTTGGCTTATTCTGTCATCAAGGAGTGTTTTGAAAGACAGTTTAACCAACAGGTTTTCCACGGTAATATCAGACATATCTGTGGCTTTTTGTGGATTTGGTCAATTCAGCGGTTGTGCTGTTACTGATCTCAATAGGTATTTTGTCACAGGTCTGATTGTTTTGTGGACCCAGTGTCTTTATAAACATTTTCAGAATCTTACTCTTGTTTCCAGTGTCAGGAAATTGGCTTCATGCAATAACACTTTTACTCTTCATCCATAAGTTGTTTTGGCTGAGGTTGTGTCATTATATATAATTCTGACGTATGCTTTAGACCATTCTATGTCATCACTTATCTGACACATAAAATAACAATGTGGTCAATTTGTGCATAGGATATTTTATGGACAGAAAACATCATTCAGCTTAATAAAATCAAGTGTGCTTTCTCCTCTGACACTTTGCCCTCTTAGGCAACTTCTTTCATCCACCCCCCCACCCCTGATTAAGAAATATCTTTCGTCAGTGTAGACTCTTCGAATTAACTCCACATTTTACCATACAACATTAGCACCATGGTGCAGTAATGCAATAGTGCTCTAAAAGACAAATAGCTAATTTCTCCCGTTCAATGGGAAGGTTACACACAAATATGTTCTCATCTTAGTTCTGGGCCCTTTTTGGCTTTGCTTCAAGTACCTGGCATTAAGTGTAAGCTACCGAAGCACCGTACTGCAAGTGAAGATGTCTAATGGACAACAGTGAGATCTTGTATTGTGGATGAAGATCTTGTTGACTGAGCATGATTGTGAAACAAAAGACTGAAAGGCAGTGTCCTATGGGAATGCTGAGGTTGCTCAGACCAAATGAAAGCTATCTGGGTGTGACTGATGTTTGGGAAGTTGAGTTGTTACACAGGAGCTCTACTCAAAGGCCATTCCTTTTTTTTGGTCTTGACTAAAACTCTTTTAGCTGTTCATGGAATAAACAGAGAGGTTGTAGTGTGTATGTGAGTGTAAGTTTTTTGTTTTGTTTTAAATTGTAGTCCTTTGAGTGGATAATATTTGACATGATATATAAAGCATGAAAGGATTCTACCTAAAGGGATAAAGTTACAAGAACAATGTTCCCAGTACTGACACTGAGACGAAAGAAACAGCTGTTTTTCTTCCTGGAAAACAGCATGATATTTTACAGCACTGTAAAAGCAAAATGCAGCTTCTAAAATGGACAACTATTATGCAATAAATAGAACAGTTCTAAGAAATGATATATACTTAAATATTATGACTATTGTCTTAGATCTCACGGACAAGAGCTGCAACAGGATTTTTTAGCATTTTGTTGTTGGAAGGTTTGTGTATTGTTATTATGACATATAGACGTGTTTGGAAATAATCTATAAGTAGATGTCATATACGTACATAGCACAATGTAATGGCAATAATTTGTGGAGAGGGTCTCTGTTTAAAAGGTAGTCGTGGGCTGCTCTTGGCCAGTTCTGGACACCCGCCCAGCTGTGCTCTCACTGCCTCTCCTCAACAGGACAGGGGCAGAATATAAGATGGACAGCTCATGGGTTGAGATGAAAACAGGTTGATCACTTACCAACTATTGTCACAGTCAAAATCAAGTCAAATTAGTGAAAATTAATTTAATTTATTTCCAATTGAAAATAAAGTAGGGTGCTGAGAAACAAAGACAAAAGTAAAACCACCTTCCCTCCACCCTTTTTTCCAGGCTCCACTACACTCCTTCATTCTTGACTCCTCTGCCTCCTCCCCACAACCCTGAGTGGTGCAGGAGGATGGGAGGTGGGGGTTGTGGTCAGTTCATAACAGCTCTGCTCTGCTGCTCCTTCCTCCTTGCTCTTCTCCCCTGCTTCAGTGTGGGTCTTTCCCATGGGCTGCAGCCCTTCAGGATAAACCTGCTCCTGCATGAGCTCTCTACAGGCTGCAGTTCCTTCAGGAAATACCCACTTGCTCCAGTGGGGGGTCCTTCAAGGGCTGTAGTGTGGATACCTGCTCTGGTGTGGTCCTCTCCACAGGCTTCAGGGAAATACCTGCTCCACCATGGTCTCCTCCATAGGCTGCATGGGAATCTCTGCTCCTGCAGCAGATCCTGCCCTTCCTTCTTTTCTGATTTTGGTGTCTGCAGGGCTGTTTCACTTTGCCTGTGTCCTATTTTTGCTCTTTCTCAAATATACTTTCCCAGAAGAGCCACCACCGTGGCTGCAGGGCTCGGCCGTGCCCTGGGGTGGGTGGGTTGGAGCCGGCTGGAACCGGCTGTGTCCGGCACGGGGCAGCCCCGGCCGCTCCTCACAGAGCCCGCCCTGCAGCCCCCGCTGCTGCCAGCGCCTGGGCACCTGCACCCCTTACAAAGATCCAGGTTTAATAAACTCTGTAGGCTGGATTTTCAACCTTGACAATTTCATATGAGAAACAAGTGTCTTTTGGAAGTAGTCAAACAGCTTCTCAAGGTTATTTATTCCCCTAAAAGATATGCTCATATTCAAGGAAGAATTAACTCCAAGAAACAATTGGGTTTACCTGTGTGGTAAAGGAGAAGGGATGGGACAGTCACAGCACCATTACCCAGCTCCATCATCAATAAACTGATTTTGGGGAATGAAGATATTCTTTTTCTCTGAAAGATTTGGGTAGCATTTATTCACTTCAGAAGCTTGCTGGGGGGAAAAAAAGAGCAACAAACCTGAAACAAAAAAAATTAATTTTGACTACCTGTTTAGCTTTACTTTGGCTCATTAATGGCTACGCTAAAACTAGTGCAAATCTGGAAAAGCTGGCTGTTAGCTGACTGCCGGGAGCTGCAGAGGGAGAGAAGCACCATCAGACACCAGCAATCAGCCAGCTTCTGACCTGGTTCACTTTCTTTGTTGTTTGTTTTGTTTTGTTTTTTTCAGATAGTGGTCGTAATTTTTCAAAGTATTTCAAACACACTTTTTTTTTTAATGAATATAAAAAAAATTTGATCAGGTTGTCTGTAAATTTTAATTTTTTTACATGGCAGTTTTTGCTTGTATTATCCAGAAAGATCCTTCAAAATACAAATTGTGAGCAAGATGTGTTGCAGTTGATCTTTTTCTAAATATCATCAACTCCACTCTGGTTAAACTGTGGCAATTTTCCGACTGTTGATTCTTTTTTATTGGTGAAACTTTACCACATTTCTGGCCTTGAATCATTCAATACTTTCATAGAGTATTTTTGAAATTGAAAAGTTTAAAAATATGAATGACCTGGAATGTTCAGGCTTAATTCATCTCTTCAGAAATTCTTAGGCTTCATCTTCTATTACCAGAGTGCCTTGGGCTTCTGCTTTGTTTGCTAAGTCATATCCTCATGGCATTTTATGAAGATAAAAATACCCTTTGGTGCCATGACCTTCATGTTTTCTCTCTCTTCCCAGGGTCTGTTTTAATAGACTGTCACATAAACCTTTGTACAGTTAAATTTGTTTTAATGTTGGATGGTGGTTACTCTGTCCATTAACACAAATTGTTGTTTTTCCACTGGATGATTAAAGCTTTTGTATCAGCACATTCCTCCTTGTGTGGTTTTGGATATGAAAGCTACCAAACAAGTGAATCACCTTATCCTTTTTTTCTACATCTTTGGTAGTCTTGCATGATGCTCAGTTGCCTACTCACTTAATTCAGCCTGGATTACTCTATTATTTATTTCAATAAATTCAGTGTATTTCAAATTTTAAAATTACATTGGTGAAATCTGAATTCCTTAATGGAGTGATATTTTAAGACAAAGAAGGACCTAGCATTTTCCTCACTTGGACACTTAAGGAATACATTGTCTTCCTTTTTCATGTAAGATATTAAAGAAAAGTTAAAATTTGTTTAATAGTTTTTAAGTTTCTAGCTTGTTTGGTTAAGTATTTTAACAGGGAATATAATGAAGAGAAAGATGACAATGCTAAGCTTTAGTTCCTTTTGCAAGTGTCGGAGCCTTTAATACTTAAAAAAACATGATAGTTGATTTTTTTGGGGTTTTTTGGTGTGTGGTTTTTTTTCTTCTCCACTGTGACAATGTGGCTGAAAATCAGTAGCACCAGTGCTTCAGGTTATTGTCAGCTTGTTTATTTGTCTGTGGAAACTCTTACTGTCAACTTGAATTCTTGTATAGGTGAATTGTTTTCCTGCAAAGGTCTAAAAAATTCTCATGTTTCTAAACTGATGTTCAGTTTTACTAAAGTGCGTAACTGTATGATAAATTTCAAATGTGTGGTCAGTCTGTTACATTTACTGATTTCTTTGCTTAAACAAGACAAGCGTAGGCACCTCATTGAACGTGGACCTTCGATAGAAAAGTTCCTAACAAATAGGAGTAGCTGTATTTGTCACAAAATTGGATTCCATATGGAATTATAGCAATATGCAGTACTGCTCAGTAATAGTTAATCACTTGTCACTTAGAAGAATACCCTGTACTTAAGTACTTGGTATGCATGAGTTTCTCTTACTATTTTTTATTTCAGAACCACAATACTTTTTTTGCTATAAAGTTTTTCCTAAAAATCTAGTGATTTTTGATTGCTCTACATTGGCAAATCCATTGACCTGCAAAGAGTAACTGTGGTAGTCATTAGGTAAGGAACTGCTCTTTAATATGTAGAGCAAAGTGAAGTTTTTAGGATTAATGCTTGCTTTTAAAATTCTGAGTACATCTGCAGAAGTAAACTATAAATTATAAAATAAAGAGCTAATTCAAATGCCTCAGCATTGAGCAATTACAGGAAAAATCCTATTTAGACATACAAAATTTTAGCAATAAACTTCTTGTGAGATGGGGAATATTAATCTCAACCCAGTGAGGGGACTTGGCCAATTTATTACAATCAATAAGAATTTG
Organism: Phalacrocorax aristotelis; assembly: GCF_949628215.1. Taxonomy (NCBI): domain Eukaryota; kingdom Metazoa; phylum Chordata; class Aves; order Suliformes; family Phalacrocoracidae; genus Phalacrocorax; species Phalacrocorax aristotelis. The sequence continues at coordinate 25,445,191 of NC_134278.1, read as the reverse complement.
TTCATTCACCTTAATGTGAGCTGGAGCATGTCCTACTTCTCATATCCTGAGTGACAGTGAACCTTTTTAGCTTAGTGCCTGCTGACAGTACAGTCATGGGTTTTGGCAAGAAGAATTTTAATGTTCTATTAAAATACTTTATGGCAAATTAGAATAATCTGAAGTGGATAGTGGAAAACTAACACTTTAAAGAACGCTAATTTGCTGTGAAATATTACAATTTATATTTTGGCAGCTAGAAACACACACAAAAAAATTGCTAGGGTGCTTTGTTACGAGTAAAAATAAGTAGAGTAAAGGTGTATTACATAAAAGATCAAATATAGTTCAAGGGCTGTTTGTGTCATTTGGAGAGCAAAAAGATTTAGTGAGTTCAAAGTGGAACAGGCATGTTGCTACAGCAAAGAAATTCTAGCTCATTAAAATAGCTGTCATTAACAATAATAAAGTTGTTTTAAAATGTAGTTCTCATTTTGTTTACTACAGACCTTTTAAATAATGAACAAAGCAGATTCAGAAATGTTCACATCTATCTTGAGCCCCAAATTAGTAGGCAATTGTTTCCACAAAGCATAAAGTTTCTAGTATTTTAAAAACACCAGGTACCGTTTATTTTTATTTAAAAAACAGTAAAAATTGGATATTAAATTAAATTATATGACATGAACAGCATGAATAATTTATTGGCAGTCTTTATCTTCCGTTTTGGGTACACTGTTGCTTTTAAGAAGCATGTAAGAGAAAGCTGAAGGAGTCAACCACTACTGCTTTAAAGAAATTAAAAACCCTGTTTATTTAGAAACAGTCAATTTTTTATGTCTGATCCAAAAAGTAAACTATATTAATCTGCCATTTTATATTGCTTTTTCTTTAACCTCTTAGCTTCCAAATTTAAATGAGGATTTCTTTTCAATTTTATCTAAACAAGAGCCAATTAAAGGATTTATTTATCCGTAAGTGTGTTAATTAAGCAGTTATTGCCAGTGATTCTTTTATTTCATTACATTCTATATTTTCCCTCTGTCTTCTAAGCAGTTATCATATGGCTTTATCTGTTCAACTTTGTAAATTAAGCAGCGATCATAAAAAGGAAAATTTAATGCAATAGCCGATTGTTTGCTGTACTAAAAAAAAAACAACCCCAAAAAATCCCTTTTGAGCTTTTTTAAATTCCTTAGCTCAGTATTACACTGCAGCTGTAGATGTAATCATGCACTGTTTAAAAAAAATTTTCCATCCATTTTTTATGTTGTACTTCCATGGTTTATCCCTTTGTGTTTCTGAGCAGATAGTGAGATATTCTGTATTTACTTTCAATATATAGTTGCTTATCTTGCATGTTTTCAATGCCATAAAAGTTATTAAAGCATTTTAACAAGTGTGGCCCATGATAATATATTCCTGGACTTCTGGCCATTTTTGTTGCCCATACCTGTAGGTTCACTTCAGTTTGCTGTTGCTTGTTCTTTTCTGAATAGGGTACTGGAACTGAATACAATTTAAGTGCCTAGACACCACTTATTTATGAGGTGAAAACATAATATTGGTTTTTCCATTCTTCCATATCTTATCATCCTTTTTTGTTTTTAATGTGAAAGAAGCTGTAAGTCTGCCTGTATTTGGTCTTGAACTGTAATTTTCTACAGAGACCTGAATTCCTTCCTATGGAATAGCATATTCATTGAGGATAAGAGTTCTGTTAGACCAGTTTGAGGAAAGCAAATATCCCTAGGTAAATGCTACGAAGTGTACGTATTTCTCATGCATATCTATATTTAATGTCTTCTGTACAGTAGAAATTATACGTTTATGAAGTTTTTTATCAACTTAGTAAGTTTAAAAAGATGATGAATTTATCAGTAAAACCCTTGAGTTCAGCTGGTCATTATAAAATCCTGGAAATTATGGTAACTAAAATCATTAATTAAGTGAAAATAACTTGATTAATTTAAGTAGTTTCATGAATCCATTTCTTAAGTTTGAGAAGACTTAACCAAGGCAGCTGATGTTCAGTTAGAGAGTCCTAGAGGAGAATATAATGTAGAACACTGGAAATGGGCTATGGAGGTGTTCAAAGAGAACTGATTATAATTTTTGATTTTTAGTAGAAGATGATAAAATAAGTGGAAAATAGCATGTGTGGAGCTACTTTCTGTGGAGTAAAATGCCTGAAAAATGCAAAAAATACTCAAAGCATTTTATTCTGTATCTTAAATGAACTGTATTTTAAAGGGATCTTAATCAGCCATATAGTTGTTCTATATTATTTTTTCCTGTGTCAACATATTTTTTGCTTGTAAACATTCAGTGAGTAGTTGCTGTGAACAGCTATCAGATTACAGACTTTTTTGCTGCTGAATAGAGTTTTTGATCACCAAGCATTGTTGCAATCTTTTGATGGGTAAAAAGTTTTCAAGTTCAGTCCAGGTTTTGCAAGTGGTAAAAAGTTCAGAAAAGAAAAGCAAAACCCAGCATAACAAACGACAAGAATAACAAGGAACTTTCATACATGTTGGTAAGTCTATTCAATGTTTTTAATCAGACATCCCCAGCTTTTTAAGAATTTTAAAATGTTGCTGTAGCATTCTGTAGAAACATGGACATATGAAAAATGTTAGGGCAGTTACCAAAATGGTAAAAAATTGGTGCCTGAATGACATGCCAACACCATCCTGAAAATCTGAGGAGAAATAATTTGAACCCACCTACCATTAAAATCTCAATGATTTTTTTGTTTGTGGGGATGAATGCATTAGCAAGTGTGAGGCACATAAATACCATGGCGAGGAAGATTAGCAGATCTCTCCTAGACTACTAATGTCTGAAACTGAAATAAATAGCCTAAATATCAGCCAAATGTTTAGCTTAATGAAAATATTTAGAAAGTTTATTCTCTGGACAAGCTTCAACTTAAGCTGTCTGTTTTCATTTACAGCCATTTTGCTGCACGTGGAGAATACTGAAGTTTATGAGGAAATGTAATAAGTACTGTTACTTGGGATATAGCTATCTGAGAACCTATTAACAGTTTTCTGGAATTCATATTTCCCTACAAAAGTGCATTAAGGAGAACCCAGTTTTGTTTTGTCAATTTTGTTTAAATTTGTTCTTTATTGAATTGTAATTGTGAAAGGACTGCAGTACCAAGTGGTTCAAGTTGGAAGGGAGCCCTTACATATTCAGTTCTGTTTTAATTAATTTTCCATTGGAAGGACTAGATAGGTAGCGAAACAGGTTATTTAATGAAAATACTTTTGATTTGTCCATGCATCAAGAAAATACTGAACACAAATATTAGAAAGTAATTGGATTTACTGACAAAAAGTTGTTCGGGGATGGTGGATAATGGGTCTGAGATGGAGAGAAACAAGCCATCAGCAGCTTGCTGACATATTTTTGATCAAAAGTGCATGGTGTGAGAGGAATGAACTCTGTTGTTGTAGTTCAGAATACATGAAATATGTAGTACTTGACTCCCCAGCACCTTTTAAGAGTTTGCATGTAAATTAGGTAGCATATTACCTTTTATGCCTTTTCAATGATGCCTTGCTCAACAGAAATTTTATTAGAAGTAGTAACATTCCTTTTAAGGTTCTGAATGATGGGAAATAAAGTGGGTTTTTTTCACATTGATATTTTCATTTTTTCATTTTAAGTATTTTGGAGCTGCATTTCTTTATAATTGTATTTCTGTATAATTGAGTTGTTCAGCACATGTACTCAGACATATACACACATTTTCATCCATAGATTCCTCAAAACAATCTGAATTAATGTAATGTAATATAGTCTACATTTCATTATTTTTCTCTAGTTAACCTGTTTTCAAGGAGTCTGTCCTGAAATGTTATAACCAAGAGTCCCACTTTCCAAGGCAGTCTACCTAGTCAGCATCTATTATTTGGGTAGCTGGAGATGTTTGACTTGAGCCTGTTCCTCAGCTTGTACTGTCTTGCTGTTCATTTTCAAGGCATGTTGGGTGGGAGAACTTACTTCACCATGAGAACAGCTTTTTGACAATTGATTCTGTGTCAAATATCTCCAGTGAGCATTTGGGCTGCTGTGTAATTACAGCAGGTACCAGCTAACTATTCAAGTACAGTCTGGGAGCTGGTTTGCACCTCCTCGTATATTGTTCCTCTCCTTAACCCCCAGGAAGTTTTATCTGAGTTAAGGAGGGAGCATGTGTTAGCTGTTGCCTTGCAGTTACATACAGAGTACAGTAAATATATCTGACAGCCTTTTTCTTTACTATACTGTTGGTATTTATAAGACAAAGCAAAGCTTTGTTTCAGTTCCCTGGTAAGTAAGTTTGAAAATAGAGATGTATTTGGGTGACTGGGTTGTAGGAAGGGCATGTATTTTTAGCTGGCTTGGCTTTGAGTGCCGAAGGAGGGTTTCCGCTCTGATTCATGTTGAAAACAGCAAGTGAGTGAAGTTAGGCTTCCTGATTGAAAGCTTTTGAATCTGCCTGCCCCTGAAAATAAAAATAGGCAAATACTTACAGGCTGTGGAAGAGAGAACCTGGAACTTAGAAATGACGTAGTAGCTACCAGTATGACAAGTTTCTAATTCAAGAGTTTTGGCTTTGCCTTTCTCTTATGAAGTGTGAAAATGACGAGTATGTAGGGAAAACCACTCCAATCCTTTGTCTTCTTGTCCTTGGACATAAAATAAGTGAATAAAAATTGTACTGTAGAGGGGAAATAATTTCAGCACTAATCAAACTCTAAATTATTGACTCTCTTAAGCTTGCTTCTAGGTGGAGATGTGCCATGTGCCTTCTGGCTATTGAAGGCCGAGGGAGAGATATAACCCAAGTAATTGGCAATAATACACAGGGGTTTTTTACGCGGTCAGAATATACTGCATGGTTTATCTAAATCAAGTAAATGGTATTTTCAGTCTAGTGGCACCAAATCCTGGGCTTTCACAGTATATAAAAATTTATGGAATGCAATTTTGATGTGTTTCCCTTACATCATACCATTGAATGTTGTGAACATGCAGCATACTAAGGCTCTAAAGACATTACCAGCGTCAAAAGCAGTGAAACTACTCAGTTGGCTTACATATGATGTTTGGAGTTTAGGACTACTATATTGGAAGTTTATGAGCATTATGTGGGAGGAAGCTGTTTTTAAAGCTTAGGGAACCTGATATACCTGTTTTGTTTCAGTTGTGAAGTACGTGCACAGGGTAAGGAATATATTAATTCATATCTCAGGGAATATTTCAGTAATGTGTTAGACTCAAATTACATGTGTCTCTTCAGGGATGAAAGTAAAATATTTTTCTTCAAAGTTTGGGGCTTTTAGTTACAGACCATTTCTAAACGCTAGTACAGACCTACAAGAACTTACTCAAAACTAATAAAATTCTGATTTTCAGAAGAGAATCTATTTTTCAGTAAAAACTTTTTCATTTGGACTCCATCAGTATTGGCGTGCTTGATCAGTTGGAAATTGGTAACTTTAAACATGTAAACTGCAGTTTGTTTATTGAAAATAAAGGGTCTGAAGATTTATTGGATATCTTATATGGTCAAAAACATTAACTATATTTTTAGCGGTTTGTTTAGCTAGACCAGTACTACTGAAAACCAAAATACCAGTTTGGTCTCAATGTGGTAGTGAAATCTAACTTTTAGTTCAAGGCTGAAATGTAACGCTGAAGGTCTGACTGTTGTACGCTTGTAACTATACCAAGCTGTCGTCTCTGTGCAGATTGGTTTCCATGTCTCATACAGGATAATGGATACCTGTGGTTGCCACTGGTTTCACATAGAGCCTCTTCCATGTTTGCAGTCTGAGTTTGTGTATAAAATTTTCTGAACAAATAGTCTATTCACTTCCTAGTACTAAAATTGTAGTAGCATGGCTTATTTTCAAAATTTTTGAGGAGGCAAGAAAATTTAATCAGCTTGTTACTTTGCTTACAGATTTTGTCTGGAAAATCTTTTGTCCTTAATTCTTGTCTCAGATCTGCAGACTAGGAATTGCATTCAAGGTGGTGAGGTGCAATGGACAGCTCCAGGCATATAGAATCATTAAGGTTGGAAAAGAACCCTATATTCCCAGATTTGCCCATCTAACATTTTTCTGTCAGAAAATATATCAAATGACAGAATTTGCTTATTCAAATTCTGTTTATTTTGAGGGTATATGAGAATGCTGCTATGTTCTTCATACAAATATCAGAAATTATACAGTAATCTGAAAAGAGAAAAGCATTTGTGTGTACTCCTAAAGCTGAAATTGTCATTTCTAAATCCAGCCAAGGAAAGACGTTTAGTTATGCCGTTCCATTATTTAGTTAGTTTCCTCTGGCCTTATATTTATTTTGAAGCTTTACTCCACTGAGAGATTTGTTTCTTCAGAATTCTAGATTATAAAGCACTTTTTCATCCTCTCTTTCAGACTGCTTACTGATGTTTTTTGGTCATAAGAAAGTTTAAACTTGTTTAAAATTTTTTCTAAAGCTAGCTTTAGGAACTGCTTATATAGCTCAGGAATTGCTCTGTAGTATTTTCTACAGACTGGCAGGCAAAATAATAAATGTAATAATACAATATTATCATGGCAACTCCCTTTGACACTGACAGTGGCATACTATTAACTCTCACTATTGAAATTATGCGGAAGCTTTAGCTAAGCACAGGCGATTGCCTAAATTGTGGATATCCTAGCTATGGGTGAAAGAAAGGCCATATATCCTTCTCTTACAAGGCAAATGTTACCCTTTCCCCAGACACTGGAATTCAGTTAACCTGATTTCAGCAATTTATGAAAGATTTGGCTAGTTCAGGATCTGTGTGTAATTTCTCAGGATGGAGACTCAGCGAGCAGCTGCATAAAGGCAGGGTAAGTTGGGAGCTGAGGGTGACCAACATGCAGGCTGTGCCTTCACTGACGAGGTGTGGTGCTGCAGCACACAAGCTGGGTGAGCAGCCCTGAGGGCTGGTAGCAACCATCCACAGCCCCAGATGAGTTGCAAACCAGGTCCAGGGTACATACAGGGGCCAGATTAGGAGCAGCTGCAGAGGGGGTAGGAGGCTGGGCTTGAGACAGGTTCCAGGTGCTCTAGGTCTGGAGCCCAAGCCCAGGCAGGAGGAGGCAGGGCTGGGAACCGGTATGTGTGTGCAGGAGCTCAGGCAAGGCTTGAGTGCACTCCAGGTCCTGACAAAATCAAGGGAAAAATGAGAAATTCTTTAATAAATAAAAATCAAACTTGCTGCCCACTTTTGCCCAGCCTCATTCAAAATTTAATACAGTGAATGCAAAGAAAATTTTAGGAAGTAAGGAGGCAGTCAGGTTTATCCCAGAATAAGTTAACACTTTTTTGTTTTCACATGTTGTTTTGATTTTAAAAGGTTTCTTTCCTCTACCAAACGTGGTCAAAAAGACATGGGAAACAATATAAGAGATGTTGTGGTGTAGACGTGATCATGTTTGGCAGCAGTAGCAAAACTGTAACCCTCTTTCTGAGTTGGGTAGCTGTTAAAACTGTTTCAACCAAGTGTGCCTAAACAAAATGTGCTATTCACCTGTCCAGCTTACAGGTAAATTATTAATTTATGTACAAAAACTTTTATATGCTCTGTATATCTATGTACATACCTATGTTTCAATTTCCAGTATTTTAATCATATTTCATATATATTACCTATTTTCTTCAGTATGTGTGTTCTAGATTTTTCGAAACACCTTAAAATGTTAACTACTGGACATCACTACTAAGTGACTTTAAAAAGAAAACAGGCTGTGACTACCATGTGCAAATAAAGTAGGAAAATAATGTAATTAGAAAAAGTGAGTCCATATTTTCCAACAGACTGGATGCTTCTTGTCTGTATTACAAAGATAACAAGGAACTAATGTGGAGGCTGGTTGAGAGAATGCTTGCAAACACTGTTTAATGAACTTAGGCTTTTTTTGAAAAAGATCTGTCTGAAATTCAAAATAAACATAAAAATAAGAAAAAGCATCATTACAAGGATATTCACTGCATACTTCTCAGAAACATGTTGCTCAGGCTGAATCTTCATTAAAGTCACTCACAGTCATATGAACATTATATCTTTGCCTTTTCAGTTACTGTTGGATAATCTAATCTATTTTAATTTTGATAATTGCCAAGGAGCAAAGAAATGTGCTGCCCTGCACTTAGTATCACAAAGTTGTGATTTGCCGTCTGTTAGTTAAGCTACGTCCTATCTCTGTATTCCTTTCTGCTAGTCTTTAACACCAAAATCAACAACAACATCTTAACCATGACAGATGAATGAAATAGAAACCCACCAAGGTACTTATTACTCCCAATATACAGTTCTGAAAAGTATATGTCATGGTCAGCAACTGTGCTTATGCGAAAACTCTTCCTTTATTTCTGTTCAGCTTGACCTTTCACATAAAGGAAGGACAATTTGACTCCAGATGTCTGCAGCCCCTCTGAAGAAAGAAATTTTTTAGAAGTTGCTCTTTATTTTAACACCATTATCTTGTGAAAATTTTTTTTTTTTCTTCTTCTTAAGGAAACAATCAGTTGACAAGTCATTATCAAAGAACAGCTTCAAGGTTTATAGCATTTTATCTCCTTTTTCAACACTCAGTTATACCTGACTTCTTGAGAAATATTACATTTCTGTACGTTCAGTCATATCCAGAGATAAACCCAAGTAATGTTTCTTCATAGCCTTTTTCCTACCATTTCCATGGGAACTGGAGGTGTCAGAGGGCAGCCTCCTGTATCTCAGACCTTGAAGCTGCTACAGTTATTTGCACTGGGGACAGGAGCAACTACAGTGAACTCTGTTCCTGCCCTCCAAACCTGTGGAAAAGAAAAAGGTAATGAAGCCCACTGGTAGGAGCAGATATTACTGAGCCATGCCCAAACACAGTCCAACTTCAGTGCAAGTGTTCCATCTTGGGTGTCTCATCTGTATGCATTAGCCTTACTTGCATGTTGTGATTTAACCGCGTTAGGAAGCTAATCACCACCCAGCATCACTGGGGAGAGAATCAAAAAGGTAAAAGTGCAAAACCACAAGGCTTGAGATAAAGACGGCTTAAATAAGTAAAGCAAAAGCTGCACGTGCAAGCAAAGCAAAACAAGGAATCAATTCACTCCTTCCCATGGGCAGGCAGGTGTTCAGCCATCTCCAGGAAAGCAGGGCTCCATCACGTGTAATGGTTACTTGGGAAGACAAACACCATCACTCCTAATGTCCTCCCCTTCCTTCTTCTTTGCCCATCTTTTATTGCTGACCATGGATGATGGTATGAGATATCCCTCTGGTCAGTTAAGGTCAGCTGTCCTGGCTGTGTTTCCTCACAAATTCTTGTGCACCTCCAGCCTGCTCACTGGTGGGGCAGTATAAGAAACAGAGGCAGTCTTGACACTGTGCAAGCACTGCTCAGCAATAACTAAAACATCCGTGTGTTATCAACACTGTTTTGGCCTGGCCACAGATCCAAAACACTGCACGATGAGAGCTGGTATGAAGAGAACTAACTCTATTCCAGCCCAAACCAGTACATTGCACCTAACTTATTTCCCTCTGTTCTTCTATGTGCCTTGTTTCTCACTTCCCATTCAAAGAAGCATCAGTATTTTAAGTGAGTAGAGCTTGCTGAGTGAGGCAGTCAGTTGCAGGTCATTACAGCAGAGGAAAACCAGATACACTTAGGAGCACAAGTATGCTTTCATGTCTAACATAAGTGAATTTTGAGCTATACACAGATTGAGTTTGTCTTGAACGCTTTAAGCTTTCAATCAGGTTGAAAGAAGATGCATGGTGTCTGTGTAGAAGAGAAGTAAAATCATAAGCTCCTGATCTTATAGTGCAGACCTTTCTATGACTTTTAAAGTTCATGTGCCAGCAATGTGCCCTTGTGGCCAAGAAGGCCAAGGGTATCCTGGGTTGCATAAAAAGGAGCGTGGCCAGCAGGTTGAGAGACGTTATCCTCCCCCTCTACTATACTCTAGTGAGACCGCATTTGGAGTACTGAATCCAGTTTTGGGCATCCCAGTTTAAGAAGGACAGGGAACTGCTCGAGCAAGTCTAGCACAGAGCTACCAAGATGATCAGGGCACTGGAGCATCTCCCTTATGAGGAAAGGCTGAGACACCTGGGTTTGTTTAGCCTGGAAAAGAGAAGACTAAAGGGAGATCTTATCAATGGTTACAAATAGCTGAAGGGCCGGTACCAAGAGGATGGGACCAGACTCTTTAGTGGTGCCCTACAGCAGGCCAAGGGACAATGGGCACAAGTTGGAACACAGGAAGTTCCAGGTAAACATGGGAAAAAACTTCTTTCCTGTGAGGGTGCCAGAGCAGTGGAACAGGCTGCCCAGGGAGGTTGTGAAGTCTCCTTCCCTGAAGACATTCAAAACCCACCTGGATGTGTTCCTGTGCCCCCTGCTCTGGGTGTCCCTGCTCAAGCCAGGGGGGTTGGACGAGACGATCTCCAGAGGTCCCTTCCAACCCCTACCATTCTGTGATTCTCTGTATATGGTTATTAGTAGCCATGACTTCAGTGGCTAATATTTGTGATCACGATGACAAATTTACTGTAGTTACTATGTATATACTGAAATAGAAACTTAAAATCTTTTGACCATTTGTTGCGTTAATGGTAGGAGTCTGAGGGGTGGCTAGGGAGAGAGCCTACCATTGAGTCACGAGGTTCAGGCAGGACCCCCTTGCTTTCTAAACTCCTTCTCCGAGAGGAGTCTAGGCGCAGCTAAGTCCAGTCTTAGTCACAGACTTGGTCAACAGTTTATTTTCTAAGGGTTGTAGAAGTAACCACTCATCAGGGTATTTGTTGATAGTAACTAATTTGGTGGATTCCCCGGCTGGTCGCATTCAATGAGAATGATCGTGACTAGATTAACAAATAGTGCAATTTATGAAAGCAGCAGATACACAGGTTGTTTGGATTACTGGTGATAAGATTGCTGGTTACAAGACACACAAATACCAAAGATATGAGTACACTGCTAGGCTACAAGTATGCTAAACAAATATGAAGCGACTCTAATATGAGGCAAAGCAACTCTAACACGTTCAGGCCTTAAAGTGACTCTACAGAGGTTTCCAGTCTTACCCAAAGGCATCCCAGTGGAGGGGAAGAGAGGCTCAGCCTGTCGACTGGTCCCAGAAGTCAGAGTGGTACGCAATGGTATTTTCCCTAACACCCTCTTTCTCTTCCCACATTTTATACTATTTTTTATCTTTCAGGTGGAGTTTGAGTGACTCTACTTATACATACCTTTATTAGGATTGGTGTAAAATTTCCTCACTTTGCTTTTTAAAGCGTAGATTAGAAGAAATTCAAAGCACATGCCCAGTGAGGGGTGGTCACACCTTAGAGGCGGGTGACTTCTGGGATGGAGGTGTGTTTTGGTATTATAATAATATTATAATGAGCAAAGTTCACTAAAAGGACAGCATTTTGTCAGACGTATGACGGACTGTTGGCTCAGGGTGGCAAATATGCAGCGTACCAGCTCCATGGTACCTCAAGTTCCCATTTATCTCAGAGCCTGGCCACGATGCCTCCACACCACTCCACCCTCCAGACAACTCCTCTTAGAGTCAGCACGCCAAGTTCTCCTGGCATTGCTGACATCTATGGTTACTAGGGAACTTCCATGGAATGGATTTCTCGCAGAGCAGCTGCACTTCACCCTGACAGCTTCTTCAATGCTGTGCCTTTTCTAAAAACATAAGTTTAATTTCTAAGTTACCTCCAGCAATTATTCCACATAATCCACCCTGTGACTATAGTCACTCAAGCTTCACGCTCAAGCTTCATGGGATTTGGGATGCACTGTGTGCGTCACATGCATTCTTGTGGTGAGGATTATCGAGGTCGTATATACCTTGTGGGGACATTTGGTGAGATAAATGTTTTATCATAATCCAAAGTTTACCATACAAGGTAACTGTTAAAATACAGCACGATATGGTAAGTATTAGTAAAACTATGACAGGGTGCAGTATCTTGTTGAAAATTCCTGTTGCGGTCGGTGACCATCCAAATAAAGTGTCCCGCCAGTGGTGTTCTTCACTCTTCTTCACTCTTTCTAAGATGCAGTGTATCTCCTCTGCCTCATGATGGACAGTAATTAGAGTTCCTTTTCTGTTGTTCCAAATCCTTTGCAGCAACCGGTTCACATTATCATGTAGCAACAGTTTTCTCACCAATGTTAGATTCATTCCAGTGGGGGTAGGTAACAAGTCTTGATATGACATATAGTTAGATTGTAGCAATTGGTAGGATGTGACACCATTACGGTCAAGGTTCACTTCAGAAAATACGACATTTTACTATATGGCATTAAACCACTAATTCTTGTATACTTACCTGTCTGAAACATGTATCTGAAGTAAATCTTAAACTCAATGCATTTTAATAGTCATGAATGGAAAAAAAGGAATTTGGATACTGAGCATCAATTTAGATGTATATGCCAGACTCAAAGCTGATGTAAAATTTTCATATTTTTTTTCTAGGAAGCACGCAATGCATTTCAGAATTAAGAGAGGAGTGCACCACGATTTCCCTATCAGATGCTAACATATGGCAGTGAAAACTGGCACCCCCGTTTATTCTCAGTATCTATCACACTGCCTAGTGAAGTGCGATGATAATGAATGCTATAGCTTGCATTCTTTTGGGGGCTTCTCTATTGAAGGTACCGATTTGATACCACCATCTGGAACAAAAAAAATTTCTTTGATAGCTCAGCTCTTTCAAGGCAAAACCAAATCCTGTGTATGAAAGTCTGCAAGTGCAGTTCAGTTAAAGGTGTTTTTGCTTAATTATTAACATAAAGGAAATTTCTTCCTGCTCTGTTCTTGCTGAATGATGAGGTTTTCCCACTTTAAGGGGTGCTTGCTTTTTTTTTTTTTTTAAGGGGAAAATAAAGAAAGAGATTGTATTCCAAGAGTTTTCTACTTTCTTAGCGTTTACTTTCTCAGTGGGACTTTCAGAGGAAGAAGAACTTGGCAGGCTCTCTCAAAAACTTGCATATGCAATAATAGATGCTGGGAGGAAGAATCAAGGCTTTTTAAAAACAGTCTGTGACGGAACAGAGTCAATGTTGAAGCAAGAGAAACTGAATTGACTGTAAATGAAGACCAAAACTACTGAAAACATTAATTTATTTCTATCATATCTGAGGGTGCAATCTATTCACCCTACTGGTGCTTTGCATAGATTTACATAACAGCAAGTAGTTTTGCTGCTTTTAGAAGAATCGGCTGAGAGAGTGAAGTTGTTCCAGGGAAAGATGTTTTGTGATCCTGACTCACAGTGACTAATGTTGGGTTTGTGACATGTCTTTGGTGCAGTCATTTGAACACAAATTTTAAATAGAAAGATGTAACAGTGCAATGCTTGTAGCTTCCCTCCCCTGTTGAGAACCAGCAGGACATGCAGAGGGGTTGCTGACCTCCACCATTGTCTGGAACCACCATAGTGAGGACTGGAGGTCCTGCAGGTTTTGAAGTTGTACTGGCAGAGCTACCAAAATTGCTTAGTTGTGGGGCAGCACTAAGCCTCTGGGAAAGAAAGCAGTAGCTGAGACATCTGTTGGGTTGCACTAGAGAGAACAGCTAAAAAAGGCTGAATATTTGTCAGTCTGTCTGCTACTATTTGTGCTTCAGAAAGATGCGCTTTATAAATAGGCTTTTGGGGTTACAAAAGGCCTTACTGGTTACCTGCAGCTCATTTCATGGGGGGTGGTGGGAAGCTGGATCAGCTAAGATATATGCAAATTACAGTAGGACTGTTTAAAAAATTTCCTCTTTTGATGGAAAATGTGGGCATCTGAATTAGAGTTTTTCATCGAATGCTTAGTTTTCTTATTTCCCCCTCCCCCGAAGTTGTTGAAGTCTCTGCCATGGAAAGAAGAAATTAACAAATATTGCTGCAATGTACTTCACTTACATGATATATGTCTTTCCTTCTGTGACGTCAAGCTTAAATCCCTACAAAATCTATGGAGTGATGCTGTCACGATCCACTCTTGGGCTGAACAGTTTGGCAGAGGTTAAACCCCCTTGCTTTCCAACTGACCTCAGATAAATCTGGGAGGTTGGGGGCGGCTGGGCTTAACTTCTGATTAACTCCAATGTGTTGTCGTGACTAGGTTCCTTTTACGTTCTTGGAAACAGAATTAAGACTCAAAACGGAGTCAAGTTTCAAGTTGCTTTATTTGGCCAGAAATAGATACAGGAGACAAAAGCAACGAAAGAGAAAAAAAAGGTGAAAAAGGGAACGAGAGGGAGAGAGGGAGGGAGAGAGTGGGACTGTTGCGATAGCTGTCACCATGGATCTCCGACAGCCTGTCCAGTCCGGGTGGGGAGTCCAGGCATCCGATGCATCTTTGAAGCCGGTGGAGGGGGAGATGTTCCAGAACGCGCCCCCCATTGTCTCTGCTGGTTTCCCCTTTTATAAGGTTGCTCTCTTGCATAGTCAATAACTGTTCTGCACATCCCTGCCTCCCACTCGGCGGTGCGGCATGCCCAGTACTGTCACTAGAGGGTGCTTGAAAGTTCTGGAGGGTCCGAGCCCCTCCCCATACATTGCCAGTCGGCGTTGGGCCCGGGCGTATGCGCGGAGGACGAGTACTCCGAGATAACGGGGCACACATTCCTGCCAGGTCGACCTTGGTGATTAAACTGTTCCGTTCAGCTGCCGTAGTGATCAGGCTTTAGTAGTGAAAGTTGCCTGCCAACAACGTTGAGACAAGTTTCAAGTCCCTGACAGATGCAATCAAGTCAGACTTCCTGTCATGGTAGAAAGGAAACATTAATTGTAATGACCTTTATAAGGAATTTCATCAATGTTTATGAAGTAGGAAAACAAAAATGTATTTCAGGACATTTTTTCCAGAACGTAAATTTCTAGCAAAAATTCAAGACAAAAAATAGTTTTTCATTTTTTAAAAATAGTATTTTCATAGGAGAATTTACAGGTTTCTCTTTTCATCCACATATACCTTCTACACCTACATGTAGCAGTAGGCTTCAGACCTCCCTTAAAATATTCTGATCCTTGTCACAGTCTGTTATTTAAGAAGTATCTGGTCTGTGTGCTGTGGACATCCTTATGACTTCTTTCCAGTAAAGGCATATTCCAGTCAAACTGAAGAAAGACTTCAAAAAAATTAAAAATGTAAAAGCTGACACTGACTTTCCCAAAATATTGGGTCATGAGTAATTATTGGATTTAATATTCCTGCTTTCATAAATCTTATTTTGGTTACCTTGGTGCATTTTGACTTTGTTTCAGAATCTTCTTTGTCAATCTGAAAGGTGCTTGTGCTTCAGTGAGTGCTGTCCCTCATTGTTATAATGTCTGTCTGAAGCCAAAATGTACTTACAAAGACAAAATTAGTATTGAACTATTGCTGTTGGCCCAGGTGGTTTGCCAGTAGGAAACCCTTGCCAGCTTGTTGCTCTTTTGGGAGATGAAATTATTGATAGAGGTGCTTTGTTTCTCGTTTGGCTGGTTTTTGTCACAGAAACTTGTTGACTTTCTGAAAATGAGCATGGTCTTACTTTTCTGAACATAGTAAGAAGTGGTGGCAGAGAATTTCCTAGGTCTACTTCTCCATCACTGTAATAGCTTGAAGAACTCTACACAAGTAATACTTGTATTTTTTGCTGACCTTCTCATTGCAATCTGTGGATGATTGGTGTTTCTAATAACCCCAGTTCCAGCCAAACATTCCTTCTGCATTTCTAACTACTTTTCAAAACTTTTCAAAAAGGTGATGATCAGTCTTACATTCAGTGTAATGTCTGTGGGCATAGTCCCCCATTATTTTGGGTATCTTTCTCTTTGATGAGTGGCAAATGTCTGTATTTAATTTTATTAATTCCATATACATATAAGTATGTATATTCAGAAATATAAGGAAGGAGGGTTTGGGTCTATAGGTCTGCAATTAAATAATATACCTTGCTAATGACACAAAAGGCTATTATTGTCTTCCTAAGGCAGATCTGGGAATATTGTGTTTTTCAATATCTCATTCATATACTTTCATAAAATAAGAAACATCTGTGTTGTGTTTCTTCCAATAGAAGAATAAGATATTCCAACTGTTGTGTACATCTGGTGCTGCTTTCCAGGGATATATATCACATCATTTGTGGCAAACTCCCCAAAGTTTTTAATTTTCTTTTCTCTCTCTAATTTCTATGCTCTCTGTATCAACTTTTATACTGCTGTTCTTGCCATGGCCCAGCCAGACTTCCTTCTCTGAGTGGATAATGAACATCATCAGCAAAGTCATGAAAGGCTGTAAGACAAGTAAAGATGGAAGTAAATCAGTTACAGCTGAAAATATTCTTGACCTGAACTAAAAAGCCATGTAAACATTTGGAAAATTTAGAATGTGATGTGCTGACCACAGTGATATCTCTGTCCAGGGCAGCTAAATCTGTAATAATAAACCTCCTAGAGCCTCTTCATAACTTGAAATTCCAGTTCCATTTCCCCTGCGCCCCACGCCCACCCCCCCCCCCCCCGCCCCTTACATTTCAGGAATTTCAGGATTTATGGGGTTTGATACTAACTTTTTTTTTTGGTCCCAAAAAAATGCTTACAGCATTTTCCCAGAATCAGTTTTCTTCCAAGTTTTGTGAGCTGGGCACTTAAAGCATATTTCTGGAGCTAGCGTAACTCAAATGATTCAAACAGTTGCTCTTCAGGGACAAAGATTTATGGTGGCACTTGGATTTTTAGAGGAGAAAATGCTCTTCACGGATATAAAGGTAGTCAATGCCCAACTGTTAAGATTTTGTTGGAACTGAAACTTGCAGTTTAAAGGACTAGTTTTTATTCCCATTTGTAAACTTGACCAAATATTAACTTGATGAAGTCAGTTATAGATTGAGCCACACTGTAAGGAAGCAAATAATATGATTTAATTTTTACCTTTTATCCCAACATCATATCTTCTTTGAAAAAGCCCCTACAATAGTCATAATAGTAATTTTACATGGAGGAGTAAAAGTGCAGTCACGAACATCCTTTCAGGAGCTAGGTAGGAGCATGTTCAAAGGACCCAACAGCGTTTTGGTGGCAACTAATGCGCTGACTGCAGGAACGATTAGTACAAGCATGACATTCATCAGTCTCCTGAAAGAAAGGTTGCATATTTCTAAATGGGGGCATAGGGAAAGCAAATTTAAAGTTAACTGCACTTAAAGAATGTTAATCAGTCATGGAAGGCTGATGGCTGAGGCTTGAAATAACACTCAAGTTGTTTAATTATAAAAATTAAATATTTCTTGGTACTGCAAAGTTGCCTTGTTTGGCCACATGGAGTTAGTGTTTGCTGTGAATCTCCCTGGGGTCAGATCTGTAGGAGTCTTTTATAAAGAATAGGATGGGCAAAAATCCTACAATTCGACTCTAATCTTTCCAACATGAAACCACAAATGGAAACTGAAAAGGAAAGTCCTGTCAGAGCAAGCAGGGTCAAAAAAATCAGCTGCTAATGGATAGTGGGAAGGGTGAATGCAGTGACAGCTTATGACTGGTGTAGCTGAATTGATGCTCTATGGTGATAGAAATAAAACTTTTAGTATCTAGTGTAAAAGAAAAGTTAATTAACTTCTGTAAAGTGAAACTAGTTCAAGTTGAAAACAGATGCACATCAGTTTCCTGCATGTATTCAGCTAAATATAACCTTATGTTCAAAGGCACTTACTTATAATGGATTCTCTAAGTCATAATATAGTCCTAGAAGCCTTATGCAAGTGTGCTATAGCTTCTGCATGATGCTTATTTATTGTACTTACCAACGTGAAAATTTACTAGAGATTAAGTATCTTGAGAAGATTGTACCACTGTTTTTAGGCATCAAAGCTGGTGCAAACATCAGCGTATTGCTCTTTGCAAAATTAAAATGGATTCTCATGGTTATTAGTATTTTGAATTCTGCAGTGCTTTTCTTTTTTAAATTGTACTTAAGACTGCAGAAGCAACAGCTTCTCTTGTGAAGACTAAGTAATAGTAAGTAGACAAATGAAAAGTAATATTAGCAGAAAGTAGTGTTTTGTATTCCCAGCTGAGAAAAGTTAATAGAAACAGTACCAAGGAAAATTGTTCACAGATGGCTTGCAGAACCAGACTAAACCCTCTTGCAGTCTCTCTAACAGAAAATGTCCTCTGTTAAAGCAAAGCAATAATACTCTCCGGTAAATGTCATGACATGTTCCTTGCTTTTTACTTTTCACTGCTTGAGTTACTTGCTGCTACTGTCAACTACCATTGTTATGAATCATTTTGGCTTCTTTTTGCTAAGTTGTTCTAATTTCAGTCTCTTTCTTAAGAGAAAATAAAAGCCTTAACAACAGAAATTGAAATGCTGCTGTCTGAAGACTTGTAAAACAATGTATCTCCATTTTATTTTGTTTCTGTTTGTACTTTTGATTTTATTTTGAAGTCCCAGTCTCTGTTGTCAAAAAGATATTTAGAACTCCTGTGGACTGTACAAGTATTAAAAGCATAATTTAATCACAAATTTATGATAGGAAGTTATTTTTTACTTCAGCAACAAAGCTGCAGACCTTTGTTTCTGTGTTTCTCTTGCCCATTTCTTCTTTAAAATCATCCTAATTTTTTCTGTTCTGTGTTTTGACTGTTTGGCAATACTGCTATTTTTTGAGAGTGTTTTTCCATTTGGAAGATCTGTGTAGGGTGAATGCATTGACAGCTTATGACTGTTCCTGCATAAAATGATGACATAATGTATCAAAGCCTAGACATTTCAAAAGCAAAGCATGAAAAATAGATGGATAGGGCAATGAACTCTGCAAAGTCTTAAGACTTAAGGAGACTGTTGTCTTACAGTGTCCTTTGTTTAATATATATAAAATAGAGGGTGACTGCCAGAAAGTTACTTTCTCAGTATGATGGGAAGAATGCAGATCAAACGTTTGGCATTAGCACACTGAATTAATTTTAAGATCAGAAGACCCATTAACACAACTTGTTAAGTTCAGCTCAGCAAGGTAGTCCCCATGCCATTGAAGCAGATCCACTCTCTGGTTCATAGATAAGAATGTGTCTTCTATCTTCTTTTACAGGGTGAGGAACGAAGAAGAAATATTTGTTGCCTTTTTGGGGAAAGAAAGATCTCTTTAAAGTATAAATAGGCTATGCTGCCTTCTAGAGAAAAGTAGACTTCCTCTGCCATATTGTTTAGTCACGCTCAGGAACATTGGACCTTTTCAGTGCTAAGTGCTAAAATTTTCTTTAGAAAACCACTTTATTATCCTTGTCATTAATGCCTGTCCAGATCTCTACCAATGCCAACAGTTTACCATCTGTTCACAAATACTTGTGGAACAAATATGTGCAAAGACTTCTCTACACCTACAGTTTCCATGTAGGAAAAGACCACAGGCTTATGGGAAGGCCCCCATGACTGACTTATTTCAAGATAAAATAATTTTCAGTTTTCTGAATAATAGTTCTAAATGAGGAAACCTTTCAAAATGCACTTTTGCTTGAACATTAGTAAACTAAGTGTATGGGAGAAAGAAGTGCAAAGTATCTATATTCAATTATGGCAGGCAATCAAGAAAAAAAACCTGCAAGCATTAAAAAAAGGATATCCTTTCCAATTAATTCTTTTTCTCTGTAAAACTGCCCTATTTATCCTAAGAATGAGCACTGCTTCTGTTAAATTTAGAAGCGTTTTTATTCCCTTCTGAAACATACTGAAAGCAGCATGTAAGTTGATTGAGTGCCTGGCATAATAGTCAGTGACATTCATGTGCCCTCCTGTTACATGTGCGTGTCCCCTGTCACATGAAATACCTTAATCTGAAGCAGTTATTACTTAGGAAAGGAGAACTGTGCAAGTACTGGCCTGGGAATTCACAGAACTGGCTGTCTAGATCCAAACAGAACTGCTGAGTCCAGAATATTTTTTTCCATTCAGTTTAGAGAATTATGTTTCACAGGTTACCCTCAGAACTGAAGCAATCCAGGAACTTGGTGTCTGAAGTTAAAAGACTAGTACTGTATAAAGCAAGCATAACTGCAGTCAGACTAGAAATCTAAGCCTCCCCAGAAGCATGTACTATATTAAGTTGTGCTGAGAACAGTTCAAGATCATGGCTTTTGAAAAGTCGATAATCTCACGGAGACAAGACAGGGATAGATGACCTCAAGATAAGGCAAGTAATCAGCTTGGTTTTAACTACTGCAGGCTTTTGGTTTCACTACTTTTATTTCTGGACACTGGCAGTGTGCACTGTTGATCCCTAAAGCTTTCTGTTTTATTCTTACGGGCCTGCCCAGAACACCTCCAGCTCCCAATTACACCCTATTTGAAACCGCAACTATGTTTTTTCTGGTCCCTATAATATAAGCTGTGTAATATAATTAAAATTGAATCATTATATATTTTAGGTAAACTTCTTGCATTTCTATACATAAGCCCAGTGAATTTTCAGTATGTTGGAATCACTCCTGCAGTACAAATTCTCAAAAAAAACCAGTAAAAATTTCAAATGTCTCGGTATTTTTGCTTCCCCTCTGCAAAGTCAGTGGCTTTTTTATTTATTTGTACCTTACATTTTACTACATTTGCACTAGAGAAGTGTAAATTGAAAAATAATTTGGTTTTGAAAGAATTATCCAACTTCTCTGCTTTGTATATTTTGTTGGTTATCTTTGGATGTATTTGACTGTTAGTCAGCAACCAGCCTAACCTGCCAATTTCAGAGCAGAATCCCCACATCTCTAATAAGACTATGTAAATTCTGACTGATGTCTTCAAGCAGCCAGAGCGGCATTCTCAAAAGTATACAGTTTTGGTTGAAATCTATCTCTGAAATCAATGCAAATTTTATCACTAGCTGTAACAGGAATATAGAAATGAGAGCAATGCTGAAGTCATGGAAACCAACTCTTGGACTCCAGAATGGCACAAACAAAGGAAGAAGTGTGTTTTTCATCCAGCCAGCAGTTAGAAGGCTTTAAGTATTCCAGGCAGTACAGGCGGATGTTTAAAAAGCAAAAATCAAAGGATAAAATAAACTAAAGCCCTTTGTTGCTCCACATCCACTATTAAAAAGCAAAAGTAGACTGAGGCCTGAAAGAGGGGGAAAAAAAAAAGCAGTGCTAGGTGTGTGTGGGTTATGTAACTTTTTTTTGTAATCTGTATTTTCGTTTCTACTTTGATGTCTTATGTCTAGATTATAAGCCCGTCTATGTGCTAGCTGCAATAGAAGGGCTGACTAGAATTGCATTTTCTGAAGAAATAAACAATATTTGTGGACAATGTAAGGCAAAACTATATGAAACTGAAGAGCCTGAATTACTTGGAGTAAATGCTGGGATACGATTCAGTCCATCCTTCCTTAGCATTCACCTGGCTGGTGAAACAATTCTTCTAAAACAAGTGCTTAAATTCTCTGACTAGTCAATGGTGCAAGCAAGGAACCAGAAGGAGGTCGTGCCAGCACAAATTTAGGAAAAGCTCTTACCTAACACGTAACATTTAGGAGCAATTCTGATGTCTAAGTAAAATCCACCTTCTCTACATCTTTACTTGGTGCATGTCATGAAACAAGGCAAAAAATATTTTGAAACTTAGTTTTTTTCAGGAGTGTAATAGAAATATCTTTTTCCCTGTTTATTCACATCAAATAATACTTGAAATAAAAATAAGTAACTTGAAAGTTTAGGTTTAAATTGTCTAGCTACCTACATGCCCTATTAAAATTTGAATCTCAATACTGAATTCATGACATAAAAGAAATAGAGGCAAATTGCAAAAGAGTAAATCGGACAAATGAATATCCTTCATGCATCTTTGTTTCTATTGGGTTTTATTTATTTATTTCCATACAGAACAACTGAAATGAATGTACACAAGAAGTGCGTTCTACTGTTGGAATATACTGCTGCGGGAATCTCTGTATTGATACAATAAAATGTTGTCCTTCAGCCTGCTGAGGTCTCTGACATTTTGTTTGTTCGATTGATGTGGTATAAAACTCAATGCACCCATAAAATACTGAATATGGGAGTCAGAAACCATGGAGAAGGGACTGGTGTATATTAAGGTGAAAAGTGGGAACTATGTAATTCCCTAAACAAAGGATTCAAAGGTCTATCTTGCTTCATTGTCAGCTTTTCTTTTTTTTTTTTTTAAAAAAAAGCCAAATTTGGAGGGACTTATATAATAGGCAGAGATGAGGTTTTCTATATTCATAGGTAGAGCTGGTACATTAGTCCTAATTCTGAACTGGTATGTGGGATTCACAGGAGTCAGTGCAAATAGGATACGTACATATTATAAACTGGGTGTTAAGGAGACAAACATGGCTCCAAAATAGCAAAGCTGATTTTCCTCTTACTAGCTGTTGTCATTTGTTTTTCACGTAGAGAAAAATGGAAGGAAATGTAAGGTCACCTGTGATTTTACAGGAGGGTTTCAAGAGCATGTTCTTGAAAAAATAGTGCTGAAATCAGTTAATTTTAAACATATACCATCTTAAAATAATGAAGAATAAATATTAACAAGTATGGCTGTAAGACGGGCACAAACAGAATGGTTTCAGGTTTGGATGGCCCTATAAAAAAACCCCACGCTAAATGGTTCAAGGATTGCTAACAGTGGGTGCTGTTGCCACTGAGGAAGAAAGGAGAGATGCATGGGGCAGCAGACTGAGAGGACAAAGAGGGAGCTGAAAGGTAGTGCTAAAATCTGAGGGAAGGTCTTTGAGGTTGGGAGGAGTTCTGAAGAAGTTTTCTTTGTTCACACAGGTCATTGCCATGGTTATTCTTTTGCAGAAATAGTGAAACACTAAAAATGTTAGCTTCCTGTGTGAACTCTTGAAGTTTATTTGACATGCTGTAGTTTTTGAACTGTTGTTCTTGATGGAGAAGCACTGTAACTAAATAAAACTTTACTTAGCTCTTGAGAGGATGTGGCTGGTGTGAAAACGTACTTTGCACAAACATAATGTAAATTAGAAAAAAAACATATCTGAAAAATCCCATATTGTTGGGGTTGTGTTTTATTTTGTCTTCCAGAACATCCCCAGATACTTTTCAGAACACTTGATATTTCTATAACTAATTAAATAACTAAAGCAAAATGAAAAAAGATCCATCTAAGTAGAATTTAAATGTTGTTTGGTTGACAAGACTAAATATTCAATGGTGGACCCTTCTAAATTAAGTGACACTGTAGGCAAAGTCTTGTCCAGTATCCGTTAAGAGATTAACCCTGGGTATTGTCATCTGAAAAATCTCCATCTGAGCATAAAGAATGGAAAAGCTCCTATCATGTAATCAGCTCTGACAAACTGAGTAGGGCAAACCACCTGTCTTGTAGGACAATGAAAACCAAAACTCCTGTCTGTGTTTTTATATTACAATGCTGTTGATTTGCTGCCTAAAGCACATTTCGTTTAGTCAAAAATAACATCTGTTTTGACCCTTTTTTACTTTTGGGAAAGTAAAAGCAACATGTTAAAAAATAGTAAATGTGTTTCAAAGATTGAGGTAAACAAAAAAATTGGTCTAAGTTCTAAGTGTAAGCTATAGTTTCCAAATAATTGTGGGGCTGTCATAAAGTTAATAGCGTTAACATATAAATGAAGGGGTGCAATTCACGTATGAACACAGAAAATGAATTAATGGAGCTGTAACTGTTCAACTGCTAAGCTGCAATATATTATATACAGTAGAAGCATCTGCTATGGGAATACATATTTTTAACATTACATAACAAGGCTTATAAACAACACAGGGATTTATATTTTGTCAGGGCACAAAGAACCCCAAAGTGCACCATAAGGTTAACACAGTGTTTATAGAAGACGGTACACATGGCGTGTGTTTAAATGTTTAATGGAAATACCAGGTTTTATATCTGTTATTTTGTATTTGCTCTGAATTCATATTGAAACTTTCGTTCAGAGTTTTGAAAACTCTTTTTCTTGGGTAAAGACTACTTTTCAGACTTGTTTTGTCTGCTAATTTTAAACATTTCAAGCATGATTGGCTAGACCTAAGCATAAGCTCATATTTAAAGAAACTCAGCATCTTGAAAATCATTCTTCTTTGTTCAAATACCAAAGTCTGATTTAAGAAAGATGGACTTATGCACTGAAAGATGCAATTATTGGCACATATTTCCTTTAAAAGCTAGGGTGAAAGATTTATTTTAAGTGAATAGTTGGTCTGTGACTTCTAAAATGAATGAATATGTATGCAGTTTTTATTGCTACTTCTATTTTATAACTCATCTGCAGTTTTGCGAACAAAGATCAATGACAGATTATTTTTAAATAATTAGCTTTGTCTTGTCATAGTTTACAGGGTGACCTAATGAAATACCAGGTTCAGCCCATTGCTTTCCCAGGTAATTGTTTGATAATCCCTTTAATCAGATGACCAAATAAACATCAATATTAGCTAGTTTCTGGCCTCCACCATTCCTCTTGGAAATCCAGTTTTGTGTGCATGTGTTCATATGCTAATACTATCTCAGTCCATAGTTTTTCCCTTTTAATGAACTATGGGGTTTGGTTTTTGGTTGGGTTTTTTTGTTTGTTTGTTTTTCAGCTTTACTGGGCTAGTTACACCAAGTGGCTTTTGTTTCCTCTTGAGGCAGGGGCTTTTCTTCTGAGGATACTGGAATTCTGCATGCAGTTCCAGGTGGACATTCACAGCTCTGTACAATAGCTGTATTACCTACTGCTATGGATGGTGTCAATACATCCCAGGATCAGAATGTTCCCTTTTCCAATTCTTTGAGTCATTTGCAGTGCTCTCAACTAGGTACCTATCTCTTCTGTTGAGAAATTTTCTTGACTTTATTCAGAGTTGAAATGATAAGGTAATTTGAATAGCCATCGGTGCAGTGTGGCATTATGTTCTGTGAACCTTTGCTTTGGGTCTTCTCTTTTGCTAAGTAATCTCACATCATTCCAGATGCTGAGGCTTTAGGTGAAGTATAAGTTGTGCTACTAATTCAAAGGGAAAATGAAAATATGTAAGTTTAAAATAAATATAAATCAAAGTTACAGGGAAAATTTAAACTGTATTTTTATTAAAATAGGTGCATTATGGAAAATAGTGATGCTGAACAAACATTTCACTATATGATAAAGCGACATCTACTTGGTCAATGAGCTTAAGAGAAGTCCATATACTACAGTAACTCTAGTCACAGATACACAGATATAGGAGTCTCTGAGAGGATTCCCTGGATCTAGCGGGTGATGGCAGAACAGTAGAGGTAATGATATAGAAGAAACAGTTTGTAATAACAACTCAGTTCTGACCTGACTTGTACCTTGGAGTTTGGTGCTTGCGAGTTTGAAGGTCAGGAGAAGATTTTCTAGTTTATCAATATGAGCAAATGACTTGGGGAAGGAGTGGAGGGGACTGCCTTTCCTGTGGCACCCTGGTGATGTTTTTTTGCTTGGTCACAAGTTTTGCAACTCCCAGCTGCTACAGAGCACTAAATGCATAATTTGGTTAAATGTTGGACATTTGGTTTTGGTATAGATTTATATGACCAGAAATTTGTTGTCCTATTTCTCCCTCAAGCTGCGTCAGGGTAGGTTTATATTGGATATTAGGAAAACATTCTCTGTTGAAAGAGTGGTCAGTCATTGGAAGAGGCTGCCCAGAGAGGTGGTGGAGTCACCATCCCCAGAGGTGTTAAAAAAATGTGTAGATTTGGCACTTTGGGACATGGCTTAGGAGGCCTGGGGGTGTTGGGTTGACGGATGGACTTGATGATCCTAGAGGTCTTTTCCAACCTTAGTGATTCTATGATTCTATGACTCTATGATTCCTTTTGCCTACATGCAGAGGCAAAACTTCCTGGTTTTAACTGTATAAGTGTTCTTCTATCTCATTGTTTCTGTCTCCAGACTAGTGGGTGTTGAAGAGCATGGATAGACTATGCAGTGTCTCCAATCTAACATTTACACCATTGCCTCATATGATACTAGTATAGATGGTAGTCATTCCGATCCAGGAGAATATAAATGGCACAGCAAATGTGTTCTTAAAAAAAGGAAATAAAAGTAAGTTTCAGGTGTCTGCTGTCAGGTAGCTACTGTGCTTAATTAATCTTGTTTTATCCTGTGTTCTTTTGCACTCTGCATCCATATAATAAAGAAACAATCCAACCAACAAAATAGAAGATGGGTAATTAATCTGGGTGGTCAAACTGTTACTGTTACGTACAACTGATGATTGCAATTTCACATCTTCTACCTCCTTGGCTGCATGTGTAAATCTGTTCATGCAAATTCCATTTAATTGGAAACACTATGTATATTTAATTTTGGATACAAATTAAGAATTATTTAATTTTTTTCTCTTTAAACAAATTTTTGCTGTTAATGGAAAGAGGGTTGGTTTCATCAAATAAATACTTGTAGCACTGAATAAGATATAAAAAATCCCTTGATTCCAAATTACCTTTTGTCTTATTTTCCCTTATATTGTTTTCAAGGGTTCCTGTGAAGTTTCCACATATAGTGGTAAGCAAGGAAATGAGGTTAGTTTTTTGCTCATAATCTTTAATATGAAAATCCTATTGTTTCTGTAAGTATTTTAACTGTCAAGCAGATGGACACTAGATTGCGAAGTAAAGAGTAACAAAGATGTCAGTTCACTCTCTCTTCCTGTGATCAGTGTATACTAGTTGAAACAAAATAAACACGCAAATAAAATTTATTTACCTACACTGTGAAGCTGTGTTCCTGGCAAGAAATCTGTCCAATGCAAAATACAGTCCAATCATGATTCATAAATTTCCCATAAGGGGACAAAATTTGATAGAAATTAATAAAGCAGTACCTGTGGCTGTCTTCTTTATTATTGTAATGTATTATCTATTTTTTCATAATTGATAGCAATCTTTTTCCTAATATAAGCAATTCCTTTAATAAGTTTTCTCTTAGACAATTTCTATATATTATTTTAAAAATCGTTTATCCCAAGTCTTATAATTATATACAGTTGAGTTTGCAGGTACAAATCTAGTACACAGATGTCTATCAAATACATTTATTAGGTGTTTTTTTTTTGAAACTAGGTTGAAAATAAACTTGTAATAAATGGGAAAGACTGGAGATCAGAGGTTCAGAGATACCCAACAGAGTTTGGTAACTTACAGAGGGTTGTGGCTTGCCTGAATATTTATACACAGAACTGAATCATTATGTGTGAGTACACGTTGCTGACATGGTCCCCAACAGAAGAACTTTCAGAGCTCAATTCTGTGGTGGAAACTGCTACCAGTTTTAATCCAAATTAGGCTTGAGTACTCTCTGTTGACACTTCTAAATGGCAAAGTACTTCAGTGAGGAACATAATGAGGAGTCATGAGAGTCAACTTTGACAGTGGATTTTACCTGCAGTTTTGAATGATTGCCTACAATTTTGAATGATTTCTTCAGGAGACATAGCTTCTCACAGGCACCTGCACTTGCATGTGCATTTAACCCTCCATTATAAGGTTAGGATAGTCTAACTAATGGAAAGCCCGAATATTAAAAGTATTAACAGATTTTTGACTTATAAACAGCATGATTTTGAGACTCCCAGGTGTCATGGAATAGAGTTAAGCCAAGTCCTTTGGGCTTTGTTTTGGATCAGCTGGAGGTTGGTCCACACTGAGTTTGTCCATCTCAGGTGCCACTACCTTCCCAGAAGACTGGAGTGCCTCATGTAAATGCAGCTGAATAACTTCACATAGTTTGGTTGAGTTCGTTCTGCAAAAACATCCTAGTACTGCTCTCAATGCACTCCAGGTTACCCTTACGTGTCAACACGTCATGTTCAAAGGTTGTGCTTTGGAAGCGCACTTGCATTTGGATCTGTCCCAAGGTAAGAAATGGCCTTTGGAGTTCTGAGGCCTGTGATGCAGACACATCTCTAGAGATCCATACTCGGTGTAGAAGAATTGCTGGTAAGCCATAAAATATTATATTTGTAGAGCCAAGCTGTCTCTGTCAAGGGCCATGCAGGCGTATGGGTATTATGCTTTCCAGCTCTCCTGATGCTGACTGCTGAGAACCCTGAACCTGCTCTGCATGAGGTTGTCCAATATTTGTCAGACTTACTAACGAGTGCTGAGCTACTTCCAAGCCTGGCCCCAGCTTTGTAAGGTGACATATACAAAGTGAATGCCTTGCTAATAAATCCTTTTGGACCCATGCTGGCCCACGTCAGACCCAGTTGTATATTCTCAGTAGCAATGATTCAGTTTATCTGCAGTTCAGACATATCACCCACAGAAAAGTGAGGCTGCAGCATATGGAGAAACCTATTAGTAATACTTTAAAAGCTCTTCTCCTGGATTTCTTAAGCATTCTGCCATGCTTCTTGCAAGAGATTGAGTGTATCTTTTTGAAACTGTGTCAGGAAGTTTTCTCATCTGTACTCTGCAGCATATCTAGTGTTGCTCTTAACAGTGACTAAAACTATTTTTTACAATGACAGCAGAAATGAAATGGTGTCCCACAAATATATGTGGTTTTCTGCACTGGAGAGAAAGAAAAAAGTATGTTGGGCTACACATTTATTCTCCATTATTTTCTGAGAGCTAATAAAAGTCCAAAAGTCATGAATGATCTAGTCCTGAACAAATTACTAACTTTTATTCTCCTCTTACCTATTTTATAAGGAATCTAAAAGGCAACTTCTGCTGTTGTCATGGCAAAATGTGGAGTTTATTTGCTTGCTTTTATATTTTGCTAAGCTCTGTTGTTGTGGAATCACAAATCAGAGATGAAGAATCTCTGATTTCATAGAGAGGTCTGATCCATTATGGTGCTTTTCATATACTTGTGAAGTTTTATAAATTCTATGAAAGTGCATATATAGCTTGGGTATACTGTCAGTGTGCTTTAGGTGTTCCTTATGACCAGAAATTACAAGAGAGGGAAGTTTGGAGGAGCCAGCCCTGGCATACAGGGCTGAGATGTCACAGACCTTAAAATCTTTTATTTTAAAGTTTGCAGTCGTTTTGCTGTACATTGTCTATGGGCCTTTTGGGCATGAGTAAAGAAAAAGGAGCAGCTCTAGTAGTAATCTATCACTTACAGTTATTTGAAACTGAGTAGCAGTTGTGTATAATTTAACAGGTGAACTGTCCTGCTTCCTTCTTTCCTTTCAGGAGAGGGTTTGTCACTGATTCTTGTGAATTAGGGTTCAGGTGGTGTTAACATAGACCATAGGCTGTGTGCAGTTACTGCAGAGTGCGTGGTTCTTTTAGAACAGACAAGAACCGTTTCACTTCCTCACTACGGTAGCAGATGAATTCAATTAACTCATTTTACTAATGAAATAGGAAACCATTTTAATGCTTAGGTTTTGCAGATGGGGTTTTTGGGTGGTGGAGGTGGGGGGTTAAGTCAGCCGTGCTGCTGTGGTTGTTTTCTACCTGTGCTGTCCCCGGAGACGAGCAGGTTCTGTGTGGAGAGAGAAGTTCTCTCTCTCTTGATCTCTACAAACTGGTAAGAGTCAAAAGCCTGTAGCTGCAAACTGGCTCTGGAGTATCTGTTTCCACATCCTCAGATGTGACAGGGCCCTAGAACGTGCTGAGTAGATGCTCTGCTGGAGAGGAAGCTATGGAGCAAGATAATACAGCCTGAGTGAGAAAGCTGTGTATCATATTTATCCTTTTAAAAAGTGTGTAGCTGTAAACAAATTTTGTGTCTGAATTTCTTAGACTTTTAATATAGCTCTTCAGACTCCTGGTCATTATCCTTGACCTCCAGCTCTTTTCTGAGTGATGCATTTACCTTACACAGTCAGTTTTCATCATAACAAATGGTGTAGATCTCATATTTGCAGAGAAAAGCTGAAATGTGTATTCTCAGGAAATCATTAAAAATAATATATATTATTTCTTTATTAATCTGGGATTGGTACCTTTGCAAAGCTCTTGGTCTTGACTTCTCATTTATCTACAGCTGGCTAAGGTTTGACCATTGTGTTGCAGCTTCACCTAGGAAATCTTGAATTTGGTTGTGCTTATGGTATTTCTGACTTACCTTAGTTTTAATACAGACTGATTTTGATACAATCGGTTCCAAAGATGATGATAAAAAAATATTGAAAGTCGCCCCTGGCTTTTCATTACCTATCTGAAACTTACTAATGTACAGTGGGTAAAACAATCCATAAAATTTGCTTTTCTATAGCGGCCAAAAAAGAAAATAGTGTTCAGAAGTAATTTTTTACTCTTTCTAGAAAACTACATATATTGTAAATAAAGAAGTATAAGTTTTATGTTTTTCTTTCTAGAACAACTGCAAAGCAATATTGATTCCATAGTATCATTTCATACCATTCTGTAAGCAGAACCTTATGAAATGTATGGCTGAAACTCTGATTTAGGCAAGATAAATATTTTTATTTCTGAGAGATGTAGAGAGATAAGTACGTTCAAGGGAACAGAAGAGACAGTTATGTCCCTGTGGGATATTTAAATAAAGTCAGGAAACTGAATTTATATGTGCAGCATAGTTCCTATAGACTGTATAGGAAATGTAATTGTCTAACACTGAATTTTCTTTTCTCCAGTGTTGCTACTGTGAGCTCCAAGAAAATGCTAACTCTTTTTCTTCATTTTACTGTTCAAGTTCATCTTGTGGATTTTAATATATTCAGTAAATGTAGTTACGACTAGCCAAAGGCAGAACCAGTAGGGGATGGTGGGCTGTGATTCCTCAGTGGATAAATTAAGCATGTTGGGCCCAGAGTTCTATATACATGTTTCAAAGTCCAATACTGTCACTTATTCTCCAGAAACAGATGAAACAAGGATATACCACAAGTCTGAAATTTGCATAGGGATGCTGTTTTGACAACTGCCAGTACCAGAAACCATACTTTTTGCCAATATTAAAAAGGATCCATGGTTATCTGTCCTAGCACCAAACAGTCTTAGAAGTCTAGCGTTGCTTCAGGATGTAAAAGAACATAAATCCTTACTGAATATTTTTATCTGAATATATCTGTTTTAGTAGGCACTATCCAGAATCATAGTTTTTTGAGAGTTTGTCTATGAACTACTTTAATCACGTAACATATTAAAGGAAGTGATGAATTACTGATAGCAGACAGCTTTATTTCCTGCATAATGCTGCCTGTCATAGTATTTCAAGTATTAAAAAATATAAAAATATATAAATATATAAATAAATATAGAAATATTTATAAGTTTCAACCCTTTTTTTCTTCTAAAATTATTTGACCTTGGTAGGTTTGCGGCCTGAAGACTGCTAAAACAGTATTGGAAGTGACATGAATAGGAATTACTCTCTCAGATTCAGAAGTCCCATCTCCTTTCAGTCTGACCATGGCAAACCCGTATCACGTTGTGCTGCTGTGCTTATGCAGCCATGAGCATCTTTTGCAATGTATAAAAGTAATGACACCACCATATGTCCTAATTGCTAGAACAATGCAGATGCAATGCCCTCCTGTGGGTTGTCATTATTTCTTCATAGCGGTACTGACAGAGGTGTGATCATCGTGCTCATCCAATATTTCTCACCCAAGGTATAGAATGTCCACTCAACATTCTCCATTTCTCTCATCTTTCTCCCCTTCTCCAACACTGCACATTTAAACAAGAGCTATGAAACATTTGGCATAAGTTTAATGTGATTTGCCTTTGCACACTAAATGTGAGTGATATGAGCCATTTGCATCAACACTTCTTGTTTCTAAGCATTGATATGTCAGCCTGCATCACTGATTCATGGAGCTCTCTCCCAGATTCTCCTTCTCCCAGGATTTCTTATGGCCTCCTAACTCATTTAATTCAGATACTAGTGGCCTTGAATTGAAACGATGGACACAGCTTTCTGTTTATTCATTGTAACTTAAATTAACTGTCATCTTTGGAAAGCAAGAACCTTTCCTTGTTTCCTTGCTTCTTTCCTGTGTGTCTGTTAGTTCAATCAACATATTGGCTAAAGATGTATCAAAATTAATTTTAAAGGAACTCTAGTTATGACTATCTTTAGTTTAAACGAAGATTAAAGCACTTGAAGACATGAGGATTTGTTATTTTAAATGTAAAGTTGATCTAAATAAAATTATTTCAGCAGATTTTGAAGTTATGATTAAATCCATTTTAAAGTAAAAGGAGTCTTGTGCCATTTGCTTAAGAAAACAAGAGCTTCCAGTATAACCAGTTAGAATACTAAAATCCAAGACTGTCAAGTAAATAAAGTAAATTCTTTTTTAAAAATGTCAAATAGACATATACAGGGATGGGGAGATGAGTTTCCTTCAGAGGAACTGAGAAGAGCAACAGAAAAAAATCCCGTACCAGTAATTCATAGCAGTTCCTCAGAGTACAGCAGTTTGTTGTGCTTTTTGGTTTTGTTTTCTTTGGAGAGACTGAAACTGTTTTTTAAAATGTTCAGTGCTGCAGGAGTGTCCATACTTACTGTGGCCAGGGCTTGCAGTAATGGGAGACTTGAAACTGAGTTTTGGGTGTGTACATTTTAGCTGATATTTCTCAGGTTAAGTTGATCAGATTAACAATATCTTTAATAACAAATAGATAAAATTTGTTTTTAGTACTTTAAGTTCTTGGCACACAGCTGTTAGGCTGCTGAAATACAGAACATTCAGATTAAAATTTCTTTATTTGAATCTGCCAGTGTTTGAACTTTACTGTATATTTTTGATGACTTGGGAGGTTTGCTTACTAATTTGGAACTTTGCCTAATGTTTTTGTTCAAATAGAACTTTCTATCTTATAATTAATCTCCTTGTTCTGTATGTTCATACAATAAAAGTGCAGAACAAATGAGTACTCAAAATGCTAGATGTATAATGAATAGTTAGGGTTTAAACATAACTATTTTCCTGACAAGGACATGGTACTGCTATAAGCAATTGGCTGTCTTACGTTATTCTTCTGCCAGGTTCCTTCTTCTTTTATAGATTATACAATAAGAAACTGCATACAGTCAGGACTTTTACGACAACACCGAAGGAACTAGTTCATTTCCAAAAACAAGTGAATCTACTTTATTCATTGTTTATTTAAAATTCAAACTTGCTGGTCTTATCTCCACTTGCATACAGTGGGAATAAATGAGTTTTTCTCATCAATTTATGAATAGAATATCCAGCATGGCTCAGGGGGAGGGAAAAGAACATAGCCCATCTGCTCATGCAGAGTGGCATCTTCCTTTTTTTAATGAATCCCGCCAGTGAATTTAGTCAACCATGCAGAACTGAAGAAAGGCTAATGTGAAGGTAACAGACTAGCTTTCAAGTTCAAGAGAACCTACGCTTCTCAGAAAGGGAGACGACTGATCGAGTTTTTACTCATGTTCTTCAATGCATCTGAGCTTCTCTTGTACAGATTTGGCTTGTTGTTTCATTTGATGCTGTCTACATTCTGTAAGGCTGGAAGGGGTTTGGGGTCTCAGTCAATTAGATCTCTCATGTACAAAAAGACCTTTTCTGTAATGTTATGTATAAAGTATAGGCCCAGACTATGAAATGGGTGCGGTTCTATGGGATGTCCTCTGGTTGCATGACTTCCACAGTACATCTAGACAGATGCATATGCACAATCCAGATAAGAACTTTGTTGAGGAAAACTGATCATCAGGGGTTGACATGTCCCCCATTGCCTTATATTTGTCAGTCAGAGCTTTCTATTTTTGAAACTGCCCAATAGGCATCTCATAAATTCAATCCCACAATAAGATGTGATATTGATGTTGTGGTGCCTCTCCATATCTACCTTACTGTGTGGTATTCCATGGAAACTTGATGTCATATTAAATGTCTGGCTATGTTTCAGATAGATGAATTCCATCTTCTGTAAACACTTCCATTTCTGCAAATTATATTTTCTTGTGTGAATCTCACTGTCACAGATTCTTAAATTTTTTTTCAAGTCTCATACTTTAATTTCTTGTATGTTTTGATGTTATTTGGTTGCCCTTTTTCTGATAGTATCACTGACCGTAGCAGAGGGCGGTGACACCACTTTTTCAGGTGGCTGATTCTGCAAAAAGGCCCAAATACAGGGTCATGTTATGTCATCTTATACGGGTCAAAGCACTGCTGTGTATTGAATAGTCATACTACTACCTGTAAGGGAACACTTCTTCAAGAAAATTTACGCAAGTGTAAAGGATAAAATTATATGGATTATACTAGTAGTTCCCAGCAAAAAGCAAGGATTTGCTAAACCAGCTACTCTGTCAAATATCTTTGAAGATGGCTTTTCTTCTCATACTGAATGTGATAAAAAAAGCTGCCTGAAAGAAACCTCTTCACAAGTTGGAGTACTAACATCATGGAGCCACACTGCTATTTCTGACAAAATAGCTCTAGTAATTGGAAGCCTGTTGTCTTGGCTAAACCAAGTCCTTAATAACTTCCTCAACTGAGCTGGATTATATGAGGCTGAAAATGCAGCTGCTTTGTTATGCCATTTTTAGCATTTCTTAACCTAACATAATGGAAGGTGGCTCCATGGAAGTATGAGGGAGACTATCACTGCTTCAGAATTTGCCCTTAAAATTTGTTCTAGCTGAAATTTACTGTATTGCATGGAAAGCATGACTGGAGCCTAAAATGTAGAACAGCAATAACTGTGTCTACCTTAATTATTGCTAGATTATCTTTTATTTATAGCTAGGATACCTTTTATTGTTGGAGGCATAAGTGGGATTCTTCTTCATTTACCCATTGCTGTCCATTTAGCTCCTTACTGATAATATATTAAGATATAGTGTTTATTGTGGATGGTAAGATCATAAGGACGTTATAGTGTGAGATTCCAAGGAGGGCCAATCTGCACATTAGAGCTAAGGAAAAGTGGATAAACCTAATTTATTTTTTGTTTTTTGGTTTAACAGCTCTAATGGTACTCTTTTGATGTGGTCATTGTCTACTAGAAAGTGAAAAGAGATATTTTTCTGAAGGCTGTTGGAAAGCCAAAAGGCTATGACAGCTTCTTGCTTGGGCCACGTTTCACTTGCAGGTGGCCAGATTTGGAGAGACTTCCCGTACTTACAGTAATGCAGTTTTTTCCCAAACTAGTTCAGAGAGAGATTAGTGAAAATGTCTGTAGCCTTTCAGAAAGAATTTTTGTGTTTGCTGTAGCACTATAATTTGATAGTCATAGAAAACCTATTAAAAAAAAAGGAACATAAAAAATGGTTTTGGTCCCTGAAGGTGATTTGTGGCAGTATCTCAAGATAACAAATTACATCTGATCCCAGGAGGGGCTGTGGCAGAGAGGAAGGTCAAACGGGAGAAAAGTCCAAATAATCTGTACAAACTGAAAAAGTTCCATATGTGATAAAGTTGTCAAACATTATCAAGATAAATAGAGCTATTTAACTATGTGGAGCAGAGGGAAGCTTTTTTTGGTAACGGATGTCCTTCTGAATGGATACCCAGCATTGACTTTCATATGATGCAATGTGTCGAAGTTTATCAGAGAGAAAAACTGAGCTGAAATTCCAGACAAAAATTCATAATGTAAACCCATTCATTTTTTGCTGACGTTTTGGGTTTTCAGTTTAATTCTATTTTAGCAGTACATCACAGTTTCACTTAGACTGCTATTGCTGATGTGCAAATTCTTTTTCAAAACCCTTCTATTATTACCAGAAGCTTTTCTTGTATCTTCTGTACTTGACTTTGAGTATATTTCGTGATGTAAGAAGTATGGAGTTAGAGATGGATTAATTAATTTGGCTTAAAAACAGGATTATGGACTTCCATCAGTTAAACAGAATTCCAGCATTTATTTTCCTGCTTTAAGAAATAATTATAAAATAATCCAATATTCATAGGCCGTAATTATCATGAAGCTTATTGCTGCATATTACTTTTCATCACTACATACGCAGTTATTTGCGTCTCACAGTCAATGAACTGGACAGACAGAAGTAGCTTTCTGATTGACACACAGAAGATCAGAACTTGTGTTCTACTTCAAGTTCAGGTATTCTTGGCTTACAGGCAAATTCTAAGACCACAGAGCTATGCCACAGTATTGTTATATTTAAATCTCCTTTTCTGGGTTGCAGCGTTCTTGTATCCTTTCTTGCTTTTCAAAGGTGAAGCTGGCTGTGCCTTTGATTAATGCTTTTCTCAAATTCTTGGCTTTTTTTTTTTCCCTTAAGCACCAAACAAAGAAAATGCTGTTGTTGAGTATTATTTCATTCCCTTATTTGTTTTTCTATATCTTTTTTCTATAAAAATATATTTTAGAATTCATTTTTCCGTGCTTTAGATCAGTCTATGGATTCAGTATTTTCTCATTTGTGAGCTGCCAGTCTTTCTGGGTTTTGAGTGTTATGTTCTTCCATATATTTCATATGTTTATTTTAATTCTGATTTATCACAAATACACATATTCAGCTGGGACCTTTAAAACAAGTTAAAATAGACAATATTAAACTAAAGACACTCCATATGCTTTCTGTTTTCTTTTGAGTTATTAATCATATATCTTTAATATAATTTTTCAACTGTACATTCTTTTGGTTTTATCTCATTTTGCATTCTGGTCTCATAGTATTAGTTTATCGGTCAAATACTACCTTTATGCTTGTAAGTACAAAAATAGCAGTAACATTATCACAAAAAACAATGAATCAGCAGCTCAGATCTCTCTGAAAATGAAAGTACAATTTTAAGAGGTATTGCCCTTTTTTACTCTTTATATTGTCAGTTGCAGATCTTGCTGTTCATTTAGTTAAACTTTTATATAAATATATTTTAATGTTTTCAGCAAACAGCTGAAGAGTCTTTACTTATAGTGTGAAAAAGTGGGCAAGTATGTTTTTAAGTTTCAAGACGGAACTAGAAGTGCAAATGGTTACGGGGGCATTGTGTTCATACGCAAGTACACTATTAGCAAGATTAAGCTTGTCTCAAAGTGCCTGTATCCCTGCTATATGTGCTTTAATGTGCTATAGGCCGTTGGTTAGCACCTGAATTCCCTCCTATGGTGTAAATAATTTGAAGCCCAGAAAAATAGATTTCTACCTAAGACTGTAATGGGGGTTTTTTGCCCTTCTTTTCTCCTCTTTTTCTGACACTTTAGTAACCACAGACATTTGGGAGCAAGAGATTGAGATGCCAGTTCCATAGAGACTAAACTGACACTTCAGGACTTTATGGCGTTCCTTGAACCGGACTGCCCTTGGGTCTTGCCAGGCACTGAAAATGCCTTTAGTCATAAGGAAAGAAAAAAATACAGCAATAGTTTGTTTACTATATCCATTAATTCTTCTGTCTTTTCACTTAAAATGCAGTTGCACATTATGGTTTTTGAATGGCAAAGATAAAGTTTTCCTTCCTACTTTTTCCCTTCAACCCTGCTTGGTGTTTTTCCTTTTCTTCCTATTTTGTGAGACTGCACACAGAAACTCATTAAGCAAAACAGGATAAAAAGTTCTTGAGTGGAAGGGGAAGGAGAAAGGGCTTTTACCTGGATTCTTGCACTGCCTGTGCTTAGAGGGCAGTGTCACAAAAAGTTGAACTATCTAAACGTAAGGGATGTAAATGAGGAGTGGACAGAGTGCTGGCAGATGGAGGTAAGAATCTCTTACTCTCGCTTTTTGCAAAAAAGAGAATCAAGCAGGGAATTCTTGGAAATTTGTACTAGATGTCTGCCCTAGATCACTGAATTAAATCTACCTGACAATACAAAAAAACCCCATGCGGTTTCTGCTACACTCCCACAGAATTTCTGGTAGCTATTAAATTTGCTACAAAATACAGAGGGCTTTTTTTAATATTTTCAGCAGGTCATTTATGTAGTATCTGTTAGAAAGTCTCTTCTGGTTGTAGAACAGGAAAAAAAAAGAAGGAAAAAAGTTTTCTTTAACCATGCAGCCACAACTCTTCTCTTTTATCGTCATCTTTGCAGTCTCCTTTGTTCTGCTGCACTAGAGAATTTTTGAAGTAGAGCTTAAAAGTAGCTCTTTTAACCATTCTAGTTATAATTGAACTGGTTAGTTAGACATGTATGAACTGTTCAGCCTTGTTATAATGATTGCTTACTTGCAATGTAAACATATGTAAAAAGATTTTGTGGTTTTTGTCTTGATTTCTTTGGAAAAACTAAAAGAAGCCAGTGAAGATGTCAGCCTTTCTTACAAAGACAGCATAGCAAACCACACCAAAACTCAGCTCTGAGGTGTTACATGTTTTTAATATTTCACCAGTTGGGAGCCATAAGCCTTTCTTAGAGGTCTAAAATTAAAGAGATTTTACACTGTACATTTGAGTTTGGAAGATAAGGTGGTATAACAATTTTTTCTTGTTGTTAGCTCTAAGTAGATATCCTTAATATTTATCAGTTTACACATTGGTGCTAGAGTTTCTACCTGTCTTTATTGTAATTTTCCAGCATTTTATCATTTTTTGTCCCAAAGGATCATATGTGAATCAGAACAGAAAAATGTGACTTTCAATTTAAACTTTAAGTATCTTTTTACATGATGTCTATTTGGGCCTCTCTTTTTAAGAATTAGTACATGCATAACTTAGAAAATAAATCATGATAAAACATTTGTGAACACTTACACACTCGCTCATTTAGGTATAGTGTAATAAGACTAAAAGGCTGTTTCTGAAATCAGTGTTGATTAATCTTTTTATAGATTTATTATGCACTTTCTAAGGAAGTGCTTTGAAGTGTAGAAACAGACATAAATATCATGTGGTAGCATATGTCAGGGACAGCTCCATACAAAGCTTATGTTCTTTAACTTAAATTGATAAAATATCCGAACCAAATTCTCATCCATGTATAGAAAACAAAACTTGATGACAGGTATTTTTAGAATGATGTCTGAAATCGTATTTTCTAAATAAGATTGTCGTGTCATGACAATGATGCTAAGAGTAATAGAATAGGGAAAATAACAGGAAATATTTGTCCAGATTATGTAAGAGGAGCAAGAACTTGCCAAAGCACTGCCTTGTAGTCAATTGAATTTCCAAAGAGTTTTTACAAATATTAAAGGACACACTTTTTAAAGGTGTTTTCTTATGCAGTGTGGTATATCTCACATTACTTAAAAAGGGTATCTGGAGCTGTTTTTCTGAAATGTGGGTAGAATTCTTGTGTTCAAAGGAGTACTTCCATATTTTCGTTATTATTAGAGATGCTTCGTATACTGGGATAGAATAATTTGTCTTCCGGAATTGTCTCTCACACTTCATAACTTTATGGGAATTACTAAGGTCAGTTATGTAATCGTTTTAGTAGCATGAAAAATTAAATTGGACAGACTTATAAGCATATCAAACTCTCCAAAGACTGATGTCATTAGAAAAGCTGTATATGCCCAAAACATGAAGTAACTAAAATCTTTGTGTGTTGTGGTTTAACCCCAGTAGGCAGCTCAGACCCACCCAGAAGCTTGCTCACTCCCCCCCCGGTGGGATGGGGGAGAGAATCTGATGGGGAAAAGAGAGACAACCCATAGGTTGAGACAAAGCAGCTTAATAGGTAAAGTAAAAGCCGTGCATGCAAGCAAAGCAAAACAAGGAATTCATTCACTGCTTCGTATTGACAGGCAGGTGTTCAGCCATCTCCAGGAAAGCAGGGCTCCATCAC
Organism: Phalacrocorax aristotelis; assembly: GCF_949628215.1. Taxonomy (NCBI): domain Eukaryota; kingdom Metazoa; phylum Chordata; class Aves; order Suliformes; family Phalacrocoracidae; genus Phalacrocorax; species Phalacrocorax aristotelis. The sequence continues at coordinate 25,405,526 of NC_134278.1, read as the reverse complement.
ACGTTACTGGGGAAGACCAATGCCGTCGCTCCGAACATCCCCTACTTTCTCCTCCTTCCCCTAGCTTTATACGCTGAGCGTGATGTCATATGGTGTGGGATATCCCTTGGGTCAGTTGGGGTCAGCTGTCCCAGCTGTGTCCCCTCCCAGTTCCTTGTGCACCCCCAGCCCACTTGCTGGTGGGGTGGGGTGAGAAGCAGAAAAGGCCTTGGCTCTGTGTAAGCCCTGCTCAGCAGCCATGAAAACATCCCTGTGTTATCATCACTGTTTTCAGCACAAATCCAAAACACAGCACTATAGGAGCTACTATGAAGAAAATTAAGTCTATCCCGGCCAAAACCAGTATATTGTGTTATTTGATAAGTACGCTTCACAAGATGCATTCTTTTCTTTCTTAATTTACTAAATTCTCTCTTTAGATTTGAAGTTTCCCAAATCAGAGTTCAAAGCAATATTAAAACATTTCTCATGTGTATATAGCTATTTCTGTATGATACTGCATCATCTTCATGAGTTGAAGTTTATGGATGATGAACATTCCAGTTCATCTCTGAAACAAGGTTACAATGCTATATTGATCCTCAAGCTGACTGATGTTACATGACAAAATGATACTTCTATTTCTGGAAGAGGGCATAGAAGGCAAAGCAGAATTAAGATGTAAAAAGATTATTTTAGTATCAATATTCACTCATTTTCAGTCTTTCAAAACAGAAGTTAATTTCCTAAATAGTGTATACAGGGAAGCAGTGTGGCAGAGATTTGTAATTTATTTCTGCATGCCTAACTGTGAGGGGGAACATGCAGAATTAATTTTGATGTGTTTTCATTCTCATCAGAAAGGGGGTTCTTGCTGTTCTCCTAAACAGAATGAAGGACCGGTACTGCATAAACTAGTTTTTTCCTTCTCAGGTTATGGTACATGTCATTGGGCTGATTCCACACAGGAAAGAAAATGGATGCATTGCATATGTTTGTCTTCTTTCAAACCAGCGGACTAGGCTTTTCTTTGGCAGCATTCACCAATGTCATAACTTCTGATTTAATGAATTCTGCCTATTCCAGATAAGTGGGAATCTGTTATTCTGTTAATAGTTTTTCAGATTCTCTTGAAAGGAAGTATCTAAAATACTGCATTGTGGAACAAAGAACACGTTTTCAATATCGTCGAAAAGTAGAATTTAATATTAAAATGACCATAAAAATATGCTCCCCGACAATGTAGTTTGGTAAGGTTCCTTGAGATAAAGACGTGAAAATTAAGAAAAGAAGCCTGAAAATTCAGTTGCTAATTTACATAAAATTCATAGGTTAAGAGTTGATGTGGACTTATAAAGCCTGACTGTGGATGCATTTTCTTGAATAAACTATTTGTTAAGGCCTTTAACACAGGCGATTGACTGAAAGGCTCAGCTTTATTCCTTGAGGACCATTTTCCACATAAAACCAATCTGGAAATTGTTACATTCACATTAGCAAAAATTTGGTTGAGTAACATTTGTATTAACATACAATTCTAGCCTCGTCCTGCAGTTAAAAAATTGTCATGCCACTTCAGAGTGCTGAAATTGTATAATTCACAGAGGCGTATCCTTGTGAGGGGTCTATAAAGTGCTATTTAGAAATCCAAGTGGCAAAGTGTGAGCTGACATTGGCACAGACAGTTAAGAACCATGATAGAAGGGGTTTTTGTTCGTTTGTTTCTTTTTCTTACACTATATTGTTTGTCCTTCCCATTCTTTGCATAGCTACCTGCAGATGTTGAGTTATGGCCTCACGTGGTGTCTACAAAGAGGAAAATGCATTTGGAATATAGGCGGTGGCTGGTAGTGGAAGAGAGTAACGCAAATAGAAAAGACGAGGTTAATTAGCCCACTTGTGGTATTAAGGCAAAATTATTTGCTGGAAGAAGAATAGAAGGAAGGAGAAAGAATGGAGAAGAGCTGAAGAGGCTTTCTGCCTACTGAAGGAGAGAGGTTGCTCTCAAGTTGTGATTGAAAACAGTCTTGGTGGGTAGGACTGATAACAGCAGAGATCAGGAGCTGACAAGTGGTGTTGTGCTGTTAGCAGTATCTTTAAAGCAAGTTTAGGTGTCTCTTTCTATTTGATCGTAATGATTGCCATTGTTTCTAGGAGGACTGTGCTGCATTTTCTAGCTTTAATTCTGGCGGGGATTTGTTGGGGTTTTTTAGAAGTGTTTTCAGGTCTGATCACAGAATCATAGAATACCAGTTTGGAAGGGACCTCAAGGATCATCTGGTCCAACTTCTCTTGGCCAAAGCAGGGTCTAGACAAGATCTTAGATTTTATCTTTTTTCTTATGCCTGATTAGAAGCAGTGAAAATATTTTTAGGTGAATCACAATTGCTTAAAATGGTCAGCAGAATGTGTCTTTCCTGAATTCAACACTGACAAATTAGCTATGTATTTCAGTAGATAATTCTTTACATAAATAGCTAATGGTTCTATTTGACTGCAGTCTCTGGTAGTCAGTACCTCTTCTAGCTAGTCAAGAATTTATTTTGGGAATAATCTTGAGAGCATCTATATTTATTTTCATATATGTTCTGGTTTTTTTGATTGCCTCTCTCTTTTGCTAGCTATTGTATCAGTGTTGCGTATACTGTTGTCAGCAGTCTCTGCAGTTGAGGTCTCTGCTGAAGAACAGCAGGAATCTGTCTCATGTTTATATGTCTTAAAAGTATAGTTACCTGGAGTAGAATTCAGCTTTAATCTAAGAACTCCAGAACTTTCCCCTCACAAATCTTCTACACAGTCATGCATAGCATAGATGTTAGTGAAAGCTCAATCACTACAGCAACAGAATTAGAGTGTACATGTTGAAAAACGTGTATGCTGTTGTTCTCAAGGATGTTGTAACATTGACTAAGGGAAGAAATTGTTTATAAAAACTTTTGAGTAGTGAAAATATTTGTATTGGTGAGGGAAAAGAGCAGAAAAGAAAACACAGTTGGTTTTCTTTAAACCAATGCATATTCAGTAGAATTGTGATTTGTAGCGTACGCTGTTTCCTTATAAACATTGGAGGGTCTTGTCAGCACTTTTGTCTTTCAATATTAATCTCCTGAGATTGTTGCTGTTGGCCATTTCTGATCATTAGTCTCATTTTGCCTGAGACAGCCCTCCTGAAATAGAAGCTTTCTTTTGCCTGTAATCCAAATCAAAGCCATACTCTAAAAGTTAACCTGGTTGTGATATGGAAATAGGTGCTCATAACAGCATTCTTTCTGTAATGGGTCAAGCATGAGCCAGTGATAAATAATACATGACATGGTGTGGTCTCACTGCTAGGGATGGTGTGAGGCACAGCAGAGCATGTGGAGTTGGGACACTGCTGTCCTGGAGGCAGCGGTTTGTGCTGGGCTCGTAGCCACCCTCTGCAGTGCAGACATGGAGCAGCGGGTAGACAGGGGTACAACCCACAAAATGGAGCAAGGTGAGTGAGAACTCCCTAAGCTAGGCCATAAAAAGGGTTGAAAATTGGGCAAATCTTCAGTGTGCTACTGAGGGAGGGCTGATGTCCTTTTCTTATGCAGGGACACAAACCTCTGCATACACTCCGAGGCCATTAACTCTTTCCTGGAGTACAACTTCTCTCCCAAGTCAAGCTGTTTTTCTTTCTTTTGGGTTTTTTTTTTTGGAGGGTACAAAATATAAAATCAGTAAGAGATCATGATGCTCTTACCACCTTTATTGTCCTAAAAGCTGACTGTCCCAATTCATCTGGTATAATCTCTCTATTTTTATTGTCTAAATAAGAAAAGCCTAAAGATCTTTTTTGATCAAATGCATAACTTTTAGGGTGTCTAACTTAGATGGGATTGATCCAAAGATTATAATGCTAAAGCCTCTAAACTTAGCTGTAACACAGCTTGACAATGTCCTTTGCACACGTACTGTCAATTACTTGCACCTGTGATTGGTGCTTTGTAAGTTCAACACTATTTGCTTGTGATTAATTGAAAAAAGTTAATGAAAAAAGTGTATGTCTTTTCAAGACATAAAAACCAAGATAATGACAAAAAACCCATCTTGTTTTTTTGTACATTTATGAAAAGGAAAACATGTGATCGTTATATAAATATTTTATACTTTGAAGAAACAAGGGGCCAGTGAAGTTGCAACTATGAGAGCAGCTGCTCCTTGTTTTCATTTTTTTTCCTTAAGTGATAAACTGAAATCTTTTGCACTCAATCTTTTATTAAATAATAATAATTTGCTTCCTCCTAGAAAAAGTCTTTCCCAAATTCTCTTTTTAGGTCCAACTTACCAGGTATAAAAATTATAGTTCCCTAGCAACCCTAAAAGTGCATAGGATCTTTTAATGTTTCATATATATACCACAGGATTTTTTGCTAATTTCCCTGATTTTATTAAGTAGCTGTCTTCATTAATGAGATAGAAATAGATCCTGGGTGTGATACGGTGAGCTGAAATGAAGACTTAACGGCATATTTATTCAAAGATGGCAGAAGATCGTATATATTAATGGGATTGCTTCTTTTTTCACTTGCTGATCTAGATTTAGGAAATGGAAAATATCTAAGATTGAAATTATGAGACACTGCTACAAAATATCCTTATAAAGGAATTAATTCATATTTTCCTTAAGTCCTTTACTGGGTAACAAAGGGACTTTTATAATCACTTTCTGTATCGGCAGTCTGTATCAGCAGAATTTATTTTAAGACTTTGAAATGTAGAAAAATTTGCATAGTTTTAATTACTAAATTTGAAAAGATTAATAACATTAGTCGTGGTTTTTTGTCCATATGGAATCTTAAGGCTATGTGAATTTCTGTATGAATTCAGACTAAAGCTTCATTTAACCTAAAATCGTGTCCTAACAACTGACAGCAGAAACGGCCTTACTGTCTTTATGATTGAGCTGCATGTGGACAGTTTATGTTTAGCAGACATTGTCAGAGCTCACTTTCATAAATCAGTCTGATCTGGTTTTCTATTGTTTTACAATGTATGTTTAAAGAGTAGTATTATATGGAAAATATTTCCACAATAAAATGGTGTGTTTTGTGAAAAAACTTCTTAAATATATCCACAATAATATTCTGGATGAATTGTTTCATCAGCCATCTTTAGGCTAAGTGAAGCTGACAAGAATTTTCTTTTAGCATTTAATATTTTCAGTGATTGAATATTTTTGTCTACATTGGTTTTTGGAAAGAAAATGTCAGCTTTGGATTTGATTGGCAAGGATAATGTTAACTGGGATCCTCAGCACTTAAAACCACTTTTAATTCATACCTGTAATTCACTTTCTAAAAGATTTTCAAAAGTCTTTTGAAGTGCATATCTTGTTAATGCAGGGAGAGGGTGGTGTTGATTGCAATCGTCTAATGTTATGTGCTTTTAGAACATTATTTTGCCCACATTGATATTTTCCCCTTGGCTCCCTATAGCCTGCTGTGGTGAGATTCTACAGTGCTGGTGATTGAAACCCCACAGCTTCCCCACTGAACTGCAACTGAATTTTAATGGGGAAAGCTGTGGGGTGATGATTATCATTGCACAGACATTGCAGAAAACTTGACCTCCCGTGGCCCCACAGAGCCAAGGGAAAAGCAGCAGAGATCAGCACGTCGCTCAGCACCGTGTCATTTGGTGCTGCCTTCCAGGAATATGTTATATTTAGGGGCAGCTGTAATAGGCTTGCTGTTGACCATTGCGCTGGTTCTTGCCATATTGTTGATGTCATTTCTAAAAGCATACCAAGAACGTACTGTGAAGCATACCCAGAACAGAGCTAGACACCCCATTCCTGTCTTATGCCTGTGCCCAATTTCTCTCCCTTCCTCTATGCTGAACAGCTTTGAGCAACATCTGTTTGCTGCCTGAAGGCTACTGCTTTTGAAAAAGATTTACTGTAATTTTAACTAGGCTGACAAGGGAAGCGAAAGCACATTTTCCTAGGCCTGGTTGTAAGAGGACCTGCGTGCACATGGTAGTTTGCTCCCTGCAGATACAATGTGATGAAAAATGGAAGATGAAATCCTGAATAATAGAGAAGGAAGGGTAAAGACAGAGGGATGTTCTGTTGGGCCTGTTTGTTGTTTCTAATTCTCTCATCATGAAACACAGTTTCATGAACCATGAAAACACAGTTTATGACAAGTATCATTATGTAACTTAAGGACACAAGGTAAAACAACTTAGGGAATTAGGGAAAACCTTTATACCAGTTAATAATTCAGTATACTTTTAAGCAGGATTAATAACCATCTGGCACTACCTCAGTGAGATACAACAAATTTTATCTTAAATTCAAAGAATGGTGGCAAAATATGTAATTGTCTTGCTATTGCAAACAAAATAAAACTCTGCTTGCTTCAAAAAGAGTAAATGTGAAAAACTTGCTCTCAGAAATGTGAAGAACACTTTTAGAAACCACATCTTTAAGAAAGCAGAAATCATTATTGTGCACCTCTGTATTTTATGGATTTTCATAGTCTGAATGGAGTAAAGTCTTCTACAACACAGCAGTAACTGGCACAGGTTGCTCTCCTCTTGGAGAACTCAAACCGGGTCAAACCGAAGTCAGCTTGAATTTTTCCACAGCTTGTACAGGAAACTTCATCAAAACTTCATGGAGAGATTATCAGGTACAGAAAGGTTACATACAATCATACTGCTGAGTCACAGCTAAAATAAGTTACCTTCTTTAGACTCAGAAAAGATTTATTAAATCTTCATACCCTTTATTTGCAATTAATGCAAAACTCTCATTGAAACTGTTATACGTTCACATTTTATAATTTGCCGGGAAGCTGTCAACTTTGGATAGCTTAAGATTTATTGTAAATTCTAGTGATTGACACTTTAACGTACTTGCTTTGAGAAGAAAAAAAAATCTAAATATCTGTATTTTAAAGAAAGGAAAGCAAACTTTTCACGTAGCTACCATGGTAATAAAGGCAAGTTCCAGTAGACTAGTACACAGACAACTAGATTCACATTTATGCTTGCAGTGACTTCCTACAAACACATAGCTTTGAATTCTATGAGGAAATGTGTCTTTGTACCGCTACATGGAATATACCACTTAGCATGGGATGAAGTTTCTCCCACCTGAAAGTGATAAATCTAACAAGTTTGTTCTGATACATAAAAGAAATAACAGTTATTTCCAGTGTTGGATAAGTAAGTTCCCAACAAGAAACTCAAGTGATGTAATGTGTACCCTCAGGAATAGATAAAAGAATACCTAAGAATCACTTCAGCTAAAAGGTAGGAACATCTGGTGGTGAAACTTGACCTGAAGGCTGTCTAACATCGCACAGTTTTCAGCTGTGTATCGTATTTCTAAATTTCATCTGTCAATAGTTTCTGCCATATGTGAATCTGAAGTCCTACACAAACAAGTCTCCTTCACTTTGTTCTACGTATTGGGAAGATTGAAGACTTCCTCACACATTAGCTACATTTCCTCCTGTAAACTTATAGAAGAGGGAAAAACCTCTACCATCTTTTCAATGACTTCTATTGGAAGTTAGTTTTATTATAAGTCTGGTAGGAATAAATCACAGAATGATCTGGAATCTCTGCTGATTTCAGGTGAGCATAGCTAGTGTCAGTCCTTAGCTACAAAATTAGCAAGATGTCAATAAGAAGACAAATGTGGTAAAATTGGTTCAGAGATGTGCAACAGCACACATCAAATCTACTAACTTTTCAAAAAGCAAGGAAAAAGGAGAAAAGTAAGATAGCGAACCTGTATCTTACTGTCATTAAAAATACATACTATAGTTTGCAGTATTTGAAATACTGTAGTTCTATCAAGATTAAAGAAATAAAAAATTGGGCATTTTCAGTCTTTTTCTCTATTAAAACAGTATTCACTTGTAAAGACCCACCGTAGAATCACAGAATCATAGAATCCCAGGTTGGAAGGGACCTCAAGGGTCATCTGGTCCAACTTTTCTTGGCAAAAGCACGGTCTAGACAAGATGGCCCAGCACCCTGTCCAGCCAAATCTTAAAAGTGTCCAATGTTGGGGAATCCACCACTTCCTGGGGGAGATTATTCCAATGGCTGATTATTCTTGTCTTTTCCATGTGACTCCTTGTGAAAAGGGAGTCTCCATCTTCTTTGTAGCCACGCTTTAAATACTGGAACATGCTGTTAAGGTCTGCCCTAAGCCTTCTCTTCTCAAGGCTGAACAAACCCAGTTCTCTCAGCCTTTCCTCATATGGCAGGCATCCCAGGCTTTGGATCATCTTGGTGGCCCTCCTCTGTACCCTCTCCAGTTTGTCCACATATTTTTTTGTATACTGGGGGCCAAAACTGTACACAGTACTCCAGGTGTGGCCCGACAAGCACCGAGTAGAGTAGGATAAAGACAACTTCATCTCTGCTGGCGATGCCCTTTTTGATGCAACCCAGCATCCTGTTGGCCTTCTTTGCTGCAGCAGCAGCACACCGTTTACTCGTATGGAGCTTGTTTTTCACTAGGACCCCCAGGTCCCTTTGCACAGAGCTGCTTTTCAGTGCTGTTTGACTCAGATAAGGTACAAAAGAGGAGCAAAGCACCTAATTTTATGGAGCTTATGATGTTTCTAGCTTGTACAAAGTAAGATACTATAAAAAGACACATCAATCCATGACTTAAAAGTTGAAGATTTTATGAGATAACTATTCACAAACTGCAGATCTGGAAAAAGCCTGCATATAAATAGTGATTCAATATTTACAGATCCACATTTTACCCTGGAATTTAATATAGGAAATTTCTGACTCACCACGAATATTGCTTCATGGTAACTTATGAATAATAGTGAATTATACAGTTAAATCAAGGTCACCTGAAAGATGTTTAACATATTAGTCATAAGATCCATGGTGGAGTTCATTAAATGCATTTATGAACTGTGCCAAATGTGTTCTCTTCACAATGCTCCCTTGAAGAATTATTTCCTTGCTAATGAAAAAAACACAATATTTGCTAATTACAGCGTTTTTCCCATTTTTGTTCTTTTCTTAGACTTTATGGCCATATATACTATATATAAATTCATCTGAGATAACTTCAGAAACAAAAATAATTGAAAAATCAAACCCCAGGAATTTCATATCCATTAAAATTATTGGCTTTTATAGTGTCTGAAAAAAACCAGTGATTCTCGTATCTGCTTTCTTATAGTACTTTAGGACAAGGATAACGTGACAGTTCATTGTATAAAGAGCAGTGCAGATAAAATAGTGTAAATTAGCTATGTAGTAAAGTTGTGATATACCACCATTGTGATACATTGATACCAAGGAATTTATGCATATGCACATTAAAAACTGTGGCAGAGGACTTCTCAAAGGTGGGACAGACTTTGGATACCAAACCCTGTTCTTCCGTTTAAATGTTTTCATTCACTTTGATTTTTATTCAGTATCCATCTATATATGCAAATCTTAAACATTCCCAAATCCAAAAAATAAAACCTAGGCGTGTCCCTTCTTAGGGTGATGCTCCAAGATGAGACTCAGGTTTCCTGTGACTGCAGAGTCAGGTCCCCTGTGGCTTGCTTGAGTTTCTGGCTTGGAGACTTGTGGTAGGTAAGCAGTACTCTTGTTCGGGTGGGGGGGTGGGGGGAAGAAGGAATAGCTACTTTAGAGCATAGTGGCTGAGAAATAAAAAATCTGAATTTGAATCCTGTCAAGTCGAGGCAAGAATAGGACCCAGGCCTCCCACGTAGTCTGAGTGTTGTAACCAATAGGCTATTATGCAAATACCCAACGGCACTGCAATGTAAAGTGACTGTGATTACTGTGCTTTGTGCTGAGCTCAGTGCTATCAGTGTGTGGGAGGCATGTTAAAAGTAGACAAATCGGGTCCAACTGTGTTTAGTTTGTAAATCCCCAAACCCCTCAGCTGTTCAGTTGCTGTCTTCAGTGAAGGGGGCTGATCTTCTGGGAGTGTACACTAATGCACCTTTTGGTGTCAGGGAAGGAGATACGATGAAAATTTAAGCACTCCACAAACTCACAGGCATCGTAGTTACGGATTGTTTTGGTTGTCTTAAATTCAGTTTCCTAGATTTTACATTGGGTAGCTTCAGTCCTTTTCTGGGCTGCAGTGGTTCATAACAGTTTACAGTTTAGCAAAACGTTTTCATCTTGAAGCAAAGTCCTAATACAAAAAGCTGATTTTCTGTTGATTATTACTGCTGCAGACAATTTGTTGCAAGATTGGTTGTGCTAGTCAGACTGAAGGTTCCTGGTCTCTGAAGATGGCCTGCTAGGGAAATGGTACGGGAAGGAAGGAAGAAGGGAATGATTCTTTCCCTGGAATACTGTCCTCCTCGCAACAATCTGAAAGGTCAAATATTTTTGTTTCATAGCCCTTCCTGGGTTTGTTGTCACAAATTTGATCCTTATTAATTTTCTCTCTTCCCTACTCTCCTTCTCCTTTTTCTTTTTCTTTTTTCTTTTTTTTTTTTTTTTTTTTGTCAGTAAAGGGCTGGGTGGTTTTTTTTTTTTTTTTTTGTGTTCCTCAGGGGTCTTTTTGATCACTAATGGCCCTGAATACTGGAAACAGTGAAGCAAAGCTGGCTATGGTTAGGCTTAAGTTATGTTAATGGAGTTCCTCAATTAAGTCTTGATAAATGCATATAATTCCTGTTGGCTCAATTGCTTTAACCAATTCATTTTAAAATAACAGTAAAGGTGAGAAAATGAAGACCCTAACCTGGATTTGCTACAGTGAGTAGGCTTGCATGAGCTGCCAAGTGAACTACTACTCAAATTACCTTGTCTCCAGTGCTGTTTTACTTAGCCTAAGTAATTAGCCTAACTAATTAGGCTAGTGAACATTAGCTTTAAGAGCATGCTTTTTTCTCTTCTCCCCCCCCATGTGTCCTGGGAGCCTGAAAAAAGTAGAACTACATAAAGGATGTTATATTTGTGTGATGTGTAACTGATAAGGCTTGGTATTGCGGCACATAACTTGCATAGAATTATCAGTTTGTGATAATTAGTTCATTACTTTCAGTGATAAACTGAAACAGCCTGTAATTATAGCAGAGAAACCTTCAGAACCCTGTTGTATGTTTTCACAGAATCACAGGTTGGAAGGGACCTCAGGGATCATCTAGTCCAACATTTCTGTGAAGAGCAGAGTCCAAACAAGATGGCCCAGCACCCTGTCCAGCCAACTCTTGAAAGTGTCCAACGTGGCCGAGTCAACCACTTCCCTGGGGAGATTATTCCCGTAGGTGACTGTCCTCACTGTGAAAAATTTTCCTCTCATGTCCAATCAGAATCTCCCCAAGAGCAATTTGTGTCCATTCCCCCTTGTCCTCTCCATGTGACTCCTTGTAAAAAGGGAGTCTCTGTCTTCTTTGTAGCTACCCCTTAAGTACTGGTACATGGTGATGAGATCCCCTCTAAGCCTCCTTTTCTCAAGGCTGAACAAACCCAGTTCTCTCAGCCTAGCCTCGTATGGCAGGCTTCCCAATCCTTTGATCATCTTGGTGGCCCTTCTCTGGACCCCTTCCAGCCTGTCCACATCCTTTTTGTATAGCGGGGACCAGAACTGTACACAGAACTCCAGGTGTGGCCTGACAAGTGCTGAGTAGAGTGGGATAATGACTTCTTTCTCTCTGCTGGCGATGCCCTTTTTGATGCAACCCAGCATCCCGTTGGCCTTCTTGGCCGCAGCCGCACACTGTTTGTTCATGTTGAGCTTCCTGTCCACCAGCACCCCCAGCTCCCTTTCCACAGAGCTGCTCTCCAGACAGGTGCATCCCAGTCTGTGCTGCGCTCCCGGATTATGTTATCCCAGGTGCATGACCTTACACTTCTCCTTGTTGAACTTCATAAGGTTCTTGCTGGCCCACTCTTCCAGCCCATCCAGATCTCCCTGCAGAGCAGCTCTCCCTTCTGGAGTGTCTACTTCCCCACTCAATTTGGTGTCGTCAGCAAACTATATCAGGCTATGCTTGATACCATTATCCAGATCACTTATGAAGATGTTGAATAACATTGGGCCCAATATTGATCCCTGGGGGACCCCGCTTGTGACATGTTGCCACTTGGAAAAGGAGCTATTTATCACCACCCTTTGGGTGCAGCCTGTCAGCCAGTTCCCCACCCACTGCACAGACCACTCGTCTAGGCCATAACGCATCAATTTCTCCAGGAGGAGACTATGGGGGGCCATATCAAAGGCCTTGGAGAAGTCCAGGCGGTCCACCGCCTGCCCCATGTCAACCAGGCAAGTCACTTTGTCATAGAAGGCCACCAGGTTTGTCAAGCATGATCTGCCTTTAGTGAAGCCATGTTGGCTTTTCCCAATCACGTGCTTCATTTGACTTGTGATGGCCCCCAGGAGGATTCATTCCATAACTTTCCCAGGGACTGAAGTAAGGCTGGTGGGCCTAGAGTTACCCCGATCCTCCCGCGAGCCTTTCTTGTAGATAGGGGGGTAACATTTGCCTTCCTCCAGTCCTCTGGGACATCCCCTGTTCTCCACGACTTCTCGAAGATTATGGAGAGTGGCCTCACAATGATGTCAGCCAGCTCTCTCAACACCCTCAGGTGGATGTTGTGTCGATTCATTTTCAGAATGGCATGTTAAGATTTCCATGAATGTCTAATACACTTTACACACTTCCACTGCATCAAAATGGGGTTACTCCACAGTTACGAAAACTTTAGGACAGGTGGTAGTGCAGGAAGCAAGTGGAAAGGCATGACCAGGGCATGCAAATCATTTCTTATTATAACTTTTGGAAGAAGGGAGTTAAAAGGGTAGAAAAATTAGTGTTTGCTTGGGAAGGGAGTGCCAGGAAAAATAACTAGATTATCTCCAGTAGTTAAAAGCCTGCTAGTTTTGCACGAGTCTCTATAATGCATGTTAACACCCAGTCATTAAATGAAGAACTATATGTATTCTGCATCTTCCAGATCCATTATTTATGGAAATAATTTTTTGGACATATCTTCCAAAAAGGCATATTAGTTTTTCCAAATTGCCCAGGCAGCTCTGAGCAGGATTCAGTCCTGCAAGTCCTATGGTACTTCCTTTTGGTTTGGTAATAGAGGAAATAGTGCCTCACAGGGTTTAACAAAAAAATTCTCAGCTTTTAATGCATGGGACTTCATATGTACTGGTAGGATTTTACTAAGTGCAACACAAAAGCCATAAAAAAGTTTGACAAGCAGATGAAAAATTACATGCATGCATCTCTTTCCATATAATGGATTTGTGCAGGAACATGGTTTTGTATCAAATGGTCTAACAGTAGACAAGTCGTAAGCATCTGTAAGGCATTATTTTAAAGGCATATTACAGTGGTTCTTTCAGGCTGATTAAATTGATTTCTTGGGCAATAGTTTTACCAAATAACCATTAATAATATGCTATTAAAATTAATAAAATACCATGGGCCAATTCTAACTTCCATCAGTTCTATGTTTTGAGGCCTTTAAATTTTCCTCAGGAGAAGAAGTGCAAATTGCTACTTAAGAGTAATTTTGTTCAGTTTTAGTAATATTGTTCTGGAAATGCATGTATCAGTACTTACTCTATATCAGTATTTATTCAGACATAGATAAACCACTTCTGTAACAGTTATACACAGCAAACGCTACTCTTAAATATAGGCCGACAGTAAAAAACTTGGTGGATAGACCAGACGTGAATACAGAGTTATGCATCATATAATATGCTATTAGAGGTTATTCTGGACACAGACCCTTTTCTTGTGCTGAGTTACAAGGTGTAGGAAAATTATCCTCTTCAGCTAAAAAATAAGAAGTGAATATTAGGTTCTGTAGTCATTATATTCAGGCCTATAATACCATGCTGACTTGGTCCTCTTTTCTAGTATAGTCCACAGCATGCTGCACTTCTATTCATCCATGTAGTCAGTTGAATGCAGGCTATACCCGTCTCTGTTAAACAAATGCACCAGCTTTCATTTAATAACGGCTCTAAATGACTGCTAGTATAACTACTATAATACTATTAATATGCAGCTAATTAGTATTATGTTTTGACAGAACAAAATAAGGAAATGTTAAGACTATGAAATTAATTCAGTTTAACACATTATTATCTTGAGAACAAAGTAAAAATAGATTATTTTATTCTGATCAAACAGTAACTTTAATATGCCTCCACATGAAAAGTTTGGGGACAATGTTTCAGTAAGTTGAAATTAAATACATAGGAGAATTGCATGATGGTGATAAACAGACTATAGAATAAGTCTAGGGAGGCAAGTCTTGTTTTATCTTCTCCCATTAACTCTGCTGGAAGCACAAGGGAGCTCAAAATATGATTGTACTATTGATGTAAATTCTTAAAGTCTGTGCATTGTCCACTTAATGCTATATGAAGCCATTAATGAAAAGGGGTCACGTTATTGGGTATAAGAGCTTGGGAGATTTTTGCTTTTTCCATAGATAGTGTTGATTTTCCGTACACAAATACAGAGATCTGAATCAAAGATAATTTAGAAAAAAAATTTATGTGTTTCTTATGGTGGGAGCAATAAGTCTCCCCTCCCAGCCCCTTCATTGTGTTGCTAAAAGTATTTGTGAATTTAGCCTGGGAGCTGACTTGAAGTACTGATTGGATTAAAAATAGAGCTTGTTTCTTAGCTTCTATTTAATCTGAATTAAGGAAATAATTCATAATTAAAGAATTAATTCAGATTGCAAAGTTAGAAAATTAGTATTGATGTGGACAGGCATTTGTGGGGAGCACTGAGACTGGCACTACCTCTATGAAAAATGCTTGAGAATCCATGTTTCAAAACTGATGAAAAGAAATGGATTTTCTCATGAAATGTAGCAATTCCTTGAGCTGAGTTCTGAGGTAGAAATGTTTTCAGTGATGCCTGTATTCTGACAACTTAGCTAAACTTTATTTTTTACACCTGTGATCAGGAAGTTGTTTTAATAGGAAATTCTTTAAAAGATTTTGTTCACCTTTTAATCTGCATGTTGGGTTTTTTTTTCTTATTTTTGTTTATATGAAATAGAAGGTTTTCAGTATGTTGATAAAAGATTTACATACTATCTGACATGTAAATGTAATGGCAGATTTTCTGGGTGAAAACTGGTTCCTTATTTGTAAATGACAAGCAATGTCTTATTTTTAGGAAGGTCTCACTTCTTTTTTTATTTTTTTTAATGACTTGAAACTATTCCAACTGATTCTGCTGTGCCACTCTTCAAACTGACATCTCCATTCTCTTCTGACCTCTTGCAGATTTATTTTTGTATGGATTTTGGGAAAGCTTCAAAAAGTAGCTTTGGATTAAAGTAGTTCTTTCCATTTCATACGGAAACAGACTTCAGTTGCCATAGGACATTTTTGGACCCAGTGATGTATTATAAATACATAGAATGAAACAGATATATGTGAACTTGAGAACTAGAGTGAGTGAAAGGAGTTTATACTGCCAACAGGCTAAGGATGGAAATGCACGTTTACTAGTGTGAGGTTATTATTTCACAAAATAATCATCCCTAACCTGTAAATCCTTTTCTTTGAGGGGAGCTTACCAAGTGCATTTCAAAATGTGGGAACTCAAAATTCTTAACTGTTGGACACAGAAGTCAACAGTCTCAGTACCCAGATTGGTTTTGTGTCCTATTTCTAATTCTTCATCTGTTTGTTTCCTGCCCCTGCCCCCTGCACTCTCGAGGGTTTAATAGTCTTAGGAGTTTTCCACCTGCTTCATAGATAATGACTCTTTTTTTCTCTCAATTTTCTAAATAATTATTATAATTAGGTTAAACTGAACATGCAACTTCACATTATGCTCAATACGGTCTTGGTGCATGCCCCACTGTGGCAGCCTCTGCTGCTTCTCCTGTGCTTGATCATGAGGCCGCAGGTTGAATTTCATTAGTTCTGTGACCTGATGGGAAATCAGTTGACTGAAAAGTGTTGTTAGCTTTTCCCTGCATTGACAAGGCAATGTGATCTCTAGAAACAGCGTGAGGGAGGTGGTTGAGGAAAGGAGGAGGAGAACAGGCCTGCCATTCTACCAGCAGTCTCTTCTTATACTAGACTAAACATAATATTTGCATCTGGGAAGAACAATCGTTTCCAACCTGCATCTATCTTGGAGTTTAATATTTTCTGGAAAATTTAAATTCTGAGCCATTTAAAGAGATCTGTAGTCCAAAAGCTTTTCTGCACTTTCCAGCTGTAACTAGACATAATAAAAATATTACTTCTCCCCACAAAAATTGCTTTTCTTACATTGGAAATGTCTTATTAGCTTATGAGTTTTACATATATTTGTATTTGGATCTGAGAAGAGATTAAAAAGATATTTGTAGTTATGGGATAAGAAAACAATTAGGAATGTAAAAAGAGAACATTTTAGAAGGGACAAAGGATATATATGTGATATAGCGATACAGTCATAACAGTGTTTTTGTTAATACTTGCTTCCATCAAATTTTGGATTTGTCTCTTGATATTGATAAAAGGTCATAGACTATTTATTTAATCTTGCATCTCTTATTCAACTGAGCAGTTTTGCTGATGAGAAAAGATCTGCTTAGCAAGCAAGAGCTGATAATAAAGACTGCTGAGTTAATAGTAACCTCCACAAAAAACCTGCCGCCTTCCAGAAAAAAATATTAGGCTAGATACCTAGTCTGCGATATCTGAGCTCAGAGATAAGAAATATATTTTATGACTCAACAAGTAAGTAACCCTAGGTTATTGTGGCCCTGTGCTTTAGTCCAAAACCAGCACATTTCATGACTAGAAAAGTATTTGCTGAAAGACATATATATTTATTCAGACATAAAGGAAATACATGTAAAAATTCATGGTTTTACTTATTTATTACTATTTTTATTATTATTTATTATTAGAAACATTTTAGATTGGATATTTGGAGGAATTTCTTTACTGAAAGAGTGGTCAGGCATTGGAAGAGGCTTCCCAGAGAGGTGGTAGAGTTGCCATCCCTGGATGTGTTAAAAAAACAGGTAGACATGGCACTTCGGTACATGGTTTAGGAGGCATGGTAGTGTTGGGTTGATGGTTGGATTGATCTTACAGGTCTTTTCTTCATAGAATCTTCATAGAATCTTTAATGATTCTATGATTCTAAACTGTAGAAACATGCCAACTAATCAACTTGAAACATTAAGCCCAGGGGTCTGCCAAAACTCTGTTTTGCTTTGGAAGTTCTGGGAGTGATTCAGAGCTTTGAATTCCCCATTCCATGTTGATTCTGGATCCAGAGGTTCAGTTCTGGGTAGGGTTTTTTTGTGTTTGTTTTTTTTTTTTTTCCCCCTTTACAGACAGTTTAATAGTTTTTCTGTACCAAGTCACAGCTTCAAAGCTTCCAATAAGTTTTATTTAGGATAGTAAAAAAGAAGGATCAGAAACTTGTAAAAGGAGCCAGGCCTTTCTGTGAAGGGTCCTGTTGCAAGCATAAAGCACCTGGACAACCTCCACCTCATCAGCAGTGAAAGGGAACTGTAGTTCTTCCTCACGTACTGTGCAGGCTCCCTGGAAAGTGGAATACATGGTCCTACCCAAATGATCCTTTGTAAACCTATGAAACTATTGTGAATTCCTGTGTATCATCTGGAGCCTGACTAACCCCCCATGCCTAGGTGTATCACTCTCTGAGGCTGTTGATAATCTTCAGCATTTGGTTATCAGAAGAGGAAGGGAATGAACTATGACGTTCTACTGGCAAGGGGACAATTAGAGACAAATCTCCATTCCTGCAGAGATTAGTAACTCACACTGCTGCTTCAGATATCAAAGAAGTTATGTGCAGGATAATTTTAGTGTTAGCATTTAGGCTGAGACACCACAGTAGTCATCACGTGGACACTGTGGAAAGAGTGGTATGTACCTTTATCCTTCTGTTTTTCCCTGTATGTTATGATGGTCAGATGGTGTTTGGAGAGGGGGAAAAAATGCTTGGAAAGGTCTTTTAAGTCTGGAAGAAGGACAGTATTGTTGCACCCTTTTACCATTAATGGGACAGCAGTACTCAGTATCTTTCCTATAATCCTCAAGTCTTTAAAGGCTTGAGTATTCCTACGGGTTTTTCTCATTACTATTTCTGTAAATAACATATTTATGTAGCTTTTCTGTGGCACGGAATAATTTTCAAAGCAAGAATAGTAAGATACAGTTGAGGAAAAAACTCTCACTTAAACCACTTGATCAGAATCCCTCTGTACAAAAAGGGATTGATATACAGAACGATAGAATTGACCTTATAAAATCAATGTGAACATAAGAATGGCCTTTTATATCCTCTTACAACTCAAAAATAATTTTTTCCTTTTTTTAAAAATGAAGACTGATTTGTAACTTTTGCAACTCTAGAGGATGCGCTGTGATTAGTCACTTCCTCGTCTTTGTACCCCAGTTTATTTTTATTTAGTTTCATGAATACAACAGAAGAAAGGGCCAAGTTGATTCTGTTCTGTTTTTTCCTGGGCTTTTAGAAGTTTTTTTTCTGCTGATACTTTGTTCTCAGCTGTAGATATTGCTACACCACTCTTACTGTCAAAATACATATGCTTTGCCAGAATTGGAATGCTCTTAATGCCTAACTGCAGTATATAGTACTGGCAATAAAATTTAATAAAGAATTTCTTTTTGTAGTCAATTAGAAAGTATTCCTACAAGCAAAAAGAGAAGAGTGGGAATAATTTCCTTCATGAAGCATCTATAGAACTCTATTGCATGTGAAAAACATTTTATAAATGCAATTTTTGCTTTCAACATAGTCCTGAAAATGTGCAAGTGTCTATATATATAGAATATATACAATACATATATTTTTAGCAAGCCTACTATGGCATCTACTTAAAATATTAAAGTTAGATTGCTCAGAATAATGACTGCAGCTGTAATATGCCTTTGCATAGCTGAAGCCAAGAGATAAAGCTGCTGCTTCTTTTAAAAAACATAGACTAGGAAAACAATATTTTAAATTATAATTAATACAGACTTTCAACTTCTCCCATCAAGGGAGAACTCCCTGCTTAGTTCATTAGGCTCTCCATGAGGCTATATAAGAGCAAATAATCTTTTTCTTCTTTCTCAGTGTTAAAGAATATGTATTCACGTGCATTTTTTCTAGAGGGATATCTCATAAATGTTTTGTCAATTTCCTTAGATGAAGGCAATTGGAAATCCTAAAGTTGGAATTAAAATTATTTATTTTGTTTTAAATTAAATCCTATTACTACTGGTTTCCCTAAAAAAACCCCAACCCTATTTGTAATGATTTCCCTTTCAATTTGAATGCAATCATTTTTGTCTCCGTAATTTAGGAAAACGATACCTAATCTTTTAGCGTTAATTCCTTTTGCTAGAATGTTTATAATTTCTGGTGAGAAAATGAGTTATAGAAAATTCTCATCAGGGTTTGTGTACTAGATCACATTAATTCATTTTAACGATTTCACAGAGTCCAGAGAAGTGCTACAATACTTTTTAACATTAATGGATCAATCCCAAATTTGGCATATGAAGTTTCCATAGAGGGCAATGGAATGACTTGTATTTTCCAAGTTTGATGCATAGTTAAATATACTGTTGAGTTGGAAAGGTGAGGTGGTATTTAGAGTCTTGTCAGGTAGCCATGTTAAGAACCAGACATCTAGTCCAATCTCAGTTTGCTAAATAGACAATGGAGAACACCACTTATAGGTGATTCATATCTTCATGAAGTTTATATCGAAGATAAAATGGAATGAATCACACTACTGAAATACTCGACTATCTCTAAAATGGGAGACTTGATGACTAGTTTAGATTACATGACTAACCTTGGTTGGTTAAAGTTAAGTAAGAGTAATGCCATCCACAGTGGTTTTACATATAAGCATAATCTGACATCATTAGGTCTTCTAGAAAACCGCACTACTGAGTTCAGATGAAAAATGAAGTTTGCGTCAGTGATGTATAGGTGACCACCGCTCTTTCAGTGAAATTTGAAGAATGTTCTACAAAGCCATAATGGGAAAAAGAAAATATGTAGAACAGTTCTGTGCATTGAGAAAGGCTTTAATGAAGTGTTGTAGGTTGTGGTCAATCGGGCTGGTAGCTGTAGAATTTTCAGGTTGAAACAGGATGAAGTAATTTTGAAGCAATGTCTTTAGATTATGTTGCAGATGATGAAGAAATGGTGTTTGCAGATTAAATGATACATGACAAATAGAAAACTTTACTCATGAGAGAGTCTGAATTTTGTGAAGTAAACCAGGGATGTTGAGTTTGAAATGTGACTTTTTATATTTTCCAGTGTTGCATATTTGCACAATATCTATTTCCTTTAGAAACCAAAACCAAAACAAATCAAAAGCAAAAACTTGTCATATTTTAGTTTCTAATGAATAGGTAAGTACAAAAAAAGGGAATAAAATTTGCTAACTAGGACTATATATTTGGGGTTTGCTTCTAAAGCTTTTCGTCTAGGTGGCTATGAGAAAAGTGAGGTTAAATACTGGAATTGTCTTTTAAAAGATTTCATTAACTATGTAAATGTTTTTGTGAAAGACAAGTATACTTCACATTGAGAATTAATTCATGTTGGGCTGAATATACATTACAGACATGAAGGTAGCTATATGAAATCATTTAATACTGGAAATATTGTGTACCACGCTGTTCTCCCACAGAAGTACAGGTGCTTTGTCTTATAATAGCAGTGGGGGTGTTGTTAGCATTTTACATTTTTGTACTTGCTGATTTGTTTTCAACTTGCTTCAGCTGAAACCCTGTTAGTGGGGCAAAGGCCTACATTTTGGTCCTGTATCTCAGATCTGCATTCTGTGTTGGATAATCGTTAGCTAAAACTCAGAAATTATTCAGCAGCCCTACAGAGGAGGACTTGAGGATACTGGTGGATGAAAAACTGGACATGGGCTGGTGATAGGCACTTGCAGCCCAGAAGGCCAACCGTATCCTGGGCTACATCAAAAGGAATGTGGCCAGCAGGTCGAGGGAAGTGATTTTCTGCTTCTACTCTGCCCTCATGAGGCCTCACCTGAAGTCCTGCATCCAGCTTTGTGTTCCCCAGCAGATGACATGGACCTGTTAAAGTGAGTTCAGAGGAGGGCCATAAAAATTATCAGAGGGTTGAACATCTCTCCTCGAGGAAAGGCTTGGAGAGTTGGGGTTGTTCAGCCTGGAGAAGAGAAGGCTCCAGGGAGACTTTATTGTGGCCTTAAGCCCTTAAAGACTTAAGCCCCCTTAAGGGAGGCTTATAAGAAAGAGAAAGACTTTTCATGAGGGGTTGTAGTGACAGGACAAGCAGTAATGGTTTTAAAATGGATGACAGTAGGTTTAGATTAGACATAAGGAAGAAATTTTTTACGATGAGGGTGGTGAGACATGGGATCAGGTTGCCCAGAGAAGTTGTGGAACACATTGTAACAAGGGCTTTGAGCAACCTGGGCTAGTGGAAGGTGTCCTTGACCACAGCAGGGGGAGTGGACTAGGTGATGTTTAAAGGTTCCTTCCAACCCAAACCATTCTATCATTCTATGAACTTAAACTGGTGCGTAGTTTTGACTGGAGTCATTGTCCCATGATTGTTTTCCTCTAGTACAATATTTTTAAGAAGTATGAGGTCTGCTTAGTTATGCAACTTTGGTCAGCTAAACCTCATATGCTTTTTGAGGCAGTTGCCTAAAGTCTAAAGAGAAGCAGAAATTGTTGCATCCTTTTCCATAGTACTTAAGCACTTACTAAGTGCTAAATCCCAGGCAGATTTCTACTTGTGTGGAAATTTCAATCCTGCTTTATAGGAGCCTGAATGTGTAATAAATCTACTTGTCTGAATTTTCCATCATAGTAAGGATTAGAATTTGGAGGAACTGAAGCAGCAAAGTTGCAATGAACTAACTAAATAATCTAGAATTTATTTTTTATCATCTGCTACTCTTTTATGTCACTTATTTGTGTGAAGAGGAGGAGACGTTTTTGAGGAGAGAACTGTAAGGACATTGAACTGGAAAATGGTTGTGAGGGAAGAGGAGTGGTTAAGTAGTGGAAGGAGACTGGTTGTGAATGATAGAATTTTAGAAAATATGAATATGTGATCACATAACTAAAAATTGTCAGAGTGCATAACTAAAGACACATCGTCTAAGTTTGTGTTCAAATTACATTTTGAATTTTTAATGGGCTTAAAGCATACATTTATTATTTTTCTCAGATTTTTAAAAACATAAACCCAAAAGTCCTAACAAATCTTTGCCTTTCTTTGCCTCAGCTTTTGCCTCTCTGGTTCTGGTTCTTCCCCCCAGTCTTTGCGGAAGTTCAGTGTTTCTTTGTTTTCCCCAATACGTGTCTCTGTGTCTATGTGTGTGTGTGTGTGGTATCCGTGCATGGAATGGGGATTTCTGGAGAAGCAAGGACTCTCTGTTTATGATATCGTACTCCATTCCAGCCTAAAGCAACTGGAAGCATCCAGCACACAGAAATCACTGACCCTTCATATGGCTGAGCTGGAATATGTACTATTAACGTGTGAGGATGAGGTACACTCTGTGTTCAGTCCTAGAAACTGCATGAAGCTTGACCATGCTCACTGAGGAAGGAATCAGTGGATATCATCTGGTCTAAAACTAGAATTAAAATGTAAAATATTAAGAGCCATAACAGACTCTGGTTTAGCTACACAGATAGCAGAGACATACAGTGACTCCATCTCCCAACCACGTTTTAACACAGAAAAGGTAATGTTTTCCTCTAGTTTTGATTTTTTTTTCTGAAGTAGAACTAAATAAACAAATATATATTATATTTACGTCTTAAAGTGAAAGAGTAAATTTTAATATTGGTCTAGGAATTGGTAGAAAACAGCCTTAAAACATGTCATGCCACTCTAAGAAATGGTGCTATTCAACAGAGTCATGAGTAATAGCAACAAATGCAATATAAAAATGTTATTGCTGCAGACATCCTTGATGAATGCCACATGAACCCAAGTCAAAATATTTGTTTGTATAGAATTTCATTGGAAATGCTTTAATTCGCAACTGGGTTTAATGCTAAACAAAGAGGACCAAAGAAATACCTCTATGATAGCAGGAAAATTCACCAGACAGGCTAGTAAGAACATCACGCTGACATCCAGAGAGGAAATCAGTACCTTCTCGCTTGAAACATTAAAGAATACTCAGACTGAAAATTTCAAAATATTACATTTATTAAAGTTTTTTTTATTTTCCATCTGAAATCTAAAAAGTTTTTTTTACAAATGGCACCCAGATTATCAGCTCTTACATATAAGCTGAACCTGAAGGAATATATCACCATCACCCACCTACTTATTTTAGAAACACTGATTCAGCCAGGTTTCTTAATTGCACAGATATTATGGAAACTCCTACTACTGGGAAACGAAACATCTGCTGGAGGTGCTCATCTACCCTTGTTTACTGTTCTGTGCAAATAGTGCACGTTCGTAAGAGGCAAGCTCCTGTCTCTACTTTGGGCATACATTGGTTTCACAGTTCTGACCAGAACCAGAAACAGTTTTGTTCAAGGACTTTGTGAATCATTTCAGTCACTACCCTTCTGAAAGGTAAATATATTTGAGAAGGTTATCTGTGAAAACAGCAGTCTCATGAAAGTTTTGCTTCAAGGGATATCTTCCTACCGTAGAAACTAAGTATTTCAAATTTTCAGACACCTTCTCCTACTGTGCAGTTGGCTGTTATCCAATTATTTTTTAACTTGCTGTGTCTTAATTGACTAATTGAAGAGCTGACCTGTAATACCAAACTTCATTCCTGTGTGAGAAAAATGTGTGTTGTCTCCCTATTACTCATACAGCTTTTTGTCTTTGTGGGGAAAGACTTTCAGAAAAATTACCATGGTGTTTCACTAAACTTTTTTTTGTGGCATTCTGCAAATTACTGCTAGTCCAGAGCGTCCAATAAGGGAGTTATATCTTTCTTAAAGGAACGCCAAAATCCAGAATGGAGTTTCTAAGGTCACTCTACAATTCATAGTGTCTGTGAGTGTATCAAAATGGCATACTTGGAAGAGCTGGCACAAATTAGGCATGCTGTTGCAGACTAATAGATGCTGTTTAGTGAACAGGATCTGTGAAAATTAAGGACCAGACTGTTATATTCTTAGAAACTATTGTTTCTTACTGAACAGAAACAGTTTATTCATAATAAATTACTGATTAGTATAGCCTCATGGAGGCAATCTAATTCATGTGCATGTAGTCCTTTCACTTGCTTAGTATTGGGACAAAAAATAATAAAAATATTTTATGCAAATATTAGCTCTGTCAAAGGTCACGTAGTATGAATGCTGTATGGGAAGTGTGAAAATCCTTTTTATTATAAATGTGCAGTTCAATATATTAAGTAATAATTACTATCACTATTAAAACTGATCTACTATGAGATACTATGACTGTTGATCAGCCTGACTATTAATAATACTTTTTTTTCTGAGTTGTCGAAAAAAGGCAAAGAAAGGGAAACCAATATATGTTGGCTCTGTAAATATTTTCCATGAAGGCAACAATAGCCAAATGTTAAGAATGGTTGATATTCTTTTTAATAATGTGCAACTTGTTAGTGTCTTTCAATAAGAAGAGAACAAAAGTGTTAAAGCATAAAAACTATTTATTTGATGTAATTCAAAATCTGACTTGGATAATCTTAGATGCTTTAAAAGTGCTATGGGGTGTTCCCTCTTCAGCGGTATCTCCAGGAGAGTAACGCGAAGGGCATAGTGGGTCTGACCGAAGTCCATCAAGTGCGGTATATTATCTATACCACTGGCTAATAGCAGATGCCTAGAAAAACCGCAAGATGAGTATAAGCATACTTTCCAAGATACACCTTCTTTCTTATAGTTAGCTGTGCCTGGGAGACTTTCTAAACCAGAGGTTGTATCTTTCCTTTTAAAATGCTCTGATGGATTTTTTTTCTTTTACTAATTTTTCTTTTGCTACAGTCTAATTGCTTTCTTGTTGAAATGAATTCTACTGTTTAGTTATGCACTAGGTGAAAATATATCTCCTTTTGTTCTGAATTTATGAGCAGAAGGAGAGTTCTGAGTAATGAAAACAGAGGAAAGAAAAACAACATACAAACACTTTTTCTTACCCTTGTGATGCTGTGGACCTCTCCCCCTTTCTCCCTCAGCAGTCTTTTTTGCAGGCCAGAAAATCTGAGTCTATTTAGTCTCCCTGTAGAGAAGCTATTTCATACCTTCAATCATCCTTATAGTTCTTATCTACATCTTTTCTGATAAGATTGTGGGGTTGAACTTGCATGAAGAACTCGGACTAGACATTGAGCATATGTAGGGCTTAATTACACTTTCTCTTTGTTTCATCTAACTTTTAATAATTTTAAACATTCTATTCACTTTTTTGACTCTTATGGTTTTATGAACACACCATTACTTCAACATTGCATCTACTCTGCGATAGTTCTCCTGAGTCCTAACAGGTAGCTTAGAGCCCAGTGCTATGTGTGCAAAATCGGGCTTTGCTTGGGCATGGTGTTACTGCACCTGTCTTAATATGGAATTCCTCAGTATTGCAAAGTCTTTCTGCAGCTCTTCTCATAGCCTTTCTCTAAAGCAAAGCAAGTGAAATGGCAGCTGAAATTCAGTATCTATTGCATCCATCATGCAACTAAACAGCCAAAGAATCTGGAAAAAGGTTTAACAAATACAGTAAACAGTCAGACCTTTTCCTTGCACTTTCTTTGATTGCTAATTACATATGCAGTGTTTTGCCTTAGGAGCATTGAAATATCAAAGTAATTAACAGAGTATCATTAAGAAGACCAGATTGAAGAGTAAATAATAAAGTGTCCTTATTGAATAAGGATTTGAAAACTGAAGGAGGGAAGATAGGAAGGAGGAAGGGGAGGAAGAAAGGTGAATGGTAGAATCAGCATGTGTTGGAAATTCAGCTAGTGTTATAGCTGATCTGATGTGATACAGCTAGTGAAGACATGCCGGCTTATATCAACTGAAGAGCTGCAAAGCATGACACAAAGACAGATGGCTTGAAGAGGCCAATGCTGAGATAAATCAAAGATATTTAATATGCCTGTTTTGTTGATGGCATCTTCTTTCAGAAATGGCATGAAGAGGAGATTTGGGAAGTGCATGTAGGGGTGTCTCATGTTCTCCAAGTTCTGTGGTTGTAATGTGGCTATACTTTTATACATTTTATACTTTTATACTTTGATGTTCTCTTTACTGGCTGTAGTTGTTTTAATAGCCTACAGAATCAACACTTTATAAATGCAAACATGGAAAAATATCAGTTATATCAAATGGCAAGAACAAAAAACAAGGTTTGCTTAAATTTTTAATAATTTTATTTATAATAAATGTGGTCGTTCATCACCAAATTATGATTATAAACTGCAGAATGCAGTGAACCGTACATTTATTTTCAAAGTATGCTAATACTTCAGATTTTTCTGTGACATTGTAAGAACATTGTTTGTATGGACTGGACGACTCCAGCTGACAACGATACCGTGAATTATACAGCTTCTTCAAGTATAGGTTACAATGACACAAAGAGGATATTATAGTTACTGTGTTGTAGCTGAAGCATGAAACAGCATTCAGCTGTCTGTCTGGCAAGCGACTGCCACAAAAGCCATACGTTCAGTGTTTCCTATATGCATATGATTACAGTCCATCCTGAGTAAGGGAAGTTGTAGATAGCAGGGTTAAGTGGGAGTCAGGTGTGCGAAGGGCGTGCTAGAGGTGAGCACTTTCAGAATTTCAAGAGTAAATCTTGCAGCCATAGTCTAATAACTAGTACAATGTGGATTGAATTAATAATTTATAGTTGGTGGAATAAATACTGTGGTGTTGGCAAGGTTGTTACTCATAGGGACAGGAATACTTTTAAACTAGCTAAAACTTGTTTTATCGTAACTGCTAATTGACTAGTCACCTCAACTAAAATAACGTTTTTTCAAATCACTGCTGTTTTCTCTTTTTATGTTTTGTAACAGAAATGATCCCATCAGATGAGGTGTAAGGCAGCATGACATAATGCAGTCTGATGTAACATGGGTGAAAGCTAACATTTTGCAGTCTTATCCTGCTCTTATTGATGGCCATGCGCAGCCTCCCAAAGGCATGTCCGCTTCTATTGAGCCATGTTAACTGTTTCCCTCTCAGATTTTGTCTCCTGGAAGCAAGGTATATATGTAATGAATCTGAGCCTGTATGTGCAGAGTTGAACCTTCTCTCACTGAAATCTGTAGAATCCTTGTCATTGACTTCAATGGCAGTATGATCGCACTCCTGGACGCTTCAATAGTCAGATACATTGTGTTATTGTGCACATAGGCTAGGATCTCAGGATCAACACTTTCCACCACCCATCACCCCCATAGCTCAGCTATCTTACTTAACGTTAGACCCCTTGATTATCACAAATATGAAAGCTTTTATTTTAGGCTTAGGGAAAGAACAGGAAATATTGTACTTGTACCTTGCTCAGAAAAATACTGGCATTAGAACACTTATGGAGGAAGAGCCATAAGGATATCTCCTGTGAATGGTAAATTAAAAATGTCCTAGAGAAACCTGTCTCCATGTCATTCTGTGGAAGCAGTGACTATGAACAGCAGAATAGTTCACAGGTCCGAGGGCAATTCTGCGCTGCAGATCTGACACGGACATGGCAGATCAGCCTACTTTTCACCCACCCTGGAACAACCAGCTTTAGCAGTGCCAACACAAATAGCATCTACTTGCTCTGCTGCTTCTGGCTCTCCATTTCCTGTCAGTCACAGGGGCTCCTGAGGATGAGTCAGTGATGCAGGCGGCTTTTTCCTCCGTACAGTATTTCATGTAAAATGAACATAACATGGTATTGCTTGTAATATTCCTGTAAAGGGTAGATCTCTTCTACCTATTTCAAATATGCCTTAATCAAGGATTAAAAATCCCTTAGAGCAATCCAGTTCAGAACTAGTCCCTGAGATAGTGCTTATATGTTATGCTGAGAGTGCCGAGGCCAGATGAAAAGGCCTGAAGGAGCGCAAATTCAGTTTCTGCAATTTCATGTGCTTCACCTCACATAAACAGTTGAATATTTGGGTGATTCTTCAGTTTGATATTTCAAAACAGCACTCACCATAATTCTATAAGAAACAATTATGTTGTATAAGCAAACCAGCTCTGAGAAGTACAATATCTCATGAAATGTTGCATTGTTAGGAGAAGTAATGTCTTTAAGTATGTAATATCGTAAATATCCATTACATGTTTTACAGTTCCAGCTTGTACTATCATCTTAGGTTCCTTAATTTATTTGAATTCAATTAATTGTGTAAATTTTTATTTCTGTAACCTGAGTCATATGCATGGGCTGAATGTGTTTAATTAGTAAATATATATACTATATACACTATTTAGAAAGTATTATTCTAATCAGCTGTAGCTTAAAGCAAATGCTAATTGCATTTTTCTTACAGTTCACAGCATCGCTTGCCATTATTTACAAAACTAAATAATTGCTTGAGATATGCACAATGGGAAACATAAAACTGAAACATTGTATTTGGTATTGGAGAAATAAAACATGATCTTATGTAGACTGAGAAATAAGAAAAATATCTTATTCTTTACTCATTTACTCCAGTATGAACTGGGGGCACCAAATCAGACTGGTAGTATTTTGGGACCCATCTGAATTGGTGTAGATAGGGCCAAAGGATTTGGAACAATGCTGAATGACACCTGTAGTTACTCATGCAATTGTGTTTATTATTGATGCTGCAAGATGGTGGTTAGCTGCTCCGTTCTGAATATTGCTGTGCATAAATGTCAACCACTGACATCATGACTCAGGCACAGGACAGCCGCTGCATCACCCTCCATTCCATCCCATTGCCACATTAAAATCAGTAATTACTTTAATACTGTGCAAATATATCAGTAAGATACAAAACATAAGGTACTAAATTTCCTGTGGTTAAGATTATTAGAACAAATCATTTTAGATCCAGTCATGAATGCCTCAGGCAGCTGTACTTTGAATTTATAATCTCCAGGGAATATGTGTTTGTTGCGTCATTCCCACCCTGGTAATGTTAGTGAATGCCATAAGTTGTGTATGTTTTGTGTGTGTAAACTTATTGACACCAAAAGTGCAATGAAATTTGTATTTTACACAGGCATGTGTTGTCATTCTACCTATATTTTGATTATATTTAACTTTGTTAATGCTGTAATATTGTTTGCTCTGTTATATTGTTAATTTTTCATAGGAGAATTCTTTCTTATATATGCATTGCATAGGACAGTAGTGCCCATATTCTGATTTATATAACATACAAATCTAAATAAGAAATACAATTATGTGTATGGAAATAATATATCTCTCAAGAGGAATGTTTCATGATTTCTTGCAGGAGATCTATAAAATATCTTTCTTTTTTTTTAATGTGAAAGCTAAAATTCTTCCTGCAGAATGCATTTGTATTAACAAAGGTGATTGTTTTAAGACTAAAATCTAATGTAATGTCATCTGATCTTTCTAAATTAAATTCTAAAAATAGCTCTTCCATCTTTGAAAATGAAACTTCTCTAATGATTATTGAAGAATTTATTGCCACTCATTCTCCCTCAAGTTACAACTTAGCCATCTAATTTGGAAGACAGTATTTGTTCTTCTCAGTTGATGTCAGTTGACTCTTCACTGGTAATTAAAGCACACTGAACTAAAAAGTTCTGTTTTAAATGCAAAGAAAGCACAAATTAAAGTAGCAGAGGTGAACAAATTTGAAACCTTTTCTGGAGTGATTCTGTGGTTGCACACAGACAAAAAAATGCTGGAAAGCCTGCTGGATCACAGAAGTGATGCACAAAGTAATAACTGTCAGGTAGTTAAAGTAGATGATGCTCATGGAGGAGTTAAAATGAGACAAATGGATTTTTCCCAGTTTTCAGAACTGGTCTTTCTGACAGTGTGCTCTTTTAGTAATAGTATAAAACCAAACTGCTTGAACTGCATTACACTTCTCAGCCTCATGATGTAGGCATCCAGTGACAAAGATGGTAATAAAAACCCCTGTTGTTAGATCCTGGTATGTGAGTAAGGCTGTCAGTAAAGTGGTCTGGGAGAAATGACATCAATAAAAAATGAAAGTCAAACTGACAATACTGAAGTGATCAGATTTCGTACAGACAGTTATCCTGTATGTTGCAGGAGTCTGGCAGAAGGGAAATAAAGAAGTCTTCTCAGAGTAGCTCACTTACAATCGAGTTGCTCCTATTCTAGTGAAGCTCAGAAGAGAATCTAGATTATTGTCTCAGTATTTCACAAACAATGAAATCAGCACTTTCCTTTTATTTACCTGAGCTGTACCATACTCTCTTTCTACCAGCTGTTGCTAAGCAACTGTAACAGTAATAGTGGTGTTTACCTAAAACCTCAATTTATTTTACTTTATTTTAGAAAAGTAAACAAATAAAATCCACTGTGTCCTCAGTGATCTTCATCTGCAGAATGATTTTGCATCTATGAAGAATAGTCTTGTTTTAAAGGGCACTAAATCTGTCTTGAGCTCAGCCTTTTGTAAAGGAACTTCTTTCAACATCGCCTGCTACGTATTTAAAATCTGGTATACAAGTTGCATTGTTTTCTTCTCTTTTTTTAATGCATTCTCTTACCTTCGCTTTGATGAATCTTAAAAACAATTGGCGTACATGCAAAGGAAGAACAAAGAGTATTTGGAGAACTTTGCTTTATTGGGCTAAAATCATTACTTTTGAAGGAAAAGGGCTAAAACAACTTCATATAATCTAGTTGCTTTTAACTAAAACATTGCTTTGTCAGAAGGAAGGTCTGTCAAGCTGTAGCCTTGAGAGAGCAATTATGGTGGGTTTTTTTGTATCTACTAGGAAGTGGCACTGAATTGATGAAGTTAGAGACTGGATTTTTAAAAAAGCATTAAAAGCCCTTTAAAAAAAAGTTTTCCTGCAGAGAAACATATTTTGCTGCGTTTTATTTCCCCATTAACTTGTGTGAATACTGATTTATTGGTCTTTTTGGAGATTCCAATATTGAAAAGGGAACATGAAATATCTTTTTCTCAATTTATAATGGCAACGTAATCTGGCTGATGTATAATGTGCATTTCAGCATTGAGAACTTCATTAAAATAAAGAAAAAAATTCCACATACCAGCAATTAAGATGTTTTGCTCTGGTACACAGCAAAGCTACCATTACAGCAGGATTTGTTTCAGAACTTCTTCCTGAAGAGTAATATTAATCTTTAACCTTCAGGACAATTTAATTTAAGTTGGATGCTGGATAAAAGCTTAAATATACATAGGAAATTGTGCGCAAAGCTATTGCCTGACTCTCAGAGTAGTAATCTGAGACTTTAAAACCACTAGATTTTCTGTTTCATCAACACAATCAATGAATATATATCCTGTGGCTGGAAGTAAGGTCTGAATTTAACATGTTTTATAGACTGATGAAGTTGCAGTCACTTTGTGAATGTCCGCATCAGAATTTAAGGTTATTACAGGCATTCTAGCATTTACCAACCGTTAATCTCATGTGAGATGACCTAGTGAAGGTCCTAGACTAGTCACAGATGAAAATTGCAGGTTTTGAATAGATCTGTATTTAAAGGAAACCAGCATAGATTTTGCAGTTTAGCTGCCATCTTTTATCTATTTTTAGCTTTAGCTGCCAAGATACAGAGTATTTAACGATTCAGAGGCAATTGATTTTGATAGGAAGAGTTGAATCTGGCAGCCAGCAGAGGTGAGGGTGCCCCATCTCTGTGCCCTAGATGCAGGCAGCGACAAGGCTGAGCAGCTTTCCCAGTAGGCACACACACAGAGCATGCATACACACCGCATACGTATGTGTATATAAACATATAGGTGTGTATATATATGTATATACATGTGGCCGGCTACACAGATTAACAGAGGTGAACACACTCAGCACTCACATGAGCTCATGCAGCACCAGCAGCCACCCACCCATGCACAGAGCTGACCGCAACTCCCCTGGTCCCTGCTAGTCACCCTGCTGTGGTCTCATCCTTAGAGAAACCCTCCTGGCTTCCCCTCCATATCACCTGCTCGCCAGCTGTGGACAGACCACAGCAAACGCTCGCACACTCTGGCCCTGGTCCCACATGGGCCCGACACTTGGTGTTGCTCACTGGGGACTCCCTGGTTGCTGACCCCCAGGCACACGTGCCCTCTGGCCCACAGCCCGACCCAGCTGCTGGCACCCCGACCTGCGCTCGCCCTAGGCTGGCACAACCCACTCGCAAGCCCTTATGGCCCCTGTTGGCCATAAGTGGCCAAGGCAGGCCACTATTTACACATGACCAGCTCTGTTTGTCCTGTCACACCGCTATTTTCGCACAGTTGTTCCTCCCCAGGTCATCTAAATCCATCACCGAGCTGAGACTGTCTTGAATATGTTTAAATATTTGTAATATTGAGGCACTACTGCATCAGTTCTCTCTGGTGTTGGAAGGCGATGGCAGACACAGCAAGCAGATGCAGACGCAGCGCAGGTGGCTGCTGCGTGAGATCTTCGTGCTGTCGCTGCCAGCCAGGGCGTACTTCAGTTTTGCTAGCAAAGATGGTGGCTTGCAGTTGTGAATCAATCTTCAGTGATGATATCTAAATTAAGAAGAACTTGGTACTTTCTGATTTGATTAATTCATTGGAAAGTGCCTTTTAATGATGTTGTGAGGTTTACTTCGTAGTTGATTTTTAACGTACACTTGAAGTAGCCAAATGCTGTTTAGAACAGCCCTCAGAAAATAGTGCTTTTGCTTCTCTGGCCATTTGACATTTCTGTTCTTTATTAAAGTTAATTTAGGAAATAACAATTTTATTGGGTAGTAACATTGTCAGAAGATAGCTTCGGGATACACTAATGAGGAAGAAGCGATAAGGGCCCGGTGCAGAGCATGGTGGGGGGGGCTGGCGTGGGCCTGCAGGCCTTGGCGGAGGCAGGAACCACCAGCACCTTTCAGGGGACAGCAAGGAAGGTAGCGTATTAAAATGCAGAAGAAAAGAAAAAGGGGTAGTTGCAACAAGGTGTGCAACCACCTATTTATGTCTTACAGCTACCTACTGCTCCACCATCTCGATGGCAGCAACAATTTAAATCTGCAGTTACCTGCTGTAGTTCAAGAGGAAATCTTTTTTGTTCTATGTATGCATAACACGTCTTTGAACTCTCAGGAATGTTTGGTTTCTCCCTTGTTAAAAGTCAAATTTGCAAAATTGTTGCTGTCATGAGCTTTGCTGCTCAAAGTCTTTTAAATTATGGTTAATACTTACTGCAATACCAAAGCTTCTGCAAGCGTGAATGTACATGTTAGAGTCATGACTGCAAACATGAGGTGCTCTGGGGAGGTGAGGGATGTGCATTTGAATTTTCTGTGCAGGAGAGAGCATTTAAAATCTGTGATGGCTCTAACCATCAACTTTTATAATGAAGGCTTCATAAATAAGGATAAAAGAGAGACGATGGAGTCAGGGATTCATCCTACTATTTATGCAAAGAAAGTGATTAGTGCTGTTTTGTGCAGACTGACAGAGGGAGCTAATCCCAAGGCAAGGCAGGTGAAGGCATTTGTACCAGTGAGATCCCAGTAAGATTTAGGGGCTGCTGGGTCCTCTCTGAAGGCTTCCTGGAAACAAAATGTTAGCGTCCAAGAGCATTGCAGGCCAACATTGTAAAACTAGAAATTATACTTCTTTTGAACACAGCTGGAGCAAGTAGCCTGCAATATAGCCTTGCTAGGCCAATAGGTATTCAGAATATAAAGGGAAGTTAATTAAGACAGCAAATATATGTATGTTTTTTTAATTCCCGTGCCTGAACTGTTCTTTGTGGAAAATTGCATCTTTTTAAAGTTGAAAAATTGGTAGAACGGGTTGTGGAACAAACAGAAAAAATAAACATTAATGTCACAAGCACCATGTGTTATCTAGAGCTTAAAAGACAATCAAGGAAGAAATTGCAGCACTGCTAATGTAATCTTCAGCTCAATGCATCTGATATACCTGTATTTAAAAGGGACTAGGGGGATTTAAGGAACTAAAAGCTGGAATAGCTGAAACATGTGTTAGGAAACTATATTAAAGAAGAAAATTGATTGACACATGGTTAAATGTGATATACTGAAGAAGAATCAAGGCTTTATTTTAAAACTTTATGCTTTTCAATTCAATTGGAGCTCTCTGAAGGAATGAGCCTGAATGTGGATAAAGTTGATCAGAATTTCCAAAAGACATTGAAAAAGGCTCCCCAGTAAAGGCTACAAAGGAAACAAATCAGGTAGGGCATAAGAAAGTCTGTATGTTGCTAAAAGGTTGGTTAAAATTTGTGCCTTAGCGATAGGAGAAAATGGCCAGTTTTTACAATGGAGGGAGTCACCATGACACTGCAGAGATATCTGTGCTGGCATCTGTTTTGTTCAGCACACTCATAAATTATCCGCAGATGGGAGTAAGCAGTGAAGTGACGTGACGACAGGAAGTTATTTGGTAATAAAGATTGTGAAGAATTCCAAAAAAAGGGCTTATGATACCAAGTAAGGGGATGTTGAAGTAGTTGATGAAATTCAGAGTAGATGAATGTGATGTGATGCACATAGTTATAAACTGTAGGAAACCTACAGAGGAAAAGACCATAATAAATCCTAATTTTCCATGTAAAATGACAGGCTCTAACCTCACTGTAATTCTGGAGGAAGGGAATCTTGGTTATAATACATAATCCTATAAAAATGTCAAGCTAATGCTTACCTTAGTAAAAGAACAGATTAAATTAGTAGGAGAACAGAAAAGGGATTAAAAATGTCACTGTGTAAATTACATGTATACATTTTCAATATTACAAGAAGTTCTGGTATGCTTATCTTGTGAAGGGTGTAACAAAGCTGCAAAAGGTTCAGAGAGAGGTGATAAAATGGCTTTAGTACAAATAACAGCTATATAAAGTAGAACTTTTGAACTTGGAAAAAGAAGCTGGGACATGGTAAAGGTCAATAAGATGGTAAGTGGCATAGAAAGCATCAATAAGAATCATCTGTATGTTACCTTTTCATACAAAAATTTAGTGAGGCATCAAATGAACCTCTCAGATGGTAGCTGCTGAACAAAGACAAAGAAGGGTTTTTAATGTTTTAGGATTTCCTCTACAGTACGTTAAAGGTGCTAAAAGTTAGTGTAGACTCAGGATGGCGGGTAAAGTTCATGGAAAAAAAGTCTATCAAGGGCTATTAAACAGAAGGATGAGGCTACTGGAATGTGTTCTTTTTAAGAAATCCCTGAGATGCAGATCTTGAAGGGGAGGGGAGTTTTCTGGTGAAGCCCTTCCTAGGTAATTCCTTTGGCTTGCTGTTGGAGAAAAGATACTGAGCTGAATGAGTCTTTGATCTGGCCAAGCCCAGCTGTTCTTATTTACTTATTAAACTTACTAAAAAAACAGTAACTCATATTGGAATCTACTTTAAAGAATGAGGGAGATACAATCTTGCTAGAGATCTCAGCCTCGCTACTAGTTGCTGTATTCCTCTGTAGCTGCAGAATAGAAGATGCTACTCAGTCACAACAAGAATAAATGTGACTTCATTTTCATTATCATGATTGTTCAAAATATCTTTAGCATCACTGACTTTTCTATAGTTAGTTTTGGCACAGTTTACAGTTTGCTTGTTCAAAATACACATATCTTGCAAAAATTGCTTGCTATGTTAATATGTATATGTATGTATATATATACACATCTATATATATGTATAAATATATCAGTTTTCCACAGAATACCTTATGAATTACAAGAAGAGAAGTGGTTGTCTTTTTTCTTGTTTCTTCTAGAAGCATTTAAAACTTGAAAAAAAAATCAATGAACCTGTACTTTGCTATTTCTATTTATTAGATACTGGTAAATGGCGAGGGGTGGGTGGGTGATAAATACAGTCGTGATAAATATAAAGGCCCAGGAAAATAGAAGTCCAATTTTTAGAAAATATTCATAAGTCTGTGTTTTGTGAAGTTTATTCAAAATCTTATGGCAAAGCAGTACTTAAATTCTACTGATTCTTAATGATTCTAACACCCATTTAATCTCAGCATTTAAGGCAAAATTGCAGTGTTTTAGGCAAAATTGCAGTGTTTTAAGTTTTCTTTCTATCTTAGGGGTCACAAGTGAGAAATGTTGAGGCTGAGCAGGTGCAAATAAGGCTGGTAAGGGATATGCAAAGAACATTTCTAAGGTAAAATAAGGCTGAAATCAGTGTAAATAATTTTCAACTACAAGCTAAGAGCATCAGTTTTCTTAAATTATGCTTTTGATATCATAAAGTTAAAATAGCTGTCCTAAAATATCTTCTTACAGACAAGATATGACAGAAAATTAATGCTAACGGCATAGTTTATGTTCATATAAACAACGATGTGGTGTCATACTAATAAAATTTTGGCAGTCTAATACACCTTTAATATTAAAACAATTCAGTGTACTGATATTGTACTCAATCAATGACCGCACAGCTTGTGACAAATGGCAACTCTTGTTTTTTTTTATTTGACACAGAGCTAAAGTGAATTGTATGGGTAGATTTCGTTACGGGGTGTATTCAGTCTCATTCAGCCTACATTCTCTTCTGTGCTTACATTGAGCCCAGCAGAACTACTTGAGCTCTGCTGATATTAATATTATTTTAAAATTTTCTTGTTGGTATGTTCAATTTCTTTTTTTTTTTTTTTTTGACACTTTCTGCTATTAAGGCACCCATAAGAAACAAAATGTTCTTAATCTCATCAGTGTCTTCTTACTGCTCTGTGGTGTCTCTGCAGTCAGAAACCACATTTTTTTTGTGGGATACTTCATTGCCAACCCCTATCTAATTTGCTGCCACCTGTCACCTGAAAGCCTCTTCATTCCTGCTCTCCCAGTATATCCTCCTACTGAATCTCTCTTAAGCGATTCGATGCTAAATTTACTCCATGGCAGAGGTGTAACATCTGACAGTTTTGAAGGTTTTAGACCTACATATATTGACAAAATAAGTATTACACAGATAGCAGCTGATCCTTTTTCCCCCAATACTGCTCTGTTAGCATGCTTCATGTCTTAACCAGGCAGGGGCAGACCTAGAACGTTGTCAGTTTTCTGGGCCTGCACAGCTCTTGAAGTCTCTTTGAGTATTGCTTAGTTCAGAAGAGAGAATGTCTTTGCTCTTGTCGGCATGCAGCAATGAGATTGCTAGGAGTTAACCATGTATTAAATTTTTTCTAGGATTTTTATTGGGGTTTTTGCTGAACACTAAGTAAATAAGTATGTGTTTATATATATGCATATAAAATTAAGAGCAAACCTCTTCACAGCATTTCACAAACATTTCACAGCAATGATTTTCCGTTTCCTTTGATTCATGTTTCTTGGGTACAAAGTGAATAAGGCAGCATGTTTGTTTATGAAGAGTTTCAGAATGGGAGGGATATATATACAGGGGAGCAAAAGCAAACTGGAGAAAGAAAGGGCTACAGGTGGTAAGAAATGCTTTCATTAAACAGGGGTAAAGTGTTGGCTGCCTTGTTTATCATTAGAGTTTCTTTATTTTCCAAGAGACTAATGCACAATAACTTGAATCTACAGTAAGGAGTATAAAACACCTTTTGGAATAAAACTGGGAGCAATCACTGACAGTTGCAAAAACTTCTGCGGGCATGTAGCAAGTGCTTCTGTAAGGAGGCTGCTAGGCTGTGGCCATTTTGGGGGTGGGAGGGCTCATTATTACTCCAGCAATATTCAGTTTTACCTTAAGCCAGCTGCTACAGCAGGTTCCCTAAGGGACTGGGGAGGTAATGTGTTTGTCTCCCTGGAAATCAGAAATGTAATTAATGTATTGTATTTACATACTCAATTACATATGGTGTATTACATTCTTTATACCCCAAAATTACAAATTTCTGCTCCTAAAAGGTGGTTCTGTCTCTGGTAGAATTTAGATGAATTGCTAACTTGCACTTACAGCTCTCTCCTTTCAAAGCAACCCTTTCACACCCAGTGGTAGGAAAGCTGTTGTGCAGCACGGCTTGCAGGAGGTACTTGAGTTACACAAACGAATTTCTGGATGTTGGTGACATGAAGTAGCTCATTACAGTATTAGGTGGTAGGCTGTCACTATAATTTTCCTTTTCTGTTTTCAGAACATTATTTCTGTAATAATTAAATTATTTTAAATTGCTTGTGACACTTGTATGACATTTCACCTGTGGTTGTAGGAAGAGGAACACAATGCAAAGCATCTGCAAGAATGCTGACAAATTACAGTGAACAGTACATAGCTGAAACGTTCATGCTAAGTTTATAGTGTAACAGGTCCCTTCTTCAGGAATGTTTAATAATACCAATGTTTTATTAAAGTAATGTGAATCAATCGGTAGATATACTGGAGAAGATTTTTACTTTAAAGGCCTCCTGAATCCCCATAGCCTTTTTATCTTTTCATTAGAGTTTTTGTTATATTTGAAATTTAGTAGAAAATTATTACTTATTAGTTCTGAAGTTTTAGCAGCAAATCCCTTTTATTAAATCCATTTTATTAAGATTTAGAAACCTCCCACAAGCATTTGACAGCACTGCTCTTAAAGATTCAGTCTCAGAGACCTACTGCTGGGAAGTTAAAAATAAAATTGCAGCCTGAAATACTTTTCTGGTTTAGGTATAACAATAAAATGCTGGGATTATACTTGTTCTGAAGTACTTAAAATGCATGTAATAATCCAAGCATTACAGTGCACAGAATGTCCTTAAACTTTTCTCTGTTCAAATATTTCATTAATGCTTCTCTCCAGCTCTGAGCCAGTACAACTACTGTGTGTGGGATTGACAAAATCAAGTAGGAAATTAGCAAGAGTGTGCACTGTAAGTCAAGTTTTCTTGCTGAGGACTTCCCATTAATGAGCTACCATACCCTCACAAGGTCTGTAGGATGTACAAACCAGACAGAAATGCCTGCTGAGTAAACCCTTAGTGTTATTTTTGAAGAATCCTAAAAAAACCAACCAAACAAAAAAAAATCCCAAACCACACTCGCCTGATAACAATACACATGGCACTACAAATGTTATACCACAGAAATTTTTGCTGTGTTTTTGAAGTATAAAGATCTTAATGTTGGTTACAACAGAATGCATAATAAATGTGTGTCTATATTTTGCTCTCTGTGTTGAAATTATGTTTCAGAACAGCAGAAACTCTAATACTTTAGTGTTTATATAAAAACTTTATAAATGGCATTCTCCAAAAAGCTCTGAACGCTCTCTGGCATTAAAACTGTCAGTCTGTTGAATTTATGGCATCAAGGCTAATGCTTAGATTTCACATTTGGATGAATAAGTCATACATTGTTAATACTACATAACCTCAAATAATGATTCATTGCATAAAAAGATGGTAGGTGTCTCAGAAAATCCAGCGATGGGGGTTTTGAATCCAGAGGGAAAAAAGGTATACATGAAATTTTATGTCGTATTTGTAATCTAGAAAAAATATTATAAAATTAAGTTTACATACAATTACTCATGTAAGACTATGTACTGGGGGAGGGGAAAACACCAAAATACCTATTTTTGTTTCTTCTATTTCAGGTCAGAACTGTGGAGGCTTAGTACAGGGACCGAACGGTACTATAGAAAGCCCTGGATTTCCTCATGGTTATCCAAATTATGCCAACTGCACGTGGATCATTATCACAGGAGAACGTAACAGGATACAACTGTCATTTCATACTTTTGCCCTCGAGGAAGATTTCGATATTTTGTCGATTTACGATGGACAGCCACAGCAAGGCAATTTAAAAGTGAGGTAAGGTACCTTTTTTCCTTCCTTGGTTTCTTTCTGTCTCTCTCTTTACCTCTCCCTTTCTCTCCTGAATATATGGTCTGATGATATGTTACAACAACACTGTGTTTCCTTAGTTCCTCCCCAGCCAAGGGGATAGCAGTGCCCTAGGATCTCACAGCAAAAGACATTAATCCAAGTTTCAGAGCCTTATGGCCCTAGCTTGTGTACCAGTAGCATCAGTAACGTCAGTCGTACTTAAATTTAGCACAGTTCAAGGTCAGTTTTGGTAAGGGCCCTGAGCACTGGAGTATCCCATGTTGCACTAACTTATTTTTATTTATCTGGGCCCTGATGGAATCCAGATTTGGTCCAGGGACCCTTTCCTAAAGTCACCTCTCCCCAACTTTTGAAAGAACTCTTACTGAGATGACTCTCTACTTTTCTAGCACGCCTACAATATTTGAATCAGAGGATGGATATGCTGCTTGTGCTAACAGTGTCCCAGAGTCTCTCACTGAATGTGGCATGGAAGAAGTGGTGGGCAATACAGTAATTTGAGAGAGGCACAGTCTCATTAGTGTGTGTTAAGCAACATCTGGAAATGCTTGCCAGATCAGATCTTCCAACTGACTATTGCCTGCCTTGCAGATGAGTTGGGCTGTAAACTGTTTGACTTCTTTGCCAAAATTGAAATGCTTCCGCATTTCCAAGTAAAAACAATTATTAAGCAATTAGGGACCTTTAAAGGTCAGAAACTGGGGTTTCTTATACGTCCAAATACCACTGAGGTTACAAAGAGACTTTATGGGAGCTTTTTGATCTCAAAGCTTTTCACAACTTCAGATTTTGGTGTCTTAATTTCATTGGTGTCTTGTTTTGGGTACCTCAGTCATTTGATGGATCTGGACTACAGAGCTGGAAAGCAAACTGCTATCAGTGCTACTCTGCCATTTTCTGTTCAGGCATGAGATTTATGGAGCACTGTAAAACACTGCTGCCAGTTTTGTTGTCTGATTACTCTTTTACATGCTGCTGATTTATATTATACTGCTAAAACAAATGTGGAAACATCACCAATTTGTTCTGCATTTTAGTGGGTATCATCACATATTTTTGACAAGAACAATGCTCTGATTGATCGTTGACTCAGTTCAAAAAGTTTTCAAAACTGTGGAAGGTAGTACACAGCTACGGATGCTGGAGTTGCATAGTATATGTTCTTCATTTACTGTACTTAATTGACGTTTAGTTCCTGTATCACCTTTATACAAGGATTAACACTTTTTCAGTTAAATGCTTTGATTATCAATAGCTAATACTAATCTGTTAGTAGAAAATTGGTTCAAAGAACGGCACCAACTGATGTGCTGTGGGTATGAGCATAGAATACAGAATTTCCTAATTGTGATCTTGTTCGAACTGAAGTAATTTTAATTGTCACTGATTTAAGTAAAACAAGGATTTAAATTCCAACTTCCAACAGTGAGGCAGATATTTTATTTATCCTTGCTTGTGTTTGCCAGTTAGTTACGTTCATAAATGGTATTTTAAGGAAAAAAAGCATTTGTTGGCTTTGCAGCATGCAGAGGTTAAAAAACCAGAATTTGAATGACACGTTTCTATTGACATGTCTCATACCCCGTGACATTCCCTTTGTTGCACAAAGCAAATCTGCAGGTGTACCCCTCTACAATTGCACATTTTAAGACAACTCACTCGGCAGATATTGGAAAATTATAGTCTTGGTTTTTTAGCTGACAGGATGCAAATGTAAGAGAGCGTCTTGGAACTTATGCTTCAGGGTATGCTTTTTTTTGGTAGATAAAAATACTCTACTAGATGTTGGGTAATTATATTTCTTCAGCTGTCAAGCAAAATCTGGAGGTTTTCCTTAAAAATAGCTGTGTAACTGTATAGCTCTCACAAAATATAATAATTAATGTTATTCCCATATTTTGTATAGTATTTTTCAGCTGGTAAAGCAAAAGTGGGTAAAAATGAATAGTACATTCAACTAGTTTACTGTGCTGCCTGAAGGACCTTTTTGTATGCCAATGCATATATGCATGTATGTTTGGGAAAGGAATAAATTCTTTCAAGCTGTTTGTGTGGAGGAAGAAAAGGGAAACAATTAGTTGCAAGATGTATATGAACTTCTTTGGTTACTGCATTATTACAGCATATACTGATTCAAGGGATAAAGTACACCTGGTAGCAATCATAGGTTATTGTAAGCTACGTTATGAGGAGGTTGAGATGTAAGATAGTAGAAGGAAGAACAATGTAAACAAAAGATAAGGCACTAAAAAGCACCATTTTACATCTCCTGATTTTTCTAGATAAACCCAAATAGCATTCTGTTATTCCGTGTAATTACTGAAATCTGCAGTCCAAAATTGTCCTTAAAAAGATTGCTACCGCTGCTTTATTTTTATCTCTGTAAAGTTCATAGAACAGAAAACAGGATTTGATATATGTGTGTGTCTATATATACATATATATATAAAAAAAAGAGGAAAAGTGAAATTTTAAGTGTAATGCCACCTGTCATGATATTGCTTTGTAGGGTTCTGTAATCTTAATTGTATAAACAAATGTAAAATAAGATAATTAATTTCACCATGTATTGTAACCAAAACAGATGTCTCAGTTCTACATTACTGAAAAAAAGCTTATTGTAAAGCTTAAGTATTGCATTATCATCAGTTGATGGGGAAATATTTCAAAATACATCCAAATTATAATTAAGCTGGGAAAAAGATGTAAAAATGTATTTTTATTTGCATTTTAAATTGTAAATGAGTTGTCATTTGTTATATGCAGTTAACCATCAGCATGCAGTATTCATATGGATGAAACTCTTGTGAAGAAGAGATGCAAGTGTGGTGCACTGAGACAACAAAGTTATTGCTTGAGAATTGTTTCCCTAAGTAAGAGTTGCATTCAGTAGTTCAGTGTAGTTCAGGTGCTAGCAAATTTTTTTTTTTAATTTTTTCCTTTGTTGTATCTATCAGATATAACAGTAAATGGTAATATTTCTAAATAGAAATGAGAACTGCATCAATGGGACGTAGGGAGTAGGGATACAGGCCGGCTCTGAAGAGGCTCAGCGTATAGGCAGATGTGAACTGACAGTATTGACTTATTGACTTGTGTACAGCCAATAGATATGTTGCCTTCCACGAGCAAGTGAACTCAAAACAGACATTTCAACAGTTGATGGATTTCAAAAATTAGTTCAGGGCTGGTATCTGAGCATAAATCTTGTTACAGTATATGTTTTCAATATGCAGAATTCCTGAACAGGAGTTTCACAGAGAGGTGTAGGGAAACTGTAACAGGACTGGGTAAATAGAAGTGCCCGTATCAAAACCTCTGTTGCTGAAGAGGTGAGCTGAGGGGAAAGTTAGTGGGGTGTTAAGACCTTGAACTGCAAATGTAACAAACATGGTGAACTGAGACTCTGTAGGTGCGATTGCCTTCATCTCAGTTTATGGTCTCAGATTCCACAACCACATTTTTTTCTAGGTCAAATACAGGTAAATGCTGTAATCTTTGTGTTACAGGGTCTGGCGGTAAAAGTTACTTTTTAAGTGTCACACACACTGTTTAAGAGTTAGTTAAGGAAGATCTGTGTAATATACTCAGGAATAATCTTTTCCAAATAATCAATTCAATCTTTCAGAGAGTCCTGAAAAACTCTTAAAAATGGATTCTAAGCAATTTTGTTTTTTCTTACGCAGAAAAGCTGCTAATTAAATTGTATATGCTGATGGGAAGACACAAAAGTACAGACGTGAATATTTTTTGTTGTGTGTATATGCAGCTGTCATTTACTTTGGACCTACATGATATATATATTTTGGAAAGAGATTTTAAATGTCTGTTTGCCGTTGGTTTCTTAGGCCTTCTAGGCATTATTTAGTTTACTGCAGCCTAGGAAATAATATAATAGATGCTGCTT
This sequence comes from Phalacrocorax aristotelis, assembly GCF_949628215.1. Taxonomy (NCBI): domain Eukaryota; kingdom Metazoa; phylum Chordata; class Aves; order Suliformes; family Phalacrocoracidae; genus Phalacrocorax; species Phalacrocorax aristotelis. Next base: position 25,361,688 of record NC_134278.1, on the reverse strand, counting down.
GTTATTACTCATATTAGTTGAAATAAACATTTTTGTTTGAATGGAGCAGTAACGCAAATGACAGAAGTTGCTAACGGAACATGTAATAAAATAAAGCTGATAAAATTTTTTCTGACAAGCATATATACAGTGAATGTTAAATAGCAATGTGTTCCCTCTGCTTTCTTGAATTGTGTAGAAATAATAGGAATTAAATACGAATTCTTCACAGTATTCACTTTTTCCTGTCTCCAGCAAACAATAAACCATATGTATGTTCTCCACTTCATAATCCAAGCAGGGAGACTAAAAATGGTCACTGAAGTTTAATTTTGTTTATTCTTTTAAACCTCTTCTATTGTAACAAACCAAGATTTATCACATATTCAACATGTTTTAAAATTTTATTTGTGTTTGGTTTTTGTTTTGGGGCTTTTTTTATTTGTTTGTTTCTTCAGAAAACAATTTCTGTCTTCCCTCTCTCCAGGATCAAGAGAACAGTGAAACAATGAGGGCATGATTGACTTTACTACAGAACTGCTGACACTGCAGCAGCAGGAGTTTTGTGCAGTTTACAGTTTTTTATTTTTTCCTTCCTCGTGAATATGTCATATGTCTTTTTTTTTTTTTTTTTTTTACCTTTTTATTGCACATCATCTTCTACAAGTTGATTTTAACATATAGGATTTTTGTGTGTGTGTGAACTGGAGACTTTATGAAGAAAACATATGTAGGAATGAGTATAGTAGCCATCTTTATTCCAGCTCAAGCTTACCTAGAACACAGCACGAAGTACCAGAAACTGAGCCAGTGTTCAAATTTGTAAAACAAGATTATTGAATAATTTCAGTAGGATATTCTGGTATTTTGTACCTCTGTAAGAAAAGGAAAATGATTATTGAATGATCCTTCAAATTGATTACTGAGTTCCTGCCAGTAGAGATGCCTATCATTGACTAGTGTTCCCCTTTTTATGTTAAATCAGATTTTTCTTGGCTTTTTCACCTATTAAAGTATTAGGAAGAAGAAATCATTTACAGTAGAGGACTAAAACGTAATTCATTCCATATCACACAGCTATTTTAGGAAAGAAAGGAAACTATGACCTGATCAGCTAAATGCTGAGAGGTAGTTTCTGCCAACAGCAAAAAGAGCATGCAGTGGAAGGGAAGATAATTTATGTGTGCAATATTGGCAGGTTCAAGCTCATTGATGGCAATTTTTTTTCTTCCACAGGTAGAAAAAAGGCAAAAGCCCTATTCCCAAAATTTTAGCTTCCCAATTCAAAATCTTAAGCCTGTTAATTTTGTTGGCAAGCCTACACACTAAAAAGATTTAATGAAAAATTTATTAAATATAAAGTCAAATCAGAAGTCTGCTTACTAACAACAAGTTACTTCACCAGGAGTTATTGGCCATATTAATTACATAGTTTAGGCTTATACTAAATGACAGACAACTATAAAAGAAGATAATATACCTTTTTTCCAAAAACCATGGAGTATTGTTTGAACTCCCACCTTAGAAAATCCGTTTCATATTTAGAAACTATTATTTCTTGGAAAAAGAAGTTAGATTCATTTAACAAGTCAAGGCAATGCATTAATTTATACTGCAAAATTCTGCATCAGTTGCTTAAAGCTTTTATAATGTGGTTGTTTAAGTCAGCATGTTTTTCTTTAAAAAATGAGTGTGACACTCACTGTAATGAAAATGTAGCTGTGCTCAATTTCTTTATCCTCTGTGGAGGTAGATCTTTTCTTTTCACCTGAAACTGACCACAGTACATCTTCAGAGAATTTACATGTATTGCTTCTGTGCCTCTTCTGTACTTTTCAAACTGCATCCGTATAAGTGACACCAGTGATTTGGTGCATTTTTTTGTAGTGCTTTACCATCAAAAGTATTACTAGTAAAGGACTCGGAAGGGGGGAGTTGAGAAGTGGCTCCATAAAATGTTAATTTTTATAGTTTTAGCAACTTCAGCATATGTTAGGTAATCTCACTGTTTCATAGCGATACAACCAAATTTGATTTAAGGGAATAATAAAAAAATTACTATATAAACACCTTTCTAATAAAGTAGAGAATAATTACTCAGTATTTAAAGATACGTCATAGTACCCTGCTGAGAAAGATAGGTTATTCTTTACGAAAGCTTCTAGGTGTTTCACATGACACTGTTTTTAGAGTAGATCTTTGATTTTAGATAAGAAGTGCACATCTGCCTCCCTTGTTATTTGTTATTGAATATGGACATATTACAAATAATTAGTTATTCAGCTTGAAAGAATCATATTTATGATCATACTAAGCCAAACATACATTCCTTGATTAGTTATTTTATGAAACAGAATGCCTTGGGTATCCATTATCCAGTATTCAAGCTACAAAATCACAGAAAATTGCAAATTGTGAGTGTGGTTATGGATGTATAAGTACGTGCATTTTGACGAGCTCAGTTTACATCTTTACTTTACCTGAAATATCAGAATAAGGTTTAAATGTTACTTCAGTATTGGCCAAGTATAAGAAAATTCACTGGTATGATGTCTTCTTGATGTGCACAGAGAATTCACATGATCTACAATATCTTATGGAAAGTCTTTTTGATTCTGTCAGACTGATGAGTTTGTAATCTGCAGAAGTACAAATACTTTTCTGAACACTGCTCAGTACACAATTTGGCATTCCATGCTTTTTTTTGAGAGGTTTTTTTTTCATTTTCTATTCATTTGTGTTGGTTTCAGAAGCTTCTAAATCCCCTACATTTTGGCATAGTAACAATATATACACATCTTGACACTTACGTAAATATGACAAACTCCTGGAAGATCTCACATTCATTTTATTCTCAAAACTGCTTAGGAATAGGATAGTGGAATCCATTAAGAATGCAGATAAACACAACCTGGGGAATTAGAGCTCTTAAAACTAAGGTGCATCTTAAAAAGTCTTTTAGTGTAACTTTGTGATACAGTTGACACCATGTCATAGTTTAACTCCAGCCAACAACTAAGTACCACACAGCCACTCACTCACTCACTCCCTCCCGCCCAGTGGGATGGGGGAAAAAATTGGAAGACTAAAAGAGAAAAAACTCATGGGTTGAGACAATGACAGTTTAATAAGTAAAGCAAAAGCCACACACGCAAGCAAAGCAGAACAAGGAATTCGTTCACTGCTTTCCATGGGCAGGCAGGTTTTCAGTCATCTCCAGGAAAACAGGGCTCCATCACAATGCCATCACTCTGAACTTTCCCCCCCGTCCTTCTCCTTCCCCCAGCTTTATATGCTGAGCATGACACCATATGGTGTGGGATATCCCTGGGGTCACTTTGGGTCAGCTGTCCCAGCTGTACTCCCTCCCAGCTTCTTGTGCACCCCCAGCCTGCTCGCTGGTGGGGTGGGGTGAGAAGCAGAAAAGGCCTTGGCTCTGTGTAAGCCCTGCTCAGCAGCAATGAAAACATCCCTGTGTTATCATCACTGTTTTCAGCACAAATCCAAAATACAGCCCCATACTAGCTACTATGAAGTAAATTAACCAGCACACCAAAATTTTCAGACAACTTTCTGACTAAACAAGTGATGACATTAACTTGATTGCTGGTTGTATAAAGAATTCTTACTCTTAAATACATTAATTTTTGAGAGTGAGGGCAATTGCTTACCTTTATTACCTGTCACCTAAACATATATTACGCTTGCAGTGTACATGAAGCAGTTTTATATCAGTCTTTCTGCATGTCCCATCTTGTTCAAAAAGAGTGTCCTTTTTATTTTAGATGATATATGTTGAATTGATACAATTACATACAGAAGCCCTGCTGATCAGCATCAGTATATACAATGTGTATGCAGTGGCTATTGCAACAGCCCTTAGTCAGAGATCAGTCAGTTAGTTCCCTTTGCTTACATTCTGACTGCAAGCTAAAAGTTAAGTTACAGCCTTTAGAAAATTTGCAGCTGGACTCCTCAATGAGAAGAAAGTCCAGATGTCAAAATCTGTCCCCTTTTGAGATTTGTTCCTGTACATCCTAATTGTAGGATTTTTCAGGGTCTCTGTATAACTATCATAATTTTTAATTAGTACGTCCCCTGTATGCTATGAAGAAATTTTGACTGCTTGTTTGTTTTAGAGAATAAAAACATTTTTTATCTGTTAACTGGAAATTAAAGGGGAAAAAAAAAAGCTTTATAAAATGTAATAAGTGATTCATCATATTTCTGATGCACGTAATTAGGTTAAACTGTGAATCATACTCTCTTACTGTCATCTGGTAATTACCTGCCTATCTTAACTGAGCCTTGTGATTATTGACTGTATGATCATAGTCCGGTTTTGGGTCACCATGTGCTGGAGCAAGACGTAGTGATTGTTGGACAGATACAGCATCATAGATGTTCAGGCTTTGGAGGGATCTCTGCGGTCTCTCTGTTCTGAATTGCTGCAGTGGAAATTCAGCATCCTCTCCTTTGTGAGACAGTTACACACAATCAATTCTGCTCATAAAACAAATTTTGTGGACAAGCATTTTCATAATCTTGCAGCTCCCAATATTACTTAGAGACTTTCTTCAGTTTTCAACCTGTTCGTATTCACAAGAGCATCTGCTGACATTATTAGGGGCCTTGGGTTTTGACAGTGATGTTTTTCCCACTAAATGGAGACTAAAACATACTTCTGCTGAAGTCCTGGGTTATTCCTGCACTCATACTTTCGTCTGAGTGAAAACTATGTGTGCTCATCAACTCAATTAGTTTTTTAAGAAAACTAACTAGTCAGTGGCTAACTGCCTAGGTGCACATACACTGAGAGTAATGCTGACCATAAGGGGTGTGAAGACAAGTTTTGATAATAGGCTCAATACCAACTTGGTGGGGAGCAGCACCCTCAGAAGACTTCATGCTGTTGACTCTCTACTCTTTTCATTGATCTATCAATGTTCTCTTCCATTTGCATGTATTTTGCTCTTTCAGCAAAAAATTTAAAAACAAAAAATTATTTGCTTGTGTCTCACACACCCCCCAGACACACACCTATGCACTGTGGTTTTCTTTGCAGAATCTAGTGTGACCAGTGTCATGAAAGAAAAGCAAAATGGCAAAGAAAAGAAAAAAATCCAAATTCCAATATTAGACTGCATGTTTGTCTTAGTTGCAAAGACAGGCTAGTTCTCTAGGCTTCTGAAGTTAAGTATGCATAATAAGGCCATAAATACCAAAATTATGATGATTTTTAATGCAAATTAATAAACACTATTTGAAGATTAGTTCATTATTTTTAATTTCTTGAGATAATTCTTTAATTCATTAATTAGAGAGAAAAATGTATGTTATAGGGCTGGTTGGTGAGTATGTTAAAGTTAAGTCTAATAAAAGCCACACAAAAACTGTGCTTAAAACTTGTAATTTTTAACAGTTACTTTTGAATGCTGAAGCTGAAAGTCTCATATATTTTTTTTAAAAAAGTAGTTTTGGCAAATTTTGTTTAGAGTATTGAATTACAGAACAGTAAAGCACCATTTCAATTGTTAACTAAAATAATGCAAAACAGGGAGCAAAATAATCTTATTTATCCAGAATAATTCTGTTGATAAGGATTCTTTGGAATATACCTATAGGTACTAAAGATTCCATTACTCAGAACATAGCCTCCTAAATACTGCCCGCCAAAATGTCCTTAAAGTATGTGTGCATATCCATGTTTACCTTTCAACACAACTTTCAGCTGATCATACCTCTCAAAATAGTACAGTGAGAGTTGAATTTCTTTTATTTTTCCCATGGCTTTTTACAGCAACTTTCAGCACTTTCTGTGATTTCCATTGTGTTCCTTTTTTGAAAGTGAATTTTATCTCACTTTCTACAATGACAGAGTGGCATTAGGATTTTCTCAGTCATCCTTCCTCGCCCCTGGAACTGAGCTATGTTATTTACGGTCTGGGCAAGGAAAACCTTTAATATTCATAGGGCTCACAGACAGAATAGCAAGAACAATGCGGGGTGCCTGAGGTAGAGGAGGTGAGAACTGAGGAATAATGGAGGTAGGGAAGAAGCAATGTGTTAAAAAGATTACAGGTATGCTAAACCATGCATTTAGGCACATATACATAATACATCTCCTGCACTGACAGACTGTAGTTTACTATAGAAATTGTCTCTCCACCATGCCTACTGTATGCATCAAGTAGCTCAGGACTGGTTTTGTCCTATGTCATTGCAGAATACATGGCTGAGCTATTAATTTTGATGCAAACTGTATAAGCATGGGAAATCTGGTTAAGAAGTCCCCACTCGTAGTAGAGCAGACGTATTATCAATGACAGGTAGGAACCTTTTTAATGTAAAATTGTTCACAGCAACTTATCTAACTCTGATGCATCTTTCAACCAAAACAGCCAGCAAGAGGTAGGTTAGGGAATTCACTTGAGAGGTACGGAAATCCAGATTTATTCTCCTGAGTTGCCTGGCTGAAACAAAGGACTTCATGGTAAAACGAAGAACTTCATGGTAATGTCTGAGTCTCACTGTCTCCTTTTGGAGCTCTTCTACTTTATATTAGTAAATAATCATTTATGGCATCGGAAGGAAGCAGTGATTTGGTGCTGTATTCCCCTGACTAGGCATTCTGTGGGAATGTGGGTAAGACTGACGGCTCCTGTACCTTTTTCAGGTAAAGTGGAGGCTTGAACCAGAGTGAGTGCCCTGGCCACCAAGCTGTAGACTACACTATGGTTGCATTTGTTGTTTTTTAGGAAAAACTGTGCAACACCTGATGTGTAATGATAAAATGGATTTAAATATAGTTTGGGGTTTGGGGTTTTTTTTTTGTGAGGTGGAGAAACTCATTTGCGTTGTGCAATTACCTGCAAAAACTCCTAACTTTAAAAATCCTTTATGCCCAAAATGTATTTCATGTTTCTAAGTGAATAAGCGACAAAGGTCTCTGAGTTACAACCTTGCTGAAGGGTCAAGTCTAATGCTGCCAAAGGCATTGTGAAAACTTCTCCTTACTAGAGACCAAATAGAGCTTAGAAAGTTGGAAAGCATGTATCCCAAGAATCTCACCTAACATTTGGAGTAATATGCCCTTCATGAGTTTATCTTTCTGTTCTGCTTATTGATCTGCTTTTCCCACAGAAACAGACAATTAATTTAGTCTACCCTCAGTGAGCATTTTACCGAATCACTCTCAGCTTCCCTATAGTCAATATGGAGAAACAGGCAATTTTAGAGTAATTTATCTCATTTATGTTACACATCAATTTTAGTTTGAAATTAATTATGCCATAGAAATGCTTATTCTCTTCATAGGGCATAAGGATTTGATTCTGAGTAAATTCTAAAAAATATTCTTCCTGTCAGCATGGAGCTGAAATGGGCGTAGCCCATGCTTTCCTTATGGGTCTTTATTTTGAAGAGCAGGTGCAGTACATAAAAGATATCTTGGAGGACATCCTCTCTCAGTCTTTAAGGAACTCCATTGTATTGCAACTCTAAACTAGATTGTATGTGCCAAGGAAATCTGGGAAGCACTTTTAAGTGAATTGGAAGTTGCTTTTTCTTCTTTCTGCTTCCTCACACTCCATCCTCCTTAATCATCATGAAGGACTGGTTTTGATTGATGTGCTGGTCACTATGTAGGAACAGGTGGGAAGGAGTTTTTTCATATATTCTTAAACAGGTTACTGTGTGCAGTTTATCTAACTTCAGATATTTCTATTATTTTAAAATATTATATTTAATATATTTTTCTTCATGCTAAAAATTACACAATCATGAATGTACCTTATTTAGCATACAGGAATTAGCTTATTTGTGGTAGGTCATAGCGCCTGAATGGAATAGGCAGATGTAAAGTGTGTTGGAACGAAGTACAGCTCTATACACTGTAGGCACTCCAAGGCACTTCTGAGGGAATCTCCACAAAAACAGCTAGTGTGAAATTTGTATAGCCTTAAAAGAAAAGTTATTTTGTATGGCAGATACTGGATTTATTATAGGCTTCCAAGAAAATGTTACCATCAGATCCAACCAGAGAGGATGAGTTTTGCAGTTAATAGTCAAATACAAAGCTGTGGAGGTTGTTAACTTAGTAAATTAATTAGATTGCTAGCTTTTGTCTGAAAATTTATTTCTAGGAAACTAGGAAACCAAATAGTGATGCTATTGTGCATATATCAAACATTGCACCATCACTTCTATGCTGCACATTTTATGTACTAATTATATCAGAAAATAGTTAATTATAAATGTATAACATTCTTAGTTTTCTTTCTTCTTGTAAGAGGTGAAAAATTGCAAAATAACCTTGAAATTTCAAATACAGTCACTGAATACGGTTAGCACGTCTCTGTAGAGAAAAAGAAGAATATATTGCTTGGAGGTTAAAAATTACAGTGTGGGGTCCTTCAGTAAATGTTCCACAGCACATAGAGCATGAGGCTTTGCCTGATATCTAAGAAGAAAACCTCTCCTCACCCAGCCATGTTTTCATCTTTTTTCCTGTAGAAATCATGGAAAATGGATGAAACTGAGAAATGGCTCCCTTTCCTTTCAAAGATAAAACACCATCAAAATTTCTGTTGTGTGCTACAAGCATGAAAGAGCAAATTGAGCGTAACAAGTAAACACAAGGATCATGAATAAGATTTTTTGTTTGTTTGTTTGTTTCTTTTCAATGTTTTAGGGCCTTTAGCCAAATATTCTAATGTCATGCTGTGTGAAAAAGATGTTAGTCTCTCTGCTTGCTGTGAGATGTTCCAAGTTTGGAAGAGGTTGCCACAAAGGAAAAAAAATGATGAAAGAATACATTAGCATGAATAACTCAACGTTCTCTAGTGAGGAAAGAAAAGCAAGTTATTTACATATAAAATAAAAAAATTATACTCCAGCAGTGAATGAGTATCTAATATCAGATTGAAAAGAGGCCAAATTTAGGCTCGTGCATGGGAAGTTTGCATGTGAATTCCTTACTTATAATGAAGGCAGTTGATCGCAGCATTTAGTGTGCCGTGACCTAGCAGTGCATTCGTTGACATTTGTGAACAGAAACAAAATCATGCAATTGTCTAACAAATTGATTTTGAAATTTGGTATCAGTTAGACACCTTATTAATAAAGACTAAGAGAGTGGATATTCAGTGCTATTTTAGAAGAGCTGTAAAAAAGACCTTGTAACAAGAGTAGAAACTGTGGCTTTAAGGAAAAGTTCCCAGCTCCAGTTTTGGATTGTGCTAGTGGCTGCACAGCAGTAACTGAAGTTGGAAAGACCCGAAGAGCAGTGCGACTGTGTCGTGGTTCAGCCCCAGTCAGCAACTAAACACCACGCAGCCGCTCACTCACTCCCTCCACCCCTGTGGGATGGGGGAGAGAATCGAAGAGCAAAAGCAAAAAAAAACCCCAAACTCATGGGTTGAGATATAAGAACAGTTTAATAATTAAAATAAAATAATAGTGATAGTTAGTATTATAGTAATAACAATAATGATAATATAATAAGAAGGAAAAGGGAAAAAGGGGAAAAAAACCAGAAAACACAAACGATACAACCGCTCACCACCCACTGACCGATGCTGCTGGTCCCCGAGCCACGATTGCTGCCTCCCTCCCCCGGCCAGCTCCTCCCAGTTAACATACCGGGCATGACGATACATGATATGGAATATCCCTTTGGCCAGTTTGAATCCACTCTCTTAGATGTGACCCCTCTCCTCCCGGCTTCTTGTGCACCTGGCAGAGCATGGGAAGCTGCAAAAGTCCTTGACTAGTTCAAGCACTACCCAGCAACAACCAAAACATCAGTGTGTTATCAACATTGTTTTCATACTAAGTCCAAAGCACAGCACTATGCCAGCTGCAGTGAAGAAAATTAACTCTATCCCAGCTAAAACCATGACAGACTGACAGTGCCGCTATCTGTCCATTGTCCAGAGGCTCCACAGTTGATCTACATCTGGCTTTTTTAAAAAAACAAATCCAAGGTTTCCTGAAGCTTTTGGGTCTGTCTACCTCAAGAAACTACTTTTGGCTCAATTTGGGGCTTAGATGGCACCTTTTATGTTTTACTTATCTTTTTTCCTGGTCGTCTTCCAGATTTCCCCACATCTACTGAAATAAAAGTTGCCTTATATATTTATACTGATTTTTCGTTTCTTTCTTAAGAGAGAACATATTTTAAACATGAGTATTGTGGATCAGCGATTCAGAAGATGTGGCCCTGAACAAAAACTGAAAGATAATGCATTTGAGTGGACACTAAATCTGTGAAACTCTGAAAATTATTGACAACTATACTCTTTTTTAAATTCCAGGAAGCCTAGGATTCAACAACCATAAAGGAAATGAACTCTGTAGACACACAGGATTTGTCTCGCAAAGAGTTAGAGGAGATAAAAGTATTTTATTCACAAACTAGGCTTTCGGAATCTGTCTTTCTTTGAATGTTTACTCCAATTATGACACTTGGGAGGAAATGGAAAAGCACAAAACACATAAGAAAGGGACAGTTAATTAACTAACATGAATTCAAATATAGGTTGATGTGGATCTTAGGGAAGGTCTAGTTTAAAGCACACAAAGCATTTAAAGAACACATTTTCTACATTAAACAAAATCATAATAGAGAGATTCCATGAGAAAAATGGAAAGCCACGGCCAGGAATTCTGAAACCCCCTTAAAATGCTGCTTCTGAAATCCTCATTTTCAAACGCTGTGCTTCTCCCACTCCTAAGGTGAGAAAGAGCAGAGGAGCAGAAAAACAGTATGTTATAGTTGTCATAAGACTACATTATACCACAGATCACCAAAAATATACAACGCCAAAGAAACTAGAATGAGGAGATGCAGTTCCTGTGCATTTAGGTAAATAAATAATTTGTGCAATTATTGAATTATATATTTTAAAATTTAAAATAAAACACTAATTTCTAATATTATAATAAGAAGCACAGTGATTTGTTTTATAACAGCCAGTTTTCAGAGCTATTCAGCATATTTGGCAGCTTTTTACTAACTGTTCAAGCTTGCTTTCACAGTATAGTCTTGTCCTCATTTATTTTTTGTTGCTGCAACCATTAATCATAGGTTCTCTCATTCTTTTCATAAAGGCTTTGCCAAAAGGAAAGCTTGTCAACTTTAGCATTTCAAGATATAGAGCACAGAAAGGAATAGCTATTTTAATGCTATACATTCTTTAGTTATTAGTACTGTTCCACTATTTTCTCTTTGTTGGTGCTTCAAATCCTCTGTCCTGTCACTGATGAAGAGAGAGGATTTTTTCTGCACCCAGTCTGAATATGTCTTTGCAAGCTTATAAGCACAAGATAGGGCTGATAGTATCTTCTTCTCAAGAGGAATGTGTTAACACATTCTTGCCTATAAAGCTTTAATCTCCTATGCTCAGAGATGTTGCTCATGTGTAGGGAGACTCTGCCTAAACAGAATGAATATGCTTAGCTAAAGCTTCAGCTAAAACCATCTATCTTGTTTCATGGCAGTGATATTTTAGGAATCAATTTATGACTTTAAAATTGCTTATTTTGCTTATTTTACAGATTTAATATAACTAGAGGCATTTGACATCACATTGTAGAAGTAAATTATGATGTAAACTGGTACAATATTGATATGAGCAGACAGAGTTTGAGTTATTGAATATACAATTTGAGGTTTAATTATCATAAGAAATTTACATAATGGCCATATGCTTGATTTTTCAAGTGGACAGCTGTAAAGATGAATCCAATAAAACATCTTTGCCTGTTTTAACAGTCCTTACTGGCTGTATTTACATGCTTTATTGATCAGTATGAAGGTTTAATGAAGTTTATTCATTGCAGAATTGAATTAAAAAGACTTCACTTGTTATTGTATTACCGCTGAAATTTTATGTTTGAAATTGCTTAATTGGTCAAGCATTTGAGTAGTTCATAAAACTGTATTTAATTTGAGAAAAAAACACGTGGAGAGTATAACTCCATTACAAAAGGCAGGGTATGCTACATTACTTAATGAATGTACCTAAAAAGCCACATGTGTCAGAAATCCAAATCTAAGTTGCCTGGAATATACTTGGTTGGGGACATTTTGTCTCAATTTAACTCATTGTTTTCTTCAAAGAGTGGCAGTTTCACATTCATTCTATCATTATTCAGTGTGATTGAGTTGAAGTAAAAACCTCAGTCAGACAGCCAGCAGGAGACTTCCTAAGAGATTTTTCTACCTTTTGAAGTATTGCTTAATCTCAGTTTTACTGTTTGAGAAAAATGGTGTTTTCATTAAAGGTGTTCTCTTGCTAAATGCTTTAATGTTTATAAGATTGTCAGGGGTCTTTGAGTGGAAGCTATGGAAGTATAAAATATTATTAGTACAGGCAAGTGAATTAATTTTACTGTTCCTGTATGAAGATTTCTATATCTATAAGATGAAGTTGTCTTCCTTTGGTGAAAGTGATTAGATCCTTTTTCCAGTGTGTTCGCATTCCTTTGTTGTTTTCAGAAACTCTTTTCAAAATGCTAGGCCTGCAAATCTGTATTTTCTGAGCATCTTTTAACTTTATTTATGCTTAAAGATTTTTAGAGCCTTGGGACCATAATCCAAGGGAAGCAAGCTGCCAGCACATGTGGAGCTTCTGCAGCTCGGCAGTAAGGCAGTCTAGTATGTGCTAAATCAAGTCTTTTGTTTGTAATTGTAAAGACAGATCCAATGAAGGCAGCTGTACTATTGCTAAAGTGATGTTTATGGGCAATAAAAGACACAGTTTTGACGTAACACCTCTTGGATCTTTGAACGGAGGAAATAAAGTCGATATAGAGCAGTAAGTATATTACTTCACAGCAAACGAACGCATACAGCAGAGGCATCAGGGCAGGCTACAATGCGTACTTGTGTGTAGGGTGATGAAGAGACAAGTATGTAACTTGAAAATATCTTCCCATTGCCCCCGTGAGTCAGGGAAATGTTGCTCTGTCCTGCTACTTCCTAGCATTAGCAGTGCCCTGATACCACCAGAAGAAAGACTTCAGAGCTGAGCCAAAGCTTCTCTCAGATTTTCTGAGGCATTTTAGAAAATAGATGAATATTTGTATCCCATGTTTCTCTTTTCCTCCACCACGACTACTTCAACCATTTGTGCTGCTTCTTAGGTCTCACCTAAGACAGCTGATTAGAAATAGGGATGCTGCGAGACCAAATGAGCCCTCAGATATGCTGGATGTAGCCACACTCTCTCGGGGTTGGCTGTATGTTTTATGTAATCCTAGAAAGGCAAACTCCCTATGTTTTAGTTAATTACAGCAAGTTTATGCTGGAGTGAATTTCAGAGCAGAACTGTAGTCAGACTATACAACTGAGGACAATGTGGATTTGTTCAAAACAGTTTTGAAGGAAACTTGATAAGAAGCTGTCAGATCAGCTTCTATGAGTGTAGGGCCAAGAAGGAAACAATGGCACACAAGGGGTATGGTACAATGCTGCCACGGTTTTCAGTCTTATGCAATAAGCACATCGGATTCAGGGATTAATTTTTGGGCTGCATTATTGCAAAGACTTAAATAAGTTCAAGATATAAGGTAGTTTAATCACTCAAATTTCTGCTCTCCATGGTGGTTAAAACTGTGACATTCTAGTTTACAAATTTTTGTGGATAGATCCTTAGAGAAACCAAAATGCTCCCACCACCCCAAATAAAATAAGAAATCAACAGCCCAAAGCCAAAAATCTTCTCAGAAAGCTACATGTTGTTTGGTATTTTCTGCATGGACTTCATGTCAGCAAGAGAAACGGAAGCCTTGCATTTCTTGCAGATCAAGCTCATCTCCTGGCATTCTTTCACTGTGGGTAGTGGAAAGGCAGTCCGAGGGATAAGGCAGGAATAAAGAGAAAATACAGGATTAAGTCTACAGCAAAGTACTGGTGAACTCCAAACAACACCTGTTAACCTTGCTTGATTTACCTGATTACTGATAATCACCTGTTATGAAACCCTTTCAAATTCTGCATCAAAATGAGGAGGAAAATACTGGTCCCACAAAACTTTTATTATTTAAGACTTATTTACTGATTACAAAACAGTAGTCTTCCTTAAACTATAGACTAAAGGAAGTAATTTATCTCAGTTATAACAGCACAAGAAATAACCCAAAGGGACTCCTGGGAGTTGTTGTGTCTTTAGTTCTCTTGGAGGGATTTAGTAAGTGGTAATCAGATTTTGAGATGCAAGTTGCTGTCCTCTAACACTACAGCAGTGACAAGTAAGTGATCTGTTGATTCGTGGAAGGTTGTTTTTCCTAAAAGTTAGCACCTGATTCTTTTCAACTCATCATACCTAAATTATTTTCTTGTAAGTACATAACTTACCTTTTCAGTAGAGAAAAATCAAAAAAAGTTTGAGACATGAGCCTCTTACCTGAACTGGATAAACACCACCAGGTGCACAAACAGGGTGTTAGAGATGATACAAAGGGTTGGTGAATTAAATAACCATACTAATAGATTTATCTTCAATTGGAACGACAAGCATTTCTGCAATGATTTTACTGGCTGATCATTTCCTGGATGAGGCAGGAAACAAGAAGCTTATGTCCTCATCTCCTAATTTTTTAGTGAAAACCATGTGTAAAATAAATAATGAAGTAAATAGCATTTAAAGTGTCCAATTTTAGCATGCAAAATTACTTGCAGGACAATAAAGTGCATTTGTTGAATAAAGAAAATCTGCCTTTCCCGTTTTCATCCATTTTACCTTAATCTTGCTCATTCCTCTGCTTGTTGCTCTTTCTACTGTAATTTAGTTCATTTATTCTTATATGTGAATTGCTTTTTAAGTGACATGATTCTTAAACTAAAGCCCAAAGTACATAGTAAGCATTTACTTGTCTGCTTTACACTTGGCTTCTCTTTTCCTCTTACTTGGGGCAAATTTCAGACTCTACTGATTCAAACAACCTCCCTTGACCACCGCAAAGCAGAACACAAGGGAAGAGTTAGAGTATTAGGGCTCATCTGCCCAGAGAAATTAAGATATGGTAAATCACAGTGCGAATTTAGAGCATTCACTAGTCTGTTCTAACTAGATGGGTAAGAACACTTGGTTTGCTTACAGGAGACTGAAGGTATTAGTTCATTCTGCCCACATTCAGCACCGGCAGCATCACATCCCCATGTGATGAGTAGAGTCCAATATGCTCTACACAGCTTGTCAGCAAGGGCAATTAGGTTGTGCTCAGCACGGCACTGTGTGCTACTACAAAGCTTCCTGCTGGTTCAGAGTGTGGGCAGACTACAGCTCTTAGCTGTCTGCAAAATACCTTCATAGGCATGAATGCAGAGTGCCTTTAGGTAAAGGAAATTTTTCTACTTGAAAAAAAAAAGAGTATCTAACATTTGGTTTATAGTAAGAGTGAGAAGTCAGTGAAGAATAACTAGCATGCTTAATTTTATTGTGCATTAACATTTATCAGTAGGTAGTTAAGTCTGTAGCGTATAGTTTCATAGTATGGTTCATCTGATGTAGCTCTCTGCTTAGACTGGAGAAAATGGTCCTGGTCCTCTTCTGCCCTCAGTTCCTGTGTGAACACTTTGCCAAACTGCCTTGCACCAGCACAGTGATGCATCTAACAAACCTGTGTCATTCCCTACACTGGCAAAAAACCCTTAGTGATTGTTTTGACTTTGTTTAAATACTTAAACTAATTTATAAAGTCTTGAGCAGAATGTCAGTTACCAGCGTAAGGTAGGAAGGAGCACAATTCATGGGGTAGGTTGAAATTAGAGATATGAGACCATCCCTATCAGGAGCATTCTAGTTGGTTCAATCATATTGTAATCCATATCCTCCATCTTCAGTAATAACAGGTTTCATGTTTAGCATTCTCAAATTCAGAGAAAGTGGCATTAGGATAAGGAATAGAAGTATTAGAAATTATCTGACAAACAGATTCTCATTGGAAAATACTGAAAGATATATTCTTTGGACTGTTAAGTGAAATTTGGAGAAAAATAGCACAGGTTTCCTACATGTTTACTATGGTTCCAAGACAACATTTGAAGGTTCTATTTTAGGACAACCTGAGGCAAATGTTATACTCCAACTTTCAAACAGCTTTTACTCAATGAAATTAGTGAGTAAAGAAGGGAGTAAATTGGTATTGGAAATCTAATTTCTACCAATAACCTCATTAAGGAGGGGAGAAGGGGTTGTTGCTTGTTTGGGTATTTTTTTTCTTGTGAGATGGAGAGCTTTTAGAAAATAGGAAGAATTTCTATTGTTTAGAAGATAATCAAAGCTCCGAAACAAGAGTACTAGTAAGAAGCAGTTACCAGAAGCAAAAGGAACAAACTCTCATACCCAGAAAATCCCTTCCATACAAGCTTCCCCCCCTACAGAATGTAACTGAAAAAAAAAAATCAAGGAAAAGATTGAATTCTCTCCTTATCTGATAGGCTTCTTCGATTAGAAAAAACTTTTGCATTTTCATGCAAAATGAAAATTTTTATTTTCATGCATAATTTTTTAGCTAATTGAATAAGTTAGATATCCATACAGACCAGAAGCACATTTACTTCTGCCGGTTTATTTTGGTTCATCTTACACAAACAATTCCACTGGTCTTGCTCAAAAATATAAGTGATAATTGGTTTGCACCGCTGAGAGGTGCAGATGACATACATAATAAAAATGTCATAACGTACCATTTTAATGATCTTTCCTTTTTATATTTAATTTCTTAATGTGAAAGTTTGTATCAACTCAATAAAATTCTGAAAAGTTAATGTTAATTGTAAACAGCATGGTCAAATAAAATATGGCAAGTACACTACCTTGAAACTGAAAGATCTCGCTATAGTGAGAGATGGGGAAACACTTAAGCTGTACCTGATAGTACATAACACGAGGCTCTCTCCATTACCTTTTGGCCCTGGTTCCTAATAATTATTCCTTTTTTTGTGGAGGGACCTGTCTGAGTTCTCTGCAAAGTCCCAGATCCATCGCTGTGAAGTGCTTTGAACAGAAATGAATTGCTAACCATCTTTACATTCTCATTTTCCAATATATGACATGGCAACTTTTGTTCTCTGCTCTCTTCATGTGTGGAAAAGGGACTAAAATAAGCACCTTCTTTCCTCAACCTTTGGTTTTGCTTCAAATCTTTGAAGTGTAAATAAAAGCTACTTTGAAGTAAATGCTAAAATTTACCTCTTTAAAACAGGTAGATCCCCTAAGCTTTGGTTTTCCTTATTAGTAATATAGAAGAGATTATCAGGTCTCACTGACATATGGTTTGCAGTGTTTCACAAACCTAATGCCCTTTTATATTTCATAATCACATTGAAGTTAAGTCAGACTGGTATCTTTCATGTCTGATAGTCGTTCCTTTACCTGACAGATATAATTTTTTTTACAAGCCCACTCTTCCATTTAGTATATCATTCTTTCATGACACTATTACCTTCCAGAAAACACCGTCACAGAGAGGAAAAATATCTGAGAAGATGTGTGTGTGTGTGTCTGTACATGTATTGTACTTCAAGTGGGTTTATGTGGTAGGGTTTTTTGTCTGGTTTTCATTTACTTGAGTAAAGTAAAGTACAATAAAAGTAAAAATAAAAGTATTGAACTTCTGTAACTACTCTTGGCTGAAAAATATTAAATACGTTTGTTTTGGTCAGTCATAGTTAGCATTAGATTTCTACGACTGCCATCTGGCAGTCTTCTCTCCCACACCAGCTGTGGAGACCTAGGAGAAATATCATCAGTGTAATAGTTTATTTGTGGCTCTCTGGACTTTGGAAGACAAATTTGAAGAAAATGACTTGTAGCTAAATATTTTTTCTCTTCAAAGATACCTGAAAGCTTACTGCTTTTGTTAGCTGTCAAGAATGACTGAAAGCAGAGGGGAAAATGGCAGAAACGAGAGGAGCATGTAAAGACAGAAACTAGAAACCAGGAGATTTGAGTTTTATTTCTAAATCCTTCCTTAAAATCTTGAGTAACTTGAAAGGTATGAAAAAACTTTTTTATTTCAATATGAAAAAATACTTTCTTAAGATAGCTTTGGGATTTAAAACATTAATTAACTTTTTGTAAAATACCTTAAAGAATTGAAAGACACAGATATATAGCATAGCTTTTATTTAGCCTTTTCAGTATGTCTATGCAATTTCAGTGTAGCGCAGGATTGTAAAAGCTCTACGTGGGGGCAAGGATCACCGAAATATCAGATGCGTATTGACAGTTGAACTGTATGTAGTCTCTAACTCAAGAAAGGGAGAGAGAGTGACAGCAACAAAAGAGAGGCATCCAGAGAGGACTGAAATATCACCAACGTTCCTTTGAATCAAAAATTATTTTTTTTCCAGCATTGTTTGTTCCTCTGCAGTTCTTCCAATGGTGTACTGAAAAGTTTATTGCTCGTGGAAAGAGCGGAAGTTTAGGGAGCACAAAATGGTCATTGCTTTTTAAAATACGGCCTTTTTAAAGTGTTACTTAATCTATACAACTCTGAAGTGCCAGCATGGAGATCATGCAGGAGTGTCTCTCCTGGAGTAGAATGTTCCTATGTTAGCTTAATGAAAAAGAAACCTATTTAAAGATATTAGCGCCATAACCTGTAAAATCATTGGTGAGATTTATAAGTAATGAGTTTTGATTTAAAACATAAATATATCCTGTTTTATAAGGAAATAGTATACATCTATTGAGAAGGGATTTTATGGAAAATTTTAGACTTCTAATTTCTTGAGACGTCATTCTGTTACCAGGTGTAGGCTTAAGGTGCTTTTCAATGGGTTCACATACACCTTGGGATGAGTTGTAAATACCGTTTTAACTGCTGGACATGATTATGATTTTGGATTCTGATAGAGAATAAGAGACCAGGTTTCAGTTCTGTGTTCTGTTGGGATCACAGTATCGTGTCTACTAAATTTATATGATTAAATATTAAGTATTTAGGTATCCTTAGTTTACTCTGCAACAGAGCAATATGGATTAATCTCAGCCTAACTGTGCACATTTTGTGTAGGAGAAACTGCTCTCTGAAATTGCTTAACTCCACTGATTAAAGAGGAAATCTCAGTGGCAAGTGTTTATTATGTGTCTGATTTAAACAGCTGAAGTTAGGTACGATGAATCTCACCAAAATGAACACTGAAGGAAAGAACAGTAGCTTGAAATATAAGTTTAATCTTCAAATCTACTGTTTGGAGCAGTGTGGGATCCTGAGACAGAGATTTCTTGTACTTTAAAAATTCTTTAACAATACTAAAACTGCAGAAAATATTTAAGTTCCATGCCAAAGACACTTTAGACAATATTTTAATTTTATAATTTCTGCACTTAGATTATCCACCTCTACAGCTGGCAAAATTTTTCTTTTTTTTAGTGTCTCGAATATTTCTGTAATGTAGGACACAGAGCTATGTCTGGGTGAAGAGCAACTCGGTCTAATTTCTTGAACCTGTTAGAAGAAGATGTAATTTTCTTCCTTATAAGTAGTAGTCCTTGCACTTGAGGGAGAGCTAAGTGTACAGGTGTTGCAATAAATAAGCATGTTACCAGTTTCCTTTCTTAAGATTTCTGAAGTACGAGCCAGCATCGCTGATTATCAAAGGTTCCACATAGCATATCATCTGTCTCTTCTGAGTTCTCCTGCAGAAGCCAAGATAGGTTTTGGCTTGAATTGAACTTTCCATTCTTAGATAAAAATAAAACTATTCAGAAAATGTGATTTCGTTGCTTATTACCAGGATGGAAGAAGAAAAGGAAGAACACCTTTTTCTGATAGTTGGGTAGGTATATATTTATTGAATCAAAAGGTGATCCAAGAGGACAGTAATGAGTTTCTATATTATCTAGTTCCAGTAGGAGTTTGAGTTTTGTGTCTTTTGTCCCAGTTTTAGCCCTTTTACAGCTAAAGTAAAAGAAAGCCTACATAAACCCATCTTTTTACAAGTACCTTTTTTCCACAAAGGAAAAAATGATACAGATCTCTAAAGAATTTATGACACTAAAATTAGCTCTCAGCTCATGAGTTTAGGTTTCCACTGTGGGAAGCAATGTTAGATCACTCCCTATTTGTAATCTTGCTCTTTCCCAAAATAAAACCTATGTGATTTATGCATTTATCTTGAGGGTTAGTAGGAGCTGTGAGAGCTGATGTATGGGTTTGGATGGAGCTGTGTAGCAACTTCCTTTTCTGTCATGTGAGCAAGAGAGGATGCTTCATCGGTGTGTGCTGGGATGTAGCCAAAGCCTTGCATCCCCTGGTAAACCTACCAAGAATGTCTGATACAACTTTACTTTCCACAGACTGCCTCCACTTTGTCCAGTGCACTGGGAAACACTGACTGCATGTGGACAAAGGTTTCTCACAAAGATGATGTCAGCACCAGAAGTGGTTTTCCATGTTGTCATACCCAGTAGTGACAATTAGCTTCTGGGTGATGGCAGTAAAGGGGCCATTTTACCACGTACGAGTCTGTTTGCAGAGGCACTCTCTGTGCCTAGAGCCAGACCTGAAAAAGAGATGACTATGTGCAGCTGGAGGGTATTGTTTCTTGGCTTTCTTTTTTTCACCCTTCATGCTGCCAATGTGCAGTTCTTAAGTGAAAGACTGCTTTAGAAAGTCATGGGAAGATTTTTACTTTCAAACTCCTTTTGAGCCAAAGCAAAATATTCCTGCACTGTAAAATGTCTTACTATTTCAGCTGTAGAACTTCAGAACATTGGTGATTTTCTCAATAAATACTCAGTCGTACTGTTCATAGTATTCTTTATGGAAATTGTATTCTCCAATAATCGCTGTCCAGAATTCCCACTGATGGTAATGGGGCTGCCCAGTTTTTAAGAAGCCCATGTGGTGCTGCCTGCACTGAGATTTAGTAATAGCAAGCTGTATTAAGGAGGATGTTATTCTTCCTGCTGCCTGTATCTGTGAACTGACTGCTTTGCAAGTGGTTGCTGTCTGCAGTGCTGATCTAGAATCAATGAATAGGCATGGAGAAGTGTTTTTGTTTTGATGATGAGTGCAAAGAAGAGAGGAAATCCAGCATAGACAATACGGCATTGATTCAGAGATAGCTTTCATTGCATTGCAGTTAATTTCTAATTGTTATGACTCATTTTGTATATTAGACTGAGTTGATGAATGTCCTTTAGAATCAGTTAATGAGTAATGAATATGGTATTTAGTAACACTATTCGCTACATAGCTGGCAGAAATGTCACAGTTCTGTTACAGTCATCAGAATTCATTTGTGACCTGGGTAATCTCATCCAGTGTCAAAATTCTTTGGGACAAACACTTTGTACACAGAGCTAAGGAATCTGGCTTTCTCTTACAACTCCACAGGATCAATTTTCGAGAGCAGCAAAGTGGCAGGTCTCCCAGGCACTACCGTTCGTACTTAGCTTAAGCCTCCGAGATTAAGTGAGCTTTCCAGTTGCAGAACTCCAGTTTTGAATTATTCCATGTTGAATCAGGAGTTTGGCAGCTCTGCACACACACAGAGGGAACTACACCTGGAACAGTTAACCAGGTAACTAGGTGTTTTTAGAGACAGTGAGTTTTCTCTGAATTCCAGCAGCACCTATTTTGTATTTAAGTGACTAGATACTTCTTAGGAATTTTATTTCAAAATAAAAAAAGAGTCTTTCTGGGAAAGTTTGTGAAAGTAATGGAAGGAATGTATCAATTAATGTAAGTCTTATGTGAATGTTAGTACCATTATCCATTTCTCCACTTATAGTAACTGCAAGTGATGGAATAGAAGGACCACCTTCTGTTGTGGATATGATATTCTGAAGTTATGAAAAAATTCAGATTTTTAAATTCAACTCTATTTCCAAAGCCTGATCTGACTTAGTCAAAAGAACAGTCTACAACCTTATTCATTGCTAAGAAAGAATTCTGCGTCTAGACAAAAAGTAGATTTTTGACCAAAGCTTTTTTATTTTGGTCTGTGGCAATGAATGCCACTTGTTTCTAATAGGTGGTCAGCCTAGCTCAATTTGTGACAGCTTGTTTTCGAACTCTGCTAGTAGAGAATTTTATTTAGGAACCTCAAATTGCTGTAATTTTAACAACTGATTTTCTTGCTCCCATTGTCAATTTTACCTAGATTAAAACACTTACGTTTCTTTGAATGTGAATTTACTTCTGTGATAATGACAGCTGTCTACAGTGACTGAAGTAAAAAGATTCATGGAGGTCTTTAGTTACTTTAGGGATAGGTTAGCATGTTTTATTGGACATAATAACTTTAAAGTAATAAGCTTCATTAAAAAAATATTTAATTAAAGGCAGTGTGCAGTTGAGGAG
The DNA here is from genome assembly GCF_949628215.1 of Phalacrocorax aristotelis. Classification (NCBI taxonomy): domain Eukaryota; kingdom Metazoa; phylum Chordata; class Aves; order Suliformes; family Phalacrocoracidae; genus Phalacrocorax; species Phalacrocorax aristotelis. The sequence continues at coordinate 25,339,383 of NC_134278.1, read as the reverse complement.
CGCTCCATGGAAATTCTTTTACTTTCTGAAGGAGGCTATCTGATGTATAAGCGATTGGAAAAACAGTGATTTTACTCTAAAAACACAATATTTTAATAAAGAATATACCTCAGGCGTAGCTCTTCTGTTCTAATTTAAACTAACAAAAGATCTATAGGTCAGGTTCTCTTTTTTTTTTTCCCCGTTTCTCTTGGTAATTTAACAGTCCTTAAATGTTGAGCGCAAAGGTGGTTTAATCTGAACGTCATGTTACTTTACACCATTAAGGTGACCCGGTAAAAGTGACAATCTGATCATACATGTTCTAAAGAAGTATAGCTGTATAGCTAAGGAGCTGTAATAATTATAAAGAGCCTACAACAAAAGTCATTATGCCATCTTTTATTACAGTAACAAGAACAGAAACTCAGTAGTGCACAGTGTTTAATTAATTTGTTATGTACAAGTTAAAAATAAGGATATTAATACAACGATGATCATAAAAATCATATTAACATTCAGGCTCCTGCAGAGACTCCATTAACCTTCCCTCAGAGCTGTAAAAGCATATGCCAAGTTGTCATCCCTCCTAGACAAGGGAACAGATTAGTTTTACTCTTGAACTAAGCACACTGCTGCTTATCTGAAAAAAAAAAAACAAACCACAGCTACAGAGTTTCATTTGGCGGTACAGATTAGGTACACTGTAGTAGATGGACATCTAGAATACCACGGATATTGTAAGCAGTAATTTCAGTAAGTGAATCTTAACTGCATGTTGCAGTGGTTCTGAAGATGCTCTCAGGGAACAGATGGACAAAGCCACACCACTGTGAAAGACTTTATGTGTGGAAACAGAAAACTTCAACTTAAGAGTTTGTTCTTTAATACAGGGTAAGGGTGAAGTTGGGTAAAAAAATACTAAGACCAGTCTTAACTAAGGACCCAACTTAGCAAGAAAAGAAATATTTCTCTTCTTTAGCCTGGAGAATAACAACTGAGATGAATTAACTGCCTTGGCAACCATATCTAACATATGCCTCGGAATTAAAGCTAAACCTGTGCTAGATTTTGGGTATTGGTGTATTCTTTTTAAAGTTTGTTTACCTTATAAGCTTTGTAACATCGTAATTTCACAGAAAATACTGTGCCATCAAATAGTTCTTGAATTATCTTTTTCCTCTTTAAAGATAATGTAGCCATATGTGCTTTGGGGAATTTCAAACAATCTACCATTATCAGAACTGATTTAATAATTCAAAATGGTGAAACCTATGAAAGCCTTTTGCTTATTTTTTCATAATATAACCTTCTAAATGAACCAAACCATTCTTTTTCCTACTTTCAGTGTAAACTAAATGAAACATTACTATATTTTACCAACTTTTTCCTCAGTAGCCATGACTGGCTTCTCTTATATTGCTTATAATTTCAAGCTATTATTAGTTTAATCAAGAGTTAGATGGAAAATGTCAAGTTTATCTTAATCAAGATGCTTTTAATACAGGAATCTAGAATGTAGCATTTTATTCTTAACATATTTTATAAAATGCATAGTTTTGTGTGATTTTTTATCTTTGCACATTGAGTAGCTTCTTAATTTCTGGAAAAAAAAAAGGCAAGCACATGTTATGTGTGGAGATTTTTTCCTGAAATATTTTTGGAAAGGCATAGTTTGATAAAAAGTACATTTAAAAATAACTATTAGCTTAGGAGGGAGAAGAAACACCTGTGTGTGGTGTTTCTTTGAAAGCTCCCTACAGTAGATCTTCTCTGTTCAAAAAAATTTTCAAGAGAAGACTAAACACTGTGCTGCTCACCCTACCGTTATGTCTCTCTTGTTTCAGCTGCTAAAACTTCTCTCCACAAATGCTAGAAATGCAAAAAATCATTCTTTAACATATAACCATGCTCACTGAAACATCAGCCACATGACATGACCTTTCTTCTAGTCTTCTGAATCGTTTTTGTCACCATCCTCAGTGAGGCTTTGCTTTTCAGAATAAGCTTTAAATATTACAACTTGTCATGACAAGTGACAAATAATTTGCCTTCGTACTGACAGTTATAGGAAGCATGAGATTCTAGATGGCTGGATGATGGGGTGAGAGCAAAGAATTAGTTTTCCATCTCCTACTGGCAACCGGTTGCGTCTAGTGAAAGGCACACCTGCTTTAATCTAAGGCACATATTCTCCACTTTGTCTGAGGTTCTGACCTCAGACTAAGGTCAGAAATGTTTGAGTGATGTTGATTAGGACACATACTTCAATAAAAGCAGAAGCAGTGATGGGCATGAGTACCAAGGTAAAAAGCTTATACTGCTTGCAAGTGTTTTCCAACTCTCACCTTCCACGTATTGGGTACTTAAGTATGTCCAGAGCTAGAAATAATTAATCAGCTTCTTAAGTTACACTGTATATTCCTAGGTCTAAGCTTTTTGTTCAGGAAGTTTTTTCACTCATCTGCCAACACACAGCAACAAGCAGATAGAGCCAAACAGATGTTCTGGTTTGTATAGGGTTCTCACGGTCACCCACTAATCTCACAGCTATTTTCTGCATACAGGTGCTGGTCCTTTTTACCTTCCTCTACATCATATTCCAGCCCTCATATAGCCCTGCCTGATCTAAGAGCTGACTCTGAAACTCCAAGATTTGCACAAAAGACATGCTTTTCGCCATTTCTGAACTGGGTAATAACACTTATGTCTCACCATCCCTACATATGGTCATGGCATCCAAAACAAGTTTTACTATTAAAAATCAATTTTCTTCCTCTCTCTCCATACTGGTTGGATTAGTCATGCTCCTATTCAAAAACCATAAGCATTTCTGTTCAGGCTAACCTTGTGTTTGACTGAAACTATGTGAACAATCATGTATTACTCTGAATCCTCTCTCTCAGTGTTAGTTGATAACATTTCACAGAGCAGAATAGACTGGACATTACACAATCATAGTTTATCAGCTGTACTGAAATATATCTGGCTGCTAGACCATGTTAGCAGCTGCATTCCAACTTGTCACCCTGTCTGTGAGTGTGAGTGTGGGGTTCATGTCCAAAGACTACCCAAAAATCCTGCTTGTGGATTTGCTTATATTGTAATTTGTAATCACAGATGGATTTACCTTCATGCTTATCTGAGCAAGCCAATGTATTTATAATTCAGTTTTCTGCCTTGTACCCTCTTCCATGCAATTCTTGGTGGTGAAAGCTCCAGATACAGTTATGGTTCTTCAGGAATCCTTGCTGTGGGGCATTTCTTACTCAGAGGATTCTTCTTCGGCAGGTTGCTGAAAATCACTACATGAAACTCTTAGCTTGCTTTTGCCAACCAGCCTGTGGTTCACGTTGTAAATTGAGAGTCCACTAAGTCCGCTCAGGTGATAAGTCAGAGCAGAGCATTGCACTCCTTCCTATGCAGACCATGCTTCTGGCTTGTCTCATTTTCAATACAAAAGTTTAGGGAGTGAACATTTGCTGGAAGAGATCTGTGCGTGCTCCCTCGCCAGTTTTGGAACTGTGGTTCCCCTAACATTAAGGTTACTTGTCCATAATTTGCCCCAAGAATATGCAGATTGAGAACACTCAATTTATCAAGTCAAAGAAATATGCAGTCAGGGAAGAACTTCAGGGTTTTTTTATTTATATACATGAATAAAGTGATGATACACATGCCAGATTTCAGCAAGAGTAGCTTAAACTCATCTATTATTGTTTTACCTAAATGGTCTTTTCTTTTGATGTGACAGGATTTATGATCTTATTGCAAAAGATTCTCAATAATCAGGCGCCAGGAAGGGGAGTCTAGAAATGGAGAAAATACAAAAAAAAGACACATTTCACCATCTCATAAAGACACTTAAAGTTACAGATAATACTCTAGGCAGTTGTGGGAATAAAGGATTACTGTTTTTTTAAAACAGCAAATGCTATGGCCAATTTGGTGCTTTCAGGGATACTAAGCTGGAGCCATAAAGCTCTGAAGACACATCTGAATGTGTATTAGCATTACGGTTTATGCTGTACATATGGACCAAACACCTGGGAAACATGACCCACTGGAGACTTTGCAGAACAGAGCTTCTCTTTGGAGGCCTTCCAGAGAATGAGAGGATACATGAGTGAGCCCAGGCAGGAGCTGGCGGAGGAGACCATTTAGGAAGGTCTGGCTTGGTGGTGGGTGCTGCAGAAGCCCTGTATGAGATCCACTAAGGCACCTGAGTTGTAGAGTCAAGGAAACCACGGCAGATGAGGCCCTTGTCACATTTCACAGTGTCCCCTCCTGGATGTCAGCCTAATGAAATTGCAGGTGGTGCTTAAATCCCTCTCTTCACCAGCACATCCTAATCAACAGCCACAGCTATCCATTGGGAAGGAGAGAGCATTTTCAGATTATTCTTTATTGATAATAATAAACTAATGCATTTTAATGTTGAAAGTTGTAATTTGTGACAATTATTCTTTTCTGTGCTTCACTTAGGTCACTAATTTACACAATCAGGTCGATAATTGTCAAAACTTATAAACTGATTGTGGTGCTTCATTATCCAAAATTTAAGGACTGTAAAAAGTCTGTAAACATTATGTACACACAGCAGGTTCTCTGTGGAGAAACAAATTTGCATTTATGAGTGTTAAGACTTAGCAATGTTAAAACTTAGCAGTGTTTCGTGTTGCTAAAAATAAGAGTGTGTGAAGTAGCTGCAGTCTTTTCAGTACTGTAATTGCACATTTTCTTCTATTTATATATAAAAAAGACCAAAATTTTTTTTGTCAATATTACTATTTTTAGAATTTCATCTGACTTTCTTAGGTTTATTTATTTTTTTTGTTATTGCTCATCACAAAAGTTAACAGGTTTTGGAATTTGAAAAGAATTTTTCTTTTTCTAGCACTGAAATTTCTAATGGATATTAAAATTAGCTTTTTAGTTTGTTTGTTTCTTTGTTTATGCATCAATATATTTGATGACAGCAGAGGACTGGGAATGGCCTTGTTAGTTTACTCCTGTAGCAGAGCTGGCCCGCTCTGCAAACAAAACAGGGAGCCTTATATCACTTCTACTGAAGTTGTGGAAGGTTTTCCATTAATTTCTGGGGAAACAAAATACATATAGTCTAATTCCTCTTAAGCATTATATACTTTTTTGTATTTTTTTTCAGTAAGCACTACATTTATTATGAAGAGAAGGAACAGAGGTAATCCTCAGTATTGAAGATGAGTAACTTGTAGGGGGATCCGTAGAAATTATTTTTGTAAATGCCTTTAAAAAACATTTAAAATGTGTGAACTGTTCCTTAAAAGTGTCTTTGTGAAAAGAGAAAAAGAATTCTGAGAAAGCATTTAATAGCTTTTAGAGAAAGGAATGAAAATTAAAGGCAAGGCAATATAAAATAATAGAAAGATGGAATTTTTCACTCAACATGTCTCTCCCAACTGAAATAATTTCTTTTCTTTGAAATATCATATTAAACACTTATAGTCAGTGATGGTGCCTCTTGATCACAGCTTAATCAACTAAATCAGCTGTCAAATGTGACATGTTGCTCTGAAGTGGCATCTTGTAACAGGTTTTTTTTTTTTCAGTTCTTTGTTATGGATAGGATATTTACTTACTTTGAGGAAGGAGACCCCTTTCCCCCCTTTGTTCTTAGATATGAAAAGAGCTTGATTTTACTATTATTGTGCATTATCAATGGCATCATTTGCTAAATTCTGTGGAAAATAAATGGACTTGCAGAGGTGGTTATATCACTAGTAATGATACTGGGCAAATAATTTAAAAACCCAGTTAGTTCTGCATGCGTTGAAATTTCAGATGTATATTTCTTCATTGTGTGACTTTAGAAATGAATTCTGAAAATACTTCCTGTGTATCCCATGCTATCAAAAATTACTGGGTTAATCTGAATGCTTGAATGTTATGTCTCAGTGTCTTAAGAAACTTGAACCACCTGTCATAGCCAGATTAATATGAAATTCAGCAGCAGATCTGAGCATAGGTACAGAGTCATGTATATTGAATGATTTTCTTATAAGCATTGGTTCCACAGTAAAATAGATGAGTAGTTAAAAAAGAATTAATTCAAAGCCAGGTAATTTTCTGGGAGAAACAGTGTATGTAAGATGCTCAGGGTGATAGGACAAAAGTTATTATAAGGTGAATTAGACAAACAGATGACTGAACCCAAGTGAACTGAAATGACATTTCTCAGCTGGACAAGTCTTACATTCTTGTGTTGGTAGGAGAAAGATGAGATTCCAGGGATTTAGGTCTATCCAGGACTTCTCATAGACATACACTCAGGGGCAGCTTATGACCACTATCCTCATTCCTTGGCCCCTAAGCACCCAGTAGCCCCTTTTTTTTCCAAGCTAAGGTCCTTGTAGAGCATTGTACAAATACATTAGTGCCTTCTACCGGAAACACAGGTGGCACTTCCATTAATAATTAATAATATTTTTCCCATCATGTCTTCTTTTTAGTAACCTGTACAGCTGGAGTTCATAGCAAAATCTGCGTCTTAGTTGAGGCACTAACTTTGTGTCAAATTTAACCGAAACCAGCCAATATTTTCAGAAGGTTTTAAGAAGGGTACAGTTTTATAAACCTCTCTTTTATGGAAAAACAGACAAAAATCCATGTATTTAAATTTTACACATTTAAACTTGGAGAAAGACCTTAGATTTATTAGTATGTCTAATGACAACCAAAACTGAACAGTAATTTTTGTGTAACCTTATAAGAAAGGTGTAAAGCATTTACTTTTGCTAATACTATGATTTATATGTTAAGTCTCGTTTCAGCCAGGCTCCATTCTTCTTCAGCTTAGCTCTTTGGTAGAACAACATGGTTCGCATTGAACTTTTCTACCTTTTGGTGACAATTCTTGACAAAAATCTGAACCATTTCTAACTACTGATAAAATGAAAATTAACATTCCTGTTCCCCTGTTATTCTGTTGCATTGTGGCAGCCTTGTGGTGATCGTTAATATAAAACTTTTAAAAAGTTGGTTTCAGAATTAGCCTCAGAAATACCTTCAATAAAAGTTTGTGGGTGGTAGTTCTCAGTCCTTTCTCAATAAAGTCTGTGGACAACCAACATCCAGTATATGTTACCTTTCTCTGATGCTTGCCAAGCTTGAAACATACAAACATATGGATAATATTCCATTCAGTTTGCCCTGACATTTCTTCAGACAGTGGAAGGTCTGCTTAAATATGTTCTTGATTCCAGTCTTTAGAAAATATGTTATTTGGTGCATCAATTTTACTTCTATAATTGCTTAAAAAGGACTGATATTTCAAATGCATAATCTTACTTCATATGCAGTGTAAATTGCAATTACACCCATTAGATATCATTGAAGTACAAATTTTGGGAGGTAGCTTTGTTACTTTGTGCTACATCAGACTGCTTCTCAACCACTGCACTGGGATCACTATGGATCTTGGAACTTATTTACGGTTGGGGCATAAGACATTAAGTGTGGTGTGCTCTGAAAAACATGAAATCTTTCCCTCACTTGACATAGTTTCCAAATACAACCATCTTCTTCTAAAACCACTCAAAAAAAAAAAAAAGAGAAAAAAAAATGAAATTAGATGGGTTTATCACTGTTATAAATGATACTTCTTTTATCACAAGTACCAGAGGGGATGAAGTAAAGAATCCCCTCTCAGTTACTGTACAAGCAAAACTTATCAGCCTTACGTAAGTAAATGCACACAGACTGAACAAAACTTAAAGCTCTTACCCTGGAATGAAAATTATTTTCATGTACCTTATTAAGAAATAGTTTAAAAACTGAGAAGAATTAAATACATGGGTGTTTCATTCTTTTAATACCTCCCTTGGTATATATTAGTCATGTATTATTTTAATGTCATCTTACCTTGAGAAATTGCAAAAAAGTAATTAATATCTCTATTAAAGAAATTAATAGCTGTTGCATGAGAATTCTCCTGAAGCAGTCCCTAATTTTACCTGGGTGTTTCAACTGGGGAATGAAGAGACTGCTATTTATAACTACATCTCCTAAACTGCTTCTTAAGGCAGTCCAAACCTGTTTTTAATCTAGTTATAAAATCACTTCTCAACTGGAAATGCATAAGAACAAACTACGTAGACTTTATGGATCAGATTATTTTCTAACATGATTTCAGCCCTTCAGGCCTGATTCTGAGGTCAAAAAGAATTATTTTGGTTGAAATGACAGATCTAATATTCATATTTCTGGTTTGTCCCATGCTGGTTAATTCAGTAGCTAAGCTGTTAATGACGAACAGCTTTGAATAGAAATAAAGTAATAGGAGATTAAATTATGTATAACTCTTGCATTTTTTCTGGTCCAATTTAGAAGCAAGTATTAAATTCAGGCTTAATTAAAGAATCAAGACAGCTTCAAAACCAAAGAGTTATTGTGGATTTAGCTATAAAAATCTAATAAGCACCACTTCAACTCATTCATTTAAGAGAAAACTTTTTTGTTTGTTATAGTTGTTGTTACTGTTGGATTTGATTGTCGAAAATACAGGGAGAGAGAGATATGAGGAGCAATAGTCAAATGTACTGTTAAACTTATCTTACCCCTATGGGTATTGTAATGTATACTTTTAAAACTCTGAGAGTCTTACATATAAGATTATTTTAATACATACATCTCAATATCCTTAACAAAGCTTGTTAGACATTGCTACTTCCACTCTGCAGGTGAAGAATATTATTGTAAACCGTTATCAGAACCACATATACAGTCGAAGGCTTCAGGTAACAGGTTTTCTCTCCTGCTCTCTAAATTGAGTACTGTTTCTGGTGTACAACATATAATGTCGTATACCTAACAGTATAGCTTTAAACTGCCATGTTTTGATGGTTTGTTTATGCTCTCTCTTAATTACATACAATGAAATATCACTTTATAGATAAACAGTAGCACATAATAGAGAGTAAATTATGGAGTTCTAAATGTGCCTAACTGTTGATTGATACAATTAGAGAGAATTACTATATATATTCATATCAAAGGAAAATGAGCCTTTTAAAAATCAATATTTTTCAATTAGTATGTAAAAATTCATTTAACAATAGATGCTTAGTGATTTAATGCTGAGGAATTTAACCAACAACAATACGCAATTCAAAAATAAGGAACGAGATTTGGGATTTTTTTGGAACCCTGTCTGCTATTTCTGTTTTTCTAGAAACTGAAGACTCTCTGCTGCTTTTTGGATGCAAAAAGAAGAATTATTTACTGAAATATGTATTTCAGAACAGCTGTGTTCTTTACATGAGTTGTTAAAATAACCTGTCTGTATAAAAAAAGCTGACTGTCCTTTGAAACAAAGTATTTCTTGCAAAGAGTAAGATTGGAGAGGTGGATGTAAAATGAAAACATCAGTGAAATGTCTAAACTTTCTTAAGACTGTTGCAGTTCCAAAAGTCTAAACAACTAAATGAAAATAGCAGAAAAAGAAAAAGTAACCCACAAATCTTATGTGTTTGGATAATGCTTATCCTAAATATTTCTTGTACATATAAAACTGGATATCAGGATTACTGTTGTTAACTGTTTTTCTTGCAATTACAAGGACTGGTGAATGCATGAGAAGTACAAAATAATGTAGCTAATTAATTTTAACCACTAAATTATGTTCCTCTCATTTCCTGTCTTAGAACGCTTGAATCACTCAATCAACTGTTATTGTACTTGTGTTGATTTTTTTCTTTACAATTTATTTTAGAGATGTAAGAACAACCTGACCTGCATATTCCCGTTTCTCATTTTACTGAACATTTGTATTTTTGTGTCTATTTCCAACATTTTTTCTAATAAAGCTACAATTGTAATAAACAGAAAATTTAAGTATAAGCTGGAAAAAAGTGGTCTGTATTTTATTTACTAAAGTATTTTAAATGGTGGGATTCATCCAAGGTCAGAGTTCACACTGATTCTTCTGTATAGTCATTCTTGGCAAAAATGGGTAAGACCGCTTACAACTGCAAAAATTTTGCATCTGACCAAAACAGGTTTCCATACGAGACTATAAAAGATGTCCGTGTACTCACAAGATTTCTCTTTCATATCAAGTATGGAATATATTGTAGATTGAGATGAGCACATAACTGAATATGACATTGATATTTCTACTCCTAAAAAAGTGATTATTGGCGTAACATAGTTGTCTCTTTGTTCATCACTTCTATAATTGCCTTCTCAATCCTTAGGATTTGTCACGCATTTTGTGTTAATTCCAGAAGCTTAGAAAATAAAATTAATGCATGGAAATGGATGTTTTGTGAGAGGAGTTTAGTGTATTACAAATATTTAGCCTATGACAACATAGTAGAATGCAATTGTGTAAGAACAAAATCTCTTTAATCAGTTACTTGTAGTTCCGAAATGTGTTTGGCCACTAGATCCAGATCCTGACCTTAAATGTTTTGCAAGCAATGTAAGTGACTTGGTCAATTAGAATAAAAATTTTCCATGCCCTTAGCAAAGAATGAAACAGGAAAGAGATTACAGGTACTGCAAATGAGTGATATTTGATTCCCTGGAATAGAACAAACACTGTGTAAATAGGCTCTCTATATGTCTGATTGATTGGTAGATCATGGTAGATCATTGGTAGATCATTTATTGTAAGAGACAACTGTGGAAAAATCCTAAAATAAATTCTTAACATACTATTTACTTTTAAAAATACAAATATAAATTTAAATATCCAGGTATCAACAGGATGTAATTTTAAAAAGTAACTTAAATGTTGCCTGAAAGATTAAGACTGCTGGTCGACTCTTTGTATTTAAATAATTGCCATATTTGTCAGAGGAATATTCTATAACAGGTATTATCATATGAAATGAATTGCATATCATGCAACCTGTTCTCTTTCCTGAATATTTGTAGCATTGAATATGACACTTTCTATTTAGTATCACAGGAGAAAAGACTGAAGACAGGAGAAAGGTTCATCTAATCAGCTTGCTCTTTGAAAATCTGTATGAGAAAGAGTAAACATTGGAAAATGGTGCTCGAAATTAAATCACTTAAAAATGCAAATTTATGTTGTGCTTTTTGAGTGAAGTGGTTCATTCACAAAAAGCTGAAATACATCTTCAGTGGTTTTTGCATGAAAACTTAAGAATTTAAAACGCTATTTTCAAATAAAAAAATATCAATATGTTCTTCAGGTATTTAAAATAGCTATTGAAAGTAAAAAGCTGATTTAGTTTTTGTCCACAAAACTAAAAAATCAATTATTCAATCATCTCCTCCAAAAATATATCATACTAAACATTAGAATAATGGGTATATTCCTCAGTGCTGACATGAGTTCATCTCACTTGCTGTCATGTTACCATATACACTTCCGTTTATAACTTCAAAGAAATCATGCCATTTTATCAGGGGAGAGGAAAGAAAGAAAAATCTGTAAAGTTTAAGTATAATAAAACTATAATCAAAAGGATATAAGTAGGGAAATTGAATAGACTTAAAAGTCCCGCATTCTCAGAGACAATATGTGGTAATGTGAGTTAGAAAACTGCCAATTAATTGTCATCATTAAAAACACTAGTGTTGATCCTTAGAATTACAGAACAGTATATCCTACCACCATATTAGGAAACCAATGAAGAGTGTAATTTATGCATATTATCCAAAGGCAATTATCTTTCTGGCCTTTTTTAATTTCTCAGGAAACTAATATTGAGGTAGAAAAAGGTAATGTGAGATACTCCATTTACTTTAGAGTTTCCAGAGCTTAGTAAGGAAAATGAACAATCATGAAGTATAAAGATCTTGTCAAGATTCTAAATTTGGTTCTTGTCATAAAATATTCTTAAGAAATGTCTGGTCACTGGAATAGTTTTCTCATCTCCCAGTTCTTCTATATAAACTAGTTTGAGATACTAACTTCGAAGTGTGGGACCTAATTTTTTTTCTTTGGAACTTGACATCTCAGCTAGTACATAGTTTCTTGCTTTGCACTAACTCTTTCCTCCACCACCATTTCCTGAATTTTTACTTTCTTCTTGGCGCTGTGTCTCATATTCTGATAGCCTCTGTCAGCCTTAATCACAAATCTAACTTTCTCCTCATCCATTTTTCATAAAATCATCTTCTTTTTTTTTTTTTTTTTAAGAAAAAAAAACTTCAAAAACCCAGTCTTAAGCCTTTTGTAGACAAACAATAATATGGACGTATAAAAAATTGTGCAAATCTTTTTGAAAAAGAGATCACTATTTCAGCTTACTACATTTAATGTGGATAACAGCAAGCTATTACATGCTTACTGCACTTCAAAATGACACTAGACTCTTCATACATCTAGATGACATAGCTAGCAACATTTGCAGAAGTAGAAGATCTGGTAGTATTAGGGAGCTCGGTGTGCAGGTATATGGTGGTGTGAAGCAGTTGTTAAAAAGTAAATAGGAAAACTTGATATGATGAAAGAAAAAAACTTTGACATTAACAGAATCTCCTTTGCACCTGCTGTCAAGGGAAAAAAGGAACTCTCAAAGACCTGGGCAACATCAAAAGTATTTATCCTAGAACAATGACAACAACAAAAACAAAACACCAACCAACAAATAGGTAGAAACTAGTACCACAGGAATTCAGAGGAAAGATTCCCACTGGTAAGAGTTGGCAGGCTAGTATCCCCTTACTATTACATGATCTGCTGGCTTAATTTTCCTTTGCAAGCAATGGGAAGCTGAGCATCAAAATATGCTTTTGGCATCTCTTCCTTTCTTTTACCTTTCTACTTTTGGTGAGTTGCTAAAAAGTAGAAGAAATATGAAATATTGTGTCTTTTCTATGTATTCTTAGGGAACCGGTCAAGTGAATGACCTAGTGTTGGATTCACTGCTAATGTTTCACCTAGGCCAACCTAATATATTTGAAAATTCGTATGATTTTGTTTTCCTTAGTCTTGAGTGAAGGAGGAAACTTCCAAATGACATTAATGAAGAAGATACAAGCGATGTACATACACATGTACACAAAGTATACATACACACATACAACATACAACAAAGTATGAAAATGCTTATCACTATCCTCGGCACCTGTGACATGAGATGTTAATACTGAAGGAAAGGAAACTGGCTATGCTGTTATTGTTGAAAGAGTTAAAAATCTTCAAGCAGTATTTTAGAAGGCTGTTGTATTTAATTCTTTCTTCTTGAAAATGTACACATGCTTTTGTTCACATACGCAGTACCCCCATATGAAATTTTCAACTATTCAGTAGTTAGTTCCATTTCTAAGGGATCACTGCATCCCTATAGTGAGATGTCTTGCAGTCTTAGTATTTGCCTTGACTTATCTTTAAAGTTACATTAAAGGAAAAGAAAAGAAAAGAAAAAATGATAAATCTCTAGCAGAGCCTATCATAGATGGCAAAATGTCTTGAATATCATTTCCAGATCGTCATTGCAATGCAACTGTTAGTGTAGTCAGACACCTGAGTTGTAAACCAATCCAGCTGTGACTTTCAGTACAAAAGCAACAGTAATACTGTTCTCTTTTTCTCACTAAGGGAAGAAAAAGGGAAAGTAAATGTCTGATGGTGTCCTCTGTTCTGTGCAGACATGGGCTTTTCAGATGCTCCTCCCAGCATGAAATACTCTTTAACTCTGAGGGAGGGAACAAAACTGGTGTACAGAAAGACAGATTGTAGTAGCCTGTGATCTAACAAAAGTATTGCTGAATTTAACTGCAAAATGGAGGAAGACCTCCTAAAACAGGATGGAAAATAATTTTGTTCCACAAGTCCCTAGGTAAATTAAGCTATGTTTAAATTAGCAAATAATGTGGCATAGTAGGAGCAGGTGAGGAGTGAGATAGTTGCCTTTCAAGACCACTGTTGCACACATTTGGTTGGGAGGGGTACTTCAGACTAGTTCTCGCCTGGTCCTGTGAGGTGATGGAAATGCCCCTTTGTGGGTGGAATGCGTTTATTGGCTTCACAGGGCTCATCTTCCAGCTCAGCTTTACCCAAAAGCAATCTAGCAGCACACCGAGACCTCCCTGCCATGTCGAATCAGCCTGGTAAGTGGGGATGATCAGATTTGCTTCAGAAGCATTTTTCTGATCCAAGTCAAAACATTAATGTAGATATATACCACTTAAATCCATGAGGTGGCAAGTCCAGCAAAAAAGTGTAACTTTTCAAAGTGTGCATAGTTAAACTATGTAGCTCATAGTCACGGGATGCAGGTGATGCCAAAATCTTACAGGGTTCAAAACCTCTGCATACAAATTCATCAAGAAAGAGTGTATCCAAGACAACTAAATATAAAGACATTACCTCTAGCTGCAAATGTTCCAGAGGCTGAAACGATTGCGAGAGTTGACAATGGCAATTCTACTTCAAATTTGTCCCGTTCTTGCACTGTTTTCTAGTTACCTGCTATTGATCGCTCTCAGAAGCTAATGAGCAAGGTGTGACCTGGTACAAAAGCCTTATGTTGACTAACCCTGCAGTAATGATCTTACACAGCACACAGGATGTAATTGAAAGTCCAGAAACATCCAGAAAGATTACTTGCTCAGTCATTATTTCCAGTTTGTCCTTTGGAGATAAAAGTCCATGTCCACTGATGAGCTACAGAGCCTAAGCTTCTGCCTTGGAAGCTCAGGTGCCTGAAGACAGGGATAGATGTAGTTCAGGTCATGGTCTTTGAGAGGCAGTAAGTATGGCATTTTTCTGTGTAGAGTTTTAATTATGTTGCTGTATTTTAATAGTGACAGCAGTAATTAAAATCTGCATTTAATTCTTAAGTATATTTCTGTGATACTGGAACACACTTCTGTCTTCTTAAGGTTTAACAGCAATGTGTAGGATTTGGATTTGTGAATGTCTAGGTCTGATCCAATACCTGACAATAAATGTATAAATAATAGCAGATGCTAAAGACTGCGTTCCTCCCATACGATTCAGTGTTTTGCTTATTTATTTGGAAATCCTGCAGTTCAGAATACTCCCTATGGATATTAAGTTACAAATGTTATGCTTATACTTGCAAAAAAAAACCCAAAACACCAAAAAAAGCAAACTTGTTCATCTCAGGAAATCTGTAAAAATCCTCAAAGCTGTAGAGTGCACTACAGCTATGCCAGACTGTGTGGCTGAGAAGATTCTGTAAGAATGAGGCATATTCAGTCCAATTCAAGGGTCAACTGGGGGATTTTAAGAAAAAGTCTATAATAATATGGAATAATTAATATTTAACATTGATGGGAAGTTTTACTGAAAATTGCTCTTTGGATGTCCCAAGAAGTTCCTTTAAATCAATTATCTATAAATAGAAAAATTATTAATAGTACAGATTTAATAGTAATCATCTGTACTGTACTGTACTGAGAGTTAAATATTTTTAAATCATCAAGCTCATTTTAAGAAGCTAATATGCTATCTGGAAAGGCTAAATTTGTAAAATATGAAACAAAGTGGACAAAGGAATAAAGAGAACATTAATATGCTAAATATAATGTATATATGTGTGTCGCAATAATGTTTAAGAGCATGCAAGCAGAAAATTATTCCAAGGGTTAATTACTTTCCATGGAAGCAGGTGGGACATACTAACCTTTGCTACTATTTAAGCTTTTTCTTGCAAAACCACAAGTTGTCTAGGTTCATTCAAGATGTTTGGACTTACTTTGAAGAACAGAAAATGAAACATCTGTAATAGTGAGACAGTGGTTTCTACGATGTCGATGGTGCTAGTAGAAGTGATAAAGACTGCTTATTTAATATTTATTGGCTTTTTGCAGAGAATCTTCTGCCTGGCTTCTGTACCTAGCATATTACACGATAACTGCTTTAGACACTTAAAAATAAGTTGAGTGTAATGATATGAAATATTTTGATGGATTTCTCTGGAGTCCTTCTGAGCAGTTTCTCATTTATTACAATGTAATAAAGAAGACAGGTGAGATTCTTCCATGTTTCAATACGAGTGGAGCTCTTTTGAAATGAAGAGTCTTACAAACAAAATGCAGTGTTTCTACATATGAGAAATTTTCAGATATCTCTCTGTAAAACGCTGCCGAAGTGTGTAGGTGTATTTCAGATGAAGTTACTTCCAAATCTGAAAGGATCAAATACATGGGACAGATCTAGATTCCTTACATGATTATGTTAAAATTTAATACAAAATTAATGTTTTGTAGCTGAAATTGCATATGCTGAAAGTCATAAATCATGGAGCTTGTTCTTCCAACCATGGAATAACGTTCTAAACTCATATGATGTTTGAATAAGAACTGCTATAATATTATTGCTGTTATACTGCATTTCTTTATGGTGTCACAGGTTGTAAATAACATCTTAGACAAATAACAGTGTTAAAATAAAATGTTCCTTTCCCTGTGTTAATCCAGGTTATGTAACATTTTTGATAAACCCATAAAAGATGTTATTCGAGTAAATGATAAACATCACCTTTGTTTGTACTCTTGTAGTTCTTATCAACTCTGCAGGCAGGTACTAGGTAACAGGGTGAGGCTGAATGAGAATTGATCAATTTTCTGATTATACAGTTTAGATAATTACCTCCCTCCAGGTGAGTATGCATTTTCAGTCATGATGCATGTTCAGACAAGAACTCATATAATGTTGTTATAAGAAAGATGTCCAAAATAAAGAATTTCCTCTATTAAAGTGTATTTAGGAAGTTTTGGAATCTTTGTTTTTATGCATTGTTTACTCCCAACAGGACCTACATTACTTACTTATTTTAATTTTAAATAAAATACGTCAAGATACTTCTTAGATTCTGTGGAGAACATTTGTTATTGTAGCGTAAAATTGAAAAAAAAAAACAAACCCACAAACAAACCAGCAGTATGATTGAAGAATGTTAGTGAATTCAGCACCAGAAATAAAGATCATGTTATTAAGAGGATAAAAAAAATTTCTTGCTGTATAACTGGCTATAATAAAACCTATTGACTAGATTGCCTATATTATTGACATATATTGCCTATATGGAACCAAGTAAGAGATATAAATATTCAGAGATCTTAATGCTCTGATATAGCAGTTGTGGAGTTTTACTTGGTTTTGAAATTGTTTTTGACAGAACCAGTGCCTTTTAAAAGTGACATACGTCAGATAAGGTACACTGGCAAAGCTTCACAGAAGTCTTTAACTGCATATTTTAGATCTCTCTATTGGAATTTGTGCATGAAAATGTGTCGCTAAATTTTAATATATTCATTTGAAACGTGCTTCTTCATGACAAGAGAAAGATTTCTTTAGGTATATTGATTCAAATGTTTTGTAATTGCAGGAGCATTTATGTTTATTCTCATTACTGTGAAGGTAATGTCTGGTAACTGACTCAGAATCATCTTTACCTACACTGGAATCATACCTTGCTTCCTGAGTCAGCTTTCACAAATTATAGATTAGCAATCTTCCACACACAGTTTTCTTCCAAAGTACAATGAAGATGGTAATTTGCCTGGAATTGCCATCTAAACTGTATTTCAAAACAAAAAAAAATGTTTTCCTTATCATTAAGTAAAAGGAATATAAGACAGGAACTGAATAATAAATTTAATAGGAATAGAGAAGTTATGTAGTGAAATAAGAGGTAAAAATCTTTTGTTGGTTACCTTGAAGCATTTTAATATGCCAGAGTATTTAGAACAGCATTGCAGATACTGCATTAAAAGATTTCTCAGATTGATATTAAATTTCTTTCTTTTGAGAGAGGGAAAGGATAGGTGAAGGTAAATTTTTGTTTATTATTAGAGGAATCGAGCTTTAATAGTACCATTATTTGCGTAGATATGGTAAAACCCACTTACCTTCTAACGCCCCTATGAAATGCTATGAAATGAAGTACAAGCCTAAGTATTCTGTTGGCAAGAGCAGTCTTTGCACTGATTTCTATAGGCTGTGGATCTGGTCACAGACAGTCATTCACTTAATACACATTTACACACATTTTTTGACCTGATACTGTATTCTTAATGAGGTGCTTTAATCAGGACAGAAATATTAACTGTGCACACCAAAGATATCTTTACACAATTTCCTAATATCAATTAATATTTCCATATAAAGGGAAGATCTGGCGTCTTGTGAATAAAAGCTTTCAAAAGCAAAATTAAATATATTCATCACCCAAATTTATGTAGCACAGTGAAACTGACATCTGTATCCACTTACATGCATAATAAACAGCTTACTAATAAATACATATTAAAATATCCCCATGTTTCAAGTTCTTGTTGGATGCTCTTCATTTTACACTGCACTGATTGCAGTGGTATTCAGGGTGAGACACAGAAATGGCAGGATGAGCTTTCTTCCCACTAAGCTGTGTGATAGAATGAGAGTGTTCAGAAAAATATTTTATAATTAATGCTGCCTGCACAAAGAGGGCATCACGTCACCGTTCAGAGATGACAGACCCTATTTCACTGGCTAGACTACACATCTATTATTGTGTACAGTTCTAAGCACCTCAGTACCAGAAATATCTGAATCAATTGGAAGGAAATGGGAAAAAAGGGGAGAAATACGCAAGTACTCCATAGATTAAGGAGGATAGACTGTAGCTACAAAGATTGCTACATGTAATAGAATAAATTTCCACAGGCTGGGCAGGTTTTCTCTAATTGTAACTGTATTATATCAATATTATTTGAATTCAGTAGTTGGAACAGGATTAAAGGGATAGTTCTTATATGAAAAATACCTATTTTGCAGACATCCACCTAACTGCCTCTCTTCAGTCAACATGTAGTTCAGGTGGCCATTTCCTAGTGTTTAGTACCAGTTTCTCCTGTCCCCTCAATAATGCCATATCTAATATGATCAGTGGTCTGCTAATATAAAACAGTCCAGCATCTGGCTTAAGTAAAATGCATTTATTTTGCAGTGCTGACAGTGAGGGTTCATGTATGTGTTTATACATGTGCAAAAATACATAAATATGACTTTTTTCCCTGAAAACAAAATGCTAGGAAGTCATATGGAACAAACAAAATACCAGAAAAATCTTAAAAAACTGTAGTGAAAGAATGTGCGAAAAAAGCAACCTCGCAAAACATTAAATTATGAAAATAAATCTGCCTGAATTTCTGTATCTCAAACAAACCAAAACCCCCATCTTGTGGGAATCAATCTGATACAATTTTCATGTTGTTTTTTTCTTTAAATATGGTCCCTGATACATTTTGTGAAACAGAGACATATAAGAGACAACTGTGTGTAAATCAGACTTCCTCAGTTTGTGTATTTGATTTTGCAATCAAAACAACATTTTTCTAGCACAGATTTTCATCCTACTAATTGTAGTTATAGCATAGGTAAACTTTAAGTCCTCCTGCAGTGGAGGGGTATTCTAAATTATTCCCCCAATTTCTGTACTATGCTCATTGTTACCCGAGTTTCATAAGTATCATGTCCTTTTTTATTTTTTCCCTTTTTATTTTTTTATTTTCTCCCCCCGTGTTTCCAGAGTTTGCATGCATTTGTCCTTTTTTTCACTTGTGCTTGACCATGATGGACTATTGGCTCTGAGTGTGAGTCTTGCTCTCAGTTGCTGTTTTACCATTTTAAGGATCTTTCTGTTGAACTTCACTTGGCCATTTGTTCTGCTGATCACCAGCGTTCGATATTATCCTTTAGTCCATCACTTCACTTAAATCCTTGCCTGCTGGTATCTTTTTCTTTGTTATTCAGAGATTGGCCTTCTTCTTTAAAAACTGGGCAAATAAACAAGCCCAAACAACCAGCTCTCCTGTTTTATTTCGTGATCTTTCAATGGAGTGTTCTATATAAACTGTTACATCTTTCTAATGGCAACCTGCTGTGACTATCCTCTTTCATTTCCTTTCATTTACTGTTTATTTAATATAAGCATACAGAGAATAATGGACACATTCTACTTTGTTGCTTTTTCAATAATTTTTCCTTTTTCTTCTGAATGATTATTGATTATATAATAGTCACTTTTATGACGTTCATGGCTAGGCTCATTTGCCAGCTTTCACGCCTGAACAGTTTACAGAAATGCAATATTTATTGACTTCTATTATCCAGTACTTCCACTTAATATAAATGGCCTGTGAGAGAAAAGTCTCATCAGGGGGTGTCATTGAGGTGATAGGATAGTTGCCCTTTGTCAAATTAGAATTGGAGAAGAGACCCTTCTAACTCCTGTCTGTCCTTAATGGACGCCTCCCTTAACATTTTCAAGGGTTGATGCCTCAAAGGAAAGTAAAGAAACAGAAGCCAAAGTTAAAAACTCAGAACTTGTTCCTTTTATTTCTCTGTGGAGAACATCAGGAAGAACTCTATTTATTCAAAATAAGGAAAATGGAAAAGAGTGCTCTGAAGGCATCTTGGTGGTCATTCTGAATCCTGACTAGTCAGTCACAGTTAAATGGATATTTAAGCTTGAAGAAATGTACTGGCAAGAAGCCCTGTCAGCAGTTCCAGGCGGAGGCTTCCAAGCAGAATGTTATCCAGCCATAAGACAGCTACAGTCTTTCGGGAACAACATTTACAAGCTGTTCATACTGGTAAGATCAGAAAACCAAGTCTGATTTGTGGTAAAAGCTCAAGGGCATGTTTATACTATCTGCTTTATTGTCACTGAAGTACTAATCTGGGTGTTCAGGTTCAAAAAAGTGTCCTAATGCCTTGAGTTAAGAAATTAATCTGAAATAACTAGAATAAGACAGTTTCTGGTTTGGGTTGGTTTTGGTGGTTTTTTTCTTCTGGTGTGTGTTTTTTGTTGTTTTTTTTTTTTTCTTCCATCCATGACTATTTGATACGCTGGAATGATTACATAAGTTTTAATTAGAAAAGTGGATTTCAGTGTAAATGAAAAACATAGGGATGTCTGAGAGTTGCAACTCTGCCTGATCTACTGGTTTGGAGCAGTTGAATCAAAAGTTGTGTTTTTATGAAGAATACGGGTGTACATTTACTTCATTTTATTGTCCTCTCATATTATTTTCCATCCCTCAAGCAGCGTAGGCTGCATTTAAGGACTCCCAAAATGTCTTTCATGGGTTGCGAGTGACCTGTGAAGTGTTTGCATGTTCTGCAGAGGACGGGTTCTTTATTCATGGTCAGCCTCAAGTGATCCAGCTGAGTGCCAACAATGTAATGAATGTTCATAATCACTTTCTGCTGGGATAGCGTCAGTGCTCAAGAGGCTGATGACAAGAGCTGATCAGAGCCCAGTGCATCCTGCTGCCACGGCACCAAACTCAGAAACCCCTAAATTAGATCCTAAATGTTCCTCCCACCCTCCCCAATGCTCTGCAGGGAAAGAGATTCCTTTGTTAAGCCTGTTTCAGGGACATCTCAACGTCTTTCCCCAAGTTTTGAGAGATGGGGAATTCCCAGTTTGATGTGCAATCCTAAAGCTCTGGGGAGCTGGGGAGAGGCAGAGCTACCACAGCACAGTGCCCGAGCCTGCAAATACATGCCCCAGTGAAGAACTGCCCTGTTCTGCTTACAGTTTCTTGTATATGCGATAGTACCCTGTATGCAGGCATTGGGAAGAAGTTAAGTTTTAATTCCAAAGCTTAAATCTTTTTAAATGGCTGATTAATCTATTTCTGTCTTTAAAATTCTGTATTTTCATTTGTCCACATAAACAATTGCAAATGTTAAATTCAATACCCTTATATATTCCTTCTCTTTTTTTTTTTTTTTTTTTTTGCTTTTTAGCAGGAAACAAGGTTATTTTTTTAACTTTTTATAAATTAGCTTTTAATTCTCATATGATTTCTGATTTTTCTAATTCATTAACTCACTTTATATATGTTATAGTCATTTAATCAAGCAAACATTCATGTAATCCCAATTCTGTTTGTATTGAAAATCTTACTTTCTTCCTACTTATAGAAAGATTTTTTTTCTGGGTAAGATACCTAAGTGTGCTTTTAGGTATTTTCTGAAACAACCATGATTTTGCAGCAAGTGTCTGTATACTTAGGCTGAGTTTTCTTTTTTATTAACTTCTTTGCCTTTACCTATGGAAGGGTAAAGAGCACTTTGTTTATTTAGCATCAAGATAATTTCTTTCTTGGTGAAAGACCTACAGGCACTGACACGATGCCCCTCTCTTCCAAAGACCTCTATACCAAGTGACCTGATGACCAGTGGTCAGAAGGGAAATTTAAAAATAAAGGATATCAGCCTGGCAGATATGGGTGTTTTTTCCACTGACCAACTCCATAAAACTTGGACTGAATTGTATGTGGGCAGGCAACACTCCTACAAAAGCTGCTTCACTACATGACTGAGGCCGTTCCATCTCCAGGTACCTCAGGCAATGTCTGTTATTCCAACCAATTCTTGCCCTATTTCTATATATGGTTTTATTGTATGTTGCTTACCCTGCTTTGAAGTCTGAGACACTTGAAGCACAGAAGTCATTATACACAGTTTATTTTCCAATATAATCGCACACTACAGAAAACATTTTTAAGAGTTGAGAACATCTGCTTTTCTCATTTGAATGTCTATGAATAACATTCAGCTAAGGACTGGCACGGTAAAGTTGCCCCTTCTTTCCACCTATTTAACAGATGATTGACAAAGCATAAAAAAGTAAAATTAAGAAAGCCCTTTGAAATTACGTATGAAAATAATGTCCTTATCTGTGGGATTTTGTTTCTGCAACAAAGAATCCCGTGGTTTAGTCTTTAGATTCTTTGATGAAGCATGTACTGGAGTACAGGAGGAAAGGCTATTAAAAATAGAAATTTCAGATGTATTTTTCTTGTGCACAGAAGGTGTTAGAGTTGCAATACTATATCCGTCCCTGTTCTTAGGGAGAATAAAATGCTGTGTTAAAGCAGAACTGTCAAATGTTGCTTTCTTTTGGTAAGTATGTGCAAACCAGTGAATCATTTGCCTCTAGATATAGTTTGTGTTATTACATAGAAGTGAAGATGCTTACTTGTATGTTTTAGCAGTTCTTTAGAACCTTCCCCATGACCTTTTAGGCAGTTATTAAATTTTAATGTTCTATGTACTGATTCGCTATCTGATAAAAATGACTAAACTGAAAAACATACCTAAAATAGCTTTTGATGAAAGTTCAGCCTTCATCCAACAATGTTTAATTAGAAATCTTTTTGTTCTTCACATCATTTAGAGACATTAGATTTTAATGTTTTTTTCAGGTTGTCTGACATTTGTATATATATGGGACGCTATCAGAAGATTATAAAGAGTTTTATATTTTAAACTACTTTTTAAAATACCTTTTGGTATGGTGTAGGGTAGCTAGTTACATTATAAAGGTTGTATACTTTGGTGAAAATACTTCTATCACACTTCTCAGAAAAGATGGATGCTTTTCAGCTGTGTTATCTGACCTAGCCTAAGAAGTGAGAGGACTTTTTTTGTCTCTGAGAAACAAAGTCATTTCTCAACTCAGTAATAAAGCTGTTCCAATTTACATTTACTATAGATTTGTCACATAATTTCTGTAATTGATAGCCTTAAAACAGTGACCTGCTAGAGTATGATGTATTTTTTCAGTTGGAATGGATGTATTGCACTTTGTATTTGCCCTTACAAAATGATGTCTACTTTAAAGGAAATAGTCTTACATTATAAACTAGATTTTAAATAAATGTCTACCTTTTCTTAAATGGAGCCTGACAATGTAATTCAGTATTTGCCATAATTATAGAAAACTGTCATGTTGCAATGTTTAATTTCTAAATTACATAGTTCGGGTGTCTTATTTTAGGTGATTAAAAATTTGTAGTACTTAAGGGGATTTATATTCAACCTGTAAATACATTCTTGGAAATTCTTTCTGAAGTATGAGGAATTAGTCAAGAGGTGTGTGAACTGCTGTGTGAAGTCTCTGATTCTACAGTAATATTTTACAAACAATAAATAATAAAAATATCAAATATTCTAATTTATTACAGGTCATTCTTCTTTAGGTTAGATGTTTTCATTTAGCATTTTGACTCCCTTAAAATTGTGTAAATCTAACTTAAATTCACAGCAAATAGTTGAGGCTTTTACTCTGGAGACATAGAATATGTTTGCAGATAGTTTGCTGCTTTTCATTGTAAGTTAATGTACAAGTTCCTGAAAGCTCTCTTCCTGTAATTAATCTAGTTTGTGTAGCCAACAATTATTAAAGGCCGCTGAACATTTCTGTTTTATGTTAACCACCTCTGAGAAGGTGATGACATATGAAATTCATAGCCAGCAAGTTGGGAAAACCATCTGTTTATAATTTTTAATGTAATTTTGCAATGACTGCCAGGTGAGTTTCTAGGATGTATATTTAAAAAAAATCATGTAAATAAAATTACCACTACAGAGGTGAGCTATAAAATCATTATTATTGAATCATAGGTTATATGAAAGAAATCAGAAGGTCAGTTTGTTCTAACATATTCTTCAAGGATATTGTTTCCTAAGAATGTGTTGGAAACATTTAGTAATCATGGTATGTGCTTGGTGACACAGTCGTGGTGAGACCTAACATGGCAAATGCTGCAAACTCATAAAAATGACTCAAATTTGCTCTCAAACCTAAAGAACTCGGGGAAAAATATAAACCAAACAAAAAAATCCCACCCACCCACCCCGCCAAACCCCAACCAGCTGATAATTCCCTGCTACTTGAAACAGAGTAGGAATTCAGACATTCCGCATGAAGAGAGAGGAGGAGAGAAATTCAGGAATAGCTACATCTCTGAAAGTAAACTCCTGTTAGATGATAGCTGTTAGCTAACACACGAAAACGCTGGGTGAGATAACAATCAGCTGTGTAGGCAAATCAGAGGATGGATGAAAACACTCTGTTCATTCACTGAGAGGTACGCTCTGTCAGCATGCTTCAGATGTAAGCCAGGGAGGTGCTGAGAATAAGGGTAAGCTCTAAGCCTGCCCATAAAATGCACCATTGAGTACAGGGAGATGCTTCTGTGGGTTTAGGAAGAGGGAGCAGATTTATATGCTGAAGCAGAATGTGTGCCACCTAGCTGCAGGAAATAGCTCACGCCTCATTTCTAGGGTTTAATAAATGCTAAATACATCTGTTACCTACAGGCTTGAGGAATAAAGGGAGAGATTATATTTTAAAGGCCTCTGGGATAAGATTCTGTCTAAGTTAAGAGAATTAAGATAACTAGGCAGCAGCTTTAGGAGGACTGCTTCGTTAAGGGAAGGTTACATCAACTTTTGCTTTCCAAGTATTATTCAGGGCTCATTTACCTTTGAGATGCAGAGGAAAAGGTGGGATGTCCAGGCAGTCCCACTCTCCTCTCTCCCAACACCAGATACATGCCTGCTGTTCACTATAGCCCAGAGAGAGGGTACAGGAGTTCTGCATTCACCTTGTTTAACTGATGGGGACATTCCAGGAGAATATCCTAACCACGGTGTCCGTAGTTTAGTCCCAATGAGGAGGTGGTTTACCTTTTCTGTTGAAGCTGTCCCACAGATTGGCAAAGAATTTAAGGTTAACCTGGTCAAAGACTGCATAAATATTTTTTCTGGAGGCTAAATGCCTTACCTCAGATTATTACAGTCCATATTCTGGTCGGCACTCCCAGCTCTTTTACGTAATTGCATGTAAAAGTCACTGGATAAAATTCATTGGCTTTTTCTGAAGAAAAGTGAGGGGGGAGGGGCAAGCATATGAAAAATCCAAAAAGCCTGAAGAACACTTCCAACCGCTGCCAATTAAGAAGGAAACAATTCCACTAATGGTGCTTTATATACAGTGTAAGACATTTTCTGTGTTTTTGAAAGTACGAAGTAATTGACGGCTATAATTATATTTAGCCCTATGATTCAAATGAATGAAACCCCATGACTGCAGTACAAGGTGTCTTGCAAACAGTGTAGCTGTTAAAAACAAATTGGCCTGCCAGTGAGAGTTATTGAATTTAGGACCTTTCTTACAAAGACGGAATAGCTAATGAGAAAATGAGTGTTCTGGATCCAAGGTGATGTGCCCACACCATTTGAACACTGCAGCCCTGGCTGGAAATGTTTTGTCCTGAAAAAGGTGTATGGTTTTGTCTTTTGTTCGGGACTTCCTGATGAAAGTACAGATACAATAAACCTGTGTGTATGTGTGAAGGCAGTCTCCCCCCCAGGCTTGTGTCCTTGAGTTTATGCATACCTGTTGAGATCCAAATATGTGCTTTAATATATTATGAAGCCATTTATGTGGGAAAATAAGATACATCAATTTATGTTAGTTACAGTCTGTCAGCACTGACAGTAAAATACTTTGTAGATTGTGGGAGAAGCACTATATTCTTCTCAATAATACAACAACAGTACATCAAGCCCTGCTGTGTATAGGCTGTTTTCCTTGCAGTTTAGAAGATCACAGAGTTCTATCCCATATATAATGTTTCTTATGTACTATGTATTACACTGCGAACAATACCTGCAGTCAGAAGGTCAGTGGATGTTTTTGATAAACAACATTTATTTAGATTATCACAAATGGTATTTACTTTATATTTGTTTTGGATTATGTATTTTGTAACAGTGAACTCATACCTTGGAAGAAAACCCTGACTGACTGGTCTTCCAAATCCACCGTAGCACTTTCTCAGCTCTCATTTAAATTTGTTTCCACTGGTATCTGAAGTGGAAGAAGATAGACGATAGATTTCTTTTGTTACAGGCCTTGATGGCAATGAACTCTTGTTTTACATCACTGTACTGTGTGTTTAGAGTTTACTTAGCAAATTATCTTATTTTATTTATTTAAAGAAAAAACTCCTTGTATTTTTTCTTCCTATAACCCTCATTTTGATCACTTGTCAAAATCAATACCAACTGAATGAAAAGCTGTACAGCTCCTCTGGGTTTCTTGCTGTGACTTTGGCTGGAACTTCGCTTTGGTTCTTTTTCTTTCTTGATACTTCTTTTTCATCTTTCTGTGAGAATATCAGGCAGCCACCAAATATTTGCTAATCTCTTCATTTTGGCTTAAAAACGAAACCACTTCGGCTATAACTTTCTGAGGTTAAATTACTATCTTTAATGAGCAGAAACAGTGACTTTGTGGCACTGAATGATGGGACATATCCTTAAGTGTAAATATTGGGATTTTACAGGTACCATATTATAGAGAGTGGGTACCTGTTCTTAGAACTGTGACTGATCTTAAAGCTTTTAGACTGGATGAAAGTAAAGCGCTTCCTCCAAGAAATTAGAATTACTTCTCCTAACTACACAGATGTCAAGGCCTGTATTCAATGGTCAAAATTCAAGTGAGATACCCCCCAGGTGAAACAGCAGGAAGAATACCTATCTGGAAAGATTTGTCTGATATTTCTCATAGACAATACAGGGAAGAAAAGTCTAAATCCCCAAAAGATTTCTTCTGTTCTATAAAGCAACTAACACATAATAAATCTACAAAAAAGAACACATCCTTACCTCCTTTAAGTTGAAGTAAAAAAACAAGCAGCACAATAATCTCAAATAGAGGAAAACAAATCTTAATATTTATCTGTCAGGGTGGTATCTGGTAATTAGTCATTCCAACATTTCCTAATGGGTTAAGTTTTGCTGACACTAACATGATGATCACTTACAAACTAATGTATTTTATGAAGCTAATTTGGCAATGTATTATATCATTGCTGAAGGTAAGAATTAAATCTGTTCCTATTAAAATTAGAATGTAATAACAATTTTGACAGTTTGGTAGCCTATTTCTGTTTTACATCAGCCGGTTTGCAAGGATAGAAATAAAATATGTACTTATTCCAATATGACAAATGTGAATTTCCAATAGCTTTTCTTCAAAAGTCACATTTACTATTATTTTACATATATGCATATTAATGTGTTCAACGTAAATACATTAAGCTTCATTTGCATGTAGACATCAAGAAATATTTGTCAGAATTGTAGCTTTCTGTACTGTTTCAATGATTAGAACACTGCTGTGCTTTAAAAAGTGTATATATCTTGTTTCAAAATTGTTTGTGTATCTAAAGGATACTGTAAGGAGTAAAATATGAAATTATTTACAAAATATCCTGCAATGTCAGCCCTGGCTATCAGAGTCAAATTTGATTCTTCCCATGAATGGTAATTACTAAGGATCTTCTAAGTTAAATTTAGTCAGTGAATTATGTCTGGACAACCACATTAACATCAAATTATGCTGTTGGTGACACTTGAAAAGTACTTTGACTTCAGAGTGTTTTGTCATGTAAGTGACTATAATTTAAGAAGCAATTCTGTTGATAGTGCGTTAGACATAAAATTTAGAAAATTTTTTTAGTCTTTTAGGGAAAAAAAAGTGAGAACTATGATATCTTATTTTGGTTGGTAAAGTAAGAAGAAATGGGAAGGAGATTTGATATTCAAAAATAGCATTTTTGCATAATTAATTTACAGAATTAAATTAGGTTTACTATCCAAAATTTACTTAGATTTACAAAATGTACTTAGATGCTGTCCGCAAGAAAGCAAACTCCTAGTCCAATGGTTTTTTTATCCTCTCTTTATTTGAAATACTGTAGGATGTTACAAAGGAAATTTGGTGGTTAATCTCCGTGGTTATACTACGGAATATTTATGACAAAATTTCAAACACTTTATCCTATGCATATATGTATGCATAAATACCTATATGTGTATATATGCACGTTTGTATTTATTATTTATCTCTATACCTATATTTCTATCTATACTTATGCAACAACTTAGAGTTGAATTTAGGAATTCTCTTTCCCAAGGCATTTTAGCTGAAACAGATTGCTGTGTCCTTTATTACTGTGGTGAAAGTAGTACTAAATTCAGTGAAATCGTATCTGCAAAGAAATCCCAGAACATTTCACTTTTGTCAGACACTTGCTTTAGTGAAACTCATTTTATTTCTCCCTCTCATTTTCTGGTGTGACATTCTCTGTTTTCAAAGAAACATTCTTTACCTGAACACTTTTTTAGATGAGCTTCAAACTGATTGCTATTTTGACTCTTTGACAAGGACAATTTTCAACAACTGTCATTTTGTCCGATCCAAGATCTAGCTTTTGTGACAACTTTGCATGGTTTTTTATGTTCCCTTAAAGAATTATCTTATAATTTTTGTGGTCTTTACATCACCTATCTACTCTTGTAGTTTCAACAGCAATCACGTAGATATTACTGAACTATCCTTGCAGACACACCAAATGTCTGATTACGTCTGGTAAAATGAAGAATTATTTGCTCTCATGGGTAGTCAAGGAAGTATGGCACTTCCTCTTCAGCCCTCACTTCTCATCAGGAAAAGGAAAAATTAGCTGAAACTGAATTTATTCAAACAGAAAAAATGAATTCCTGACACGGGAGTGAGGGTAGCTGTTGGCAGTGTGTGCAGACATGTGTCTGTACAGCATGGTGGTGAGTCTGCTGTCATATGACAATTTGAACTAACAACGTAAATTACTGCTGTGCAGCACACGCACGCTGGGTGTGAAGGATCCCACACATACAATACCGCAGGACTCCTTTCAGGTAAAGGTCCCAGGCTTGAGTCCAGTAAGCTTTTGCCTGAACTCAAGGTGAGCTCCCACTGAGGAGAAGCATTCTCGTAAAATAAAAATACCTAAGGTTAAGACAGCTTAAGAATGACTATTGAAAAAAAACATTTAACTTTTATAATGTAATTATTATGATCAGAGCTTAAGACAAAAGCTTATTAATTGGATTAGCACTATATATACCTTAATGCTGGAAGTTTTATGATAACAATATGAAAAGTCTATTTAAAACAAAGACACTCTGATAGCCTCTGTTTTCTTTAAGTTTTGTTAGAGAAAATACCTTGTCTATTATATTGTTTACTCTTTCTATTGACTGTAGATTATCCATATTCATTTCAGAATAGAATAGTTCCTATTGGAACTATATGGAAGGGACCTACAGTCGTCATTCAGTTCAACTTCAGACATTCGTCAGACCAAGTATTTTTTCTTTTTGTTTCTGGTTCTTTTATTAATTTGGATTAATTTTATTGTTATTTTGATTCTTTTCCCGAAGAGGTGTTGAAAATTAAATTTTATAGTAAAAATTCAAGAATGCTTCTCTACTAAGCACTAAAAATATTTCAAAACTGAAAATCATTAGTGGGCTATATACAAAATGGAAGAATGTTCAATGTTTTCCTTGGGGACCCAGTTACACATTTTACCAATATAATGCCATTTACTGCAACATAGTATCAGACTGATAATTCCTATGAACTTCAGAAAAAATAGTGGTATATAACCAATCTGATTTTTTTAAGGATCACATAAATAGCCACACAGCATGAATTTTCAATTGCTTTTCTTTCCTCTTCCCATCTGACTCAGTTATTCTTGGGCCAAGTGCTGATTAACATGATTTCCAAAAGTACAATGTACGAAATTATAGCACTTTGCTAAAACAGTGATCAATGTGCTGAAGGATACAAGCTGGCAGAAAGCAATAATAGTGGAGATGAGAAAACATTTTGAAAATGGAACATGATTTGGATTTGCTGTCATTGACTTCAGACAGTTACCTAAACAATGTAAAATTCTGCTGTAGAGGTTGAGGCGTCTGTCAAACCCAGAAATTTTAAAACAGATGTTCTAAAGAACTGAAAATAATGGAGAAGAGAAAAATGATGGAGAAGACAAACCTTCTTCTGTTATGCTTTGCTCCATATAGGCAGGGCAAACTGTGTTAGTGGTGGAAATATAAAAAATATAGAAATATAGAAATATAGAAATTATAAATATAAATATAAATATAAAGATAAAGATAAAGGTAAAGGTAAAGGTAAAGCTAAAGCTAAAGCTAAAGCTAAAGCTAAAGGTAAAGATAATAATTAGTTTTGAAAGGACTGGATATGTCTTACTCCAACTGGTATATTCAGAACATAATGTTTGTCATCTGGGTTTGTCCTTGACAGATACAAGAGCTTGTAAAGACAAGTTTCATTATTCAGTCTATGAATTTCATAATTTTCTGCATTCTGAAAGTCCTCCCATTTTTTATGTGGCACTAAATTGACTTGGGAACTGTAGGACAACTTCTGCTTTTCTAGGGTTCTCTTTGCAAGACCAGAGTTCTTGCAGGTTTTGGGAGGGAGGGACAGAGGCAAGGAGGGGGGTGGGGAAGGAAGAAGGAAGAGAGGGAAGGAGGGAAGGAGGAGGGAAGGAAGGAAAAAGAAAGGAAGGAACATAGGAAGGAAGATCTGAATAGCACTCACAGAACAACAGGCTACTATCTCAGATACTTTTTATAGTTTTTGTTGCAAAATGATGAACAGTGCAAACAAATAAATAGGGCAAATAAATCAAGGTTAATTGCAGCAGGATGTAGACTTGACAAACTAGGTGTCTTAAACTAAAATGTAGATGACCTCAGTTGTAATGAAATGGAATGAAAAACACTCCACTGGACCACACAAGAGCCAGAATGCAGAAGGAAGGCAGGTCACGGTATGTGCTGTTTGAAATGTACTACTAGGTTTCAAGGTGCGTAGTAGCAATGGGAACAACTTAACTGCAAGGAGCAGAATATCCTTTTGCAGTTCAGCTTTGTATGCTTTTGAAATTAACAGAAAATTAAAGGACTTCAGACTGCAATTTTGGTGGCAGAATATTATCGTGACGTAAGCAATCAGAGTTATTTATGGTAACAGTAGCATGCCTCAAGGCAGTCAGAGTTTAAAGTGTGCCTTTGGTGGTACATATGTAAGTCTAGTACACACATCTTTATTTTTCCATGTTTAACTTTCCGAAGAATAAGAAGTCTTTGTCCTCAGTATATCTGGGGCAGAAACATACTGATTGTTCTTGGTTTTTAACACCTAAAATGACTCAAAGTTCCTAGTCAAATTTCATTTGTGGGAACTAAGAGTTTTCCATCTGTCCAACTCCCTGCCCTCATGCTGGCATCTCCTAGGGTTGCCTCTGCAGGAGGTGTGGGATATACTTCTCAATCTCTACCATCCCTGGTGAATAGCTAGCCTTTCTCCTAGTACAAATTCCAGTCAGGAGGACTTTCCATTTCAGATCATAAAAGCTGTAGCTATGTTTTCATCTCTTCTTCATTGAAACAAAGCCAGCCAAAAATTAATTCCCTCTGCTAGCAGTGCCATTTGTCTATGGTGTCCACTATAGTGGTTGGCATGGGTCTTTTCACTGGTTTCAGACTAAATGCTTCTTCTGGGGGAAAATAAATAAATAAAGAAATCGAGGTGTTCACATATGGAATCCAAGTGCCACAGGTTTTCACAAAGCAGAAGCAACAGTGTAGCTTGTAATTTACATTTACTCTCTCACATGCATAAAATGTAACAAAAAGTGCCTATATTGCTTCTATGTTTACAAATCATGCTTCAGCTATCCTAAGTCAGAGAATAACCAGCCAGGGGTTCAAGGAACACCAAAACCATCTTTGCTTGCCTTGCAGAGAGTAGTTCTTATCATGTGATCTTTCATTAAAAATCTGAGCTAAACAAATGCAGCTTTTGCATCTTATGGCATGTATGAAAAATCAACACGTTGTTGCATGATTATATTGTGTATGGATAACTACCAGTAAATTCTGAACACTAGACATCTGAAGTAATAAAAAAAGAAAAAAATAAATATAGCAAAATTTCATTAGGAGTTTGCTTCAAAAGTGTTGTTCATTCTGTTTATAAAACAAGATAGAATATGACTTCCTGCAAATGGATTTATCCAAAATTTAAATATTGTGATTACCCATACAAGAATACCATAAAATAGTTGAATACTGGGGAAAATATCTAAATTATATTATTTTTATCCAAAAACATGTTTACAAAACAAAACTGTGAATGTACCAAGTAAGCAATTGAGTCAAAGAAATAAACATGGTGAATAACGAACTGACTCATTTTTGTCTATCCTGCCTTACATACTACATTGAATAAGGGGGTCTATTTTTTGGAAATTGAATATTTTAGTTGTAGAATGGAGAAAACTGTGATTTCTACTCCACTTAGAGACAGGGAAAAATTAGAAATCTTGAAAAAAGCTTCTGAATTTCAAAATTTTATTGAATTAGATGGCATGGAATAAACAGATCACAGCAAACAAAATTCACTCTGTAGTTCCTCTAAGACTGTGGAAAAAAAATTCCTGAGATAGTATAATAGTACAGAATTCCATGTGTTTTTGCTAAATCTATAGGTAGGAATAATTTCTCCATATAATCTATACAGTAATGTTGTGATGTGTTCTTGATGTGAACTTCACTTTCTAAAATTTAAACTGAAAGTATTTTAGTTGGTTCCTCTGCTTTTATAGGCTACTACATGGGAGTTATTTTGAAATTCAGGTATTCAGAATGATTGATTAAACATAAAATATCTTAACCCTTTGCTTCATTTTTACCATTGGGAAAAAAAATCTCATAACACTTCTATTTTTAAAAAATCACATACTTCAGTGAAGAGGCAAGGATTTAGAATAACTTACAAGAACACATAGTGGTATGTGAATATTGCCCTGTTGCCTTTTTTGTTTGTTTGATATAAACCATCTAGACTTTGACCCTGAAACAGGTACAGTTTTCTGCTTGACGCCCATAGTGTCAAACAGGATCTTCAAGCCCATTTTAATAAAAAAGAAAATCACATATTAAATACTTAAAATACATTCATCTGTCAGACTGATTCGTTTTGACTCTCTAAGGCATCTATTTTAGGGTGGGATAAATTGTTGCCAGGCAAGCGCCTTTCTTTTAATGCTGAATATGGATGGATCTCAGTCATTCCTCTTTAATCAGATACCTTGTTCAGATGGTGATGTTATATAGCATGACTTTCACTGTGAAATGTCACAGTTTTAATTTTTAGGGTTTTTCGTAAAAGTGAATTATTAGTGTTTTTCAGGAGTTGAAAGGGTATATTTTATGGATAAACACTGTTTTGGGGAGTGTTCAGAGTTACAACCCATTATATTGTCTAAACATCAAGATGCTCAGGTCTCCATTGTAAGAAAAATACTGCTCTTCCCAGCTCCTAGTATCTTGTCATCCTCCTTATTTTTTTGTCTTCCTTTGGAATGACTAAATATTGGAATGTCATGGGCAAACAAATTATTTTGCTTTTGAATGGAGAAAAATAATGATGAAGCAGCTAACGGAAAGGTCCCCATCATGAAGAGGTTACAGTTTAAACTCAGACGTGACACAAAAACAGGAGAAAATAAACAAACAAAAAAAAAAAGATGTGACTATAATTTTTATGAAGGATTATGCAATTTGCTGTCAGACATGCATGCATTTTTGATTTCCAAGTGCATTAGACTACTCCTTTAATGGAAGATTTTAGGATAAAGGTTTTAGAAGTAATTTTTAAGATGAGAAAATAAGGTCTGTGAATAGGGATTCGAAAGACATTCCATGAATGTGAGAGCGCTGGAAAGAGAGCATGAAGATAAAATGGTAGAAGGAAATTAAAGCAGTGCTGAACTCATGTCCTTAGCACATAGGAGAAGACAAGGTCAAAGTTATAGGTTAAGGCTGAGTAATTTGGGTCACTGAATGCCAAGAACAAGGAATTTGAACAGAAGGATATAGTTATGGATGATGTAATTGTAGCATCACACAAACTGTGGAGTTGGCCACATTTTATGTCATAAATTACATTAGTATGTTCTGAATCTGTTGACTGAGGTCAAAGATGAAGGTAACTATATGGCTCAATTTTAATAAGTGGGTTTTCATCTATATAAAAAATCAATATGAGAAAAAATTGTTGATGTTGATTGACATTTAAAAAATTTTGGCATCTTTAGGTATTTTATTGCCTATTTTCTTCTCTTCATGAGCTCATTATGCCAATGGATATGAATCACTATTTCCTGCCAGTGTACAAAGTTAATAACTAAAAAGTAAAACTGAACTAGTAATTTTTCTGTGGTTTTCTCCTTTCTGCATTTTCAGTTGGACCCCATTTCTCAACACCATTTTCTCTACTCCACTGAAAAAATCAAAGGACAGCTTTTGCTAATAAATGAAAAATTATTATGACGTATTGAGACGTGCTAGTTAGGTTTCTGACTTCTTCAGTATAATGGTTCTTAAAGATCAAGATTTCCACCCTACAGTTCCGTGTTTTATCATTCAGTTGAGGGAATAAAATAAGTAAAACTGTTTTATAACAGCTGTATAAGACTTACTGGTTTTCTTCATTTGCATCTCAAATTTAGCCTAGGGAGAGCAAGTGCAAAATCAGATTTCTTTGCTACTTAGTATTGTTTACCAGGACACATCAGTGTATTTTCTTCAAGCATAATTTATCTAATATAGTTTAAATGTTTCTAGCTACTTTCAGATCATTTCCAAGACACTCTGAAACAGTCATGTTTTACACATCTGAAAGTTTGAATGCGTTTTACCACTGGTATGCAGTGCCTTGACAGCATATTGGATGCTGCTATTTTATGTCTGTGGGAGTGAGAAATGAAAATGCCAGTTTTATGACAACATGATGCATTGATTCTACTCACATGAATATCATTAATGTCATACTCTGCTTTCTTGTCTTGTGCCAAGTTATGTTTTCAGAAAAAACATAATAGTGTAATTCAGAATATTTTTTATTTGGATTTTGCATTTCTTTTTTTTCTAAAACTCTGATAAAATCTGCAATGAGTGCTAAAGAATGAAGACTGCTATTCAGGGGCATGTACGAGTGTAATGGAAATTGTTTTCCATGCCGTATTAATGTTGAAACCATATGCATACAAAACAAATTGGAGTTTTCTTGACTGGTTCTTTTGTAAAGATATGTAGAATTGTTTGTCCCAAAAATCCGCCCAACAATATTTTTAGGAAAATATGCAGGTCCATGTTGAACTTTACGGTAGAATCTAGCTAGAAATATAAAAGTATCCAGCTAACAAGATCTATTCACCTGGTAACTGGGATACTCAGAACAGGTTCTTGATCGTCTATATATCAGAGGAATGATTTAGTCTTGGGGTCACTCCCTCATATAAAATGGCAGCACTACAAGGTGGAAATTGTATCTCACTGGCATCCGGTGTCTAACACTACATACACATAGCCATAGAAGAAGGGGTTGCAACCCTCGCAACCCCACAGGAGACAAAGCAAGTCAAGGGACCCAATGGATACTGCAGCAAGGATTTTAAAATTTACTATTTTATCATCATCTGAGAATAAACATCCTAGATAAGACAGTGCTAAATATTCAGAATAAGAATATTTAAATCCTTTTTCTTTAAACCTGAAATCATCAAACTGGTATTTTTTGACATTTTGGACTGATGCTTTCTACTTTTCAATTAAAAGTTTGGTATTTTCACTTTTTCATCCATTCTTTTCTGAATAGGAAAAATATGTTGATAAAATCTCTTGTGGGATACAATTTCCCCATTTCAATGAGCTCTGGCTAAGTATTTTCTTTTATTATAATAGTAGTAATAGTAATAATAATTATTAATAAAGATACAACTGTCGATTCAAAGTAGATACATTTGTGATTTGTTACATTTGTAATATTCTGTTACTTAAGAAACAATTTTTACATAAGAAGCTCCAGAATATCTTCATAGAATGTCTTTTGAGTTCTTAATTTTAGCAGTCTCTCATCTTCTAGGGCCTCATCAGCATTTTAAATTGTCTCATTTTCTTCAAGCATAACAGAAATAACTAAAGCTGTATCTAGTTGCATTTTGGTCCAGAACTTTCAATATGCACAAGAGCAATTGACCAAATATTGCCAGATCATCTGAATACTTTGGGAAATTGCAGGCAAGTCTATCCGATAGCAATTTTCATTGACTAATTCTCATTAACTTTTGATCTTCAGCGTGTTCATCCAATACTTAGTTGATGAAGTCATTCTGGCATTTCCTAGGATTTTGCATTGATAAGAGATAATGAAGAAAGAAGGTAGCATTCAATTTAAAAGTGGAAAGGTTTTAAGGGGTTTCAATGTACAGGATACCCATCCATTTTCAAGGAGTGATCCTTGGCGCAGCCAAGTCTGCTGAAATAAATGCCTCTGATGCTGTTTTGTAGTTTCTTTCTGTAAGATATCCTTTTATTTCAAAAGCTGCTTTTGTAAAGGTAATCAAAGCTTCAAACTACTTATGCGTGGTTCCTGGTTGCTCCACAGCTGAGCACTTAAGCATGAACACAGTAAAACAACTGTTATAATATTTACAGTTTATATATATTTCTGGGTTGTGAGTTAAGCATTTTTGTATCCAAGTAATTTAACCATCTATGCATACTTTAAAAGCATATATTTAAGTTACACTTAATGGCTTTTCTCTCACATCAGTTGTTCAACACATAATATTTCATCTGTTCTTCTTACACGTGGATAAAGAAAGCAATGAACAAAAGTAACAATCATTGCTATAACCAAATGAAATACCAAAAGTGGAAAACTTTGCAATACCTCAGTGATAATATGGAACTGCATTTTGAAAAGGCGAGCTTCTTTTTGTAAGAAAACATTTGGAGCCTGAGATGTAGCCATCCAGTTATTTCTTAGAAATTAATCTTGGTACCTTTGAATAGGCCATTGCAAGAAGTGGTATGTGACTGCGTGTATATGCACATCATTAAGAAAATCCTATTTTTAATAATTATCTATTTGAGACTACCAGTTAGTTTATGTGCAATTTTATGTTTCTTGGAATTAATGTTTAACTTTCTGATGTACCATGTTGCACTTAATTTTGCATTTTACCTCTTCTTTATCCTCTTTTCAAAAGTGGTAATTCTGAAATTTGCCTTCTAATTGAAGTTAATAAAATAAAGAGAGACTATCACAGTCTCAAGATAATTTACCATTTGTATACTCATATCCTCCGGTGCTTTGTCAGCGTAGCTACGGGTTGCCATTTTCTTCTTTGTACCGTAGCACAGTGGAGAAAGCTAGTTTATGCCCAGGATTTAAGTTATCTGCTGTGAAAGCACTGGAATAGGATACAGAGAGGACCAGACTGCTGTGATATACTAAAGAGTAGCATTGCACTGAAAAACGTCCCTTGTGCTGTAACTCGCAAGTTCTTACATGTTTACCGTTATATATTGTGTATTATATACAGTTTTACAGTTTATAATATTATTTCAGTATATCTGAGTGCAATTTTGCAAAACAAAGCATGTTCTAAGAGGTAAAACTTTTTAGCCTAGTTCCCATTTCAGCTTTAAATTCATAAACACTTCCTTATTAGTAAGTGGACAATGAAAGACGTTTCATGATTTGGTGCTTGTCTAAAACTAAAACCTTCCATTTCCTATTTGCTGTGGGTTTGTTTGTGATTTAAGAACAGTCCCTTGAAGCTAGATCCAGAGGAAGATTTAGAATCATACATTTAGGCAATGCAGTACTTAATTCTTCCAGCACACAGGCTGAGACCAGAATTTTGAGACAGATACAAGGCCATCCAGTACGGTGGATGGAAGGACTTAGAGAAATACTGCTGAAGCCTTGCCACTGGGAAAAAAAGTAAGGCCATAAGGCAGGGAAGGAACTATAACTGTGTAACCTGGGTTTGGATACTTCAGACTTGGTGAAAGAAACCTGAATTCCAGTTCCCCCTCTGAAAGTCATTTCTGTATTTTACATTAAATGGTCATCACAAAACGAACAATCTTCAGAGCAGGAGTAGAGCTGTGCCTTTCCAGCTGAGCTGCTACTGGACTGCAAATTCTACTTGCTTTTGTCCATGCACATATTCTGTCTAGCCCTATAAATTTGCATGTTGCTGTGCAAAGCTTATACTTGCCAAAAAACATGAATTGTTTGTTTCTAACACTTGCCTGATCTTAGACCTTGAGGTAATGTGTTTCTCTAGAAGATGGGAGAGATTGGTTTCAATCTTGGTTGATACAATATGTATTTATAATAAGGTGAGTGCACTATCTTCCAGCTCCTTGAAAGTAAAGGGAACCTCTTATAGCTTGATTTTAAAGAAAGCAGTTACTATTCCATATCAGCAGGAGCTCTATCCTTTCTTATATACTCTGATTACTCTGATTGTGAAATACAAAGCAATGCTGTAAAGTAGATACTTCTTGCTCTGGCAAGTAGTTGCTGCAGATGTAGGTTTTCAATTTTTCTTGCTTCTGTTTAAACAGGGATAGCACAAGAACACTCAGCAGTGGAGACAGTAAGTGGAGTCTTGCAAAGAGATGCTGAAAGGGGTCTAGAGGGACAAATGGGTTTCCTAAGGCTTTGTGAGGGGAAGGTTGTAGGAAACGTCAGAGAATTCAGATGGGTGTAGGAAATGTCATTTGCTGTTGACTGCCAGGAGAAAGGGAAAGCTGAAGGAAGAAGGAGAGAGAGCAGCCTTGCTCTGCCTATGCTTCTGACCAAATTCCAAATTTTCTTCTGCCACTCCTAAGGTGGATGGGATCAAGGAAGCACAATCTATGATGTGCTGAGCCTCCTCCTAGGGTCCAAAAGCTGCAAAAGCTGAGCACTGTGTGAACTTCAGACACAAACTGGCTTTTCAGGCTGGAATAACCCACCCCTCTCTCCTATAGTGTTGGCCAAGGAGGCAGTTGGCTGACCTGAGATGCTGCTTACTTTGTCAACTGCCCTCCTCCGGCTTTCCAGCTAGACCTGTGAGTGACGTTACTGAAAGTGCCTCTTAGTGACCTGTTCTGCCGTCTGTAAAATGGAGATTCTTAGAACCTCCAGACTGAATAATTCTCTGAGGAAGATAACTACAATGAGATTTTGAGTGGACAAGAAATACTATTGGATGAGAATACATACT
Source organism: Phalacrocorax aristotelis (assembly GCF_949628215.1). Lineage (NCBI taxonomy): Eukaryota > Metazoa > Chordata > Aves > Suliformes > Phalacrocoracidae > Phalacrocorax > Phalacrocorax aristotelis. The sequence continues at coordinate 25,299,612 of NC_134278.1, read as the reverse complement.
AAAACTAGAGAGAGAAGGAGAGCGAGGAGGCGAGAGAGAAGTAGCTCCTTGTTTTTGGAGGGGAAGATTGTTTTGTAGTACATCTGATGGAATTCAGTTTAAAATTAAACCTTTATATTTGGAAAGTAAAAAAATACACATTTCAGCTTCCTGTAGTTTCTTTCCTTCTGTTTTTCCATTAACAGAAAAATTCAGAAAAAATTGCAAGAAATTCCCAAAGTGAGTTAAATCCTCATCGTTCCTGAGGCTGTTATGGCTGAAAACTGTTGCCTATCTCTAAAGCGCAACTACCTGAGGACCACACAATTAGCCTACCCTGATAATTCCTTCACTGGAACATATATATTTTGGACATTGACAGCAGAGCGCTGTCTCTGGCCTGCATGTCTGTGCAGTCTACACAGAATGAGAGTGAGCTGTGCCTTTCAACAGTGGCTGTATCTGCTAACAGGATTGCAGGACCTTGTGCCATGGATTTTTTCCACGCCACGTGACTCCTTTCTCTGTGGGGCTCCTATACACAGAAAGTTGGATCAATTAAGAAATCAGTCTGTATCTTATCCAGAGATGGTACTAAGGAGGTACGACAGTCTTGGGCAAAATGTGCACAAAGCTATCAATCCGCAAAATACCAAGCCAATTATTCTGCCTACTGTGACTGCTCTTAAATATGCTTTCATAATGGCAGTATTTTAAATGCATTGCTAGTTGTTTTTTTTCTAACAGCAGTGTTCCAGTTCCTGTAAGAGAGATGTATGTTAGAGGGGTTTTAATTTTTCTCCCCTCACTCTCTCTTTTTGTGGGAAGGAAGAAATCATGTCACAGGCGTTATATGGATCTTATGTGCCAAAATATATGCAGCACAGACTGAATACAGAATGTCTTAATTTTGCTTACAATAATCTCATTAAATTTCTTCTGTTCAGCTTTTGACCACAGTCATTACAATTTTGCCCTAATCGAGTTGTACCCCTCTAAGAGCATTAAGAAAGGAGGCGAAGTGCTTAGTTTGTGTCCTTTATGCCAGCAATGTTTCTTTTTTATTTTGAATCCATCTGTATTGTTGGAAGAAAACAAGCAACACCTTTATTTCCTGAATATCTGTCTTCTTTACCCCTGCTGACCTTTTTGTCAGACAAAAAGTTCAGGGCTATAACTGTGATGTGAAGCATTTTGTGTCATTCTTCCTCTTTTACCTTTGCTCTTTAGAGCATTCTGAAGAATTCTTTATGCCGTAGCCTGTGATCATTATTAGTGTTAGAGGCCAGGCAGAGTATTTTAATGCATCCAGGCTGACAGGTCAAGGTCACATCTCTGGAGTTGTGATGCCTGACAGGTAAATCATTCTGAAGTTGCAAGTTGGAAAATAATCTGTTTTACAGCTGTAGCATGTCGCCACCTAGCTTTACTTAGGTTCCCTTTTTCCCCTTTAAAATTTAATATTTCAAAAGTCCTAGGTAAATCACAGGACTTTTTTTTTTTTGCAGATAAGTATATTCCTATCCATCAACTATCTGCTTTTTTATCTAACGCTAACAGCCACTCTTTAATCTTTTAATTTATTTGGCTGATTTTGTCAATCCTGAGTTCAGCTTACTCTCCCTTTAAAGAGACTGCACCCAATGCAGTTACTTCCATATGAGGTATAAATTACTGACAAATTAGCAGTGATCTGTTAAGGCTGCTTTTCTGAACTGCATTTTTAGGAACGAAGGAGGAATGTATACAGGCTATTATGAGAGAAACCTCTGTTGTCTTCTTGGAAGTTCTCTTCTAATATCTGCTTCAGCCTGCTCAGGATGGTTTAGTGTGGAGAAGAATGCATTTTAGAATTTTAAAAAGACAAAAACATTAGACTTTTTTTTTTAAATTATAATATACTGTTGGATAGAACATACAAGAGCTGGCTCTGCTCTCTCCTTAATTGCTGCAATATAGTGACAGTCTCCTCAGATCACCATTTATATCTTGTGCCAGATCAGCATTTTTGTAGAATGATCTCAGCTTAATATTCAAATAACTTCAGGATCATCCAAATTATGAAGCTGTAATATCCTAATGTCTATTCATTATTACTGATTATTGTCTTAATAGAAGATGACAATTACACATAGAAAAAAATCAAAAGTGATTGGAAGACAGAATTATTTCCTAAAATTTAATAGCAAACTCAAACTTCTGTCTAATTTGAGAAGACTAAAATTTGAGGAATTAATTTTATTGCCATTCAATTTTCCAACAGCTATGTTGGAAATAGTAGTTCCTATTTATTTTATATGATATTGTATTGTGTTATAGATTAGTGGTGAAGGTTTTTTTTAACCACAGCAATTAAACCAAAATTGGGCTAACAGAATGCATGAGGCAGATTTAAAACAATGGTGGCTTAATCATATGTAGCATTTCTATATTTGGGGATCCTAGAGGATTTGCCTCCTTTCTTCATCTGTCTTAATTGTTACATAACTTTTGTGGTTTGCCCTACAGACTTCAAGGTCAGCTGGAGAGCAGTCAAATCCTTTCTTTGCTTCTGCACTTTTCTAAGATTATGTAAACAGACTTTCAGAAAAATATACCCCCTTTTCCTCCGTCTCACTCCAAGGAGCTAACAGTTCAGCAGGTCACTTCTCGGGAGAGTATTTCAAGGATGACTAATAACTAGATGTCTTTTAGGAAAACAGAAGAGTTAGTATATTGTGAGCTTACACAAACCACTTCAGTGCTTTGCTCAAGGAAATTTCTCAGCCTTTTTCCCCGGTATGTAAAAAGAGGCAGGGTCTTAATTCTTTACCCTCATGGGCTCCTCAGCTGAAATCTGAGAGCTGGAAAAATTAAGAAGAATGTGCTATAGCTGCAATTTTAGTTTAGAAACTTAGAATTACTTCAGTTGGTATTAGATGTAGAAATATTTTACCTGGTAAATGGAATCTTCTATTTTTGTTTCTGTAGACTTTGGGTTAGCACAAAATGAGGAAGGAGTGTTTAGTTCTTTCTAAGAGTCCCTTAGAATCAACATTTCATCTCCAGTTCACCTATTTGTGCTGTCAAAAGGTGACAGTTTCCCAGCGCTCAAGAGTGAAAATAATTATATTTATGTTTGCAGCCAAGTAACATTGAGTGAGACGCTAACATTTAACCCATGATATAAAAAAAGGAGTTTATCATGATATACAGCTGAACAAAACAAAAATAAACTGTAAATAAAAGATAAACATATTAATCAGTAGGATTTCTTTAGGTTGCTGAAGTTAGAAATATTCAATGAAAATTATTTTTAACAGGTGGTAGCCCGGATTTTTGAGGTGTGAAGCACAACAAATGGACTAGTCCTACCTAGTAATTTCTAGATACAAGGATGCAGTTGCAAACGTACAGCACAAATACGTTACACAGGTAGTTCACTTCCAGCCCATCTAAGGACCAGAACAAACCAAGTTATCTAGGGATTGCAGTTCACAGGATTTTTCAGCTGTTGAAGACTTGGCCAAGATTTACTCTTCAAGAACGGTGCATTGAAAGACAGCCTTTCAAATGCCTACATTTGATTCTACTTCAGGATTTGCTTCAAATCTTGCACATACCAAACCCATCAAAAATTACATATTTTTAGGTGAGAACAGCTAAAGACAGAAACAACTCTGTAGATTTTGAAATAATTTAAAAGTTGCATAATAATTTGTTTCCTTGTATCCATAAGATAAAATCAATTTTCTTATTTTGTTCCATAAACCACCGTATTATTGTGTTGACTCTCATTAATTGATTATGTTAATCAGAAATGTACATACACACTCTGAAAAACTGTTTTGTGCCAAAGGGAAGTTGTTTCTTCTTAGGAGCAATCATAATGGTTTTTCCTCTCACTTGTAATCTTTACTAAGAAGAATTAATTCAGCACATGGCTGATTTGTATTTATGACTGCAGTTCCAGGACAACGGAAGATATGCGGCATCCTCTTCTAAACATGGTATTTGTTAAGGTATCAGTCTGACAGAGGTCATAGGAGGAAATTCATATGTGTGAGAAAAGCTTTCTCCAATGTGGAGAACAAATTTAGACCTTACTCGCCTATGATGTATTTTTTGGTAGGGTCATAAATAGTTAAAGTGACGTAGAGTAACTACATGTTGTAATTATCTATTGGGTATAAAAGACATATAACAGTATGTGTGATGCCACACAACTGTACTAAGCAGCAAAAGAAATCTCTAGGTAGGCCAAGACTAGTCCACAGAAAGCCTGATCCATCTGGGGACCTGTGGTGATAACATTGGTCTATAAGGCCCAGGCAAGAAATCATTGGACATTTTAATCTCCACTGAGGCTGAGCAAAACTAAGACTGCTATTAAGTGTAAGGTGGTATTGACTTTCAGCAGCCACAGCTCAACAAGGCTTAATGTCTTAGCCAGTAATGATATGAAATACTAGGACTTCTTTTGTTCCCTATTTCCAGCTTAAATTTCACCAACATCTATGGAAATGTCCTTCAGTGATCTACCAGTTTTATTGCTTGATATCATGGAATTGAATCAGCATTATGCTTCTACAGCACCAAGTTGTAGCTTTCCAGGCAAAACACGTCATACATTGTCTTGTTTCACTTAGCCACTGTTACTGAAAATAATTGAAGGTTTGTTGGCGGAAGAAACAAATCAGGCTGGGAATTTTGTTTTGCTGTATTCTTTTGTTTGTTCATTTTACCTGCCTACTTCAACTTTTGAAGAGGAAACTTTAGCTTTCCAAGGCCATAACACAGCTTTGTAGGTCCTTTAGGTAGTAACAAACTTTTAAAGGAATACAGATCAGCATTCTGCTATGAATACAGCTAGATATAAATTGTATTCTAACACTATATTTTGATATCTGGTATAATAATAAACACAAAAAACTTGATTAAGTAAGTCTCCTCTTCCTGCTTATTTGTTTTTTTATAGACAGTTGCTTCTTACAAGAACCACTGAAAAATGAGCATTAAAAATCAACCAACTAAAGCAGCCTTTGGCCCAGCCACAGGATTTCTGCCAAATATTTAGCTAAGGTGGGCAACAGACATTACAAAAATGATATTTCCATTTTCTTCACATATTTAATGGGATGGAGACTTAGACTGAGATGTAGTTTTGAAATATTCTACCATACTTTTGCTAAGATTCAAAAGTTACTCCAGGTAAAACATAATATTTTATTGTTACGTCTACTATAGTCATGATTGGCAATTTTTCCAAACAGCAACTTAGCTTTACCAATACCTTAAACCCTCAAATTATCTTGCACATTATTTTGTCATATTTCTTCTTATATTAAACATATATTTATTGATGAAAGGCTTATATAGAATCATTGTCAAGACTGGTATTTACTACTAATAGTTTACTAATAATAATCCAGAACCAGGGCTCTAATCTAAGCATCTCAAAAAGTTGCCTTCATTTTAGTTACAAAATTGACAGTTCAGAAACAAAGTTTCCTTATTAGAAAAGCATGGAGGTAGTGTTTACAAAAAAATTAACTCAAAACCCAATAAATTTTGTGAATATTAGCAACCTATTACATGCAGTGCATACTTTTACTAACCATTTGCTTCATTTTGGGAGTCAAATACATTGAGCGTAACATTCTTAAAATCTCAGCTTCCCTTTTTTTATTTTTAGACAAGAGACTTAGCACTGGTCTTTATTGCCTTTGTTTGGATAAATCATCTACTTGTTTCCTTTCTTGAACAAAATTTTATCTATAAATTGGAAATTGAGCTTATATAACCGATGTCTTGCCGAAAAAAGTGACTTGCTTTTGTCTCGTAACTTGTTTTTCATTAATTCTTTTAATAGATATAAATTCCATTATTTTCTGTATGATTTTGTCAAATGCTTTTTCAGATGGTTTCTATCTGTTTTTCTTGAAAAAGCAATTTAGACCTCCCTTGCATGTTCAAATTAGTTTTATTAGGAGCAATGTATACACTTTGGTTGGGTTATTCTCATTATAAAGAGTACAAAGCCCTTTTTATTGATTGCCATTACTTGCTGGAATATAAACAGAGGTCCATATAGTTATTAAATATGTGTAATTTAAAAAAAGAATCTGTGTATCTGTTGCTATTATTTTTTGTTGTTTTTCAGGTGTCCATATCTGCCCTTAAATTTTGGAGTCAGCCATCTACAAAAGGAATTTTTCATAAACTTTTGAACATGTTGAACACTGAGCACACCTTTCAATTCAATATTAAATTATACTTTTTTTAGAGTCATTTCTAAAACTGAATGAGAAGTTTCTGAGAATATTTACAGTGTATTGTTTTTAATGTCAGATGATGAGAGAACTCATGTGTCTTTAACAAAAGCAAATTGTTTACTTATTCAAGGATTCTGTTCAGGGCTCTCTATTTGAATGAATTCCAAATCAGCAGTTCTATTGAGTTGCATGGCAATCGATTGCCTTTTATGTTAGATGAATGGTCATGTTCAACCCTCCCTTCTCCCCCATCCTTTTTTTTTTCTTTCTGGCCCACCGCCTTAGATGCCATCACCCAAAGCTGTTAGTCCCAAACGAGATTCTGTTTAGTGGCTATCAGCCACTTCCAGCTTTCCACTGCATATAAATGACTGTATTAAGAATGGGAGATGTGATGTGAAGTTATAAACGCGAGCTGTGAAAGAGAAAAAAAAGTCCAAATGTGTAGAAGAATAATTTCAAATGGGGCACATGAGAGGATGATTAGCAGAACTTTCTTCTATTTACAACTGTAGGAAGGGTACTAATTGGAAAACACATTTTTATTCATGCGACATGTTTAGTATCCAGATTAGGGAGGTTCCCTCCTTTTATTAATAATGTGCCTTTATATGAGCCTGTTTAACTGCATTGGACAAAGCTTATAACAGTTCCATCATGCATTTATTGGAGGGCAAGGACATCGTTATTGTTTCGATTTATTTTATGGTTGTTTCAGGAGACAGGCTGTGTGTCTTTCACCTAATGTCAAGAGTCCTCATTTTTCAATGTTTGCCACTTATTAGAATCCTTTAGGTGCTCCCTTCAGCCCCACAGGAATGCAGTGAAATCCTCCAAAGCCTTCTCTTTGTGGCCAAACACTGGCATTTAAAAAAACCTGTAAGCTGGTACATAAGGTATCCACAAACAGGAAATACAAACAGGTGTCGTGGTTTAGCCCCAGTCAGCAGCCCAGCACCACGCAGCCACTCGCTCACTCCCCCCTGGTGGGACGGGGGAGAGAATCGGAAGAGCAAAAGTGAGGTAACTCATGGTTTGAGATAAAGACAGTTTAATAGGTAAAGCAGAAACTGTGCGTGGAAGCAAAGCAAAACAAGGAATTCATTCACTACTTCCCACGGTCAGGCAGTTGTTCAGCCATCTCCAGGAAAGCAGGGCTCCATCACGCGTAACGGTTACTTGGGAAGACAAACACCACTCCAAACGTCCTTCTTCTTCCCCCAGCTTTATATACTGAGCATGGCATCATATGGTGTGAGATATCCCTTGGGTCAGTTTGGGTCAGCTGTCCCAGCTGTGTCCCCTCCCAGCTTCTTGTGCACCCGGCAGAGCACGGGGAGCTGGAAAAGTCCTTGACCAGCGTAAGCGCTACTTAGCAACAACTAAAACATCTCCACATTATCACCACTGTTTCCAGCAAAAATCCAAAACATAGTCTCATACTAGCTACTACGAAGAAATTTAACTCTACCCCAGCTGAAACCAGGACACGTGGTTTCGTAACTTCCATTTTAAGCAACATTGCAAAGCACTGTATAAATATCACCTTTGCATTATCTGATAATAAGATGACAATAAGATTGACATCACAATTTCTACAGTTTCTGTGCTGTTGCCCCCTGTTCTGCATGGAGACTGCCTGTGTTAATGGTAATGCATTCTGTATAGCGATGGACATACCAAGTATATTGCTGGGACCTTTTTGGAGCACTCCAAGTTTTAATCATAGGAATAGTTGTGCAAGGTGATTCTTCTTGCAAATGAGAGTTACTTCATCCTGGTGTACCAAGAAAAGTCTTTTGAGCAGAGGTATTCGAAGACCTCTAGATGTACCTCTATGCTGAATGTTTAAATTTTTCTGAGAATAAAAAATAAACAAAATACTAAGATTCATTGTCTTTTAAGGGTTGTTCTGATATAACCATTGTTGGTTTATGGTACTGTTAAGGACCTGTTTATCTGAAAATAGATATCTGTGTTAGTGGCACCATTGTCTGTTGCACCTCCATGTAACTCTCAGTATCCACTCTGTTTCTTGGCAGTTTACAATTCCATCTTTCTGCTGGTAGGCCAAGATCTCTTTCCTGCACCACTTGAACATGGGTGGTTCTCAAATGGGTGCACAGTCCTATGTGTAAAAATCAGCACTAAATCCTTCTTTTTAACTTCTGAAAATCTCTTCCCTGGACAAAGAACTTTTGATTTCAGAAGTATTGGAAAGGGATACAGTCCTGGCCTAGAGTTTCCACAGATGATGTAACTAGCCTTCTCCTCCTCCGTTCTTCCCCCCTTATAAAATCTTCCACTCTTCTCTTTCTAGTGTGTCACTGCTCCCCCCAGAAACTCTTCACTGACTTCACCTTTGTTCTTATGTGTGAAATGTGAACCATCATTCTCACCTTTAAAGTCAGGTGCTGTTCCTCAGTGCATCTAATTTCTGCCAAAGGGGCTTTGCTCTGCCCAGTCTTCTTCCCTCTGTGCTCCGTTTGTTCTCTTCACCCTCAACCCTCTTTCTACTCTGCCTTTGATAGTCCCACTCCACAATGTAGGAATGGCAGCCTCCTTCCTGTGTGTCAAGCACTTTTTCTCTTTAAACTCACTTTTCTCACTTCACTTCTTACTGTAATGGACTTACACCAACTCTGCCTGACCCAACTCATACCTCATTATCCCTTAGGCAATTGCAGACGCCTCAGTCCCAAGCGTTTTAAAATCATGAATAAGTGCATTAGAGATCATTAAACTGGTTTAAAATAGTGATTTATAGGCAGAGAGAGAGACATAAATAAGTTTAAAGAGCCCTACATTGCTTTAAGAATGGAACTAGATATACCAGTGGCATGAGAGCTTAGCCAAGTGTTAGCCTCTACATCATCACTACCTAGTTTAGCATGTACATGGCGCATTACCTGGGATTAGCTATCTGGCTTACCTCTTCCTCCAGTAGATCATGCTTGATTTGGCCATATAGACCATTGCCAAAGAATAATTTCCAGTTGACAGTAAACCTGTTTTCTTTAGGACAAAAGACTTACTACTGTAGAATGTGAGCTCCCATGTTACACCAAGTTCTACAACTTTATTATACACATAGTAAGTCAAATTTTCATTCAAGCTCTTACTAGATTGAGGCTCCTGGTAGTGCTGTAACTTGACATGCCGGCACAGGCAAACCCAGAACTTGCTCTGTTTATGGTAGTTAACATATAACAGAGGAAAGAATAGAACAAATAAAACACGAATTATGGATACATAGTTGTTTTTGTTATGCCCAAGTGGTCTGGAGCAGGTCATTTGTTTGTGAGCTTTGCAAAATGCCATGCAATTAGGATTATTAACAAGAAAAATGCCTGACAGAAACTAAAATTTACTACTAACACAGCTTTGGTTTTTGTTTGTTTCATTGGGTTTCAGAACTCTTCAGGCAGACTTGCAATTTTCTCTTTTTGGGTCAGTGTTGTACTGTGGTTACATTCATTCTTTACAATCTTTTTGATACCTCGTTTTGATCAGAGGTCAAGTGCCATGTGATTAATATTAACCACAAACATATGAAATCAGGTGCAACCTTTTGCAAATATTCATACTTTTCTTAGAATTTATGCTAATTTTGCTGCCTCAATGCCAACACACTTTTCAGACAATTTTTAAAAACTTCACAGGCCAAGACTAGAAATTCTTGCTAAATTAATATGTTTATCATATAAATGAAATAAATACAAAAGGCATAAAGCATGTATCTTCCAAGATAAGTGATGAACTAAAAAACACTTATTATGGTCTCTTGTGTGTATATATGTGTATATATATTTTGTATATATGTATATATTTTTTAAAACCACATACAGCTGTGTATGTGTAAGTATGTGGCTGCTATTTACCTAACAGACCAGAGTAGCACCAAAGGACCATAAACTTCTGACAAAAAGTATATATTCAGATTAAGAAAAAGAAAAAGAATAAAATTGCCTGTTTACAACTTATATGGTTTCTGTCAAGCCATTGCACAGAACTTTGACATGAGCAGTTACAGGTTGCTATATAAATCTTTCTCTAACACATAATTATGTGGGTATTTACGTTAAATATTATAACAAAACTACTGTGCAGATGCTGATTTCTAAATATTACTGCTTTTGATCTTTCCCACATAAATGAGTAGATAATAGAGGGGTCTACTTTAAAAATTATTAATTGAAAAATATTTCTTCATGTGAGCTGCCAAAGTGAAACACATGTGCTTTGAACAGTCAAGCTGGAAAGAATATCAGATTTTTAATATTAAAGAAAAAAATTGTAACACCTGTATTTTTCAATTTATTTTTGACAAACATAAGAGTGATTTCAATCACTTCAGTTGGACTATTTTGAGATTTTACCAGAGTAAATCTGGTGCTTTGCATTTTGGCATTTGGAAACAAATAAATGCTGTGATATTCTTTAAGGATTTCCAAGAGAGTGTACAGTCTTGATAAAGCAGTTTCAGAGGTTATTGAAAACACTGTGCATTACATATGCATTTAGAATGGGTTTTAATCTGCTGGATAGATTTTATGATTAACTTCTGAAAAACCTTTGAAGTAGGAGGCTCAAGACATACAACATCCTCAAGAGTGATATTCTGTCAAACATGTGACCTATAAAGCATTGCAAAGGTTTTTATTATATTGTGAATCATTGTCATGGAACCCACTGTCAAGTGAATGAGGACGAGGATTTTCATTTATAAGTTTGATATTAAACAATGATGAAAGTGCCAATCTTGCTGTAGTTTTCAATTCACAAAAGGCCCCCAAAGCCAGGAGGGTTCTAATATGATTACTTTCTATGCACTGGGTTTGGCAAAATATCTTCCCTGTCTTCTGATAGGCAATTCCTCTCACTCCAGTCAAGTAGAGAATGATGACTTCAAAATTTCCAGTTAGTGCTCATACAGTCAACATGTGTTATGTGCTGAGGAGCCCCCTTTTGTATGCAGGAATCTCCATTTTCATGGCAAAATCTTCTAGAGCTTCCTCAGGAGTTTTGGTACTGTACAGAAATGCATCTGAAGAAGGAAATGTTTAGCATTGTGTCTTCCAACTCCTGTTGCTAGAAGTCCAAAATAATTCAGTAGAGTTCATTTAAACATATCTTTTTTTTTTTTTTAATTAGTATAGCTTTTGTTTCTATGCACCATCAATGCATTTTACTGAATGCTGGACAGAACTACTTACTAGTCAGCTAAAAAAAAAGAAATTAAAGAGACCATCTTTAGGCATCTCTCCACTACTGCTGTTTTAAGAACAATAATAATTTCAGGTAGTTTCAATGCTCACAAATAAAGTTCCCAACTGTGTCTTTAGGTGACGACCTTCAGAAATAACCTAACTCAAGAGCTTTTAGGTTTATCCAGCTGTCTTGAGTATCCATATAAGGTCCATTTATAAAGTGTACCAAGATCAAGCAAGCATCCCCAAACGCTTGCTTAATAATAGTTGTATTTTGGTTTCAAATTCTGACAATGAAAATGTTATGATAAAAGCAGTATGCAAACACAACTAATAATAGAGATTGTATCTATCCCATATAAACATGAAGTAGTGTTTCCTACTCAAAAGTGACATCTGTATTTTGTTCATCTGAATATTTTAAAATTGAATAGACTTTGGGAAAAAAAAATTAGGAAAGTCTGCTTTTGGGAGGGAAATTAACCCATTACTATAGCGACAAAGAAGAAACTCTAGACAGATGCAAAATAGTGTCATTTTAGCAATTTAACTCCACTCACATATGCCCAAATACATTCATGGTTAAGTATCACTATGCATTACATGTAAAACGTTGGAATGAAAAGGTGAAGCTGGGATGGCTATTGCACGTTGTGAATTCCAAGGTAGATGCAAGTGCTTAACTGGTGGTAGGTTTCTCTGTTAAGTCAGTTCAACAACTAAAGGAAGGAAAATGCAATTACAAAGGCATCTGGATAAAACTTTATATGTGTTTGATACGGGCAGGCTAGGCAGTTAAACATCTCACTCAATGAACTACCGTGTTGGTGTTTTGTTTACCTCTGCAGTGTTTCATGGCTATGTGGTCCCTGTACATAGCTGGGTGGTCGCTTGAAGTTTATCACCATGTGTAAAAGGAATGTTACTGACTCAAAAGAATATAATATCCAGCTGACCATTTATTTAATGTATAGGGTACATTCCTTGGAAACAATGTGCACAACCTGAAGTGAATAACCTTGATGGGCTGCTCAGGACTTCCCAGGCTGTAAGACCTACCTCATATGAAACACCCTTTTCTTCACTTGTACATGTGTATGAAAGGCCTTTACCTCATTAATGCTTTTTGGGGAAGAACCCTTAAGTGTGTCAAAGACTTTCTGCTGAATACAGAAGATGTTGCACTAGATCTTTGGTGTTTAAGAACAAAGGAGTTAGTCTTGTAACTACAGTACATAAAAGCATTAAGTTTTCCTGCTTCTGTGTACCAGAAGTTAAAATAAATGGAGTAAACAGAAGCAAAGTTTGACAGCATTTATAGCTAAATGCAGTTGCATGTAGTTCATACTTGTGAGATTTAAATTGGATGTATCTCCTTGTATGCAGTATTGAAATAGTTAATTATCTAAAGACAGTTTGTTGATTTTCTCTTATGTCATAAAGGGTTCAATGTGTTGGTATCAGTGAATATTAGCTTCAGATCTCATATGCCTGATATTGATCTAAAGTTCTTCTCAGGTTCTGTTCTGGCATTTGACCTTGAGACTAAGACATAGTTACTGTTGATGTCTAGCTGCACGAAAATAAATTCTTAATATTACCATTACTCAGTTTCATGCTACAGTTACCTTGGTATTAATTAATTGCAAGAGAATAAACAGGATTTTTAATAACTAGAAAAAGATCTGTTTCATAATGCAAGGCAACCAAGAACTGGCCTCAGAGCTTCTCGTATTGGAGGGTGAGAACTGCACGTTCTGAAACTCAAGGGGGACTGAGGGAAGAAGTTTGGGCATGGCATCATCTCTCTGATGCTTGCTGAAAGGGAATCTTTGATTTATGCCAGACAGTTGTAAATTAATATGTCTTACTCAAGATTATTCAGTTGATTTGAAGGCTATGAAGCCACTGTTGAAGAGTGCTCAACTATTTCTTGTATTGAAGTTAATTGATATTCTATTTTTCCTGCAATGTTATGATCCTACTGGTGATTTTTCTTTATTGCAGGCAAGCCAGATAGTATTCATTCTTTTTGGAGGCTTCAAAATGCAGGAATTGAGGACTTTTTTTCTATTATTCCTGTTGAAATTTATTTAAAAAAAAGTAAAAAATTTAGAAAGTTTTAAACTAATCCTTCCAGAACAAAGTGTTTAATCTGCATTTATTTTTTTGTTTGTGTGAGTTTAATGTGTATTTATTTATCTGAACAAGGAAGACGTCTGAAAGGTCATAGTTTTAATGTTGTTTGGCTATAGTCTTCACTTTGCTTTGCTTTTACGGAGACTGGATACTCTTGAAAAAGAAATTCGAGTTTGGCAAACAAATAGGCTGTAGAAGTAACAGGGCCAACCCCAACTATTCCAAGGTTCAGAGTGAACATGAAAGCTCATCTTTACAGACAGCTACTATGGGAACATTCTCCTGTGGTTCTGCAACAGAAAATTTGGCTAGTTTTATTATTCACAGGAAAAAATTAGATCTTATGAAATAAATAGAGGCTTTTTTGGGAAATAACATTTTTAAATCAAAATACTAATCTGTACTGGGCATTATTTTTAAAAAGTTGTATCAGTGCTACTGCACTTATTCTAACGTAGGGAATACATATGGTTTGGTTTTTTTTTTAGTGGACAGAATGAGCTAAGTAAAATATTACCTCATGTATTCCCAACCAGCTGTGCCCATTGCAGCTTTGCAGTTTGTACTTCAAGAGTTGGTGGAATGGATGAATTGTTATGGGGTTATAATCAGGGTGGTTTGAAAAATCAAGTGATTCTCCTTACTGGGGTGTTTCAGCCTAGGTTTCTCATGGCTGTTTGATAGACAGTCACATCTTTTATTCTCTTATTACTTCTATAGTTCTTGAAGGTATTTGTATTTATATATTGGTTTTATTTATTGCTGCTTATGTATGTGATGTCTTAATTTTCCAGCAAACTGCTGTCACAAAGCTCTTGGTTGAACAGTGTTGAGTGTAGTCTTGAGGATTTACTGCTTAATTTGAAGCTCCAGCTGTGCAGGAAGATGTCAGATTTTCCTGATCTAGATACAATGATAAAGCAGGAGGCCGAGGTGACCAGTATTCAGTGTCGTCCATGTGGGAAATAAATGGGATCTCTTATGTCTTCTCATTAGAAATTCCATAAAAGGCATTTTAAACTAACAGAACACATCCCTTCAGTTATGGTACACCTACTCCTATCAGGACCTTCTGCTGTGATTTAAAACACCATATGTTCATATATGCTTGTTCTGAAATTTGCCCAAATTATCCAAGATTAAAAATGGGAATGAAAAGCAACCAGCTTCTCTTAGGTATCCTCCAACTGCAAGGAGCTCTATAAAGTAATCCAGTACTTGACATCCTCACTGATATTTACATCCCTGTATAGTCCAGGTTGGCACCACATCAGTCATTAAGGAATCGTTATATGTGTTTACTACTTGAAACAACTGGAATTAAGCAAGGCAAACTCATCTGCCTAAGCCAGATAACAGAATCAGCAAATTAATACTATTCTGCTCTACATCTCAGAGGAAGCTGATGCGGTAGTGGTGCTCCACTTAACTCCATTCATTGTGTTACTTTATGTGCAGAATCACTTTATTCTGCAGTTTCTGCATCATAAAACTTCTTTAATTTGATGTAAACACTAGTTTAACGTTCCCCTAATTACCTCTTATTTTAGCGCTAGCCCTGGACATGTAAGTGGAAACACTGAATTTCCAGAAGCCAGCAGCAACAGTGGAGGAGTTTTTTTAATGAGACACAATTTAAGCTTGACTATTTGGAGTCCATTAATTAAATAATTTTTAGTTCTCCCTCTAGACTGACTCTGAAGTTTTTAGGAGTGAACCGGTGAGATTATTTCATAATTAGTAACAACAACATCAAGCATTTTAAATTACTTTAGCAAAAGAAAAAAAAAAGATAAATAACATGGTTCATCCTCTGGCCACTTTTCAGCTGCACTGCATTTTATTTTGGTCCAGATATTTCATTGTTCATTTGCTTCTTGAAATAGTTTTATAACTATTGTTGATAATATCAAACAGTATTAACACTTTTCTGACTTTTTTTTTAATTAACTGATCATTATTCTTGCCTTAGAAGACACTTTGTTGCTTAGCTATCGTGCACATGTTTTATTGTATTAGCATAGAAGGTTCATTGTTGATGGCAATGGGAAGCAGAGGGCTTTTTATCCTTGATACTGAGGCTGGATCTTGGCCTGAAGAAACTGCATATTCTAACAGAGAGAAAGAATAGAAAAGGACAAATAGTATCAAGTTGCTATCACACACACTAGCACTACACAAGTAGCTATCTTGTGTCTTTTGTATTGTCTTTTAGTGAATAGGTATGCTTAATTTTTTTTTTTTGCTGTAGAATGTCTTCCATTAGCATAATTTTCAAAATCAAATTTGAGTTAAACATGATGAAAATAATCTCCAGGATGTAGGTAGTACAGCAATGTATATAGTATGGGTGATCCTTTTTTAAACTAATAAGTATACTTTGCTTTAGAAAAGCTGAACGTGCAAAACTTCTCATGAGACAGTTTTGAGGAAAACTGTTCTTCAGTAATTTCAGTCATAATTCCTAGTGCAGTGACTGACAGTACTGACTGCTACAGATCTCCTCCTCAGGGTAAATCTATTGCTTATTAACACTCTGCCGTGCTGATTTCTGAATTATGCAACATGAATTACAGAACTGGTCTCATGTTTTAATGATCTAAATGCTTCCTAGGTAGTATGTCTCACAAGCTGCTAATATGAGACACCCTAGAATTATTATTTTTCATATTATACATTTTAAATTACAATTGCATTAAAAAGATGACCTTCTGAAAGAATAGAATAAAAAACAACATCCCCTTCCCCCCAGAAAAAATCAGGAAAAAATTACTTTTCCTTTTCAGACTCTCTTTATTCACATCCTGTCATGTCTCCTTCCCTTAGTTCTGTTTCTCTGAGGATGAGGAAATTGAAACAGAGAGATAAGTGACTTGTTGAAATTCGCAAAAAGGTTTGATTGCAAAATCAAGATATAAATCTCAGAGGCCCACTTCTTAGTCCTGACCCTCAAGAATTAAACCACAAATAACACATAGCACTGAATTTGATATCTGAGAGTTTGATCTCCTCACCAAAAGAAGGGCTGTGACCTCTCAGAGGAGCACTGCTGAACTTTTATTCCCCGCAAGGGAAAGGCAACTTCAAATTCATGCTGAAATCATAAAGGCATGGTTCAGTCAGATATTGTTCAAAACTTTTCAAAATATTGCATCTCATAAAGACACCTTCCTCTTTTTCTCCTGACCACATTGATATCCGACAGCATTAAACAGTCCTAAGCAATAGTCCAGCATAGGAACAGCTATCATTCAGGTAGGCTAATCATTACAATTCACGCCACCCACAAGATGCAAAAAACAAAGAAAGCCTGGAATGAAGCACTGCCTTTTTTCATGAACCATTTATCACTTTACTGATATTGTGACCATGAAAATGTGCAATGCATTTTCCAATTGCAAAAGAAGACAGCCACCTGCCAGAGAGCACTTTTGAAAAAGAATTTCCCCAAGATGCGTGCCCTGATTTTTGGATAAACAGCAGCACAAGCCCGTTTGCAATACTGACATCTAGTGACGCCCGGTCATATTTATGTAACCCTCCTCACCAGCATTAACTTTTTGCAGCATTGTACCCACTCAGATTTGCAAGTGAACAGCAAATATGTCCTTTTGCTTCCCAAAAGACAATGGAAGATGCAGGCAACCATTTCACTAGAACAATGGCCAGTTTAAAGAAGCACATATTTAATCCCATTGAATATAATGGGACAGTTTTATAGCCTTATGAATCAAACTATACTTAACACTTGCAGTAGAATGACCAGAAGAACAACTTTAGTGTTTTACCTGTTACTGAATTCTTTTAATTAGTATGATGGTATAAAAACAGCATATGCCTGTAGGCATTATGAAGCAAAAAAGTGACACTACTTTATTTTAAAGAAATAATGTAAAATGTTCCAAAACTGTCCCATAATGATGAGGCACGGGCTGCATGGTACACTACTAGGCTTTTTCCCCCCCCCAGTAAAATATTCTTTATGATGTCACAGTGTATCAGTGGAGATAATTATTGTCTCAGCAATCCATTTTTTTCTTCATCTGTATAGTTTTGTCTTGACTATTTGTACATATTGCTTAGTATTCACCTACCTTTTCAGGTCATGAGAGTATATGGGAATGCAGTAAATTAAGATAAGAAAGAACTGTAATACAAGTTTTTCATGATTTATAGTCAGCATTATGATGATGATGTAAGCTATAGTTATTTACATTACATGAAAGTAGATTTTGTCTGGCTGTTATAGTCCACTGCTTTTCAGTTCACGCTGCCATGGTCTAATATTGCTTCTAGGTATGCTCACAAAGTTCACAAAAGCTCAACGTACCTTGACATCCTCAAAGGACTACATCTGGTTCTTTGACACGACCCATTGTGTCACTCAACTCTCTATCATGTCTCTGCGTGTTGTTCAGTGGCATTAGCAAAAGGTGCCCTGACACAGGCTATTATGTCAGTTGCTCTTCGGACAATATTAAGAGTTTTTATATAGTGCATGTGCATTTGAAGTGACACCACTGGGCACTTTTGTTCATATTTCTAAAAAGCCACAACTTTTCTGTTGACGGCAGCAATGGTTTTAATTAAGGAAAAGATGTTACCAGTTGTAAATCAACAATTTTTCCTAATAGTTCATATCTAATTACTTATTTTTGTAACTAAGATCAAAATGACTTATGGATTACCTGAACTTGTTCAAAACCAAAGAAATTTGGTGGGCTTGTCATATAGAAAATCCACAGATCTTTCATCTAAAATTGTGATGAGAAAACAACATCAAGCCACACCACCCCAGAATCACATCTGAGGAGAAGAAGGGAATCTGGATGTCTTTTAACACATACAAAACAATGCTTGGTCATACATGTTTCTTCAGCCTTTTGAAATCTCTAAAGATGAACTTGAAGTGCCTTACAAAAACAGAGCTACCAGCCATTGCATCTCAGTAGGTACATTTTGCTTATTGTCTGTAGTCACGTCAGAGCAAGAACTTAGTGAAACGGTTGAGGGTTTTTTGGTTTTATTTTTATTTTAAGAAAAAAATGCAAAAGAATAATTCAGACCATTGTATGAATTGATATGGTCATACATTTTTTGTACCACATTGCAGGAAAATATTGTTAACTTGTCATGCTGGTGACATACAGTCACAAAAGCTTTTATTTCCAGTTTAAGAATCTGAATTTTATATTGGCACATGCAAATACAAACTTCAGGCATATTTGCAATTATTACTATCATTCCATCAGTTCCCTCCACCAGCCATATGAGCGGATGGTTAATTTAGCTAATTACAACTCATCATTCACAACTCAAAGAGTGAACGTGTAATATATGTAGAAAACTGTGATCAATCCAAAGAGTGATTTTAAAGGTTAAGCATTTGCTTATTTTAATTTATATGAACAATCAATTAGCTGCTGGGGAAGCAAACAATGTAAGTTGGGTAATTAGTTTCTGTTGAGGTATTTGCTTAATTCTAGAATTTTTACCATGTCTTTCAAATGTTAAAAACCCCTACTTTTTAAAGGGTCTGTATAATTTCAATACACTTTCGCATCCATCATATTTGTTTGAAAAATCCCTCACCCACATATGAAAAAGCAAGCGCAAATTTACCAAAACATAAAAATGAAATTTTATTAAAAAGTAAGCTAAATGGGTCCATAGATTATTTGATTTTATAATTATATGATTGTACAGTCATATTTTCATGGACACTTAAAGAGTAATCTTATTATAGTTGGAGTCAACAGGAATTGTGGAAACTCAGTTTGATATGAAAGTCAAAATGAAGATATTATAATACTTTGTGAATCTATATAGATATAAAAACATAATGTGCATCAGTTTGTGCATATGAAGCGATTTTCCCCAGATTAAAAAAGAAGTCAAAAACATTGAAAAGGATTGGATGTAAGCAAGTAATTGGGGATTAGAAAAGGCTGGGAATTAAGTGCTATCAGGAGAAATGCGAAAAGCCCCCTCAGGAAACAACAGAGAAGCTATTAGTCTGTGCTGGCAAAGTGTGCGCTTCCTCTGCTGCATCTGCTGCAAAAGATGGACCACCAAGTCCAGGCTTCTCACAAGTAACCAGCAAGTGGAGGGAGGAATGATGGAGAGGCGCCAGGACTGGCTCATGCTCCCAGGGTAATGAAGCAGCTTGTGACGCTGCAGCAAGCGGCGTGCTCCGAGTCCAGACGTTAGCAGACACACACAGGCTATTGAAAGAGAGCAGGGAAATAAGGAACAGCAGATGCTCCATTTTGAGAAATGGCCCAGAAACACAGACTCAGAGCGGGGCAGTTGGGGGCCTCTGGTCTCCAAGGTGTTGTGCGCCCTCTGAGGCCGGTCCCAGAAAGGTGCATCAAGAGAAGTTACAGTATGTCATTTCACTCACTACCAAACAAGTAGTAGTTATAATTAAATTTTGAGGAGTGACCATTGCAAAGCGCTAAATACCTTTGGAGAAGCATTTGGCACCTTCAGCTTCCTGTTTTTACTTAGATTCGAGCATGTCTAATATGTTACAACACTTCCCTATTATAATATAGCAATTTGTTAAACAAAATGAGAGAAATATTTCTAAGTTGTACATTTATGTTGAAAAAAAATGAAATCAAGACAGCATTTTGAATTGCCAATTTACGTGTTTGTTGTTGGAATTGCTAATATCATGCTAATTATATTTAAATTGCAAAATATATTTAAATAAATGTTCTCCCATGGGATGTTTTAGGTAATAATTAAGCATAATTTCTTCATCTTAAATTTACAAATTAACTTTTTGATTTTTTTCTTTATGTAGAAACATGAGTTATGTGTATATCTTTGCTTTAAAACCCTTTGGTTTCCTCTAAAAGGCACTTCAGAAGATTGTGCTGTGGAACTGCTAATTCTTTATGAGGGTGCTTACGTGTATGAACCCATAAAATTTCAGCTTACCATTTCCCCTGTTTATATTCTATGCAAAGCTGTTCTGAGTTACTTTTGTGTTGCACCATCATTCCGCTACTTCTTTATACAGGGCCTGTATTTTACAATTTCATTAACGTCCCCACATTTGTGAAGCAGTTAATGGAAATACATAGATTTAAAAAATATTTTGCTGTTACCTAATCATAAAAAAGAAGTAATACTTGTCCAGATGTGAAGCATTTGGATAAATAAATTAAGGAAGTTCTAGGGATTTGGAAGGTGTTTGACCTAATTTTTTCTAAGTGAACGAATTGCCCCTGGTGTTCCATGCAAGATGAACAACATAAAAATCTTTCCTTTCATCTACAGCTTGTGATGAAGGTGCATGCTTTGCTTTCTGATGATGGGGGTCCCTGTTTTTGTCATTAGAACAAACTCAGTTGAAATTAGTCCGTGAAGACCTCCTAGCCTTTGAAAGACTCAACCTCTATCCATTTACCCCAAGAGCTTACATCATCCTTAAGAAGCCTCTAGTGCAGGATGCTCTTACCACTCTGGTGCCAATTTCACAGCTGACTGCAGGTGATGTTCAGTGACAATCCTCAAAACCATGATAATCCCAGCTTCATAAAGTGTGTTTTCTCAATCCAGGAAACAACTGCTCCCATTAGCTGCCATGAATGACACCTTTGCTATATATGGCACTTCTGAGATCAGCTGTGTTAGTTTTTTACAGCAGAATTGTGAGGATTAAATATAGTGGATTTAGGGGATCTTTATCTGGGGCCCTGCTATTGGAATTCTCTATCTGGGAAAATTCACCACAGTGAATAGCCACTAGTGGGGCTAGCTTAACACTATAGAACGGTGGTGGTGGTGGTTGTTATTGTTGTTGTTGTTGTTATTATTATTGTTATTATTATTATTATTATTATTCCAGGAGAATTTTGGAATAATTGTTTAGAGTGTTTATTATGGGTATTCTTTTGGCTTACAGTTCAGTTCTGTCTAAAGGTACCTATTGACCGTGGTTATAAATGCGGTAAATACACTGTATGCATGTTTATCCAGACAACTTTATCTGCAGTGTCTTACTCATTAAAAGACAGTATTCTCTCAGACTTGTTTCTTTTAACAACTTGTTTGCAAGGTAAAAAAAGGAGTGAGACTGAAACTGATGTCATAGTACAGAAATACTGCTCATGCGTTAATCACCGAAGTAATAATGTTAATTATCTTTAATACAGTATGCATTATATTAGATACAAGTGTATCTGTGATGTGTACTGTTTATTAACAGCATAATTTCACAGGAATAGAAAGAAACATGAACCATATTTTCAGTTCTTCATCGTAGTATCTTTGTCTCTTCTTTTTTTTACATTTAGAACTAGTTAAAGTTTTGCTACCCTAATTAAAAATAAAAAATAAAAGATAAATGTAAGTGTTCTTTGGCCAGTGGAGCCCTTCTGTAAACTTTCATATTATTGAGGTTAAAACCTGCTCATTCCCTTGCGCTGATATAAATTGAAATAGAGCCCGGGGGAAACAGAAGTCACAGAGTAAAGCTTCATAACTGCTATGAGAAAATGTAGACAATAGAGAGGACTCATTACTACAGATAAAACAGAACCAGTTCCTAGAGGACTTTTTGTAATAGTTTTGGGCAATTGCATTAGAAAGTTAGTCTGTATGTTGTGACTTTTATATTAATGAAGGGCATTAAGAAGATTCTAATTATGGTGTCTGGTCTGAAAAATTAATCTAAAATTTAAAAATCTGGATGTTTGAAGTTAAGTGTCACTGTAGCCTCTAGTCACTCAGACAAGAGGGTGACTAAACTGTTTTTTGTAAAAAAAATTACGAATGCTACTGCTTTTCATTACTGACACTGTAAAATACCATATGTGTTCAGGAGGACTTGTTAACTCTCTGTAAGTACATAAATTGTTTTACTAAATGGATTCTCCAATGATGCATAATTCCAATTATAAGCTCAGAGCTCTTGCATCTCTTTTTCGTATCATCAGGCCACGAAATTCCTGCACAGAAGGGCTTATTCCAAGGGTATGATAAAATCATCGTAATTGTCCGGTACAGGTTTTTAAAAGCTTTAAAATGCTATTTGAATAGTGGGGTTCTCTCGGTGAGGGTATGCCACAAATATTCACCACAGTTTGGTCAGTCCACTGACCAGTCACGTGTTGTGTCAGGTTGAAAAGAATCGCTCTCCTGCTCCTCTGACACGATCACCACTGACTGTTATGGGAATGTACGAACCTACATCCAGACTGTACGTTTGGGTATCTTAACCCTTAAGCAAATCCTGCCCTAATCTCTCTTACTGACAAGATCTTTATTTTCCTTTTCCTTCAGAATATTCCCTGTCAACCACCGTGCTGTCACTGTCATTTCTTACCACTAATGCAGATATGAACAAAAATCTGGAGTTTTTACAACAGAAATACCATGGGCACTAGCAGTATGCAAGCAAAATTATTTTCAAGAAATTTGTAGGAACTTAATAACTTCTCAAACACACATTTTTTCAAATTTAGCTATCAGATTTAGCTGACATGTCTCAGAGGAGTATTCCAGACAGACAAACAGACAAGTATAATTTTATGTGCTTCATTTTCTTAGGAAATCAACTTAAACATATTGTTCTCATTTCTTTACTTTTCTTATCTATTAGCCCTACTTTCCATTTCTGCCTGACGAGTAGGTATTATATATTCGTATCTGCTATTATGTCGTTATTTTGCTAAAATGCTCATAGACTTGTAACAATTCATATTCAATAAATCTCACTGAGAGCAACTGATCTTTGGAAACAAGTATATCTGTTCACCTTGCTGAAAATGTTTATTGTACATTTTTGCCTTGTAAAATTTCCCTAATTCTGTTAGTGACATCACAATATTCAGTGCGAAAAAATGGAGCAAAAAGCAATGGAAAAAAGTCAGTGAAGAAGAAGTGGACTGCTGTTCTTTTCAGGATATTATTTATTCATGTCGCATGTCTGTTTTTTGTTATTGATGAGTCCATGAGGCAAAAGTAAATATTGTCTTTAAAATATTTTTCTGAGCCAGGTACAGCTTTGCCTGCTTTCTAAGTGGAATTCAGTGTTGGTTTAAGCAGGATGTTGTTGTTATGTGTACCATGACTAATTCATTTAAAGGGCTTTTGTTGAGAGCTGTGTGTAGAGATGTTTTTCTTGATGTTGACTGACTTGACTCTTCGATTCAAGTAGTTTAATGTCTGCTTTCCCAATGAGTGTGTGATTTTAGAGCATTCCAACATGGTCCAGACAGTGTCCTTTCTGTTAAATCTTCTGGATAATTAGTAGATGACTGAGAGGCAGTGAAGCATGGAAACTGGCTCAGAAGTCGGTTCCCTTTGTGATTGCAAGGGATAAGAACAAACTTTCAACTCTGGACAAATTAAAGATTTTTGGAGAGGAAATACATTTTGTGTTCTTTGAGAAAATAGTCTTATCCTGACTGGCTTCTCTGAAGAAACTGTCTTAGATCCCTGCTTTAGTTTACTCTTAAATCATCCCATATAAACAAAAACCATCAAACCAGAAGTTCAAGCCTGATTCTTTCCTGCATGATATATGCCATGAAGTTTTCTTATGGGAAGTATTAACATTTATCAGAATGTTTTGCACACAGTGTAGGGATGGGGCAAGTGTTAGAAGTGCTTTCCTTCCCAGGGGGCCCAAAAGGCCCTGTTGAATGCCCAAGGATAATCCGTCTGTGTTGCAGAAGACTGCAATCACAGTGCTCTGGAAACACACTCAGGATCCACAAAGCAAATATGAATAGAGTGCTGCCAGAGGCTGCACTGCTGTCCCCGGTGAAACAGTCTGTACATCAACCTTTGTCTCTGTGTTAGTGACACATTGTCTTCAAATTCCCCAGATCATGCTGTGGTGTAGATATACTGAATTACTATAAAATGTTAAATAATTACTGAAATAGTTCATCTTTCAGAGAGATTTGCTTTGTTCCAGTGATTCTTTCTCATAAGAAGATATCATTACTAAGCAAAATTAAATTATTTAATGAAAAAAAAGAATCTTAAATCTTTTATTTCCTTTGACATCTTCTACGGTCTTCTAAAGGTTTTTCTTTTTAGCTCTTAAACATATAAAAGTACACCATTGCCCACCAGCATCTTGCTGAAGATCACCAATGCTGCAATTAGCCTTTCCCAAAGCAAAAGCTGTAATACCAATCAGCAACATATTTCTTCTGGTTGTTAAACAATGGAGGTTCACTGACATATTTTTGGCTGCCATGTCTTCCCTTGGAAGTAATCTGCTTTATAGAACATCCTTTATACCAGATATATTAAAATCAAAGGAGCCTTATGTCTTCCCTTCTACCATGCAAAAACTGCATAACCACAACAGTCAAATCAATTAATAAGACCATTTAATCTGTATGTTTTCACTTAAGACAAGAATTTCTTTATGCTAGATTCAAGTTATGCTAAGGCTAGTTAGAAAGAAACCTACTATAATCAAACTCTATATAACAGTAACACATTTTTCTCTGCTAATGACATTATTTGAATAAATTTAACATCATCTAGGTTACATAAGAGTTTTGAAATCTATTTAAAATAAAGATTACTTCAAGGTGTGGTTGCATGCTGAATCTAGTTCTGCTGTGATTAAAAAAGCCTCAGCATGCATATAGTAGGAAAAATGAAACCTTATTGAAAGATGCAAAAGGGACTTTCCTATTATGCTTCTGAAGCTCTTTAGTTTCATTCACTGAAGCATGGACAGAAAATAATGGGCAGTATTTAAAAGCCCAGAATTTTATTCACCATCACCTTTGCATTTCTGGTTTTCACTGAAACTGGTGTTGCAATATTTTAGTGATAGCAGCTAATGATAACTATTTTAATCTTATTGGCTGTGTTTATTTTCTGATCCTACAATGTGCTTAACAAGTCTGTTTTTTGTGAATTGTTTTGCTTAAGACACAGAGCTTGTTGACAAAATGTACAAACTTAGTCGTTACGCTTACTATCTACCATCATCTCACAAGGGCATGCAACTTGACAGTCTAACTATTCACAACAGATATACAGTGGGTGACGGGAAGGACTTCAGCTTGTGTGATCAGGAAGATAAAGGTTGCGTTCAAAAGCTTTTATTCTGGAGGTCTTGTGGAAAATGCTGCACAGCCAATAATGCATATCATAATAGCGTAATTGCTATAATGTAACAGAGCCTGTCTTATTTGTTTTACAGTTTAATTTCTAGATACTTGCCTTTGAATCCTACAAATGCAATATGTATATTTTCAGTGAAATAATGTCTTTCATATGAATTAGAAAATTAATCACTGAACAATATTGTTAGTTTTATGCTACTACTTTTTAAAATGCAGTAGTTCTAAGAAAAGTGGAACAGTAATATCACATTTGATGTTGAAATCAAGTATAATTAATATTTCAAAAGAGAAAAAAGTATTATGTACATTATTAAGTTTTGGAATTAAAATTTAAAATATGCAAACTAGAGACTAGGGTAGTAATTTCTTAAGTGCTGCATTCTAATTAGTGGTACGTTATATATGCCTTAAGTTGTTAAACAGAAACTCAAAGGGCTGACAAGGTCAAGAGGCTGAAAGAAACACAAATCACTGTTTTCACTGGCAAAGGCAGCTCTTGAATGTATAGACTGTTAGTCTTCCATCAGAACTCTGCACTGTAGTTTGCTTTCATGAAATATTCCTCATCTGGTGAAATACTTCTTTTCTGAGAGGTCACACAGGAGACTTTTATTACATTAAATGACATTTAAATACTTATCTGTACAGCTTAAATTGTCAGGTATTTTTAATCTATAAAATGATTTATTTTGCAAATCTGTTTTCTGGCTGAGTATCTTTAACTTACTCAAGTTAAACAGAAGAGAAATACCCTCTCCATGCAATAGGTAAAAGAGGAATCAAACAGAATAGTAAAAAACCTCTGTCTCTCTCAAGTCACCTCTCCCTCTCTCTCCTCTCCCCTTGCTCCCTCTCTCTTTTCAGGGGAAAAAAAAAAACAAAACCACATCTTAAAAATTATTATTCACTGTCACATGAATAAGAGCCATTTCTGGCACTACTCAATGCTATCAAATCTCCCAGTGGAAGACATTTCCAGTGGTCAAGATAACAATGACTTCATAGAAATTCCCTCTTGCTTCTTTAAGTAGTGAAATAAAGTTAACCATCTCTTATGTAAAGAATCAGTTACATTATTGCGGTGATGCATCGAATACAGATCTTTCAAAAACCATAAGAGCCAGGCATTCATCTTCTTAACTTTTCAGGTATTTCATAGGACCTTGTTACAATGCAGAGAGTTTTGAAAAATTGCCTAGAAGGCTTACCTATAAATCTGCAATATATCCAGAACTTAAAATGTGTCTAAGAACTTAATGTTCTAATTCAAACCTACTGAACCAATGAAAATTCCATATTAATTTTGATATAGGCAAAAAACACAGGCTGTAGCAGATTTTCAACATTGGTTCACTGCAGACTGTGGCATCTTTTCTATCTGAATAAGACTGAAGAACATACAATTGTGTAGTGGACTCAGATCCACACCAGGAAAGACTGTAGGTGCCTTAAAAGCAGGATTTATCTGAACATTAAATGCAAAGTTGCAATAAAAAATGCCTGCGGAATTGCTGCCTGAACCCAACAAACAAAACTTAAGTCTGACCTGAAAATTTGTCATGCAGCTACTGTTCAAATTAGCTCATTTATTCTGGTCTAATCTTTTTATTCTCTGAGATGCCATCTTCCTAAACTGACAGCCTATATTGTATTTACAGCCATTGGGAGTGAGTCATTTGCTGGTGAGAGTCTTCAGAACGTGATCATCTCTACCTGAATTTAGACCTGCAGGAATGCTCCTTTGTTTTTTTCAGTTGCTTACTTTTCTCTGTAAAATATATGGGCATCCATCCCCCCTCATTTTACATGTTGAAGCTTCATCACTACACAGCAAGGAATGCAGTGTTGGTGGGTCTACAGCCTTTTTAAAAAGAAACAGTTACTGTTTACTGAACTGAACAGTCATTATTTACAATAAAGTCTCTGAACTGGGAATCCGGGGCTCTAGCCCTTACTTCAGGTTTTCTGTTGATTTTTATCCAAACTTTTTTTGTATCCAATCTCCTTTCATATAAAGATATACAGGAGGAACTCTTGAAGCTGTGAATGTAAGCCAGTCACTGCCAGAATGGGTACTAGCCTCAGGGTTATTGCAGAAAAGACGGGCATTAATTTTCTGGCTAATTCTGTGTAATGCTCACAGGGATTTCTGGGTTCCTGTGTTGAGGAATGCTGATGAATTTTACATGAACAGTCGCTGTATAATGTAGATATGATTTGTCTGGAGGAAAGGATGGAAGCCAGGATCCCTTCAGCTAGCTGGCTTGCTCCAGTGGTTACTGGCATACAAAACCATGCATCTTCAGGTCCATTCTGAGCAGTGGTACAGTTTTATTTGGAAGCAATAAAAAATATTTCTGACAAGTTCAGAACTTTGTTGATGGGGTTCTCACCTAAGAAATAGAACTGGGTTTAAAACACCAAAGGCAAAAGAAGGACAAGAACAAGTCTCACGCCAAGATTAATGCATTGAGGTATTCTGTTCATCACTAGGCTCCTAGAGAAAGAGTCGTTCTACAAGAAAGATTATGTTCTTAATATACTTGTCACTGAAATTGGTACTGGTTATCAAGTAATAGCAGATGGTTTTACTGTAAGTCCATGTAAATAACAAAATACTCTAAAAGATAGCTCAAGAAGATCACAAGGGAAAAAAATAAAGATCATAATAATAACTTGCCTGAAAATTAGTTATGAATTACAATTCAACGACTCAGCCACCTACACAAAATAGTGTAAAGGCCTTAATAATCAAAAGGTTAGAAAGAGAAAGACAAAGACAGAGCATTAATATTTAACAAAGCTGCAAAACAAACTAAATGAAGAGATCGTTATCAAATGTGAAAATTACAGCCTTCCTGCAAATTATGCATAGATGTATAGAGGAATGATTGATGCTAGAAACTTGGAAAGATTAGATTAACCTTGGTGCATTGCTTTATTGTCAGACAAAAAGTGTTCAGTTTTGGTGGGAAAGTATGTTCTAATAAAAAAAAAAACAAACCAGCAGGACCAGCAGTATTAACATTGTGTTTTACAGTAAACAACTAGGAACCTTTCCAAACCGCTGCTTAAATTAGGCCCCACAATAGTAATGACTGCCTTAGTCTTTCACTTTCAGAGTTAGAAGAAATGTTGAATCTTTAACATACTACTAACGTGTGCCGAGTCTAGGGTGGGATTCTCAATTCACATCACAATTGAAAAAATTCTTCTATACTGTTACTTTGCAAAAACACTCACTTTTGTCTCTCTGCCTCCTGGAGTGCATTCATGGGAGTTATTCAGAACAGAAGAAAGGATTAATGGGACAAAATGAGTATCTGGATTGTAAAATAGAGCAGGATTTAGCAATACACTAAAGAAATATTTGTGATTTTCTATTTATTGAGAGAGAATATTGCGCCATTATGTAAAAGGGCTGTATCAGAATGAGTAGTGATACTGACTACACTGACAAATTAAGGCCACATAAGAGATTTGAATTTCTTGAAGAATGAGCAATTAAGGAATCTATTGGCTGGTTGATATTTACTGCTGTTCCTTTTATATTTGCAGACAAGAGTAGGCTAATAAAAAGAATACGACACAGTGGTCTCTGCAGACTTATCAAAATGCTTAAAGACTTTTTAATGTTGTTTGTGATGTGGCTTTTCAGTGCATGTATTAAAACAAAATCAAATCAGTACGCAAGAAATTAAACCAAGTAGTGCAAGTGCTCTTCTGGTGCTACGGTCATCTTGAGTAGTTTTTCAAAATATTCTGGTTCCAAAAACTGAAGACCTGTATTTTAAGCTTTATTAAACATCCCTAAACTAAGAACAGCTAAGTGACTAGTGCAGGAGGAATAAGGTAGATGCTCTCAAAAAAGACGTACAGGACTCTTGAGGTTTATGGTTTCAATTTATATGAGCAACTGTGAAATTGCTGCAAGGGAGAGAAGAAGACAAAACTCCATACTGGGTTGTATGGACTGGAAAATAGACTTCTCTAAGCAACGTAAAATAAACCTTCCTTTCTATTTAGCACTGGAAAGACCTTAGCTGATGGATGGTATCCAGCTTTGGATACTGCACCTCAAACTCAATATGTAATAACTGGAGGGAAGCCAGTTTAAAAAAAACCAGACTGATCTTAGATTACAGATTCAAGGCCTACAGAGAAGAAAGAACAAAATGAAGTAGGAAAAAAGATAGGAAAAATAAAACCAGAAAAGTTTTGCTAGGTGGGATTTAATTTCCATGAACTGTATTTACTAACACCAATCCTTGTCCTTAGACGAATGTGGTGGGAAAGTAAGAATCAGTGAAAAATCTATGACTGGAAAAGTTATCCTCTTTTTTTTCTCCTCACCCTCATCAGCTGTGGTGATGGCTAGCGTGAATTGAGTGTCTAGCTTGGGTTATCTGTTTCTTGGTGAGAGGCACTGCTGAAACAGTGATCTTAATTGTTCTTTTTTATAATTTTTAATTCATTTTTTGGTTTGCTTGTGCTTTTGACAAGCTAGACTTGAATACTAATGCTTTATATTTATTCAGCACTTTATTTTCATTTGGGCTAGGTTTTTTTTCAACTATGGTGATATGTGCTGGATGCTACCGTACTTATTTAAAGATCTTTGGTATAAGTGAGAGGTCAATTGTTTGCATTTTTGTTACATACTAATAGTATACATTATGTTATTCAGAAATACATAAAAATTAAGCATGATATTTATAAGTAATACCTAAAAGATTTTACTGGAAACAACTATTACTACTTCATTTAAATATTAGTATTTTAAAAATGTAATTAGCCAACTATTCCTCTGACCATGAATATATGAGCTTTCCTGTATTCCTCTCTTGACAAGGCAGCTGCCGAAGAGATTTCTTTTTCAGCCTGTTGCAGTGGCTTAGGTTAATAGTTTGACCAAACTTGTCAGATGGATATGATATTCAGCATGGCATTTTCAGCTGCTATTTTTTCTGCTAAATTTCCAGTGTTGCAAGAATAGTGTTTACTCAAGAAGGATGTGTTTCCTATGCAAATACTCCACAATACCAATATCATTAGCCTAAAATAGAGGGTTGGTACCTCTCAGAAAAAAACTAGAATGATCAGAGGTGTTCAGGAAGGATGAATTGAGGCAATGGCCCTAAAAAGATCACCGTAATTCAAGCAGAAGGACCTGTTTCTGGCAGCTCGTGGCAGTAGCAGCAAACTATACAACCCATGGCTTAAAATTTGAATTGGGTAGCATTATGTAGTCCCAGGTAGTATTGTGTACTCAGCCATACTATTTTCCTAAGAGCAAATTCCATTTGAATAGTAACACGGTACTGAAAAGTCCAATATCTTCTTATAATTTCTTATATTCAGTGGGGAATTTTCCTTGTTGCAGCTCCAGACTGTTTTGTCTCATCCTTTCACTGGGCACCTCAAAGAAGACTATGGCTCCATTTTCTATATTAACCCCTTCCTCGCAGATGATAAAACACTGCCTTAGGTTATTTTTTTGCTGCCTTTTCTCCAGTTTCCTTATCTGCTTTCTCACATGGATCATGTCCTTCTGCCCCCAAGTTCCTTAGGAGCCTGTTGCTGGAGCCACTCATTTGAGTTTATTGATATTGGTAGGTTTCTGTTGGCTTTCTTCTTTTTTTTTTTTTTTTTTTTTTGGCAAGTTCCTTTTTGTAAGTTTATGGAAATATTGTTCCTCTCAACTAATTTTATCTGTGTAAAATTAGGCAAGAGGTCAGGCTAGCTTCCTTCAGAATCAATGAATGAAGAATCATTCATCCTACCTGAAGAGATGTCTGTCTTACTTTACAATCTATTCTTTTCTTAATCCAGGCCTCAATGCTATCTCAGGATTTAAATTATATCTGGATTTTATAAGCTATTCTAATCCTCCTTGTTGTCAAAATTTTTGTCTAATTTTCGTTCACTATCAAGCTCCTGCTCTTTTGTTCAACTATTAATAAAAATTTCTGATAAGACTAGTCCAAAACCTGGTCTTGAACACACTGCTAGTAGCTTCCCTCCTGTCTGACGCTTCCTTTTCATGTAGTCAAATCATTAGGGAATTTAGATCCGCTGACTTCCAAATGTTGTCAGTGTATTATCCACTATGGATCTTTAAATTCTTTACCTCTCAATCATCACAAAGTTAATGTAAATCTAAGATGCTGTGATTTTCAAAATTACATTTATAATTCTGTCCAGTCAAAACTGAATTTATCTCCTAGACAAAGAGTATGTTTAGAATTACTCTGAAGTCTTCCACTGAGAGGTCTTTTTCAATGGAAAAGGTACCATTTTATCAACGTTTTATAAGCTTCTATTTAATTCAATAAAATGTAGAAAAGGAAACAGCTCACCACTTAAAGATTGTTTTTTTCTTAAAATAAAAAATACACTACTACTGCAGCTTCTACCACCTGTATCTGAATAGGGAATTTTTCAGGGATTACCTCCTGAGATGTAGGAGAGTTAATATGTCCATTTTTTATTCAGTATTCCTTGAAGTCTGAAAACCCCCAGTCACAGGAAAAAGAAGACATCCCACAAATTCTTGTTATTGTCAAGAAGTGAAAAAAGGACTGCTTTTTTTTGGT
The DNA here is from genome assembly GCF_949628215.1 of Phalacrocorax aristotelis. Lineage (NCBI taxonomy): Eukaryota > Metazoa > Chordata > Aves > Suliformes > Phalacrocoracidae > Phalacrocorax > Phalacrocorax aristotelis. The sequence continues at coordinate 25,267,318 of NC_134278.1, read as the reverse complement.
TTGTTGTTTTTTTTTTTTTGTAAATATGAGCATTTTAATGGAACAGAAAAAATATTTCCCAGGTGTACATATCCAGGAAAGAATTGTCTCTGTCTCTTACCAGAGTCAACAAAGAGCAGCCAAAAATAAAATGTAGCCATAAAGAAAACATTAAAATTGCTTTAGATATCCTAAATAGAATAAATGTTCCATGACAATTCTCACACCAGTTGTTCTTGTTTTTAATACGGTAACAAAACCAAAACCACTTACAGAATACATACTGATATTGAAGGAAAAGTGGCTTATTTTGATAGCTGGAGTTTCGTCATTAAATGATACAGCCCAGATCAAATGACACAGAAGATAACATAAAAGCTTTTGATACTACCGAACTTATGGAAATTAAAAGATGAAAGTGCGCTCATTCTGCAGTATTGAATAACACTGTTCCATCAACAAATCAATAAGAGGTAGGTTTTGTGTCTGTCCAGCAGGTAACAATAAAACTGCAGCTACAGATCTGTAGCAGATACGGCTGAAACAACTTCATTAGGTTATTTAGTCCATCTCCCTCTCTCATACCATGATCAAATACAGGTTTGTAAGGAAAGGAGGGTGAACAATGACAGATTGCAAGCACTAGAGTCTGCTAGGAAGGAAATGTAATAACATGCCAGCCTCCCACCCCCCGGCATTAAATAAGTGATAGTTAACTAAAGAGAAAAAACACAGAGAGAAAACCAAAATCAAATCTTTTCATTATAGTATGGAATTATGGGAATTACAAAGTGGTTGGTAGGGAAAAAAAATCCATACCAAAGAAGTTTGTGGCATCGTGTTTTTTTTGTTGTTGTTGTTGTTGTTTTTCTTAGAAAATGTATAAAAAAGCATAAAGAATCATAAATTTAAAGAAAATAGAAGAGAAAGGAACTTAAAAAATATGATGAGAGAGAACAAATGGCTCTTCCTTGCATTCCAGTTGATTCTTCCAGTTGTCATCTTTCTTCTTTTTTTCTCATTTTTTAGGGTGATACTTCAATAAGTATCCCATCCTTTCTTCTTTTGCTTTCTCCTTCCTTATGAATTTCCATTTGGAACTTCAGGGCTCATTTACTTTTAGTTGTTTGACACAGGGACTCTGCATTCACATTGATAATTGACCTCTGAGGAAACCTTCCTTCTCTAAACCATGATGGTTTTGTTAACAGCAATGGCAAGAAAGGCAGCATTCATAGTTGGTTTGTGTTCCATCTTCTTGGCTGGCATTCGCCTTTTTATTCTAATTCACTGGCAGAGAGAATTGCTGTTAATCTTACACTTTTTTCTCAGTTGCCTTTCTCAGTCCCGGCAGCTTTTTTTTTTTTTTTCTGAAGGTTATTTCAAAAAGGCAAACTTTAGTTGTGGAGGTTAATCTGTCTAGGCTTCTTTCACAGCTGTCACAGAGAAACAGGCTGGTTTAGTCGTTGATTCAACGTAGGAGCTGAATGCTGGAAAATGGTTTACTCCTTCATTTGCCATATGCAGCTCTATAGGATGTGGAAAGTAAAATAGAAATCAGAAAATTTTCTACTGAAAATGGATTCTTTTCATTCAGTTCAGTATTCAGTAATGTCTAAAAATGTCCTTTAAAACCTCTTCCCTGAGAACTGGTGGGAGAGTCTTTGTCAGGTCAGCCAAATTCTCTTAGTGTTAACTAAGGCTAAATAGCTAAGGCTACCTTCTTTCCCCATAAAACATGACATTCCTTCCCATGGCTTCTTTCTTCCTCATCTTTTTTGAACAACCAGTTTTCACTTGCATCTTCTCTTTTTCTTTCTCAGTTGCATAGATGGCTTCCCTGAAGCCCATTTTTATTTTGGTCTCAGTGGTTCTCTTGCTTTTTGTATTTTTTTGATCATCCATCTGAATAGTAGTTATTGCCTCTTAGCTCTTTCATACTTCTCTTACTCATTTCCCTACCACCCATTACTTGAAGTGGTAGGTAATCCCCATATTAACACCTTGTCAGGGGAATACCTAAGTACTACTGTAGCTCATGGCATGACTGTTCCAGAGACATGAAATCTTCCACAGTGATTTGGTCTTAAAATTTTCCTTTGGCCACAAAGGTCATCAGAGACTTGGGAAGCTATTTCACCAAAGCCATCTTATTCCATATTAAAATAACAACAGTCTGAACAAGTTGGCACTTTCATGAGAAAAAGCTAAGCTTTCCTAACCCTTCTACATAAATATGAGCCAGTGACAATAAAAATATACCCAAATACTAAGAAATTATATACAATGGGTCAAACTAAAACTCCTGTTCAAATTAATGAGAAAAATTGTCAGTAAGTCAGGTTCTGAATGGGTTAAGATGGAAAACATAAAAAGTTCTCCTGCAATAGCAATTCTTTCATTATTGACTTCCTCCACATCAAACAACATTATGTCTGCCCCCCCGTCTCTTGTTGTAGGTACCTATGGGCAGCTTGTAGGCTGCCTGTAGAAATGGATGTTAGAACCCTGCAGACCACTTGAGTGTGCTGGTGGTGTCAAATACTGTGTTAAAGGTGAACAAAACTAAAACTGTTATCTGTGTTCAGATATTCAAGATCCTGCATCATCTGGACACGTGGGTAACTAAGGGCAGCTTCAGGCAGCTCTTGCAAGACCATCTGCAGAAGTAAGCACGATGTAATAGCATAACAGATAACACACAGCATCACCACTTTCCTGCAGATATCTTATAAATTTAACAGCAGAATTTGCCTGATGTTCACCTTGCTTCAGGTAACTAGTCAACATCCGTTGCTTGGGGATAATGTATAAATATTACAATACGGTTTTAAGAGAAAGTTTTCTGAAATTAAAAGTATGAGCAAAAAAGGCTTTGCATACATCCTTTCTCTGGAAGAAGCACTTTGAATGAGAACACTTTAAACTAGCAAAATATGACTCACCTAAACACAGTTGTTAGGGCAAGTCATCCATAAGAAACAATTTGTTCCAAACTAAAAATGATATTACTATAGATAATCTCAATGATGATCATAAGCCCTGAAATGATATATTATATATGGAAGGATTAAAGGACAGAAGAACAAGATAGAATTTTCTGATAGGAGGAGCTCAAGCATCAAATTATGCATCCTAGGGCAAACCTCTGCTGAGGTGACTTAAAATATGAGCACAAAAAATGCTAGGAAAGAAAGATGAAATATCTCTCAATTAAGACACATTTCTAAACTTACTTTTGAGATGCAGTATTTCAGGCTGAAGCTTCAAAAAATTGTTCACTATTAATTTAACCAGAGATTGTTCTGCTTCATTACTTCTGAATTTGTTGAAGATCTACTGATCAGAGGGCACATTGGTAAGGTGGCACCATAAAGAGAGCAATTTGAGGGTAATCATTAAAATCTGTATGCATACTAGCAACTTGAGGTAGATCACAATGAGAATTTAGTATAGTAAACTACACCATGTACTGTAACATATGCAAGAATATGTATGAGGCAAGGATGTTCTGAAAAATAATGATAAGCTGACATTTCAGCATAACTATTTTTGCTCTAAAAGGTAAGAAAAATATTCTGTTTATAAAAGTCAACGTACCCTGAGATTCATTAACTGCTATACAAAAGAAATTCGACAGCTAGTGAATGCTAGTGTGGCAAAATGGAGATATTGAAGACATGGTAATTAATTACTGTTAGCACAGGTAACAATACCAGTAAAGATACAAAAGTAAGGGCTTCAGCATATACTAACAGCCAGTGCCAGCTTTCATAGGTACATATTAAGTGTGCAGCTTTCTTAAGAATTCTGGAGTTTGCTATGGGATATGGTCCTTCTTACACGATGAGAAAGAAACCGTACCACTGTTTTGCCCTTCAGTCCCACCTATCTGCACTGCAAATGGACCCTCTGGTGAAAATCTATGTCTCTGTGTCTTCATTGCCTACGTCGGATATTCTTGTATGTGCTTGTGTGTTGTGCCTCCCCTTTTCCTTTTACAGCCTGCTCCTCCCCTACATAGGAATAATATTTAAAATGAAGCACTGAACTACATAGACAACTTACCTTCCATGTGGTTTTGAATATTGCAAAACCTGTACAAAGGCGATAACAAGTGATACAATGATGGAAAACATGAATATATGATACTTAATACAAGAGAGTGTAGAGTTAGCCCAGAGCACTCATGTAATTCTCAAACATTTCTAGAATTGGTCATTATTTCATATTAGTAGCAGTACCCACTTCTTGTAAGTGCATTTGAAACTATCAAAACCAGTTATTTGCAAAATTCTTTTTTTAAAAGTTAAATTTAGATAAAATGAAATTTATGACCCACCGAAATACCCACTAGATTTCTTTCCTATAAAAAACAAACAAGACAGGTAGCAATTTTGACAGGAGGTATTCAAGTACTAAGTGATACGTACTGTACTAAACTTCAAGTGTGATGGGTAGAAGTAATAGACTTCAAAGATTTGCATAGAAAGAAATAATGTCATAGCTCTTGGGAGTAAAACATAGGAGCAGAAAGTAAATATAGTGTGCTTTGTGCAGATAGTCTAAAACTGTCAAAGCTTGACCCCTTTAGAATAGAGTTGTCAGAACAATTAACCTCAGAAAAAAAAAGCAAAGTCATAATGAGGTGACTGAAGGAAAATCCTTTCTTCAGTTCTAAAACAGGATACATTATTTTACTGAGTGAAAAGAGTCCTAGGGGCATATTTATGATATGTATAACCTATAATAATACTCTAAGAAGATTCTTTAAGCTGAAAACGTACATAGTTTGGAAAAAGACAGAAGATGATGGAAAGACCTCATTCTACTGCTCCAAAAGCTTTTGGTTTTGGAACTACTTCATCAGTTGTTCTACCTTAGGTACGGAATTTTTTGTCTTACAGCTCTAACAAACATTTCCAGACAAATCCCAAACAATCTGGAGATCGCCTGCATTTCATTTGCCAAACTGAATTGCTTAAAATGAGACAATAGCACATTATTTTACATTTCTTTTGATTTGAAGGACTTAAATATACCCATCCTATTCCCCTAACTGTGGATCTCTCTACAGTTTGGAACGTACTTGAATTCAGAATACTATTTTTACTTCGTAATTTTATCCTTATATTGCAAATAGGAAGCTAAGACATGGAAAAATTAAGGCATCTAACTTCTAATATTTTGGATTTGATTGATTTACTGAGAACATAAATTTATGGAAACAAAATTAAGCTCACCTCTTAAAAACCATATAAAAGTCAGCTTTAAAATTTGGCTTATGAAATAACAGTTGAATAAATAAAAAAAAAGGTGGGTTTTTTTAAAACTTATATTGTTTTTCAGTTTGTATCACTCTTTCTCTTTGTAAAAAGATTCTGATCGGCAACATGTGGAAAAAAATGCCATTTCAGCAAGAGCAGTTGAAAAATAATGTCTAGAATATAGTACAATAGGATATTTTACTTAGAAATATGTAAATCTTTAATTAGCTGACCTATATTATTTTTTTAATCTGAAAGGGTGTCCCTCTCAATAAAAAATATGAATAACAGTCAGATCCCAGATCACTAATGGGAATTACTTTAATCATTAGTATGTTAGAATGTATTTTGAATTGAGCAGTAAAAAAAGCCTGACAGCCTAGCCTGTGCAAAACAGATAATGGAAATCTGCAAAGCCATGTAAGTACTCAAAATTTTACTGTGTACTGTAGGCCACATCCGAAGCTTCACACATTCCCAGAATGAAGTTCTAGGCACAAGTCTTTAGTCTTCCTTACAGAAGGAAGATTGAGCACTATTTGAACTGTTTGGACAATATTGTATTTTTTTTAGATACCTCCCTATTGCTGCAAAGGACAGACATGCTCTTTGTACTAAAATCTGATCTATTAAAATATATGCTAGCATATTTTCTTCTCCCTTTAGGCCTTTGCTTAAAGTGGTGCCACCAAAAAGGCTAGAGTAGGTTTTTTTCAGCTGGCAATACTACTGTAATCCAATTTGTAAAAACGTTAAAAGAAAGCTTCAGAAATTGATTTATTTTCCCCCTCAGGCTATTTTTGTGTGTTGCAGGGCTTCTAAGCCACTTGTTATCATTCCATTTCCATTTACACTGGCTTCGTTTCACTGGTTTTTGTGGAGGTGCTCTGATACTGTAATAAAAAGTGAGCCTGCAAAACCTAGGGAGGTGGAAATGTGGGTGATTTTTCAGTTATTAGTGGCTGGCCTGTGAAGAGAGAGAGAGTCCTCTTCACAGACTTTTTCCTCTCTAAATTCCCTTTAGTACAGGCGTAAAATACTATCTGTGTTCCTGTTATAGGGTTTTGAAGTCTTGGGTGTTTTGGTTTCTTTTTTTTCAGATGAGGAGTTCTGTACAGTTTTCACTTCCAAACAATAAGTGGGAACATGAATATCATCTACAGCGTTGTGGATGATTTATAATGGATTTGTACAACAAAGTTTCAAATAAAAATCATGCTCATTTATTCTGAAGATGAATCAACTGTTCATTACTGTAATGTTGTTCCCAACCTGACGTAGATCCGTCTCTAAAACCTTATGACATAGGAAATGCAAGCTAACTTCACAACTGAAGCTATGTAGAATAGCAGATCACTATATACACTCTTGTGGTTTAACGTGATACACCTACTGAAAAGCTGATTGCGTATGATGTGACATTCATACGTGAAAGTAAACAGACAAAACTCACACAATGAAACTTAAACTGACTAATGCAAATGTTTTCTAAGGTTGTTTCTTAAATTGTTTGACAAGGTACGGGTGGCAAACTCAATGAGAGATCTTAGTTCTGCTGACTCAATTCCTGACTTCTCTTTAATTAAAAATGCTAAATCTTACCTGTAATCTATTACTAACAGTGGTCTTGCTACTATATTTTTTATTATTAAACACATTATGCTGCTATTAGTGAGCTAACAGATATAGGGATATAGTTAAAACATCTGAAGAATTAATTCAGCCTATGAAATCTGTTTACATAATTTTCTAAAAATAGGATTTATTTCAAATATAATTATTAATTAATTGAGTCAAATCACATTTTAATTTGCATCTGTGTAATTTCACTTCTACTGGATCCATCTGGGTTCATACCAGTACACCTGAGAGGTGCCCTTTGTCTAAATATCCATGTAGTGTTAGAAGGCAGAAAAGTAGTCTGCTCATATAATTCATAAACTGGAATATATGAACTTACTTAAAGTTTCAGTTCTTTTTCTCAAGCACAAAGAGTCTTTAGCTTTATAGTAACTGAAATAATTTCTTTCTTTTAAAGGTAAAATGCTGGTTTTATCCCCCTGGAAATAATGGTTTATGGTACTACTTTATTTTTGGCACTTTATTTTATAACACAACTTTATTTTTTCCAGTTTTATCAAATATTAGCTGATGTTTTCTTTCAGTGTCTCTTAGCACAGAGGCAGATGTGCTGGTTTTGGCTGGGATAGAGTTAATTCTCTTCACTGTAGAAGATCAGTGTCGCTTAAGTAGCGCCTAGAGTAGTCAGGGACGTTTCCCGCTTCCCAAGCTCTGCCACGCGGGCGGGAGGCCGGGAGGGGCGGGGCCACACCCCAGACAGCTGACCCCGACTGGCCAGTGGGGTGTTCATTCCGTACCTTGTGACGCCACGGCCAGTTGGCACGTGGGGGGATGGCTGCGGCTCGGGGACTGGCGGTGTCGGGTTGGTGGGTGCTGAGCGGCCGCGTCACGTGTGGTTTGATTCGGTTGTTCATTCCCCCTTCTCCCTGGGGTTTTGCCTCTCTCTCGTTATTCTCCTTTGAATTGCATTATTATTGTTGCTGTCATTATTGTTTTATTTTAATTATTAAGCTGTTCTTATCTCAACCCATGGGCTTTCTCACTTTTACCTTTCTGGTTCTCTCCCCCATCCTGCCAGTGGGGGAGTGAGCGAGTGGCTCTGTGGGGCTGATTTGCCAGCTGAGGCTAAACCATAAAAGCCTATCAAACCATTTCTGTGGCCGAGTTTTGTGTACAATGGGTAGAAAACGTAAGAAAATACATGGTATAATGAAGTAGAGATAAGATCTGCTGGAAAAAGAAGGCTGTTCTGCAACGCCATAGAGGAGTGCCCTGGCCTACTGGTTCATTTAGTCAGCAGCTGCCAATCTTAATGACTGCCATGCATTTCAGGCATTAACTGGCTTTCTGTAGCTTGCACTACGTTAGAGCCTGGGTCTGTGGGAAAGTACTGTCATTGCCCATTACTCGAGCCCTTTTCTTCACAGCATGGGTTCAATAACTAACAAACCCCACTAGACCCATCCACTGACAGCAAATGCTCTGGGAGTTGCCCTCCCCCACATCTGCCATGCCATCCCACCGTGGTGGTGCTGCTAGAGCCTGCTGGCTGCCCAGACCTGCCAGGCCTTTGCCAGCAGCTCTACCCCCTTGGGAAGCCCTCAGCTCCACTACATTTCTGGGACCTGTCTCTGCTTTGGTCCCCTTCATGGCTGCATATTGGTTTGGTATTAGCCAATTTATCTCATGTTTTCCTATTCCCTGATGGATGCCCTGTGACTGTGGTTGCAGGCTACCACTTCACAGCATCAGTTTCCTGTGAGCCTTGCTACAGTGGCTGTTTGGTGGCAGCTAGAGAAACCAGCTACTTTTTTCTGAAGGCTAAATATGTCAAAATCATTCTGCTTAGTGACTGAACTCAGTGAGTTGTAGTTATAGGGGACCTTCTAGGCTTAAACTAAAGGGAACTTTTTTCTTTGATTGCTTCCATCCTTCCCTAACCAATAAAATTTTAATTTTATAATTCCTGCAATTAATCCCCAGTTAAGCTAAAGTCACAGGAAACATCGGAACAATTCATATGAGCATTCCATGGAAAAAATGTACATGTATTTAGCTATATGAAAGGCTTGAATTAAAAAAAAAATATCTTCCCTATTCAGAAATGATTATTCATTTGAGATTATAAATCATAAATTGCACAAGAAATATGAACTTCTCGCATATTGCTAGTAGTACTGCCCCTACAATGAGATGCACACACATCAACTGCCTCTAGTTAGCAGGATGGAAGAGCACCTGAAATAAATACAATTAACATAAATTAATAAATAAGGACTGGGAGAGCAGCTGAGAGGTTTGTAGGAGTTTCCTAGGGTGTAGTGAGCTATGGGAGACAGCTAGTGGAAGAAGTCTTATGTCCATCTGATGAGAGGGCTCTGAAGTTATTTTTCTAGAGGAAGGGAGAGTGTGAAGCAGGGGGTTGGAAGAGCAGTGCTGGGGTGTTGCTGTGAGTCTATAACCTGAGAGAAACTGAAGATGGAGGAGCCTGAACCTGGAGAAGGCAGCACTGAGGAAGACTTGGCACTGCTGGAGTAAGAAATATGAGAGCTGAGGGATTTAAATTCATTTCTTTTTTTCTCTAGGGAAGAAAGCTGAATAGCACTTGTTGATGTGGGGAGGTGTTGCTGTGTGGTTTTTTTATGCTGGAGAGGTGGGGAAGCAAAGGGTAATTCATGTGCAGAGGACTGGGTGTGCTGAGCTGGGGCTCTGCTGGCTGCAGTGTTTCTTGTACAGTTTTTTGAGGGAATAGTTGGTGTTACTTTAAGCTTGAGAAGAGCCATCACATTGGAGCTTCTAAATGAAAAACTTGACCTTGAACAATTTGTTCTATATGTTTTCCTTTTTTCTGTGTCTTAAAAAAAATTGAGGTAGTGGGATTAAATCTATATATTTAGCCTACCTTCTGTGATAGAAAATCAGTTATAAATTATAGATCTTGTACTAATCTTATAGTAGCTCTTCATTCCTTTATGTATGAGATGGTGTCTGAGTCATGTTTTAAATCTTCATTTCCTCTTGGCAACAGAATAGATGTAAATTATTAAGATAAGCCCTCTGTGGCTTCACATGTGGCAGGTAATGGCCTTGTTTGCTGGAATAGATATGCTGGTCTCCTGGCTTTATGTACCATTAGGTATCTTAACCTGTGGGTAACTATTCTCACTACTGATAGCCAGCATGGACAGGAGTTGGCCCCCTGGCATAGCATCTTAAAATGGTGAACAAAACGGGAAATCCCTATATAAGAATTAATAGCGTGCTTTTCTTGTTGTTGCAGATTGTATAATGAGGCAGATAAGCCTGCGAGAGCATGACCTCTAGGAGGGGCTGTGGCCAGCTTTCTTTGTGATTGTTTTTTGTTTTAAGCTTTTTTTATTATCTCTGGCATTTTCAAGAGTGAGCTTTGCTCCAGAACAGCAGCTTATGGCAGTGGATAGGGGAGATGAAAATTCTCCAAGATTTGGGGAAATAATAGTGCAAAAATCACTTTACGTTTGTTTTTTTTAATGTTTCCTTACTGGTGGCTACTGTTTGCATGACTAAGAACTTGCATACGAATAGTTGTGTAACATCATATATTCTTATTTTGGTGTGTGAAATTTCCCCTTAGAATTTATTACATACCTTAAAAAGTATCTTTACTATGTGAGATGCAATTCTATCTCTTAAATAAGTCTTACAGGAGGGGAAAATATCCAATCAATCATAGGCTAAAAATCAATCCTATGGAAATATTTGAGTCTTAAGGCTGCCTTTATATACATGTCTTCTAATTCTACAAATAAGTTGTCGTGGTTTAGCGGCAGCTCAGCCCCACACAGTCGCTCGCTCACTCCCCCACCGGTAGATGGGGGAGAGAATCAGAAGGGTAACGCTCGTGGGTTGGGATAAGAACAGTTTAATAATTAAAATTAAAAGAAACAACAGTAGAAATGCAATGTAAAGGAGAACAACGAGAGGCGCAAAGCCCCGGGGGAGGGGGGAAGGGAGGGGAGAGGGGGAACGAACCGCCGAAACAAACCGCACGCGCCGCAGCCGCTCCCGCCCGCCGACCCGACGCCGCGCCGCCCCCGCGCTGCCACTGCCCCCCCTCAATATACTGGTCATGGTGTCACATGGTATGGAATGAACCTGCCATTGGCCAGTCGGGGTCAGCCGCCCCCGCCATGGCCCCGCCCCTCCCAGCCCCCCCTGCCACGCCACGGCGGCAGAGCGCGGGAAGCTGGAAAGGCAGCCGACCCCCACAGTGAGGAGAATTAACCCCTTCTCAGCCAAAACCAGCACATAAGTACTTACTGGACTGTTCTGAATTATCAATCTCTAGTTTGAAATAAAAATTATCCTTAAGAGAAACTTTGAACTAAACCCTTACAACTCATCTGTTAAGCTTTTAAAAAAAGTTTGAGAGAAGGTTTATTTTAAAATAATTGGTCTTTAGGAAATGAACAGAACATTGAATATAAATATATAAAAAAGGTTTTCTGACCAGCTGTAATCTTGTCTGCTCACTGACAACTTCCAACTCTTATGTTGGAATGCATGGCATTTTAGCATTGAGTTCAGTTACATGATTGAAGTACTGCATGTGTTCACACACAACTAAGACTGCTTTGCTCTTAACTGCATTGCTCTCTGAAATACTCCCAGTTGGCTGGTACCAACTGTTAGGAAACTGTTAGGAAAGTTAGCTTGTTACAACTGTTGCCTTTGGGTAGAGATGCACCTATTCAGTCTTACAGATTCAAAACCTGGGAAGTGAGTGTTAATTTTTTTTTCTCACCTGGCAGAGCTTTTAAATAGCACCTCTCTGTCTCCCCTTTATTTGTAGAAGGGAACTTCAGAGCTCATGTGGCTTCATAGAAGGTCACATTATGGATATGTATCCTGTAGTGGCATTTGTTCTCATAGCCTTGCAGCTATTTTCTGTGGAGTAGCTGGAGTTACCACCTTCCTGTAATGTACTGCAGTAGCTTCTTTCCTGTCCAGATAAGTTCAGGTAGTTTTAATTGATGCAAATCACTAATTACTAACATATTAATGACTTGTCTTTTTAATACCTAAAATTGAGGTGCATCTGAACAGATGATGCCTTCGTAGTGTTCTCTGCTCACGTCATCGGGGCTGCAGGGCGGGCTCTGTGAGGAGCGGCCGGGGCTGCCCCGTGCCGGACACAGCCGGTTCCAGCCAGCTCCAACCCACCCACCCCAGGGCACGGCCGAGCCCCGCAGCCGCGGTGGTGGTGCCTCAGGGAAATGTGTTTAAAAAAGGAGAGAAAACACAACAGAGAGGAGGAGGGACGGAAAAGTGAGAGAAACAGCTCTGTGAACACCAAGGTGAGAGAAGGAGGGGGAGGCGGTGCTGCAGGTGCCAGAGCAGAGATTCCCCTGCAGCCTGTGGTGAAGACCATCATGGAGCAGGTGGGTGTTTCCTCCTCACACTTTTGCCCTGCTCCACCATGGGCTCTGCTTTCGTCAGGAAAGAGCAGCAGAGAGGAGCTGTTATGGACTGACCCCAGCTCCCATTCCCCATCCCTCCCTTCTACCTGAGGGGAGAGGCAGAGGAGTCAGGAATGGAGGAGTGAAGTTGAGACTGGGAGCAGGGAGGTAAGGGGAGGGTTTTGATTTAATTTGTCTTTGTTTCTCAATATCCAAACATATTTTAGTTGGCAGTATATTAAACTAGCTTTCCCCAAGTCAAGTCTGTTTTTCCCATGACAACAGTAAGCAATCCTGTATTTATCATGATTCAGGAAAATGTCCATCTTATTTTCTCCCTCCTGTCCTGTTGAAGAGGACAGTGAGAGAGTGGCTGAGTGGGGTCTGGCAGATGGCCAGTCAGCCCACCACAAGGGCTTTAATAAAATCAGGAATAAATGCCAGGAATCCAGACAGCCGTATCTTAATTGCTTTTTCTTCAGATCCCTACTAGCATATACATCTTATTGACTATTGGTGCTGTTGGATGGCTAAAATATGGAGGGAGAGTGCCTACTTTTTATTGACAGTATGGAAATTGTCCTAGAACTAGTTAAGCCAAATATGAGATATACCTTTTGAACAGTTTTTGGTCTGCTGTACTTAGTATTCAACTTCTGTGATGCAGTGAGGTAGTTATGGAGAATTACAATCATGGAGGTCTTTTCCAACCTTAAAGATTCTAAGATCATCAAGCCCAACTGTCTACCCACTATGCCTCCTAAACCATGTCGCAGAGTGCCGTGACTACATGTTTTTTTGAACACCTCCAGAGATGATGATGCTACCACCTCTCTGGGCAGCCTCTTTCCTCTCATTCAGTCACTTCTTACGTGGGAGAAGAGACCAACATCCACCTTGCTACAACCTCCTTTCAGGTATTTGTAGAGAGTGATAAGGTCTCCCCTCAGCCTCCTCTTTTCCACACTAAACAACCCCAGTTCCCTCAGCTGTTCCTTATAAGACCTGCTCTCCAGATCCTTCACCAGCTTTGTTGCCCTTCTCTGGACACGCTCCAGCAACTCAATGTCTGTCTTGTACTGAGGGGCCCAAAACCAAACACAGTATTCGAGATGTGGCCTCACCAGTGCCAAGTACAGGGGAACAATCACTTCCTTATTCCTGCTGGCCACACTATTCCTGACACAAGCCATGATGTTGTTGGCCGCCTTGGCCACCTGGGCACACTGCAGGCTCATGTTCAGCAGGCTGTCAACCAGCACTTCCAGGTCCTTTTGTCCTGGGCATCTTTCCAGCCACTCTTCCCCAAGCCTGTAGCATCGCCTGGGGTTGTTGTGACCCAAGTGCAGGACCTGGCACTTGGCCTTCTTGTTAAACCCCATACAGTTGACCTTGGCCCATTGATCCATCCTGTCCATGTCCCTCTGTAGAGCCCTCCTACCCTTAAGCAGATCAATACTCCCACCCAATTTGGTGTCATCTGCAATATTGCTGAGGGTGCACTCAATCCCCTCGTCCAGATCACTGATAAAGATATTAAACAAGACTGGCCCCAACACTGAGCCGTAAGGAACACTGCTAGTGACTGGCCACCAACTGGATTTAGCTCTGTTCACCACAACTCTCTTGGCTTGGCCAGCCAGTTTTTTACCCAGCAAAGCATATACAAATCCAAGCCATGAGCCGCCAGCTTCTCTTGGAGGATTCTATGGCAGACAGTGTCAAAGGCTTTCCTAAAGTCCAGGCAGACAAAACCCACAGCCTTTCCCTCACCCACTAGGCAGGTCACCTTGTCATAGAAGGAAATCAGGTTTGTCAAGCAGGACCTGCTTTTCATGAAGCCATGCTGGCTGGGCCTTATCCCTTGGTCATTCTGCACATGCCTGGTGAGTGCACTAAGATGAACCACTCCATAACCTTCCCCGGTACCGAGGTCAGGCTGACAGGCCTGTAGTTCCCTGGATCCTCCTTCCAGCCCTTCTTGTAGATGGGCATCACATCAGCAAGCCTCCAGTATCTGGGATCTCCCCTGTTAACCAGGACTGCTGGTAAATGGTGAAGAGTGGCTTTGCGAGCTCCTTTGCCAGCTCCCTCAGTACCCTTGGGTAGATCCCACTTGGCCCCATCAAAGTTAGCCTAAAATGGCCACAACAGAGAGCCTCAAGCTTTAGTCCTTAAGAGACTTTGACTTGCCTCGCTTTCTGATCTGCTGTTGATCAGTACGATCTTCGAGGTAGCATCTGCCAATAACTTTGTGTTTTCATGTGACATGGTAAATTTGATACGGAATGACCTTATGGATCTCCTCTGCATCAGATGAGAATTTCATCAATAGTGTGTAAAACCTGAAAGGATATGACACTGATAGCGGCCAGCTCTTTGGTGTTTCACATGGTAGCTAATGACCTATATCACTTTATGGTAAAATGGGAGAAGTGTTAGGTTTTTTCCCTATACAGGTTTTGAGGGGACAGAGGGAAAGTTCTGATTTTGTCCTTTATCTATGGTTTGCCTAAAATTGCTTTGGGATAATTCACTGAAACTTAGACTTATACTTTACCTTGTTAATAATAACATTGATCGTTTTAGCTAATAGCTTTTGCAAAAGACATCTGATAGCTACTTTCAGGCAAGAATGTTTTGCTTAGCCAAATGGATCCTAGTTACATCTTCGGAGAATGGTGCTGGGAACAAGCTGTACAGATATATGAGCAGAGCTCATATATATATGCACACATACACATCTTTTATGTGTATGTATATGTCATGCAGAATTTTAAAAATGTTTGACAGATCTGATTCTCTTTCTAGTTATAATAATGTGACTTCATAGATTTCATTGGCCTAATTTGAAAAAATAATTAGAATGGACACAGAGTCCCCCTTTCCTCTAAGGATTTTTTGGCTTTTACATTTTCCAAGAAAATTTGTTAAACCTTGATAAATTTGTCAGGTGTGATAAGCTGAACACATCACTTTGTACTGTAGGCAGCTGTAGGAATAAATAAACTAGTAAAAAAAAAATGGCAAAAATGCTTCCACTTTTCCTTTGCAACTGCACATTGATTTTTGGCAATTGTGAAATCAGTACATACTCTTGTCTGGTCATATGAGACTCTTCATGCTGGGTAGCTGCTTCTGATGGAGCTATTCTGGAAAGCTTCATTTGTCTATTTCAACCATGAAGGCAGTGCAAAACTCTTATTTAAATTAAAAAAAAAATTCTAGACTCTGGGAACAAGAATGTAATAGTTCTCATTGGAGGGAAGAGAAGTGGAGCTGTTTTTGTGTCAAGGATGTCTTTGAAACACCTGCAAAGATCAATTCAGCAGTAACCATGCTTGAAGGCCAATCAGTTTCTACATGAACAGCTGGGACTTGCTAAAATTCTGTAATTACACTCAGCAAAGATCCAATCCCTAATAAATTTATACAAATAACCTACATCTTAGGCTGATCTGACCGTACTTCTGTATTTCCTCAGAAATTGCTGAGTGTTTTCATTTTTCTTGCAGCAGCTGCTTGTGATAGGGACTGTGCCCATGCCTTCCTTATGCCATGGATTCATCAGATATCTTGGTTTAGGAGAGACTATGGTTATCAGATCTTATCTCCTGCTGACATTAGAGTCAAGGCTGGAGAACTGTGATGTTCAGGGCCCGGTCAAGTTACCAGTATCTCCAAGGATGGAGATACCATACCCTCTCTGGACAGCTAGTCCGATATTTGACCGTTCTCATGGTGGTGTTTTTTATGACAAAAATTTCTCTTGTTGCACTTTGCCCTTTGCTTCTCATCCTTTCTGCACATCTGAAAAGAACCTGGCTCTGTCTTTTCCTATACCACTCCAATAGGTAGGTGAAGACAGCAGTCAGGTTCACCCCTTAGTTCACCCCTAAGAGCTCAACAAATTTATTCTTTCAGCCTCTTGTATGTCATTTGCTACAGACCCCTAACCATACTGCCACCCCTCTACCCTCCCTCGAGGATTTGTTGTGCTATGTTTTTAGTACCAAGAAGTCCCAAAATCTGCCTTCATAATCAGACAGTGGAGAAGTTCTGAGCAGAGCCAGCTGGAGCTCCTAGGTACACTGTTGTGGTGTTCTTTAAAAAAAAAATACATCTATTTATAGACCTTATCACTAGAAATGGCTGAATGTCAAGATCTCTGAAATGACAGCGTAGAATGAAATTAGGTGGGTTTTTTTCCCCTCCAACAGAGGCTAAACTCAGTACTAGCACCACTATGTTTTCTATTACAGGTTCTGTTTCTTCTTTATAGACAAGCCAGATATTCCATCTGTGGTTAAAAAGTATTTTAGTGTATGCATTTTGTGCAGATTCATGCCACTGAAAGTTAAGGAAGTAGCAATATTTTAAGCTTCAAGTATTGCCATATGCTCAGTATGAAGTAGTGCAAGTTTATCAAATGACAGTTTTATTAGCAGAGGGACATGAAATGAATCTGCTTTCTTAGCACACGCACTTGTGTGTCTAAACAGTTCCCTTTCTGGTTGCAGCAGAGGCTTACACATTAATTGCCAAGGTACATTCCAAAGCAGAGCAATGTGTGATGGTGTGTGATTTTTCTGTGTGATGAAATGAATGTGCAAAACACATTATCATTCATGAGTTGTAACTACTTAGCAAAAATGTTAGTAAGAGGGGGGGAAAATTACTTAGTAGGCTAGCAGTGTTTTAATTCTGGAAATGTCTTTAAAGAATAACACTCTAGAGTTTCATCTGCTGTCTGCTTTTTGTTTGCACTTAATTTCATGGCATTTGATCTCACTGAATTTACTCTGAAAAGATGCTTTCAGAATATTTCAGGCAACAAGGCTACTGTAGAGGCACCCAGGTAGTCTGTTGAATGACTGATGTACAGATTTCTTGTATTTGAGACTTTTCCATAATCTTTTTTAGGATTACTGTAATATAAAAAACTTGAAAGTTGTTGTATTAATTCCTTGAAGTTTACCACATACTTGCCTTTTTTTTGTCTGTAAAACCTTTAAGTGCACTGATTTAAGGTATAAAAGGATATATTTGTCTTCCTTTTAATGTGAATTGCAATGTCAGTTAGCCTGAAGTATGATCTAGTACTTCAGGGGGATACTACAGAAACAGTTATTCAGCAGATAAAGAATCCATATTGCAGGAGTGATATGTATGATAACAAGAGAGTCAAAACAGGTGGGTCTAGAAATCATAACAAGAGCTCAGGGTGTCCAGTCACTGCTCAAATGAGTCCATTTATATGAACCAAATCCAAGCCAAGTAAAGCAAGTGCTGGTCAGGAATGAGGTATCTAAGGCTGTGTAGCTCTGCATTGATATAACTTTTGTCTCTTTATCATGTTTGTGTAGGTGTTGTGTTTTGTTTTGTGGTTTGTTTTTTTTTTTTTGCACATCTCCTGTGTAGTGTGAAACGTTCAGGCTAGCTGCTTGTATCTTTCTGTGCTTCAACCTGATTTTCCTTCCTTCCCCTACAATTCATGATAGTTTACTGTTGCATTCAGAAAATTCTGTAGTATTATCAACCCCCCTCTCCCCAAACCAGAAGTCTTTGAATCTCTTTTCAAAAAAGGAAGAGACATGTAAGTAAGATCAGAAAATACATACCCTAAATTAATAATGAACTGCCATACAGTACACTCCAGATGTAGGTCAGTAGTGATAAACACTCTAATTTATTAAATAGAACGAGAGACACATTTCCCTAAAAACGCAACAGCTAGTGACAGTGAGGGAACACACAAAAGTCTGAATATAAGATGTGGCAATCCTTGTGGTAGTTTTGCAGTTTGAGGATTGAAGAAAAAAATCAACCTGTTTTTTTCTGGAAATGGAGTAAATGAGGTGGAAAGTAATAGGAGTAGTAGGTTGACAAGTACACAGAAGGTGAAAAGATTAGAGCAAACAGCTAATTAGCACATGGGAGATAAAGTTGTTTAAAAAGAAAGGAAGAAATTGCAGAAAGCTTTTTGTTGACTCATGTTGCCTTGACTATATGCCTTCATTTTTATTTAAAGCTCTCCTTGCTTTCATCTGACTCATCCGAATCTATTTGTTTTCCAAAGATAAAAATTGGAAAGAGATGGGGAACCACCTGACTAGTGTAATTCCAGCATGGAGTTCCTCTTATATGTTTTTATATATGAGTGTTCTTAAGCCTAATTTTGCAATGAACTTCTAGTTCAGTGATACTGCTCTATCAGTATGTTGTTTAGTTATTTATCTTCTGCAGTTTCAGATGCCAATTAATGAACTATAGTATCATTGTACAATTAATTTCAAAGGGAAGATTTTTTTGAAGACATGGATTGTCTTAACTATCCAGATTAAAAATATGTCAAAGTATTTTTGGTGGTGTGGGGTTTTTGTTTGTTTTTTGTGGGTGGGTTTTCTGGTTTTGATTTGGGTTTTTTTAATAAGCTGTTCCAGTGTCTGAATTCAGGAAGCTCTTTCAGGGTGAAATTTGAAAAAAGGTGGTGTTCTGGTGTGTTGTCCTGTACTCAGTGGATCACATACCCCCATTGCAAAATAAAGAAATTAGCTAGTCATGTAAACTGACAGTATAGTGTTTAGGTTTTTGGGACAGCAATGGTGATGTCTTGTCTGTCTTATGCAAAATTATTCTTCTCACTAAGAAGGTAATATCTCACTAGTATCAGTCAGGTCTAACAAATTGTCTTTAGTGATCACAGAATCACAGGCTGGAAGAGACCTCAGAGATCATCTAGTCCAACCTTTCTAGGAAGGCCCCAGTCTAGACAAGATGGCCCAGCACCCTGTCCAGACGACTCTTGAAAGTGTCCAATGTGTCCAAGTCAACCCCTTCCCTGGGGAGATTGTTCCAATGGTTGACTGCCCTCACTGTGAAAAAATTTCCTCTGGTGTCCAGTCAGAATTTCCCCAACAGCAATGTTCCAATAGAGGGTGTAAACATTTTTCCATCTGTTTTATACTCAGAATAAATAAAAATATTTGGGGAAATAATCTTAAAATCGGAATTGCAATGTAGTTATAGTTTATCCAAAACTGGGTTTTTTTATGTCAAGGTAAGACTGCAAATAAGGTGGGAAATGTAGGGTAATTTTTCTGAAATTGTAAAATGGAAAGTTTTTTTGTGTTCTGGTTAGTTGAGGTACATGCCATTGAACATTTGAGATCCGTGTTTTCTCTGAAGCAGCAGCTGGAAGACAGACAGGATAGTCCATACTATCTCAAATTACGCTAGGTATCTCTGAGTTGAGGCCTGCATATCTACTTCTAGGAGTCCTAATTTATGTGTCTTCATCTTGAAATGAATCCTATCAAAGAATTCTTTGTCTTTAACAGATACAAACAGGTCTTTCTTTCAGTGTTCTCTGTTGGAGAGTGCACAGCTGTGTTAAAATAGGTCGGTTAAAAAGAAGGCGTTTGAAGTTTCGCAGTGAATGTTTAGACATGGCATCAGGGTAAAAAGCATAATGCGTTGGCAGTTTGGATGTAGAAATACGATGCTCATCACACCTACTGATGCGCTTTATTTTAAAGGTTACAGTAACTTGTGCCTTTCTATTTCACAGGTTATCTGGATTTCAGCTTCCATCATCTATTGTGAGCACAGGATCTATCCTCACCCTCTGTTTCACCACAGATTTTGCTGTCAGTGCTCAAGGCTTCAAAGCCATCTATGAAGGTAAAAACTCTATTCTGAAGACCTACCAGGTCTTTATTCTACTTGATATGTTTTTTTGATGTTGAAATGCAATACTTCAATTTTTATTTCTTGGTGTTTGAATCATTGGTGAATATTGCATACACTTTTTTTTTCCTAGTGTACTTACATGTTACTACATCATGGCCATAGTCTTGATTCTGAAATAGAATTTAAACTAATACTTTAATTTCTGCTGGAATTCTTAATTGAATTTGTCAGGCTTCCAAAGCTGGATTCAGAAATGGTTACATTTAAATGGTTTTCTCTTTATTTCCTAAATTATTTCTTTTGACAATTTCTTTAGGCAATATCTAACTTGAGGGCTATAACGATAGAAATGAGAGAAGATGTGGATACTAATGGGTCTTGAAAATCAATGACTAATCATCTTGTGGAAAATTAAAACAACAATGATGACAAAATGTATATATACATTTAAAAACAAAACCAAAAAAACAAAGCGGTTGAAAACTGGTTCCATGGAATATGTTAGACTGCAATGTTGACTGCACAGTTCTAGGAGAAAATAAGGCTAAGCATTTCATGTCTTCTAGTGTCTACCAAGAATTAAGCTCATAAAACTGGACAGATACCATTTCCGTAATACTTTGAGCTGTACAAAAGACTTCATGAGATTTGCAACCTGTTTGGGAAAATTACCAGATACAGTGGTATTAAGTCAGTTGTTTAGTGTTGTTGGGTAATGAGTGTGTTTTGAGTGTAACTTCAGGATTGCTTTCAAACTGAGTGTGTGGTGGGGTTCTAGGGGGTTTTTATTACTATTTTTCCTTTATTCATCAAAAATGTAGATCTCAGTACCAGAAGTTGCAGAAAGCTCCGTTTCAGATTACTTCTCAAATGCAAAGCCATTTTTTCTATGGTTACATAGGTATAATCCTTTGAAAGTGTTTATTCTGGAAAAGCTATTTACACAGTTAAGTGTTAGAATTAAAAGCAAAATATTTTTTATCAGTGGGGTTGATATAGGAACTTTGAATCTAGAAAGTAGTACGGTTTGATTGTAGCTGTTCACCAGGACTAACATTAACAAGCGTGTAAATCCACTACCTGTGATCTCTAAGTGACTGAGTTTTTCTAAGGCTGTGGCCAATGTATCTTCAAATGCTTAAATAACTTTGATTTATGTTTCTCCTAGAACTATTCAAACGTCCTTGAAATTTCCCCGCCCTTGCTAGTACCTAACTCTGCTCCATATTGCATGTCTTTGTTGCATATTTGATTAATGTTTTGAAATTGCAGTGGTCTTTAAAGTATCTCTTGAAATCAATATCATCACTGAGTGGGCTACCTCGGTGTGAAAAGATAGAAATGTAGGAGGTGTCATAAGTAACTCAAACTTCTTTGTTTTGAGCTTTTTCTGATTGGGATGCAGCATGTCTCTCCTTGGTAGCTATTTCTCTCCTTGTCCCCCAAAGCCTTATCACCTGGTAACTGTTGATCAGTCTGTTGTTTTTTTGTTGTTGGTTTTTTTTTTGTTTTTAAACTGAGACGAGGGCTGTGAGGAAAGGCTAGGAAAGTTTAATTTTATAAGTCTTTATAAGTTGTATTGGGTAAGTCAAAAAAGACCATCAGATATCATGAACACACCAGAAACTGTTTTTGTTACCTCATTAGGAAGTCGCGTTCTACATACCTGTATCTTTCTGTTCTTGCAGATGCATACGATAGCATATTTCATCCTTTTATGCAATCTGAGCAGTTTGTTATTCATATTGAAAAAGACAGTGAAGAATGCTAGAGGATGTCTCCTGGCTGTCAACTTAGGAACACATGCACAGAGCCACAGGCTGTAATATAATGACACTTCCTGCTGGCCTACTTTCTTGTAAAAACCCCAGCAGGAAGAGCTGTAATTAACATCGACAGATAGCACCACTCTCTGGTTAAACACCACTGCCTCCTTTCAGATTTAGTGCTGTAAACCTGGCGTTGTCCATGAGCTTTAAATTGACTTCAAAATATGACATCCAACTCCGGAAGAAATGGTGAACGTCACTGAAGTGACAGCGTCTTGGTGTACAGACAGGCAGTGGGAACTGATGGTTTGAGAAGCATTTGTAGCAGTGAGGGATTAGGGGTTTTTTTGTGAAGACTTGGGTGATTTCAGCTGCAATGGCCAGCCAAGTTACTGAAACCCATACTTTAAGAACTCCTGTAACTGTTCCCTAAACTCCTTGTTTTAAAGTAGTTTAAAAACTACCCTTCTGGCTCCTATGCCATGTGTAATTTTGTGAGTAGATAGGATTAGTTCCTCTGGGACAGGGGTATACGGACTAAATGTTACCTGTCACTGGAAGTCTTTATAATCACTCTGGCTATCCATCCCTTGGCTAGTGTGCTTTTACTAAAAATATCTAGTTCCTCCTGGTCTTAACCAGCACTTTCATTCTTCTCTGGAGTAAGTGAATTATTGTACAGCTGGAAGTGCAGGGAGGATCAAAGTGCTACAAACTGCTGCCATCTAAAGTTTGGGACACTCTGGGGTCATAATATACAGTTTGAGAAATGCTGTTCTGAACATCTTAATTGGAGAGAAGTTTTAACTGCATGTCAGCTGACAAAGGCAGTATGTTTAAAAAAAAAAAAATCTGGGTTTTTTGTAATGGTACCTGAGGGAGTGATTCTGGAACAGAAATTTTTTGTACAGAGGTGAAGTCCATGGCATTCAAAAGTTAAGGAATTCTAACAGATTGGGAGCAGGAAAAAGAGCTTTGCATCACTATGCAAAGTCATGCATAGAAATTGTTCTGGGATTGTACCACTTGTCTCACAGTAGCAGATGAAGTACATCTGAAAAATTCAAATATTAGGACTAATGAAGGAAGTAATTTACATAAACTTTCCATGTTGGGAGGCTGCAAACCTAGCAGGCTTAGTGGGTTTTGTTAATTCTTGTGATGGGTCATTTCTGAATAGGATAATTTCATCTAATCAAAATTACCTCAGGCACTTAAAAAGAAAAAGATAGAGCTAACTTTGAAGATAATAATCAACTATTGCAAGTCAGTATTTTGAATGTGACAACATGGTGAAAAAGCTAGTGTTTTGGTGACAATGACTCTTCTCTCTCAAAAGAGTTAATACTGGGCTAGATTCTCAGCAGCTTCCACTTTGCGGAGCAGAGAGGGTGCTGTTGGGAGGTTTCACAGTTACTGTCTGCAGGGTGCTCTTTTAACTTGAACTCCCTGCTGAGTGAGGGTATGGTGCTGAACCAGGAAAGAAGGCATTTGAGCCACTTCAAGACTTACTGAACAGCCTCTGAAGTGACACCCACACTGGTATCTCTACCAGAGAGAACATTACATCCCATTCCCTGGCCTGAGATTCTGATCTATGCATTTTATCGAGTATATTCTTGATTTAGGTCCATAATTCCTGTGCAGTGATGACATAATCGGATCCTTTGTGTTTTTACAATAGATAAGTAGGTTAACAATGAAGCTAGTGAGACCACATTCTGTCTCTCTAAGCACCTGAAGATTCTTTGTACCAATCTGACGTAGCCTACTGTCACCCATATACCACATGAATACTGACACCTAACTAAATCTGACTTTGTGGCACTAGATCAGTGAGAGACATCTAGTTTTAACAAGACACTGATGTAGTTGGGCAGTTGCCAAGTTCTTAGGCTGAAATGGAGGGTTCTTTACTATATCATTACTTCACCAGATTTATATATCCATTTCTGAGAATCTCTAGTGTTTTAACTGATAA
The DNA here is from genome assembly GCF_949628215.1 of Phalacrocorax aristotelis. Classification (NCBI taxonomy): domain Eukaryota; kingdom Metazoa; phylum Chordata; class Aves; order Suliformes; family Phalacrocoracidae; genus Phalacrocorax; species Phalacrocorax aristotelis. The sequence continues at coordinate 25,243,611 of NC_134278.1, read as the reverse complement.
TACTTCCATCTTCCTCAGTGATCACATCAGCACTCTAAACTTGGTATAGATGGAAGCTTGAATTATTCCTATTTTCTGGAAATAAAATTACCTATGGGATTCTCAAACACATGATTATATCAGTAAAGAGGACTGTGAATTTCAGAAGTAGTAAATTCAGTTTATAGAATCTGTCAACTTGTTTAATCTGCTAAATGATCTTTTGACCATTATTACTGTTGGGTAATAATTAAATATGAGTTTTAAGCAATGGGACTGAGGAGTTGAGGGATAGATTTTGTTTCTGTAATGTGTCATTGTGCTTGTTTTCTTTTTTAACTGACAGTGCTTTACATCATATAAAACATGTTTAGGCTTTGCGGGGTGTATGTGGGGAGAACAAAGTACTTGACTTGTGCAATTTTGTTTAATTGCCTGTTAAAATCATGATAGTTCATGTTTTCTAGAATGAGATTAACAAACTGTTTAAAAAAAGATGCTTTAAGGGCTACAAACAGAAGTAAAAATTCAGCATTGCTATATCATTGTGGTAATTCTATTTGACAAGTCAGAAGTATTCCTCCCATACAGAAGACTTGTATGTGGTTGGAAATACAGAAAAATAGTCTTTAAATGATAGCAATGTCTGGAGTGTTATGCACATGTGTACTTGAGTAATGCACAGTAAAATTGTTATACGATCTCTCTTCTACTAGGATGGTGTGTCCTGCCATTCAGGGAATCCAGTTGTCAAGTGCAGAAAATTCAGTAAAAGAAAAAAAGTTTGACTCAAAGTATATTGTTACTCATCAATGTAAAATAACGTCAGGGTTGTAGTTTATATTTTGCTACACTAGTGTCTACCGCTAAACATTAAACTGCCCTCAAAGGTTAATAATCTTCTGTTTATTTTAAGCTATCTTGATTTGTTTTATGGGGTGGTGGTGGTGTGTTTTGTTGTTTCTAACAATATTTTGTAGTGTAGAATTGATGGACAGTGTTTAAACAGATGTGTTGGACTTGATGTGTGCTAGTACCTTTCCTTGACCTCTCTTGTACAGCAGCAGGTTTTCCTTGCCAAAGGAAGAGCTCTTGCACATCCTTCTATCCTACCTGCCCTCAGGGCTTAGTTCCTTTTTACTTTTGGTGTTTGAATTTGCAAAGCTTTCTGATCACACCCAGCATTAACATTCATACTGACAGTCACCTCATCCTGCCATATGCATCTTCCCTGAAGCTTCTTTTTAAATCCCTTTCAGCATCAACAGCAGAAAGCAGTGATACACTTCCACAGTGCGAGACTTTTGAATAAATTTTCTTTTTTTTTTCCTCTTGCTGCTCCTGTTCTCCCAGAGTATCTGTTATTTGGTTTGGTTATCATTTTTCATTTTATGGTTCAATACTTTTTAAAACAAAAATAAAAAAAATTGAAACACTTCCCCAACCAACTTCTATTGATTCCATGAGGTTACCAGGATTATTTTCCTGAGACTGACTATCCAGTCAATGTGGGCCCAGTAAAGATAACAGAACTCTGGGTTCAAGCTAGTGTTTCTGGTTCTCTCAACTTCTCCAGTAGGTAGCTTGGTTTTTGTTTCCCTAAATGTACCAAAATACCCTTCCTGCATTCTTAAAAGGGGAAAAATCTGCTTTTCACTGGGTCATCACTTGACAGTGCTTCCCACTTGTTGTCTGTGAGTCTAACTGTAGTAGTTAATGGCTGTGTAGTTCTCCCAGCAAACTGCTACAGTGATGAGTAGTTACTCCATGGGAATGGCGTGTTCAAAACAAACTGAATAATCTGAGGCAAATATTTCAAGTTGAGAGTAGGAAGCTGAATTGGCAAGAAAATACCAACTTTTATGCAATTCATGCATAATGATGCCCTGCTATTTAGTGTGAGATGAATAGACTCCTGAATCTTCAACCATCACCGGTTAATCTCTATGGTTTAGTTATAAGTGCTGTTTCATCTATTAAATAATATTCAGTTTTGAATCTTCCAATGATTGGAGATCTTGAATTTGTCTCCTGAACCTCAGTGGCTTAGCATATCCAGCTCTGAAGAGGTCCAAAAGATTATAATTAATATCTAATGATGGCATTGAGAGCTATGCAGTTCATTCTGTATTCTGTTGTGTAGTTTTTGGGAAGGTTTCAGTTTGTTCCCAAATCTATAACTCTTCCCTACTCTACTGTGATGTTTGGAGAAAGTAGTGTAAATTTTAATCCTAATTTAATCCTTTTAAATGTTAAAGGCACAAACTCTGTTTTAGCATTTCTTCAATAAGAAAACAAAACTAACACTAATACTGTAGTAAATGCTGGTATTCTTGTAAATGTAATCTTGCAGCTAAACAATTTAACTAGCAATCTTACCATTGGCTGTTTGTGTAATTGGCCCTAACGTCTGTTAATAGACTGATATTTTATTTTTCTATTTTTAGTTAAATACTGCTTTCTTTCTATTTTGGTAGTCTGTTCTTTTCAAACTGAGGTGTCAGTAAAGATTTAAGCAATGTATTTGTGTGTATACACATGACCAAGTAAACCAAAAGCTTTAAATAGTGAAAGCACAGACTGAAATGGAATCTTCTTAGGCTGAAATTTGTAGTTGTACCTCTTTGGAGTGGAAGCAGTTGTTTTCTGAGAAGGAGTTTAGGTACAGATTTCCTTTGTCAACTGAAGTCCTTAAAACAAACAAACAAATTTTTCTTTATCTAGCAAATTTTCTTAACATCTTTTTGGAATGATACAATCTGAATTGACTGTTAATGATGACATACAGGAAAGAAATTGTAATGCCGTTAAAAACTGCATTTTGTGTGTCAAAATATGACATGTGTAGAAGCAAAATCTCAGGGCAGAAAGGAGTCCCACAGCACTGCCAGACCTCCTATGGGACTTCTCATAGCTAATCTAGAATATCAATGATTTAGGCATCAAAAGAGTTCACTTTAACAATAACAGCTAAAGAAAAAATATTTTTAAGCCTACGTGTATTCAGAAAACTTATGCAAAAGGAAATGGAAGTTATTTTGTGAGGAGAGATAAGTAAAATAGTCTGCTTGTGCTATGAAGTGTATTAAAACATCTAAAACTTGCTCAAAATGTTAAATTGATGGGGATTTGAATTTGGTCAGTAAAGGTAGGTAATGACTGTACTCTTACATGCCTTCTCTTTCCAGTCTTTCATATAGGAAAAGATTGTGCATAGAAGAAATAACTATTTAAAACAAGTATACTCCACAGCTCTCTTAGTTATGAGAACTTATGATGGGTAACTTCACCAGTTAAAAAGGAAGTGATGTTCCTTTTGCCAGTAAAACACTTAAATGTTGTGATTCAGCAATATTCAAAGGACCAGGAGTCAGAAATCTGGAATGTTATTTCCTAAACTGTCCAAGGACAGAAACTTCCCAGCTGGATGTTCTAGGAAATTCTTTCCTAGAAAAAAAGGCACTGTAATGAAAGCTGTTGTGGTGGAATAAACCCTACTTGAAATGGCAGAAAATAAAATTAAAAACAAATGTTATAGGACTCAGTATCAACCAATGAATTTTTGTAGCTAAAGGAAGAATAAGTTTGTAAAAACCTTGTCTGTTACATTAGTCCAATTATAAGCTATGTCAGCTGTTTTCTGCTTTCCAGCTCTCACCCTGAATAGCTCAGTCTCTAATGCAAAGACAGCCTCTACATAGCTAGTAGCCCTTAGAAAGGGGATTACATCTTATCTTGAGATATGTTCTTCGAACTGTCTTTTTGACTGCCTCTGATTCTGGCAGTAAGAGATTATTTTGTGCCATCTAGCGTCTCATTGATCCATGTAAGAACTGCTCTGTTCATTGTCCTTGGTGCATGAACCAGTAACAAACCTAATGCCAGTGGTTCATACCTTGCAAGCCCAATAAATGATTACAACCTCTCTCTACAAAACTCTTACTTGTGCTCCTATTTGAGATCACAAACACAATAGGAAAATAATTTGGTAAAAGTGGGATTCCTAGAGGAAAACATTAAGGAGCTGATCCTCTCTGCTACTATGAGGTGCCAGTGGAAAGTCAAAGTCATAACAGGATTGTTTTGCGCTTTCTTTGTACTCTAAATAACTTAATACAGTTGTTTCGTTTCTCTGCTATTGACTATTGAGATTCTGGAGAATCTAATCTACAACCAAAGAGATCATCATCCCAACTGTGCTGATACTAATACCCCATTTCATGTTCGTTCTTATCTACCATCATTAGTATGTGATTGTATAATTAATATTAACTTGTGAAAAATACTTCAAAGATTTTTTCAAAATGTCAAAATTTCTCTAGTGCAGTCATTGCCTGATCTGAATCAGTATTAAGATGTTGTTGTGGTTTAACCTCAGTAGGCAGCTAAGCACCACACAGCTGCTTGCTCACTTCCCCCTCACCCTGTGGGATGGGGGAGAGAATAGGAACTAGAAAAGTGAGAAAACTCTTGAGTTGAGATAAAGACAGTTTAATAGGTAAAGCAAAAGCTGTGCATGCAAGCAAATAAAAACAAGGAATTCATTCACTACTTCCTGTGGGCAGGCAGGTGTTCAGCCATCTCCAGGAAAGCAGGGCTCCATCATGAGTGATGGTTACTTGGGAAGGCCCAACACCATTTCTCCAAACATCCTTGAGCAGTGGCAACCCTGGCCAAACTCCACGCCTCCCAGTTTTAATGCTGTGCACAATGTCGTATGGTATGGAATATCCCTTTGGTGAGTTGGGGTCAGCTGTCCCACCTATGTCCCCTCCCAGCTTCTTGTGTACCCCCAGCCAATTCCCTGGCGGGACAGAAAAGGCCTTGATGCTGTGTGAGCACTGCTCAGCAATTGCTAAAACATCCCTGTATTATCAACACTGTTTTAATCACAATTCCAAAATACAGCCCCATTCAAGCTAGTATGAAGAAATTTAACTCTACCCCAGCCAATACCAGTACACATGTGCAGCATGATCTAAAAATCTTGCAAATCAATATCTTGTAGACAGCTTAAAAAAAAAATCACTGAGTAGAAAAGGGCTAGCTTCACTTCTTCAAAATGCTTTACTTCTACTCGACCTTTAATTTTCAAAGTTAAAATATATTCTCATAATGCAGTAATAGTTTGAGAAACAAACAAGGTCAAAATCCCATAATTCTGCAATCATGTTGATTTTTTAAATTCAGCCACATAGGGAATATATGGAACACATCTTTTCTCCAAGTGCTTTTCTGAAACAAGCTGTGCGACATGACTCAACGGAGTTGGCATTTTTGCTTGTTCCATTCTACAGCCAACTGGGATTTGGGGGAGTAACTTTTTCTGTTCATAGCCTTACAGATTTGCTGGAGATAAAATTTCAATTAAGCAGCCTGTCTTTCCCTGCCCCCACCCTAAATTTAGTTTGAATAGCAACTGCTGCCTAATATCAGGATGCCAATAGTTAAAGGAAGACCTTGTATTCTGTTCAAACTTCATTTGCCTGAACTTTCAGTTCTGGATGTGGTCTTTTTATCTTTAAGAATGTGGAAATTAAAACATTTCCAGTGTCTTCTGCGCATTGCCAAATTACTCAGAGGAGTTTCTTGATGCATTTATCCCCAGACTTCTATGTGATAGAAGAGTTAAATCCTACTTCCTTTACTAAGTATCAAATATATTCAATAGTGTTTACTTACCTACGTAATGGTCCCCATTAATGAGATGGTCCCAGATGAAATGCAACTGACACTTATCTACCTTCTAATGAATCTGAAAATGTCTGATACTGTGGCTTTCTTTATTTCTGATGTCATTTGTGAAGAAAGTTGTTTGTTCCTGTGGCTCCTACAAAGTAGGGAAAGTTGTACTGAGCTTATAGCTCAGATAATAAAAGTGCATTTTCAGCCATACCAGTTTTATTTCTGGTGTATCACTTTTTATTAAGAAAACTGTATTTCTGCCTTTCAAAAAAGCCTCTGCAGCCTACTAAGAGTTGCTATTGATAACTGCTTCATATTTATTACAAATCTGCATGCAATGCCGAAGATGGCTTATGCCTTTTGTCTTTTGTTCCAAAAATAAAAAAAAATGGAAAAAATGTCTATTTCATCTAGAATCATTGTCTGCAGATATTTACTCCTTTAAACTGGCAAAGGGCATAGACTGTTGCAGGGTGGAATCAGTATTTCCATAATAAGAACTGTGGGTTAGCGGGCCAGAAAACAGAACTTTGGGTTTGCTGTGTTATTGTAACCAGCAGCTGTTATCTTTTTTATTTAAGTCATATAATTTGCTATGTTAGATGGATAGCTATTATATAAATACAGTCATGTACCTTGCTTTTACCATCTCTTGTATAACTTTAAACCATTAATAACTGTACTTTCAATTACTTTGTCATTCTTACCCTTCCCATATATTGAGGGTTTCATTTGCATAATCTTTCATGTTTTTCTTCTGTAACTGGGATAATGAGACAGACATCTAGAACTTTGCAACAAAATATACTCATCAAAACAAGCATGTCTAAATTTTGACTAAGGCACTGATCTTGTTCAGTAATGAATAGAGTAGCTGGTATGTCACTCATTAATTGTGAAGAAAAGGAGTAGGTTGACTGTGGTACACATAATGTAGGCACTGCGCTTTAACGGAAACTTTTGAGATTTGGTAAAACCTATCACATAATCTTCCCATAGTGTATGTTAGAATTCCATGTTTTCACATAATACTGTTGGACCACTTTGTGTGTTGCGTATCTAAATAGTGTTTATTCACCGAAGTAATGTTATTAACATCATTAGTTAACCAGCCTATAGCAACCTTTCACGTTGCTATAAACGAGTCTGCAGAACAGCTCACTACTTGTTAACCCTGTATTTTGTCTTGTTTATATTGAAAGGCTTCCTAATAAATTCATTGAATTATTCATGCATGGTATACTTCTAAGAAATCTTGCCTTAAGGTTCTCTGAAGCTGGCTTATTGGATTGACCTGAAAAGGGCTGTGGGAGGCATGGAAGATCACACAATCTCCTTGACTTTATTAGATCTGTGCCTTTCTTACACTAGTTTAACAAGACAAGGCACACCTGTATGCTGTCAGTGGATTGTAAACCTAAAGTCATAAGACTGTTAAAAGAGCAGTTTTGGATGCATGAAATCTCATTTATGGGAAAAGAGACAACATGGTGTGGGGGTGTGGTGTGTGTTTATTTTAACAATGCAGTTAAAATAGTTGCACGCACACTTCCTGGTTTCTACCCCTTTTCTAGTATTATTCTTACCTTCCTCTGGGCCCAGTAGCTGATATTTTCCTCCTCACTTCAGGATGCACTTGAGGTTGTTCTGACTTGCTAAGACCATTTCATACTTCTGCTCTCTCTGTCTGCAGTTCCAAGTCGCATCCATATTTACTTTTATATGGTGTCCTATGCATGTTAGATGCTACTACTTTGTTACTCTTAAAACAAGTTTTGTCTAGGTCTGCATTTCTTTAACTGACCATGTGTGAGTTGTTTATAGCTGTGGGCTCTCTAGTGCTAGGCCTTTTTCTCATTGCTTATTGTTCCTATGCATGTATTGTATTACCCTATACTGCATCCTGTATCTCCCCTTCTCAAAGTCTCTGCAGTCAAACCAGGCCTATATTTCTCTGAACTATGTCATTGTGTCAGTTAAAAAAATATTTCATTCTGCATAGAGTAACTGCTTACTACAGATATCCATATAAAACTATGGTTGTACCTTCAGGAAAAAAAGGGGCAGGGGGAAGTAAAACAAAATAGCCTTAGGCAGCCAGTCAATTAAAGAAATTGCTATCACAGTTAAAACAAGTGAAAGCGAAGCTGCAGGCCAGTTAAGAGAATTTCAGTGTGATCCTGGCTGTAGCAAGCCTCAGTCCTGAGGCCTTGCAAGCTCAATACAAAGCTTATGGTCTATTGCTGAGAATGGCAGTACCAGATTACAGGGCTACATGGTTACAAAATGTGGCATGCATAAACCAGTTGCTTTTCCTGATAAAGATTTAGTTTCCAAAATTGCCTGGTTTAGTCAGTCTCTATCAGAACCATGCAGGGAACTTTTGACTGTAAAATCTTTGCTCAGTGTACTACCAGGTAGCTAGGGTAGACCTCACCTGACTACTCCCTAAATTTGTGATAGCCAGCTACAGACCTAGTCATAAATGGTTGTAGTCATTAAATACTTTCAAAAGCCAATTAACATTAGAAGTCTGTGTTGACATGAGATAAATCATCTCAAAGCAGAGGTGCCTGACTGCCTGCTTTGACTTTACAATGGTCTCTGAAGGACTGACTTAGCTGTCCTGACACGTTAAGCATTTTAATCATAGAATAGTTTGGGTTGGAAGAGACCTTGAAAGATCATCTGGTTCAACCTCATGCCATGAGGCAGGGACATCTTTCACCGGACTAAGTTTCTCAGGGCTTCCTCCAACCTGGCCTTGAGTGTTTCCAGGGATGCAACATCCACAACTTCTCTGGGCAGCCTGTTTCCAGAGAGGGTATCTCACCACCCTCATTGGGGGAAAAAAAAACCAAAAAAACAACCCACAACCAAAAAACCCACTCCTTATGTCTAATCTAAATCTACCCAATGCTTTAGAACCCTGTCACTTGCTCAGTTGCTTCAGACCTTAGTAAAAAGTTTCCCTCCACCTTTCTTGCAAGTTTTATTATTGAAGGGCCCCAGCAATGTCCCTCTGGAGTCTTCTCTTCTCCAGGCTAAACAACTCAAACTCTCAGCCGTTCTTCACAGGAGAAGTGTTCCAGCCCTCTGATCATTTTTGAGGCCCTCCTCTGGACATGCCTTAAGAGGTTTGTGACTTTATTCTGCTGGGGGCCCCAGAGCTGGATGCAGTACCCCAGGTGGGATCTCACCAGAGCGGAGTAGAGGGGCAGAATCACCTCCCTCGAACTGCTGGCAACGCTTCTTCTCATGCAGCCCAGGGTACAGTTGGCCTTCTGGGCTGTGAGCGCACATTGCTGGCTCATGTCCAGTTTTTCATTCACCACTATCCCCAAGTCCTTCTCCACAGGGCTACTCTCAATCCATTCATTCCTTTGCCTGTGCTGATAATGGAGATTCCCCTGACCCATGGGCGGCACCTTGCACTTGGCCTTATTAGGCTTAATGAGGCTCATATGGGCCTATTTGTCAAGCCTGTCCAGGTCCCTCTGGATGGCATCCCTTCCCTCAAGTGCTTCATCTGCACCACTCAGCTTGGTGTCAGCTACAAACTTGCTGAGGGTGCAATCAATCCCACTGTCTATGTCCTTAATAAAGATATTCAGCAGTACCAGTCCCAGAATGGACCCTTGAGTGACACCACTTGTTACTGATCTGTATTTGGACATAGACCTGTTGACTACAAGTCTTTGGGTGCAAGTTCTTCTTCATTGAATAGTCATCCATCAAACCCATGTGTTTCCAATTTAGGGGCAAGGATGTTGTGGGGGACTGTATCAAAGGTCTTACAGAAGTCCTGGTAAGTGACATCAGTAGCTCTTCCCTTGTCCACTGATGCAGTCACTCCATCATAGAAAACCCCAAGATTAGTCAGGCACAATTTGCCATTGATGAAGCCATGCTGGCTGCCTCTCATCTCCTCCCTGTCTTCCATTTGTTTTGACATGTCTTCCAGGAGGATCTGTTCCATGATCTTATCAGGTACTGAGGTGAGGCTGAGCAGCTGGTAGTTCCCAGGGTCCTCCTTTTTATGCTTTTCAAAAATGAGCATGATGTTTCCATTTTTCCAGTCACTGGGGCCTTTGCCTGACTGCAATGACTTTTCAAATACGATGGAGAGTGGCTTAGCAACCACATCTACCAATTCTCTTAGGACCCTGGGGTGCATCTCATTGGGTCCTATGTACTTGTGCATGTTCAGGTCCCTCAGGTGGTGTCAGACTTTATCTGCTCCTATGATAGGAGGGACTCCATACCCCCTGAGTCTATGCATTGAAGTTCAGGATACTTGAGATACAAGGGAAGAGCAATTGCCAGTGAAAACCTTGGTAAAAATACCTCGTTGAGTACTTCAGCCTTCTCCATGTCAGTTGTCACCAGATCCCCTGTCTTATTTATCGGGGGAATAAAATTTCTTTTGTCTTCCTTTTATGACTAACGTACCTATAGAAACTGCTCTTATTCCTCACATCCATTGCGAAATTCAGCTCCAGTTTTGCTGTAGCTTTCCTGATCCCATCCCTACACTCCTGGGCAACAGCCTCATACACTTCCCAGGATGTGTGTCCCTGCGTCTTAATCCAAGATTTTGATAATGTGTCCTGCTTTACAGAAAGTCAGCATTTGAACTGAAGGGACCTTTGCTAGAAAAGCATGCATCATCTCAATGGAAATCATTCATTTCAAACATAATTTGAGAATGCCATCTTCTTAGATTGTTTTTAAGCATTCTATAGACTTGAGTTCTTTGATTCTTTGAGAATCTTTTATTTTTGAGGCTGGAGAAGTCATGAGACTTTCTAAAACAAAGTGGGGCAGCCTCCCCCTCCCACTTCTTTTTTGAGATTAAAAACTTTTTGGAAGCAGAAGCTTGTGAGAAAACTGAGCTTACTGCTGTAAAATGTGTGAAGTTTTGCTTATTCCTTAAAAGATGCAGCCAGCTTAATGTACCCTGTATGTGCAGCTCCCTGGGGGCAGCAGAGGAAAATTTGTCTGAGTGCTCTTAACTTTCTTACTGGGGCTGTGTGTGGGGCACAGAGGACTGTGGGCACCAACACAGAGGCAGTCAATTCAGGTCCTGTGTTCTTTTAAGTTGGAGCACTCTTCTAAACTGACTGGCAATTACGGGGTTTTGTGCCTGCCTGGTTTTTTAGCTTCTGATGTAGTGTGGCTGTAACAGAGAAGCTGGTTTTGTGGGGTTTTTAATTTTTTTTTTTTAGTAATTGCTTCCTTGGTATTTAAAACTTTATTCTGCATATTTTTATTTAAAAATGTTGATTGTAATAAAGCACTGAGGAGCTGCATTTTTGGGGAAAAATTAGGCAGTGGGTGATTGGACAGCTGTTGTGTGTAGGATACTGAAGTTCTCTTCAGTGCTGTCAAGTCAGCTCTCCTGTAGGAGTTAGCAAATGGCAACAGTAATGCACTAAAACAAAAGTGGAACATATTTCAGCACTGCAGATGTAATTAGGCTTCACCTTGGAAAGAAAGAGTCTTTCCAGCATCATGTTTAGTTGTGAGTTTTTTTGGTCCTCAAAACTTTCACAGTTGCCCAAATCCTTCCCACGTGCTATCCTTTCCTGACTTAAATCATGGTGAAATCTGCATGCAGAATGGCTTATTTATCAAAATTAGCCTTTAAATGAAAGGAGGGAAAAAAACACCCCTGAATGTGAGGAGTCAGGTATGACTTGGGCTTAGCCTGTTTGCAGGTTGAACAATGTTGTAACTGGGACCCTCTATCTGAATTCTGTAACAACTGGAAGTTTTAAAGAGAATGCTTTACTAATTGCATGCTTGTCGGTAGCATGTGTGAGACGCAGCTTTTAAAAGAAAATTGCAAATGAAACAAAAACTAAAATGTATTTCTCTGCTGTTATGTGTTTTGCAAAATTAAATGTCATAATTGCCTTTTAAAGGATACAACAGTGATGCTTTTTGCAGTGCTTAGGTCATACTCAGCACTTCAAAGTAATCCTGTCGCTTTAGCTGCCCTTAATTTCTTCTTTTGTTTTTTTTTTTTTACTTAGTTTATAACTAATAAAAAGGCTAAACCTTTTCCTTTAAATATAAGCTCTATATTAAAGGCAATTTTAATTTCATTTTGGATTTTGCGTACCATTTTTTGTGTAAGAGATGGAGTATAAGTGGGAAGAAAAGGGAAAACATATTCCTTGTGGGCTTAGTAGTTTCAAACTTTTGTTCGTGGAACTTCATGATCAATTCAGAAACCGGTTATTTACACCAAGGATTTTGGTTTTTCATTTTTCTTGAAATATTGATAAGGGCCCCAAATACTAAAGCAGTTTACTGGTTTTCTTTGTTTTTTACTTTTTTAATGGTAGGTTGGCTGGGTTTTTTGCTAGCAATAGAATTGATTCTCCTTCTAACAAGCTGAGACCTTTGAGCTTCTGCATCCTGGATGTTGTGAACTCTTCACTTAAAAAAGCAAAAGTGGTGGCGGCATTTAAAAAAGCAAACAAAAAAAACCACCCAACAAAACCAAACCAACCAACAACAAAAAAAAGCCACCACAAAAGAAAACCAAAAAAACCAACAAAACCACAAAATGAACAAACCCAAAACAAGCTGTAAAACCCACATAGTAATACAATAATTTACTAAAATCTAGGGAGTAAATACAGGATGCAACCTGAATAACAACCTTAGCAAAAACTAATGAAATGTGAGAGAAGATGTTGGGAGAAGTAATGCTACAAATTTGCTTTGTGGGGTGTTTTGGTTGGTGGGATTTTTTGTTTATTTTTGTCTTAATTCTTTTATTTTATTCTGCTATCCATTTGCTGCCGTGCACAGGCAGAAACAGGGCACTAAACATGTTTTTTTTCTCTTGGTCCCACTCTTACCATTCTTGAGTGCAGGTCTATCTGAGTTTGTGCTTTGTAGGTACAACACTGCAGTGCTGTGTCAAAATAATATTGGGGTAACAGATATCAGAAATTGCTAATTGTTTACTGGGCATCATGGTAATTAAATGTAGTGTTACAGTGTTGTTGAAACTACTAATGATCATAATTTTTATCTATTGGTTGCCATGTAAAATTTAAGGTGTCTCAACTATTAGTGGTTAGCAACTAACACAGTTTTGCAATACTGAAATGCATTGGTGTAGCTGGTGTGATTGGGCCCAGTCAGTTTAAAGCATTCTCAGAGGTTTTGTGGAACTCCCCATTTTTACAGTGTAAAAATGCTGTGCATCATGAGTTGTGAAGTTAGTGGAGTTATGACATGGAAAAAATGTGAGTTCAGAGTTCTGATATTACTGCCATATTCAAAATACAGATCAGTGATTACTTCACTATTTTTTTTAAACTGCTGACCTATCTTACATTAAAAATGACTGCTCTCAGTGGTGGGCTAAAGCCACTACTCAACTCTAAGTTGCCTAAGTATTCTTTCAGATTGAAGTTGACATGTAAATCTTCAAGAATTAAGTCTCAACCAGTGGACCTCGACCAGTCCATACTGATACAAGAAAGAAAACATTCTTCTTCATTTGTGAATTGATATGATGTAATCTGATGGTACCCATGAGAATGATGGTCCAAAATTAGCATCTTATTTAGCGTTTTGATACTTCGATATTTTCGTGCCATGAAAGGAAAATTTGAGTTCAGTGGAAGTACAATGCCAAAACCAGAGACCAGTACTAGAAAGGTAAAACTGGTGCTCCAGATATTATCATTTTTTTTTCAGTGTTAAGAGTCAAAAAACAGGGTAATGAGGTTAAATAGATTATGGCACAGTGTTGAAAGCAACAGGTATGGAAAGTGAGGTGATGAGAATGTAGGTGGCACTAAAGTGTATTGTAATCTGTTAGGTCTAGTGCACTAGGAGTTTTGGTTGAGATGCTAGGAATGTTCTTGGGCCTGAACCTATAATCACTAAAAGGAACTGTTAAAATGGGTAGGTCTACCTGTGCAAGTTCGAATAACCCACAAGTAAGGCTGGTGTTCAGTTTACTTGGTGTGTGCTTCTGTGAAGTATTTGCATGACTATTAATAATACTTTTAGAACACCTACTGGCTTTTAAAATACATTACGAACAATAAGAAAACCCATCAACTTTAACAGAACAGATAGTAAGGGCAAAATAATTATACTACATTTGATACCATGTGAAGTGCCAAAAGATATGCTAACAATGCTATGGTACTCTAACTTGTAGCACATTATCAAATTAATCACATAAAAAGAGCAGCAGTCACCATGTGATAAACGGATAAAATTTAAAAGATTAGTAAGGGAGGAAGAGAAAAACATTAAAATGCAATACATGCAAAAACATAATTTAGATTTTGTTTTCCTGTTTAGCTTATGTTGGAGAATCATTCTCTTTGGAATTCTAGCTTTAGGGCCACAGTTTGGAGGAAGGAAATGTCAAATATTTAAAAGTAACAAAATATAGCAAAAGCAAATTTCTTAATCTAAACCTAGGCAATTTCTAGGAGACTGTTTAACTGAGACTTACTCTTATATTATTTTGGCCCACACAGTAACGGAAATCTGTATGGATCTGGCAGTATGGGTATGTTGTATAAAACCAGGTCGGGGCCCATTCCTTCGTCATTAAGTTTAGATTCATATTGTGTGTATTTGGGTTTTTGTGGTAGAGAAGCTTCTCTACCACTTAAGTTCTGATCCCACTGACATCACAGCTATATCCTAACTGAGCATCGTTCAGTTTAATTTTCATGTGACAAATGCTATGAGGTACTAATTTCCATGAAGTTGTATTGTATTTGTGTAGCAGGGCAGGGCTACAGGGGTGGCTTCTGTGAGAAGCTGCTAGAAGCTTCCCCCCATGGCTCATACAGCCAGTGCCAGCCAGCTCCAAGATGGACCCACCACTGACCAAGGCCAAACTAGTCAGCAATGATAGTAGAGCCTCTGGGATAATGTATTTAAGAAGGGGAGAAAGAAAACACTGCGACTGCAGCTGGGGAGAGGCATGAGAATATGTGAAAGAAACAACCCTGCAGGCACCAAGGTCAGTGAAGAAGGAGGGGCAGGAGGTGCTACAAGCGCCGGAGCAGATTCCCCTGCCGCCTGTGGTGAAGACCATGTTGAGGCAGGCTGTCCCCTGCAGCCCATGGAGGTTAACAGTGGAGCAGATACCCACCTGCAGCCCATGGAGGACCCAACGCTGGTGTAGGTGGGGTCTGCTGCTGGTGGGGAGGAGGTAGAGAATTTGGGAGTAAAGTCAAGCCTGGGAAGAAGAGAGAGGTGGGGGAAGATGTTTTTAAGATTTGTTTTTTGTTTCTTATCCTACTCTGATTTGATTGGTAATAACTTTAATTTTCCCCAAGTAGAGTCTATTTTGCCTGTGACAGTAACTGCTGAGTGATCTCTCCCTGTCCTTATCTCAACCCATGAGCCTTTAATTACATTTTCCCTCCCCTGTCCAGCTGAGGAGGGGAGTGATAGAGCGGTTTTGGTGAGCACTTGGTGTCCAGTCAAGGTCATCTCACCACAGAAGTCTTAGCTGCTTATACTACAGAATTTTAGGTAAAAAAGGGAAAAATGCCTGCAATAGGTGTCCTACTGGATAGGTGCACTGAAAAGACAAAGCGAGTGAATGAAAAATATGAAGAAATAGAGAGAAAAGAATCTCAATTTTTGGTTGCACATCTTATGCATCAGCTCTGTGGCTCAGCTCAGGTTCTTCATCTGCAGCCTTTACCCTCTGGTGAACAGGAACCAGGCAGTATGCACACTGGCGTAACACAAGTCCCTTCTCATATTGACTTTCTCCAATATACTTTTCCCAGCCAGCATTGCACATTGCCGAAAGTACTTATGTGAATCTAGAAACTGAAGTCCTGTTTTCTGTTAAGTTAGTGAAGCAGGAAGTTTTCTCTCCCAGGTTAACTCAAAACAAATCTGTTACAGGAATGGACTCTGGTCAAGGCAGAGAGGAAAAATTGTGTGACTGCCACAAAAAAATACGAACAAAAGATGATACTTGTCCCTGTGCACTTGGAGGAAAAAAAAATGTCACCATGTATAACAGCACCATCTGCTGACTGCTGTCATAACAGTTGCACGCTTCATTCTGAAAATACCGTGTACATGTGTATTGAATCCATCTTTTGTGGTTTGAATTTTTGTCCTTCTAGAAGTTTTAATCAATTTTTCCCTTTTGCTCATATGGTTGTTTGAACATCTGAAGTATTATGAGGTGTATTTTGTGTTTTGATAGTTCAGTTTGCATTAGTATTCTATAAAATATTCCTTAAAACAAAAAAAAAAATATTTGAACAGAAGCAGGTTATCCCTTTTGACTACTTTCTCAACCAGGAAGTACTTCCTAGAACAAGACGTAACTGATGGTTGATTTTATTTTAGAATCCCATAGAACTGTCATACTTTTAAGATATGCTGTATAAGATTTTACGGAAAAGGGAAGATTACTAAACCTGACTTTTCAAGAAGTACCAAGTCATTTGGAAGGTTCTTGCTTACTGTTGAATTCTCTCCATTCTTTCCTTTTGATTGGAACAGCCCCCACCCCCGAATATTTAATATTTTATTAATTTACATCAACCATGCTGCCTTTGCGTAAAGTGGCAGGGCTGTGGAGGTAACATCATAGAAACCTGATGGATGGCTTATATTAAATTTAAGGACTTGTCTCCAGATCACTCTGGATTGTAGCCACGGCACTCAGTTTGAACAACTCTAAAGAAAGTGATTGGTGATGTTGCTGGGTACTGGTGAGGACAACTTATACTGGTTGTCAGAACCTTTGATTGTGTTCATTAAATGCTGGTTTATGTGGATTTTCTCTGTAGAAATCAAGCAAGTACCTGCACATTATATTTAGATTAATGTAGTTTATAGAACATTGGTAAGAACGATGAGGTCATTCACCACTGCTGAGTTACTGATACAAGACTTAACAGAAACATCTTCTGTTGTTATAAGAAGCAATAGCTCTTTGCTATTTCCCTATCATTTCATAGACTTTAAAATGTGTTTATATAAGCAGAGCATTTCTACTAGAAATGAGCATCTGAAACAGCACTGTTTCAGTATAGTCCTGGCTTTTTATTTAAAAACTTCACTCTCTTACTTAAGTAAAGCTTCTAAAGAGTTCTACTGAAAAATTCCCATTCCAGGGTTTTATTTCTTCAGACAGTAATCTGAAATTAATTGTGAATCAATGGCTGAGTGGCTAGTCAGTAGCTAAATCCTGGATTTGGTTGCAGGATTAGCCTCTAATTCACTTCACTCTGTCATCAGCTTCTTTCTGTTTATAGAAGTGCAATTAGTTTGACTCTGTTACAGGCCTTTGAAACAATTTACTAAAAAGTACCACAGGAGAATAAGAACCTTACCTTTATGTAGTATATGGGGATATTCAATCTAACCTTAGACCCATGAGGAACTGGCGGGGGGGGAGGACGGCAAACCCAAACCAAACAAAAAAAAACCACACAAAACCCCCTCAAACCAAAACAAAAAATTACCCTGCCCACTGCGATATTGAGATTTGTAAAGGCATTTCTTTTCTTGCAACTGAATTCTAAATAATAAACCTGAAACTTCTGAATGTTGGGTGTAAAGAGGTAGTGGACACTGCTTCTAAATGGTTGCGAACTCCTTCTATGCAAACCACACAGTTTCTTCAGCTTTTTGTTTGTTTTGGTTTCATTTTTGTTAATGGTCATATGTAAAGCCTGCATTCCCTAGACCATTTTTTATTTTGGGTTTATTTGTCCCTGATAACCTCTGACTTCATCTTGATGTTTTCATATCCAAGAAGAAGGTTAGTGTTTATAATCAGTGCCCATCTGAATATTTTTCTCTAAAGGGGCCTGATAAGAAATAGTTACCTGTACAGACAGGTTTCTGTATGCCTAGAAATTTTACATAAACTGACTTATGATTTTATGTGGATTTTGTGCTTTATGGAATTCTATAAATCTACTATACTTCATTGTCAATACCTTTGAGGTTGAACCACATTAAAAATGTAGTGTCTATAATGAAGAAATTGTTTTTATCTTAAAATTCATATTCCTTCTCCTAGTTCTTTCTACTGTCAAAGATATTGAAAAGACAAACAGGGAGGTAAAGATGCTTGCTGTAAGCAATTGCATGGGCCATTAGTTAAAATGAGCGTTTAAATGGATAAATGATGCCCCTTCAGATTATAAACACAGAACTAAATTAGTGAAAATGTGTAACTCAGCACAGTTGTTTCATGATCACTAGTTGGGTGTTTCAACCCCTAGCTGAAACATGAAAACTGAAAATCTGTTAAAGTACTGTAGTATAAAATTAAATTATGTTGTTATAACATCTGATATGTTATGCCATGGTACCTCTGATTTTCACATTCATTCTGAAACATTCATAATTCAGAATGAGTAATATATTACTCATTATATTTAGGGAATGTAGGAAATAACCTAAAGCTAGATGGAAATGTATGCCTGCCTTGTGTTGCTTCTTTTGTACACATAAAGTAGAAAGCCAGCACACAGCCATAGAAACACACCAGTAATGTGATATTAATAAAGAAATGAAGTCAGATCTTCTGAACTATGTTCTTGTTGCAAAAAGAGTTGGAGTTTTGATCAAAAGTCTTATCTCTTCACTTACTGTTTTTCAGACCTTTGTGTATTAATCATATAACCATAGGTCACACATTTCTGTTTATGCAAACCCCATGAATGTTTACTCTAATGGAAACAAGCTACTCATATAAATTTTGGCCATTCTGTTTGTGCAGCCATTATGTGCTTAACTACAAAATGTGCTTCTCCAGAATAAACACGTTCTCCATTAGTATAATGCTCTGATGTCGCTGTAAACTATTTGTCCTTACCATTTTATCTCCTGTTGTTTGTTTACTGTCTTTTCTCCTACATCTCAGCTTGAATTATAGTATACTTGCTGCAGGATTTTTGTTGTTGTTGTTTGGAAAGTGCCTTTAGAATAGCAGGAGTTGAAAAATTTTACTTTATTATTACATAGGTTGGTTGCTCTACCTCTTTCTGAATGTTAACCTGATATGGCATTATTGGCAGCTCTGCCTTTACTGGGAGGCTATACAGGTAGAAGTTAGAGCAATCTGATTTGCTGTGAAGACTTAATCTAAGCATTTAACACAGTGGTACAGTTTAAGTTAAAAATGAGAATAAACTATGGACAGCCTTAGAGGCCTTTATGGTTTGATGATACAAAGGAAGTCCTTGTGCAACTATTGATGTACAGTTCGCATTCTGACATGTAAGTGGATTTTTCCTTGGCTCCCTCCCACAATTAGGCCAGAAACTAACGAAGCAGATGATGATCCTCCCTTTCTGCAGTAGCTTGCACAGCAGCACCAGACCAGTGGGGAGTAGAGGAATGCCTCTCTTATAGTAGAAGATTGCCCTTGAAATGATGTAAAGATCATTCCTAAATTTCAGGCAACGTTTTGTTTTGAGGCGTGTCCTATCTCTTTTTTTACCTTCCTGTAAAGCTTTTTCAGAAAAAGTAGATTGTAGTCCATTGGGTTGGTGGTTGTAGATACTAAACAGTGGTAATTACATAGAACTACTGTTAGGTGAGTAGTAGACAGCTACTCCGGCTACAGTTTTCAAATCAGCTAAGTAATTTGCTACCAAATCAAGTGATGGGCTGAGCGAGATCCCACAGTATCTGCTCTGGATTGAGCGCTGTTCAGCAGTTTTGTAGCAGCCTGAAAAAAGAACAGGTAGCATTTAGCTGCAAATAGCATTAAAGTAGCTGGAAGAGTAGGATTTAAAGGTATAAGCATAAACAGGGGAAATCATGTGAAGGAAAACAAGCCCACCAAATAAAAAGGATGACAGTAAAAAAAAAAAAACAAAGCAGTGACAAAAATCCTTACTTGTATAGCAATAATAATCTTTGCATATGTATTACACATTTCAGAAGAGACTGGCTAGAAAGCATTACCCTAGGAAATGGTCTAGAAGCTTGTAATGGATCATGAGTGAGCATCACTCCATTCTACTGGAGGGAAAAAAAATCAGTGCTACAGGTAGAGATGTGAAGAGGGAGAATAAGTTAGAATTCTGAAATATACTTCTTGCGCTTTGCTAAAGGCTTGGCCCGAATTTTGTCTCAATCCAGGCACCATAATTCCAGAAATCTGTAGACGAAGAATGTCCACAGAAGAGCAACAGAAATAACAAGAGAGCAAAATGATTTAAGCAAAACTGTTAAAGGAAATAATTCTTAAATCTGGACAAGAGAAAAGGTGATAGTCTTTATGTATGTAAAGAAATAAAGTGTAAAAAAGCATAAGAATTAACTCTTCCACCCATCTGCTGCTGACAGAGCAAGCATCATTGAGATTTAGCATGGGTTTAATTATGAGGTTCCTTCCAGCTCTGGTTTTGATTAGTGATGGTTAAAATTAGCTTACCTTCATTCTTGCACTGTATCGTTAAATAGCTGCTGTGGTTCCAAAGGAGCTGTACGTGTATGCAGCTGCACTAGGAAATATAAGCTTATGTAGACAGAAAAATCTTTTGAGTTATGCCTAGTTAGATACCAGAATTTTCTTACACAATTCAGTGCTTAGAGTTCACTGTAGCAGCAAAAATTAATTACTATAGTGATTCATAATTTCATGAAGCTTCATATTCAGAAAAGAATAGAAACAGGAAAAACTTCAGATTTGTTTCTCTTGCGTTCCAAATATCCTGAACTTTCCAGTTCTTGTGAAATGGAATTTGTTTTTTATGACTTCAAGTCCTTGGTAACACTTGACTCTGTTTCGCAATACCTGATGAAAGCCACTCCAGCATTTTTTTTTCCTCCTTCATCTTACTTATTCAGAGCTTTAACTATCCCGTAACTAGCCTAGTTCGGCAGTATTACTGCTGTAGTACAAATATGCTAAATTTAAGAAACCAGTGGTGTAGTGAGTGACAGTATAATTGCTAGGTATTGTATTTATACAATTAGCAGTAAAATTCATGCCTAAACATTGTCTTTGTTTAAAATATATAAACTAATTTTTGACAGCTGTTATAAACATGTCCATAATGTCTCAGGTGTAGCATCTTTCACACGGCATGAAATAAGTGTCACTATGGACTTACTGCAGTTACATGGAGTTGGATTATGGGGGGGGGGGGGAAATCCGAACTTCAAACCACTGTTTTAGTAATAACAAATTAAAATGCTTATTTTAAAAACCCTTCCACTTGATAAGAATAATACAGAAAACATATTGTTTCTCATCTGAAGGAAAGGATTTGGTAAGTGTGAATGAAATTTGCTGACTTGCATTTAAGTTGGCCCAAAAAGGAACTTTTTAAATTTATTTTATTATTTTTTTATGTACTCCTATTTATCTAACTTTGCATATTGCAATAAAAAGGTTAGTTTGCATAATACCAGATAGTTGACACTTAGCTGCAATATAATTTTGTATTAGAAATTTAACTAATAATATTTTGAGTTCTAAATGTTTTAACCTAATTATGGTATGATTCCTTGCTCTACATCTTGTTTTTAAATTCATCCTTCAAACCAATTCTTCTGACAAACTTAATGCTTCATGAGATTCTCTCAAAACCTGGGCACAACAATGCCAAACTTCTGTAACTGAACTGATATGATTTCTTGGAATACTGTTTGTCAAAGTGGTGTAGTTGTATATTCCCACTACATCAAATGCTCTCTGGAATGTGTAGGGATAGAGAGAAGTGAAGAGCTCTGAGCACATTGGTAACACTCTTGGTAACTCCTGCTTGACTTGTTCAGACAAAACATGAAAACTACACTGAAATCAACATTTGCAAACCCACATAAATATGACTTCAGGAAAAAGGGAACCTTTTAGCAGAAATTGTTTGTCCTGACTCATTCATCTTGCTTTATCCACTATACTTCAGATGCAGCAAGAACTTGAGACAAATTGCATTGTTTCTAAGTTGATCAATTAAGTATTAAATTTTCAAAACCAGTATTAGCTTAATCTTACTCCTACTGATGTCAGTAGCAGTTCTCATGGGGAATAATGGTTAGTACTGTATTGGCTTACTTGAAATTTACACTCCTAATCAGCTATATTTTTTCTGAAGGAGCTATTCATACAGATGCATTTAAGTAAATGTAGGTTACGTGGGTGGAAATTTTGCCTGCTAATGCAAAATCCTTTTTGTCCTTAGAATTCTTTCTCATTCCAGTCTGGATAATGCTCAGATTTGAAATATCATGTAAGTTTATATTATTAATTGCAGAATAAAAGGGAGATGGTGTAGCAAAAATGCTTCCCCAAACTGTCCAAGAAGATGATAAAGCAATGAAATCTTCCTTGATTTTATACATTTTTTTTTAATTGGCTCTGAAGATTATGCATGTGTGCTACTTCTTTATGAGTGTACTTAAAAGCAAGGCACTGTAGGTTTTTTTTTTTTAATTTGGTGGCAACTTCTGTGACTTCATTTTATAGTAAAACACTTGTTTTCTTTCAAGGATTTAAGAGTTAATATACATCAGTTATCCTGTTGTTGGAATGCCTCTATGCTATTTTTCTGGTTACTTGTGGTAGTACAATGCTAATAAATGAGAAGATCAACCCCAAATGTGTTAATGATTTAATAGAAGCCAAGTATTTATTAAAATGTACATCAACTAAAGTATTACAGAATCACAGGTCAGAAGGGACCTCAGGGATCATCTAGTCCAACCTTTCTAGGAAGAGCACAGTCCAGACAAGATGGCCCAGCACCCTGTCCAGACGACTCTTGAAGGTGTCCAATGTGGCCGAGTAAACCCTTTCCCTGTGGAGATTATTCCAAAGGGTGACTGTCCTCACTGTGAAAAATTTCCCTCTCGTGTCCAATCAGAATCTCCCCAAGAGTAACTTGTGTCCATTTCCCCTTGTCCTCTCCATGGGACTCCGTGTAAAAAGGGTGTCTCCATCTTCTTTGTAGCTACCCCGTAAGTACTGGTACGTGGTGATTACTGCATTACTACACTGTCTACTAACTATTGTGAACTGATGTGTAAAATAAGTTTCTCATGGCAAAAATACCCTTTTCAAATTCTGTGCTCTTATTCTGATACTGCTTTCATATGAATCTGTAATGAAACAACTCACCTCATCTGTTTTAAGTCCCTAAACTTTTGCACCATTTGGAGAATGTTTGCCATTGCAGGATGCTCCTTCCTGTGTAAACTGGTGTCGATCTTTCACCATTCCATTTTAAAGGCAAAAAATTACTATGTGGGTGTGTGTTAGAATAATATAATTGTCTTACTTCCACAGCAGTACTTTTCATATAGGTTGGGTATGGTTATTTCAACAGTGAACATGACCCTTGTCTTCTGGGAAAGGTGGTACACTCACATGGCCATGAAGTCGGCACCTAGATGGTGGCGTGAGGCTTCAGGGATAATGACAGCTGTTATTTTACCAGTATTGTTATATTAACATTCATACTGTTTTATTATCTTTCATTTTTTCTCTCCTATATTTTCTGTACATTACCTTGATGTAACTTTAGGGACATGGTGACTTTATAGTATTTGTACAGCTACTTTAAGGACTTCAGAAGTGTTAAATTTTGCAGAATCTTCCATTATCTGCTTTAAAGACTATGAAGTTGTCTTTTTTGATGGGTATAACTGCAGAAAATTTTTGAATACTTAGAATATAAAATATGTCATTGTATATTCAAAAAAATGCATATATAGGCACAAATAACCTGAGCTGAGGTATTTATAATCCTCAAATAAGTGTTTTCTTGTTTTTATATTCTCAGGTAGCTGAATTTTTAACATTTTAAGTGTTTGACAAAAGTAAAAATATAAAGGATTCTTAACAGTGCATTCCTAAAATGGATTAATACAGTTAATGAATAAAAGACCGGATAACTTGTTTCATTTGCTTGGAAACTTAAGTGTATTTTGCTAGTTCTGTTTGAGTCATCAAAATATTAGAGTGGAGTTTTGTGACTTCTAAATCTTTCATTTACTTTGTTTTAAGACCAAGTCTGCACATAGTTCTTCCTTATTTTCATTTAGTTACTACCTACAGTTTTGATGTTTACAAGGTTACATGATTTGCATGAAGTTCTATTGAGAAATACATTCAGTGGGTTTACTTTTTAGAAGAGACACCTATGTGTCTGAGAACTGTGTACATGTTGTTAATGTGGTATAAGTTGGGCGGACACAGTTTGATCTTTTTTGATGACAACTTGACTACCTACTCTGCTACCCCCCAAAAATCTGTGTTATTTCCCTCACTTGGCTTGCTGAATGTAAGTTCTCTTATGAATAAGACTTAAAGGTTGCTCTCGCAGGTGTGAAGATCTGATTTATGAGGCCTTTTACTAGGCTAATTTCAATACATCTTTCATCATATTCAGAGTTCTTAGTGATGCCATATTATGCCCAATTTATATATCTCTGTTACTAGAATTAACATAATACGTGTGCCTTAGCTGGCACAATTTGTAACTCTCAGGACCCTTTTTTACTTTGTTTTCTTTGTTTGTTTCACATACAAAAAGCTTTTTATACTGAGGAAGGTGTAATCACTTATTGACACAAAATGCTCATTTTAGTATCAGAGAACACCACTATTCATCTCAACTAACGTTAGCTATCTAGACTGCAGTTCAGTGCAAGCATTGACACATAAATGTGCTTGATTATAGATGTCTGGATGTGTGTATGGATTCTGAACTCCTACTCCACAGTCAGTACCATCTATCTTGGGACCTGTCCTGTTTACTATCTTTGTCAATGTCCTGGAGGAGAAGATAGAGGACACCATCAAGTTTGACACCAAACTGGAGGGAGCATTCATTTGCCCGAGTTATAGCATTGCTATTTAGGTGGCTGTGAGGCTGGAGGAGTAGTCCAAAAGTCAACAAGGACAAATACTAAATTCTTCACCTGTGATAGACTAAACCCCTTTCCCAGTACAGGTTGGGGACTGACTGGCCAGGCTGTAGCTTTGCTGGAAGGTGCCTGGGGTCCTGGCAGACAGTAGGCTGAACATGAGCCAGGAGTGTGCACTGGCGATGATGAAGGCTAACAGCATAGCAGGCTGTATCAATAGGAGCACAGTCAGCAGGTTAAGGAAGTGATTTTCTACCCCCGCTCCCTTTACTTGATGCTTATTAACCCACATAGGAATACTGCATCTGCTTTTTGCTCCCTTAATGCAAGAAAGGCATTAACAGACTGGAATGAGTTTGGCATAGAGCTACTAACCTGCTCCACTCACCCTGTAACGAGAGGCTGAGGGAACTGGGCTTCCTCAGCCTTGGAATGGAGATGGCTTCAAGGGGACATAGCAGCAGCCCGTTAGTGCCGTACAGGGAGGTTACCAATAGGATGGAGCTGGGATCTTCATTGAAGGAAACAGTGGGAGAGACAGACAACAGTCATTAAAGGGAAACACAGGAAGTTCCAGCTGAATAAAAGAGTTCCCGTGAAGATAGTCAAACACTGAAGCAGTGAACCAGTGATGTTTTAGAATCTTTGCCATTGGGGGTTTCAAGACCTGAATGGAAAATGTTGTTGGCAACTGTGAATTCAGTGTTGACTCTGCTTTGAGCTGGAGGTTGATCCCCGACACTCTTTCCAAATTGAATAGTTTTTTTAATGAAAGTAATTGCTTGCATTTATACAACTTTGTGTCCTAGGTGTTAATTTTATGGTAAAATGATTCACTCTGCTGACTATGGATTAGATATCTGTTGACTATAAAGAACACTTATACAGTCTGTGCATCTGTAGGTGTCTTCATGTAAGTTTCTTAATCTTAAACTGAGTCTTATCTCTAAAAGTAGTACAAATCTAATCCGGGGAATTTGGACTCCCTCATTTAAAGGAGAGAAAGACACCTTGGAAGAGCTTTCATCTCAGTTTTCTTTGCAAACTATTTTAGGATAAGATGAATCACTTCTAGTGCCATTTATTTTCTATCTCAAAAGTCTATATTTAAAAAAGGAAAATCATGTTGAGTTTTCAACTTTTCACTTATCAATATGAAAATCTGCAATCTTTATTTTCAAAAGTGCTAAGCATTCCACAATTGCTTCAAAACATTTATATCTAAAAATCAAGTCTTCATAGTGTTCAACCCAAATAAATTAATACTTTTTTATTTTGGAAAATGTGTGACAGAGTCTGAATTCTTCCTGCATGGTTTAGTGTCTGAACTGAAATACTGCATACTGATTAACTTTCAAATGCTCACTCAGGTATTGACCTCTTTTGGAGAAAATTGTTCTGCTCCAAAGACATAGCCTCTATACTTAAAAACAATTTCATGTTTCAAAAGTTTTGGAAAGAAAATAAGCATTGTTGTATAATCTGGAGACAAAAAATAATTTGTCATTTTCCTGTTTCGTGTAGGAGAGGAAGACTTGGGCTGAGTTACTTCTTGTTACTTATTGAGGGTGAAAAAAATAAATGGTATAGCACAGCAATTTGTGACACCTAATTATTTGCTTCACTACACTACGTTGATTTGCTGAGCAATTATCTCCATTAGGGCTAGCTGTGCTGTTAGGGCCAAGTACCAAGTCAAGCTGAATCTCGTATTGTGCTAGTGTTTGCATCAGATAGTATGCTATAAAGATGTTAAATTGTTAGTTGCTGATTTCTTTGTTAGAAGACAAGGTATGTAGCAGCAGAAATCACACCTGTCCACTGAAGGACAGAGGACAGATTTGTGATGGCAAGTAAAATAGTGGGCCTGGTGTCATATCTTGAAATCCTTTTAAGCTCTACCGCTTATTTATAGTACACAGTACTGTCATCTGGGAGTGGATCTGTGTGACTGTACACAGCCTGAATCATTTGGGAGTTGATCTTCCAAGCCAGTAAGTGCCCTCAGTACCAGATGACTTTACCAGAAGATAGTTATCCTCAAAACTTAATAGAATCAAAAGTGTGTCCTCTCTGTACTTCAGTACTCATTTGAGGTATAAAAATGCCAGCTCAACAGCAAAATTTGTTAATGCTTTTTAACATGCTGCAATACTTTTCTAAGGTATGATGTTCAGGGCATATATTTATAACATATATTTGCGTGTACTCTACTTGGTGGCTAACAGAAAATAGCTTTTGAACCAATTTGTCAATTTTGAAAAGATTAGCGTATTACTTAATATAAAATAATGGATTTTTGTCCATTCAGAACACAGATTTTCATTTTTCCTATTTTTATTAGTTTGGAACGATGTTTTATTTTTTTCAACTTGATAAATGTGAAGTACTAGTAAAGAAACCCTTTTTTAGTGCGCAGAAAATACATGGACTTCACTTGCTGTTACATAAAACTTTGCTCTTCTACATCATACCACTCCTGCAGCAATAACAAGTTGTATTTAAAGTTTTATTTTTTTAAATAATATGCATCTGTGGCATGATACAACTTGTACTGACAACAATTTCAGTGCTGCTGGTATTCAGTGTCACTTTGTCTCACGTTGCTTAAAATATTACCAGCTTGTTTACCATAATTAACACATCTTCTTGATAATATATATTGAAACTGTTTGCATACTAGAAGATTTTCATGTATAAAATTACTTGTTTTGTAGGCTGTTGTGAGCAAATAATTGCAGCTGATGAGAACCTGCTCTTAATTCACAGCCCTTTTTTTGTCAGCTGGGATGTGTTGGTTTGGGGGTTTGTTTACATTGATTCAGACTCTGGAGAGAGTCATGGTTTCTGTCACTCATTGATTTTCTTTGTATATTCTTTTCCAGTTTACCTCCCTGAATTAAGTTCTTTTGAAACTCAATCTTCAAGCTCATTTCTACTATGTGAAAACAAAAACCAACCCAAAACTAATAAAAAAACCTCCTTCAGTTCCCTACTAATGGAAGGGATGCAGTCTGAGAGGCAGCAGACAGCTGCCCCCTGAGATATTGTGCTGACTGGACAGCTGACAAACTCATATATCCTAACACGGCTCAGCAAATGTTACCTGCTTTCATGTGTAGATGAACAACTGAGGAGCGCAGGAGCCAGTGATACCATAGGAGAAAGTGGCCAAGGATCAGCAGAAGGAGCCTGGGAATACTGTTGACAGGGGCAGTAGCAATGAGGTAGTAGAAAACTGAAGGACACTCACCCCAATACTTTCAGAAACCAAACTTTTTAAAACTTTGTTTCTCAGTACTCTGAGAAAACGGTTATCAAAGATAACCTTTGTTCTAGGAATTTCGTTTAAAAAAAACCCCAGGCAAATTCTTCCAAACTTGTTTTGCTATATTAAATTTTATGCTAAAAATAGGGGAAAATAAAATTTCACATAAACCAGAACTTTAATTATAAAGTGAATTTAGAATTATAAACTATTTATAGCTGAAATCATATAGCTTACCAAATTCTGTAACCTACTACAGTATTTACTCTCTTCCTGTGACCTCCTGTACAATGCTTTGAGACCATTAAGGCTACATATGAGCTAGTAAATAGACCATGCCAAGGACAGTTTCTGTCCCAGAGCTTGACTGTCATGGTGCAGCTTAATTTGCATGCTCATGACCACTCTTCCTTATACCCTAAAATTTGAGCAGTTATTCCATGACTGCTGTTAAGAATACTGCCCGGCATAGGCCAAAATTGTTTTAGGAATCAGGTCTCAGTTTAACAGTATTGATAAGATACCAGGGCCAGTGTTTAGCTTTGCCCGGTCTTGTTTAGTTTACTAGTACAGATGTAGCACAGAGGCCTGAATGCATAGAGCTGGAGTAGTTGTTAGGAGAAGAGAATGTTACATCTTTGCATTCAGTCCATTGTACATTATATACATCTCCAATTCTAATTCCTCAATTCTAGTAATAAATATCCTAACGAATATTTTCTGCCTGATGCCAGTAAAATTTTTGATGCACTAAATTGGAGGGGAGCAAAAGATATCATCTGTGCAGCACCTCTCCCATTGCCTGTAAATGATGATGTGGGCCACATTTCACAACAGGATTGAAATATGCTAGAGGCCGTGTTAATCTAGTATCTGAGTCTGAGATCAGAAGATGTAGCAAGTCTGAGTTTCATCTGAAACTATCAAACCTTTATAATAGCTGTAACAGGGCCTGTATCCTAAAGCTTTACTGGGCCAGTCCCCCAAAGTTCGAGATAGACCTCAAGGCATCCTAAATATATGGGTTTAATTTCTCCAGGCCATATACCATTATATTTTTATTGATACTAAATTTTTATAGAAGGCTTGACAATTCATCTCAAGCTTCTAAAAAATCTTATGGTGTTAAATAACCAGTTCTGAACTAAAAGTGCTGTTCACTGTTGATTTTTTTTTTTTTTTAATGCTTGTTATTGACAAAATGGTAAAGAAAATACAGCAGTCAGAAAACACAGCAGATAAAAAAAAAAAACATGGACAGTTCAGGATATTTTCTGTTTCTCGATTAACCTGCATTTTATTATCATCAGGTTCAGATTAAGTGTAATAGCAATAGATAAGTTTCTCAAGAGTATGTAATTTACACCTTCCACATTCCCTGTAAAATCAGTGGTGTGGCATAAGCCTAATGATGTCTACAATACTATAAAACTTGATCAGCTAGTTTCAAGGGGGCTGAGGATTGTCAGAAAATTTAAAAGGAGTAGGGAATGGGAAAGGAAAATTCTGTCAGGTAAGACCACTGTGGGATATAACATGGCATGTCTACGATGACTTACAGAGCAAATAAAAGTACTAATCAATGCCTAACAAAAAAGTCTCTGGTGGAAGCTAATTAACATCACAAAATATCTGCAACAGAAATTAATTTTAATGAAGGTGTATCTGGATGCATATACAGTGACTAATGAAAGAAATCCTCTGAAGCTTTATCACTTCTGCTCCATAAGCAGGAACAGTAGAAGATTACATGTAGAGATCATGGCAGTTGATCAGCAATGTGTGTGAGTAGGTTGGAAGCTGAGGAAGCCTTAGGCTCTTAACACTGAGAATACTTTGCTACCAGTGGAGGAATATTTAGCATTGTTGGTGTGAATGAACTGAGTGCTGTTCACGCATCTAGAAAGCAGGATGACAAAGCGTCTTTGCTTTGTGTCAGTAACCATGAGATCCGAGCAGCTTCAGAGAGACGGGAAAGAACTGGGACTTTGGTTATCCTGTCTGAATGTGAAGAGGCTGAGAGGAGACTTTAGGAGTTTTGAAATACAGTTCTGGGACATGGATGCAATATAAATGCCCATCTTCTAGGGAGGATAAGAGGTTATAAAGTCACTATTATAGACTGCTAGTCTGCCTGTGCTGAAACCATATAAGAAGTTGAGCTGTTCTTGATCATAAGGTGCTCTGTAAATTATTATGCACCAGCTGGTAATGTGCCACGTGCAAATGGGTGGGGATCAGCAAAAGGATATTTCCAGGGTTTTATTTGGGAGCTGCTGCATCAATGAGAGGAGTGGAAGGGTGCTCCTTTTTGAAAGTGGTAATACACAGTCCCATCTATATTATTATATAGAGCCTGTGTTGCTCCCAGGTGAAGTGCTTAGGTGCTTTTTGGATTTCTGTTCAAACAATCTGCATAGACAATATTATGAGAGTCCTACTCCCAAAGTCTTGTGATATGGAAAGTACTCAATACCAGAGAAAGGATTATTCCATCAATAAGGGATTGTCCATGAAATATCCCATGCCTTGTAATGATGCTGCAGGAGACACAACAGTAAAAGTACATAACTTTGCATTTTGTAGTAGAAAACTGCTATGATATTGGTGAACAGAACCTGATCATCACATTTCCAGCAAAATACCACAAAATAGTCTGTGGGCAAGGAGCTTTGCAATTCATGAGAGAACGTTTTATACAAACAAATGTCTTATCCCTGGATTACACTTCATATTTTGTTTAAAGTGTGATACTACTAACAAAAATAACTCTAAAAATAATGCTTTCTTGTCAAGAGATCTATTTTCTCACTATATATTCATTACCAGCTTATTTCAGTAACAAAACCACTTTTTATTGCATTTTAGTTGAGAGTAGTATAAATTGTATGTGGAGAGCTCAGCTCCGTTTCTTCACATGCAGCGTCAGCAGAGTGTTAACCAATTTCAAATTGCAGCCCCAGCCAGCAAATACACTGAAGGTTGATTGTGTTCTTTACTGCCTCAGAAGGGATAGTGTCACTCATGGAAGTTCATTGTTGATGCTGATGTGAAATAGGATTCAGGTTGTCTTAGAAATCAAGCAAAGATTTGAAATGCTACAAGATTTTCCTTGTGATGTCTAACCTGATTTTTCCCTGCCTCTCTTGCATGCAGTGTGATTTAAAATTAATGCAGAAATTGCAGGCCCCTCCTAAGATTAAAAAAGGTGAAGGAGGGAGGAGGGGAGGGCAAACACAGAGGAGAAATGAGCAAAACTCCCTTAGTCAAAAATAAATACTGAAAAATGTTTAGGTATGTAACATTTTATACATTAATTTGCTGCTAAACTAACTTCACCACTGTCTTGTCAAATTCTTTACTACCATATGATGTTACATTTTAAGAAGACTGGCAAATTTACAGCTCCTCTTTTTAGCTACAGGGTAATTCTGCACCTCCTACACTGAACTGGCATTGTACCGGAGCAGTTTCTGTTCCTGAGCTTCGCTGATCTTCATGTTGTGTTTGAGAGTGACAGTAGGCAGTAGACTTATTACGGGGGAGGGAAGGAGGAGGGAGGAGTTGTTTTTCCAGGAGTGTGTGTTCAGTTTTAAAACCTGAAGCATGTTTAAAAGTTTTTACACAATTAGGGAGAGACTGTTTATTAGTGACTGCATAAACATAGAAGGAATCTCTTGATGAAATTCTGTACAATTTAGACATAGAACAAGAAGAAAACTTCAAGTAGCCGAATGATTTGTTTATCTTCTGTTACTGCCATTCTTCACTTATAGTGCTGTATTTGTGAACACTGGGTATATTATCCATAAGTATAGGGTGACGTGTAAGCAACACAATAGAAAACTTAGTAAGACAAGAGGAAAGACCAGTTTTAACAGAAAGTGAAGTGAGTCATACACAATGGAGAAGAAATGGTAAATGGATGTTGATCTCACTACGGTAATGACTGGTGAAGCCACGTTATTTTCTGGTGCCTCAGTTCCTCTATATACAATGTGGGGTAATGGCTCATATGTTCTGCATGGTATGTTGATTAATTAAAAACACAAACAAAGCTTTAGGTATATTGAAGTAGATATTTTAAGGATAAACAAATCTAAGACTATAAATAAAAATAGTTTCTAAAAATTAAATGGACTTTAATAATTAAACTTTTTGTGTTTGAACTGAAAGAAAAAGAAATTTAAAGATAACATTTTTCTAAGAAATGTGCACATGATTTTGTAACCTGTGTTAACAGGAGTGGCAAGGAGTAGGTAGCTAAAAGGGCTGAGGCATTGTGGCAGAACTTCAGTTTATTGTAAAGACTGGCCAGTTTCTAGCCCTTGTTGGACATAGAGTTACTAAATATTTTGTCAGTGAGTTGCATGCAGATAGCACATATTACCGGATAGAGTTATAGTCTAGAAGAAAGGGAAGGCTGGTTGGAGTATTTCTTGATGTGCTTTCCCAACCCAGTGTCTACATTTCTGTGAAATGCATATATTTACTTTGGCAAAGAAAGTAGCTTCATGTAATGACCAGAATCTAGTAGTTTACCGAGTATATGAAATAATGGTTGGGTTTTTGTTTGTTTGTTTTTGTTTGTTTAAACAGTGTTTTACCTTTAGTTAAATGTTTGTGTATAACTGGGGTTATATAGATAAATATAATATATATATATTATATATATATAAAAATATATATTATATATATATATATAAAAATATATATAATATAATATGACTAAATAAACTGTGGAGGACTCCAGTAACTGACTCTCCTAAATAATCTATATTTTCTGAAAAGCTACCACTTACAGTATGAAGCTTTTTATCCTTTCACCTCTCATCTGGTAGTGATCTGCTTTGCCCTTTATTCCTGCAGAAAAGCGAAGGAAGCAAACCTTAGATACTTGAACCAGTCAGATGACCTTATTTCCACCTTAAGAAAAACTTACTGACTTACTTAAACTTACTGGAGAGTGCTTCTGTGAAGTACCCATTTCTTATCGTTTAATTTTATCTTATTTAATTTTCTTATATACAATAGTGATTCATGAACACAGCAGAGATTACTTTTCTTAAAATACTGTGTGATATATCCTGGTTTAATGAAAGTTTTCATTTTTAATTAAATTAGAGGAAAAGGCTCCCATCCTTTTTCCTTCTCCTCAGGGGAGATAACATTGTGCCATGTTATTAGCAAGTTTCCCAGGGGCGCTTTTTTGCTTTGATGAATTTGTCATAGTCAAGGAACACTGGAAGCTGGTGGCTTACCAAAAGGCATGAATTTTAGATTTATGTTACAACCTCTGTATGTTAAAATTTAAGTGTGTTGATAAACCACCAAGAAGGACGTGTTTCTGGTTTAGATTTAGCTAGATGTTTTGTTCTCTGGTACCTATTGCATAAACCTAATGAACTTTAGCTTAGAGAAAACCAGAAGGGGAAAGGTACTGAGGGGGAAACGAGGGGGAAAGGGTCATAAAAGTAGTCTTCAAATACATAATTAAGTTACTAGAAAGAATGAAGTGTACCATTCTAACAGTGAAGAAAAGATTCAGTAGTGGACTCAGACTGAATCAAGAAAGTTTCAGGTTAGTCTTCAGAAAAAACTCTTTCTAACAATAAGGATAAAGTAGCTCTGGACCAGATTGCATGAGGAAACTGTGGATCATTGATCTTGCTAGAACACAGATCAAATGAGTTATCTATCAGAAATTGCTGTGTCTGATTCTGCCTTGGGAAAGCATCCTGCAAGATGTATTTTTCTGAGTTCATATATCTTTAATGAAAAAGTCTCTTAATAAAAACCCTCAATGCTGGAAACTTGTGCAACAGTTTGTACCTCCAAATGTGTTGGAAATGGGATTGAAAGCAGACACATTTCTAGATATTAACTGTGACTCTTAATATGGATATAAGTAACCTAGTAATTGCTTTAAAGTTGTGGAGATTGGTTTGGTTTTGGGTTTTGAAGAAGGCTATTTCAGCTGTACTCTTTGAATAAATGCTGGCAAGAGGGTACTTAGGACAATTTTTCAATAGATGGGAATATTCACTTAATCTTTCACACAAGTATGTATATGTTAAAAAGCAAAGAAAAATCCCCTCCTCCCTCCGCCCCGATTTTGTTGATTAGATTCTAAAGTGCCTACAACTTCTTCTAAAGAGAAAACATTTTATTTCAGGAAATATGTTCAAGTATAATCTAAATCATTCCTTCTCAAGGAATAAACACTTCTAATACAAGACAATACATGCAGTTCTTTGCTTGTTTTTCAGAAGTGCAGGGAACTGCTACTGCCTATGTTTGTGTGTTAAAACTAGGCAACATAAAATCTGAGGTTTTGTGTAAACTTTTATGAGGCTATTAAATCACTTGGGTTGGAGAGGAGTGGCAGAAGAATCTGGACTTTCTCTTCTCAACTGTTTTCTTCGGTTCACAATTTGACCAGCTCCAGGAAATTAACTCCACCTGAAAAAGAGCTTTGTCTGTGCAGTATCATTTCTGATATCTCCACATGATAGAAATTGGGGAGTGAAAAAACAGCAGTCAGAAATGGTCAAAACAAGGCCACTGTCTAATTGTTGTGGTGCATCTCAAGATCTATGGTAAGGCAAGTCATTATGGTGACTGGGGTTTGGAAAAGTCCAGTGGAGAGTCTTAAAAGCTAAGCAAAACTGGTAATATCAGGGCAAGTGAAATCTGTTGCAGACTACTGGGAGGGAATGCAAGTTTGAAATTAAATTTTAAACTCCTGATTAGATACTTATCACTGAACCAATGAACTTGAAGGAAAAAATGCTGTCGCAACAGATTGTTTTTTCAAATCATCCACTCAAAATTCATCAACAAGCAAAAGAACAAAACCAATGTTAAGATGCATGAGAGAGATGTAGAAAAATAATACAAAAAATGTTATAGTTCTAGAATAGGAACTTGATGCTACTTTTTTCTGGAGTTTTTTTTGCAGATGGTCTGCTCCTCTCAAAAAATATTATATGTATAAAAAAAAAGATAAAAAGTGCAACAAATATTTGAAGCGTGAAAGATCTTCCATGTAAAGAGACAGCATGATTAGGATATTTTAGTTTCAGAAAAGATTGAAATAGGACAGAGCGAGATCCTTATCCTTCCTTATACTGTAATGTAGGACAGACAATGTAAAGGAAAAGAATATAGTGAAGCCAGTAGCTTTAAATAATCTGTTACAAAATATGTTTCAGTCTGTGCCATTTTGACAAGATACCATCACCTAGGGCTACATATCTATGTACAAAACAAGAATACTCAGGATTTGTAAGACAGAAATAAAAGCTTTTAAAAATGCGTAGCTCTAATATGTTTTTGCCAAATGATTTGTAGTTGTAATGCATCTGGCAACTGAACTCATCAGAAAACAAAACAACATAACTGATTACTCCTAGCAATATTTTGGAAATTAGTGGCAAAGGCTGCCTCTACTCTTGGAAATTGAAAATGCTGGGGTTCAGAACCAAGTAGGCAAACTGTTATCTGTAGCTTTGAATTGCTGGAGCTGCCCTGGCAGTCTTGACTAGATCCTAAAAGACTCTTGTGCATAATGTGGGAATTAGCTCATTCCCAGAGCTGTTGCCGCAGATGTTGTCAGATGTCATCTCCTCCTGGAGGATGAGGAGTACAGTGGACATGGTCAGATCATGCTGGCTGAACTCAAACTCAGAAAACAAGCCATAGAACTGCTAAGCTTACTAACTGAAGTTGTAGCCACAATGATTACTAGTTTAAAATCAAAATAACTTTAGGTGTGTGAGGGCTGAATTCTATCAATCCCATCTATAGAGAAACAACAAGGACATATTTCCCAGTTTCCATTGTTAGATGCAGCAGAGGTCTAAATTGCCATGATTTCATTTAAAGGTTTTGCAAGACAGTAGGTGCTTATGTAGGCCCCCCCTCTTCAAAAAGCGATATGTGAGAAAATTATTTTCTCTCTATTTTGTGGCTAATTTTCTCTTAAAACCCATGACTTGAATCTCTAGTGAATATTTTTTTAATAAAACTTAATAGCTTTCCAATCACAGATGTCAGAATGCTTGTATGCTTTTGTGTGTTAGGAAAAAGGACGAGATGATGTCTCAGGAAAAAAAAAATTAGAATTTGTTCTTTGTATCCCAATTAAATGTCTTGATTCAAAACCTACACTTGAAACTGGGTTATTCTGGGAAATCACCTGCCACATGAAACATCTTGAAATAAGTTTGGGTTTTTCATTTCTGTTCCAATACAGAACAAAAATATATTTCAAGGATATAAAACTTTACAAGATATAACAAAGCTATGGTTTTTTTCTTCTGGACTATAGCAATTACAAAGAATGGTTGCCATTACTCTAAAAACACAGATCCTAAACTGTATTTCCTTACCTCTGTTTCTACAAGTGAAAACTTGCTTAAGGGTAAAATACAATATTGAGTGAACAGCAAAATAAATATATTTTTATTTATTTTCAAATTACAGGCATAAAACAAGGCACAGAGGAAAAAACCGACTCAATTTCTATCTTTTCAAAAATACTATTATTACAAATAATACTAACAGCAACTGATTGTACAGAATTCTGCAGTTGTTCTGACAGTAGCTTGGGTGCCGTCACGAAGGTGTATACCAGAGAGATTTAACCCAATATGGACCAGGTTTGCCCTTGCTACACAATAAAACTCTACAGTGTACACGGGCAAACAAACCAGTGAGCAAAGAATTACAGCATTCGCTTCTAGAGTTATCACAACCATTGATTTAATATTGTTCACCAAGTGATAGGGCAGCGCATTTTTAGCAAAATTATGAGTGTGACAGAAGGAAACAGTGGTGTGAACAAGCAGTGAATCACTCTGGCTCTGCAAGGCTGATGTTCAGCTGACCACTTACACAGGAATTACACAGGAGCAGAATTATCTGCTCTTGTGCTTTCCCCACAATCTAGGAGACAATATAGAGGGGAAAAAAATAGGTGAACAAATGGCAGCATGGAATAAGTCCATAGTAGGTTACTTATAGATTCCCCTGAAATAACAAATTGTATTTGGAGGCCTGCTTTGTCTTTTTCCTCTGTAGGGAGTTTCTGCTTTCCTGTACACAGGAAAAAATGTGGTATTTTGTTGTTAATTCCTGGTAAACTTCAGCTGAGGAAATGGACACAGAAGAACTGCAGAGGACAGAGCTAGCATAGCGTACTGATGAGTGTGTCTAGAAACTTGATGTGTAAAAATGTATTTCAGTGAACAATGTAATTATTTCCACAAGCACCTCAGTGTTGGCTATGCATATAAACATTGTCTCCGTTAACATAACGTTATCGTTGTCTGTGAGTGACGCAGAACTGCATAGTGCATCAAATTAGTATCATATGACTCCTGTTCACCTACCACAGCTGCAATTAATCTCCAGTGTTTAGAAGATATAGAATATAATATAGGAACGTCTCCATAGTGCTGTAGCGTACAGTGGAGAACTCTCCAATCTAGTGGTGGGCTAAGCCAGTAAAGCCTGCTCGGGCCCAGAGGTTTTTGCGCAGCTCTGAGCCTGACCTGACAAAGCCTGCTCAGAAAGTACTGGCAAAGTACTGGGGAGAGGAAGGGATCAAAAGACAACAGCAAACTAAACTGTAATATTGCTTTCAAACCTAAGCTGATTTATTTAGAGCTAGCTTTGCCTCTTTGCACTCGTAGTGTAAGTATAGTTCTAGATAGTTTTCAAACATTAGCAACTAGAAAACTCGTCATATACGATACCCATTTTTTAGTGTTTAAAGAAGTCCTAAATAATGGATGCTTATTGGCTGTTACGAAATCACAACACAGATTGTTTATATAGCTGGTAAAGAAAGCAAGTCTTCTATGGGAAATCTCAATACTCTATATTAAAATAGTGTTAATTCTATGTGGGAGCAAAAATGGCACTTTTGAAAGAAAACTCTGAGCATTTGGAATTCTCATTGCGGGGACAGAGTAAATGACAAAGCTCATTTAGTTTTCTTTAAATAATGCGCACCAGCTTGTATACAATACACGGGGTGTCAGGTGCTATTCCATAGAACTAGTTTTAGTTCTAAACTAATAAAGCAGTCTTGCAGAATGAGGAGCTATAAATGAGGGAGAAAAACCCCACTGAAACCCAGCAATCAGCAACAGATCTTCAAAATGAAAAGAGGCTGAGTTGCTTAAGTGTGCTGTCTACTTAATGCTTTGTACTGGAGATTGCATCAAATGCTACAATCTGATTAATTTAAATGGCAAGTATGAACATCCTAAAGTTGGTAGCTTAAGAAGAAAGATGTAGTACTTCCTTAGCATTTTAGTTATTTATTTCATGGTTTAGGTTTTTACTTTCCAAAAGTACTAATTTTTAAATTTAATGAACTTCATGTTTTTTGTGAATTTTTAAACAATGTAGTTTGGACAGGTAAGATAACGGAAGAAAGTGCCTTGCAGAGAGATGACTTAAGTAACCCTACCATACTGTAGTGAAGATACTAAGTTACTAATGCATATATTGAATAGTAACCTAGGTACTTGGGAGAAAAAAAAGTGATACATCATCGTATCAACCTGATGAAACTCCCTAATATGTCACATATGAGCATTGCCTAGAAACAGCTTGCTGAACATGCCCTTTTTTCTGGCAGTGTTACTGAAAACCAGATGAGCCATAATTAAAGCTGGGTCACAAAGGAGAGAAACACTGGTTTTAATCATTATGCCACTTATATTTGCGCAAATTAGTAAATCAAATGCTGTTGTGTGAAGGGCAGAAGTAAAACCTTTTCAGTGCAGCCTAAATCTGATAAACGTTTCCCTTTAATTGTTTTGGGTGAACTACAGACATATAATCAATTAAGGTCTCTGCTGAAAACAAACAAAAAACCTAGTAACTTTTTCTGTAAATTGTACATCTTTATCGTGCTTCTGTAGCATTCACATTCCCTAGATTCTTTGCCCATGTGTGGGGAAAAAAAAAAAAAATCAAAAATATCATTTTCCAGTACTTCATTGCTATTTTGTTACTAGTATGCGGTTACCAACAATCAGTTCCAAACTATAGGACAAGTTATGAAGCCATCTTGTTAAAGGTAATATATAAGACCTGTAGATGGCCATTGACAGCATCTTTGTGCTGGTATGCTGCACAAGAACCCTACCAACATCTTTGCTTTTTTCTGCTGGCAGCACAGAGTGCTTCATTAAACAGGGTCCCCTTTTAATCAAGAGCTTGTTTTGAGTCTCTTGAAGGGAACTCTCCAGAGTCATGTGTTGGTTATATTTATAGGAAAAACAAAGCCAAAACCTACTCATTTTGACAATTTGACAAAAAGGTCAATACTTCTTGGCTTTTACTCAGCACTTTCTAAATAATCCTGGAGATCAGACAGGTACCTAGAGGACTGATCTCAGATACGGATATTTATTGCTAACAGGTACTTTCACTCAGAGATTCTTGGTGCTAATCATGAAATTAACACATTGCTCTGTCTTGTCAGTCAGTCTTCTGAACTTTGCCATTGTGGTGGTATCACTCCACACAGTTTACTTTGACCAATGTAGCTGATGGAAAATTGCCCAGTGACTCCTTCCAATCATCTCTTCTTCCAACAAGTCTGCATCACATTCGTATTTCAGAGTTGTGTCTGTGTTTGGCATGCGTGCACGGAGCAGGACACTATGCAGTCCTTGTCCTCAGTGTTGGGGGAGACGTGGGAGTGTGCTGTCTCACCCAAGCAGGCTGAAAGGAAACCCAGGCACATAAGCATGCAGAGTTCATCCACGCTGTATCCTTCAGACTGGAAAATGAGGTGACCAGACCTGCATAACATGAACATACCTATACATGTGGTTTAGCATAGCCGCGCCTTATTCTTGGAAGAATAAAACTGTGGGATGAAAGGCAATCTGGACTGGCAGAGCTGTAAGAAGAAAAGGGATAAACAGGGTGTGTTCCAGTAACCATTAACTGGGCAGAGGTACAGGATTGGGGGTTGGGAGGCTTTTATAACTTGGAGGACAATCATACAGCATATCTGCTCTCAGTCCATGACTAAAGAAATTACTTATTCCCTCATATTCCACTTCTTACAGGGTACAGCACTACACTTTTGTGTGTACTCTGATCAAAATGAATATTTCACTTCAAAGTTACGGAATCAGAGGATTAGGAAAAGAAGAAAAGAAAATCTGTTTCTTACAGAAATAGTTTAGAACCTGCTGGTGTTAAAAGTGTTCAGCAAATTTAAAACTGGAAAACCACTTGTCACACCATTTAGTGGTTCTAGTCCATTCCCTTATTTATATAAGATACTTCCTTATTGATGGTTATTTACACTTTGATCTGTTATCTGTAGTCTACCAAAAGTTGCCTGTAACAAGAAGTCTTTTTAGGACATGTGAAACTAGCCAGTCCTTTTCAGTGTTATTTGTCCTGATATTCATGTCAGGTGTGTGGTTTTTTTTTTCTTTAAAGCTATAAATTATGCTATTTCTAGTTATTTGCCTGTTTAGATGCTGCAACTTTTATTCTTGTTTTTAGCAACAGATAGTTAAACTGTGTTCTTGAACTGAGTTTAACTTTCAAACATCTCAATCAGTTCCGTACATGTATTGCTTATTGTTTTCTGCGGATAAAATTCATTTTAACATAAAAAGCTAATACTGGGTTTGTGCCGATTAATTCTATGAACCTTGTAATAATATATCCATTGCAGAAAACATAGTTTAGCAGGTGGACTGCTATCTATCACCTTTGATACTGACTATGAGTGCTATCCTATGTCATATTCAAAGTAGCAGCCTTATTACTGAAGTGATAAATATGCCTATCTGTAATAGGAAAAAGCTCTGCATCTGTTTTCAACTATTTATTTTTTTAACTAAACCTGAATGTGAGAAATGAAAGGCAAGCATACAAATGTTTAGTATGTGAAATGCTGTATAGAAAGTCCCTTTGAGCTATTAAATAGCTGAAATATGCTACTGTTGCATGCAGATTTGCATATCCAGTGTGTTCGAAGAGTTCTAAATCTGTAAATGATAATGCTAGCTGATGGAATCTGACGCAGAGAAGTCATATCTTGTCTGTGATTCCACCCACAAAGTAATGAAATCTATAACTCATATCAAATTCTTCCAAAGGCGCATAACACTCCTTATGCTGATCTACTAAAATGTGTGAATCGTGTTCTACTGAGATTTTACTGCTATATACTATATCACAGACAATGATTGAAAGTAGACACTGGCATGTTCTAGAGAAAATTATAATCAGAAGTGTTCTCTCTTGATATTTCATCAGCATGTATTTCTGTCCTCTAACACAGTCTAATTTACCATTCCTTTTCCCCTATTTTCTAGTAACCTAATTTAAATACCAACCTTACAAACGCTTTTTTAAACTGTATAAAGTCATTGGTCTATCAAACTGACCTATCATATTTATTTGGTGACATTATTCTCAATCTAGTGGGTTCTTCCAGATGTGTTAAAACCATTGCGGAGAGAACCACCACTGAACCACTAGGAAAGCAAAGTGTTTTAAATACTGTTTTCATTCCACTGAGCAGAGGTATTAAGTTAATATATAGAGAACACAAAATTGAGTAAAGCTCATTAAATTACACTTCTCTGAACAACCTTTTTGAACTGAAGTAGTCAGTAAGGGTTCTACAGAGAGATTATGGATGTGTTTCTGTGGATGACTGCAAACAGAAGACAGCTCATTATGCTTGTGCTCAGAGCTCACCAGATGAGAACTATCTGCAGTTCAGAAGCTGTGTAGCTCTAATTGCACAGCAAAAAGTGATGTAAAAAAAAAAAAAAAAAAAAGCCCTGTTTGACCATCTCTATCAACATAAAATTAGCTTCCTCAAGGAAGCTTACCTCCAATCCAGGTGCTCTGAACTCCTAATCTGTTTCTTTTCCAAAATTTGAGATATCTAAATTACCTGATCTGTACTTCACAGAGTTCTGTAGGCTTGTATATTTTTGCAAGTGCTGGCAGCCACCACTGTCATGATAACACAAAGGTTCCTGTCACCCGAGATCTAGGATTTAGAACGAATGTATCTCTGTCCCACCTTTCTTGCATAACCAAGTTGGTTTTGTCAGGATGTGCCTAATGAAACCGACACAAAGTGTTTTGAGCAATGAGATGCTGTTAAGGTCTGCTTTAAACCCATTGATTAAAGCCTTTTCTTGGATAATGGAAGATGGTATCACACCTCTTCCTTACAAAATCTTTTATCAGGGGTTGGAGTAGAGGTTATACTCATCTCAGGTGCTATTTAAATGCCCCTTAAGTAAGGCTTTTAGCTCTTCTTGCTATGAAAGTGTTCTGGTTTTCACACTTGGATATTTACTGACCTATACAGAAGGGTGTACATAGTTGACCTTATGGTAAAGTGAATAGGGCACACATGTTAAGACTCGGTTTTAAGGTCTTCACAATGACTAGATGCTCATGTAATACAGAACAGAGAGACTTACAAGTTACTTTTAAATGCAAGCTGTTCGGGTACTCTCTTGGAACTTCAAATGCTTCATTTAATAAGGCAAAAGAGGCATCTGGAGATGTTTGGTTTTGGTTTGTTTTTTTTTTTTTTTTCTTTTTCTTTCCTTCCTATTAAGCCGAGTGGCTTGCCCACTCTGTTACTGGGCTTGAATGTGGGCTGCTTTTTCACTTTTTGAAACAGTTTTCTGAGAAAGGACTAGTTGGTGTAGCCACCTGATCCTAGATATGATTCAAGGCTGTGAGCCTATAGGGAAGTGAGAACATTAATTCCAGTCTTTTTTATTTTTCTCAGAGATTCTTCTCAAGACTTCTGTCCACCAAGCTTAGATAACTTCCTGCTTAGTATGCTAGCCTCTTCCCATAGCGTGCTAATCTTTCTCATGCGCCATATAGGATATTTAGGTGTCTTAACATGTGACTGAAGTTTACAGTTGCCATGGGTTGCACCACTGGATTTTTGAAGTTCACTTTGAACAGGAATTAATCTTCATAGCACTGAAACTTAAATTAGCTAATTCTGCCTAAAGAGGTTGGAAAGGTTGCTGGAAAGTAGATAGGATTAATACTGTGTGAGAGATGAGATTATATCCTGAATTTGTTTTTTTTAAGAAACACTGATGAGTTGTCAGAAGCATTCCAATAGCTCCAAAAGTTGTGATGTTAGCAGTTATGACTGTCTTCTTTCCTCATCCCTTTCAAGTAAGTAACAGTCAACAGTAAGTTGTAGAGGGGTGCTATGCAGCTGGTTCTGAATGGTGATACAAGTATTTTCCATATGTGTAAGGAAACTAGAGACAAACATTCCTGTGTTTTCACGAGACAAGAGAAATGAAGGCTAATGCAGAGATCATTTCATATGAACAATGCACTCTTCTGTCTTGCATCAATATTGCAAAATCAGCACTTGGCAGAAAATGTCGCTCCCCACTGTGACACTTTTCACACTAAAACTTGTTTCTCTAAGTACATGGTAAGGTTGTCTGCCCAACAGGGAATAATCTGAATTTGTCAGAACACAGATCAGACTTAGCTTTTGTCATTAGTTTTGAACTAAAGAAGAAAAGTTGAAGAATTGTGATAAAGTTACTTGTGGAAATGCTCTGTTTTGTACAACTTCATAGCTCTATAAATCTGTAAAAAGTTCACAGTAAGTTCATCTAATATATTCCCTACAGATGAGCAGGGTGTGAATTGTCTTTCAAAAAGAATTATCCTATTGAAGGAATTGATTTCTTTATTGACTTTAGGGCGGTACTCTGATGATCTCTTATGCCAGATTCTTTTATCTCAGAAAAGTTTCAAATTTGAAGGAAGTAAATTAGGATCTCTAACTGGATACTAAGTTTTGTG
Organism: Phalacrocorax aristotelis; assembly: GCF_949628215.1. Taxonomy (NCBI): domain Eukaryota; kingdom Metazoa; phylum Chordata; class Aves; order Suliformes; family Phalacrocoracidae; genus Phalacrocorax; species Phalacrocorax aristotelis. Next base: position 25,199,927 of record NC_134278.1, on the reverse strand, counting down.
TGGTTTTGTGTCTGACAAAAATGGTAGAGAGGAAGGAGAATACAGCAGCAGATGTGACTTGTGATGTAAATTCCATTTTTGGCCATTTAATTTAGTAATCTATCAGAATAATAACATAGTATTTTGTGATCAAGTTAACTTACAAATGTCAATCACTTTTTTCCTGTGCTGAATCACGTAAACAGAAAATGTGTAATAACAATACCTGAGTCATCAATGTCTTAGTGTAACATAAATGTTAAGAGCTTCTCCAACCTGAACATTTAGTCCTAGTTATCATTATAGATTCTAGAGGCATGTGTCTTTAACAAAGCATATACATTTTTTCCGAGCTTTTTCTAAGGTCCCCTAAATGAAGCATTTATCCAGTCGTTTGTATCACAAATAGGAAGTTCATTTTATAGTATAGTGTATGGGGGGAATCAAAGACATTGGGATTGTTAAGCCATTTCAACATCAACTGCATAACACCTGTGTTAAATTGTAAATTAATCTGCTGTGATTGCAATAGTGATACCAGTAACATATGGGACTGCTATTTATATTATAGTTTGTGCTTACGTCTGGTGAAGATAGGTGTAGGTGTAGAAAAGACTAACAGTCAGCCATCACCTTCTAGTTCTCAGTCTATCTCTGCAACACATATAAAGAGAAGTAATCTTGCTGGTTGATCATCATATACAACCTCTTTCAGAGCAAAACAAATGTTCATTTCAGCATGCAGAAATTGGAACAAGTGTGGTAGAAGGCCAGCATGGATGAACAGAGAGCTCCTGACTGACATCTAACATAAAAAGGAAATATGAAGTAGGTGGAAGCTGGGACAGACTGTTTGAGAAGAGTGCAGAGACGTTGTGTGTGCACTTAGGAATGAGTCAAGAAGGCCAAAGCTTAATTGGAGTTGAAACTAGTGAGCGACCTGAGGGGCACCCAGAAGGTCTTCTGTAAGTGAACCATCAGCAAAGAGGAAGCTAAGGAGAATGTGGGTCCTTTGCTCAGTGGGACAGGGGACTTACTGGTAAGGGACAGGGAAAGGTTGAAGAACAGGATAGGATAGAATAGGCCAGGCCAGGCTAGGGCATTGACCACCTCTCTAGGAAGCCTGTTCCAGTGTCTGACCACCCTCTTGGAAAAAAAATCTTGCTAAAGTCCAGTCTAAATCTTCCCTGGTGCAGCTTTGAACCATTCCCACACACCCTGCCACTGAATCCACCACCTTCCCTTCATCCACTAGGTGAATGATCTTACCATAGAAGATACTCAAATTAGTTAAATGAGATTTTCCTGTTTTGAACCCATGTTGTCAATGCCTGATGGTTGCATTGTTCCTCAGTGACATTTTTGGTTCACTTTTCACTGATAAGTTTTGCCCTTGGGCTTCCCAGGTCCCTGAGACTACTAGCAGAGGTTGTGGGAACGAGGCAGTATCTACAGTAGAGGAAGGTAGTAGGACTCATTTAAACCAGCTGGACTCACACAAATCGATGGTACTGGATGGGGTATACCTGAGGGTGCTAAAGGAGCTGGCTGCTCTTTTTGTGAGACTGCTTTCTATCATGTTCAAAAGCTGATGGCAACTGAGGGAGGTTCCTGAGAACTGAAAATAGGCAAAAAACATTTTCATCTTCAGTAGGGGCACAAAGAAGAATCAAGGAAACTGTCAGCCTCAGCTCAGTCCCTGGGAAGGTTGTGCAGTAAGTCCTCCTACATATAAAAAAACAAGAAGGTGATTGGAAGCAGCCAGCATAGATTTACTAAGGGTAAGTCATGCCTGACAAACCCCATTGCGTTCTTTTGGGTGACTGACACTGTGGACAAGGGAAGAGCAGTGGATGTTATTTATCTTGACACTAGTAAGGTCCTTGATACCATCTCACATAGTCTCTTTATTACCAAATTGGTAAGATATGGGCTAGACAGGTGAAAAATAAGGTGGATGGACAGCTGGCTGAACTGCTGGAATGAAAGAGGAGTAACCTGGGATGCAAAATCCAGCTGATGCCCAGTAACCAGTAGCATTCCTCAGGTATCGGTACTGGGACCAACTCAATTAAATGTCTGTTGTAACGATCTGGATGAAGGGATGGAGTGTAATCTTGGCAAGTTTGTGGACAACATCTAATTGATGGTGCCAGGGTAGCAGCAGTTGAGCTTCCAACAGAATGACCTGCACTGGCTAGTAAACTGGACTGGCAGGAATGTCATGAAGTCCAATAAAAGTAAATGCAAAGTCTTGTATTGAGGATGGAATAACCCTATCCAACAGTGTAGGCTGCAGGCTGCCTGTCTAGGAAGAAGGTCTACAGAAGAGGGGGTGGGAGCACTTCATGTACGAGGAGAGGCTGAGAAGGCTGGGCCTGCTGAACTTTGAGAAGGCAAATGGGAGACCTTATTGCTGTCTATAGCTGCTCAACTGGAGCATAGACAGAAAGTGAAACAAGGCTATGTGGAAGTGCACAGCAATAGGATGGGGTAAAACAGACGGAACTTGGAATGTGGTAAATTCCAATTATCTAAAATGAAAAAAAAAATTGCAATGAGGGCAGTCAAAAACTGCAACAAGTTGCACAGAGAGATTGTCCATCTTTGGAGATGCTCAAGACTGTATTAGACACAGCGTTGGGCAACCTGATCTAAAGAGACCTACTTTTGGTAGGAAGTTGGACTGGATGACCTTCAAAGGTCCCCACTAACCTAGATTATTCTGTTATTCTGTGACTATTTCATCATTTCACATTGACAGTCATTGAGTTTTCTGCCAGAACACAAATTTCTATTTTTTTTCTTTAGTTCATTCACAGGCAAGAACTTTTAAACAGTGAGATAATTCTTCTTTCAGTTCTCAAAATGTTATTGACAGAAATCTAGTGATTTTCCAAGGATTGGTCTCAGCCTGTATTGGGAAATATTGGCTCTTATAGTGATTTTGACACAGGATGAAACTATGTAGGGGCTCAATTTGAGACTATTCAGATTTGAAGCATAAAATGTTTACTATTCAAAACAAACATGTCAAACATTTATCCATGAAACTTGAAGGTCGTTTTGGTAGTGGAACTTTTGTAAGAATTCAGTGTCTTTTTATAAATAATTTAAATTCAAGAAAGGCTACTCTTCTGAACATAACTTTTCCCCCTTTTTATTTACAGAAAATATTGAACATGTAAGTGCATCTTACTGGACCTGAGGTTGCTTTTAGAAATTTTGTGTTTATTGCATATGCTTTATAGCACATATAAACTTTTTCTCAGTGTTGTTTTTCCCATGATGTCTTGTGGAATCTTTGAAGTAATCAATAGTTAGAGAGCTCTGTGCTCTATAACTTATAGTTTGAAAATCACTACTGTAAAGCACTGCAAATAGATGTTGTCCATTGAGAAAGCTTAGCTAATGTTTAACAACATCAGCTTGTTCTCCTGATAGGTTAAGAACATTAACACTACATATAATTTCCTCCATGGTGTATTGGGACAAGTTTAAGCAGTAAGCAATATCTGGCACAGTTTTTTGTTGCTTAGCTAGTGTATATTGACAAATCTTAGCAAAATGCCCAGTATTCCTGAAATGTTTGAGTTGAGCTTCCTTTGGATAACATATGGTGTAACTTGTAATGTGTTGCATAGATTCATAGAAGTAGCATTATTGTTTATATCGAATTTACTGAGGTTTTGGTTCTTTATTTGCAGTCTTGCAATTTTCAGTAATCAGTGTTTAAAGGTTTCATCTGTAGCTGTTGAATCACTTGAGCAGTGCGTCTTCTGCCTTTAAGGTCCCATTTTTGCTGTTGCTGACTCAGCCTGACTAGCAACAGTGGTGACTTCATATTATGATAGGTGTGGTTCAAGATGGGAGTCCAATGCAATATGTAACTGATCTTTTTGCCAAGTGCTATGAAATAATTCATTTGCTATGTTTCCAAATTTGTATGTAGCTAAAAATTCTTTTAAAGTAAGGATATTGATTCACCTGGTTTCTGTTCATTTTCACAGACTTTGTAGCAATAAGCTATAATGTATGTTATCAGGACAGAAACATTAATTAAGGCTGGGAGAACAGTGTCATATTTCTCAGCAGCCAGAAGAAATGTAGAACTCTATGAGTTTTATATATAATGTGTATATATAGATGTATATATATAATCAGAGAAAAGTGTCTTTCTTCAGAAATCTCTTTAGCAATAATTATAGGCACAGATATAGTTAGGGACAGTGGAGATACCATTTTCAGCATTTTTCAGGTATATTTTTAGCAAGTTTATGTGATGATTACGTAGCAGTTGGTGTGAAGCCTGGCCAAAGGGACAATAAATGAAGACATTAGACCAGACACCCAAGAAAGGTGAACCCTTCCTGAGGGATTTTCTCTTTAATTCAGTATCGATCACATTGTACCGCTCTGGAAATTAATCTAAAATGTAAAAGAATAAATAGTTCTTCCACAGCCTTTAAAGAAAGCAGAGAGATCATACATGTTAGAAGATTCAGGCTCCCCTTCTTCTCATAGTCTTTTTATTTAAACTCATGTCAATATAGAGTGGGGTAATGAAACTACAAAGTAGAATTGAATATATTTCATTATACGTTGCATGAACACAAACTGTGTATTGCACTTCAGGTAAAATAAAAATAAGTGCTCAGGATGTAGTTGGTAGTTAAAACATTGTAATTTGGAGGAAATTGGTTTTTTGCAAGCCACGGTCTAGAATTCAGTTTCATGTCATATGGTAATGTAACAAGAAAATCTACTGTTTTATTCCCACCAGCAATGTATGTGTTTGCTTTTCTGAATTATGGCTTGTTAATGGCAGCATATGTGTTACAAGAGACAAAAGCACTTTTGGTAAAGCTATGCCCTTGTCTAAACCCAGCAAGCCAGTATGCCATCTCTCTTTCCTCAGAAATTACCTTTTCCTGTCTACTGCTCTATCTTTCATGGAGATTTTTGATACTATACATTTTCCTGTTTTGATTTAACAGAAAACCAAATAAAATTACTTTATTAATAAAACTTATTAAAAAAGAGGAACAAACCCCTCAGTAATATAATATATTTGATTGATTATGTCTCTATTGGAAGAAGTAAAGATTGCTGAGGCCTGCATTACTTATTTTTGTTGGCAGGGTCCCCTGAAATAAGTCTTCGCAATGAGTTTAGAATGTCCTGTTCATGGATTGTGCCAGCATTCGTTATTGTTTCTTAACAGGTTGTAAATCACTACTTCACATTTTCTTCTCTCCTTTTTTTCTTTTTTCCCGTTGATCGTTCATCTGTGTTTTTTTTCAGTCTGTAGACCACAGTGATGCTGTTTGCTGTAATTTGGAAACATGCTTTTTATCATATAATGAGATATACCTTTTGGATATCTACCTTTTGGTGATACTATAACAGCTTTATGCAACTATAAAGAATAACATCGGATTTTTAATAAATAACACTAATATTAAGAAAATATTCTGTTTTTCCAGAATTTATGAGCTAGCTGAAGACAGTAATGATTGAAACTTGTCATTTGATTCTTGCTTTCTGTAAAATTTATAGTAATACTAATTAGTTTTTCCAGCATAAAAAACCCACAGGAGTTCAGAAACTCTGTAGCGTTTTCAATATTAAAAATGAGGTATGCTGCTATAATGAGATGAAAGACGTTACACCTGACCATATCGAATTTTTTGTCTGGATAAACAAAACTATTCGGATTTTTGTTGCAAATAATGGTGAGATTGAAGGTTGTAATGAAATCATGAAAAACAGACTTCAAGTGTGCAGAAGACCCATAAACATACAAACAGTGGACTAATTTAGTGTTATGGAGAAAAAGCAAATGAATTTTTGGCATTTTTTTTTCTGGAAAAAAAGCTAAAAAGATAGGGAAAGGAGTTTGTTGGTAGTGCGGACTCTCCAGACGGTTGGCAGTCAGTAAAGATGAATGAATGAGGTAGCTGTCGTTTTGGAAATAGTGTCACTGAATTAACAGAGTACGGTAGCTGAGATGCCAGTGTTGCTGCTGTCAACATACTGCTTCTGTTTCTCAGGCTGTTTTGAAAAGTGTTTGGTCAGTTGTCCGCAGATAGACACCTCCTGTGCCATTGAGATGCATTCAGTGATGCTGAGCTCACAGGAGACATCTCTTGAACTGGGAGCACAACATGCTGATTCAGGTTAAGAGTCCCGTGTATCTTCACTTTGAGTAACCTTGTATGCGTCTGTGAGTATAAATGGGGTTCCATACTTTGCTATTTATATGCAGGGGAAACTGTGGGGTTTTTTCTCCTTTGTTTTCAGGACATTTTGTGACGGGTGTCTTGTAATTAAAATTCTATAGACCGAATTAGTTTTTTATTGACACTTCTACAATCCCTGTGCTTTCCCAGAGGAATGTTTTAACTTACTTTCATTTTGTTCTTTTGAAGATCAGGAAGATGCATGTGCTACGGAAGGCCTGCAGAAGCTGAAAACTTTAACATTTATTTATGTGTTCAGCATAGATATGACTGTGTTCATCCCACAGGTACAAAACCGAAATGGCTAAGCCAGTAAGAGAGTTGCTGTAGATTGTTTTCATAGTTGATGGAAAAAATACAGAGACTCACTTAATCCTAACACACGAATCATGCTGTGAAGGTATTTTTTTTCCCCCCTCTCCTGATTAAAAAGTGCCTGGGATGACTTTGACATTCCAGTTAAGTGCCTACAACCATTAAGGATAAACAAGGACTATATTACCCTGGAAAGAAAATGGGACTATTTCCACTGCCTAAGAATATAAAGCATCAAGCTAAGTCTCATTACATATTTATTTACTTAGTCTATATTCCCTGCATTACATTCCCCATTTTTATGTCATAGTGCCTTTAAGGTATCAGATAACTCAAGACATTGGCATTTGGCCACACTCCAGCCACGCTGCCAATTACTGCCGTATATTGGTGAAATATATGTGGATAGCTTTTGGTTACACATCCATAAAGTGTACCTCTACTCTGTGGACAGTAAATGCTAACTTTTACAGAATAATAATCTGTGGGAAAATGGAAAATTCTCAATTTTCCTGAAAGTGTATTTATTTTTATCCTTGCAATTAATTGCAAAATTATTGAAAATAGTCTTTCTTCTACTACAATAAATACATTTAAAATGTGTGTTTTGTTTGTAAGTAATTTAGGTGTTTTTTATGTAAGAGTGACACTTGCATGCAGTCCATTAATATAAATATTCATCCTAATTTTGAAGGTGTTAAGACTGCAAAGTTATTTATTTTCACTCATTTAAATTCACAGTAACTGTCAGTTTTAGTTACAAAACAGGTATTTGCATGCACAAATAGTTAAGGAAGTGCTATATTTTGTGGTCATTGTTCTATATTTATGATGGTCTGTGATATATTTTTAGTTTGGATGTTGACTTTATGGGATCTCTTAAGTTTTAATGCCTCAAGGTTTTAAAGTTTTGGGGTTTTATTTTTCTCACTGAAAAGCACAGTCATAATGATTAATTAGCATGCATTTACTTAGTAACCTGAAAAAACAGTCATGTAAGCCCAGGTGCAAACTCTTATACTGTGTGTATGAGTGAGTTTCCACCACCACAGAAAGACAGCGCGAGTGTTGATACACAGAATTGTGAATTGCTACCTAGGTATTTTTCCAACGGGAGTAGGCAGATTGAGTCTGGATCCATTCCCAAGTAGCACTTTGAAGTCTTTAATTCTATTAGAGCAATTCAGGTTGGATGTCACATTTTCAACAGCTGGCTATTAAGATAAATAATGAAACAAAAAGCATAATAGGGGGAAGGACATCAGTAGGAAAGAAAAGTTCAAAATATGGGGTAATAGCACATTAAAATATTCCCCCCCCCCATTTTGAGAAGTAGATTATTATTCAGTATGTATGTGTAGTTTGTTGAAAGGAAAGGTACTGGATTTTCTAATGAGATAAGCATTATATCGTAGATCTCACTATTTTTTTGGCACTCTTACACGAATACTTCCGGTGGCTGTTTGCACCTATTTTTGATCTGTTCCAGTCTAACTTATTCAGACCATTTTGATAATGGTTAAAGGGGGTAAATAGAGACTAAGGGGATCTTAGCAAGCCAAAGAAACTGAAGCAAGTTATAGTTCTCATGCTATATAAATGTCAGTGGTTTTAAACATTCCTAAAGCTTCACTAAACTGTTTAGATTTTATTTAAAATTTATTAGTTTGTCTAGCAAACATTCTCCTGTCTCATTCTACAAGTCATTTGGTATCAGATTTATTTGTAATGTATGCATATTGTGTATTATATATTTACATATCTTTACATCTATATATGTATATGTAAGTGGCATATATGTATATGTATATATTTCACTTAAAGACTGGAAGAGTAGAGAGCATTGCATATTTGCTGTGTCGCCCCCAAGACCATGCCTCTCTTCATAGTAACTACACGTTCAGCAAAAAAGTTTCTGGAATATAGGGCAGGGTGGGCTGAGAATAAGGGAGACCAAAAGAAAGAAACAGAGAGATGTGCAGCGCAAGCAGAGAGCGGGAGACCTGAGAACAGCAGGCTTGAGAGGCTAATCCTCAGAGGTGATGGGGAATAAGAGAGGGATGCAGAGGAGACTCTGCACACATCGTTGCAACACACTAAGCCGTGGAGTTGTACTGCAGCAGCCCTGAGGGACGTGGTAGGTTCTGCATGGTTATAAACACAGTCTCAATTCTGCGTTCTCTTGTTGGAGAAGTCCTGGCTTCTAATGTCTGCGGTAGTAAAGCCTTCCTCCAGAAATTACTCTTTGTCAGCATGGGGGTGCTTGGTTTAAGGAAGAACTGCAGAAACATTGGCCTGAAAATCCTGGGTTGCTTACCACTTTGTCACAGCTTATTTCAGGAGGGATGCATCTGTGTGTAAAAACAGAGGAAGAATAGCATCTTGACTGAATGAAATTTTTATATAAGTGACAGCATATGAATTCAGTTGCTGGAGCTGAATAACTTTTGTAACAGATGCATCATGGAATACACCTTTTAAGATGCAAGTTCTTTGGAGCTGGTTTCATGTTTTGGAGCCCTTCATGTTTTTAACTATTGTGACAGAGGAATCAATGATTCAATTATTTCTAGTTAAATATATTTTTGTTTCCATTTAGGTATTTATATAAAGTATTTATAATTAATTCTGGAAGATGTTATCATGCTGTTTTAGTCATAATAAGAGAAAGATAGAAGTGAATATTATGGAAATGTCATTTAAAGTTCTGTTCTAAATGCTTGTGCATTCAGAGTAATCTTATAAAGCTTGCACATCGGTCAAAAACTCACATATTTCTTTGGGATTTTCTTTTTCCAGGCAAACCATACATTCTCAGTTTAGTGTTAAGATTAAAGGAGAGTGATGAATGATGCAATATGTGTTAAAAGATGTGCTTATTTTAGCTAAAACAGCGGAGTATGGCATTTACAGTTGCTGAATTTGAAGACCTGGGTTCTACTAATGCTTTTCTTCACAAATAAGAGGGACTCCAATGTGCATCAAGAATTAAACAGGGTGCTGAAAACCTCTGGTACCCTTTTATCACAGAAAAATATTACCTGTTATGTATTCAAAAAATCATAATGTTACTTAGATTTTACTCCTGACGAGATCAAAAACTAAGCCAGTGTACTACTCAGTGATTACATCAGTTGTTATTTGTATAGAAAATAATATTGGAATGGAAGATTAAAGTGCAGGATTTCTTTGGATTCCTTAAAACTGAAAGTTCAAAGTATTACAGATATGAAGATAGCACTAGTTCTATTCATTGCTTTATGATTATTCAGTTTTTCAAATACATCAGTAGTAAAAGGAAGACTGGGGAAACTGTGGGCCCGCTGCTGCACAAGGACGGGGCCCTGGTAATGCAGGATGCAGAGAAGGCGGAGTTACTGAATGTCTTCTTTGCTTCAGTCTTTACTGCTAAGTCTGGCCCTCAGGCAGCTCAGCCCCCAGAGGGGAGAGAGAAAATTTGGAGAAAGGAAGAATTCCCCTTGCCTGAGGACGATTGGGTTAGAGATTCTGTAGGCAAAATGGATCCTCACAAATCCATGGTCCCCAATGGGATGCACCCATGAGTGCTGAGAGAGCTGGCGGATGTCCTTGCTGAGCCACTCTCCATCATCTCTGAAAGGTCATGGAGGACAGGAAAGGTGCCTGAGGACTGGAGGGTAGCCAGTGTCACTCCAGTCTTCAAAAAGGGCAAGAAGGAGGACCTGGGGAGCTATCGGCCAGTCAGCCTTACCTCCATCCCTTGAAGGGTGATGGAACGGTTCATCCTGGAGGTCATCTCCAGGCACGTAGAGAACAAGAAGGTTATCAGAAGTAGTCAACATGGATTCACCAAGGGGAGATCATGCTTGACCAACCTGATAGCCTCCTATGATGGCGTGACTGGCTGGGTAGATGAGGGGAGAGCAGTGGATATTGTTTACCTCGACTTCAGCAAGGCTTTTGACACTGTCTCTCATAACATCCTCACAGGAAAGCTTAGGAAGTATAGGTGAGATGAGTGAACAATGGGGTGGATTGAGAACTGGCTGAACAGCAGAACTCAGAGGGTTGTGATCAACAGTGCAGAGTCTGGTTGCAGGCCCGTAACTAACGGTGTTCCCCAGGGGTTTGTGCTGGGTCCAGTCCTGTTCATCAATGACCTGGACGAAGGGACAGGGTGTGCCCTCAGCAAGTTTGTTGATGATAGAGAACTGGGAGGAATGGTTGATACACCAGAAGGCTGTGCTGCCATTCAGCGAGACCCGAACAGGCTGGAGAGCTGGGCCGAGGGGAACCTCATGAAATTCAGCAAAAGTGCAAGGTCCTGCACCTGGGGAGGAACGACCCCATGTACTGGTACAGGCTGGGGGCTGACCTGCTGGAAAGCAGCTCTGCTGAGAAGAACCTGGGAGTGCTGGTGGACAGCAAGGTGACCATGAGGCAGCACTGTGCCCTTGTGGCCAAGAAGGCCAACGGTATCCTGGGGTGCATTAAAAGGAGTGTGGCCAGCAGATCAAGGGAGGTTATCCTCCCCCCTCTACTCTGCCCTAGTGAGGCCACATTTGGAGTCCTGTGTCCAGTTCTGGGCTCCCCAGTTCAAGAAAGACAGGGAACTATTGGAGAGAGTTTAGCAGAGAGCTATGAAGGTCACCAGGGGAGTGGAGCATCTCTCCTATGAGGAAAGGCTGAGATACCTGGGTTTGTTTAGCCTGGAGAAGAGGAGACTGAGGGGGGATCTCATCAATGCTTATAAATATCTAAACGGTGGGTGTCAGGATGACGGGACTGGACTCTTTTCAGTGGTGCCCAACGACAGGACAAGGGGCAATGGGCACAAATTGGAACACAGAAAGTTCCTTCTAAATTTGAGAAAAAACTTCTTTCCTGTGAGGGTGACAGAGCAGTGGAACAGGCTTCCCAGGGAGGGTGTGGAGTCTCCTTCCCTGGAGACATTCAAAACCCGCCTGGACGCGTTCCTGTGCCCCCTGCTTTGGGTGTGCCTGCTCAAGCAGGGGGGTTGGACGAGATGATCTCCAGAGGTCCCTTCCAAACCCTACCGTTCTGTGATTCTGTTATTATTGCTTTTAAGTATAATGGTGATTTCAAGTGAATTCCTGACATCCCAGTGTAGCATTCCCCTATTACATTAATTAGCAAACTCAAGCAGAAGAAAAAACACAAAGGGACTTGCTTGTGTCTACAGATGCTGGACTGCATGTAGTTGAAGTATTAATGTCATCTGCACTTCCATTGTGCATGCTGTATGCATACTGCTTCTCCATTTATATGGAGAAAAAGTCTTTTTAACACTGTCAGTCATTTGTAATTGATATTTAAACACAGCCGCTGGTGTTGAACACGTTACTGCTATAAAAGTATACACCTGATGAAAACTTCCTGGCTGGCTTGTTCTTTCTTAGTGATGTGCTTGAATAATATTAACTTGCACGCGTACCTTGGCACATCTGGACTTTTTGGTCTTCAGTGAATCATTCCAGTAATTTGTTAATTCTTTTAAAAATATGACAAGATACGACTTATTTGCAAACAAAATGAGGGTGTTTTATCATACTACAGGTATTTGCCAATTGCCTTATTATAGCAGTCAACGTAGTGTGAGACTGTATAACTTCTAACAGAAATGCCAAAACAGTAATAAAAAAAAGGAAAACCATATTTGAGAAACTGTTGACTTCAAGAACTTAGGTAGAATTTTGATTACTTATAGGAAAAATGCTCTAACTTCTAAAACTGCAGTGATGTTGTTTTAGAACTTTATTATAAAGAAAAAAGTGTGTTATCAGTTTTATTTTCTTTACTGAAGAAAAGAAAGTGTCTTACAAAAATAGTAAATAATGTTAGCTCAAGATGGTCTGCAAGTGCAGCTTTAGATGCTATAAAAATGCAAACATAACACAAAAATAGAATTTTGTTCTTTGTATCTGAAAGTGCCAGATAAAATCCTTGGTACATTAGAAAAGGTACTAGTAGAGGTATGTATTTTTCATTTATTGTTATTCTTGTAGCTCTCTCTAAAACTGCAACTACATAATTGAAGTTTATTTATTTGCGTGTATTTAGGGGAATGGAATTTGTATGTTTGTTCATATTAGCTGTGGAGATATTTTTTTGTATTTTTTTTTTCTTAGGAACAAGGCTTTTTCTGTTGGTCTTTATGTCAACAACTTTGAATCTACTGAAAAGTTTCAAACATATTTAGCAAGGTTGTGGTCCAGTTTTGCTCATAAATCCAAAACACAGCACCATGTGGGCTGCTCTGAAGATGGCTCAGCCAGACCCAGTAAAGTGTTATGGATATGCAACGATACTAAGTTTCTGTGTGTTGTGAAAATTGGTGAGTGGGTACAAAGACCTCATTCTACTCTGCAACTTCCTGAAGAACATTTTTGCATGGACTAACAGGATATAGGAGGCATGGTGGTGTTGGGTTGATGGTTGGACGTGATAATCTTAGACAACTTTTACAACCTTAATGATTCTAGGAAAATTCCAAGATTTTAGGAAGCATATTTTCTATTTTGAGTTTAAATGTAGGCTTCCCTTTTTCACATAGTTGTTATAACTGACAAATGAATGTAACATAATAAAATTGTTAAGCACACTGATAATTTGTATTTACCAGGGCAGGTGAACAAAATAGGCTGAAATGATTTAACAGCTTATTGCCTCTAAAGCAGTGGTTCTACTTGCCCAACTTTGAGTCATGTATTCCTGCACCTTCCTGTGTATAAATCATGCTATTCTCTCAGTGACCCATTTAGTTTGCCCATCCAATGGGAGGCTAAGCTAGAAGTTGTCCAAAGTGTGACTTGTGTTCTGTCCAATGCGTTGAAGAACTGCATGGCCAGGAGATGGCAAAGGTGGGCTGACCTTTTTAGTATCAGCAAACTGTTAGATTGATCTAGTTTTAAACGATCTTGTTTAAGCCTTTGTTCTCTAGTGTACAAATGAACTGGCAATGCCAGGTAAACAAATTGCAAGATTTTGAAGACAGAACAGAGTTACCAGGAGTAGCTATACAAGGAGACGGCTAGAAAAAAGGGTGCTGACAGCCACAGTTAGATGTACCGGACAACCAGGTTGCATAAGCAGTCAGTAGAGAGACAGAGTGGTCCCTCCAGAGGGTGATTTGAAGCATGTATATTAAGATCCTCTGTAGCGTGCACATTATGATAAAAATCACCCTCTAAAGAAAACTAGCTCTCTTTTGCTGAGCCAGGGAGTTAAGGAGACTAACCTCCTAACTTAAGTGTTTAAAAAGCTAGCTTGTGTGATATGCTCTCAAATGTCTCTGAAAATTTTCAACCTGAATAAAATTAGGTCTCATGGGCAAAGAATAGAAAATCAGAATCTGATGAATGTATGTTCAGAAGAATAAAGAATCTGAATGAGCTGGTAATGCAATGTGATATCCAAAAGCACAGACAAAGATTAGGAAATACAATAATCTTAAAACACACATTCTCCTTGTGCCAAATAAATGTGGTCAGAGAATTAGTTTTTCCAAGGCAGTGCAGCCACAGGCCTTTCTTTACCTGAGGATACTGTTGCAATCCTTTGGCATCATTAGCATTCTTACCGCTTTTCTGCTGAAGATTAAATCTAATCATACATTTGCATTGCTGCAAAAGGAATAGGTAGGAAATCTTTGTCACTCTGCCGTTTTAGCCCTAATCTTTACAGTGTGATTGACAAAGAGGAGACTTAACTGAGCACTCATGAACAAATGTTCTGTGGTTCAGGTGGTGTCTAAAATGGTTTCATTGCCACATATGAACAAAACTGATGGTGAAATTGCCAATAACCGTACTGATTTTGAAGAAACCCCAAGAATCTCTAATTTGCACAGTACAATATGACAGAATGGTTTTCCTAATTTCTTTAAATCTTTTTCTACCTAACTGCGTATTTTTATGCTCCTTGTGTTCTGTGCTTCAAAGTCTTGGAAAGCAGGTGTATTGAAAGACAGTAAGAGTAATAAATAACTGTAAAATAGTGGAATCCTATGAAGCAGACCAAACTGCTTCATGTCATATGTGACTGCAGCAGGTTTTACTTCCATTTGTTTCATAGATACTATTTTCCAGTAAAGATCTGAATAAATTAGTTTGTTAGCAATCCTATAATAACAATGTTAAAATTGCTAGTTATAAATAATACCAGTGGTACTTTTTCTTCAAATGAAGTTAAATTTGTTGGTAAATAGAGAATAATCTGACCACAGACACAAAAATGAAGAACTTCTGAGTCTTAATCCTATTACTTTGGAAAACAAAGCTTAATTTCCCTTCTTCAGTTTCCTGTATATAAAACTAGAAAAAAAAATTAATTTTCTACATCCTCACAGATTTTTTGAAACGTAATTAATGAGTATCTGAGAAGTAGTGTACACATTATCTTTATTTTTTGATGCATAGAACTATTCCAGTAGAAAAAACCACATCAAAATACATCAACTGCAAAGATTCTGTGTTGTACCCAGGTCTCTGTCCTTGCACAAAGCGTATTATGAAATTACAGCTTAGTTCAAACATTTGCCTTTTTTTAATTTTCTAAGGTTATGCTCCCTTGGAGCAAAGTCATAATGCAGAATTTAAGATAGTGTCACTTCATATGTAGTTTTCAATGCTCACAATAACCAGCCATAGAAATGCTTTCAGGTCTTTTGAAAGGCAGCTGTTCTGCGGTGGGCATCAGTCTCAAGCAAGGATTAGGCAGGTTGGTTCCTAAATGAGTGAGAGCACCATGCACAATCAGCAGGGAAGGGCAGATGTTTAATTTGGGTGAATTAGATTATCATTGAGAGATCCATTGTAGTGTTTACAGGAATTAAGTTAAATAGCTAAGCTTCCTAAGCCCTGTTTCACATAGAATTTCTGGGTGGAGAAAGATGGCTATTTCAGATCTTTTTTTACATCTGAAACTAAATAGGTTTGATTTTATTTCAAAAGTTTTGGATTTTTTTTTAAACAATGGAAGAACTATTCTAACTATCATTTTGAAGTCTAAAACTTCAACAATATTTTTCATTTAAACTGTTTCTGAAGAACAGCAACAGCTCATCTTTGCAACTTCAAAATTCGTGTGGAAAAGTACTATGCAACTTTTTTTAATCGTTAACTCCATTTACTTAAAACCACATATTTAAAAATGTCATTGGAGCATGCTAGGGAAGCATTTGGGAGAGGAATACCTTGGAAAGTTATATAGCTGTAGAAATGTAGAGCTCAAAAAGAGCACAAAAGCACAACAAACTTTTATTTATATGCAGGGGATGTAATTCTGCCTATGACCTGGGCAGTCATTTTCATATTCTTCCAGAGTTAACAAAGTGATAATAATTAAACCTCACTTTTAGTTTCACTATCTGCTCATCTGTTCTGTGGCCTAGAATGCATATGAGTTTCCAGAATACGTAAATTTGAAATACATCAGATAATTTGAAACTAATGAATATGGCTTTTTGAAGACGTTCTTATTCAAAATCACAGAAGATAACAAATAGGTTACAGAATCATGTAAAATAAGGCTGCTAGGGAATTGAAGAAGTTAGCTAGGGCTTTCCATGATCCAAGAGAGAGCGCTAAATAGATGTGCTAGGAAAAACTCACCTAATCATTTTTAAATTCACAGTCTCCTCAATCAGCTTTTGAGTATCTTCTCTATGGAAGGGTTTTCTAATATCTTAATTGTTCTTACAGTAATTTCAACTTAATTCTTCCTGTTAGGTCTACATTCACAATAGAGACAGAATTATTCTGATTTAGATTTCTGTGTTTCTGGAATTTGTTACTGTCTTCCTTCAGAACTGCCTTCTTTGAGGCATGTAACCACAGTTAATTCACTCTTTCTTGGTACTTTGTTGGTACTGTGGTCTTTTCCTGATTTGTCTATGAGAATTCCATGTGAAACAATGTCAGCACCATATTAGAGCGAAGATACAGGGAATTTACTGTTTGTTTCCTACATACAAAGCTTTTTGCTCTCTGAAGTAAAGGAAACTGTAGTGCATGAGATGTACTTGTATAATTACTGGCCAATGATTAGAAGCCCCCCTTGAATTTTGGACTTCACTGTCTTATATGTTGTATGAAGACATATTTCAGAAAAAAAAACTTGTTTCAAAGACTGAACCAAGATGATGAAGATAAACAAAGAAGGAGAAAACCAGACACAGACCAGGGAAATTATGTGCCCTACGTCATGTATCAGGTCGGTAGCAGGACTAGGAAGTTGCAAGTGAGCTGGTCTGTTAAGCTGTTATGCACTTGTAGGAGGCAAAGGTAGTCCTTCCATTCTGAAGCTCTTTTCAAACTGATAGGATTGTCTTCTCTGAAGAATAAATAACAGAGAAGATACATAGAGCTGAGTTAATGTTACTGAGATAACCTTAACATCTGCCTTCACTTTTTGCTTTCTCGTAACATTTGAAGTATACTGCAAAATTCAGTATACTTTTGCTCTCTTCCTTGCTTTTAAATTTGTTTGCTGAAGGTGCCAAATGATCAGAGATGATTAATAGCAAAGAGTATGGAAACAAAGCTTCTAGATCGTATTTAATATGAGGCAAAATGTTCCACCAATCATTAAACAAAATGATTTTTAAAATATGAAAGCACTCTTCCCAGGAAGTAGTGAAGGAATAATAAAGATATATATTCTGGGGATAAATTATTGTCAGATCGCTGCTGAGAGCAGTGCAAGGGACAGTGCTGAGAGGCAACTGGGGCAGGGCTCAAGGCAGGATGCTGAGCTGTGCAGCGGGACACAGAAGGGAATAGGCTTCAGTCAGGAAATGCAGAGAGCAGTAGCCAGAGGCAGCCCATGGTACTTAGGAGTTGTACTGTGCCCTGCCAGAGTCATCACCTTTAATCTTATAGAGAGGTATTGATATACCTCCTGGCAATCATGAGATTCCTTTCCCTCTTTAATTCCTGCATTGTGCAAACAGAGCATCCTTTCTAAGGCTCCTCCATCTTTTACCATCTGCCCTGCTTCTTCCCGAATTCTCTGCTACACTCTCAGGGAGGTGCTGACAGCATTTCACAGAAATATGCTCAGAGAAAATACTACTTTGACCAGGGTTGAAAAGGAGAGGAGGAAGTTTGGATTGGTGCCAGAGAGTACTGTCATTTTAGCATAGACAGTTACTGCAAGATACCTGAAGTTAAATCTTTTCACTTTCCAGCAGGCATTTTCAAAGGACTTATTTAAATAAAAATCTCTAAGCAGAAATGGATGTCTTTAGGAAAAGCAGGATATTTATGTTGTTGTTCTTTCTACCAAGCGTTTCTCTCTCTTCAGAGTTCACAGGGGAAGCTCACAAATCCTTTGATGGGAGATCGCTTACTATAGAAAATGCAGGACATGGTGCTGGAAGGAAACATGTCCGTTACTAATCTGAGCACGTACTATGGCAGGGTAGATCCAAGAGATTATTCAGTCTTCTAGATGAGACGTAAGTGTCAAGGTATTAAATGTTTGTCAGAAGACTACTGCAGTTTTCTGAAGAGTAATGAACCTATGTTTCCTTCCAGATTACAATTATAGCAATTTACAATGTGGGCACCCTATGTATTTTTTTATTTGGTATGTGGCTTTCTTATTTTCCTCTTGTTTTAAAATAATCACAGTATCAATATAATTTTTTAGATAATTGCTGTATTTTCCTTTATGCATAGCTCTATATTTGCTGCGGGTGGAGTGATTTTTGCATTGCCTTGAGTTTATACAGCACTTTAAGGTTCCCATGGAAAGTAGGTGCTACAAAACAATAGCTATTGTGATAGGAAAATTTAACAAAGTAGAATTATTGTGTCTTCACTTTTTCTGTTTGAATTTTGAATTGGTGAAACCACAAAGCACGAGCAGGGGTGGATTTAGAAGGCCCCTGAAATGGCAGTCTTTTTTACAAAGAGCTGTCATGCTTGTTGGAATCTAGAGTTGTGAATTTATTGAATTAATAAAAACTCTAAAATACAACTTACTGCCAAGTGTTAGCAATAAGATGTGGAGCAAATCAGGCATATGCATCTCCCCTGTGGCATGATAAAGACTACAAAGTTGAGGTCTTATCCACCAGATCTGGGCCATGTCCTAGGAGAAACAGTCTGTAGTAGGAATGTGGTTAGACCATTATTCTGCAACTATCACTGTTGTTGTCATATCTGAATAATAAAACATTAAAATAAACCTAAGAGGAACAGGCTTGCAGTACCAAATTTGTCCTATATTCAAAAAATATCTGTTTGAATTAATGGAATTTGTTATGAATCTTTTTTCCTCACAATTTATCTGTGTATGAGTTTGTATTTTAAAGTGTTAGTTCTGTAACCATACAGAGGTAAGAGGAAAAATGCTAGAAAAACATTGACTTTCGCTTCTTACAGATTATGAAAATTGCAAAATTTTCAAAATTTTCACTGTAATTTCTTGACACCGACATTTTAAGCAGTTTCTTGTAGCTCTCCTTTCATATGAAGGAAAATCAGTTCTATCTAGAGAACACTAACCACTGATTTTCATATGAAAAATTGTCATTTTAGATACATTCAGAACTCCTGATTCTGTGCAGCTTCAAAATACAGATTTGTTAGTTCTTTCCTGCCTTTTCCCTTAAGAAGCAGAGAGATCTTCTCACAGCAAATCTTTAAATACCTAGTAATGTTTCTTTCATTTTGCTTGAAACACTTCTGAAGTTTGAAGCATCTAAAATGTCAGTAAAGATGCTTGCTCATGATTATGTTTCAAATCTTTTCATAATTTGCATCCACAATACATGTGACAGAAGAATTCAAGCTAAAGAGAAGCCCATACGCTCTTTAAGAGTGCAGTTGAAGCAAATTTATCTGAAGGTGTAACATGGTCATTGCCGATTGTTGATTATGTGTGCTCAGAAAGAAATTTCCGATTAAAAAATGCCATGAAGTGATTTCAGAAAGTATAATGCTATTTTAGTCAAAGTGTGTTTCTTTGTCTCAGTGTTTAGACACAGAGTCCCTTCTGGATCTTCTTTCTGCTGCAAAACACTTTTAAAGGGAGACCATCTTTTCCAACAGTAGCAAGTTTCCTCGACACGGAAGTGCAGGCATCACAGAAAAATACAGGGGACATATTTCTTTAATAGTATCAGCTTCTGTAAAATCCTGCAAAGGTGGAAAAGTTCAGGTCAGTACGTTATGGACATACAGCAGCTCTTCACATATTTTCAAATTCAGAGATGCACATGCTGTTTATCACAGTCCTTTCTCTAGATACACAAGTTATATAAATTACCCATTTCTGCTCCAGATCGAAAACCGTTTGCTATGTCCAAATAATGCTACTGTTCCTCAGAGGGGTAGCGTTACATTTAAGCAGTGATTGACGGAGCTTTTGCTCTTAAAAGGACTGTCTCTCATCTTCTGACATGGCTTCCAAAGGAAAGAAGGTTATTCTTTACAGGTGGCTTTCAATATCGACATGCAGGTGAATTTATAAAAAAAGAAATACAGAAAAGAATGGAATCACAATGAATTGTCATTAAAACTGTCAAATCAAACTGTTTAGTCTGTTTATCATTCCTTTTCGCTTTTTAACATCACTCCTTCTTTATAGCCAAGAAAATTCAAATGAAAACTTTATTGTGAGAGTGAAATATGTTAGAATTTAGATTAGATTTTCTTACTTTTATGTGTAATGGATTGATCAGTAACATTGAAAATTAGCTGCTAACAAAAGGACACAGTAACGTGGTTTGGATTTTTGGTTTTGGCTTATCATATTCTGTCCCTAAATTGACCTAAAATATGTTTTCATTTCTGACTGAATTCCTTCTCTTGCTCTGGTTTATGTGAACTGAAGACAATGCCAGGAGTAAACCTATTGTGGCTGTTCACATTTACAGTAGCAACAGGCTTGAAAATCACAATGAAATGCTCTAGATCTGTGGTTTTCATTATAAAATACCTGAAGAACATTGAAATAGTGCAATCATCTCAGGAGTCAACAACATGCTTATAGTTTCAAGGATTAACAATAACTCCATGTAACCAATCTGTTGTCATTTACTTAAGTTAATTACGGTTATGTTACTGGGTTGTGGCAATTCAGCTCAAATCCTGTTTTGTCTCTCTATATCTGCTATATGGCATATCTGAAAAAACCACAAGAATGCATAGTACTTTATCAAGTGCTGCTAAACAAAGACTGCAAGAAAGATCTTTAAATACAGAGGAGTTGCCCTTGAAACAGCCACATTTTTATATGGCCACATGACCTGTACTACCATTCCTGAAGTTAATATTTCCTCCCACAGTTTGAGCTGCTTTATCTAATTATTCACCGTTTGTAGAAAATGTAGACTAATTTTACTTTCTGATGGTATAATTCTGAAAATTAAATTTTCTCTAGGTATTTTTTCCCTTTTAGTCAAGACAGTAGAAAGTATGAAATACTTAACTTCAGATTTTTAAGTATGAAAATTGAAAATGCATGATAGAAATAAATGCAAAGATATTGTATAGTGCATCTTATACTGATGAAACTGATTCTTAAATATTTTGTTTTTCAAGTATATACATAAAACTTTGTATTTTTCCCTTCCTTCAGAGGGCTTTTCTGATACACTGTAGCACAACATATTTTCAACAGATAATTGAAACTAGGCCAGTATGGACTGCAATACCCTAGGGACTGTCTAACCCTCAACACCTATGTTGGCTCTCTTTCTGTGATTAATCACTGGATAGTGTGCATCTGGAAAGCTGAGCCACAAAGCACTACAATTCTTAAGATCGTGGTTTGGAAGGACAAATATTCAGGTTTACAACTAGTTATCTCTAGTTGCTCTTTCAGAATCAAGATGACACTGGCAGCTGTGTGAGTTAGAGTAGCCCTTGAAGACTACATGAGCACACCGCTGCCTAGTATATCATGAGCACAAAGATAATGTAAAGCTAGCAGTGACTTGCATCCCAGTCCTTGCATCCCTGCTTGCAGACAGTGATCTAGGCCATTGTGTTTGGCTTTGTGAAAAAGGACTAAATCAGGTTTCCAGTCATTCTTTAGTCCCAACTAGGCCTTCTGCCTGGATTAGATTTTGTTTGACATCTTTCTGACTCTGTAGTACAAGAGTTGTTATTGAGCATAGTATCATGGTCCAAGCACAATGGAAAACTTGATAAATAACTTAGATGAAAAATATTTTATAAGCGATTAAACAGCTTAGTTCTGGATCATCTTTAATACAGGCATGGAGGTTCTGAACCTTGTAGAAGCAGCTGTCCAGTCATTTTTAATTGTTTCACTAGAAGCTTATCCATTCCATATTCAGCACATCTTGTTCAAATTAATTTATTAGGGCAATAGTAGCCATATTATTTTCCCGTTTGATTACAGTTTGATAGTAATGTTGAACTTGTTAAGTGTTATGTGTACGTATAGTTTTTTCTCAACTATAGAAAAGAGTAATAAACTAAAAAAAAATCTTAGAAAGTGTCTGTGTTAATAGGTATTTTATTTAAATTTGTACACATGATACAGATTACAAACATAATTTCCATCTTTGAAGCATGTTCTGAATGTTTATGATATACTTTTGTCTGCTTGTGCACTTCAGATTGCCAGCTGTTTATATGAAATAATAGTTGAGAATCTGTTTTAGTTAGGTACCTACAACTGTTTAGAAGTATCGAAAAAATATAAAATATTTTGTCACCATTGCCTGGCCTTTTTCATATATGAAGTATTGAGATTATAAGAAATGCATTATGTTGGTGAATGCCAATATGTTTGCATATTTTAAAGTATAAATAAGTGGGCCATCGTCAAACAGCACTTGCCTGAAAATCTGCAGAAGGCTAATGCGTACACTGATAGAAGTGTACAGACTGCTACTGGAAAGAAAGAAATAAACTCTTTGCCTCTGGTTTTTTTTTTTATTATTATTATTTCACTTTTTTTCGGTTTTGATTATTTGCGGTTTCATAGTTGTTCAGAGAGTCTGGGAGACGGAAAATTGTTCTTGAAGAGAAAGAACATGGTAGCAGACCATGGTGGAACTCTCAGGTGCTGCTTTCCCCTGTCAGTACAGCCATACATGTGACGCTACTGTATCCTATAGCAATTGGTTTCTGTTAGTAAACTGCCAGCTGTCTTGGCTGCCATTTTGACACTTTCTTTTGAAAACAGGAAGATTTTTTTTATTCCCTGTAGATTTTTGTAATTGTTATTTTTCTGGAGGGGGCAAACACATGGGAAGGATAGGTTTGCATCAGCAAGATGTCCCTGTTAAATCCTTTCCCTTCTCCGAATTCCAGGCAAAAAGACCTGCTGTCATATACTGCATTTATGCTGTTTCTGTATAATGGCAGAATGGTTATTGCTACAGAAAACAGATTAATATTTAAAAAGGAATTTATACCCCCTTTTCAAATTACATCAGGCATTCCATAACAGCTTGCTATAAATGTTTTACTCTAATTTGGCACTGTATTTAGAAATTAAGAGATCTCAGGTCTTTAAGAAATTCTGAGAGGGATGAAGCTTTTACCAATACATTAACTGACCTGCAGTCATATTCTGAAATGCTCAGATTGTTTGTGAAGTTTTAAGATTAATTACTGTATCAGTTGAAGTCCTCATCACCTTGAAAAAGAAAAACTAGGCCATTTACTTGAAAAGGGGATTTTTTAAAAGCTTACTTTCCAAAAATTTGTATCTTTAAAATACTAATGATCATCGAGATTACCATGCTATGTTACTCCTAATGTAGCTGAAAATGTAGTCAGTTTTATAGCTCCTGAAGATAACAACTAATCATGATGTCTCTTTTTCTTCCCTGTAGTCTACTGTGATTTTTAATAGCTCAGTTATTGCTCTGCTTCTTGGTCTACTGAAAATGTAGGACATACATTTCCTGAAACTCAGCAAATAGCCTTTGTTTCTCATACACTTTGTATCATTCTGCCTGAAGCAGAATATTTCAGTGTGGCCTTCTCAACTTTTTTCTTAAATATACAAATCTATTTCTAAAATAGATTTCTAATGCAATAATCATACCTCTACATTATTTTATTTTTGGAATCTTCATTTTTTAATTTAAAAAATATTGTACTTTCCGTCTTGCCTACCTATGTATAAGCATAAAGACTAACTGATTTCTTAGGCCACCTGATATAATACAGATTTGTTTTAAGTATCCCCTGATTTTACCTGAGGTGAGATGAATTTTGCTTTAGGAGTTTTGGGTGCAATATTCTATTCAAAATGAACTCTAAAGAATTAGCTTCTGAGAAATTTAATCTTAACATCTTTGTAGACATTATTTTAAAAATCTTTTGCTTAAATTGCATAGATGGACCATCTCAGCTGAGAGCCACAGTGCATCTTGTTCCGTGGAAAATAAAAGGACAAAAATGGTGAAATCACAGCCAAGTGAAATACTGCTTCCATTACCAGAAAGTCTTAATGAGTTATATTCTGTCATAATCTTTGCTCTGCACTAACTTCCCATCAACTCTCATCTCTTAGTTCTTAGAAAGACTCCTACTTTCAATAAATAGATTGCAAATCAAATGATATATCAGCCTCTAGGAATTAGGTATTAATTACTTTAAACAAATATATCATTGGCATACTAATTTTTGTAATAGGCAAAAAAGTGAGAACGATGGGGTTTTTTTACTTCATTTTAATGAGAAGCTTTTTTGTGCCTTAAATAGCAATGCTAAAATTAAGTATTTCTAGTCATGAAAGAAGTTCTGGTTTACGGCAGCTCACAATGTTTGTTGTCTTAAAAGGAATGTGGCAGAGGAATTTATTTTCTCTGCCTTTTTCTGTAGAACTGTCTACTTAATTCTGTCAACCAAAGTGCTCTGTGGACAAAAACAAAATGTCTTTCAGAGAAGCCATGTGACAGTCTTGGAGGATTGTATTTCCCTCAAGGGAAAAGCTTTCAATACTAAATTGTTTGTAGTGCCGTATGAAAATGCTTGGATCTTCAGTGAAAATAGAAACTGAAGAAAAGAGCATATTTGACTTGAGTTATTCATTCAAAAAGCAGAAGTAACACAGTCCTGAAGAAACGGATTAGCTCTGTGACATGCCAGCTGAGTTCAGTCTCAATTTGCCTCCTGGCTTGCGTTCTCTGAAATAGTGGCCCCCGAAGTTCAGTGGTTTCTTTGATTTCTGGGAAGAGCCTGAAGAAAGGTTGCACTAGCCTTTTGGAATTGCTAACACAGAGACCACTTTTTCACTAAAATATGAAGGAGCAGAGTGAGAAAAGCACATTCAAGGAACTGCGTATTTTTGTTTAATGTTTACTACATTGTGACAGTGTGTATGCATGTTGAAAATAGCAACAATTTTCATATAGTGGGTTTGTGACTTTAATCAATGTCATGTGCTCTCAAATGTATTTTCTCTGTTACTCATAACTATCTGCAAAAAATTCTTCACATTGATAGGAGAGATCAGGCATTTGGGTATTTAGAATATGTAGTCAAAAATGTAGCTTTTGTCAAAATAGAAATTTTTCTTAGGAATATACCAATTTCATTGGAAGTTTTGTCAAAATAATTCTTATTGCCCAGGATCCTGGACCCTGTGGAAGAAAAAAAAATAGACGGAGAGAAAAATGTCTCTGGAACCAAAAGAAAAAGACTCAATATTGGATCACTCACATGAAAAGTTCAAAATTTGTCTGTGCTCAATTATAGCCAAGATCTTAAACCAGTTTCTCTCCGAAAAATAGATCATTCCAGAATCTCTTGCAAATTATTGCACTGATTACTTCCACTCTGCATAAGTAATTCAGTCTTCTGTGATTGGTGGCAGAGTGTGATGGGCTCTGTCTCTGTTCTGTAGCTGGGACGGTTCCTGCAAAGTGTAAGTAATTGCTTTATGTTTTTGCTTTGCTCTAAATAGTTTCAATCATTGAGATCAAGACCTCCCATGGAATAAATAAACTTTTGGGGAGGGCAGTTCAGTGAGTTTTGAATCCATGCGGAGACAGACTACTCTGTATTTTTTTTTACCATAAACAGACACAAATAAAAAGAAAGATTTGCACTGGGAAGGAAAACTGAAACCTGATAAAGTTTCATGTATTTGTGCCTCATGTAGACAGTTTGCCAGCTGAAAAAGTGTACCGCCAAATCACTTCTGTCCTACTAATTATGACACAGCCTTCCCTGTAGTCTAGAGTGGTGGCCAAATTCTAGACCAAAATATATGAGTGACCATACTGGTCAGCTGGTAAAGTTTCACACAGAATGGAAATGTTATGAAACAATCCTGTCTTATGGTGTCATTGTGACAGTATATACATCATCTTGGCTGTCTGGTTTTTTTTTGTTTGACTGCCTAGCATCCAAAACTACACACTGCTTTTCACAAACCTCAATATTGTCAATTGCATGCCAATGTTAGAGCGTTTGATACTCTCATTCTTCAAGAGTAGGAAACTAATGGAAGGTATACTTTTATGAAATATCTACTACTTAAAATGTAGTCAGTACTTTTAGGAATGTGATAGATGTTGAGTAAGAATCACATCTGATTTCAAAATCAAACACAGAATTGAGTATCTCATTACCAGGAATTAATTGACGATAAATATTGGTGTGGTTGGTTGGTTGTTTTTTAATTAAGTTTTATTCTAAAAGAAAACAAAGTAGAAATTCTGTCAGCCAAAATGGAAACAACACCAAACAAAAGTCTTGCTCCTTAAATTTCTGAGTTTCTGGCAACCTTTGCTATGGCTTAGTAACACAATTGTGAATGCAAATTATGGGGAAACTAAGGCGAACACCTCATGGCATTGCACTGCTACACTTGCTATGGTTTCATGTTTTGCCTTCAATGAACTAAAAGCAGTCACTGGTCATATATTTATTCTGATGTGATCATATCAGTAGTTACTTCTTTTCCTTATATGCACAGACATGTCTTATTTAAAATTAAAAAATGCTTCTTTTCTAACCAGATACAGGAAGTCTCAAAATATTGGAATTTGGGGTAAACTGTTTAATACAGACATAGTGCCATTCATCAGAGAACTACTTTTTTTTTTTTAGTGTAGAATTATAATTTTCCTTCTGGATGGCTAATGTGATCTTGTGAGAATCGCTAATATGATCATCATTATTATGTTATCCATTATTACATGCTTTTGGTCACAGGTAATCAACTGATGATTTTACTGCTATGGTTAGTCAGGTGTTCTTCACAGTTATGTTACACAGTGCATTAAAATAAGCATGATTCAAATTGATCCTGGAATTGTAGACATTTGCTTAGTGTCGTCTTAAGACAAATATTCAAAATAAGCTGTCAGCGTCTCACATTATTACTTTAATAATAGAGAAACTTGTCAAATTATTTTTTCTGAATACTTTCTTCAGTCAAGTTTAATCCCATTCCCCCCTCAATTATATCAGAAATATATATCATGTATTTTTCTACCAGAAAAGGTCCGTTATCTGTTGTAGATAAGTGTTTCGTCTGAAAACTAAGGTTTAAAGAAGCAGATGACCAAGCAGTTTGTATGCAATGCATTTCTTAAAGAAAATACTTATCTCATTATATCTTTACATATTATATGATCCTTGTATCGTTACTCCTTTAATCAGTCCTGTTATCACCTTAACTTTCCTTTTAAAGTCTTTATATAAACTTGCTCATAGGCAAAAGTAGCTGCAAATTGGTAGGTTTCTGTTTGCCTTTCAGAAGTATGAATACATTTAGAGGGAGGCAAAACTAGATCAGAAGCGTTTATGTAAGCAGTACTGTATTTTGGTAGGCAAAGCAGCTAAGAATGAGAAAATTTAGAAAGCTAATAAAAAAGTGAGCCATGAACTGTACTCTTTCCTTTGACTGTTGTTTGCCTTGCATTTGTCTTTACAACATCACTTGCTTTCAACAAGTATGTTTGTTGTGGTTTAACCTCAGGTGGCAACTGAACACCACGCAGCCACTGGCTCACTACCCCCCTCAGTGGGATGGGGAAGAGAATCGGAAAAGTAAAAGTGAGAAAACTTATGGATTAAGATAAAAACAGCTTAATAAGTGATATAAAATATAATAATAATAGAATGTACAAAGCAAGTGACGCACGGTACAATTTCTCACTACCTGCTGACCAATGCTCAGCCAGTCCCTGAGCAGTGGTCCCCTGGCCAGCTTTCTTCTAGTTTATATACTGAGCAAGACATCATGTGGTATTGAATAGCCCTTTGGCCAGTTTGGGTCAGCTGTTCTGGCTGTGTCTACTCCCATCTCCAGCCTTCTCAGTCGGTAGAGCATGAGAGGCTGAAAAGTCCTTGACTAGTGTAAGCACTACTTAGCAACAACTAAAATGTGTTATCAACATTATTCTCCCACTAAATCCAAAATGCAGCACTGTACCAGCTACAGTGAAGAAAAATAACTATCCCTGAAATCAGGACAATGTTAAAAAAAAAATCAGGGATTGTTTATTTTATGTAGAAGAAAGTTCACTTAAGTCTATCATTTAGGGTCTTGCTAAAGAATCTTAGAGTGACATTCGATGTACATATCCAAGAAATGAGTATCAGATTTTAGTTTAAAGCTCCATAATAAACCTTAATTAAACATTTATAGACTTATATTAGAACCATATAAATTGTGGCCCATGGTTTTGCAGCCTGACTGCACTACATTACCATTTAAATAATCTCAGGAAGAGTGTTTCAGGTGTGTCTGGCTTATCTTAGTTAAGAGAAAACAGTTAATCCATTTCCCCCCAAAATAACAAGGATCAAAATGCTTTCCTTCTCAAAAGCAATTATTAATATTTTTAGAGCATGTTATGTCTCAAATCAACAGATAAGCTTAGAGACATTGGAGGAAAGCTAACAACAGAGAGAGACACATATCTGTCTTCCGTGCTATGATCTACCTACAACCAATCTCAATCGAATAGTCAGTTTTTTGAATACTAACCCCTTTCAATGCCCGGCTACACTTATACTGCATTTAATCATAGTTATATAGCTAATTCTTTTACATTCATACACAAATTTGGTATTTCCAATGCTGTTACTGAGGTGATTTTGACCCAATATGGTATTTACTGATACAGTTATCTGGACAGGTCAGCCTTGCATCCCAAGACTCCCTTCTGACTCATGCTAATTACAAAATTGGACAAAATTATTCTACTTGACCTAATTTTAATTATGCCTAGTGTCTCCTCTTATGAACAGACAGCTTGCATACCAAATCAACAAAGTAGCCCATTTTGTGGGTATCTTTGCCCTTGAATAGTTTTCATCACCCTTCTGGTTCCCATCAGAGGCCTCAGCTAGTTTGGAAGGCTAGTGCTTCAGCGGGACCTCCTGCTCACAGGTGCTTTGAAATGAGAAGGTGTTTTTGTTAGCGTAAATGTGTGATCTGAGCAAGCTGGAGAGAGACTTTCTGTTTTAAATACCAGGGTTATGGTTATCTCTTCAGAGTCTCAGACCCTCAAAGACATCAGAAAGAGACCTAGGGACTGAGTTTTAATCTCTGCTGATTCTTAAGAGTATCACTGAGACCTCTGTAAGTTTGAATATGATAGAGTTTTGAATTACAGAATCCTTGTTAGTCCTTCTATTTATATTTTCTTCTGATAGTCTAACAACCTCCCTAATGAATGATGTTAAGGACAATAATCCTTGGTATAAAAAAAATACAAAAAGGACACCAAACCTTTGCAGGTTAAGAAAAAAAGAAATAAAAAGAAAAGAAGCATTAACTGTTTTTTTAATTTTTTTTTTTTTTCATTTTCTGTCGTTCTTCTGACCTATTTTATCCAGTTCTGACAGGACAGTGACTTTGTAAGATTTCTATGCATTGTTGTTTTGAAGGGAAAGCTTAAATCTTTCCCTCCCATGTTGGAATGAATCATCTTGGTCACCAATGTAGGCTGTAATAAAGTATAATGCTATTTTTTACTTTCCATCTTCCATAGTGTGATATTATCTGCCTGATGACAAGAGTTCTGACTTCAGGGTAGGAGAAGCTGTGACAGCATTTTGAACTCTTTTCTCACACACTTAGAAATAGAAGTGCATGTGCAGCTAAGCTCTACCAAGCTCAGGTGCAACAAGGGGCCAAAGTCTAGCTCTACATTTACTACTAACTTCAGTAGAAACTGTTATTTTCCCCAAATCAGAGTTGCATTTGGTGCTTCTGAGGTCATTTTAAAATGTCTTTTAGTATAAGCATTTAAATTTGTTAATGTTGCTACAGTAGCATAACTAAGAGCAGAAACAGGCCAGTTCTCTGTAAATTGAAATATGCTTTTACTCAATATAAAATAAGCCTCATGAGAACAATGATTCAATATTCTTCTTGTTCTTTGATGGGAATGTTCATAAGATAGTCCAGATGAGCAGGTGAAGTTGTGGAGAAGATGCAGGCTGGTAGCAACCAGTCGTGGTCAGGTGAAACTTCTGTGTATGAGAAATCTGCAAACAAGTCAATGAATTGGAAGCTTGGATATGATTAACACTTTGTGTCCATATTTATAAAGAGTAGGTCATCCACTTAAGGGAAAAGGCAAAATTATGTAACTTAAATTTAACAACTAGTACTGCATTGTGGTTAGGAAATAGTCTGTGTATTTCCTTTGAATAATTTAAGAAAAATTCAAGTCGTTCTGTAATTAGTATTCATTTAGTCACTCTGAGTGGATATTTAGACTAATTTTTAAAACTATGTTTTGTAGACAACTTAGAATGAAAAAATATGCAGTATGACAAGACAAACTGCATGTAACAAGTAATTCGGCTAGAAGTTCTCTTTTTAACATTTCTTTAGAATTTCATGGAAAAAACACAAATGAAAATTGTTCAAATGTTAGTATAGCTCATTTTGCAGGCTATAGAAAGGGTAGCTGTAAATAAAATTTTTCCATCTCTGCTCAAATGGTAGCAATTAGGGGGTAAAACTGATTAGGTGTAGAGGGAATGCTGAAAACAAACAAAATCCTTACCAACTCCTCAAAAATGCAAACACATGCATACATGCAATTTTCAACAGCTTTCTTATTTAAACATAAAAGAAGTGTTTCCATAATTTTTGGTTTAGATTCAAGTTTTTTATTCCATTCTGTCCTTTGCATTCTCTTCTAGGTACTTTGGAATCTTTGAAAATATGATACCCTAGAACTAAATTAAATGCATGAAATGAAGAAATGCAAACTCATTTGAACTTAAATTACATTTCATAAACCCCAACATTCTCTTGAACCACAAAGAATCACACAGAATGTTTGAGGTTGGAAAAAACCTCTGGAGGTCATCTTGTCCAACCCCCTTGTTCAACCAGGGCCACCAGGAGGCAGTTGCCCAGGACCATGTCTAGAGGAGTTTTTTTCTACAGGAGTCCCCAAGGATGGAGACTTCAGAACCTCTCTGGCAACCTGAGCCAGTGCTCAGTCACCCTCACAGTAAAAAGTGTTTCCTGATGGTCAGACGGCACCTCCTGTGCTTCGGTTTGTGCCCATTGCCTCTGGTCCTGTCACTGAGATGAGTCAGGCTCCGTCCTCTTTCCACCCTCCCTTCAGGATCTTGTATGTATCAGTAAGGTCACCCTGAGCCTTTTTTCTCCAGGTTTAACAGTCCAAGCTGTTAGCCTTTCCTCATATGTGAAGTGCTCCAGTCCCTCAGTCATCTCAGCGGCCCTTTAGTAGACTCTTTCCAGTATGTCCATATCTCCCTTGTACTGGGGAATCCAGGTGTGGGCTGAACGAAGGGGAAGAATCACCTCCCTCAACCTGATAGCAATACATAGCCCAGTGCAGCCCAGCCCACAATTCACCTTCTTTTCCCAAGGGCACATTGTTGGCTCATGTTCAACCTGGTGTCCACCAGGAACCCCAGGTCCTTTTCTGCCAAGCTGCTTTCCAGCTGAGTGGCCCCCAGCACGTGCTGGTGCATGGGATTGTTCCTCCCCAGGTACAGGACACTGTGCTTCTCCTTGTTGAGTTTCATGCGGTTCCTGTCAGCCCATTTCTCCAGCCTGTTGAGGTCCCTCTGGATGGCAACATGGCTCTCTGGCATATCAGCCACTCCTCCCAGCTTGGTGTCATCTGCAAACTTGCCGAGGGTACGCTCTGCCCCGTTATCCAGGTCCTTAATGAAGATGTTAAACAGGACTGAGCTCAGTCTGTTTTAGTCCACCTCACTGTCTGCTCAACCAGCCTGTACAGCTTGTTTATTAGGATCTTATGTGAGACAGTTTTAAAGGACTTACTGAAGTCCACTGCTCTCCCCTTGTCTACAGGCCAACCACTTCGTCACTGAGGTTTGTCAAGGTAGTCAAGCACAATTCCCCCTTGGTGAAGCCATGCTGACTACTCGTGATTATTTTCTTGCTCTTAATATGCCTGGAAATGGTTACCAGGATTAACTGCCCATCAGCTTCCCAGGTATCAAGGTGAGGCTGAGTGGCCTGTAGCTGCCTGGGTCCTCCTCCTTTCCCTTCTTGAAGACGGGGATGACATTTGCTTTCGTCCAGTCTTCAGGCACTTCTCTCTTGAAAAGGAACTGCAAATTTTCAGAGCGCTCTCAACAGATTTTGGTATCTCACTCAATGGAATGTCTCAGTAAGTGGGTAGTAACATGGAAGATAAAATTCACAAGAAACATGATTAAAAAAGTCTTATTCCAATATACTCATTTTCTAAGACAAAAATCTTTGAGAAGTAAATTTTTCATTTCTGTGGTTGTAAGGCTTCCCTTCCCCCTCCCCGCCCCCGTGCCTCATTAGACAAACCTAAGGGCTTGTGATCGCCATGGGAGGTGAGTAGGAGGGAAAAAGCTTAGTGATTTTTAGCCATATATCCAATAGTATATACATATTACTTTGATATAAATTTAAAATAGAAAAGAAAACAGAAAATTGTGCTCCAGTGTGAGTAAATAGATATTTGTGTTCATGTGTTAATAAAAATATATCCAAGATTGATAGAGATTAAACACAAAAATAAAACAGCTTTTCTAAGTTCTGTTTGAATTCATATTTTTAACATGAAACATGCTGGTTTTACAGACTTAGATATGAACAGAATTGTCTAGTTGGGAAATGCAGTACTAGATATATTTTGAATTTGAGGTGTAATAATGGTATTCTTTGATGCGCCTTGCACCTATGTACTTCCATCATGATTTATGTCTTTGTCTAATAAAAAATGTATATGGCTCAAGCTGTTGACGTGGTTGGCATCTGTTTCAGATTCATTTTTACTGACAGCAAGCTGCTGCTGGCGAGCACTCAGCCTTTTTATCATCAAAAATACAGAGACTGGCATTCCTGCCACTGCTCTTTATTCTACACTAGAGTTCTTCATCAGATGTACTGCACTAAAACCTGTGATGGATGACAAGCATTACAGAATGTGCATTTTAAGTTTCCTAATTATAATTTTTAAACAATGTTAGAATTTATTGAGAAGTTATCACAACAAGTGTAATAATGCTAAATAACCCTTGGCAATGTCTAAGCTTTTAATCCCATTTCGAAGATTATAGAATATCTATGTGTATCTACAGAGACATGTCAGAATATTTATCTGTCATTTGTTAGAAGAGAATAGTTTAGAAGCCAAGTATTTGACTGTTAGTAGTATGAATAATTTCTGTTTATCTGTGCTACAGTATTTTTCGTTTTCATGCACGGCTACAGAAGGGGGAGTGTGTGTTTGTGTGCACGTATACGTAAATGTGAACAGAAACCATCCCTGCATATACCTATGTCATTGGATGTACATTTAGACTTGGGGTTCAACAAGAAGTTAGAAGCACTATGTGAAGTCTTCCATCATTTGAGGAGTCATTTTTTCCCTGATCCTTGCACTGTATGAAGCAGGATATAATAAATATACTTCCATTTTGCCATCATGAAAATCATGGTCTTTCCTGCTCACTCTTCCACCATTCACAAAGGCATCTTCTTCATTCATGCTTGTTTTTCCCCCACGCCTAGAGACGCTTCCTTTTGATTTGATCCATTGTAATGAACCCCTGTATTTTTTTCAGATCTCCCCTAAAGAGTCACTTAGTTTATGATGTCTGAGAGAAAACAGCAAATTAATAACAGTAGATTGGAAGCAGTATGTGGAGGTGAGAAGTATGTATTTATGGTCTAAAAGCTATGGTACATAGACTATACCCTGCTTTCCCACTCTTCCAATGTAACTTGTTCTCTTTGGTCACGTACACTGTAGGCATAGATTATGTCCTGCACACTGGCTGTTCCAGGAACAGAACAAAAAACAATAAAATGAAATAATAATAATAATAATAATTGAATAAGAGCTCAGTTTTCAGTGTAATCTTACCAACTGTTAAAATAGATATTGCAAAACCACCTGATTTTTTGGCGTGAGGCAATTTCTACAGTTCAGACATTTCAGTTCTCTTGGCAACCCAGTTTTGTTCTTGGTTAGAAATGTTGAAATAGAAACTGCAAAACTGGTGCGGCTCTACAGAACAGTTCAACAACCTGTTCACAGTCTGCAGAGATATTATTAGTCCCATGAGAAAACAGCAAAATCCTGTCTGAGCACCATAATTAGATGGTAGTCTGCATTTTTCGAAGAACACAGAGTTTGCTTCTGTCAGTTGCTACCAGAATCAGAGGCCTCTCTTTGTAGGAAGTGGTGCTTGCCTAGTGGATTGGATGGCCCTTTTGAATACATCCTGGTATGTGCTCCAAGGACTCAGGGCTATGTCACGTTTTGTTTCCTGTTTTGTCTCATTTGTCTTCTAGAAGGTAATCTGGCATTCTCATAATTTCTTTAGCTGACATATGAGCCCTACATTTCCCTACTTGCCTCAAATTTATGGTTCAGACTGTCTTGCCATCCAAAATTATTTGCTTCTGACCTGATCTCTGCTAACAGTTTCATGTAATCGGCAAATATTTACTTGTACGTATTTTCTGTTCTATTTTCTCAACTTCATGTCACTCCTTCAAATAGCACGATGGCTCTTGTAGAGAACAAGAACCCTTATCAAATTCTGCACATGGGTCGGGACAATCCCAAGCACAAATACAGGCTGGTTGGAGAATAGGTTGAGAGAAGCCCTGAAGAGAAAGACATGGGGGTATTGATTGATGGGAAGCTCAGCATGACCCAGCAATGTGCACTTGCAGCCCAGAAAGCCAACCGTATTCTGGGCTGCACCAAAAGAGGGCGTCCTAGCAGCCTTCCAGTACCTGAAGGGGGCCTACAAGAAAGCCGGAGAGGGACTTTTTACAAGGGCAGGTAGTGATAGGACAAGGAGTAATGGCTTTAAACTGAAAGAAGGTAGATTTAGATTAGATAGGAGGAAGATATTCTTCACTATGAGGGTGGTGAGGCAGGTTGCCCAGAGAAGCTGTGGATGCGCCATCCCTGGAGGTGTTCAAGGACAGGTTGGATGGGGCTTTGATCAGCCTGATCTAGTGGAAGGCGTATGCTCCCATGGCAGGGGGGTTGGAACTAGATGATCTTTAAGGTCCCTCCCAACTAATACCATTCTGTTGTTCTGTGAAATAACTGCTAAAACCAGTGTGATCTCAAAGCCTCTTCAGGACAGAAATTGTCAGCCCCTGCTCTGAGCACAGGATTCATGATGGATTCGAAGACGTACCACAAAGCGATCCTTTCTGCAGCGAGGGAGGACAGTATGCCAGGAAACCCAGCTTTTCAGAAAATCTCTAAAGAGTGAATGAGAAACTTGAATCAAACTGGTTCTGTGTAGAGTATGGTGTTTTCTTTGTTTCACATGCTTATCACCAAGAAGAAGAAGAAAAGAAATAGCATAAAATGGAAAAAGGTGAAAATTAAATACGGTATAGGAAGAAGGCAGTTGATTATCCAGTTAAAGTAGTTTAAAGGTAACAAAGTCTCAGTCATCTGGCAATATAAATCTGTAGAAAATAAGATATCATGGATGGTAGTGACACGCTGGGTATTTCTTCAGATTCATTGGTATCAATGAAATAAGACTAATTTACACTGGCTGACTGTGATCAACATTTGAGAACACAGAAAAGGAAACAAATAATGAAGTGTTTTTAACTCAGTATTAAAAGCAATATATAATGTCAAAAATGGATAGTTTCTGTTGCATTCGTAAATATTTTACAAAGCTTCTATCACCATACTTTCATCTGGGTTTGTTGAAAATATTCAGGAAAGTTACTAAACCGCCACTGCTATTGTTCATCTAATCCATAATGGATTAGCTCTTTTTTGTGGATAAAACATTTTTATCAAAAGATTTCCAACACGATGGACTGCATTTCACAAGAATTATTTAAAAAGTATAGCCTTCCAATTTCAGGAAATAGTTTCAGGTTGTAAATACTTAGTGAGTAAAAATACCTCCCTGAAGTTCCTGAAAAGATGTCTTAGAGGCAGGAATGAAGATACTTGTACCATCAGTGTTTCCTATTAACTAGCTCTAAACATCTGCACACTTAGCGTGCTAGCAGTACTTCTGCATACTCACATTGTCATCCTATTCTGAGGTACCTGACTTAATGCAGTAGCAATTCGCAGGAGTGGTAGACTAACTATTATTTCTTCTAAACATAGACCATTTCAGTAATTAGACCTTTTTTTGAGGGAAAAAACAAGTAATTGCTACGCAGACAGATTCAAAAGAATTGGAAAAAAGGCTGAAAGAGATAATCTCTGGGTGCTGCACTGTGCTGCACAGGAATGCAAAAATCTGTAAACAAAGGCTTAGAAACAATCAGGAAGGATAAAATGAGAAAGCTTAATTTGTTTCTTTGATGTGAGGTAGAATTACTGAAGGTATGACTGGTATAAGTTGCTATGGGAACTGTGGTAAAGAAAGGATTTGGGAATGGCAGGACAGGGATGGACAGCTGTGGTGGTGATGTTTGCTCACAAATTTTACATCATTGTAAAACAGTATGTCAGTACTATGAACTCTCATTGACTCAAATGACACGTTCCTTATGATACACTCTATACTGCATAACTTTTAAGCATCTAGCATTGTGTGAGCTTTAGAGATTGCACAGGCTGTGGCGTTCCTGCAGGTTTGCGCAGACATCATTTTGTTGCAGCAGTCTGAAAATGAAGTGATGTTTTTCACACTCTTTCAGTGAAGCTCTTCTTTTTTTAACTTCCATATTATTACATATTGATCATCTGATGCAGACTAATTGTGAGTTAGGTCCTTATGCTCC
The DNA here is from genome assembly GCF_949628215.1 of Phalacrocorax aristotelis. Taxonomy (NCBI): domain Eukaryota; kingdom Metazoa; phylum Chordata; class Aves; order Suliformes; family Phalacrocoracidae; genus Phalacrocorax; species Phalacrocorax aristotelis. The sequence continues at coordinate 25,163,193 of NC_134278.1, read as the reverse complement.
CTATTCATTGCATGGAAAAAAGAACAGAACTCTGATGTCCTACTGTGTGAATTAGTACTTTAACTAATCAAATCTGAACAGGAATGTTTTGCAAAAGAAAAGCAGTTTCATTTCTACCTCTTATTGCTATTAAAAAACAAACAAAAAAGTTGCATTCTCTGCATTTAGTGTTCTACCACACATCTTATATGTTGGAAAGTATTTATTCAGGAAGAACTGAATTTATATATTTTAGTTAGGCCTGGGTGTAAGCTTCTGAGTCCTGTCAAAGCTAAAATGTTTGTGCATGGGACTAAGGAACTATATGGTAGGTGACTGTTGCACATATGGAGTTCTGGAAGTCACTATGGTGTAGCATGCAACTCAGCAGGGACTTCTTTATAACATTTTAGGATTGTATGCCTAATTTAAACCAGTTAGAACCCATTTACCTGCTTAGATTCTTCATTGAATCTGACTTACAGTATTTTACAGATGCTTATAGCCTTATGAGATTGGACCTTATTATTTATTGATGTATACAGACACAGACGTTCGCTAAAGCTGCTTTAATTGTAATGTCTTATCAAATGGATTTAAGTTATTTCAGAATGTTAGCCTCCCTATTAAATCCTTTCCAATGAAATATTTTGTGGCAGAAGAGGCTGCTTATGAGTTCTCAGATACGTCATCTTCCCGGACTTATTTCAGTTTTCTAATATTATTCTTCCTATATCAATTATGATAGGTAAAAAAGTCACAGCAAATAGAAACAATTCTTTTTCAACAAAGCCCAGTAGTCACTATGCTCCCCTTTCTACATGTGACATCACAGCTGGAGGGGGTGTTCATGGTAGATTGTATGGCTCCTGTAGGGAAGAGGATTTGCTATGGATTGAGCCTCATAATATTGAAGTCACCAACATGGTTTCCAAGGGATATGTTTCATTGGTTTATATCATGAGTCTACACAAAAAACCCAAAACAACCCAACAACAAAAAACCCCAAACCAAACCAAACAACCAGCCATTTTCAATCCAAAACCTTTGAGAGAAAGATTTCTAAGGCAAAAGAACTCTTCCTCCCACAACCCCGCCCCCAAGTCCACTCTAGTATACCTTCTGCTCTTCCCAGCACCAGTGATACATGCATACCAAAAATGGTCACATTTGTACAAAAGAAAGTGTATGGAACACATTTAGAACAAGAAACAAGATGAAAATGCAAATGATGCCTGCTTTGTGGCTGCATTTCATGGAAGCTGTGTACACTACCATCAAAGTGACAAAACAATGGGTACTGTTACCAGTTTGAATAAGCCCATAATTTATAGGAAAAAGGCATGTTTGCTTATGCTTATATGTAGTTCTTTCACATTTTGTACTCTTCTCTTTTTTCCTGTATTTAGCAAAAGGCCTTAAATTTCTGGTATATTTGAAAAGTGTCTAGCTCTAGCAAGATTTTACTGAATCCTGTTCATCATGAGAATCAGAGGACACTTAAGTCATCATCAGAATCATGTTTTTGTTGGGACCACTCATAACACCCTTAGAAATCGGTATCTTTGGGTCAGCAGATCAACCATCTCTTGCTAACAACTTTAAGAAACTGGTGACCTTCAAGTAGAAAGATTTAAACCTGAATTAAGAATGGATTTGTATTTTTGTGCAGCACTGAAAAAAAAAAAGGACAACAGCTTAATTTTGTTATAAAAAAAACAACTAAAAAATTTGGATCTTTGTTGAAAAAGAAGTCTGGTAATTTAAATTTGTTCATGTTTTGTCTTTAAATCTAGTTCATTCAGAAAAAGTGTTATCTTCCTGAAACAAAATGACAAAATCCCCACAAAACCAGAAAAGTTATAATCAAAATTAATTTCAAAAACTTTAAAGCAATGTTTCCAAGAGCTTATTTGAAATTAATTCAGAATTTTTCATAATTCTTCTTCTCTGTTTTTTTCTACCCAGCTAAAGCTATTTGTTGTATTATATTCAAATTAGTAGATTGTTTTGGTTGCTTTAGAAGCTTGAAATTTGGGGGAAATGGCAGTTCTCCCCAAATATATCCCTTACAGCTAGACGTCTAGATATGTCACATGTTTTTGAGTTAACTAGAGATTAAGAGTTGTTAGGACAGGTCAAAATTATGTTAGAAGTAATAATTTAAAGTTTAGCTGATTTTGACTGTATATTAACAGTTATAAATTCTGGTATTACAGTAACGGTCCCAGTTTGCAGCCAGGCTCTTGGTCGATATGGTCTTGTTGTGCCACAACTACTTCTGAGCAGTTAAAGAGGGGAAACTTTTCAAAATCTTGTGCAAGTGGTGAATGAATGTATCTCTATCTAAAGAGGTTAGTTTGATTACACTGTACCTACTGTTAGAAGTGCAGAGTAATTTGTGCCCTGTGACTATCATCAGAGATTATCATTGTGAAATAATCTTTCTTTTTTGAAAGATTTAAAAAAGGAGGAAAATAACTTTTAAAGCCAAATTATTAATAACCTCTCAGATTTTGAGCCATTTGATCTGAGCACAGTATGGACAGTTATCTGAGTTTATTTCATTAAAAAGCACCATTAAATTCCATTGTGATATTTTTCATACATGGAATGTCATATAGAGAAAAAAGAATATAGAAAAAAATACTTAATTTTTTTCTATCCAAATATTAAAATGGGGGGGGAGGGGAGGGAGGGATGTTTAACTTCCATCAAAGACCCAAATGCATTCTGTAGCACAGTGGGTACAACTAAACGTTTCACCACTGAATGTACTATAAAATTTTTTACTTCTACTCTTGTAAGCAGAAGGCACGGAGGTTATTATTTCAATTCGTCATCTAAATTTAAATGAAGGGGGAAAGCCACACTAATTAAAATTTTATTCTTCTGTAAAACTATTGATTTTAAGGAATCTCACGTGAAAAAATTACATACCCTTTAGTAAAATTTTCAGTTTAAATCATTCCTTTTGGATTTCAAAAATAATTCTTAAAGTTATTAATAAAGTATTCCTTGCTGATTAATAATTAGTATTAAAATTAATATTAATAAAATAAAATTAAAAACTGTTGCCAATTTTGGTAGATCTATTTAGAGGAATGCTTGTTTGTGTGTTTGGAGAAATTTCCTGAAGCAAGTGACCGGGATCTTAATGAGTTAGCGGAGATTAGTCCTAATTTATGAGAAGATATTATAAATCATTTATTATAAACATTTAAACCACAATGACAGTATACAGAGTTCTGTGTGAGCGAACCTTACTTCAGAAAGATTACATGGTTAGGAACCGATAATTAGCTAATAGGAGTCCAGGCTGGGAGAACCAAGCCCAACTTTTTATGAAAATGTACTTACGACGAACATTCACAAATCAGTTTTATATTTAATGCAGTGTTATGTTTGTCTTCATAGAGCAGTTATCTGTATGACAGATTACTCAGTAGGAAACAAGTTAATTGCATTGGGAAGAATTAAACACTACTAGTGTTGAGAACAGAAAAAAAATGTCATTCCTTCATGAGAAATTACTAATTCCTTGTGTGAATTTGGTCTGGTTGTAGACAACCACATCTGTAGAACCAAAAAGACAACTCCTAGATATACTGATGTTCCTAGCTACTACAGGCTTTTCTTTATAGCCCAATGTAAAACATTAAATTCCTCCTTTTGTTTTATGGGAGAGCTATGTAGTGACACTATCATCAAGGAAGTATGCTTGTGTTTCTCTGTGATATACAATTGTGAAGCTCAGTAATCTGTCTGGCAGATCACTGAGCAGAATATTAGGGCAATCTACTCCATGAGAGAGAAAGGCATGAATGAGCTTCTCTGTATTTGACAGGTAGAGATATGTTTCAAATCCCAAAATATTTCTCAGGGGATACAGATCTTAATAATAAACATGCCAGTGTTCAGAGGATGTACTGGATTAAAAAAACCACTCTGCAGTGTTAAGAAGCACTTAGGCATTAGATGTACATCCATCAGAAAAAATAAACAAACCCAAACTTTCTAATATTTGAGATGCCCTTGAGCTCTTGAGAAAACCCAATTACAAATTTTATCCAAATTAACTTAAGAAAGAAGGTTCATCTATATCTAAAAAGGGACAATTTATCACTGAAAATGTATGGTTCGGGCTTCCTTGCATGATTAAAACACTGATTTTTGTGGTACAGATTTGAATGATCTGTCTCATGGAACTTCAAAAAGAGATTTAATCTTTTTTTCTTAATTTTTGGCAAAGAAATTTTAAGATCCCAAAGGTACAGTCAAATTTTTTGCTGATAGCTAATAGTATTTGAGTGGTCGCTATCATTCAGCAGACATGCTGTACTTAACTCTCTACATAAACATCTCCTGCTCTTTTGAGAAAGTTTCAATCTGTTAATTCTCTCTTGGCATTTTATTCTTCATTTCAGATATGCTTTGGTAAAGGACCATAATAATAGTTCTGGCTTTAGGAGTAAGACATTTTAAACGTTCTCTGCTCTTTATAGCCATTTAAAATTCCATTCTTAATTTTATCAATGTGTAATTTTGTAAATGATAGCAGTTTCCTGTAGTTGTTACAAAAATTACATTTAAAGTACAGTGGAAATGTTACTTGTGAAATCTTAGTGCTGCAGTACTGCAGACTGGAAAATAGAAACTTGTTAGAGTAAACAGGTTGCTGGTTTATACCAATATACCAGTAAAGGGACTTTGGTTTGGTGAAAACTTGTAATGGTACTAAGTTCATTCCTACACTAGACCTAAGGATACTCAGCTCTAAAAACCAAAACAAACAAACACACAAAAAAGCCCAGCCTCTTTGTGATACAGATAGACTCTTCCTTTTGAGAGGAGGAGGGAACAGGAAGAGCTCAAGAGCAGACTAACAAAGGATTCACAGATCCTCTAGAAAGCTCAGCTGACATAACCTGTCAGAATTCAAATGAGACCTAAAAATGGTAAATAGAAATGATGTATTTTAAAAAAATTGGTGTCTGCTTTGCCTTTTTTTCTCAGTTGTGGTAGGAACCAAGGAAATGAATATACTTCTCAGAAAATTCTGGGTTTTTAAAAGAAATATAGAAAAAAGTTATTCTTTAAAGCCTAGGGACAGATTTTTAACTTTTTGCCTTTTCAGAAAGGAGTTAGTAACCAATCTGATAAGAATTGATGGTGAAAATTTTATCAGTTAAGAATATATATGAAATAAAGCTGTTATTAAAAAACTAATTGATTTTTCATAACAAATTGTAACTATACTGGTAACTATTTTGATAATAATTACTTTGACAGTAATATTTTCTACTGTATCTTATATAGCAAACAATGATGCCAAAATAATGTCAATATTTTACTTTGTTTAGAGAAATAAATGTTTTTCAAAATTTTGAACGATTCACTTCTGTGTTTTAATCAGCTGCAGTGCTTAAGCCCTTCTAAAAACCAAGTCCCTTATTTAGTGACTTAGTGATTTAGCTTTTAAATGAGCTTTGTTGAAAGTTATAGGCTGATTGTAGTTGTGGATCCCTGGTGAAATGGGGCCATTTAATACCAGCCTCAAACGCCTCAGTCTGCGCAGATTGCTTGGGCTAAAACCACGCGCAAAATGTGCTGTTTGTATATACTGTTCCCTCATGGCAACTCTATCTCGCTTGCCAAATGGAAGTGCCAGGTAGTATTTTCCGAATGGGCTTTTTCCTTATGGAGAACAAAAAAAAAGATCCAGCAAAAACGTTTGCCAGCATTTAAAGCTGTACTCAAATGGTTCAACCCAGACACTTAAAAGCTATTGTGCATTTTAATGTTGATTTTGCAAAACACTGAATAGCAGATTCACGAAAGAGCACTGATGTGCTCAGGGTAGAGTAGACGCAACATAGATGTGTACGGAATATTTTTTAAATTTCATTTTAAAAGCTCAAGAGAAACAATATGGTCTCATATCCGTACTAAAAGTATGCTAAAATAGGTAACATACATCCTACAGGTCACAAAATACCAAATCTTAATAAGAGTGCATTTGTCCTATATTATAAGTATAACGAAGTTGATTAAGTGGATTGCTCTGCAGTAAGAGGTAGCTGAGAAAAAAATTGTAATCACACTGGTGTTGTAATAAATTATTAAATTAACATTTCTGTAATTCCAAGATTAATAGAAGATGGAAAATGTGTGCTGTGTCATATTGTCCAATTAAGAAGCAAATAGTGTTCAAGTACTGAAAAAGCAGATGAGTGACATGCAAGTTATATCAGACAAGTAATATCTGTGATAAAGATTTTTTTTAAAACAGAAGTTAGTCAAATCTAAGAGATATTATTAAAAATAACTGCAGTTTAAACAGGACCACAGAAAAATGTGCCAAAAGAGAATACTAACAATAAAAACAGAATCATAAACTTCAAATAAACGACACAATAATGTCAGACAGTTTCAATAAAACGTTTGAGACGTGAAGATAGAATTTTATCTTATAGTTTATATCCCAAGGTTAGAAAAGTGGAGTACTTTGCCCTACATTCCAGAAGTGGTCTCTTTACTCAGTTACGGTAGGGAGCAATTTAAAGTGACGTACAAGCAGGTAAAGAGCTTGGCTCGCATTTATACACTTTAAAGAAAAACAGTAGTTTAGTAAAACATGTCAGCCTTTTCTGTTATTCAGCAATCCTACGAAGCATTTATAGTCTAGAAATTTAAAATAATGTGCTGATTGGACTAACCTTTCTGCATTAAAGGCAAATGAAAGGCGGAGAATCTGGATGGCAAAGAAAAAAGGAATAAAACACACACATGCAGACACCCCAGGTTTTTTTGTTACGTAAACATGGAAAGTGGCTTGTTTATTTAAATTGTCCTTTGATACAGATAATGAGACTTCTAATAAATGAATAGGTTTTCATTGTAGATACCAGATTCAGGATTCAGTTTCTCCTCCTGATAAGTTAATATCAAAGGCTCTGAATTATTTGTTAATAGCTTAAGTCAAAAGAGGGAATAATTTCCTAGCCCACTGGAACATAATTATCTAAACTGCAACTCCTGCAGCCCATGGATTTAGCATAGCACTCTTTCGGTGGCAAAACCCTGCCATTTAGTCTGAAGACCTGAGTTTTACATTACACAGAAAGGAAACGTTATCTAGTGCCACTGTTGATAAAAATCCTACCTCAGAGAACATCAGCACTGAATTCACATCACTGCAGCTCCTTTCTTTTTTTTTTTTTTTAATCTAAATACAGCCATCATCAAACATTGCTTACCAAAGGAGTTCTGATAATATCACTTTTTTTTTTTTTTTTTTTGTGGAATATTGTGGGCAAATCCAAACTCTTATTTATACAACATACTAGCATAAAGCAAGTTTTATTGCAATTATTAATGCTTCTTTGGGAAATGCATATAGATAGAAAATAACCTCTAATCTCACCAGATAGTGGGGTCTCATATGTGTTCTTTCAAGCAATGGATCAAAATATCCCTTACCCAGTTTGACTGAAATCAGAGTAACATCAACTGAGAACAGTTATTGGTCAGTAATCCCTGTTGTCTGTTTCAAACTTCTCTATGACAGAAACAGTGAATATAATTCATAGGTAAATTAAATTCAGTAATGTATTATACCTGGGAAAAAAAAATCTTTTGGGCTTTCATATAATTCGATTGTGACACCTTTAACAATGATACGTTGTGGAGTTACTAGTATAATTTGTTCTTGTTTTTCTTTTTGTCAGAGGATGGGAATATACAGGGATACATACATAGTTATAGATGTCAGGCTTTTGAGTGCTGAATTCAAACAAAAGTTTTAAAATTCAACACTGGGCTTGTGGTTTCTGCACCAATGACATAATTAAAAATTAATCTTGTTGTTCTTAATAAAGTTTGTCCTGCACCTTAATTTCTAGTATGCTAAAAAGATTAGTAGAGGTTAGTTAAGACTGTCATTACCTCGGCATGCTTGCTTCTATGAAGCTGTTTTTGTAGGCTGCTCAATTCCTAAACATGAAATGATCTGCAAGTCAAGAAATAGTGTTTTCAAAGACAACTGTGTAAAGATAACTCCTATCTAGTAACATATGGTTTCCAGTTATGTGTATTTTCATTTTTTTAAATAAAATATTATTTATATTAGTGGTGAGATCTACCTGGAAGAGAACAAAACAGCGAACTTGCAAATACAACATACACATAGTACTTTTATAATAAGTATTGCTAGTATAGCTTACCTGTTTTTAAAAGTTATTTTGGGAGTTGGGAAATCAAAAGTAGAAAAACAGAAGATCCACGAGTCTCTATGCATTGCTAATTCTTGTGATGTTTAACTCACGTTTCATGACTCATAGCAATGTTAGTATGTTGGTGTTTAGTGAGTTTCAAGAAAGATCAATTAGCTCATTCCCCTAATTAAAGTACGATTTAAGCATATTGAAAGTATCCTGGGACAGTGTTCTTTGGTTATTCTGATTTTTTTCTGATGTAAATATATGTTAGCAATGAGAAGGAAATAAAAGTTCCAATATTTATTCAGCCAAATTACATGGAGAACACAGCTAAAACCCACTGTCTCAATATTCAAAATCCATAAAAGCATTCTGGAAACCCATATTCCTTGTGCTAAGTGTGGAAAATACTTCTAGATTAGCGGAAATATCTGAAGATTCCCATGTTAGCCTTTTACAAATTGCAGGAGCTACTGAAGCCATCCACAGTGCATCTGACCCTCAGTGAAAGGTGAAAACGGAAGTGACAGATTGCGATGTTTTGTGGATGTTTAGGTTTACATTCCTAATAGCAAATTTCACTTGATTTCTTTTTAGAGGAGTGCAAAATAAATTGTTGTTATAAAAAGACCTGGGAACAAGGTTTTTTATCTCTAATATTTTAGCCGGTTATGTTTAAAACCTCTGAAAACCTTTTGATTTTCTTGTTATTTCAATATGCAGGTATAAAATGCTAACCTTTCAAGTCTGGAATTTACTGTGAGGCTGCAGTAGTACCCTTTTATTCCTTTAGATAATCATGTCAGTAAACAAAGGGCCAAAGGGAAGCAGCTGCAATATCATCAAAAACCAGGAACTATTATCTTATTCTCCACTAGAAAGTAGCAAAACTGGGAGGTGGAGATGTGGAATAGGTTTTAAACCCTCAAAATGTGGAAATTAAGATTTATCTTATTGCAGATAATCACTGCAGCACTGTGAGAATTTGTTTAATGCAGCCACTTAAAAGAGAGGTAATCTTAAGATGTAAATCAATTATGCTTAATTGTAGACTATCTATTCAAAACAGCTGAGAGGGATCAGTATCTCCCCTACACAGTTACAACAGGGGTTGAAATTTTTTAATAGAATTTAAGCTTTGTTATAGACTGAGCTAAAGAAGAGTGTCAGAATATGATTACTGAGGTAAAAGTGCTTATGTTAACACAGAAGTATAAATCACAAAGTTTGAAAAGTTTTCTACAGTATAAATTGCAGCCATGTTGAAAGTTCTATTTCTGATACTGTCAGAGTTGTTAAGATGAATTCATGTATTCATATGCTTTGCAAAATATTAAAACTTGCAATTTACTTACAGAAAACATTATTTAATGTAAATATTTGGACATGTTTGAAATAATAAATTTATAGTATATTTTATATATGTTAGTTTTTAATATACTATACATGAATAATACAATGTAATAATAAAACATTGCTTTTACTTTAGCTGGTTTCTAAAGTTTACCCACTCTGAGGGTTAATAATAGTAAGGTTAATTTTGTCCTTTTTGAACTTATTGACTGACTGAATCTCATTCATAAGATGTATCCTCCCTCATTTGTCATTGCAACAAACTACATGCCTTTTAAAACAATGCACAATGCTGACAACTTTGTCTTGATGACTTGATGAATGCAGGTGAAAAGGGAAATTCAAGTCATCATGACCACTTTAAGACATGTTTTTAAAATTTTGTCACATGTTCGCAATTCAAGTATGATAAGACATGACAAGAACCACCTTTATTTTATTTTATTTGGAATAAAGAAAATCAAACTGTACCTAGAATTATGTGCGCATTTCAAGAGCTATGGGACTTAGAAGCCAAAAAAAAGGCCAAATGAACTATCATATCAACATGAAAAATTAGTGTCCTGATACATTAAAAGGTTTTCTACAGAGAATACGGTCACGGGAGATTTTGATATAAAAGAAGAGTGGGGGAGAAAATGGTCATGGAAAAATAATTTTCATCCCTATAGAATCACACAACCAGAGTGTCCCCAAACACTGGGGTAAATACGGCATTGCTGTCAGAGAACGTATTGAGTAGTTTATTATCATTCTAATATTGTAAATGCAAAATAATAACAACATTTTTTTGTTAGCTTACAATGGCAATATTCTAAATCCAATAAACTAATTTGAAAATGTCACTTCCCTCGTATTATTTTCTTCAGATGAAATACAATGAAAGTGATAGCATTTATCTGCACAAATGGAGTAAACCTGAGAAGTAACCAATTGCAAGCAGTTTAATTCTGCAGGTGAAGAAAGAAATAGAAATAACTACTTAAAAACGGTAGGGAATAAAGCTTCTCAGACACATTCATTTTTTAATTTCTGATATTCATTATCTTTTCATCAGCAGATTATGAGCAGTAACAGTAGGATCATATTAAAATAATTATAACCTCGTAACTTTTGGAATGAAAACTTGAAAAGACAGAGATTCAAGTTATATTATACCATTATTCCCCATTATTTCTCCCATAGATGTGCAATTTGTCATGTTCATAAAATATCGTGGCTTTTGGGACACAGTATCTTCTAAGTACTTTTCTGCTACTACCAGTTGGGATTTCTGCTGGACCTGGTGGATGCCTCTTTTTTTTTTTTTTGTAACAAGCCTTTATAAAGTCTTTGGTATCTCTTTATTACAGAGTAGGAGGACATATCTGCCCTTGGGTTTTGAGGCAGCAATGCAGATTTGAGATTTGACAATCAGTTTCCCTTTCCAGTACTACAAATGTAACTATATCTTATGTGCTATACACAGACAAACCATGAAATGTGCTTAGAATGAAATAGGTGACAGACCAATCTTCATTTGGGTGTAATTTATCTTGTAATTTGCATGAGCCAGGGATTACTTATTTAAGGTGTGGAATTTGGCCCTTGAACAAAAGACAGGTTTTGATGTTGTGTTAAATGAGGACTATTTGCGTTCAGCCCAGTGGGTTTGCTACTCATTTGTATTGGGAAAGAAAAGAGATTAAGAGTCTATTTAGAGTATGTTTTATAACTTCTAATCTTTGTGTATCAACTCATTTGCATCTTATCTCCGTGAAAAATTCCATTGTTAGAGTTCATTGTCTCTCATTTCATATAACACATTTCCTGTAGTTTCAAAGAAAAAAACAGTCATTGAAGAAAATTGCATAAAATTCATGTTGTGTACTTTTAACAACTTTGTTATTAAAAACACAGAGAAAAAAAATGTGTCAAATTATTGCAGTTTCCCTCGATGTGTTTTCTTTTCCAGAAGGCTCAAACCTATCATGCATATGTTAAAATTAGCCGAGGGCTTAGGAAATTTGGCAGAGGAATTGTTAGAACAGTGTTTCACAACCACCTGCACTTTCCTGTTGTGAATTTTATTCCAATTACTAAAAATATGCTTGCCATTAGCAGTGATTTAAGAGCTATCAGTGTATCATCAGTGCAGGCTGGAACCCTGAGAGAGGACAGCTAAAGAGAAAAGCAGTGATTATGACCTCTTTGTTGAGAGTGACTCTTTTCATCTATGCAAAGTACATCCTGCAAACAGGGAGCCTTGGAGTATTCTTTAGAAATGATCTGTCTGAAGAAATAGGAAGGAAGATCTGGGTAATGTGAAAGAAGCGCAGACACTCATAAAGCTCCCGTTTACCGAAAAGCTAGTCATTGCAATGTAAGGCAGGAAAATCAGGTAACAGAATAGTTTTCCTCAAAAAAATGAATCCTACAGTAATTTGAAATTAATAATATAACTTGTATGTCATAAATCTGACTTTTTCAAACTATATTTTAGTTTATAAATTCTATTTTAAATGTGGCATGGAATAAATTCAGTTAGATTTATTGATAAAGGCATTAAACAACTTTTGGTGATGGAATTTTTTTTTTATCATCTGATTTGTTTTCTGTTGGGTGCACTGTTTTCTCAGTCATCTTCACATTCTGATTCACACTATAATCCTAGCTCTTATTTCAGCAAAAAGCAAGTGAGTGCCTGGCCAATAACTGATTTACTTATTCAGATTTGCTAACATTTGGAATAGCACATATGAAATGGAAATAATTTAATTCTCGTAAAGTTGCAATACCTTCCCATTTCCCAGTGTGGTTCTGTATGGCCATGTGGGCTCAACCCTTTTTGTTCATATTGGTGCTATTTTTGCCTGAGCCCCTGCACAGCAAAGAATGGCAGACTAATGTTGTAATAAATAGAAACATTCCTGTCTTATTTTGGGTTTGTTTTCCTGAAAAAGGCATTGCAGGATTAGCAGCTCTTTACCAGGCTTTAGCCTACCTCTGCAATGCAAGGAAGACAGGTTGCCAGCTTGAGCAAGTCTCACTCAGGGATTTGGATATGCACTGAGTTAAATTAACAAATTTAGGCTGGCAATATCTCTGAAAGTAGGTCAGAGGCTTTCAGAGTGTGAATGAGAGCTGGACTAGTGGCATTACCTTGCTGCTGTGGTTAATGCTACAGGGAAGATAGACCTGAACTGAAATGATTGAAATGTCTGTGTGCATTTAATAGGTTACTTGGGTGCTACATAATCCTGCTGTTAGGACTCCAGTTGCTGAATTTTTACATGATTCTGGCTTACTGAGGAGCAGTCACCTGCTGTAAAAATGTATCGGGAATGATTAGCAGCTGACAAATCCAGGTGCTGGGCTATGAGGCGTTTGAACATTTGTGGTATTGCCTTCCATTCATCTTCAAGATAATATTGTGTGAACTAGACTAGAAATACCAACACCTCTAAGATTGCTTCTTTCTAGCCATTTCTAAAGATATTTTCAGAGCAAGTTTTTGTGGGTTATCATTTCCTACCTACAAAAATCACTATGTTCACCCAAAGGAAAAAAGAAGTTATAATAAAACAGAAACTTTTAATCAACTGTGAACTAAAAGGTAGACCTAGGGGATCTATACAAATCCAAACCTAATTTATGGAACTTCTTTTTAGAATGGAATCAATTCAAATTCAGTTCAAATACACACAAACTTATGAATTAATGCAAATCCAAATGAAAGATTTTCAAGGCCTAGTCTTCCACGGCCTTTCTCATCACCTCTCTTTACATAGAGTAGAACCCATGGCCTTAGATTCTTGCAGAATCACATAATAGGCGTGAAGCTGTTTTACTGTCATAGGAGTTCATTCGGTAGCTTTCTATACGTAGCTGTCTCTATACAAAAATTAAGGAAGAATTTACTCGGTGTAAAATCCAACCTGTAGGTGTGTGTTTTTCTTGAAGAAGCAGGTATATATTAGTTTAGACAGAATTCACCAATATTAGACTGTTGAGAATCCTGGCATTTGGTGGATGTCTTCAACTGAAATGATCAAACTGCTATGCTAAACAAAGTCAAAGGTGTGACAGGCACTTCTTAGTTTTATCAGATATCATCTTTTTAAGGTATTCCACGCAAACACAGTTGTTAAAACTGGTGTGAAATACCTATTTTTAGTGTATGATTAATACAATCTTTCCTGTCAGTTTACTTCTCTGATGAAATGCCATGCTGTTTTATGATTGTATGAGTTACATCCTTGCAGCTAGTGATTATGTGAAGTAAATTTAAAGGTATGAAATGAGATGACGTTTTTCTTCAATAGCACATAATGGATTAACATTTATGAGTGTTTACTAACCTGACAGTTATAAATGAGGTTACATTTGAATACCTGTATACCAAGCCAAAGTTATATCAACTGTTAGCTGAAAATTATTTAAATTCTTTATTTTTCCTTATCTTATTTGAGTTTCTCCTCAGATTCTCTAGTTAAATTGGGTCTGGTGTGAAACTACAGGAAGAAAAGAGAGATTTGTTTTATCAAGGTTTTATTGACTTCAGGATTGAGAACAGTTAGAGGGAAGAGAAGCAATCGTATAAAATGTTGGTAATGCAATATTCTTGCAAGCATTGACTTACTGTGCTGGGTGCTTTGAACATTAGAAAAGAGGTGTTGACTTTGATGGGGAACTGTCTGTGTATGGTTTTTCTTGTAAACAATGCTAAGAGACTTAAGCAGGTTTAGTGAATATAGAATGAGCTAGATTCTCCATTTAAACTCTAGAAAGTTTTTCCAACGCCAGTAATCTTGATCGAGGTGGTAGGAAACGTTTCCATTCAACAGAGGGGGCTGTGTTAGAAAAGTGCTTGTCAAAACATACCTAGTTTATAATGGAAGATTTGGCAACTCCAAAATGAGTTTTCTCAACAGAATTTTGTCTGAATACTCAGATGGCCTGTGACAGATGCAAGTTTAGATTCTCTGACCTCACCTGTAGACGTGGGCTAATCTGAATTTTCCTCTTATTTTTCTATAAAACATCAAAAGAGTTTGGTGTCAATGCACACTGTGGAAAGACTTGAAATCTCAGAATATGGTATTGCTAGAAGACAGATTCCCACACAGGTCTGATCTCTATGGAGAATAAGATATATCTGAATAGTATGACATGGTAAAGAGAAAGTTCTGTCCTTACACAGGAATATATTCTCAAATCATATTAATTTTTACTATAGTGGAGCTATATTAGCATGCATTAGTTATCTGTCTCTCACAAAAGGTAATATAATATGCAACTTGCTACTGCACTTTGGCAGTGAACCTTGATCCCAGCCATCTTTTAGAAGTTATACATTTTAAATATTTAATTTTGATTTTAGGTGCACAGAATACATCACATTTAGTTTATTCTTTCCCCTTCCGCCACACGCCCCCTCCCCTCCCAAGCTAGAAATAAGAACTTTTGGAGTGCTTTATGAGAGTAAGACATAGCCAGCACTATCTGATTTCTCTATATTAGTTATGAGTCAGATCGGAGAAAATAATTTATAACCATCAGTGCAGATGATAAAGGTATGCAACATGGCATTATTGATGTATGCAGTAATTTTGTTCTATGAGTATTTAGGACTCTTTGATGTCTGCAGCAGAAATTTTCCATCACAGTAAAATGCAGATGCACTTCTACAACAACAGTGCATCTGATGTTATCCCACAGGAGTTCCGTATATTACCCACACGAGACAGGATAATCCACCCATTAAATAGACATCTCATCTCATTCATTACTTCATGTGTTTACATTAATCGTAACAAGTTACAGCCTCTTCTAGTACGTTTGAAATAAATTCCTTTTTTTGCTGGACTATGGCAGTGTCTAGTCCCATAATTGTTTCCTCAGACCTGCTGCTTCTTCCTAGCTGAAATATATGTAAGTGGGAATTTGACCCACTTAAGTTTCATCAGGTTTCTGCTGCCATAATGTCTCCTTCTCTGTGATCCCAACACCCTAAACTGCTCCTGAATATGACCTCATCTCTTATTTCTGTTTCAGTATCTTTCTGCATGCAGGAACTCAGAAATCTCACAGATCTGTCAGTCCCATCTTTGTGTCCTCTAGTCTCACATATATTCCACAGAAACTGGATTGTTCCTGTGCCTTCGTGCAGCACTGAGGAACCTCAGAGATCCTTTTGCTTTTGAACTACTGATTCCTATTTTACAAAATCTCTCCTTCTGAAGTTACATTTAACTGTCTGAATTTGGATATGCATCTTAATTCTAAGATGTCTTATTTCTGAATTCCTGTTGCTTTCTCTAACTCATTTTGAGCTGTTCTCATTTTAACAGCTTAAACGCCAGCCATTTATAGCCGTGTATTAACATTCTGCAGGCAGTAGAGTGTATTTTCCTCTTTTTGTACCCTTCTGTATTATTTTAATGCCACATTCTGAATCACATACTGGTCCAGTCTTCTCTCCTGATGCATCACTTTTAGTTCACATTCCCCTGAGCTCTGGGATCTCGGCCCTTCCATGAAAAGAAAGAAGTCAGCAAGATTTAAAACATGGATGTAAACGAAGTATTAGGCATTAGAGGAGATAAGGAATTCCAAATGCTACAAAATTAAACACTGTCTCTTGTTGAGTATGCTTTGAAATCTGTAGATGAAGCGTTATTTCCATTTATAGTGAGAATACTGAGTTCTGTATCATCTAGGATTTTCATATATTCAATTAAAATGAAATACTTTGTCTCCTTATTTAGTTCCAAAATTGTTTTGCTTTACTGAATCCCTTCTTCATTATCTTTCAGTAAGGTTGCTTAAACTGGGCTGGTAATACTGTATTGATGTTTATAAAGACGTTACGTATTCACTCTTTAAACAAGCACTGTAAAATTTCAAATGACTGTGCTAGTTAGGAGGTAAAAAAATAAAGCAGAATATATTATCTAAGCTATGACAGCAATAATTGTAAATCAAATGTGGGTAAAAAGGTTACAGTCTTGCAGACCATGGACTAATTGCAAAGGGAATCAGTCTTTTTCCCTATAGTCAGGACAAATCAGTAAATTTTATTCCTTGAACTTGTATTATTAGGTTTGGTGCAGGAGCTCTTGCCTAAATCTATTCTAGGAACTTTCTGTTCAAAATTCTACAATCAGTTATTCGTAACTGCTCAATGGTAATGATGGCTATACAAATAAAGTACAAAAATGTTGAAGGGGAATATATTGGCGAGAAAACTTAAAACTTAAAAAAAGGGTTAAAATAGCTTTAATAAAATCTAATTAATTTGTCAGCTTAAATAATTAAATGTATTACAAAGAAAAAGTCCATTGTAATTGTATTAGGACTGTATATTTGAACTTTAGTTATCAAGAAGTTGTTTTGAAATTTTTCTCTGAAAGATATGTTTGGATTGTGTTTAGAAACAATATATCACAAGTCACACTTAAATGAAACAGAATTTCTAGAAGAAATAAACTTCTTAGAACCTCAAGTGCATGCTTAAAATTGGGACATATAACTTTGGTACAGAAGATGCAATTATGGGTGAAAAGTAGCTGGCTGTTGTTCAGCAAACTGTTTCAGTTAAGTTTCATATCTGTCTCTTCTGTGGAAAATATAAGAAACGTCAGGCATCTCCCGCTACTTGCGTTGTACTCTTCTCACGAAAAGTCTGTAGGAGGGATAGTTCGTGCTGGTATAATAGTCTAATGGTGCCAGAGCACTCCTGAAGTAGCATTTGATCACTCTTACTCAGTCTGAGAGCAGTTGAATTCCCATATCCTGCCTCTACCTCTGGTTTGTTCTTCCTGGCTGCCTGCTGTCCTGCTTCTGGCTGTTCACTGGTTTGGCTTCCAAAAGAGAGAGACAGAGATGGAAAGTGTTCCTGGCTGTGGGATTAAGGCACTTGCTAGAGACGTGGGAGGCTTGAAGTCTCTGAGGCTAAAAGGGGTCAGCAGATCACGTTTTCTCCAAATGAGGCATCTAGACTGTGAAGTATAAAGTGAGCAGGACCAAATCCACCAGGAAAATAGCAATACCACATTAGTTGATAGTCTGAACTCATCTGGCTCTTTAGACTTCTCCATGGGACATGCACAAGTACTTTCTGCTTAAATTAGGGTCCCAGGAGAGCTCGCTGCAGAGCACAGGCACCACAGTGCTTTAAAAGAGGTCTTTATAACTGGCTACAGGACATTCTTGGTAGGCACTTATATAATTTGGCCCTGAAAAACAGACCACCAATATTTCTGTCCAAGTTCAGTGCCAAAGCAGTTTAAACACAGTGGAGCTTATCATATATTTTCCTTATAAAGACAAGCCAAAGGTATTGCTAAACCAGTGCAATCTTTCTTTGTGCTAAAGAAAACACTGTTTAATGGATATGAATAAATAACCCTAAATTCTCTGTCCTCTTTCATAGCACTACTAATATCTGTCTTCTGTTCTGAAATACCAGAGGCGTCCCAGATATATCCAATATATGAACAAGGGTTTGCAATGCAAGAAAATTGAAAACAAGAGACACTTGAAATGTGATCAAAGTAGGTATGAAAATACGTTATTTTGCCATTAAATCAATTATTATAATCAAGAGAATGTTAATGCCAAACCCGCTTGGTCCCAGTGGGTTTACAAATGTTTTAACTATTACATCAAGAAGATTTCAAACTACTGTGCATTCAAATATCTTACTGTTGGATTCAGTAAAGGTTTTCTCAGTTCTTGCAGAGGAAGTTGTAGTAGCACTCCAGTCACCACAAGGTAGCCTTCTCAGAGCAGCCATGACATAGATCAGACTATAGATCTAGCTGTTTCAACAATTTCAAAGCTTACTATGATATAATAAAAAAATGGCAATACTTGAGGAAAAGGGGACACATTTTTGAATGTGTGCTTGGTAAACATGAGACTACATGTCCCTTTTGTTCACTAAGATAATATTTTTAAAAGTATTTTAAAGGAGCAGTGAAAGATGAATAAGGAAGAGCTTTCCTTTTAACTTGAGTGAAAGAGGTTAGGCTTTAAAAGATCAGACAGACATAGCTGGTCTACAACACAGAGGCAGAGTGAACAGCATAATAACAGCAAACAGCTATTTATTTCACGTGTATATTTCTTAATTTTGTATTGCCAAATTAACAGCAAATTTAATCAGAAATTTTTGTAAGGCAAGAGAAGACACTAAAGAAAAGTGGGCGAAGGAAAGAGAAGTGATCTTTGGTAATCAAGAGAATTTCCTGTACTTTTAATGACAGGACTAAGACTTCCTCTTCTTCGTACTGTCTATATTCTTAACCCTCCTCTGCACTATATGTCAATTCAGTTTTCATTTGAACCTTTCCCTCATATTTGTCTCCTTTATCACTCTGAGAGGCAGGTGGAGTCAGCTCCACAAAATTGCAGTAATGTCCAATTAGTTCACTTTGATTTGGATCATATTTTCTATGTCACATTTTAGCTGTAAAGCAATTTCTAATGCCTAATAGAGGTGTGGCAAGTGGTTTTCATCACATGATGTTTCATCATATCCTCTAATCTCAGTTCAGATACAGTGGTAGCCCCATTAACCTTTCCAGTGAATGTGTGTCCAATTTCAAGCGCTCTTGATTGATAGATGGATTTTTATTAGAAATCCATAAAACAAGATGAAATTCAAATGAAAAAAAAATCACAGGCTAAAGCAATGAGATATGGTGTATGAAATTCATTGGCAGCCACCACTGGGCTTTTCTCATCTCTGATGACATTTTCTTCTTTCAAATATAATCACATGTGGATAGCTTGTATCTATTTCAGCAAAATAGATTACCTCATTAGACTACAAATGTAAAATGTACACTGTGATTTATTGTCAAAATTGTTATTAAATATTTTACTAATGATCACAACTAGGATGTGTTTTATGTGTAGGAAATCTGAAAGTCCCTAGGAAAAAATCTCAAGTCATAAATTATTTCATTTTAATTACAGGACTCACAGGTAGTTAGGAGCAAGCTCCAACTATATAGGCCCATGGCTGTTTTAAATCTCTTAAACCTGTGAGGTAATTTGGAGATGTGCTGTGGAAGACGTATTCCTAAGGAAGAAAAAATTTTTAGTTTGGAAAAAAAATGTTGATCTATTTATATTTTCCAGTAGTATATCTATATCGGGGTCTGCTATGTGTTGATTCTGTGCTGGTATCCCAGGGCCAGCTGGTGGTGGTATGCTGCCCAGAGAGGTTGTGGAGATACATGCTTACAGATATTCAAAAACTGCCTGGACATGGTCCTGGGCAACTGGCTCTAGGTGGCCTGGCTTGAGCTGGAGTGTTGGACCAGATGACCTCCAGAGGTCCCTTCCAACCTCAACCATCTTGTGATTCTATGAATGGAACCAGGAGAAGGTTATGCAAATTACATTTTTGTTGAGTTCTGCTTACATCAAGGTTTGTTTGTATTCTCACAGTCTGCTGACATGTAACAGTAAGCCTAGACATTGTGCATGTTTAAAAATCTCATGTTCATGCTTCAGAGAATGTAATACACAGAAAAATATTTTAGCCACCTGATATTTGTGTGTCAAGTTTAAACTAGTGGACTAAGTTCTTTATATGGTCATTTGGAAATGATCCTACATATTTTAGGGTAGGACAAATGGTACTCTGGAGGTGCCTGCTGCATTTTTTTAGAGGGAGGCTATTGACTAAATTTGATTGGCTTCCTATGTATTAGATGGTTAAAGTTAAGTGATTTGAATCTTCTCTCATCAGTATAACTGCCTATTTAAATGAATGACTGCTTGCTAACATAATTATCTTCGCCTATTAAAATTTACACATATAAAATCCCGGATAGTGTAGTCAAGAAAGGTTGCTTCTTAATTCATTTCCATATTATAGCAAAAAAGTTGTTGGTTAATATCCCTCCACTGTAATGCTTCATATTCCTAAATTTAAAGATCAGTTGTGGTTCTTTGTCACGTATAGTATGATGGCCATTTTAAGGAAAACACATGACCAACCGCTCACATCAATTTAACATAAGTCTTAAAAGAGAAATTTTTTCTGTATTAGGTTTTTAATAGATGATTAGATAGCACTGTTTAAAGTATGGTTAAGAGCTGGGTTTTATACAATGTCTGGCTATTGCAAACCTGAAGTGACAGTGATTCAGCATATGATGCAGAAGAAGTGCCACAAGAGTGTTCACAAACAGAGGAGGACTGGTGGGACATGTGGTGGTTGGAGGCCATCTTGGGCTTAGTGACCATGAAATGATACTTTTCAATTCTTGGAGAAGTAAGAAGGGGGGGGGGGGGGGTGGTCAGTAAAACCACTGCCATGGACTTCCAGAGTGCAGACTTTGGCCTGTCTGGGGCACTGGTTGGGAGAGTCCCTTGGAGGAAAGTCCTGAAGGGCAAAGGAGTCCAGGAAGGCTGGGCTTTCTTCAAGAAGGAAGTCTTAGAGGCGCAGGAGCAGGCTGTCCCCAAGTGCCCTAAGGCAAAACAGAAGGGAAGATGACCGGGCTGGCTGAACAAGGTGCTTTTGCTGGCACTCGGGGAAAAAAAGGAGAGTTTACCACTTTTGGAGGAAGGGGCAGGAAACTCAAGACGAGTAGAAGGATCCTGTTAGGTCATGCAGAGAGAAAATTAGAAAGGCAAAAACCCAGCTAGAACTCAATCTGGCCACTGCTGTAAGGCATAACAAAAACTGCTTTTTCCAAATACATTAACAAGAAAAAGAGAACCAAGGGGAATCTCCATCCTCTATTTGATGGAAGGCGGGAACGTTGCCACCGAGGATGAGGAAAAGGCTGAGGTACTTAATGCCGTCTTTGCCTCAGTCTTTAACAGTCAGACCAGTTATCCCCAGGGTATTCGGCCTCCTGAGCTGGAAGACAGGGACGAGGAGCAGAATAAACCCCCATAATCCAGGAGGAAGCAGTTTACGACCTGCTGTACCACTACTCACAAGTCCATGGGGCCAAATGAGATCCACCTGAGAGTACTGAGGGTGCTGGTGGAGGAGGTTACCAAGCCACTCTCCATCATTTACCAGCAGTCCTGGTTAACATGGGAGGTCCGGATAACTGGAGGCTTGCCGATGTGATACCCATCTACAAGAAGGGCTGGAAGGAGGATCCAGGGAACTAGAGGCAAGTCAGCCTGACCTTGGTACTGGGGAAGGTTATGGAGCGGTTCATCTTGAGTGAGCTCACCAGGCATGTGCAGGACAACCAGGGGATGACACCCAGTCAGCATGGCTTCATGAAAGGCAGGTCCTGCCTGATCAACCTGACCTCCTTCTATGACCAGGTGACCCACCTAGTGGATGAAGGAATGGGATTTGATGTTGTCTGCCTGGACTTTACAAAAGCCTTTGACACTGTTTCTCACAGCATCCTCCTAGAGAAGCTGGAGGCTCGTGGCTTAGACAGGTGTGCTGTTCACTGGGTAAAAACCTGTCTGGATGGCCGAGCCCAAGGAGTTGTGGTGAATGGAGTTAAATCCAGTTGGTGGCTGGTCACAAGCAGTGTTCCTCAGTGTTCAGTTCTAGGGCCCAGTCTTGTTTAATATCTTTATCAATGATCTGGACAAGGGTGTGGAGTGCACCCTCAGTAAGTTTGCAAATGACAACAAGTTTGGTAGGAGTGTTGAACTGCTTGAGGGTAGGAATTCTCTGCAGAGGGATCCAGACAGGCTGGATCAATGCACTGAGGCCAATTGTATGAGGTTCAAGAAGGCCAAGTGCCAGATCCTGCACTTGGGCAACAACAACACCATGCAACGCTACAGGCTTGGGGAAGAGTGGCTGGAAAGATGCCTGGAGGAAAAGGACCTGGGGGTGTTGGTCAACAGTTGGCTGAACTGGGCAGCAGTGTGCCCAGGTGGCCAAGGCAGTCAACAGCATCTTGGCTTGTATCAGGAATAGTGTGGCCAGCAGGAGCAGGGAACTGATCGGGCCCCTGTACTCGGCCCTGGTGAGGCCACACCTCGAATGTTGTGTTAAAGTTGGGGCCCCTCAACACAAGAAGGACATTGAGGTGCTGGAGCATGTCCAGAGAAGGGCAATGAAGCTGGTGAAGGGTCTGGAGAATGAGACTTCTGAGGAATGGCTGAGGGAACTGGGGTTTTTTAGCCTGGAGAAGGGGAGGCTGAGGGGAGACCTTATTGCTCTCCAACTACCTGAAAGGACGTTGTAGTGAGGTGGGCGATGATCTATTCTCCCAAGTAACAAGCAATAGGATGAGAGGAAATGGCCTCAAGTTGTGTCAATGTAGGTTTAGATTGGTTATTAGGAAAAGTTTCTTCACTGAAAGAGTGGTCAGACATTGGAATAGGCTGCCCAGAGAGGTGGTGGAGTCGCCATCCCTGGAGGTATTAAAAAAAATCTGTAGATGTGGCACTTTGGGACATAGTTTATGGATCATGGTAGTGTTGTGTTGATAGTTGTTTTTGATGATCCTAGATGGTCTTTTCCAGCCTCAGTGAATCTATGATTCTATGACTCTATTCTATGATTTTGTATCAATAGGTGAACTATATTTGGGATGTTTCAGCAACTTTTTGATTGTAGGTTAGTCACACAAAAATATATATAATTCATATTAATGCTAGCAAACAGTGTTTAATTACTTAACTGTACATTTACAAAAGTTTTTTGGTTGTGTTTCTCAAGTGTAGCTTTATCATCTTGATGAGCTGAACAGTTAACTAACATGCAGTCCAGGTCCAAACATAATTTTCATGTGAAAGATACTTCAGTCAAATTCAATTCTGAATTGTACCTGCATAGCAGTACACTAGACAAAGAGAATAATTACAAAACTCACCCTAAAATAAACATCTACAGCCTTTTGTCACTTAAAATACTCGTTAGATTCTCACAAGTGTATTGAGTTTTTCCAGTGATTATGGAAAGCTACCATAGGGATTATGGATGATATCTAGCTGAGTTTAGGTGTCTTATTGACTGAGTCTCTTCCAAAATACATTTTTTAGTCTAGAAGCAACCTATAAACCTATAGTTCTTTCCATGGAGGAGATGACAGAAAGGATCTCAGATCTGTAAATATAGACCATAGTAATTTTAATCTGAACAGATTAATTAACATTTTCATTCTATTTAATTTAAATGCCAATGTAGCTGAACCTTTGCTTATGTTGCTTTATTAAAGTCTTCAACATTGTTACGTGTAAGAAATGCTTATCAAGAAATGCAACCTTTCAGAAAATACAGCAGTGTGTTTTTCTATAGATTAAGCAAAATGCTTCCATTCTGCTGTACTGCTTAGGGTTTCATTTTCGCAAAGAGAGGATATGGATTTGACCATTCCCAGGTGAGCTATTTCTGTCCTTTCCCAGGAGATTCTTGTAGAAATTTAATTGGGCCCAAGCTTGGCCAGACACATTAAATCCCCATGGTATCATAGGCTTAGTCCTCAGAAAGATCTTGTTGCAGCCTGGTGAACTTTGAGGGGTAGCTAAGGGACAGCTGCAAGTGAAAATATAAGGGAAAAGGTTGATGCGTCTTGAGAAAAAGGCATCTCTAGAAATATACAAAATAGATTTTCTTCTTCGCTCCAGACGTTTCCTAACAAGATGAAAAATTTGCATATCACTCCACCATAAATGGTAGAAAGATGTCCTGTACTCGTATACTGCACATTGTGTCCATATATACATTTATATATACATATATATTTAGTAGCTGTTTATATAGGAAAGGAGTATTCTACTTTTAGTTCAATATTTTCATAAGCTTTTATGTTGAAATTGTTTTCAGTAACGTCCTATTGAAAAACGAGGATTTTGTTAGCTAAGTGACAACCTTACTGATTTGCCTGCAAAATATAACTATACTATCAGGATGCAATTCATCCCATCTACCTTTAGCTATCTGCAGTATAGATAACTATAACTGATGTTACCCTATACTCCTTTTATTGTCAGTAGAGAAAAAATGGGCGCTTCCAGAGAGGCATTCATCTGATCTAATTTAAATATCTACTTTAAGGTAAGAATAGCTCCTTAAAAAGCCCTGTTACCACTTATTGCTCATGTAAGGAGCCATGGGTGTTTAGCTCAGAACTGTCTGCACGGTATCTAAACACCCTCATTTGGACAGATGCATCCTACCATCAGTCTTTTAAAATTATTGACTGGTTCTACTGAAAATTGAGATGCAGAACTAAACTGGCCGCAGTGGAGGCTTAATTCAGTGACTTGGAAAGTGGCAAATGAGAAATTCCAAAATGGAAGCAGCGTATTGCAGCATTTACTGCCTTTTAATAGTACAATGCATTTATTCCTCTGTTCATGATTTAAATGTGTTTATCTTTCTTGCACATCTATGCATCGTGAATTGTCGGATTATTTCTATTTGTTAAAAAGTGCCCTGAGCTTTTTTCCCCCCAGTGGTTCTTTTGGTCACGTCTTTCAAACACCTAAAAAGGAAGCTCATGAGAACACTCCCTCACCCTGGCATTAATCACCGCATTGTAAAGTATGGAGCTATTGATTGCGTATAACTGCATCTTTTGAACATTCAGAGCCATTGTGTTCACAACATGATGAATGCACTTGCAGATGGCTTTGTCTGTAGTGGTCGTAAACTCCAGCTAATGGCTGAATTAATCTATAGTAAATGAATAATATCCTTTCTGGCTGTTCCAGGGAATAAACTACTTGTCGCATTTTTTCTGTTTTAAAAAAAGCAGTCATAATTCAAGCAAGTACGTGTGTCAGCTTCCCAAAATGTGGAAAAGTGCCTTGTATAAATAAACGGATTCACTTCTAAAGCCATTATCTGAAGAGTTTCAGGAATAGGAAATAAGCTGACATCCAAATAAGCATTTCATCTTCTGAAGTGATAGGAATTTTTTTCACATGCATACGATGAAAAATTAAAAGGACTCAGATTGTTCTGCATTAGAGGCAACAGCTTTCAGAAATCTTTCTAAATTTTTTCTTCTTAATTCGTCAGTGGAGTTTCTTTTTGCCTAAACAAGCAAGCAAAAATCAATCTCAGAAAGAGCTGAAAGAGACTGACGAAATCCCACCTGGAGAGTTAACTGACTTTAAAACAAATGAACAATTTAGCAGCCTTCTAAATCTAGAGAAAACCAAATTAAAATCAAAATCAGGCTTTCTCAGTTTCTCTGAATGCTGAAAAAAAAAATAAAGGAAAGCACTTATCACAGATTCTTTGGCTGTTCTGTCTTTCTTACCTCTCTTTTTTTCTCTCCATTCCTCCTGAGCTCAAAGGAAAACAAACACTTAATTGTGACCTTTCAGGCTTTAGTCACTGTAGTTTGTTTTTTATTTTTGTTCCTTTAGTGCCCAGTAATTGTTTCTGCTGTACCTACCCCAAATAAACAAACAAATCCTAGTAGTGAGGCTCGACAATCTCACCCTCCAATGGCCCCTCAATCCAATGCAGTTTGGAGCAATGAAGACTCTTCCCTAGGTCTCTGTCACTGGTTTTGCTTCATTCATAGAAAGTTAAATGGCCTCAAAGCCAGTGTGGGATGGGAGGGGAAAGTGTGCACCGCAGAATCCTTCCCTTAGCAGCCCGAATGAATGGCAGTACAAAAAGTCAGGACTAGCAAAATGTACATACAGATCTAATACTTGCTGCTATTTTGATGCAGAGAGCAACATTCTGAGCACATCCCATTACGTACTGAATGGTATGAGAATTCCAAAGAAAAAATGCTCCATATTTGCTTTTTTGCTCAAGTTCATTATCACTAATCAGTGACTGTACTGCTTTCGCAACTGCCTCATGCTCTGGTTCCCAGTATGATAGCACTGACAACACAAATAGCTGTGGCTGGTTGAATTAGCAAGATTACAGAGCATATTACTGGCTGTTGCATCATACTGCTGCTCCTCTATTTAAATGACTGAGTGACAGAATTTGTTTCCTGTCTGTTTCTTAAGATACTTTCTAATTATAAAAGGAAGTATGTTAAGAGATATTTTTCCTGCCTGATTTTCATCACAGGGCTTTAAATATCCCAGTATCCCACTATAATTTTCTGGCGTTGGAGTTGACAACCCATGCATCCTTACAGAGTCTATCAGCTAGGGATTAGAAGTTATGCTGGCTATCATGCTTTTTGTTTGTTTGTTTGTTTGCTTTTTATCCCATGTAATTCTGATGTGGAATCCCACTTTCTGAGAACAGGAAGGATTCTATTCGGTATTCTACGCTTGCCGTTGACTTCATTATGTGTAGTAATGCCTGATGAAGGAAATGCAAGATGTGAAACCACTTGTTTAAGTTGAAATTATAGGCTGTATTCATCTATAAAGCATGCATCATAGTTGGATTATTACTTTCAAAAAACCTTACAAATACATAGAGATATGCATGTCACCAGTGTGGGAAAGTTTGAGCTTGAGATGGACTACTGATTGCTGGATGGATTAGAGGCAAAAATCTGTCCATGTTGGCACTTTTAAAAATTACTTAAACAATGACAGACTGACTCAGCGACACTGGTATTGACTCTGAAAGAGCTGTAAGCCCGTTATTCAGTGGCACAGTAGAAATATCATCATGGCAACAGTCAGATTAAAAGAGTGAAATTGGAACAATTATTAATAATCAACACGTACATTTGTAATTAATCTGTTGAAATAACCATTTCTTCTTAGAAGTGTGATATGAGAGCTGCAAACAATGTTTGGGAATATCCTTTAATAAACATATTCTGGTCTACTTCATAAAAATGGAGATGCTGTGACAGTAAAGGATGGGATAAAATGGTATTTGCTACTTTTTTTTTGGTTATTTTTTGGTTGTTTTTTTTTTATTTCATTGCACACCACTCCATTGCCCACTGCATTTTTAGGGAAGATAGTAGCAAAAAGTGCTAGTACATTTAAAAAAATTAAGTATTTGTAGATGTCATGGCTCTTGACTGTTTTACTGTCCCGTCTAGGAAAATGCTGGGACACACAAAACAAGCAACCGGGGGAAATCTACATGTGCTCAGAGCAATGAATAAGCACAGTTCTGTGCATCGGGTGTTGATAAGCTGGTCATCAGAATGACGCTGCAGTGTGCAGTTTTGAGTAAAGGTGCTTTCCAAATTGTAAGTAAATGTATCTTAGCTAGCAAAGATTACATTCCTACATGTCATTCTTAATACCATTCATCTTTTTATAACAATTTCTTACTGTGACTGTCCTGTCAGACATGACATTTTCAACAGCACCTTCCAGTCACAGGAGTTAACTGTTTTCGTGGCCGCCTTCGTTGGCAATGGATTTATTTGATTTTTATTATCAATTTTAATATTATTATTAAGCAATATTTACCAGTGGCAAAATCATTGCTGAAATGGAAATACAAAAAAACAGTGTCGCAAGCATTACTAAAATTTAAATACAACCCAGTAATATCACCTAAACAACATATTAGAAATATGGCTTTAGTGTACCCAGAGATTATTCTGACCAAAAGTATGAGAGGCTTTTTTGAAAAATTCTTAATTATTCTTAATTGACTATTTGAAATGTTTTCTGATTTCAGCTAGGAATAATTTCCATCTTGCAGCTTGTATGGAAAATTTTATGCAAAGTTGTTATAATGTTTTGTTTTAAGGCATCTCACTTGAGTCGACTTTCTGCTACAATGTATTTCATGGAATACAAAAGCAATGTGAAAATTGCTTCTAATAACCTCAGTTACCTTGGAAAATTTGATATTATGAGCAATTATAAAGAGGCAAAAAAGGAAACAATGCAAATTAGGCACTTTATATTGCTGGCGGTGATTTTCAGCATGAAGCCTGCTTTGAGTGTTCTCTATAGTTAAATGTACATTTTACTTTATCATTATGTATTACAAAGTGTAAGATTATTTATATTTAGTTTCAAATGCCTAAAAATTATTTTATTTCTGTTTGTAAACCTGTTTACTAGCTCTGTCAACAGCGTGGCAGTTTTCAAAATGGTGAATTGTTTGAGGATCTTTAATAGCGGTTGTTATTTTCACCATCTGAAAAAGGACTATGATTTTAGCATATTTTTGTAAATTT
This sequence comes from Phalacrocorax aristotelis, assembly GCF_949628215.1. Classification (NCBI taxonomy): domain Eukaryota; kingdom Metazoa; phylum Chordata; class Aves; order Suliformes; family Phalacrocoracidae; genus Phalacrocorax; species Phalacrocorax aristotelis. The sequence continues at coordinate 25,134,614 of NC_134278.1, read as the reverse complement.
TACATAACTATGTAAAAATACATATGCATGCATTGAAATTCAGACTACCCATACTCTGCCAAAATTGGGATCTAGGTAGGCACCTCGACTTGAAAGAGAAATTCAGGATCCCGTCCTCAGACACTGCCTACTCTGGTAACACTTTTAGTTATTCAGCTCCTGCAGTTGGACTAAACATCTAAACTTGCATGTGCTCAGAACCGTTCAGCTCCGAGGAAACGGGCACCACCTCCCACCTTTACTCTGATATAGAAACCGAGTAGGAAGAGACACAGACTCCACCTAAATCTCCATTCTCTTAAGCATACTCAGACTATATTTAATACATTGATAATACTAAGTTCAGCAAAAAAAACCCCAAACTGAGGTGTGCATTCTCATTCATGCCATTTTGCAGAACTGCTTTATAATTACAGCATTTTCCCATTTAAGTACTTTTTTTGGAGCATAGCCTGGTTTAGTTCTTTCTCAGACTGACTTGATTCACATGTCAGACCACAGAACAAGCACTGGTCAGAAAAGAACAAGGTGATGACTCACATGTCAATAAAAATAGCCTCTTTTAGGCTGACTTTAGCAATAAGATGCTGACTGAAGAGTGCAAGAGAGTTTGGGACAACAGACTAGCCCCCACTACCAATTTGAACCGTCCCTTCTGTAGGACTGCCCAAACTAGTCATCTGTCACCTTTTGATTTACTGCAGCTCACAGTGTAAAATTTTAAAGGAACGGCAAGTTTTGCTCGCTTTAAAAAGCTGGGTGGTAACCTGTGATGACTTTGGAGCTGGTAGTCACTTCAGATGTCCCTGCAGTGAGGGTGGACGGACAGCTGAGAGCAGAAAGCCTTTACTGCAAATAGAGTAAGTAAGAAGACACTTGTACGTATTTGAGCAAGTCTGGTTTCAAACAACAGAGGAAAGTTCTCAAGCATTTTCTGTTTTACAAGCTATTGGGTAGCCCTGGCTGCTGGGAATGACTGAAGGCAGGCAGAGGGACAAAGATCTGATCATGGGTTATATTTTGGTGAGCTGGGATTCCTTCCCTGCATCAAGTGACACTAAGAGGGAAGCTGTCATACAGCCAGTTTCTACTCTCAGAAATCGAGATACAAAGCTAGTACCAAGAGTGCCTGCTAACCTTGCTCTGAATGGACAGGAGTGATTTTCTTGAGCACTGTCTCCAAAACGTGGGGGAATACTGAGGATACGTGCTGACAGAGGACACCCTGAATGCTACTGCAGGGTTATTTTTTTTCTACGTTAAATTCAGTAGTATCTTTCTGATTCACTATAGAGGTGGTCAGTGTGGGTTCCCAAAAATGTACTTTTCATTGATTGACCATGCTAATTAAGAAGAAACACCTAATAAACACAAATGGCATATTTTCTTTAATAAATCATCTAAAAAGTCCTTAAAGATTGTTTTTAGTGATAGGGGTGGCATATGTAACATACATGGTGCTTTTATTGATGAGTTTAAAGAACTTTAACTTTAGCTGAGTAACTCGTGAAGGATTCTTAACAAGTCAGAAAGATTTTCAAGTCACGCAAAATACAAAAGAATGAACGCTCTATGTACTCTACACTCCTTATATACATATTCTGTATATATGTGTGTGTATATTATATGGATTTAAGTTCATCTGTTTTACCTCGAACATGATTGAAAACATTCACAAATGTTTCTGAATGTGTTACCTATGCATTAATGAGGTGTTTTCTCTACATATGTTGGCTAACACTAATTTGAAGTTTGGAGATCTCCTTTCATGTGAGCTCTGGAAGGGAATGGTGTGGAACAGTCATCGGAACAAAATAAAATAAAGGTGCGATGTTGGTTGGGGTTACCTTGCAACACGGTTTTGAGACTTGAGTCCTCTCCTGTCACTGCTGCCCTTAGAGAATCAGCTCTTGAGAAATCTCCTTTCTTTGCTTTCTACTGTGGGGAACTTCCCTGGTGACACAAGAAGTGTAAGTGGAAAAACATTACTGTCATAGGCTTTTTATTTTTTCACTTGTTTTATTCTAGTTCCTGGTGTATAAGCAGATGCAAAACATTTTGTAAATTGAATAGGAGCAGCCTAGGAGCCTACCTAGAATGTTTCCAGTTATCTAAGCATCTGGGAGTGTTTAATCCTATTTTACGTATTTTATACCATGGCAGTGAAAAAATCTCTAAGCATGTTTTATTTTAATGTAATACTAAAATTAGTATCTGTATAAGTAAAATATTTTATAACGACTTTATAAATTACAAAAGACTTTTTAAATTCATCTATAGTATCTACATGTCAGATTTGCAGAACATACTCCTCATCTCTGCAAATTAAAGGGCTGAGAATATGGACACTTAGAGCCTGATTTAGTTAAAATTATCCCCTGCAGCAGTGGGTGGGTATCAGTTCTTCACAGCTGAGAATGATTTTCATAATTGTGCAGCATTCAGCAGCTGCAAAATCCCTGAGGATGCATCTTACTCCTCTTTCAGGAGCAGCCTGGGTTTGCCCTGCCTGGCACAAGCAGTTTGACCCCTCACCTCTCTTATACCCATCTTGATTTGGGTTTCTGGAGATGCTCAGTTTCCTCAAGTCCTCCAGTATTTTCATTTCTTCAGAGGACAATTGTAGGGGCTACAAGAAATGCGTAAGAATTGTCTTCTTACTGACTGACAGATCCATTTAGAACAGCTCAATGAACCTTTAAATAATGTATATTCTATAGCTGCCTCTGCATTTATGAAGGTAATTTTCTGAAACATTGCCATCTAGTGGCAATTTACACATGCAGCCAATTAAGTGATGCTAAATGTTACTTTCTGTTTTATTTTCTTAATATTTCCTTCAATGGTCGATAGTGATACCTTTTAGATATATGTGAAAGAGAAAAAAAAAAAGGAAATTATGAGAAAATGAGCCATATTACTAATTTTAGCTGACAAAAAAGTCATGAAAACGTTTACCTGCTTTAAAACACTCTGTATTTCGAAGTAAAATGTTATTCAGTTTTTCAGTTAAATATTAACCAGACATTTAAAAGCACTGAAGCTAAACCTGTATTCATATAAGAATACACAGCTATTTTTCTGAAAAGAGCCTGAAGATAGGAACTTTTAAATAGGTCTGACATATTCCTCTGATCACCTGGGATGATAACGTTTTGTTACTCGCTTGTGGGCAAGTTTTAAAATATCAACTTCTTGGTGCTGGTGATTCACAGATATGTTTAAAACATGATTAAATAATTGGTTACTCTTAGTTCAAAGAAAATTATCATTCTTCCAGGAGTTTTGACTCACCTGCTCCAACTAATTTAAAATGATGTGAATTGAAAAGACGATTGATAATCATAGAAAAGAAATTTAACTCATTTTAATAAATACAGTTAGTCCTGATGAATGTTAATACCTGAAGTTACAAAGCTATCTCATTGGAAATGCATTTAAGTGTAATTATAAATGACAAATCTTTGCACAGGTTTTGTCTTGTGCACATTTACGTGCATTTTACATGGCCAAGTACATATATACTCCTAAGCTCATGCACGTACATATATTATTTATGTTATCTGTGCTGTGCATATACCTGAATGGTCAATGTAGTAATTAAGATACTAACAATTACCCATTCAAATTTCATTATTTTAGATAATGAAAAAATTTGTTCCTTAGTCCTACTGTAACTCTGGCTGTGACAACCATTGCAAAGCTTGTTTGAGGATCAATGCCAGGAAGGCTTGGAGTGATTAAAAATGAAGAGAAAAATAAAAATTTTATTCTAAATGTAGAGTAATAACTGGCTGGCTCAGATTTCTAACTTTGATCTTTATATGTCAAATGTGTTAAAAACCTGGAGTAACTGGAGCATCCCTGCTATACTTTAAATATATAACAAGGTGAATAGTAGGTGTGACACAGAAATATTGGTAAAGTACAGTTTGTACCACATTGTTTGATGATTTTGGACTGTTTTCTTTATTGGCTCCAGGCATTTATATCTAGTCCTTAAATTAAGATGTCTGAAAATATATCCAGGTGTGTAATGGCATTTCAGAGATTCATAACTGCTATCATGGTTACAAAGTTGTCTTACAACCAGTTTTTAAGGACTTAAACCTTATTACAGGCCTATGTATTTCTTTATTGAGTATCTCATAGTGAGATTGCCCTTACCCCTCTGTTAGGATAGTAGTAACGCAAATAGTGCAAAGGTTTCTTCGACATGGGTGCAGGGTGACAATGTTATTTGTGAGTAGCAAAGTCAATTGTGAACAACAATACTCACCCAATCCTGTCCCCAAGAGAGTTAGCATACTAAACTACTGTTTTGTCATCTGTGCAGCATCAAATAATTGCGTGGATTTCAGTTAACTTTAATAGAATGAATTGCAGATAGAGGGATATATGCTGGTAGATCTATATTATCTATTAATATTTTGAGTAGGGTGGCTGTGTGCTGTAACTAATATTAAACATTAATAACATGTATTTAGTATACTTATTTACTTAACAGCATATTACTAAAGTCATGCAAATATTCGAGGCAGGTTACAAAAATGAAAATACACTATTGATGTAGTGCCAAACACTCACAATATAAAATTATTACTCATAATTCAAGTAGAGTAACAGGTGTGAATGACATGATAATCTTTGATACTTAAAAGGATTAAAATATTTATACTACCACCAACATTCTTTAATATTATTTAGACAATATACTATAATGAGTAGTTTGAAGCTTCCTATTAGCATTTATTTAAATCAATCAATAGCGCCTATCATTCATTGCTCATTGTGGTAAGGAAAATGTCAGAGTATTAATATGACGTGACTTAGCCTTGGGTTGTGCTGAGGGAAGTACATACTCTCTCTGTAAATACAGCTTTATTCAGGTGAAAATGAGGAAGATGAAAAATGGCTTGAGAACAAATATGATATGGAAAGAAGGGGAAATAGTTTTCTGACTCATGACAGGTAAAATAGGTAACGGGATATGTAAGTGGGGATGAGGAAAAAGGAGCAGCAGTAGTGCAGGAGATTCAGATAAAGATAAAAACTGGAAACTTCAATGATTTGAAACTTAAAGCACATCCAGAATGTGATTCAGAACAAGTCAGGGAGGTAGTAGCGGCACATAGCAAATACGTTCATTGGGAAGGATTTAAGGCCAAAAGAGACAATAGTGTGGGGGAAAGGTGTGCAGTATAAGGTAAACAGCTGTGCTCCTCATAGAGAATGTGAAGGGGACTGATTTCTGAACTTCCGAGTAGTTTTCTCTTGAAGCCTTCTGAAGCCAGGAATCATCTTTCATGTGGATTTAAAGGCCAAGATAATGCAGAAAACCAGGTAACTATGTATGCACATAGTATGATTTGAATGTTTCATGCTGGAATACATATCAGCTGAAAAAGATAAATGTTAAAATCCTCACTAAAGTGTTGTTTAACCTTAGTGTTGTTTATCATGGGAGCATTAATAGTCTAACCGAGAGTAAGAAGTATTCTCTGAGAGTTTATGTTGCCATATGATCTTGCATTTTCCATGCTGTACCTTCTACCTGCCTGTGTCTGGAAACCAGGCATATGTTTTAGGTGATTGTACGTTTAGGTAATGGGAGAAAAGTTGGACAGCTGAAAATTAAAAATTAAGAGGAAATAATATCCTTTGATCATGATAACACTCTGAGCTATTATTTGGCAAGAGAGAAATTTGTCGGCTTTATAGCTTCTGTTTTTGACTGAAAACAATGTTTTGCAAGGTGGAATTATGAGTGCTGGGCTCATAATGGGTCAACATGGGGTTGTTGGGTATATGTTCTCAGATTGCCTTCACAGCTTCCAGATTACCCAAGTCAGCAAATACTGGCTGTGTATGCACTTTCTTTCCAAGACTATAATTGTGACTTGTTTCTCCTGTCCAGTCTATTTGGAGGATGTTTCACTTAATTTTTTATGAGATCCCTGATGAAGTCTTTTCTGTAACACTTTGAAAATAGCAGTCTCAAATCTTTTAAATGCCTGTACATTCACTCCCGGGAATGAAGAAGGAGCTCTCTGGCTGCTAATGCGATCTCATATAGCCAATGTGAGTGCTGAGAGAAATGTTTCAGGTGACCATAATCAAATTACTTCTCTTTCACCCCTAAACTCTAACGATAATCTTAAGGTTTTGAGCTTTTCCTGAAAGATATTTGGATTGTATTGACATGAAAGATCAAAATTTCATTGACTTGTGCTCCTGGAAACTTTTCTTCATTTCTCACCATTCCTTAGCTAAGTTGTTAAGATTGTACTCAGAGATCTCTTATTTCTTCTCTTGTTATGCTTGAACAATATTTTTCAGATAATCTGGATTTTTTAAATTGTCTTTCTGAAGATACAAAGCTACTTAAATCTTTCCCCTCTAGATTTTTGCAGTCCCCTAAAACAAGCTAGTCTAATCCTTGTATCAGTTAGTGATGGGAAAGTAGAGAGCCTCAACTCTGATGGCAGGCACTGTATACAACCTCTGTAGGACAGTGAAGGTATATGTACGTAGTGATAAAATATTCACATGTTCACATTTCAGAGAAACCCCTACTAATACCTACCCCCAAAACACAAAGACTTCTAACTAGTCAATTTTAAAAGAAAATCCAAATCACTTGAAAAACTATTAGATGTGAAAAAGCAACAAGAATTGTTCTAACATGAGCCTTCAGCTTATAAATCATTTTGAACAGCAGGAAATGAGGAAGATAAGAAGTAAGATAAGAACCAATGCTAAAACAGAATACAGTTTTATGTAGGTTTTTAGTAAGAGTAATACATACATTTCCATTAAGACAAATTGTAGTTGAGATATAATCTCACTTTACACGATACAAAGATTTCATTTTCTTCTTAAACAAATCTCAAAAACTGGATGTATTAAAAAAAAAAATATATTCAGGGAGACAGACAAAAATTACAAGAGCAAATTCAGTGAGAAAAGGGGTCCCCCTCCAGGCTGCGGTTTGCTAGCGCCCTTGTGCTGTTGACACAAGGTTACTGTAGTTCCCTCTTTGGATGCTGCTCAGATCCTCCAGCACTCAAAGCGAGGTTTGCATCCAAAGAACTGAGCTTCTATTCACATATCTGGAACAGCAGTATTGTTATTTTGCTGCCTTCATGGTTTTCCCTGTGCCAACCCGGCAGAAAGCTACAGAACTGAATCAGAATTGCATTTGGCTTCCTCGGTGATACCGACAGAGTAGGCCCTGTCCCTGAAGTCGCACTTGAAGTATTGCTCGTTTGTGTTCATGAAAAGGAGCGGAGAAAGATAGTCATCCCTAGAAGAGAACATGCATTGTATTCTCTACAGGCTTCAGCCGTCGGGAAGTCATTTTAAGTTTTCCGCAATTTTTGCATACTGTTTTCAAAGATGCTTACAAAATTTTTGGACAAATACTTGGAAGTGTTTGAATTACTGTAAAATTCTCTGTGCTAAATAGATAAAGCATCTAAAAATAGATAATGTGTAGCAGATGTAGCGCTGCATGTAAACAGTATTTTTATAAATAGTTATATAAGAGTACAGCTGTAAAAAATGCCAGCTTGTGAAGTTATGTTGAATGCTGGAAAAAAATATGACAATTTTTCATGTATTTATACCACATATCTTTGTAGATTTCTTTCTGGTTGTAAATTTCTTATAAGCTTTTGAAAAGTGATTTTATATAATGTTTCTCAGAATTTTCCAGAGTTTTAATAATCTTTCTGAGGCTAATTCACTGCATAATTCTTCTTCCAGGAGAACCCACTGCCATTTGCTTTCCTATGTTTTTGCAACTGTTTTAAAAGAAATGCAGAGGAAATCTTCCACAGAAAATTTTCTGAAGTGTAAGGGTTCCTTTGGAAAGTTCTGTTCTTTTTTTTTCTTCCCCTGAATAAGTGCAGCAGACTATTGTCTGCCATATTGACGTACTACCTGCTTTTCATTTCCTAAAACATATTGGTATTTCATAAAGGTTCAAGGCAGCCACTCACAAGGTGACGCAGGGAACCAGCTTAACAGTGGCCGGCAGCCTTTTCTAACTTAATTTAGGTTAGTGAATGAAAAATATTGCACCCAGATGAAACATCAGATTAAATTTGTCAGAGATATTGCTCAGACTAAAATCTGATGAAAGTCTCACCCAAAAGTGGCCAGATTGGCACAAGAATGCACAAACTTACTTTTTGCTCAGGGTGCAGTTTGTATAATCTCACTTAGATGGCTAGAATTTAAGGCATCTAAGTCTAAACTAGTCATCATGAACTCCTGAAAGGTAATTCTTTTCATCCTAAAGTAGGTGTATGAAATAGGCAGATCGATCTCTGTAGGGATCCATTTCCTTACATTGATGAGTGGCCAACTAAAGCATTTGATGTGAAAGTTCAAATGACATCAGATTAACTCTGTTTCCAAATGACTGAATGTTTCTCTACTATGCAAGTTCCAATAATTCTCTTTTCAGTAGGAAAGCTCTATCTGTTTTTTGTTTCACTGGCTATTCAGTGGGGTTTTCTAATAAAATTAATGCAATCTTTTCCTTTCTTCTTTTGTCGCTAGTGTTTGTGTCTTAGGGACATCATAGCAGCTTCTGCCCTAAGTGCACCAGAAGGCAGTAGGGAAGATGCTCAGGTACTACTGAGCTATCAGATGGGTGCTAGACAGTGGCTCTGGACAAATTCTCAGTCAGAGGACAAAGCATGATACCAGTGCAATGCAGAAGGAAAGAAAGGAAAGAATTAAGAATCTCTCTTAGAGACATGCAATAGATAAGAAACCATATCTTTCTCTGAAAAAAAAGTTTCTGCAAGTAGTTTGCCAGTGACCTGTCAAACCTAATTTATGATGGCGACTGATTTTACAGGATTGTAAGTCACCCTTTGGAGTAGTCCGCAGGTTTCTTTAGGTCACTGTGTGTGTTGGGTTTGTTAGCAGATTACCTGTAAAATAAGGATAAATTATGTGTGAATTTGAGAGGTAAAATATAATGCTGCTCTGGATTTTAGATTTTGTTTTCATTACTCAAGTTTGAGATTCATTTAATGACAAGCAACAGTCAAATTATACAGGATTTGAATAAAATCTTAGTACAGTACGTCACCTTTGCAATCTGCATAGGCCTTAATTCCACTTGCAAAATCTGGTGTGACAGTTACAGGGATTTCAGCTGCAGACTGCTTAGAGAAACTTTAAAAATTGATAAAAATACTCAAGCCAGAATTACTGTATACAGCAAAGTCATGGTATTAAACTTTGATTTCTTACAGCCATGCAGGGAAAAGGGAGTAATGAATCTTGCTGGAGGCTTGAGGAGCTATCCTTTGTATTTCTAAATAACTTCAGTTTCAAACTCTGTTTTCCTCAAAAAGTTGCAATATTTTTAGCTGTAGGGGAACTAATGCTGGTACAGAAAGAACTGTTGTTTATTACTGAGATTTTGTTGACCTCTTCAAAAACAACCCACAACAGCAGTATTTGTCTAAAGTCAGATTTTCCATTATGAAAGCCTTCTTGACTCTTCTTAATATTTATGCAAATATCCATTAAACCTATTATGTAGTATAGTTTCTACTCCTTTGTCCAGTGCCAGTGTCAGTGTCAGGGTTACAGGCTTGCGATTTCCTGGATCTTCCCCAGAGCCCTTTTCTTTTAAGGGAAATGGCCTGACATGTGCCACACGCAGTTATTCAGCTATTTCATCCTTGAGATCTGTACAAACCATTAAATCCTGTGTATGCCATTTAATCCTGGTGATGTTCAGCTGCTAATTTTGTCAACTTGTTCTGTAATCTATTCTACAGTCAATTTCATTTTAGATGGATCCTTTGATGAATCCTTGTGCAAAAAATGGTATTGAGGTGGGAATCTCCCCTGTTTTTTCAAAGAGAACATTCATGCCAAGAAGTCATTTAGCTCCTGTGCAATTGCGTGTCCTTTCTAAGTGTTCCTTTTATACCCTGATCATTAAAAGGACCTGCAGGCTCTCTGCCAGGCTTTCTGATCTTGATTTGTTTGAATAAAAGACTTATTTTTTACCTCTGAATCTCTTCTCAAACTTATTTTTTTGGTCTGCCTTATCTGCCGCAGTTATTTTCTTCATTTAAACTCAGCTTCAGCTTTTTTAAAATACCGTTGTGCTTCTAATAACCTCCTTTGCCCCGCTAGTTAGCCAGGCTTTACAGTCCTTTTGTGCCTTTTCAGTCTGTTTGAGAGAGTTGTGTGCGTTGGTACTGTTTTTCCAATGTGGGTTCTTTATGAAAACTCCATGCTGTCATGAAAGATTTAATTCTCCAGGTTGCCCCTTTTGGCTTCTTTTGGATGAACTTTCTCTTTATTAAACATTGTCTCTTTTGGAAATTGAATACAACCCTGGAATTCCTGGCCATGTTCTGCATCTGCATTAATATCTGCATTAATATTGTGTATAAGAACATTAGGGTAGAAATATTGACACTTAATGATGTTAGCAGTAGCAATGTATTTCAATTCCTGCATAAACACCATAGGAAAAATAGCAATATAGTTAATTACACAACTTTTGGCATGTTAGTCTCGTCTGGCACAGAGCATTTCCATAACTGCAGTCTTTCTTTCATGTGTCAGGTGAAATAACGTGCTATTGTGCCTCTTTGTTTAAATTTTTTCTATTATAACCCGCTGTCACTGATGATTACTGCCTGATTGATTGATGGATTGATTAATGGTCGATTTCAGGTTTTTCAGTGGACTATCTGAGATGAGGAAACAGTCTTGACAGGGAGACTGTTACCCTCCTGTCTTTTCCTTTCTGAGATTGATTACATCTGTTGCACAAACCATGGTTTCTAAGTCCTCTGATCCCCCTCTTCCACTTCTGATTATAGTTTTCAATTTAGTTTTAGCTTAACAGCCTGTCAGCCAAATTCACTGGCATGTTCTTGAGGCTTAAAGTGCTTTCAGCTTTTGGCTCTGGTTATCTATTGAAATGGTCAGCAAACAACTGAAATGAATAGAATTCTACCACCGTGCTAAAGCATGAACTAAAAGATATGTGATTGAAAAACTTAAGCACCCCTTCGGTCACCCGAATACTGGCATTCATGAGCATTAGAACAAATTACAGCACAATACTAAAAAAGTAGCGAGTAAATTCCCTTGAAAAACAGTGTTTCCAATAATCATCCATTTTTCCTCAGATTTTAGAAAATGAGGGGTAAAAGTCTCTTGTATATTAACTATAGCGCCATGTGACTGGTATTCTTTATCAGTTGCTGAGCAACGGTCATACTCTGAATTTTTAAACTCATTAGCAAGCTGAACAGGCTGGCATTTGGCAGATGTTATTTGATTTTGTTTGGAGGCAAGTCAATGGGGGAGACAGGAAAGACATTGAGCTCATTGTGTTATCTTGCTTCTCTTATTAAATTCTTATGATATTTTAAACACATCTAAGGAGACTGAAAGGAACTTCCAAATTTTCAGGTTATTCACAGAACATTTATGTGATTTATGTACCAATATAAATAAAGCACATGAGCCAAATTTGGTTCACTTCAAACACATTTTAATCTGTACCTAATGTTTTTTTGAAGTGTTTCAGTCATTAGTAATGGCTGAAGTAGCTCTATTTGCATCCTCCAGTCATGCAAGCATGTCTTAAATATCTCTGCCAACGTACCTCATTGTTGACCAGGAATATATTTGTTTGTCTTCTAGTTGTAGATCTTTTAATAGAAAAACTGTTAATTGTTTATCAGTTGTCAATTAACCAAATATTTCTGTACCATGTGATAGCAATGTGATGTGACCATGGATCCACAAAGAACTCACTTCACTTGTAATTTAAGGTAGTGATGGCCAAACCTCAAAAGTCCTGGCAATGAGCCTAAGTAAGTTTAAACTACTACAATTTTCAACTAATGAGTTATAAACCAGTAGGGCACCTGAGCACAGTATAAATGTAAGCGAAGTCAGATACTGGCAGACTTGCAACACTGACTCAAGAGCACAAATCTCCAACTCAAAAACCAGCTGCCAGCATACTGTTTTGTTGACTTACTTCTATTAATGGCAGTTTTAGTATGGCTTTTTTCTGACCTTCTGAAGCTGATTTTCAAACTAGTGGAAAGAGAATAATAATATTCCTTTGTTTCTAGTGGTTGCCTTGAGTATCTCCTTTGCTTAAGGACTCTTTACCCAAACCACTTATTTCCATACGATTCAAAGGATCGTTATGAATTAACGTGTTATTATCATTAGTTTGTATCTCAGTAGCAGACATGGGGCCCAAGTCGGGTCTTCGCAGTTGGCATTATATACAAATGTAGGTGAAGAAATGACTCAGACTGGCCTCTGGAGTACATGTTTTTAATTCCTCCAACATTATTTGAATTACAAATTTCGTATAGTTTTGCAAGTAGCTGCTAAGCAATTCTGGAAACTAATATTGCCTGACTTCTTGGTATTTTGGAGTTTTTCCAAGCTCATTTGCTTGGTCGCACATAGAATCTACATATTAATCTCACAAATGGGTTCTGTTAAATTGTAGGAAATAAGGTCTATCAAAAATATGGGGCTGGCTTCTAAGACCAAAAAAAACCAGCTAGGTAGACTAGCATGCTTCAGTCAGAAATATAACTCAGCAAAAAAGGGTATATCAGAGGAATATCCATAGATTGTAACCGGCAAGAAAAAGATACGTAGGGAATGTCCAATCCACTAAAATAATCTGTTTGATTAGAAAAACTTAGGGAACATCAGACCAGACTCACAAGTGAGAACGAGGTTCATAACACACAAAACCATTGTTCTGCATACAGTGTGTAGGTGAGCTAAGTTAACGGATGCTAAAAATCCACATAAACTCAACTGAAGATAGTTAATGGAAGAGAAATCGGTTAGGGTCTTTGGTTCAGGAAGCGTCTGAACTACAAGTTATTGGGGTTAAGAAAGTGTTATGTACTGAGGAAGTGTTACTACTTGTTTTCTCTGGTTTTATACCTTTTCTAGATATCTGCTGTTGGTCACACATCCTTTTGGATGTGTGAGTCCTTTCAGTCTGACCGTTTACAGTCAGATATCTCTTACGCAGCTATTCATCATTCATTCCTATTACATTCATCAGATAATACCAGAGAGTATATTTTTTAAATTCCTGTCTCTTCCCTGTACTTTCTTTCTTCTTTGAGCCATACTGGAGAGCAAAAAAATCAAATGCTGTAGGGTGAATCATGTGGGAGGGATACCTACACAAGTACTCTTCCCACTGACTCCTTCCTGCACTATGGAGTCCCTGATAATGATCTACTACTGTTGTACTGAAACCGCTTTTTTAGGGTGTAGAGTGGCTTACAGTTGACAGGGAAGGAATTGCTGAAAATTCTAAAATCCTCCTGCTTGCTGAAACTTTGGAGCAGGTTCAAAGTTTAAGTTTCAGAAAGTTTTGAGTTGCAGAATTAAATTGTATCAGCACAGTTCTTACCGAGCCTTATAAAGCTCTCTCTAGCACAAAGAGAGTGTCTTTGACTCTTTAAGCTACAGGTCTATAGAATGGGGCTGGTACTGCCAGGTAATTCTACAGTTAGGGATCTACTTCTGGCAGAAACACAGTATAAATTCATGTAATAATTGGAACCAAAATTGTTGCTGTGCATTTGCAAGCTACGCACATTATTGGAAAGTGTAAGTGAAACCAGAAAAAAATAGCACAAACTAGATTCCTGGTTTTCTTTTTCCCCTCCCCTCCCCTTCCCTCCCCTTCCCTCTCCTTCCCTTTTGCTTTGCTTCACCATTATAACTCACAAACTACAAAATTTAGAAAAGAACACTTATTTGGTACAGTATACCTTTAGCACACACTATTTCACAGAGTGGTTGAGGTTGGAAGGGATCTCTAGAGGTCATCTGGTCCACCCTCCCTGCTCAGGTAGAGCCACCTAGAGCCAGTAGCCCAGGATGGCATCTAGAGGGATTTTGAATATCTCTAAGGAGGGAGACTCCACGACCTCTTTGGGGAACCTGAGCCAGTGCTCAGTCACTCCCAAGGTAAAAACTGTTTCCTGATATTTAGATGGCACCTCCTGTGCTTCAGTTTGTGCCCATTGCCTCTGGTCCTGTTACTGGGCACCACTGGAAAGAGCCTGGCTCTGTTCTCTTTGCACGCTCCCTTCAGCTATTTATATACATTGATAATATCCCCATGAGCCTTCTCTTCTACAGACTGAACTGTCCCAGCTACCAGTCATTTCTTTTTGGAGAGATGCTCCAGTCTCTTAATCACCCTAGTGGCCCTTTGCTGGACTGTCTCCATTATGTCCATTTCTTTCTTGTATGTGAGAGCCCAGAACTGGGCCCAGCACTCCACGTGTGGCCTTCCCAGTGATGAATAAAGGGGAAAAATCACCTCCTTCGGCCTCCTGGCAGCAGCCCTTATGCAGCCCAGCCTACAAATCAGCTTCTTTTCCCCAAGGGCACATTGTTGGCTCATGTTCAACCTGGTATCCACCAGGAACCCCAGGTCCTTTTCTGCCAAGCTGCTTTCCAGCTGAGTGGCCCCCAGCACGTGCTGGTGCATGGGATTGTTCCTCCCCAGGTACAGGACACTGTGCTTCTCCTTGTTGAGTTTCATGCAGTTCCTGTCAGCCCATTTCTCCAGCCTGTTGAGGTCCCTCTGGATGGCAACATGGCACTCTGGCATATCAGCCACTCCTCCCAGCTTGGTGTCATCTGCAAACTTGCTGAGGGTACACTCTGCCCCGTTATCCAGGTCCTTAATGAAGATGTTAAACAGGACTGGACCCAGTACTGACCCCACGGGCACACCACTAGTCACTGGCCTCCACCTAGAGTTTGTGGGGCTGATCACCACACTCTGAGCCTGGCCACTGAGCTGCTTTCCAGTCCACCTCACTGTCTGTTTATTCAGTGGGTGCTTCATAATTATGGTAAGTATGTGCAAGAAAGAATTTTCTAAATGGGGTTGGTTTAGAGACATTGATTTGCTAGGATAGCATTAGATGCAAATTTTTTTGAGCTAACCTGACAAGCATTATCCCAAGAGTTTAATTGTTTCATGTTTTCATTCTTGTCTTCTGAATTCTGAAATCTAGGGCTGGCTGAACATCCTTGCGAGCACTACAGCTCAGCTGTATTCCAGAGAGGAGTTTTGCCTGTAAGTGTGTAATGGTGGAGATGATCCTGATATGAGTGGGAGAGCCTACTAGTTTTTATCAAGTAACAAGAGACCCAGCTAACCTTTTCTATGCCTTAGGACACACGGTTTCTTGGTTGGGTTGCAGACAAGGTGTGGCACATAGTATCTTGAATCTGGCTTGGTGGATAGAAGAGATCAAGATAAGCCTAAACTGTGCTCTGGCTGGAAACAGTGGTTGCCAGCACTGTAGCCAGCTAATGAGAGGTGAAAATGTAGCCCTTGTCATGGAAATTTTGAGTGGGGTGGCTTTAAGTATAGAACCATCTCACTCAGTACTTGGCTGGATGGGCAGAGTGAGATGGATAGCAGATTTTATTTATAGATCTCTGTTCTATGGCACCTGCCCTTCCTTAGCTTAGGTAAATCCATTCCTGTTGATATATATTAAATAAAGGAACATTTTGTGCAGTGTGCATATTACGCCAATATCCACAAACAGTTATCAGCATGCTACTGACTGAAAGCTTAGAGAATTAAGCATAGCGGTTGTAATTGCTATTGAATGATTTAGATGTCTAGAAAGCTCCAGAAAAAGAAGGAAATACCATAAAAAGGCCTGTATTTTCTTTGAAAGATACTTTTAAGAATGTAAATTATTTGTTTTGGTTGTGTTTGGTTTTCTGTGGGTTTTTTTGGGGGGGTGGGGTGGGGGTGGGTTGGGAATGCTCTATGGAAGAAATCTGCAATTTGAATGAAAAATTCAGACGATAGTGTTATCATTTCCCAAGCATGTGGAGCCAATTAAAAAATTTTCTCTTTCTACACAGGAGACCTAGCAGCAAAAATTAGTTGGGTAGTCTCAACTTCGTCTTGATTTCTTTCTTAGCTTATAAAAGACACTGCAAATGTGATATGATTGGCAGTCTCTGCACACGAGAGGCCAAGGATGAGAATAAAAAAAGTAGTCTGTAGGTCAAGAGAGAAGGGTGAATCAGTAGAGTTGGAGTAAGAAACTTGCACAGCCTGGATACTCTCTTTAGCTTGGTCAGTGCTGTTAGTCTTGTACTTTAATGGACACTAAATTCATTTGGAAAAGGTAGAAAAGAAGTAATAGAAGGAGGGCTGGATAGATCCAGGCACTGGAAATGTGATAAAGAACCTTCCCCTCCACTGTTACTTCACAATAAAGCAGACCCTTTTAAAAGAAGTTAAAGGGACTTTCTGAAATTAATCTAGCTGATGTCAGAAATTCTTATAATTTAATATCTGTTGACTCTCCAGTGATCTCTGAAGAATATAGTCTTGGTCCCACTTTATGATGGACAGGTGCAAAATCCCCACAGTATTTAACATTTTTAGCAAACTCAGAAAAAAGTGCAGCAAATAAATATAAATAGATATGGAAATAAATCAGATAATGATTCTCACTTAGGGAGGAATTTAGGCCTTTTTAGGTTCAATGTGCTGTTGTCACTTCGTTACCAAGACCATTTAATGTAAAGGTTGATATTTTCCAGTGCATTCAATATGATTTTTCTTTAAAATGTTGTTTCTCCATTAACCATACTTACTTCCCAGAGAAGTCCAAATAAAAAATACTGTTCAGATTAAAGTCTATATTCATTTCTTCAGGGCAGATTTATTAAGTATCAGAAGAAAAAATATTCAAAATAATTTAAAACAGGAATTCTGCATCGGGGAGGGAGAAAGAAATATCACTTCATTTTTCCTGTGTTCCGACACTTTCTCCTCACTCATTGCTACTTTTCATTATCAGATATTTACTTTCTTTTGTGGCATCTTTGGCTCAAAATACCAACAGGCCTATGTTGAGATAGTCCTCATAAAATGTGTCTTATTGTGTCTGTCTGGTTTTTTTGTGTTAGTGGTATGCTGGATGGTAAATACATGAATTAAGACACAATGCAGATTTATTAATGATCTTACTTGCTAAATAATGTCCATAAATATTTCAGTATATGTCAATTAACATAAATAGGTGTTATATGGACGGGAGTGCTAAGTTAAAGAAACAGAGAATGTTTTTAATGTGTCTGTTTACTGCAAGAAGTTAAGACTGCACTATTTCTAATGCTTCAGTATTTTGATGATGAATATATTGGAAGTTAGAACTCCATTTTTAAGGAATTAGTTATCCTGCTTGACCACACATAGCTTTAAAGTCCATTTTTTTCATTAATTCATCTATGTTAGTGAAGTGAATTTCAAGACTTGAAAAAAAGATACAGTCCTAATGCAATGTAAATAAAAGAAAACATGAGCTAAACAAACAACAGCAACAAACGCACTAAAGAACCACTGAAAACCGAGAATGCCAGTGAGCTGGGAAATAAGTCTCTATAATAAGAAGACAAACTGTGAAGGTCTTTTTAATATGTAACAGCTAATACAGCATAGCATTAGCACAGTTTAAAAGTAACTCATCTGTGTGTTAATTTCACAATATAAGCAGTTGTATTTGGACAGCGTTGAAGTAATTTGGATTACACAGTTGTTGAGAGAATACAGTTGAAATACTCATGTGACCTGAGTGATACTCACATGCCTCTCAGCATTTGCAGTACTACAGTTTATCTTTTCTGTCTGTCTTGAGGAATAAATATATAACTTTTGAATACATAAGTAAGTACATGGAAATTCATAAGGTCAGATACAGAACACTTTAGTCTGATCATGACTTCCTTATGTTGATGTGGGCATAATTCTTTAAAGGATTTGTTGTAGTTAAAAGTAATAAAAAATAACAGTGATAGGAAATGATCTAGGGAAAAGAAATTTACATTATGAACAATGCCAGGATTTGGTAAAAAAGCTGAACATAAAGCATTATCAGAACTTCAGCGAACTCATAGGAGTATGGGTTAGCCAAATTCCCTTAAAAGATCAGCTACCTTTTGACATCGTTCAAATAATTAGATCAGTGATTAGCTTTTATTTTCCATTTTAGAACTCATGGGGGTGGGTATAAAAATTTCCTTTGCTGAGTTTATTCCTTCAAACTGGCAGAGGACACTTAGATGTTATAAGAGGAAGCTGAGATTTATGGTCATTGGGAAGGAAGCCCTGGTTCCTGGCCCAGTAAACGGGGAAGTGCTGTCCGCACTGACCACAGCACATGGATAACAGCCTGGTTTGCCGCCCTCCTGGTTTATGTGTTGGAGCATTGTGAACATTACTTACTGCCACAGCTCCCTAGGTACCATGGGTGTCCCTTACCTGATGCCCAAATCACTTATTTCTTTACCAGTATTTATGTTTACTTGTATCAGCAAGCAGTAACTAGTCTGCTCATTCAACCACTGAAATCCAGCTATGTTTTCATGACGGATTTGTTTAACTTTATACTAATTTTTCTGAAAGATTATAGTCTGATTCTGGTTTTAGTATGGAAAGACTACAGTAGCTGCAACTGAACCAAACAGAGGAAGCATAATTACTGTTGGCCTAAGAAGTTCTTAGAGATTTCCTTTTGATTCTTAGGAATTATGACATTCTCTATAAATATTATGAATAAATCCTAAAATATATCAGATACAGTCAATATGCAAGATTTAAGTCACCTTGATGGTGCTTTCCTTCTTACTGGTTATACACTGAAAAGCTTATGGTCTGGTATAATCATATTTAGTTATGTGTCCTCTTTTTAATGTATAAAGCTTCTCATTAGATGAGGACTTAAACTCTGGATGTTAGTTTAGCATAATTTAAACACCAGAATCACACAAGCTATTAAGGTCCTCTGGATTTAGTGGTAATTTTTTCACTTCATAGTGATATAGCTGGGTTCTGCTTGCCTTTACACTGACCTTAACCAAGATAATAACTCCAAAAGACTTTGACTTGGTAACTTTTTGCATAGTTTTTGTGACACAGACAGGACTGCTATAGGTCAGGACTGTTACCAAACCAATACATTTCTCATGTGTTTCTTAGCTAGAAAGTGACATCATTTTAGTTTCTGAGAATTTTAGCTCCTGCATTATGCACCTGTATCTCAATTTTGTACCTGTACTAAACTGCAAGTTCATTTTTTTTCTATCAAATTGCTGAAGCAATTTATTTAACTTTGTAGCCTGGTACAGCCCTAGGTTACTATCCATTACTGATTTTTCAGGTAGGCAGCCATGAACCTGCAACAAGAAGTCTAAAGGCAATCAAGAGAGACTTCAGGGCCTTGGGAGGACTGGTGAAGGGATCAGGAGCACAAGTAGTGTTCTCCCCTATCCTTCCATTTGCAGGGAATGAAGAGGGAAGAAACAGTAACAGCGAGCAGATCAATACCTGGCTCCAAGCCTGGTGTCACTGGCAGAATTTTGGGGGTTTTGATCAAATGTCAGTGTACACAACAGCAGACCTGCTGGTGACAAATGGGGTATACCTGTCTCAAAAAGGGAATAGGACTTAGCAGGGCTCATTGAAAGACCTTTAAACTAGATTTGAAGGGAGAAAGAGATAAAACCAGGCTGGCTAGAGATAAACCTGGAGGCAACACACCAAAGTTTGTGGGACAGTGTGCTAGCGAGGTACCTCAGTCTGCCATCTGAGTGGAAGAAAGGGATGGAGATCAACATGGCAGCAAAGACACAAGGGTTCATGGAAGTGCCTGAGAACAGTCACATAGGAATTAGGGCTTCTCCCCCCAGAAAGGTGGTGGGATCAGTAGCCGAATGGAAGTGCATCTACACCAATGCATGCAGCATGGGCAACAAAGAGGAGGGACTGGAAGCCATTGTGCAGCTGGAAAACTATGATCTAGTTGCAATCACGGAAACATGGAATGACTTGCTGGAGTGTGTCCAGAGAAGGGCAGCGAAGCTGGTGAAGGGTCCAGAGCACAAGAACTTATGGTAGAGTCACCATCCCTGGAGGTATGGTGTAGATGTGGTGCTTAGGGACACGGTTTAGTGGTGGACTTCGTAGTGCTAGGTTAATGGTTGGACTTGATCTTAAAGGTCTTTCCCAACCTAAACGATTCTATGATTCTAAGTCCTCCTCCACAGGGCTGCTCTCAATCCCTTCATTCCCCAGCCTATATTGATACCGGGGGGTGCCCTGACCCATGTGGAGAACTTTGCTCTTGGCCCAATTGAACCGCATGAGGTTCACATGGGCCCACTTCTTTCGCTTGTCCGGGTTATGGAGGAGTTTCTGGTTTATCCTGCCAGCTGGGCCAGCCTGGGAGACAGAAAGGGCTTTCTAGACCTTTTCATTAAAGAAATACAGGGATAGAAGTCCATGGAAAGAAAACAGGACTGATTACTTGCCTGTACGACGGAGGAGTGTTGTGTGCATATAAGCTAAAGGCTGATTTTATAGGGCCTTGTGTTTTTGAGTTGCTAGCAGTATGGGATAGCTGTTATGCTATGGATCATTCAAGCTGAAATGCTGCATAGACTTGACCTGTCCACTCCAAAAAGCCTAAAGGCTTCTACGATATGTCTGTGATCCAGGATACAACATTTGGCAGAGGTAACTGGGGTAGTCCAAGTTGTTGGGGTACTCTCTAGTAAGCCCACATGAGACAGTGTGAAGTGTCTAGTTCTGCTTTCAAGCACCCAAACTGCAGAATTCATCCACTCTTTCAGTGAAATTAAATTAATTTCTGTGAGAGAATCAGTACATGGCCTATATACCATATGGGTCCTAGTTAGCATCGCCGTGCCCAAGCAGTTCACTGTGCCACAGTGTAAAACACTTGATGGAATCAGTATGACAACTCATCCCCAAACACTTCCTAGTGCAGGAAAATTACTGCATGAAACTTTAATTGGCATATTATGCCCTTTTCACTTTTATTTTTAAACACAGAATTATCATATATCTTTTCAAAGGCAAACAACAAAGAATACCAGTCTTTTGAGTTCTTAATGAGAATCTTTATTTCTCTTCTAATTAAGTAATTCTGTTTCTACCTAGCCATATAAAGGGCAAGCGTGTGAATAATAGTATTGTATGGATGAAAATCAGACAATGTTCTGCTCATGAATTTTTCGTTCTTAGAATAAGGTTGCCATTCTTTTTCTTTCCCATGGAAGATAAAAACATATGCAGATTCCTCTAAAACAGTATGATGATTTAGAATATTTTTACCTGGTCTTATGCTTTCATTAGCTGAATTTAAAAGATCTGAAAAACTTTAAAAAAAATTAAGTGGATGACATTTGGATATTGTCCCTATAACTGAAGGATCTAAAACATACTTGTAAGGTTGCTTGTATACTTTGAAAAGTATTACAGACTTATTAAATTAATTTCGTGATGTGTCTAACTGCAGTTGATCACAAAATATAGTTTCAGGAGGACTTGTGAATAGTTATGTAGATTGCAGACAGTAGTAAGACCTCTGTTAATCCCTATTAAATAATCTGTTTACCCCTATTAAAGGTAAAGCGTATCAATTTGAAATCTACTGAAAATCCGATACCTCTTTTCAGTGAGGCCCACTAGCCATTTTTGTTGGGCTTTGGAGGCCAATGGTAGAAAAAGAATTCAGATCTTTTAAAAATGTATTAGTCCAGCTACTTTTTATCTTCTATGCTGTATTAAGATTAAATACCACTTTGTTTTGAAAAAGGTACTTAATTTGCATGTGAACATTTTAGTTTGGATAAGAAGTGCATTTCTGAGGTGACTCCCCACATTGCCCACGTGTACGGAGGTTTCCCTTACCTTTCGGAGCAGTCCTAAAGCATGCAAACTCTTTTCAGATGCTAACCAGATTAAACTGCTTTTCAACTGTTCATAAGTAGTTGGTCCACCAAACTAGGATAGAGTTAGCCTGGAGTAAATGTCTGCAAAAGCCTATAGTGGTGATTAAACTGTTTTCTCAGGTCTGCAGAAAGTCCTTTTCCCAGGAGCGCTGGAGGGAGTGTGCCGCAGCAGCGCTCCCCTCCCCTTGGCCCCCTGTTACATAGACAGATGTTCCATATGTAAGGAAAGACTTAGCTGATGCAAAGTAGCTGCAGTAAAATAACTCTTCAGACATGCTTTAATACAAATTTTAGGTTGCTGAATTTTTTCTTCCATAAGCCCATCATATTCCCACTGTCTTTTTCATAAGGAGTACAAAATGAACCACTGCATTGATACTACAACAGTACTTTGGCTGGTGAAGCTTTCAGTAAATCGATATTGGTGCAGCATATTTAACTACTTATCCCACTTTATTAAACACTTATAAATTTCTAGAGGTTCTCCCTTTAAATATCTGTTGGCTTGCTTTTTTAAATGTCATCTTTTATTTAAATCATTATTGGATTAAAGTGTGATATTTAAGCTCTACTTTGGTAGCAACAAATGCCTGGAAAGCCAAATCTGTGGTGGGCTGATTGTCCTCCATTTAAACCAGATTTTATTCCTATATCTGTCAAGTTACCTTTAGAATTAGTGTTCTAGTTAAAATACTAGTTTCATCACTATATCTTCTAAATATTATGATCTTAAATCAGTTTATCAAAGTTCCTCTTAATTTTTCTTTAATCAACTCTTCTTCACTATACACTATATCTTTCTTCTGTTTCTGATGACATTGATGCAGTGAGTACATTCTCCCTGTAATCACAGAATGAAATGTAATTTCTAAGTAAAGGCTACACAAATCTGGCTGGACATTATATTTGGTATCAGATTTCTTTCTATTTGCCATTAACTGTAAGAGTGCATGCCACAGACATCTATGTATTTGCATGAACACATTATATACATTTATAAGTAAACAAGCACTCAAGGTAAGTTGATGAGCAAGAAGTAGTACAAGAAGTGTGTGAGTTATATAAAAGGGACAGGTTATTTTCTTACCTACTCAAGGATTGCCCTTCAAATGATGGTGCCTTTAGAATGAACTTGAGAATTGACATGCATTTTTTCCTTCACAAACATAGAGAGAAATGAAAAAACAAACACGATGAATCTTTAAGAGTCACATGATGTGGTTCATGGCTAGAATCCTAAACTTCAAACACTGGTGAAATGGATCCAGTTCCAAGTGTACTGCTGAGTGACCTGCTCTGAACAGAGGCTTGTTAACTGATGGATGTTATGCCTGTTAGATTGAAGAAACCTAAGAAAAGGGAACAAAATGGCTGTTGTTCAGGCTTCTTATTAGTTTGGTTTGTAACTCAATCTGCCAAACACCACACAACTTTTATGTTGGTAAAACTGTTTCTTTCAACATGCCTGCCTTCCTTTTATACTGTTAGAGAGGAATATGTGTGATACTTTCAAAAAGTTATTTTTCCAAACATTTCAAACTCTTTTTGATATACTGATATTTTTAAAAAAGTATTAATCATCCTGCCGAATAAATATGAGCTGTAATACAAGTGAGTGAACATTCAGAGTGTGATACAAGCCAAGCTAGAAAGGAAAATGAGATGCTGAAAAAGAATCCATTTATTCAGTCTCTCAGAGATTCAGATTTGTAGCACATACGACAGATGAATGTTCATATATATGCATATGTTTTGTACTGCATAGTTCAATTCTGGAGACTGTTGGGGTATCTAAGACAAGGAAAAATGAAATTCATAGTTCAGTGATGCCTTTAAAATTTCTGCCTAAGAAAAAAGAGTATTGCTTATGACTTGATTGACTGTGCAGGACATGAATTTTAAATAGATTTTGTCTTTTCCTAGTCATCAATTTATTAAGCAGCATAGGACATCTTTTCTTTTGGAAATCAAGTCCAGAGAGGTTCTCCTGGTTTGCATCAGTGACAATATATATTTCATGAACTTTCATGTTTCATAGTGAGATAAAACTATTACTGACTTCTCTTTCTTACTTTTATGGTCATTTACTATAATCCAGCGCCTTGAGCAAATAGAAAGGCCTATGCAATGCTTGACAATCTGTGGCATGTACCATGAAGAAGTACCAAATGACTGAATATATCAAGGCACTGCAACTAGTTCTTATTTTAATGTGAAAATCTATATGAAACTGAGCCAAGTGTGCTGTATGATGTAATTGGCTCAGTACAACCTATTCTTGTAAAAGCATTCTTTCCGATGGTAACAGCTGAATCCCAATGGGTAATTATTTCTTCTGTGATTAGAATATCTTTTGAATCCTATTATAGATATAGTGCTTCAAATCTTATGGCTGGCTTGTGAGTTGAATGGTATCTAGTATGTTTCTTAAAGCCTTCACTCTATGAATCAAATAGTCATGTTAGAATCTTAGCAGTTCTAATTTTTTAAAACAGAAAAATGCCATTCCTCATATATACTGGAAAAAAAGATGCTTAGTTGCTCAAAAATAAGACAACAAAAACCACATTAAGTAAAATAAATAACAGTTCTCAATTATCTGAATTTGGAGGTATTTTTTGACATTTTTGAGCTTGAATATTAAATAAGCTTTGTGATATCAGGTCCTATATTTGACTATTATGGCTTGAATCTCCAAGAAGTTTAAAGTAAAAATAGCAGATGAAATATCAGCTACCTTCAGAAAAAAAGAAAAAAACCCCAGAAAAAAATATCTTGATATACAGCTAACTCAGTAATCTGTTAATCTGTTTTCCTTTCATTTTCAGACAAACAGAATATAATAAAATTAGTTACTAAAGCGTACATTTACTCTTTTCTGCTACTGTAAACTTAATGGATTGTAATCTAGATTCGAATTTTACTCAAGGGCAACACTCATCTTCCTTGAATAACATCAAAATTATATTAAGTACCATTAAGTGAAACGGAAACCAGTTGGGAATGTAAATTTACGGTATTTCTCAATGCTACTCTTGAATATACAAAATATTTAATAAAATTATGTCAAACATAGTACTAGGCAGCTCTTACGTAAGAAATATGACAAATATCTTCAATCACATTTGATAGTCAAACTATTCTACTTTTAAGAAAATTGTAAACTACACAAAAGTTACCTTAATGAAAAAGCCCCTGCGTGTTCCCATTCGTATTAATACGACAGCTTGTGTATGAGTGGATCGAGCCACAGATTTTCTCCAAAATATTTCATCAGAATATTTGTGGTCACCTGAAATGCCACCTAGCTGTTGTTATAGGCCTCTGTAAATGAAGTATATTTCTATAGCCCAGAAAACCTCATCTAGTTTTACTTTTTAGTAACTACAGTTGCACTTATGGAGTATCTGCAACAGGTGTTTTCCTGAAACACCTATCCTGTAAGTAAATGTTCTTTCTCCAGGAAAAGCTTAAACAGGTTCTGTCAACTTATTCAATATATGCAATAGTCATTATAATAACCACAGCAGACACATGCATTGTTTCCTAGTCCTATTTTTCTTTTTAAATAGTTATTTAATGGACTGTTTATGTGGACAGCTACAAGACATGAAATAACAGGAATTTCCAAGCGGTTGCTTAGGTTTTTTTGTCTGGTCTTTGGGAAATTTTAGGTCCCTCTGGAGCAGCGGGTGGATGAAGCTAGAGGCTGAAGCAGAATTGGTGTAAGCAAAGGGTCATCCTTTCCCCTCACAACTTTTCACCAACAGCCTGCATCTGGATGGAAAGTACATATAAAATTGCACCCCTTGTCTTGTTCACTTCCCCTTGCCCTCTTTAGAGTCAAGCATATACACTGTCATATCCTCCTTTATGCTGGGAG
This sequence comes from Phalacrocorax aristotelis, assembly GCF_949628215.1. Classification (NCBI taxonomy): domain Eukaryota; kingdom Metazoa; phylum Chordata; class Aves; order Suliformes; family Phalacrocoracidae; genus Phalacrocorax; species Phalacrocorax aristotelis. The sequence goes on along the minus strand of NC_134278.1, from coordinate 25,108,861 downwards.
AAAAAGAGTAGTCTCAACCTTCAATGTGAAACCACTTTTGCAGTGCAGTGACTGAAAAAATTATGGTGTTAGCCTTGTAAGGAAAACAGAAAAGGGAGGATAGTTTCACAGTACAGTAGTTCTTCTTATTACTAGAAATGTGTAATAGTGCAAGATGACTAGTATTCTACATACTGTTTATTCAGTAAATACCATAATTATTTTATCTTTGCAAGAAGACATCATTATCAGGATTGTAACAGAGAAAAACTATGCACAGTTGAACACCTGCTGAATCAGCAAAACCCTTAAATCTGTGCTTATGTTTTGCTTGCTTCAAAGGGATAGTTTACAGCTTTATTTAAACTTAAGCAGAAGTAGTAAGACTACATGCATCAAAATTCATGTTTCACAAAAATGTAGTCTGGTTATACTTGCATAGTTCTTACCTTTTTTAGAGCACTAAGACTTCAATAAAAATTAGCAACATGGTCCCTCTGCCAGAAGTCATGCTACTATAGATTAAAAATTTTTATAAGTAATATTTTTAAAAAACTTTAAAAACATAACTTGATAGCAGTGCAATCATTAGAAGAAAAAAGCTAATAGTATTTGAAAAACCAAATCCTTCCATCTTCCTGCGTGCAGATTTAATCTGTTCAACAATGTGCTAGTTTTGGCTGAGATAGAGTTAATTTCCTTCATCATAGCTGGTATGGGGCTGTGTTTTGGATTTGTGCTAAAACCAGTGTCAGTAATGCAGAGATGTTTTCATTATTGCTAAGCAGTGCTTAAAGTCAAGGCCTTTTCTGCTTCTCACCCCACCCCACCAGTGAGCAGGTGGGGGGGCACAGGAGGCTGGGAGGGGACACAGCTGGGACATCTGGGGTCCCAACTGACCCCAGGGACATCTCAAACCATATGACATCATGCTGAGCGTATAAACTGGGGGAAGGAGAAGGAAAGGGGTAATGTTTGGAGTGATGGTGTTTGTCTTCCCAAGTAACCGTTACATGAGACGGAGCCCTGCTTTCCTGGAGGTGGCTGAACCTGCCTGCCCATGGGGAGCAGGGACTGAATTCCTTGTTTTGCTTTGCTTGTGCATGCAGCTCTTGCTTTACCTGTTAAACTGTCTTTATCTCAACCCACAAGTTTTCTCAGTTGTCCCCTTCCAATTCTGTCCCCCATCCCACCTAGAGGAAGTGAGCGAGCGGCTTGGTGGGGCTCAGTTGCCAGCTGGGGTTTAACCACAACAGTCCTTTTTGGCGCCCAACATGGTGCCAGCTTGAAGGGTTCAAGATAACAGATTTGACTGGAATGTGCCAGGTCAAATTTATAGCTGTTATTTCTGTCTATCTGCTAATTGACAGGTTCCTGTGCTTGCCATGGGGCTTGCTTGCCTCACAGTGAGTTAGAGTCTAGTGCTTGTTGGTGGCTGCCATTTGCTTTTGCTGCTTGCAGTGGGCAGGCACCTGGGCTGGCACAGGGCATCGCTGCTGTTTCTCTGCTGCTTTAAAGAACAGGCTGGAACTCCAGTGTGAACTTGAGTTGAAGGGTCTGTGACCTGTGGATGAGTCCACATGAGAGCAGGACACCCCAACGCGTGTGGCCGTGGATAAGCCCACCACAGAGCAGGTATTCTCCTGGAGAGGCTGCAGCCATGGGTCCAAAAAACTGCACTATAAGTAAGAAACAACTTTGTTAAGCTTCATATTCTAAAAGATTTCAAATTATTTGCCATTGTCTAAAAATACTCAGATGTCACAGCATTTTAAATATGATGTACACTAGCAGCAATATATTCAAATTATGATATGAAATGGATATTATTTCTAAAGGTTTTTGGTATTTGTTTGCTATTTCTGCCAAAGGCCTAGATGTCTAGGTATGACAAACAGTAAGATAGAGGACTTAAACGGTTTCATAAGAGGGAGTAGAAGGCCAGTCAATATCTCAGTAACACCCTGTTTATTATCCGCGCTAACAGACTGTCTGTAGATCCCTAGCTAAGTATTAAATATGTTTGGTAAGTTTTTGTAGTTCTAAGGTGACAGGATGCTTATGTAAGACTTGAATAAAATTGCCATGTTCCCTCTAAACCTTGCCTTGCTATTCTGATAATATTAAACATTATTTATCTGATCTCCCTTCAGTGAGATTTATTTACATGGGTAAAATATGTTCAGGCAGATAAAGTCTGCAGAAGGGGTTTCTTCATGTATTATGTATGCAAGTATACCATTACCCATTAATAAGATAGAATACCTTGTTGCTTAAATGCTTCACACAGTAAAACACTGTCAAAATAGTAAAATAAATACAGATATTTTAATAAAATAGTATTTCTGTGCAGAGTAGTTTTAAAATTTCTTTGGGTAATATCTGTCAATAAATGTAGCATAATTTTAAAAATTATCATATTTATTTATTTTGATTCAAATTTTCTTAACTTTTACACAGATTGCATAGGACATCATATGAAACACATCCTGTGGAGAGGCTTTTTGTAAAGTATTTCAATATCCTTTTAGTGCCTAAGAGGGTTTTCCTGAAATTGTTTATACACTCTTTGCTCAATTCTAATCAAATACTTATTGACTGAAGATTGTTCTAGTAAGTGTTAATACAGTACACCGAGACAGTCAGCTTCCAAAACACAGGCAGTATCTATATAATTAGACGCTAATATAAAGACAATAAGTGTACCTTCTTTTTTTTTTTCTGGAGAAGGTTAAAATGTAGATGAAAAGAAACAAGACCATCTACTCTCTGTATCTCTGGTACATAGATAGATTTAAGTGCCAGAAATGAAAGGCACTGATGTGAACCAAGGCGTTATCTCAAGTGAAAGTCGCTTAGTAGTTTGTAAACTCGGGAAGAATTTTAATGAGAAAGTGACTAATTCCCATTATATATTTTTCTTTTTTACATACACTTATAAAATTGATTTGTAGTTCAGTTTAAAAAGGAAGTAATGTCATGAAGACTAAGGATATTTTTTCTAATTTTGTATTCTTTAAATAAACAACCTTCACTTAAGATGGAGCACAGGAATTGACGGAGAAAAAACTTATCCGCTAGATTAGTCATTAAAAAATATGCAAATATATTTGCGGTCTGCTTTGTACAGTTGGTAGATAAATATAGCTTATATATTGTATACACAAAATATGACAAATTACTTCCGAAAATGGGTAGGAAATGGACAGACTTTTTGAATGGGACAGAGTGCAAAAGTGTGAATGACTAAAAAGAAACTCAGCAATTCACACAGATACGTGTGTTAATAAATGCTTTGTATGTTCACGTGTGTAACGAAACTAAATGAGTCTGTGGAAGTTTGTCATTCACAAGAATCAATAATAACAGAAGCAGTAATGCAGAAAGCATGCTGCTGTCCTTATTTAGACCTTGACATCAGGCACTCTGGTTCTGTCATAGCAGGTATAATCTCCAGATATTAATCTTCTGGACAGTGGTATTGAAAATTTCTCAGTATTGAACAGAGCTAATCTTACTTTATTGATCGTAGTTATCTGTCTTTCCTGGGATTCAACAGAATTCAAAGGGAGCAGATCTGTTTCATTTAGAATACTTGCATAAAATATCCTGTGTATCCTACATGGAATTATTGTATTTGTTGGATTCACCCGCACTGAATATATATGAATAAGATTAGTACTACTGATTTATGGTGAATATCAAGTAGGACCAAGCAGTACTATATCACACTGTATTGTAATGATTCATGGGGACTCGTTTCTCTTTTGCACAGACATAGCAAAACAAATTTGTTTCTTGACTATTCAATTAGATAGTTAATTACGTAGCTGAGAATGTTTTGTGTGTGTGATATTGCAGCTTTCTGTGAAACAATTTGCTTTAGTTCCTAGATGCCTTTTGTCTTGTCATGAATGCTTTTTCTTCATCATGCAGGATATAGAATATCATTATTGTGGAAAGCAATTTATGATGAATATCAATAGTAATTCACTTTTACAGTGCTTCGGTAAATGAAAGCATAAAATGTATATTAATCATTAATTAAGAAGCGGAGGAAACTCTTAATGCTTTTTTTCCTATGTACTGTTTTGCTGAACTAACAGCACTGCTAATTCCACTTTTAAACTGGTCATACTTTGGGATCACACATAATTATCACAGTAAGCTATACGTTGTATTAGGACATGAGGAAAATTGCACAGTGTATTATAATTCTAAACCAGCTTGGTTGCAATGAAATCCTCTTAAATCAGGGAAGTGGAAGAGGTTAGATTTTAAGCAAATTGTACCTGTAAGATGGCAGTTTCTCCTGAAGGCTGTTACTGTCATTCATAGTCCAGGGGTTCAGAGAACAGCAGAGTTACCCAGCTGTGTAGTTATATTTTTGTGGTTGCCTGGATGGGTCTGCTCACTTGACCGAGAAGTACTGTGGCACGTCCCCGGTCATCAAAGCATCAGCGTTACCTGCCAAAGGGGCACTGTGTTTCCTGCTGTCATTTCCCGTTTTGCTGACAGGTCAGGTCTTGCAGGCAGAGCTCCCACAGAGCAGTGCCCAGGTCCTGTCCCAGTGAACATATGGAGAACATAGACATCAAGGAAGATCTGCTTAGGGCATTTGCAAAACATACTTGCAGCTAGAAAATCATATCCCTTTTCTCAAGCCTTGCAAGCCTTCCTTAACATACTCTGGTCTACTGAGATGCTGTACTTTAAGAAAAAATTTTAAGTATTGAGAACTACTGTGAATTTGTTAATTAAGTAGAAGTTTTATAGAAAGCACATTATTCCTCTTTTCTGTGCTCTAGCTGATTTTTGAGTGAAGCTTAAGATGACTATTTTGATGTAAAAATCCAGGATGGAGTTGCTCTTGATTACAAAAGAGAGCCATCTCTTTTGCATGATTTCACTGCAGATTCTTTCATCCCTGTTACTTTGAAAGGAATGGAAGCTGGCCAGTCAACTTCTTAAAATCTGAAGTAGCAAACAACAAGGCTAAAAGCTGTGTTAAGGATTGACAGTGCAGATCATCAAAGCTTTAATTAAATAGCCTTTGTTGTTTTATAAAGGGTGACTTGCAAAGGGGAAACAATGGATCCCAGCACACTTCCTTTTCTGTCTCATAATTCCTCAAAGTTCTTATTACCTCTGACTGCTGCTATTTTAGTGTATTAAAATGTGCCAGAGAAAGTTTCCGAAGCTGTTCTCTGACTTAGAAACCAGCTGGGGTTGTATGGCTTCTTCCGTAAAGCTAAGCTCTCTTCCATCTCCAGAGCAGGGTGATCACATTGTAATACCTGCTGGGAATGTTCCTTGGCCTGTATTAACCCGAGGTGTGTAGGGACACGGTTTGGACGCTGCTGTTTGGCTTGGATCAAAACTGTTCCTGGGACTGTGCTAACAACAATGTGAATGATTGCGTGCTGGTATTTAGGCCTGTTTAGCTCTTTTTAATTTAATAATATAGCTATAACCTGTTATTCTTTTAGAGGCAATTGGTTCTGGTTTTGCTTGATTAGGTTTTCCATTAGAAACTCTAATTTAGTATAAGAAATTCTGTAGCTGTGCCTTTGATCCACAGTTAACTTGAGTGATTTCCAGCATCTGAGTATACTTGGTAGCTGTGCCTGGGTGGGAGTGTTCTTAGAGCAGACGTGCTGCTGGGTCCTTGTTATTTCTGCATGCTCCACTCTGTGTTACAGAAACCACCCCAGAATTGCTTATGTCAAGTACCTTCACGCGTTTTTACTATGAGGTTTGTCAACCACAATATAAGGTATCTGTTGAGTTTTTGTAAGAAGGAATCTAACTTTTTCGTGCAGATGCATTCCATGGATGTCAGTCAGCTGCTATAATTTTGAATATATAAAATTAAAAGTTGAGAATTGAGATGGATTTAGAGAGACGTTTTAAATTTTCTTTTGTTTGTTTTTGTTATTTTGGGAGTTCAGCTGCTAATTTTCCATTTGGAGAAAGAAAGAATGACAACAATTCTGTGCTTTCAGGTATTTGTCTGAGGTAGATGCTAAGAATACAAATTCTTAGATGAAACAGAAAAGGCTTCATTGGGCTCAAAGGAAACATTCTTCTTTACTCCCTACTGATAAATGTGGCAAAAGCATAAATAGAAAAAAGAGAAAGTACTATCTCAAATATTGCAAATATAAGGTTTTAAGTTTGCACACATTAGTTTCAAGATGAAATGTGTTACGTCCTGCCTACATATGCATATAAGCAAAATCATGCACATACATCTTCAGAAAAATGGGTTTCCATATGCTTAGTCTCCCTTTCTTTCCCTCCCAAAATAGCACTTAAACATTTACTAACAATAACAAATGATAAATGATAAAATATATCATTAATATTTTGCTACATCTCCTTAAAAATAATTAAAATTCATTTCAGGAAAAATCAAACTACTTCAGCCTTTTGAAGGTGGTCACTTGACATTGCCTATTTTTGCAGTTTGAAATAAATGCACTAGATATGGCTAAGATTTTAAAAATATAGGACCTAATAATTTAAATAATACATGAAGCCTCACAAAACACAAGTAGTTTTAATGAACAAACTACTTGATCCCAGATAAATCCTTTCTTTGTTGCTGAGATTATTGTATTGAAAACAGCCTTGATGGCAAAGGGAGTCTAATTCAAAACATCAAGTCAAACATCACCTACATCAATAGCATTCAGGAAAGTCTGCCTGTAAAGATGAAGTTACCTTGAAATTGTTTTGTTCTAATATATATTGGAATTATTTGTTTCTGAATTGGGCTTGTCTTGTGACAGAAGTAATTTTTAGAGAGCATTTTACTCCTCAGTGATTATATTTAATGTTCATTAATGTTAGTAGATTATTTACAGGCAGTTTCAGGAAAATAAATCCCTTTGCTGTTGTTCAATGAGCTGTTGCTTGATGGATCTAGAGTCCCTTTCTCTATGTTTCCATAATCACAGTTGTTACACTTCTAAGCAAAAGGACTAAGGAGTTTTCTTGCATCTTTATTCTAGAACAGTTCTCTTCACCATTTTCCTTTGGCAAACCTGAGGACTGTAAAGATTATTTTTTCTGTCTTTCTCATTTATATCTCTTGGAACCTGTGAGATGGTGATATTTTCCGTGCCTCATGATCATTCTTTTTCTACTTTATCATCTATTTCTCATTTCAGGGATTTCCTAAAGGATTGTGAGAGAAGCAAATTATTAGTAAATTCAATTTGCAGACAACAATTTTTTAAAAAGCATCCTAAGGGCATCCTTTATGAAATTACACTTCTAGAAGTTCAGAAATTGTGAGGTGAAGAATTTCAGTAGAGTACATCCCATTTGTTTCATGTGTTAGAGGCAGCCAAGCCTGAATCATTGGTCATAAGAAGGTCAATAAAACAGCATTCATTATTTGGATAAGTGAGGCAGGGCCATCTGTCAACTTCACCTTTTAATAAAATTTCCCAAAGGAGACACACTGGGGAAAAAAAAAAAAAAAAAAAGAAAAAGAAAGGAATAAAGGAACTAGCTTATTTAGATCGTTAGAATGACCCTCACAGTAACTTTGCCTTCATCCTTGCTGGGATGTCAGTCACCACTTCGCAACTGTGAGGCTGTTTCCAGGCATTTTACAAAACCTCATGTGATTAAATGTTTCTTGGAAATAGTTTCACTTGAATTTAACCGGATTCCAAAATAAGCAAGGGTATTCGTGACAAAAGTCTGCAAGATCAAGCCTTTGTCTAGGGAAACTCATGTATTTTGTGATGTATGAAATTCCTTTCCCTCTTCTGTGGCACCTGACCTTCAAGAAATTGTTCTAGAGGAATTAATTAATACATAATTTAGCAGATATTAATCACCAGGCTATAGGATATAGGAGGAGCCTTGGGGTGGCATGCCAAGGTTGGGGGTGAAATCGATAGCCCAGCTCAAGTGCATCTATGCCAATGCACGCAGCATGGGCAACAAACAGGAGGAGCTGGAAGCCATTGTGCAGTGGGATAGCTGTGACTTAGTCACCATCACAGAGACATGGTGGGATGACTCTTACAATTGGAGTGCTGCAGTGGATGGCTGTAAGCTCTTCAGAAGGGACAGGCAAGGCAAGAGAGGCAGTGGGGTAGCCCTATAGGTTAGGGAGTGTTTGGACTGTCTAGAGCTTAATGATGGTGATGACAGGGTTGAGTGTTTATGGGTAAGGATGAGGGGGAAGGCCAACAGGGCAGATATCATGGTGGGAGTCTGTTATAGACCACCCAACCAGGATAAAGAGGCAGACGAAATATTGTATAAGCAGCTGGGAGAAGTCTCACGATTGCTGGCCCTTGTTCTTGTGGGGGTCTTTAACTTACCAGATGTCTGCTGGGAATACAGCAGAGTGGAGAGGAAACAGTCTAGGAGGTTCCTGGAGTGTGTGAAAGATAACTTCCTCACACAACTGGTGAGTGAGCAAAGTAGGGAAGGTGCCCTGCTGGACCTGTCGTCTGTGAACAGAGAAGGACTTGTAGGTGATGTGATGGTTGGAGGCTGTCTTGGCATAGCGATCACGAAATGATAGAAATTTCGATTCTCAGAAAAGTAAGGAGGGTGGTCAGGAGAAGAGCTACCTAGGACTTCTGGAGGGCAGACTTCGGCCTGTTTACAAGCCTGGTTGGGAGAGACCCCTAGGAGGGAGCAAAGGAGTCCAGGCAGGCTGGGCATTCTTCAGGGAGGAAGTCTTAATGGTGCAGGAGCAGGCTGCCCCCATGTGCCAAAAGATGAACCAGTGGGGAATGTGACTGTCTTGGCTGAACAGGGAGCTTTTGCTGGCACTCAGGAAAAAAAAAACCAGACAGTTCACTATGAATGGATGAATGGGCAGGCAACTCAAGAAGAGTACAGAGATCTTGTTAGGTCATGCAGAGAGAAAATTAGACAAGCAAAAGCCCAGCTAGAACTCAGTCTAGCCACTGCTGTAAGGGATAACAAGATCTGCTTTTTCCAAATACTTTAAGAACAAAAACAGAGCCAAAGAGAATTGGGTGTGGGGGGGAACACTGACACCGAGGATGAGGAAAAGGCTGAGGTACTTCATGCCTTCTTTGCCTCAGTCTTTAACTGTCAGACTAGTTATTCCCAGGGTATTCAGCCCCATGAGCTGGAAGACAGGGATGGGGAGTAAAATAAATGCCCATAATCCAGGAGGAAGCAGTTTACGACCTGCTGATCCACCTGGACACTCACAAGAATATGGGGATGCACCCAAGAGTACTGGATGCTGATGGAGGAGCTTGCCAAGCCACTCTCCAACAGTCCTGGCTAACAGGGGAGGTCCCAGATGACTGTAGGCTTGCCAATGTGACACCCATCTATAAGAAGGGCTGAAAGGAGGATCCAGGAAACTACAGGCCAGTCAGCCTGACCTTGGCACCAGGGAACATTATGGACCAGATCATCTTGAGTGCCATCACACAGCATGTACAGGAGAACCAGGGAATTGGGCCCAGTCAGCATGGGTTTAGGAAAGGCAGGTCCTCCTTGACTAACCTGATCTCCTTGTATGACAAGGTGATCTGCTTAGGGGATGAGGGAAACGCTGTGGATGTTGTCTGCTTAGACTTTATAAAGCCTTTAACACCATTTCCCACAGCATTCTCCTGGAGATTGTGGCAGCTCATGGCTTGGATGTGTGTACTCTTTGCTGGGTAAAAAACTGCCTGTCTGGCCTGGGCCCAAGGAGTAGTGGTGAATGGAGTTAAATGTAGTTGCTGGCCAGTCATGAGTGGTGTTCCCCAAGGCTCAGTGTTAGGCCTAGTCTTGTTTAATATCTGTATCAATGATCTGGACGAGGCAATTGAGTGCATCCTCAGTAAGTTTGCTGATGGCACCAAACTGGGTGGGAGTATTGATCTGCTTAAGGGTAGGAAGGCTCTACAGAGGGACATGGACAGGCTGGATCGATGGGCCGAGGCCAATTGTATGGGGTTTAACAAGAAGGCCAAGTGCCGGGTCCTGCACTTGGGCCACAACAACCCCATGCAATGCTACAGGCTTGGGGAAGAGTGGCTGGAAAGCTGCCCAGAGGAAAAGGGCCTGGGGGTGTTGGTCAACAGTTGGCTGAACGTGAGCCAGCAGTGTGCCCAGGTGGCCAAGAAGGCCAACAGCATCATGGCTTGTATCAGGAATAGTGTGGCCAGCAGGAGTAGGGAAGTGATCGTGTCCCTCTACTCATCACTGGTGAGGCTGCACCTCCAATACTGTGTTCAGTTTTGAGCCCCTCAGTGGAGGAGGGACAAGTTGCTGAGCATGCATTGAGTCTCGAGAAGGGCAACAAAGCTGTTGAGATGTTGGAGCACAAGTCTTATGAGGAGCAGCTGAGGGAACTGAAGTTGTTTAGCCTGTGGAAAAGGAGACTGAGGAGAGACCACATCACTCTCTACAACTACCTGAAAGGAGGTTGTAGTGAGGTGGGTGTTTGTCTCTTCTCCCAATTAGCTTGCGATAGAACAAGAGAAAACGGCCTCAAGTTGCATCAGGGGAGGTTTAGACTTGATATTACAAAAAATTTATTTACTGAAAGAATGGTCAGGCATTGGAATAGGCTGCCCGGGGAGGTGGTGGAGTCACCATCCCTGGGGTATTCAAAAAAAGTGTAGACCTGGCACTTTGGGACATGGTTTAGGAGTCATGGTAGTGTTGTGTTGATAGTTGTATTTGATGATCTTAGAGGTCTTTTCCAACCTCAGTGAATCTATGATTCTATGATTCTATTTCATGCAAGAGTACTTTGCCGTATCCTCTGTTGAAACTCTGTATTTGTGTATTGAAGAATAAGAATTTAATCTCTTCAAAAGAACAGGGGAAACTCAGTGATTAGGACACATGGTTGAATGAGGGCAGTTTTGAGTTTTAGCCTTTCCTGGCTAAAGCTTTATGTATGACTCTGCTTTTATGTGTGGGTTTGGTGTTAAATGAAACTATTTTTTATTTACTTAGATCCCCCTAGATTTCAGTTTTGCTTCTGGATTAGCATGTGTTGATACCAACAGAAGTAATTGTTTAATCAAGGTTGGTTTACTGTCTTCTGTGAAGAAAAAAGTATGTACAGAGGTTGTCAGATTCAGTTCTAGGAGATCAGCAGTATTTTTCATTGTTTTGTTTGTTAATGATGATGACTTTACTGTTAGTATAGTGCAGTTATGTTAGAATTGTAAGCAAGGAACAGTAATATATATATATTAGTTTATTATCTATTGATTAGCTGTGAAATCCTGGAGAAATTATTTTTCCTTTCTGCTTCACTTCTGTAAAACAAAGATGAACAATATTTTGCTAATTACAGAAATGGTTTTTAAGAATCAATGGGTTTCAAACACTTTGCAGGTTTGAAATATTGCCTCTGAGATAAATTGTATGCTTGTAGCGCAAGCATTTTTATTCGTGTTGAGTATTAAACATAAAAACGGTGGTCAGCAAGCAGCATGTACTATATAAAAAAATACTGGTTTTCACATTAGCATTTATTTAAGGTACATGTCTGTCCCACCCAGGGCATGACAGATTTGAAATTGATGTACACTCTTATTCACAGAATCATATTTACAGCTATATTTACTCATATATGCCCTATAAAGAATCTTAAATATCTTCTCTGGTTTACTTACTGTCTGCTTTCTGAGACTTTGAAGAAGCATTTCATGAGCCTTTTAAATGTAGTTATCATTCTTACACAAATATTTTAATATAGCTTTTAGCCTTTTATGAAGGATATCAATAACCTCAGTTATCTCATATAATACCACTATAGAAGCTGGCAGCACCTCCTGTACCTTTGTAGGGGCAACGTTATGTATGCTAACCTGCTTGAGCTATGAGTGCCAGCTTCTAATATTCCTTCTGCTGCTGAACTTTCCCCCAAATCCCTTATGCTGGAGAATTTGAAAACCAGAATTGGTTTTGTTTTCCCATGATCTTCCTACTGCTTTCTGAGAGAAAAATGTGCCAGTCTCCGTAGAACATTGTACTGCAGTTGAAGGGAAAATCATGCTTCCAGAGGTATCTTCTTTCGTTATGTACAAACAAAACATTACAATCCATTTTCCACTTCCAATTTCTTTTGATGAGTAACCTTTCCTTGCTTTCATACCATACTCTAGTGAAATCCACAGCAGAAAATAAAGGAGAGATATATAGGTTTTCCAGAAATTTGTGATTAATTCTAGAGTGGCAGTCAGCTTTCTGATAGCTTAAACTCAGCACTTCTGAACATATTACTATAATAAATTACAGTGTTTGTAATTTTAAATATCAAAACAAAAGATTGACTAATTCAGTATACTGGCTTTAAAGAGTATAATTTTATTTTGTTTAATTTTAGTGTTTTGGGGAGTGTATTGCAATTGTGTGATTTGAGGCTGCATCTCTGAGAACCAGACTAGTGAATCCTAGAAATTTGTGTTAGGACAAGATAGGAACGGTTAAAGGAAAAAGCAATATATTCATGGATTGCAGTTATGTGGTAGTCTGTTCTTGGCCTCTTTCTTCTTCCTGGGCTAGGCAAAAACTACAGTTACTGCAGCCCTGGGGCAATAGTGATATGTTTTCTGTGGCTTCAACACTACTGACAGGAGACGTTCCCATAACTGATAACTAATGGAAAATATAAACCTGCTAGAGTACAAGGGAGTTCTATCTTTTCTGTTGCTGAGGTCCATGATGAGTCTTATGTCCCTGGAGAATTCTCTATTCTTCTTTCATACAGAGAAATGTATATACTGACCCTGCCCCCCAGAGTTGCCATATTTGATTTACCTGCTGTAAGGAGGCTAATTTTCATGACCAAAACATGTTGGTATCATCCTTTAATGTAAGTAAGCTCTCTGTCTGATTCAGTGCTGTGTTTTTACAAAATTTGTAAACTGCAGTAATACCTAACACTCTTCTACAATGGCAATCTCTGGTTTTAGGGTAGCCACTGAAGCTTTGCTTTGCTCTGTAATTTTCCCATACTAAGGCATTGTTTAGAGAACTTAAATTACTAGTGAAATATAGAACAACATGATAATCTAAGTGTCTCTCATAGTCTACAAACTATGCTAATATTATTGCAGACTGAAAAACTGTTCTTGTTATTAGAATGGGACCTGCCAGAGTCCTTCAGATAAAAATATTGATATTAGTCAATAAGAATAAATAAGTTTTTCTGGTAAATGAGTGTTGGGGAGCTGAAAAGAGGAAAGATGTATCAGTAGAGGAATTCACAGGAGAGGTATTAGAGAACATACACTTCTTTCAGGAGCTGGCCCAGTTGTGAGGAGCTGACATTACCAGAACAAGTTGTAAGGACTACCTCAGAAATTCTCTCCTTTTCAACAGAGAGTCTTTCACTTCCCAACACTTTCATGATTTCTTTAGGGAAAGTGAAAATGCTGTACTCAAACGTTCAGAACAAGCTTTAAATATTAGGAGCACACTTGTAGCCAGACAAAGTTTCTTGTGATAGGTCTGTGCTTGATGCAATATATAAGGATATTAGTAAACATGGTGTATCTGACACAGAAACCTCTCTTGGGTTACATGAATTTGGGTTATGAGGAGTTAAACTAATCCCTGATAAAATAACTGGGAAAGCAACTCTAGGGTAGGATATGCTCCAGGCCACAGCTTAAATCACACATAGTTTTTATCCTCACATAATTAATTTATTAAGTACTTACTTCATCTCCTGTGTTGCTATTTGTTTTTTAAATTTCTTCAATGCATGTTATGCACATTTAAAAAATACTTCTTATAAAGCTCTGTTACAAAACAGTTCAATGTTAAAATGTCCCATCGTTTTCAAGTGTATTTCATACATAGTTGCCACCAGTCAGCTAGATTTTGTGCTTTTTTTAAGGCAACATATAACTTAAGAGGCAAGGAAAAGAAAAAGGTGATAATCAGGAAAGTCAAGGATATTAAAACTGGATGGAGAAAGTTAGGATCAAAGCATTATTGATGATATTTTAATCTCTTCTGAAAAGGTCATTTATTTTATAGTGTAGAACACATTTCAGAATTAACTTATGACTTAATATGGTGGTAAACTCTACCCTACAGTATGTCCCAGTAATTATGTTTACAGAAAGCCTGAATATTTATTATGATAATGAGCAGAACCTTTCCCTTTCAATAGTCTCGGCCTAATAAAGAACAGCAGGGCATAGATGGGAGGATAATTGTGCTTTACTGGCCAGGAAGGAAGGTAGATCTGAAATGGGAAATGACGGATGTCTGGGAGAGAACTCGGTAGTGCAGAGTAACTGACTGCAAATAGCAGCATGTGACTGTTCACTGTGAAGGGCTGAAAGCTTGCTCCAAGTCTAAATCAGAGCTTTCTGTAAGCAAGGGGAAGATCTTTCTTACTTCATTAAGCTTTTTGCCTGCTTTAGTAAGAAACTTGGAAAGTGATATTAAATTTTAGGTATACAGCTTTTAAGTGTGAAGAACATATGTTTGGACCTTAGTTCTGTATATAGTGAACAAGATTCAGTGTTTTATAGAAATTAAAATCAGAGTATTTAGCACTTGAATTAGGGATGGTTATATGAATCAGTAGAAAACACTAAAAAGATTGTTTAGCTAAAATTCTGAATGAGATATGTATATGTCTGTCTCTATATAGTTTTATGCATGGCTGTGATTACATCCCCAGAGTGATTGACTGCATTGTGCCATCTTTCTTTTTCCTTCCGGACATGTTGCTGCTGTGTCCTATGATGAATTCAAGCTTGTCTGTACACGTTAGATGTACTGTGAGAAGTCCCTCTGGGGATCTAACCGGAAGGCAAAGGAGTACATGAAAAGTTCCAGTCTCTCAGAAGAGAGACACCCTTAGATGTGTACGGTATGCCCTGGAGAAAGCACGTACAGCGCCACCTTCTAAAATGCTTACCTAGGATATGTGTTTTCTTGTAAATTCACTCCTACATCCTGCTGAATTAGACCTATGAAAGATTTTTGATATCTTCAATGTTTAATGATCATTTTAATCTAGTAGTGCTAGATTACAGGGAAAGCTGAATAAGGAAGAGAAACTATAAAACATAAAATAGAGAAAAGGTAAAGGGTTGTTCACGAGTTCAGTGGAATTACAGGACTGATAAACCTGAGTTAGTATCTTTAAAGCTATATTACTTAATTTCCATGGTTAGAACACTGCTTCAATTTTGATAAAAGGCAGATCTGAGTCCTGAAAAACTGCAAAACATTTCTGAAAAGATGGCGGTTTGAGTGACGATTTCTAGTAGTTGTAAAGTATATGGAACTTTGATATAGGTCATCAAAGAAATGGAAATGCTAAACTCTCATTTCTGAGTTAGGTATCTGAATACTTCTTGAGCAACGTGGTTTAAGAATCTCTGCACTTCATTTTATGATCTCTCGAATGGCAATACTATTGCTTAATTACCTCCAAGGCACGTGCACACACACACACACACACACACACACACGATTATATTTAAAATTGCAATGTATTATAACAACTGCAATAAAGAGGAGAAAGAATTCAAGTCATAGAAAAGATTTTACTTTTTTATACTTTTAGAGGCATAAATATAAATGGTATAATAGGGTTATGTATATGAATAAATTTTTCTTTGAGAAATGAGATGTAATTGCCTATTTAAAAATCAAGTTCCATCGTATGGTTAATGACAATATATATATAAAAGGACAAAAATATACTACGCTAATATAAATAAGCAGACTATAATTTACGTTTTAGTTGAGTGTGTTTTGTTTGTAATTAAGCTTACTGTAATATTTTAAATATACTTTCCTGTTTATATTTTATGCTTGCAGGTCTATTACTTCAAATAAATACTTAATTTGCTGAAGAGTGGGGAAAAAAGTAATAACACTTTGAAGACTACACACTTCTCTAAGTCAAAACAGTAAACGTTTCTAATGAGTGCAGTGACTATATAATAGGCCTAACCTTATAGCATATGTATGTTGAAACTGATTTGACAGCAGTTTTTCTTTTAAATATGTGTGAATATCATTGAGAGTGATATTGTCAGTTTAAGAGCAGTTTATTCTAGCTTACCATGTACTGCTCCCTAAGGAGTTGAAAACTAACCTCAAATACCAGAGTTATGACTATTCATGAAGACCTTTGAATGATATCAATGAATAGTTTGGAATTACCTTTAATTACACTGAGGCAATTTTGGGGTGGAAATAAGATTTAGGCTCCTAAGAATAAAAAAAAAAAATAAGTCCATGTTTGAACATATACTTTCTTTAAAGGCCAATGTAATTACTTAAGGAAATATGTAGCTCCCCATCTTTGAACATATGTATAGTAATAATGAATAAACCATACACGATGACCTGTGTTATATGTTTTGCTACTGTGTGGTTTCTCCATGTCACTATTTTTAGAAGCTTTCAGGATCCATCTTCTTAGAAATACCTAAATGTTTTGATATTTTAAAGATCATTCTGCAAGAGCTATAACCCCCACGTTCATGTCAGAAATCAACCATCTGCTATCCTAATGCCATGTAAGGGTACAAATTTCATGTGATTTGATTTGATGTGATTTGGGGATGGATGACAGGATGGGTATATTACTTTTCAAAACGGTACGGTACTTTTTGAGGACTCTCTGTTATGTTCTTTTTCTTGTATGTGACTGTGGACTTGCCACCATGGTATCGATTTTGTCCTCTCATTTAACAGAGTTTGTAGAAATCCATTCAAATTTGTCTATTAAAACAATGAGTGAAGCACACAAAGCTGAATTTGATTTTCAAATTAGTTTACTTAAAAGGATTTGAAAAATAGTATTTTGAAAAAAATATATTGCCCTGTAAACACTTTGCACTCTTTGAATTGTTTTAGGTGATATTTATGTATGCTAAGAAAAGAAGGTCAATGGGAGATTCTGCAGTTGTTCTAGTCTTTTGCGTTGTTGTTACTTCTTGACCTTGAGATCTTCATAAATGATGAAATCCTTACAAGTCAATGTTTAAACAAGGTAAACACTTGCTTCTCACCAGCAGTGCTAGAGTAGCTTGGTAACTACTGTAGCCTTCTGTGCTCTTCCATTTTCCTGCAGTTCAATAAATCTTTTATGCAGAAGATCATGTGATGAGGGTAGGAAACCCAGAAGTTATGGGAGAGGGATGATAAAACCCCTACATTTAATCTTTTAAGAGGACTCTAAACTTCATATTTCAGCAGGGTTTCTGTCACTATGGAGCCCTGCTTCCCACACCATTAATTTGTATCTTCAGTGCAGGTTTATGACACTGACTAGATGCATCGGTTCTCCTACAAAAATCTGTGTTTATAATCCTTAAAGAAAAACAAATGAACATACAGTAGGGGATACTTTTAGGGATGTTTCTGTAATATGGTTCACAAAGATACTCTCTTTTTCTTATAAACGGACAACTTCATACACAGGGCAGCTTCCTCATTAGCAGTGCTGATCAGTAAGATGAATGAAACATCCTCTCTGTTTTCATGCTGAAACAGAAAGGCAGTTGCCACTAATGAAATTTATAATAATAAAGAGATAAATTAAAATGAAGTTTCCCTCCATATTCTATTGGTAAATGTAATTGAGCCTAGCCAGACATACATAAAACACCATAAAGACAGTCTGTGAGTACACATAAAATGTATCTACTTTTTATCTTTCCAAGACAGTTATCTCACACCTATCATATGGTCAAGAACATATTTATTACTTTTCCAACATGCTCTCTTTTGAACAAGTTGTTCAAAATAATAATAGCTAAATTTGGCATATAATACAAAATTTCCTTGAAGACCTAGGAAGGGCTAATTAGAAAGGCAAGCCTGAAAAAATCTGTTGGAATGTAAAACCCACACAGAGCTCTTGTCTGGTAAGCAAGATGAGTCCTGGTTTCCTGTGGTGTGTGAGTAATGAGAGGAAGACAATTGCACCATCACTCCATTTTAGAGGGTAGTTAAAGACCCAATGAGACATCATGATTTGGCACTGATATCAGGTAAAACAAACTTGAAGAGGGATTTATCATCTTGTCTTCCATCTACACTCTCTTCTAAAACCTTGGAATCTACTGTGACATTGGTTGCACTTCTTTCAAGATGATGATGATGATGGTTATCTAGAACAGGTCACAAAGGTATAGTTCAGCACTTTTTTCAGGTTTTTCTTTATCTAGAAACTGAGAGTATAATTCTGTAACAATCAACATCAGGTAACTCTTGTCTTTCCTACCTTATATCAGAGTCCAAAAACTGTCTGCCTAGGCTCTTTTAGAATCACAGAATCATTGAATGCCTTGAGTTGGAAGGGACCCACAAGGATCATTGAGTCCAACTCCTGCCCCTGCACAGGACATTCCCAAATTCACACCATGTTTCTGAGGGCATTGTCCAAGTGCTTCTTGAATAGCAGCCAGGCTTGGTGCCGTGACTGCCTCCCTGGGGAGCCTGTTCCAGGGCTCCACCACCCTCTGGGGGAAGAACCTTTTCCTAATATCCAACCTAAACCTCCCCAGCACATCTTCCTGCCATTCCCTTGGGTTTTAGATATTCCACAGATAAAGGCTTTAATGTTTAAAACCAAAATTACTTATTCAAAGTTAATTGATGTTCCACGGGGTTTTGATTTAGCAGAATGATGTAGCTACACACTTAAATCCTAAAGTAAATACAGAACCTGCTAGAGGCAGGTTTCAGGTATATGTTACAACTTCCAGTGTTCCCATGGTGATCACTTAACATCACATCTTCAAGAGAAGACGACCAGGTGTTGGACATAATCCGAGCCTCAGTTTTTGTTACATTACTCCCTTCAGTGTCTACAGCATCCTATACTTGTTTTCCTTTTGAAACAATCACTCAGATCAATCCTGAGGTAAATGTTGAACCACACCTCATCTTCAGTTCTTTGGTAGGTTTTTACCTCTATTTTAATAGGAATCTGTGCAGCTACGGACATGAACTCATTATGAATGGGACTTACTATGGGGTTTGTTGCTAAATAGTTAACTAGTGAATTTATATCTTCCTACAGGTGGGATCCCCTCCTGAAGATATTAGCAGATTCACTTTTTTGTAGTTATTATTTTAGTAGTCCATTCCAGCGTTCTAGTGTCCCATTACTTTGAGGTTGGAAAACCCTTTGTGTGTTGAAGAACACCATTTGCACATCTTTGTTCCTGTGGTTAGCAGTTGTAATGTATTTCCAGCCTTCTGGTCCTCACTTTGAGGGACCACTGCCTGATAATCTACTTGCCAAGGATCCCGAACAGGTTATCAAAACGTTGTATTTTTGACATATGCTGTACCATTGTTTGAGAAAAATGGCATCAGTCTACAGTTTGTTTTGGCAGAGGTTTTCTCACAGGCCATCCTCACATCACAGTTTGTTGAGATAACGGTGAGGTCCAAGTTGCTTCCCTGCAGGTTTCAATGGCTTTGTATGCTGTGTCTCCTCTCTGCTACTGCTCGTGGGATGCAGGAGCTGGGGGTCCTGCTGCCTGAGCCTGGTCCTGACTGTCCTCCCAGCACAGCGGTGGGTAGCCCATGCAGTGGCTGCCTCATTAATCCTTTGCCTAAACATTGCCGCCAAACACAACTGCGCTCCCCGGGCACACCGTCTGCAAGGTGTTTGCTTTTAGTATTTTTGGGTCCAGTTGAAGGCTATTGTGGCTGGGTTCAACCACTTCTATGGGCTGAAGTCCCACTCTAGAGCCTGGTGTTTTGTGTTCCCTATGCCACTCCACTTAGCTCAGCCAGACTTTCACGCTGCTTTGATTAACTCAGAGACGAGCATCTACACAACCAGTGCATCCACTCAGCTGATCCATGCAGGTAATCTAGCTGTTCATCCAGACCAAAGTCATCTTCACAGCAGCCCTGCTCTTCTCCACATCCTCCCCTCCCCTCGGGGCCTCCCGCCATCCTAGGTGTTCACCAGCTAGTCACACCTTCTTTTTCTAAACCATCTACTACCTTTCTCTTTTGCAAAATGTGGTGAATTAAGTGGTTCATACAATTAAGGGTCATCTGTACTTTTTCCATCGTGAGTGGTGCCATAATTAAAACATGAAGAGTTTGTAGTCTTTGTCATTTGTATTTTTCCCTTTTGGTGTGTCTTTTGCTTTAAAAAACACCGAATCAGATGGTAGATGCAGTTTTAGCAGTAATTCACCCAGTTTCAGTTTTTAATAATTTTCTCCCATCGCCATAGTACGGTTTCAGTCTAGTCTAAAGGACATACAGGCAGGGAACTTATTAAAAAGAAATAACACTCTTTACAGGAAATAAATAGCTAAGTTGTATCATTAAAGAGAACTTGAGTTATTTCATTGTATTTTCAAAGCCTTAGCTGTTCCTTTCCCCACATCCATATTAAGAGTTTAAAACATTCAGCAATATTATTGTCATGGTTTAGCTAGCACAGTTCTTTAAACCCCAAACCTAATTTACTTAAATAGTGTTGACTAATGATGGATGCATTCATGGTAACAACTTTGTGCCAACATTCCATCAAAAATTAAAACAGAGGACCATATTTTACTATTTGCAGTAGAGCAAAACTCAAAATGAAATAAATAAAATATTAAGATAATAAGATTAAATGTAACTTTTATTAGTAGATTAAAAAACCCACAAAAAAAAGAGAAAGTCCATCATATACATGGTTTACGTTTCACCATTTTGTTCAGCTGGATAATCATGGGTAATTTTCTCTCCACATGTTATATTAATGAACACATCATTTCCTTGAGGTTGTTTCAGACTATCTGGCTGCTACTTCATCCTAGAAAGATGGTTTCCAGGTTCTTACCAAAACCAGCAACTTTCTTGAATTTGATCTGCAACTGCAGTCTGAAAAAATTATAGACTGGGCTGTGCGATGCTAATTATGCGGTTTGGGAACTAACCCTTATTAGTTACCAAATGACTCAGCAACTGCTGAGACAACTTTTTTGTGTAATCTGAGTTTGAAACAGAATGGCTCTTTGAGGGGTACTTAAATATGAGTAATACTTTGCTGACTTTAATTGCCACACCTATAAGTGTCCTGATTTTGGGTAACAGCTTTAATTAGATGTTATTTTATGCTGTTTCTTGATTTTTAGAGATGACTTTTAAGCATGTGGCTATACATTTTTTCTTTGTTGGATGTGTTATCAGCATAAGTATTTTTAATATTTTTGTTTACATGCATTTCAACTTTTTTATGTAAATGCACATGTGAGTAAAAAGAGTGCTGTCTTCAATAATACATAAGATGATGTTTGGACCATGAAGTCTGTAAAAGTTATACATAATTAATGCTGTCAGCATCAGTCCAGCTTTTAAATAGCAAATACCCAATGAAAGACATCACATTTATGAAGAATTGTGAATGCTAAATGTGCAGCACTGCTAATGTGTGCCGCCAGCATGATACCTGTTTAAAAGTTACGATTCATTGTAAATCACTTCAAATGCAGTGCTGGTATAGAATAAAGCAGAAAATGTTTACCCATGGAAGAAAATAACCTCTTAAATTAAATTATACTTCTCAATTTTAGAACTGCTATTACAGTTTAAATTAATATATATTTGATTACATAACATAAAGAACCACAGTTTCCAAAGACAATTAAAACAAAACAGGTAGCTTATCACAGCTTCAGTCTCAGAGTCCTTTAGCAATCACAAATAAATAAAATCATACTCATAAATCTGTAACTCCCAGATTTGGTTGTATTTTCCAATACTGTTCTTCATTAACATGACGTCTTCCATTTATGTGTACTATAAAGACACCACCTTGGAATGCAAACACAGTATTTAGAGTTAGTTAAATGAAATTTGTACGGTTCACCTATTCCTGAATTCATACCCTAACTGTTATTATTTTACAGTTACATCTTACCATTTCAAATAATTTTTTCTTACTCTTTTGTAACAAACTGCTTCTTCTCATACTTCAAAAGATTTTAAGGATAACATCAGACACCAATTTTCTCTAGAGAAAACATTTATTTTCTCTGACCAGTTCTGCTGTCCTAGACTTTATCCGGTCCCCTGCTTTGAAGAGGACATCTTTGCTTCTCTACAGTCTGTCTCCTGCTCTGTGAGTTCTCCCACAGTCTTCATGTGGACACTTCCACAGGTCTTATTACCAGACTTTTGTTTTGTTTAGGCTTCAGAAATGTTCCACTCTCTATTCCACCTTCCTCCACTATACTTTTTCAAGCTACTTTCCCAGTGAAGGTACTTGTCTTTATCACAGGCATTGTTCTGTTCAGTCTTCTCTCAGATCTGGAGACTACATCTCATAGTACAGACAGTAAATTGTTTTAGACATGTGTAGAGGCATTGCCAAAATGCAGAATACAAATGTCATGCGTATTCATACATTAACTATCAATTACCCACAATTTCAGACCTACAAATTAAAACAACACTCAAAAAAACACTATCCAAAAATACTCTACATGAGGCTGAGACTTTTTTAACGTGTATTTTCCACTTTCAATTATTTTATTATTCATTGTGTGTAAGAAAGTAGTACTCAAGTAACTTATTTTTAGTTTGAAGGTGCTCCTTTATTCATGTTGAATAGTCTAGGGTGAATACAGAACGATGAAGAAAATAGAATAGTCTCAAACAAAGTAGTATAGCACATGCATCTGCTCAAACATGAATAATAAATTGCACAGGGAATACTAATATTTTTCTACATTAGCCTATTCAGGTTTAATATGTACTCAGACTTGTTATAACAGATTAGAAATAAAGGTACTGATAATGATTTTCAGTGTGACTGTTTTCCCCCCCCAATGAAATTTTAGAGGAATGTACTTACAAAGACAGCAGCTGACATTGGGTCTAATGGGTTTCTCTGCTAGATAATAAAATGAGACACATATTGGTCTTTCCCCACTGGCATTCATGTTCTGCTATAAGAACTTTGACAAATGTTCTCAATTTGTATCATCAGATCACCTCTTTCACTCCTTAAGAACTGGACACAATGGAAATTACTTCCCTGAAAAATAGAATAAAATAAAGACTTCATCAAAGCAAAATGCTGATATTTGATAAAATTAAGCCATCGGGGATAGATCTAAGGAGGAGAATGCTAAGAGTTGTTATCCACAAGCGATATATCTTTTGGATATGATGACATTCTTTTCCAGAAATCATGTCCATTGTACTGTTACTGCTAATGGTTAACAACGACGTGTAACAGCTTGTGTAAAACTATTGAAGTGAAATCCTTATTCGGTATGATTAAGACAGTGTTAGTTTCTTATAAAATTAGAAGCTGTGAAGCTGCTTCTGTTATTGGGACAGTTAGTAATGGTGTCCAAGCCTTTACCATATCAGCATTGGGGTTCACAGTTGTCAGCAGATCCTCCCTGTTTTGATTTCTTAACTATAATTTATCCTGAGCAAATAGCATCTAACGGTTATCCAGAAGAGACATCCAATATGAATATTTGGCAGTGACAATGATCCAGATGTACACTCAGGCAGCTGTGACAAACCAGCTTTTCTCTTTGTGAAAGGGTGACATGATTGCGATAAGCTCTGCCTTATGTTAGATATTAAAGCTGATCCCTCACTGTACTAGAAAAATGCCTAAGTTGGATCCTCAATATTTTTTTTCTAATTAATACATATAGCATCTTCACTGCTAGTTTGCCAGACCACCTACAGAGACATAACCCGCTTTTAAAAACTACTCAAACAACTATTCAATTCCTGTTGATATTAATTGATTCTCTGCAAAATGCTGTGTTCTACATAGATACTTATTATATCTTCTATGGCTTTGGCATACACCCCATTTTCTGTCACCTTTTTTGTTGCCATCGGAGGTGAATTGGGTGTTTAGCACCTTTGGTCCTCTTTAATAAAGCAGATGGGAGATACGCTAACAGATTGTGTCAGTTAACATTTTAGTCACAGCAGAGACAGTAACCTCAGACCCCTGTTTCATAGAGGAAACTGGAAAATTCTGGTGGTCAACTTTTCCTAACTCTCACTTTCAAATGTATCATCTAGAGTAGCGAAGTAAAAGTCACACAGAAAATAGGCATATATTTTTAAAACAAATTAGATATAACCAAAGGAATTATTCCAATAGATGATGTGTTGCATGAAGTTTCTGTTTTTTTTTTTAATATCTGGAAATGATCTAATGCAATTATTTCAATAGTGTAATACCCCAACTAATTGAAACAGACTCAGTAAGTACAATACTGAGATATCTTTTTTTTAAATGAGTATAGCGTATATAAGCTAATTGAGGTGTGTTCGCTGGGTCTTTAAGCTTACTTAGTTTTAATTGCTAGAATATTGTTTTAAAATTGAAGTGGTGTTTTCAGTTTTGTTTTTTTTTTACAATTGTCAGTTACAACAGTGTATAGCAAATACTTTAAGCAAGAAGTGATTACCAAATAAGCCAATTCTACCTTGTGTTCATATGACACCTAAAGTCAGAATTCTTTTGAATAAAACTACTTAGGAAAAAAAGAGTTGTTTTTTTTTTTCTTTATTGAACATTACCAAATAGAAACTAACTGATGAAGCCTTGAGGTAGTGTTTGTACCAAACATCATTAAATCTGGTGAAATAAAGGTCTGAACAGCTATTCCTTCACATGATAAAAAAGAGCAGCCTATCACTGGAAGGAATCTGTATAAAAATTCAGACCTTCTAGCTTTGCTGTTGGGAAATACATAATTAACTTCCACTCTATTTCTGGTATGCGTAAAAATGAATTTGATATTCTGTTTCAGATCTGTAGAATCCTTTTGTGCCAGTATTTTGCAAGAAGCATTTCCTGAAAGCCAAGTTTATCACCATATTATCAGGATTATTTTGAAACAGAATATTTATATCTTTCTTCTAGTAGATTTACAGTGTTTGTATCATACTCCATGATGCTTATGTAAAAAACCTACTGCTCAGAAACTGGTACTTTTTTTTCCTTCTTGCTGTGGGCTGTGTAATAATACAGAGTGATTTCTGTGCTTGCTCTAACTTCTGAATCAACCAGCCCTGCTACTGCAAGCAGGCCAGGGTTAATTAGCTCTGTCATGCTGTATTGCTATTTTGCTTCTGGTATGTGTAAGTCAGCTTGTTCAGAACTACCTCAGATACCTCTTATTTCCGCTTCCTCTCCACATCCCATTTTTGAAGTTTTATAATAGTGTATAAAGGAGTCCAAGGTTCACTTGTTTAGAACAAAAATTACTGAAACCGAAAATGATTGTGTGTCCTTGAGTACTTACTGGGGAGTGGGAGTTACATCCCTGCATTAAAGATCAATTCCATAAGGTACAAAAACGTAGTAATATGGACTAGAATGTATTTTTCCCCACCTCTGTGCAGCTGCCCTAACCATAAAGCACCTGTGTAATTTTTCCTCCTGTCCTTTTTATAGTTTTGTTTTCTTTGGTTGTTTTTTTTTTTCTGTCTTTGTGTGTGTGTGTGCACGTGTTTTGTTTTGTTTTGTTTGCATGTGTGTTTTGGGGTGCTTGGTTTTTTTTTTCTTCTTATTTGAGTTCTTGACTGTATGGTTATAGAGTTTCAATAGAAGAGTGACAGATGCCCCCAGCCACAGAGTACTTCAAAGCCTTGTGGCTAGGACTGCCTTTCTCATGACAAATATGGATATCTGTGCAATGAAGAGCAAGTTGAGCCATTGTAGCCTGCGTATTTATTACTGTGCAGATCGTGGAATTAAACTAGATGGGTCATCATCTGTGCACAATCCCTCATGATTTATAAAAATGTAAAATCCTCATTAAGTGTTCATTTTAAAACATGATGAAAAGTTTCATGGTACTTTGCAAGATATTTGATGACTAACAAAGTTCTGCAGTCCAAAATATTTAGAGCTCAACAACCCAGATTTTGGTATAAAGATGTAGGACCTAAAAGAATGAGCCTCCAGTCTTCTCCATTTGCCAGCCTGGAGCATACCCAGTTCTTCGTTGAAAAGTTGCAGGTGACTTTCCGGAGGTTTCTCAGACCTAGAAATGCCACAGGATGGATGCAGGGACTTCCTGCCCTGAGCACGGTGTCTGGAGGAAGAAGGATTCAACTTGTGCATAGTATTTACATATTACTGTTTCTAGGCAGCTGTGTCTGCTGCCTTAGCTTGCTCCATAAACTAGTAGATCCCAACTGAGGTCTGTTGAGCTCTGCCCGTTCACTCTGCAGCAAACTTCCTGAGATCTGGGTTCCTGGTTCTAGTTTAGTACCCCAGATAACAGGCACCTTTTTTATTGATCTGCCAATCCCCAGTTAGAATTAACCTCAGGTGACCATAGACATATGCAATACAACCATCTACGTGATCCTAGAATCACTTTATACTCAGTAAATAGAAAAAGGTACAATTCATCCAACCTATTTCAGACGTTTGCCTTATTTTAAGAGGAATCATATTGTGAAAGTGCTTCTTTCTATCCATTGCCTTTGAGGGAGTTTAGATTAATTTACATTGTGCACAACAGCCTTTAAGTGGATGTATACCATCCTCTGTTTCCATCAAATAGCGAAAACACCCCCTCTGAGGTATGTACTTGGTCTGTAGGACTAGAAGCTATGTAAGAAAGGTATACAGATGCTAATCAATGAAGTCAAGTAAAAATGTGTTGAATATGTATTGTATATTCATATTATAGAAAATCTGAAATACTGCAGACAGCTGTGAGATGCAGTGAGCTATGAAACTCTGTATATGCTTCTGGCGAGCAGAAAGACTTGTGCTATGCATATAAGAAAATGTAAATTTATATGGCAACATGGGAGTTAATTTTTTATATTATAAAATAGCTCATTGTCTTCATAAGATAACTCAGGCATGAAATCCAGGGAGTAACATTACAGGCCAGGGCATTATTCAGTGATTAGAACAGAGCAAAGCACTAAAATGCTTAAATACTAGTTGTCACAAAATTATTCAAGTTACCCTACCAATGCATTGTATTAGAAGGGTCATGTTTATATAGGCAGTTTTTGGACACCAGAGAAAAGAAGATTATAGTGGTCTATGCTTAGACTAAGTCTGTTTCATTCAATATCAAAACTGCTTTCTTCATTTGTCGGAGTTTAATTTACAGATTTTAATTACCCCTCATTTATCCCCCCCTCCCCCCCCCCCGCAGTGTTTTGGAAAAAATATTTTCTGCAAAATTGTACTCAGGAGTGAAGATGTATTAATAATTCTGAATTGATTTACATAGAAATAGGCACTTTTTGCAATACATGTTACTTTTCAATCGATTTAAAAAGGATTAAGAGGACTTACTTTGGTGCCACCTATCTTCAGATATAAGAGGAGAGAGATTTTGATAAATCACATCTTATTTCGCTCTTTTATGGAATTAGCTATACCATTTTCCCTTCAGTTTCTGGTATTTGCAAGTGATGTAATCGTTTCCTAATTTCTCTGTTTGCAAATCACAAATTAATGCATGGAAAAAGCTGCAGTAGTTCACCACATCTCTGAAATGTAGTTTGTGTCTATTGCATACGGGCATTGGCTATTTCATGTAAAAAGAATGGTAAAACCTTGGGAACAAATTATCTTGTTCCCTTGACATTTTCATTAGTATTCGATAAAAATTCCTTACATTGGTGTTTATAGTGTAAAGGTTATCCATTTAAAGGATGTGCAGCATGTGCATGATGTAACTTCTCTGCCTGGAAGGATCAAGCCTGTGTGGGGAGTTCACTGCTGTGGTGGGCTGCAGGGGGAGGTTTCACTCTGTTGCGGCTGACCTGGCCCGTGCAAAGAGAGAGATGAGAAGGAAGGACTGAGAGTGAAAGACAAAAAAACAAGTAAAGATAAATGCATTTTATGCTATATATCCAGGGCCAGGACTGAGTTATGCATTTAAAGTTTCAATTCTTTTTCAGGTATGGTTCAGTTATACTATCATGGAGTGTTGTTGATATGTTATAATTACATACTGTTCCACTACTATATAAAAACAGTGTAAACACTCAATTTCACATAAAATCTATAACACAAAATTAAGTTCCAACATTCTCTCGGGAAATTTTAAAATTAAAACCAGAAAGTATTCTGAGTTTTTTTTTTTTTTCTGCAAATTTTCATTTTATGTGTAAAGTGTAAGATTTGGTTTTGCTTACCTCTGACATACTATAGGGTTGTTAGTGTAATGGCTCTACTTTACTACTGTGTCTCACTAAAACCATATTATCTGGAAAAAAACCCTATTGTAATATCCCACTGCAACACTGTGTTTCTTAAAATAATTAAGGGTTCATAGAACCACCGAATGGTTTGGGTTGGGAGGGACCTTAAAGATCATCTAGTTCCAACCCGCCTGCCATGGGCACAGACACCTTCCACTAGATCAGGTTGATCAAAGACGCATCCAACCTGGCCTTCATCATTGCCGGGGATGGGGCAGCCACTATTTCTCTGTGCAACCTGTCCCAGTGCCTCACCACCCTCACAGTGAAGAATTTTCTTCCTCATATCTAATTAAATCTACCCTCTTTCAGTTTAAAGCCATTACCCCTTGTCCTATCACTACCTGCCCTTTTAAAAAGTCCCTCTCCGGCTTTCTTGTAGGCCCCCTTCAGGTACTGGAAGGCTGCTAAGAAGCCCTCTTTTGGTGCAGCCCAGAATACGGTTGGCTTTCGGAGCTGCAAATGCACATTGCTGGGTCACATTGAGCTTCTCATCAACCAGCACCCCTATGTCCTTCTCCTCAGGGATGCTCTCAATCCATTCTCTACCCAGCCTGTATTTGTGCTTGGCATTGCCCCAACCCATGTGCGAGACCTTGCACTTGGCCTTGTTGAACTTCACGAGGTCCGCAGAGGCCCACCTCTCAAGGCTGTCAAAGTCCCTCTGGATGGCATCCCTTCCCTCCAGCGTGTCGACCGCACCACTCAGCGTGGTGTTGTCGCAAACTTGTTGAAGGCGCACTCAATCCCACTGTCCATGTCACTGACAAAGATGTTAAACAGTGTCAGTCCCAAAACTGACCCATGAGGAACGCCACTCATCACTGGCCTCCACTCGGACATCGAGATGTTGACCGCATCTCTTCCAGTGTGACCATCCAGCCAAGTCCTTATCCACCAAGAGGTTCATCCGTCAATTCCATGTCTCTCCAGTTTAGAGACAAGGATGTCATGTGGGACAATGTCAAATGTTTTACACAAGTGCAGGTAGATTTTATCAGTTGCTCTTCCCTTATCCACCAGTGCTGTAACCCTGTCATAGCAGGCCACCAATTTGTCAGGAATGATTTGCCCTTAGTGAAGCCATGTTGTCTGTCACCAGTAACCTCCTATTTTCCATGTGCCTTAGCGTAGTCTCCAGGAGGATCTGCTCCATGATCTTGTTGGGCACAGAAGTGAGCATGGCTGTCCTGTAGTCCTCCAGGTCTTCCTTATTTCCCTTTTTAGAAATGGACATTTCCCCTTTTCCTGTCAGTGGGAACTTCACTGGACTGCCACAACCAATAAGCTCTCAGTCAGCTCCTCGTCCATCCCCACGTGTAGCTCCATGTTCTCCAGCTAGTCATTGACGTAGACGGCGACACCCCCTCCTTGTGTCCCCTGCCTGTCCTTCCTAAAGAGCCCGTATCCTTCCATTCCAACACTGCAGTTATGGGAGCCATCCCACCACGTTTCTGCAATGCCAGTAAGATCATAACCCTGCAGGCGTGCGCACACCTCTAACTCCTCCGGTTTGTTCCCTGCACTATGTGTGTTTGCATAGAGGCATTTAAGTTGAACCACCGATGAAGCTGACTTGCTGGCTGGAGTGGCTTGAATTCCTTTGTGTTGCTCTTCAGAAGCAGCTCTTCAGAAGCTGCTAACCTGTGATCTATTCTGAATGGTTGGTCTTAAATGATTTGAGACATCTATAATTACACCTTAAAATAATTAAATGATTCAGTCTTTGTAAGACAGATGGCTGTAGCACAGAAACCAGCTTCACAATTGGCACTAATTAACACCCTTGTTGGTGTCTCAGCAGTGGCCAAGATATTAAATGGTTATCAAAACTAAATTACTCAGCCAGAGAGAGTTTGTCCAAGTCAATATATTGATAAGAGATTTTGAATGCTTTAATTGCATGTATGCTGCCTCATATTTATTTTCTGAAAGCAAATAGGTAACTTCACAATCCTGTAAAGATAAATATTGTATTTATTAAACTAAAATCAATGCATTCCGTGTGTGCGTGAACAGAGAGAATGCATTCTAGGAGCTAACAGCTCCATGCCATTATGTTAAAAATTTATTGTGGTTAAAAAAACCTAGTTACTCTAGAAATAGAAGTATGTCACTTCTCCTTTCTAACTATGTCTATATACACTAATTTCTGGAAGGTAGTTCGAGGTGTTATGGCTTTATAGTACTTATTTCTTGCTGCAACAAAGAATTAGTTTTTAAAAGTAAAGAAATGCATAGATATAACAAATATAACATAGACTAGTTCCTTATGAAATATGTGTGTGAAAAACTGCATTTAAGAACCTTATTAGCTGTCAGGAAAGGTCGAGAAACACTTGCCATCAGTTTATCTCAGTTTAATATGGGGAGCTGGTCTGCATACATAGCAAACACAGTGAAATGAAGGTCCACAGCGATGCTGAAAGGGTAATGGCTTCAGTCTGAAGACAAAATTCTTCCCACACAGACCTTGGCACAACAGAATGTAACTCCTTAGTGATGCATAAATTACATGAATATATAAAATCTGAAGGAATTTAGGGCATGAGGTCAAAAATACACTTTTAATTAACACATATGAATGCTTTTAATTTCTTTTAACTATGTTATAAAATATAAATCACCTACTCAGTCAACACGAATAGTTTCCTCAACTAATTATCAAACTAGGCTCATTCCGTTTTACAGCTGAGCTTAAATAGAGTGTCATGGTTTAGCCCCAGTTGACAACCAAGCACCACCGAAACCAGGACGTACAGTTAATGAAGAAGGGGGAGAAGGTATGGGGAGACAGGTTCAGTGGACTTCCAGTCTGCTGTGATATTATTTCAGTACGCAAAGAAAGAAAAACATCCAGAAGAAGACTCAGTTTCTTATTTCTCTTAAGAGCATTTATGTTCCTGTCTTGAATTACTTGAGCTAGCTCTAATAAATTATTTGGACACCATATTTGTCTCCCTTGTCACCTGTCCTTGGAGTCTAACAAAACTCTAATTTAAACTTCTAGTGTGGGTGAATGTATGCATTGGCTTTTTTTGTCTTTAATATTTCTGATTAAAATGAACAGTTCTAACCAATACTTGTTCAGGTTATTTTCACTTAGAAGAACATTTTTACGATGGAAACAGTTAATAAATAACTGGGTTGTCTACAAGTGGTGCTCACGTGACATCTCTGGAGTGACAGTATTGTAACTTGGCTAGCAGAAAATCCATGACATTAGCAGCAGTTCACAGTATCAATAGTTTTCTTCAGCCCTTTTATGAATGGGAGAATAAATCAGTTTCATTTCTGCTAGATGAAATGGCAGCTTTTAGTTGTGTAGATAAGGATTTACTCAGGACTTGTTTGTATGGGGATGTTAGTTCCAGGAAGTGTGTGAATGTACCTCATACTGGCTGTCTTTGAGGATGCTGTTAGTATACAGTAAATGTGGGCAGTGTAGTTCATTTTTAGACTTTGAAAGAGAAGAAAACAACTTTGCCCAGAGCCTTTTAAGACCACTAATGAGACAGATACCTATGCTACCTAGTTTAGTCACTGAACTCACATAGCTCTGAAATCAAGAGGCTTAGCTCGTTCCATGTTTTGGAGAGAGGCAGAACGCAGTTCAGAGCACCTGCCTTTGCATGCTGACTAATCCACTGGCTCTCAAGCAGCCTTTGAAGATGTCTGCTTCTCTTGCTTTATTAATGCAGGTTTCAGGTGTGTGAATTCCTTACTAGCAGTATTCACAGAGGGAGTTAGCACACAATTGCTAGCAAATTGTAATTCACATAAGAAGTCTTACTTTGCACAAACCCACCAATGCAGGCTTCCTTTAAGAAGCAGACCGTGGGCGTTAATTCCACACTAATAAACTACCACATGGCAACCAGAGGCAACTTGCAGTCCATATTCAGCATATTTTAAATTGATAAAAACGCTCTCCTCACTGTTTCTTTCAAAACCTAATTGAGGCTTAATCTATATAAAAACCATGGAGCTTTATGTGTGGAAAACGGTTTAAAATTCCCAACAAAATCATGACAAAAACCCCAACGATTGCTAAATACACAGAAACTACCCATGACTTAGGAAGTCCCTGAGCAATTGTTGGAAGCTAAAAGAGTATGAAAGAAATTTTATCATGGAATGCTTGCTCCATTCCTACACTTTTCCCTAGATATCTGTAATTGGTCACTGTCTGAGTCAGAATACTGAAGCAGCAGATGGTTGGTCTGATCCAGCACAGTTGGCCTTAAGTTAGCTGAGGAGGCTATGGGAAGAGGGTGGGGAGAGTTGGCTGGTTTTGACAGATTGACTTGAAAAATGTTGCCCACATACTTGTACCAATAAAAGCTGCAGTAAGAATGTAGTCACCTTCATTCGCAACCAGAATTTATTTTGGTGTTATCATACTGATTTACTCCTGTACTTAGGTGAAGACAGGTTTGTTGTTTAAGGTATATCGGTGTAGCGGGTATAACAGAAGTTTCTAGACCAGCCCTTAGCCCTTACAATATGAGAAAACCCAACAACTAAGAAAATCTATTTATTAGGTTAGATTATTTGTATGCTGCTGAGCTTCTGTGGTATTGTTATTAATGATGGGTTAGGAAGCTTAGAGCTTTAGGTAGGCATCTTTTAAAATTATTGTTTCAAATTAAATGTAGAATATGAAAATAGATTGCTAAAGGTATGTGATACAGAAAAGCAGTAGATACTGTTTTACCTAAAATAAAAATAAAATTACAAGGTATATAGAACGCATATAAATACGGTTGTCATTTATTACCATACAGACCACAATTCGTATAAAGTTTATTATACACATTTTATCACATATTATTTTTCTCTTCTGTCATAAGAATGTGACAAATAGTGGCTTCCACAGTCAACTAATTAAAGAAGGGGAACACTGAGAACTGTGGTTAACAAAACTTAAACCAAACATATATTCAGGGGAGGAGTGACTTAGAGAATTGGATAAAGTCAAAGATACTTTCCTTGGTGTACAGCGATTGTCACAAACCAATGATGAAGGCAGGGGTGCTAGATTAGGGACTTCCTAATATTCCCTGGGAGCTGCATGAGCAATATGGATGATCATAACAGAGATCCTTAATCTTATTCAAATAGTTTTTTCCATTCAGTTTCAATGCAAATTCAAGGGCATGATTTCAACCATAGGCTGGGAACAGATCAAAGGTATTAAAGTAATGCAAGAACCTTATGTTGTGAACCTTTGCCGTATGTTTCATGGCTTATCACAGCTCTGAAAGCATTCAGGTTGATCAGTGATTGAATGATGATCCAAACATACAACTGACAGGAAGACCTGTAGCTCAGGGCTTTGTTGTCTGATCTGGAACTTGCATACCACTGCCTCCAACTGTGACTTGCTCATTTGTGAAGTGCCTCAGGGACCTGTGTGAGACTCAGCCAGTAGGTGCTTCTCAGCATGGTGTGATTTAGCAGATGAAAGGTGTGCAGAATACAGTTTTACTTAACAGTTTCTACAGCGATCATCTTTCCTGTGGTGTTGAATTACGTGTTTCACAGTAGCAAGTGTCTCCAGTTTCTGTTTATTCTCCTTCCTTGGAGACAGTCTGTCTGGGCGTGGAGTTTTTTCACTGAACTAGAAAAAGGTAACATCCAATGTTGACCACTATAAATTCTTAGTCATAAGCAGAGTTTATTTCATGGCTCGTGATAAGACTTATTAGCATTTTTACCTTGCTTGCATTTGGTAAAAATGTGAATACTGAAGTCTCCTGTGTGCTCTCAGAACTGTACGTTTTAGCATTGTAGTGGAAAGCATAAAGGACTGGTTCTTCCGGATCTTAAAAAAAACTGTTACTGCTGCAAGGTGAAAGAGTGATCAACTGAACTTCCTTGCAACTAGGAATGGTCAAGCTTTCATCAAACTTTCTGTCAAACATTTGTTTCTGCAATATAAAAGAGAATGGTCTTGGAGAAAGTGTTCCATTTGTATTAAAATGGGGATAAACAAAGTTTCTGGGACCATTTATTTTAACTTGCTATTTGAATTGAAAAAAAAAAAAGTACTTAAAAAGATCATTAGTATGTGAAGAGATGTGATGTCATAATTTGTAATTAAAAAGAAAGATATCAGAGAAAGTTGTGTGCAGCAGAAGTGTTATATTGAGTGCTGAGGGTTAGCTCCGGCTGGCAGCTGCATCCCACCCAGCTGCTCGCTCACATCTTCCCCTGGTGGGATGGGGAACACAATTGGAAGTGTAAAAGAGGGAAAACTCATGGGTTGAGATAAAGACAGTTTAAGAGGTAAAGCAAGAGCTGCGCACATGCAAGCAACACAAAGCAAGGAATTTGTTTACTACTTCCCATGGGCAGGCCGGTGCTCAGCCAGCTCCAGGAAAGCAGGGCCCCATCACGCATAATGGCTACTTGGGAAAGCAAATGACCTAACTGTGAACATCCCCCCCTTCCTCCTCCTTTCCCCAGTTTTATATGCTGAGCGTGACATCGTATGGTATGGAATATCCCTTTGGTCAGTTGGGGTCAGCTGTCCCAGCCACGTCCCCTCCCAGGTTGTTGTGCGCTCTCAGCCTGCTCGCTGTAGTGTGAGGAAAAGAAAAGGCCTTCACTCTGTGTAAGCACTTCTCAGCAACAGCTAAAATATCCCTGTGTTGTCAGCATTGTTTTCATCACAAATCCGAAACACAGCACCATGTGAGCTGCTCTGAAAAAAATTAAATCTACTGCAGCCCAATCCAGTATACTGACATTCATATTTCAGACTGAATAATAGTCAAAACCAAGCTTCTGATAGCAATAAATCTATTTTTTTAATGCAAAGCAAATAATTTATTGTAAATTTAAAGTTGTGAATGACAGTCATAAAATAGGAACTCTCAAGATTTTATCGCCCTAGGCAAACCAAAATTAGTTCAGTCTTGCAGCCCACAGGCATTAAATAATTTTTTAATCTAGATTTTCTTGCCTGGGGCTACTACCTGTATGTTAAAGTTGGTCTGTGATCAAGGGTCACAGACTTAACAGTAGTCTTCCTCTTTGTATACTCAAGTCAGTTATTTGAATATCACAGAAAAGAATGAAATAAAGTGCCTTAAAACATACAGGAGAGGAGCACATTTTTTTATATGTATGTAGATATAGATTGCTTTTATCAATTTGATTTGCAGTTTTCTGAATAGGTAGTGATAATTGGCCAGTTAGCATGCTGGATACACATTTCTGTTAAGTGCTTCATTAAATGGGTAGGATGCTGGTCAGACAATGTCAAATAATTTTGTATTAATTAAACCTAGCACTTTAACAGAAAGTAAGCAGTTTAAAGAGAAAGAATTCAAAAGCTTGTGTATTTTGGTGGTGTTTCTTCTTATGTCTTCTATGGAAATAACAGAAATCTGAATTACTTTCTCTTCAAAGCTTGCTCCTCTGGTCCAGCTTGTACAAAAAAAAATTGTATCCAAACAGAATTACACATTTAGCAGGTTTGTTTGTTTGTTTGTTTTTTCTTGAAAAGCCTCTCATTCTCAGCCTAAAACAGTTCTCTGGAGTATTGCATGATATTATTTAGGAAACTTTTATTCCGCATAAGAAGTATATCAGATAACATCAACCTTAGGAAACAAAGTGCAAAACCACGTTCAGGCTGCTGTATGAGCTAAGTGACTTGTGAGAGGGATGCGGCCTTTTTCTTTTTCTCAGTTTACCCAGGGTAACAAAACACCAAACTCCTGCCTACACTCTGAGCTCCCAAGAAGAGATGCAGTTATCAGATCTTCACTGCCCCAAGAAGGG
Organism: Phalacrocorax aristotelis; assembly: GCF_949628215.1. NCBI lineage: Eukaryota > Metazoa > Chordata > Aves > Suliformes > Phalacrocoracidae > Phalacrocorax > Phalacrocorax aristotelis. The sequence continues at coordinate 25,072,876 of NC_134278.1, read as the reverse complement.
AGGTGAAGGGGTAGTTTAGTTTAAAAAAAAGCTTTCTCAAGCTCTGTAATAAGATATATTGTTGGGTTTAGTAATACGGCCATTTATACATTCAGTATGTCAACTACCAGTATTACCATTATGCTAATGAATGAAACAACTGCATGGAACACTTAAAATCGTCTATAACACGGTATTATAAAATTTACCTGCATTGATGTGTATTTCTCTGTTAAGGATATACTAATTTGAAACAGCTTTTTTATATACCTGTTTTCTTAAAACTCTGATCCAAAGCTTTGCTATAGCCCTGTTATGTGGCTACTCATTTAAACACATTTAGGAAGCCTGTCATTACCTCTCCTGAACACAGTTTCCATAGGTTGTCATGCCATACTGCAGTTCATACTGCAGTGTCAGTCAGAACTGGTGTACATTTAAAAGTAATGATTGTGTTTTAATGACTTCTTTCTCTGCTGTTTCCACTTAGTATTTGATAGATTTACCAAGCTAGTTTAAAATTTGAACAAGGAACCTTTAATACACGTTTCCATTTTATTTATACATGTTTGCATGTATGGAATTTATTAAGTATACAATATTTTGGAGCAGAATGTCTAATTATTTTTTCAGTGTGGCTTAGTACAGGAAATGATCGTGAATTCACTTTGGGCATTACTTTGTACTTCATCACTTCCTAATCATATTAATAAGGCTTCGTATTAGCAAATGCATTATTATTTCAAGCAACTTGTGGAGTACTTATATTCTGATGCGACAGTCAATTTAGAATTAATAATAGAACTTAAGTTATGATGCTCTTTATGCCCTTCTGCCTGAACCCAATGATTGGCATATTTAATGTAATCTTACACTGTGGCATGGTTGACCACTGGGAATATTTTTAGCCTCAGCCATCCAATTAAGTGTGAGGGAACTGGAATCAAAATCCACCGTGCTCCTCATTTGGAATTAACTACAGCACTGTTAGCAAAATCATCTGAAGAAAATTATTTTCTACCTTATAAATGTGGCTGTCTAACTGTCTGAAAAGGTTGCTAAATTTAGCTTTTCTTTTGTAGCAGCTTTCCTTGCAAAAGTAGCAAATAACAGGAATCCTGTAAGTAAAAGGCAACTGAAACTGCATGTATATACGGAGCAATAGTTACCTGTAGAAAATGGTTCTCTCGCTCGGGCTTCTGCTGTTTGCCTGAACAAGACTGTCATAACCCCAGCAGAGTAGAGCTGCCAAGGTGTCCTATTGAACTGAGCAGATAGAGTGAGCAGCCTCCCAGGAAATTAAAACCATAATTTTGCATCAGAGCTGTTAGTAAATGGAGTACTTTTATAAAGACAGCTAATTTATAAAAGACTTGTGTTAATTTGATGCTTATCTTGAGTTATTATGATTTTATGCACCATTATCCTTTTTTACATTTGTTTAAATATCTAGTATCTGCTAACACATGGTGTTTCAGTCCTTAGGGGAATGCTTGCAACTGGAGTTATTTTCTTGCCTGCTCTGTAAATCCTTTGATGTATCAGCTAAGAAAAGTTTAACGTTCTCATTTACAAATGAATGATGTGGCATGGTCACTTCCTGTTCTGCTAGGTTGTGAAAAAATATGATATTGCTAGATGTGCCCACAGGGAATTGTATGAGTGGGAATGTATCCTCAGAAGCTGAAGGCTGACAAAATACTGTTTTCTCTGAAAGAAGACGAGAAGCTCTTGACTGAGCTCCATGAAACCAAACTCCTAAAAAAAAATGGGTTTGGTATACACAAGGATGACATACACAGCTTTAAATTTAGTGTAAATAAAGTGATTCAATTTTTCTCTGTCAGTATACAATGTCTGTATGTCCTCTTACAGGTAGACTCTACAGTATGGTAAAGCTAAGGTGTTGGAGTATGATGACTGTAACAGAAGGTTTGCTCTGAACCTCAGGTCACTTGTGCTTGAGGCTTTTAATCTAGTTCACATGAAGGATCATTAAAGCAATAGTCTCCCGGCTGCTGGCAGCACTAAAAATCATTTCATACAACTGTGCTTGTGGCAAAGTTCATATACGGTCTGATAAGAGGAGAAAGAGAGGCTGAAGGGAATGTGAAGACTGAAAGTGGAAAAAAATATAAAGGAAAGAAATTACCATAGGGTTAAGAGAAGGAAAGGTGAAAGGCGTTCAGCCCCCAAGTCTGATGAAAGAGTATGAAACGTTATGGGAGAAGGAAGCAAAACAGAAAGGCAGGACTGGAATGCAGATATTAAACATGAGACAAAAGAGACGGTGAGAAGATTTTGGATGCAGGAAGGAACATAATTCACTTTTAGGTGGGCATGCGGGAGCAGACCAACTCCTTTTTTGTGTCTGCGTAGGATGAGATTGTAATTTTGTCTGTCGTAACATATGTTTTTAATAGATTTTGATTTTATTTCAGTCTATGAGAATGTTGCTTGTTGAGATCTTTTCACTTAGAGTTTCTTAAAAAAGTTATCTGGTACCAGATGTAAGTTAATTTGAGTAATCTTTGTGAACAGCGAAATAGTAGACTCAAGTGAAACGTTACCATTTCAAATAGCAATTATGATTTCTATTTTTCATCCTACGATACTCCAGTAAAGATGGTGATGTAAATCTTAGTTTAATGAGGTTAATTTTGTTGTCACCCTTGTCTGGATTCTCTCCTTTATTCTTTTGCGTACTCTTGTAAAAAATCAAGTGTTGTTAAAATGAGTCAACCTTTTAGTAAAATAAGCCATAACGAACTAGAGACCCACATCCTTAAAAAAGGGAAACCAAGGCAGAGTATATTAGGGAAATGCTTTGGTTATGATTCATATTCCTTTCCATGAAGTTATCTGGCAAAATATTACATTCTTCCCTCCCCTGACATAAAATGATTTCTTTTAGAAAGCTCAAAAAACCTGTGAACAACTCTGTGCCAGGGAAACATTTTACTAAATTATCAGTGAAGGGCACAGAGTAGTCAATAAACATCAAGGCTGGTATTTAGACCAATTAGTGTTTGAAAGTGCAATTGAGAGTAAAGGTACAGCTTCAGCGTCTCTACTGTAATTCCGTAATTACACCTAAAGTATTCCTCTGCCTATAAATAAATGCCAATACAGAATGAAATGCCTGAGCCTATTTTCCTGCATGTTGGAAAAGTACAGAGGAAGGAGGGAATAATGGTAGATAAACTGCAAATTTAGTGAAACTTGTTTCACATGCAAAGATATTTGACTTAATGGAGAAAGGGTTGCTCTGCCACTACTCAGCTTTTCCAAGCTGAAAAAGGTCAGGGTGGGATGGGGTGTTGCAGCACGTGTGCCAGGTCCTGTGGTCCAGCATGGGGTCAGCAGCACCGCCAAGCCAGTTCCTCCCCAGGGGCCAACAAGCCTGGGCAGCAGCAAAGCTAAACAGTGTAAACAAGATACCAAGGCACACCACCAGTGAGGCTGTGCATGCTTCTAGATTAGGGTGTGATTAAGTATCTTGCCACCTCATGGTCAACTGAACTGAAGCACAGTGGATCCCTGTCTCACATGGGGCTCATTACATCTTGACATCAGGAAATGTCTTTTTTGCCAGTGGACTGACAATATTTGGGGGGTGAGGGTGGGGAAGTGTATGAGATTCCCTTGAATTATCAAGTTACTCTGCAGCAGAGAAATTGAAGAGTTTAAATATGAATGTGGTAATTTAACAAAATACTTGTAAGACAGATAGCCATGATGTTTTATGTAAACTTTATTTCCAACCTCAAGGGCCTCCACAGAGCAGTATGTTGATCTCCACAGAGCCGTATCTCTGTTTAATTACTACTTCATTAAAATCATTACTGACTGGGAGGTGATTTATAAATCATTTCTGAGTGAAGCATTTGCATTTTGAAGATGGTTTCATCAACTCATAAACTAAAAGCACACATCCAAACTGAACCCTCCAGAATATTTTACTGTGTACTGCACAATATAGTAATTATTAAACTGGCAGCATGTGAGGAAAAGGTGACTGAAATTACTGTGTAATTCGGGTGTCACCTCTAAAGACAAAGCTACAGTTCTACTCCTATATCTGCAGGATCTCAGGCCTGACTAGTTCCAAATATACATTTCCTACCAGGTATAGTGTCAAATAACCTTGCAGTGAATGAACATTGAAATACCTTCTAGTATATTTTCAGAGAATTTTACTAGGGCATAATGTCAGTTCAGTACTGCGTAATGTTAAAAATAAGAAAAAACCCTGTGCAATACCTTAATGCACTGCTGTATATGAATTATTCATCTACAAGCCAATTCCTCTTAAAAACTTAAGATTCAGTAAGAAATATATAGGTCAGAAAAAATGGCTGGGGTATGAGGCTAATGTCAACAGTGGATGCTGCAATACGTGAGTTTTACGTACAGTATTATCTTTGTACTGCCTGATGTCTGTCATTCCCATCAACTTGATCATAATCCAGAAAAAGCACTTCTCTGCCTACATCTCTGAGGGTCCCAATCTGATCTGTCAGGATTTTTAAGAGTACATACAATACAGAAGTTTCAGTTGCAGCAGCTTTCTTTTAAAACGGAGATGAAAAAGGTGTTGATGGTGCTCCACTTTCATATAATTCAGCTCACTTTAGCTGAACTGTCTAAAAATTCAATATTTAGTAAAGCTAGCAGTCTGCAATCTTTGTACATCTGAACATAGAGAAAGGAAACCATCAGGTCAAATTTTATATATTTAAAACAATAATAAATAATATAGTAATAACACAAGAGGCAAGGAACGCTCACTTTTTAACTGATGGTGATTTTCAACAGCAAGCAATATTTGCTACTGTGAGCATAGTTTGAAATGATAAATCATGGAATTACTGATTCTTTTTGTGGAGTCTCTGATGTATTATGAAAACATGAGTTGACATCTTCCCTTTCTTAATATAATTAAAAATATTCAGTGATTGTAATAAAGTTCTGACAAATGGCAATTAGATGAAATTGCTGTGTGATTCCCTGGACTAATTTAGCAAGCTCTTCTTTAACAATAGTTATTCAGGCGTGAACTGCATGTAAACACAGCAACTGCTGTACTGCTTGCAAGGATAGAAACTTGGTAATTGCTAGTGGCCTTATCATTCTAACATAAATCAGTGGGCATTACATGAAGACCTGACCAAAACAAACAAAATGGTTGTGAATGAATCTCATATTTTCCCTGCACAGTGATACATCTTCAACAGAAGAAGCAAAAACTGCCAACAGCTCAGTTACAAAGTCAGTGTTGAGTACTATCGAAATTGTTTGAATTCTGTCATGCCGAGGATAGAATAAAGTTACGTTTTCCATATCCTGTGGAATGCACATATCATTAGCTCCTGAAAATCAAAGAGAGAGAGCACAACAGCAACTGCTCTGCTATCCTTTGATTCATGCTCCTTAGTGGTTGAATATAGCATAGTGTATGGATGCACAACTGAGTTTTGCAACCCTATCAAGGCTTAAGTTGCTGAACCTCCTGCAGGGTTAGATGCTGTGTGTTAAGCAGCATCTGCACAGAAAGTTTTCAGGGTCAAAATTAGGAACGTAGATACCCTGATTCCATGTGCTCCTCCGCTAGACATCAAGTTCTATTTTGTCTCTGTCGCTTTTTTGCAGATGATTATATACCATTTCAAAAGTGATGTTGACACTTAAATTCACACATCTCATTTACCTTTTTGGGGACAGCAGTAAAAAGAATAAAGAAATCAAGGACTCTCATGACAACTACAAATGGCTATATAACTGTGTAAGGACATATGTAGTATTCTTGCTGTTTTGATTTCAGTGGTTGAAGTCCTAAAGTTGCTTTGTTTCTTTAACATTTCACCTTTCCAGGGTTCAGTAAAAGTGAAATATAAGGGAAATTTTCATTCATTGTAGCAAAAATGTTGATATATCATACCCAAGGCATTTTGCAGCAGATCCACGAAATCCAATTGGTTTGTAAGATATAGCAGTAGTTTGAGTTAATTTCCGAAAAAGCAATATGCCAGGAAATAATGTACAGAACTGGAGTTGATTTCTTGATTAAAATAATGCTAAAATGTAGTTATCTTTCATTAACTCAGTTGTTTCCTTTTTTGTTTGGTTTGTTTTATTTTTGTGTTGTTTAAATTTGGTAACACAGTAAATGTCAATTCCTGAGATCTGAGAGACTTGCTAATATTATTACTCGATCACCAGCTCCAGGAGTTTTGTGATCAGAAGAAATGTAAAAATCATATATGAAAAAAGACAAAAGGCATCCCAGAAGAATTAAACTACTTCTTTACTTTCTAGACTGTGTGATTCATTTAACTGTCATATCTGAAGCAGTAAAGCAACTCAAAGAGTGGTGGTCAACATCTCGATGTCCGAGTGGAGGCCAGTGACGAGTGGCGTTCCTCATGGGTCAGTTTTGGGACTGACACTGTTTAACATCTTTGTCAGTGACATGGACAGTGGGATTGAGTGCGCCTTCAACAAGTTTGCGACAACACCACGCTGAGTGGTGCCGTCGACACGCTGGAGGGAAGGGATGCCATCCAGAGGGACTTTGACAGCCTTGAGAGGTGGGCCTCTGCGGACCTCGTGAAGTTCAACAAGGCCAAGTGCAAGGTCTCGCACATGGGTTGGGGCAATGCCAAGCACAAATACAGGCTGGGTAGAGAATGGATTGAGAGCATCCCTGAGGAGAAGGACATAGGGGTGCTGGTTGATGAGAAGCTCAATGTGACCCAGCAATGTGCATTTGCAGCTCCAAAAGCCAACCGTATTCTGGGCTGCACCAAAAGAGGGCTTCTTAGCAGCCTTCCAGTACCTGAAGGGGGCCTACAAGAAAGCCGGAGAGGGACTTTTTAAAAGGGCAGGTAGTGATAGGACAAGGGGTAATGGCTTTAAACTGAAAGAGGGTAGATTTAATTAGATATGAGGAATAAAATTCTTCACTGTGAGGGTGGTGAGGCACTGGGACAGGTTGCACAGAGAAATAGTGGCTGCCCCATCCCCGGCAATGATGAAGGCCAGGTTGGATGTGTCTTTGATCAACCTGATCTAGTGGAAGGTGTCTGTGCCCATGGCAGGCGGGTTGGAACTAGATGATCTTTAAGGTCCCTCCCAACCCAAACCATTCTGTGGTTCTATGATTTTCTTCTTTTCCAAAATCTCATTGTAAGACTTTCTTACGTGGAGGATTTTATGAAGGAAACTGCTAGATCCTTTTTCAGAATTCTTGTGCTTTTCTGTTGCACTAGTGTTGGCCCAGTCACATAGCTCTGCCACAGGAGACGTGGGAGGGATGCTGAAACAATGTGGTAGGGTTTCCTGTGAGGTTGCATGGGGCATTTCTGTGAATTACCCAAGAAATGCCTGTTTTGCAGAAAGCATAAAGAGCAAAAAGTGGCTAGTCCTGATCTTGTGCAGTTGACAGATGCAAGAGGAATTTTTTACCTGAGAGAAATTCAAAGAAAAAAAGTAGTCTCAGAGAATGAAACAAGAAGTCTTCAATGGAAACATGCTTCGGCAGAACGTTAGCTCTGATCTCACACAGAAGCTACGATTATAAGACAAGAATAAGCAATTTACTTAAGAAATTGAGACGAAATGACAGAGCTACAAAACATGATTGCAGAGTAGACATTCACTTTTTTTAGTGTAAACCAATTATATCCTAAATTGATTTTAGTACTTTGCATATTATTCTAGAATTGCAGTTCAAGTCAACTGGCTAGAATAGTCTAATATTTATTCAGATATGTGATTCAAAGGAACATGAGTATGGAGGGGATTGGCAAACTGTTGTTAATGGAAGGAGAAATGGAAGAGATGAATCAGATATTTCTCTGAACAACATTTCCCTACACTCCTTGACAGAGAATGATCATTTTGTCTTGTCTTTGCTCACATACCCCAATCTGTTTGCACTCAGACCTGTTCTCAGAAATTTTCTTTGTACCTTTTCAGCTTTACAGTTAGTTTCATCTGCCCTTCCTAATTTCTGAGTTTAGCTACTGCCTCGCCTGGGATATAGGCTGGAACTTGAAGGTACTTTTGTTTTCGTCATTACTCTGAAAAGGAATTTAACTGCTTTCTCAACTGACATTCTAAATTAAGGTTTGCTAATCACTTCCAACAAAATTTTGTCCATTTTTCATTGTATCACTCTGTAAGGTTGAAAACCATAACGCTATTATACAAGACAGTCTGTTCTCATAAAGCACAGTAGCAATCTAATTTTCTCAACTTCAGCCATTAAAACACATATTTTACAGTTTGGAGGTGGATATTGTGGAATTCCAAAACATCCAAACAAACTGGGCTTGATTGATTGTATTTGACTTGGATTTTAAGATTATGTTAAAAGCTAAATGGTTTTATGTGTTGACAGTATATATTGTAGTTTCCCTGAAAAATATAGTTAAATGAGTAACAAGCAGAGAAAGAGTCTTTGGACACTATTATAAAAGAATTCACCTAACTGGAACACACATTAATAGACAGTTATCTTAAGTGAAAAATTTTGCTGGGAACCAAATTTCATGTAATTAATGTCAACTGTCTGATTTCTTAGGTTGTTGATATGTTTCTTTGTTCGCAGACAGAGAAAATATTTTAGGGTTGCTGATCCAGTGTGATCTATGGAGTGAGCACATTCTTGTTTTTTAGTTAACTAGAAGTCCAGAGGAGATTGGATTAAATATGTGCACTTGTATAGCTTTCTATAGTTGATGAAGCTCCTTCAGAAGGGCTTATGTGAGAATGAGCTATATGTACTGTTTTATTTGTTAGCGCTCTGATAGTGAAGATCACTGTCACATAATGGCTCCTTTTTATTTAATGTAGAACCTGAACTTGTAATTTAGAGGCATACTTGCTTAAAGGGCTTATTTTATTACCTATCACACCATGTAAACATTTCTAATTTATTGTTGCTTTGGTTCACTTCCAATTTCACTCTTTGGAGTAATTTCATTTGGAGAACAAATAAGGAAGATGGATTCTGATATATTTTTAGTATGATTAGATTTAGTCACAGATATATGTATATACCCCAAAAGGTATTTACATCAGTAATAATAGGAATGCACAACATGAAAACACAACCAACTCTGTTCAAACCTACAAAACATAAGCTTTTTATCTTGTGTTACTTCACCTATCACATTATGGTTTCTCAAGGCTACTAAACAATGTGGACATATCTGATGTCTAATTTGGAATCCAGGAAGCACTGACATTTTCTATTTCCACCTGTGAGCATGAGCCCGCAGTGCTGGCTTCAGGCACAAATCACACCCATAGAATAATTTAGGTAGGAAAGGGTCTCTGGAGAACATACAGCTCAGTCTCCACTCAAAGTAGAGGTGGCTTTGAAAAGAATTTGCTCCGTAACCTTCTCATGTACTGAGGTAAGGCTCACTGTCCAGTATTTCCGTCCATTTTTCTTGCCCTTCTTGAAGCAGTGAGTAATTTTTTGCTTATTTGCAGTCATTAAGAACCTTCCTCTGTCACTGTGATGTTTCAAAGTTGATAGAGGTGGCCTCGCAGTAGCATTGAACAGCTCCCTCAGCACACTGGGGTGCATCCCATCAGACCCCATGGTCTCCATAACTCCGTCTTCCTCTGCTGAGAATAATGCTTCACTCACACAGATCTCTATTAGGTTTAGGGAACTGGAAGGCCTTAGGGCAGGCCTTCCCAGTGAATATTAAGGCAAAAAGGCCTTTGAGTACTTTGGTCTTTCATCATTAGGTGAAAGACACATATCTCCTTCATCATTAGATCCATTGTCCCACTGAACATTGTGCCACATATTCTTTAGGCTGTCTTTTGCTGCCTGAGTATATGTGAAAGTATAGAAGTCCCTCCTCCTGCATTTCTTTTCCAACCTAAATGATACTATGAATTCACCTCCCTCACTTTTTCCAATTCCAGCTGTGCTATGACTTTCTTAACTCCATCCCTGCATGGAGTGCAACATTTCTGTGTCTGCATGAGTAGTTTATCCCTGCCCCCACCTTCTGGGTACTTCTTTTTTATCATTTAAACTCAGTTAGGAGGTCTGTGTTTATCCTTTCTGGTCTTCTGCTATGCTTGCTCCACTTTCTGCATGTCCAAATGGATGGTCTTCTGCATAGGGGAAGTTGCCTTTGGAGATCAAGTGGCTTTGCTGGGCCTCTTAACCTTCTAAGGTAGTCTGCAATGGGATCCTGCCAAGCAGATCCTTGGACAACTCAAAACCTGTTATCCTGAAACAGAGTTGTAATTCTAATATTTATAATTCTATTTTTTGTGCTTATTTTTCTCAAGATTTTAAACTTTATAGTTCCACAGCCATTGCAGCCCAAGCTGCCCTTGTCCTTCACACCCTTGACCAGTTCATCTGTTCTGTGATTAACAGGTCCAGCAGAGCATCTCCCTAGTCAGCTTCCCAACCATCTGCGCTATGAAATGGTCATTAACACACTGCAGAAGCATCCTCGGCTGTTCATACCCAAGCTTATTACCTTCTCAGCAGATATCATAGTGGTTGAAATTTCCCATGACTACCGGTCATGGTCATGAGTTTTCTTTCCACTGTCTAAAGAAGGATTTATCTGCCTCTTCTTGATCAGATGGTTTCTAGGCGATGCTTACTGCAATGTCCCCTGTGTTAGTCAGTCCTCTCTGATCGAAGGAAAAGCTCTATGTATTTGAGCCACTCCTCACCATAGAGCACAACTGTTCCTCCCCACCTTTTAAAGAATAAAATTATTTTACAGTTTACAGATGTATAATTACATTAAGACACTGAGAAGTTTTGAAAAAAAAAAACCCACATAAGAAGAATTTGAGCGTATTAATTTACATGCAATCGTCTTCGAACTTATTAAATTTATTCCATATTTGGTCTCAACTGGGAAGAAGTACAAACTACTTAGTATTTATTATGTGAACACACTAGCTTATTCGTTTCAAAACTGTTGTCCAGGCTAAAACCTTTACAGGATCAGAGTGTAAGAGCATAAAATTGTAATTGAACAATGGCGAATTTTGACAAAATTTTCGTCTCAGTACAAACTGGTGAGGAGGTGGTGTCATTCTTATACAATAAGGAAACCAATGAGATGTTTTGATTACATTTATGATTTACTAAGCATACTGCAGTTTGAGTGGAGCCAAAAGCAGACTATAAAGCAACAGAAGATAAAACAGGTGTAGACAAGCAAAAACCAATGGTTTTTCAGTGAAATTCATTGGGCAGAAACATTCATTTCAGTGTAATTCACAGGGTTTTTTTAATTCCTAGAAATTCACCAATTTCTCTTTATGTGGGTTATTAGTATTCAGTATGGCAGTATTTATGTGCTTACCCACACACTGAAGTTTACAAAACCCCTGTGTGACAATGGGCAACTACAGACTTAGGTGGAATGAACACTCCTTAAGAGTGAGGTGTAATTTGTCTCATAATCTTAGTTTTTAAAGTATACATAAACCCTCTACTTTCCTAATAGCATGATCGGGAAATTTTGTTCCTCGCATCGCTCTATGAGTGTTACAAGTTTTTGCTTTAGTTTCTTCAGCTGCATATTCATGATGCTTTGTATGCAATGCTTCCAACAGTCTAGTTAATTGACATATTCCATTAAGTATGGGTAAAAGAGATAATCTAGGTTCACAAGAGAAGTAGGTAACTTCTCGATTTTGGATAAATAGGAAAATTAATTATGAAAAAATATATTAAATTGTTATTTACTCCCACTAATGTGTCAGGGCCAATATGAACCCACTGACATGTAAAAGAAGCCAGTTCACTCAGAGGAACAGTGGAAAAACTATGAAAATTATTTAGATTTCCTTTTGCAGTGCATCACTTTTTTCCAGCACATGTATTAGTCAGCTGAAGAAATTAGTCAAAGTCAAATAGTCAAAAGAAATTGAATTGTTGAACTATTCTGGCTGAAACCAGATATCTAGCAAAAAATGAACACTACCTTTCCAGCTGCAAGCTTAATCGGACACTCTACCTTGGCTGGAGTGCAGCTGCCCAAATTCTTGCCTTAGCACAGTGCAAAAAGTAAGACAAAAGTGAAAAGAGTACAATCATGAAGGTCTGCCGTCTGCTTTTTGGGTTAAAGGCAGAACAGTCTGCAGTATAGATCTTGTTTAGAGACAGAAGGCCATATTAGGCAGTTTAGGAACCCAGTTACACATGAATTCAAGTCTAATATGGATCATAACACAATTAAATAAAAAAATTCAAAACCAAACTTTACCTTGTCTCAACATCGATGTTTCATAGTATCTTTATATTTTATTTCTTACAGATTATTAAAATTGTTTTCTCTTGATAATAGAGGCTTTTCTTTGATACTGGTAGAGGGAAATTTTTATACATTGATCGGGTTAATTCAGTATTCTTGTTTTGTTATTGTGCTTTTTTTTAGATGGAATATAAAAAGCACATATGTGAGATTTATTGTATCACATTTTGTAATTTCTCAGTCAGACCTGAAACATAGCTATAGCAAGCCAGAGGTGCAACCTAGCAAAACTTATGTGCTTTGACGGAAAGCAAGGGAATACTTTATAGGTATTTTAGGAATCTCTGAAGTGTTATAAATGTAAGAACAACTGATGAGAATCAAAAGGAGTGTATTTTATTATTACACTGTTGTAGTTAATGTGAGATTAATATTTTAATGTTGAGGGAAAAGTTATTAGAAACCTAAGCAGAAATATTTCTTTGTGGGGGAATTAAAATGAAATAAAGAACAGAAGACAGTTATACTAAAAAAAACACAGATCCAAACAATTTAAGCAGACGTTTATCTATAGTTTTTTTTTTTTCAGAGCCAGTAGAATTTTTAAATGAAAACTGTTTTGATCCTAATCTGTAACTGATATAAAGAACAAGAAAACCTCTAAAACTTTGGATTAACAAAATAAATGGAAAAAAAATATTAAGCACAACAAATTCCAAAAAACAATCTCCTAGAACATAGAAGTTTATTAGTGCCAGGGAAAGGTGTTTTGCTTTCTAAACTATTACAATTTCAAACTCAGTTTATTGTGTGTTTAAAAATAATAATAATAATAACAACAACAATAATAAAAAAAAAAATCTTGATCTTTTGCCACTTTTGAACGTAGTGGCAGAACTTCTGTTGTTGCCAAAATGACAGTTTGTTCCTAGCTGCCAGAGCAATAAATCACTTAAATATTTGGAGCTTGATCCAAAAATTAAGTGGTATTAGCTGTATCTGTTCAGTAAGAAACTTTGAGGATAACAGTATGTCTTTAATTCTCACCACTTACTCAGTCTTCAGGGAAAGATCCTTGATGCTTGGTTCAAGTCTGTGTAGCCTGCTTTCAAAAATTTGAAAATAAAACCATTGTACATTTAAGAAAGTAGATGAAGGAATAGTTAGGTTTAGGTCCTATTCCAGTTTAGGCTTGAGATGTCAGCTGGCTTCTTAAATCCCCTCAAGCATTTATAGGCAAACCAAGAAGTTAATATCAATGCAAAAAAGCAGGGAGGCAATAACTAAAAGAACATTTTCATTTTGTATGTATATACATTATGTATAGATACAATTTCATATACATTCTGCTTTAGAAATGGAAGAAGATTTTGTTTTATTATTACAGTTCATAGAGCAGAAGAGCTTTCCTTTAAATTCTTAATGTAACATTTTATCTAAATAGAATACTAACTAGCTTGGTGGTCCACGACAATATGTAAAAAGGACCCTAGTGCTAGAAGCACCTCATGGAGATGACTAGAACCATGAGGCAGTGGTCTTATATCTTGCCTGCAACTGTAGACTCAACTGTCTTAATAAGCAGCTGCTGAGAATTTCTTGCAGACTTCTTGTAAAAACCAAACTGAGAAGAAGGGTACAAAATTAAACAGTGTTTTCCTAAATATTTTGAGCAACTGATGTGGCTTGGAAATATACCCTGCAAGTTGCAGCTGCAGCTAGTATCCCAGAATTACTCAATATGCTGCATGGGCTCAAGAAGTTGAAATTCTTACTTTTGGAAAGGCCATTAGCTATGGGACAAGAGTAAAGTGATTGATATGCTTTTCAGAAATCCCAGAATAATGTAATTTTTTCATATAAATGACTTAGTAAAGGAAAACTCTTGCTCCTTTCACAGAGAGAGTTTTAAAAGTCTTGATGGAGGAGGTAGAAACACTGGTTTGTGTCTATAATTTCAGTGGCCAGCAGGAAAAGACTCTTATATTAATTACAATATTTGCTTCTGGTGATTGCCTTCTTTTTTTTTTTTTTTAAATGCTAACATTTTAGAAAATTCTTTCTTCATAACATAACTCATCCCACAGCTATTTCTGTTACCTTTCACAGTTCAGCAGCAAACACAATTTCCTGTGCTTTTCTCTATCTTCAGATGTGCATAAGCCATATCTATATATGAAGTACCATCATTTTAACATTCTTCCTGAAGTTTATCAGCATCACTTTTCCCCTTATATTCAAAGGATCAATCAGCTACAGTAAGACTGCTGTCAAGAGGAGTTCAGCACACGAAAACAGAGAATTTCAGAGAGCAGGTTTAAAAGAAACTACAGTGGAGTGTGAGCCAGTTCAAAGTTAAGACACAAGGCACACTGACACAAATTATAAGATGGGAATGTATTTTCAAAGTTTCATAGATTTTTTTCACAAAAACAATTAATGGAGGAAATACTTTTGTCATTGAAAGACATGTAATTGAAATAGAAGTGTCAAACCAAATTGTAGACAACTAACAAGTTCTTTAAACAAGCATGTAGAAGCTGGTTGAAGTGCTGTGGCTATTCTGTATCCTTAATTATTTCACCTGATTTCCTGACAGAAAAATTATGTGTTTTACCACAGGTAAATATGTTTCTGAATGAGGAACCTACCTCCAAATCTTTCGGAATATTCAAAATCAAACAAATTGAGACTAAAATTGCCAAGTTGAAACAATACCTTCATAGTTTTAGGAAGACAAAATCAAAGCATGAGAAATGAAAACTACTGTGGAGAATGTGTACTAATTAAGCATGACGATATAGACTTTTATCAAGCCAACAAAATTAATGTAAGTGCCTTGCAATACATCATGGAGAAGGGTGATAGTAACCAGTATAAGTGTAATGCCCGCCAGTGATCCATTTTGCAGGACTGCCTCATTAGCTGTTGGGTGATGGAGCTGAGACTTCCAGACGTTTGTTGCAAAGGCTGAAATTAGTTCACTAATCCCCATCATTGCCTTCCTCTGTGCTCCCATCTACTGACGTATTCATTAACGATGCAGGCGTATAACCTGGCATATCTTCCAGATCCATCTGAGGGAAGCAAGTGCTCAGTGTTTGATAGTTCAGTGGTGGGGTTTGGGGCCCAGAAAAGATACTACAATAGCGGGTTTAGGCACAAGAAACCAATCCATTAAAGGTTACTTTTCAGTTACCATTTTATAAAAAGATTAAACAAGGATACATTTTACTAATGCTGTGAGTCCAAAGTGATTGTTCCTCCTTTAAGTCAGAGATAGCCTTCCTACTTCAGCATTCCAGATAGCTGCAATGTGCTAACACTTTAATTTTGTTTTGATCAAGGCGTCTCCACCAGCTGACTCTTTTCCTGTTTGTGTTATAGCCCCACACATGAATGGGCTCCTGTTTCCAGGCAGTGATCAGTATAGCCCCTTTGGCCATACTTAAAATGACTGAAAATGGTTTGGGAAGCAAAGTTCAGATACTGGTATTGGAAATTATAAATACCACAGTGTGGCTGGAAAAGGCAGGCTGAGCTACCATTTGGATCATCTGATTTTGACTAGAAGCTCCTCTTTAGGGTATACATTCAGGTGTAAATTCACTGGTAACTTTTTTCTGTTTTGTAAGTAATTTTAGTGCATATGGTTATGCATGTTGGATGTTAAGTGCCTATGTGATAATTAAGTCTATAGTTACAAACATTATATAAATTTATATCCAGCTAACTTCTCTGTGGTGACCATCTCTTAGAACAGCAAGTCCTGTTTCAGCTGCATGATGTGTTTTGCCTCCTGTTCCCCACAGATGTCCCTGGTTGCCTTCTTAGTTTAAGGGAGAATCATTCATTACTCATCTATACCAGCAGAGCAGATCTAATACCTTTTATAAAACACACTGGTTCACACAGCTCGGTCACACAGAGAAACAAATCCATCATCCAGGATGTGCCTACTCTTGCCTCTCACTGATCTGTGTGGGAAGGGAAATAGGACCACAGATGCTGCTTTCCAACTTGGGTGAGGGCAATCACATTAGGTCAGCAAGAAGATGCCTATTACTGTGTGATTTCCTTGCTCAACCAGGTAGGAGAGGAGGCATTTTCATACCCTGGGTAGGCTTGTACAATCAAAATACTGCTTATACACCACCTTTGAGCATGAAACAATTACTAAAATAAATACATAATTATTACATGCTTTTTCTATAACTGATTATATAACAAACACTCTATAAATGAAATATGTTATTACTCATTTTTCTGGTCATATGCCTCACTTCAAATTTATAACATGACTATAGCCATCAACATGGAAAACATATTGTTGCAGAAGCCAAATAGATGAAGAAACATTTTAAATTTCGTATCTTTAGAAATGAAATGCTGATGCTCTCTCCCTCTCAGCAGAACCAAAACCTCACTGTGCATTAATGGACAATGACACTGGAGTGTTATTAGGAACGTTTCGTCAGAAGATAGGCTCCATGACTCCCAGAACCTCTCTTTAATCTCATGTGAGAGTTAATAAGCTGCTTGAGAAAGTTTTAAGATGAGGTAAGCTTATGGTCAGAGAACAGCTTTGGACCTCTTACCTCAGGTGCCGCAATGACAAGGCTAGGTGAGGTTTTGCTATGAGGAAGCACTGGTGCCATGCATTGTGTGGCATATTGTACAGGCTCCCTCTTCTAGGGAGGGAGTCATTAATGTTTAATGGACAGATGCGGTGTTTTGCCTCTCAGGATTCTTGTTTTCCGTCTATTCTCAGGACAAACCCCAATCAAACAGTTCATGAATCAGAGCTGAAGTGACCAGAAGTGACCACTTTGTTTCCAGTAAGACCTCAGACCATTTGATAACCTTTGTACAACTAGAAAGTGCTTTTAAATATGTTGTGGTGGCAGGATCATGGGATTCAGAGAGAAGAGTTTGTGAAAGTAACAGAACTCACTACTTAGAATTGTCAAAAAAGGTCAAAGAAACTTTAAGAACAGTAGAAATCTCTTCCATCCTTCACAATGAGCCTGCATCAATTTTGGCATTTATTTTTATTGTCATATACCAGGACTCCATTATATAAGGTCTGTACCATGACCTGAATATATACCTCTCTATCTGTGTCTGTATCTATCTATCTGTTCCAAAGATCTTAAACTGGTAGTAAAAAGCACCAAAGGATAGCAGGGTATTTCTTCACTGCTGTGATTAACTAATCTCATCTATGGGAGTTAGAGATTTTTTTTGTTCCAAGGTTTTTTGTACCTTGAATGGAATTTGTAAAGGTTTCTCTCTGGTTAGACATATAGAAAAAAACACCAGACAGGTTTTCTGAAGACCCCTTACAGAATTTTGAAAGCCTGCTATGTACGACTTCTCACACTTGGATACATAAAGAACCACCCTGGTGAATAAATAATATCTCTGTGCTCAGTCTCCTAATCTGTAGGTTTAGCAACCAGAATCCCTGCCAGCTTTTTGCAGACTAGGAAAGGAAGGGCTGTAATCTGTGAATCCTGAGCCAGGGAAGAATACTAAATCCTGGAGATACTTGATATAAGATATAACAGTCCCTTAGCAATACCCAACATTAGGTAGCTTCTGATACAGGATAGAGGGATGTTTGGTAATACTCGGTTCAGAAATACTTTGTTTTCCCATTAATTCTGAAGGGAGACTCTGAAGGAACTTCTCTGAAAAGGAAAACTGATACAGGATCAGTCTTCTCTTTTGAGAGCAGCTGCTACCACTGCTGTTGACTGCTGTCCTTGACACTACTGTTTGAAATACTCCAGAATTTCTCCCAGTGCCATAGGAAAAAGATTTATTCTCCTAAGGAAAATGTGCATTCTTCAGTGAGTCAACACATTGTGCAGACCACATTTATTAACTGGATGACTTTAACTGTGGTAAAGCTGTTAATGTATTTGGAGGATAAACCAAACTGCTTTAGTTTTCCAAGGAATAAAGAGCAGAAAGGAAAGGGAAAGATGCAGTAATATGCACAGACATACTACTGGAAAGAGCCAGTAGTATGAAAAACTGGAAGAGCCAAGAAAAAATCAGACAAGCCAAGATAATACCTGGTTATGGATACAGGAGAGTGCGTGTTTTAGGAGGTACATGTGTTATATCCTACAATAGGATGAGCAGTTAAGGGCACAGATATTATCTGGAGTGGATAACTGGTCCTAAACCGAGTTTGCTGGATTGTGTGACAAGGATAAAACCAATGTTAGTAAGTTGGCACATGTGTTACATTGGTGCTTGATCAGGAGGCATTTTCAAAAAGGAGCCTATAATTTATTGATTCTGGTTTTTGGTACCATATTTTATTTAATCCCCATACTTCAGGGCTTTTGCTCCTCACCTGCTGACACCAGAACATTTCCCTTCTGTGGCTTAATCTTTCTCTTGAGCTTTTTGTTTGGTTGGTTGGTTTGGTTGGTCTTGTCTTTCACTTATATTTTCTACTTGAAGCCCTAGAGTGTATTGACAGCTGAAAATGGGACCATGTGGTACTTCTAGTGTTGTTGAAAAGACTGTCAAGTGCACAGCTATCTTCTTCTGTGCTCAGGAAAGGAGAAGCTAACAGTGGATGGGATGAACAGAAACTGGGGATACTGAAACTGTTTGCCTTTTCCTGCAACGCATGATCTCTTTCTTGCTATGATGAGGAAACATTAGCTAAACACATGCCTTCAGGATATTAGCCTTCAAAGGGACATATCTGAACTTTTCTCCCCTCACCCTATGGCTTACTACTTTTTTTGTCACTAGTGATATTTGATACTAGAGACTTCAACTCGATCGCAGAAAGTGCTGTGTGGACTGTTCCAGATTAAATAGCCATTGCACCGTTACTTGCAATTGCAGAGGCCTGGAACCTTTCCTGGAGACCCTCCTGATTCTTTTTTTCTGGTCATATACATGTTGACCTGGTTTCTTTGGTGTCACAGATTATGTGACTATGCTAATGGGGAATGCTGGACCTTACACACCCCTATGGGAAAACAAAGAGTGTCTGAACTGTTCCTTTAGGAAGTGCTTGACTCAAACAAACAGTCCATAGTGCAATGCTCTGGGACTGAATTTATCTCCACCGTGTAGTTTCAGTTCCTAGTGATGAACTGAAATTGAATCATTACCACAAATCATTTCTGTGGTATGTCTGTGATATGACAATTTGATTTTATTGAGTGGTTCACATAGGAATTAAATTCCAGCGTAAAGTTGCTGTCTTAAAATGGGAACATTTTATTTATTTGCTAAGTCACTACTACTATATGTGCTACTATTATGCAACAAGATTTCTCAAATGAAAATTCCTCAGACTGAAAACTACATTTTCTGTCTAATGGGTTTTAAATTATACATAAACTGTGCGATTTTCAAAGGTGATGCAATTTCTTCTGTCACAATGTCTTGTAATTTGGAGGCTGTTTCCATTAAAGTGACAATTCCGTACAGATGGACTACAATACCCTCAGTTTCAAAAATGTCCACCTGTAGTGCTCTTCCATGCTGGCTAAGATTTTTAAAATATTTCTGCTTGTCTTTATCTTGACTGCCAGCAATAACCACTGTTACAAAAGGATGGAGCCTTCTTTTAAGAACAGCATTTGATTGTGGGTTTATGTAAAAAAGGAATAGCCAAATATATAAACATCTTTCCATTCAGTTCCATGAATTTAAGCATTGTCTGCATTTTGTTGTTATTTTATATCCCAGTAATTTATTTACATGACTGTGTCAGTGTGTGGCAGCACAGACAGGTATCCTCCTCTTCCACAGTGGCACAGACAGATTCAAAACTACTGCTCACAGCTATTGGCATTACTGCCCTTTTTACTCCCCACTGAAGGATAAGAGATAAGGGCACTTAATTTCAAATTTCAATTAAGTCATGAAAAATAAAACAAAGAAACCCTATTTATGTTTACACACCTTAAATAGATTATCTGAATCTGATGCTTTGATTTTTTTCTTTTTTTTTTTTTCAGAACTAATTATGAAAAACTCAGTAATCAGCTTGGTTTAGCAGATCAGTGAAAAGGTTTAGTGGTGCCTGCATAGAAATTCCTTCCATGAGCACCACAGTCTCAGAAAGAATAGCCTTGTCTGAAAAAAAAAAAAAGTAAAATTAAGGATTTTGATTTGGTCTCAGAAATTTACATCTGTAATCCAATCAAGGCAAGCAGCACCCACACACTGCATTATGGTGGCATCTACAAGCAACATCAAATAGGTTTGTTCTCACTTTCTCTTCTGTATGGTCTATAAATAAATTGGGGTTTGGCAAACAAACAGGTTTTCTCAGATGCTTTCTTGTCTGTCTTATACTGTTCCCAGATACAAAACTAAATGGAGTCGCTGAAACGCTGATGCCACTCCCATTATTCAACCCAATAAGTAATTCAGTATTTACAGCAAGAAGTATGATCTAAAGGATACCTTGTTCTCTTTGTATAGGACAGAACTGCCTATGGACCTCTGCTGTGAGATTCAGCTGTGCAAAGACTTAGGAAGGCAACAACCCTGTCTCTTTTTTCACATCACCGGAAAAAGGACACTTAAAGGGCTAAGAAGAGAAAATGTAGCTAAAGGTCACCTTCCCACCCCAGCTGTAGTCTGTATTTTGGAAACTGTTGCCTATTTGGGCATATTTTTTTCTCTGTGTGGATTCAGAGCATTATGAACTCTGTTTTGCCGATCTTTGTGCAAGTTGGATTCACAAGAACCTGGTGAATTTTTAAATGTCTTGGCACTGAAAATCCCGCTTACATGAGTTGCTAGGCAGGTACAGGTCTTTAATCATATTTTAGAGAGCGAACAAGTCCTATTTTAAAATGGCATTCTATCATGCCAGTATTTTAATGAAAACTGAACCATGAACATCAGTTCAGCAGCTCGAGGGAAAAGTGATGAAAAGGAGTACACAGTGTAAATTTCTACAACAGATTATTAAAGTGGGATTTTTTCTAGTAACCTACACACAGAATCATATAGGTTGGAAAAGACCTTTAAGATCATTGAGTGCAACCATAAACCTAATGCTGCAAGGTCACCACGAAACCGTGTCGCTAAGCGCCACATCCAAATGTCTTTTAAATACCTCCAGGTATGGTGATGCAACTGCTTCCCTGGGCAGCCTGTTCCAATCCCTGACAACCCTTTCAGTGAAGTAATATTTCCTAATATCCAATCTAAACCTACCCTGGTGCAGCTTGAGGCCATTTCCTCTCATCCTATCACTTGTTACTTGGGAGAAGAGACCAACACCCACCTCGCTACAACCTCCTTTCAGGTAGTTGTAGAGAGCGATAAGGTCTCCTCTCAGCCTCCAGCTCCCTTAGCTGCTTCTCATAAGATTTGCACTCTAGAACCCTCAACAGCTTTGTTGGCCATCTTTGGACACGCTCCAGCAGCTCAATGTCCCTCCTCCACTGAGGGGCCCAAAACTGAACACAGTATTGGAGGTGCGGCCTCACCAGTGCCGAGTTGAGGGACACAATCACTTCCCTACCCCTGCTGGCCACACTATTCCTGATACAAGCCACGATGCTGTTGGCCTTCTTGGCCACCTGGGCACACTGCTGGCTCATGTTCAGCCAACTGTTGACCAATACCCCCAGGCCCTTCTCCACTGGGCAGCTTTCCAGCCACTCTTCCCCAAGCCTGTAGCATTGCATGGGGTTGTTGTGGCCCAAGTGCAGGGTCTGGCACTTGGCCTTCTTCAACCCCATACAATTGGCCTCGGCCCATCGATCCAGCCTGTCCAGGTCCCTCTGCAGAGCCTTCCTACTCTCAAGCAGATCAACATTCCCTCCCAACGTGGTGTCATCTGCCAACTTACTGAGGGTGCGCTCGACCCCCTCATCGAGAGTATCGACAAAGATATTAAACAGAACCAGCCCCAACACGGAGCCCTGGGGAACACCATTTGTGACTGGCTGCCAACTACTTTTAACTCTATTCATCACAACTCTCTGTGCCCAGCCATCCAGCCAGTTTTTTACGCAGCGAAGAGTACACTCATCCAAGCCATGAGCAGTCAGTTTTTCCAGTAAAATGCTCCTTCCTGGTTCACATTACAACCTTAACAATTTTATTTTTTAGAGTTTTATCTTCTTTTCATGCTGACTTTGCTGCTGACAATTTGCTTTTATGTGCTTACCCATCTATTCTTGTTTGTATTTACTGCTATTCTTCACTCCTTTTGTTCTTAGGCATTTGGATCTGTTATTAATAGCAGATGGGATAGAGAGGAACATAATCGCATGATTCAGCAGCAGTCATGTCTGTTTAATCAGTAGTGTCTGACACAGCATGCATTTACTGCATGATTGCACTCTCATGTTTGACACAAATGATGGATTACTACTCCAAATAGGCTTTCGATATTTGTTCATCGTATACACTGCTAAATTGTACATTCCTTACAGCCACCCATTGGAAATTTCTGACCATAGTTACAATACAGAGCTATCTTGGCTCTAAAATAGTACCAATACTGATTACTTTATAGTCCATTCCTCCTAGGTCAGTTGAAGTATCAGTTTTAGCTTGTAAAGACAATTTCATATGAATCTACTATTGTAAACTATCACTTAAAAGAATTTGCGGCTCAAAGAAGGCATCATTTTCTGACTGATCCATTTCTCTCTTATTTTTCCTTGTAGTCAAGGTGCTCACTTGAGGATCAATGATTACTAAAAATAGCCTTGCCTGAATAAATATATATATTTTTATTCCTCCTGATTTGTCAGACCCACCAGATTTCTGTTGTATTTGTCTGAGATGTTTGTTTTGATTTCAGAAATGTTTGTCACTCTTCTTGTACATTTTTCATCCTCATTGAAATATAAATATTATATTTCAAAGGACTATTCTATTTCAGTTGTATTTGAATATAGCAAAAAGAAATCTCGTGAACTTTAAAGGTTATGTGTATACAACCAAATAAATTAGGCCGGGGTACAGTTTATGGCCCTGAGGACAAGTGGCATATCATGGCTTACACGATGTACAGCTTAACTGTAATCCCCCCTAGCATGGAGGTTTCACGCACAGGCTACCTACTGGGGAGAATCTTTCATCACCCACCGAGCTACATCGAGAAGAGTGCATCTGTGTACTAGTGTACACTAGTAAATTAAAAGGTGATACTGCCAGGGCAATAGAGGTCAGTCACCTAGGTGGTTAAATGACTAGACTAGTCCCTGGCACGGTTTTGTCAAGCGCTCTGCTAGACAATGCCAGAGCACCGTCCGGGAAATCCCATGCACTGGGACCTGCTCCCAGCAGGCAGTCTGGAAGCTCCTGCCCTGGAGTCAAGGGAAATTTGCAGTCTCGCTACTGCAGAGAGCTGGCTCTGGCGCCAGGTTACCCTCCATACTCCTTTCTAGTATAGCAGTAACTTCAGTGCCTGGGGCAGCAGTATGGCCAAAACCCTAGCAGGGAGCATGTTAACAAGTTAGCAGTACGGATGTCTGTGTGTTAGTGCCTGAGTCAGTGCAATACACAAAAAATGCAGACGCAATTAATAGAGTTTCCTGCTCTGTGTGACTGTAACGGAAATGCAACAGAAAATTAATGTACTAGTAAAGATGCTGCAAAGATCCTTAATATTTAGGTATTTAAGATGTAAACCCAAGAAACTCAGATAAAGTCTATTAAGACCTGCATATGCTTGAAGCTTTATCACTTCAACATTGTGCTTGTGAAGTTTTACCTTTAGATTATTACTTTTAGTGGAGAAACATATGATAGGACATCATTTTAAATATTTGTATGCTGGACAGAGTCTGGAATCAGGAACACCTCAGTTTTCCTTAAAAGCAGTGACTAAAACTATTTCTCTTCCAAGCTCTGAAGTTCTGTTTATTAGAAGCAAATTAGGCTATAATAACCAGGTCTGTGGGGTGAAGCAAACAGAAGTAAAAGGTGTGAAATCAAACTTCTCTCTTCCACTCTGCTTTCTGTTCTTCTCAGTTCCCACTTGAGCTGCAGATAATTTCTGCTTGTTGCCTCCCAGTCTTTGCCTGCTCCCCAGAAGGTGCTTCTAGCAAAGCCTGGTATTTTCCTGAGAACACTTCAACAGTTTCTCTTTCTTTATTCCAGAGCACAGGGTGCAGCAAGGCAGTATGGCAGCAGCCTGCTGAATAGCCGCAGACTTCTGAAACCACATGCAAACAAATAAAACATGTATTGTCTGCCAGAAATCATTTACTGGGGAATGAGTTAACTTTGCAGAAGACCATGCATGTTACTAAATTAAAAAAAAAAAAAAAAAAAAAAAGGCATTACCTTTAAAAGGAAGAGAAACAATGTCAGAGTTTCACCATACATCACAATATAGATGATAGATGTGCATGATCAGAAATAGCTGCTTCAAAACTGTGAAATCTCTGGTTCACTCCACCGCAGGCCCTGTTCCTCCTCAGGCACAGCTGAGCCAGGAGGTGAAAAAGCTTTTTAAATCTGCAGAAGGAACGACATGATAAATGGGAAAGGGGGTAGTCTAATTTTTGTGAAGTTTTATATATGGAGTCTTGAAGCAGGCAATGAGGACAGGGCTGAGCACTTTACCTCCTTTTGTTTATCAAAGGTGAACTGGTGGCTTTGGAAGCAAGGAGGGAAGAATAAGTGATGGTGGTGTATGAACGGCGTGGGCTGATTCTGGTGAGGCTGAGATGGCAAAAAAAGGATTAAAACTGACAGTGGAGTTACTGTGCTGTAATTGATCATGATATATGGAGTAGGTACTAGCAGAGGCCTTTTGAAAATAGTGTATTATTGCAATAATATTTCAGTTTGGGCATTTTTTAAGTCTATGATTTATTGAAGTCTCTGTTAGAGCTGAAGAACTCTGTGTAGCTGATGGAAGTGATAGTCAGATACTTCAAAAACTGGCTTCAGGCAAGCAAAATGTGTGATTCCTGGAAATGCTGTTTATAAAGGGACATTATGCACTGCAGTTCTTTCTACTTTTGGCTCAAGTAATTAATATTATTTTGCCCTGAGTTAAGATATTGTTGATTTAAATATAGCAGGTGTACTAATGTCATTGCACCTTATGGCAGGAGATGACATGCCCCAACAGTGGGGGAGAGGTCAGAAATGATTGAGGTCCCTTGAACTTTATCTTAGCAAAACTATGCCTATTCTGTAAAATAAAGAAATTCTGCAGCTATACAAATATTACAGCTACTTCAAGCCATAGAAATTACTTACAGAATATAACAAATTATTATTAGCAAAGTTTACTGGATCTTTTCCCCATCTTTGGCTGTGATTAAGCATATTAATAAGGCAAACTTCAAAAAGTAAATTACCTTATGTGCTAGTTAAATTATTTATATATAAATATTTGCATTTTTTTACATTTAAAGTATATGCAACAAGATAAAGTATGAATAAAGTATGTATAGCAGAAGAGCTGTCCAGAGCCTATGTTTGTAGAAGATAGTTACTGGCTGAAGATGGACACCTAGGGCTTATCTCAGTACCAGCAGATTAAATGGTGCAGCGACCTCGGTGCTGAGTCCTGATTGTCTGTACAGTTAGTGTGATACAGTGGTCCCTCATGTGATTTCTGGCTCTAGTCAAATAATTCCTGGCACAGTTCAAAAGAGCATATCAGAGGCAGTTTGGAGGTTATAATCTTCTTTTGTATTGTGCTACTTAGCTTAAGGGCAATAAAAAATAAGCTCTGGCATGCTTAATTTACTTGTATATATAGCCCTAATAGTATTGGAAAGCACTTAGCTAATTCTTAATATTCTCCCATGCTTTGCAATTAGTATTATAATAAAACTATGAGAGAATGAATAATTAAAATAATGCCTAAACTATATGAATGTGCTAATAAATCTGAAAGGTAGATCTTGGTTAAGCAGCCATTAGAAGCATAACATAAAACTTCTAGGAGATGGGTGATGCTCTTTATAACAACTTATGGGCTAGCGTTTTCAGAGCTTCACAAAAGAAAATCATGCTCTAGGTATTAGATTAATATATAAATAGACACCAAGGCTTATGTCCTGTATGTGGAAGAAGGAAGGGTCTGCTTCACTGAGCTTGTATGATCAAGGATCTTTTGATGCTGAAGAGGGAAGTGATGAACAGGAACACTGAGACCCTATCTGAGGAGACAAGGGTGGCAATGCCAAAGACCGAAGTCTCAAACTACTAACTGAGATGTGCCATGAAAAAAAATGCAGGCAGAGTTTAGAGGGGGCCATCTGGACTTTGTGACTGATAAGAAGGGGGAAACGAGGAACATAAGGATTTGGGATATTCAGGGGTGGCCTGAGCTACTATGCAGAGTTTACAAAGGAATGTTCGGGGGAAGAGAACTGGGGAGGAACAAAGCTGAGGCAAGCAGAGAGGGGTGTAAAAAAGCCGGTCATGTGTAAACCGGGGCTGGTCAGTGTGCTTGCCTGACCGACCCCTGTGCCTGATCACCACAGGCTGCCCTGTCTTGTTTACAGACTCTCTGAACTCTCTGTCTGCATGATCTCCCTCTGTCTGGTGTGGGAGTGCCTGCTGCTGGGGCGCCTGGCCTGAGTGGACAGGATGCCAGCTACTGGAGTCAGACTGGGGGTGTAGGTGCCCCTGGACTATGGTTCCAGTAACTGGGTGTGGGGCTGGGTCTTTTACTTCCAGCTGCTGGGGAGGAACGGTGTATGTCCCACGAAACAGCTATTGGAGGGACCAGGACAAGTGAGGGGCTCAGTACTGGTGGTTGGAGTGGGACTCGGGTCACAGCTCGTATGCCTGGCGCCAGCTGCCAGGGCAGCAAGTGCCTGTATCACCCCTGAACAGGGTGTTCATGTGTATTTGTCAGAAAACTCCAAGCTGAACTCATCAGTGAGTAGGAGGCCTCAGGTCTGGGCAAGGATATCAGGCAGATGGAAGGTTTGTGCAGGTATTTGGGGGCACCTGCAGGCGTGGGATGCCTGTGGGATGTGTGTGTCTGTTGGCAGCGAGCTCTGGGCTGGACCTGGTGAGTCGGGGACCCATGGTTTGGGGGAGTGTCATGTGTGTGCCTACACGGGTGACTTCCAGCCTCTGCCAGCCCAAGAGGAGGAGGGGATGGGGCTCTTTGTGCTTATGTGAGCCCTGGCAGTGTTAGGCTCGGCACCGCTGGGCTGTGGTTGCCTTCTCTGTGGCTGGCCCTGGTGGTGTCTTTTGTGTGTGCCCCGGGCACATGGACTTGGCTTTCCTGCTGGTTGAACCTGCAAATGGGAAAGCGGCAGCCGTGTCCATTAGTCTGGGACAGAGGAACCCCCAGGTCACAGAGCTCCTGGAGGCAGCAGCAAGCTGTAACATCCCTTCACACTATACCTGTTATGTATTGCAAAAGAGGAAGGAAAAAAAAGGACTAAAAAAGTTCAGAGTCATTCCAGTTAAAGCAGCTGTTTGAAAATGGGAAGGTTAGAAAGTTTTTATTGTTATTTACTGCTTTGATGAAAGCCATAGAGTCCAACCTGGAACCAGGGAATAGATTTCATTTTTCTGAGAGATGAAAAAACTTCATTGTTTGTAACAATCATGAAATTAAATAACATTGAACTTTAAATGGTCCATCATGTTCTTAAGAGCATTCAGAGATACTGTAAGCTTTTACAAGCTTAGATCTTTTTGTGGGTTTGTGTTGGTTTTGTTTGGGTTTTTTTTAAGGTCCAAACACTTACTTTGATGTTACTCTGAAATAAAATGAAAAATAGAGCTGAATGGTGAAAATGTAAACATTAAAATATTCTTTATGCCAGCCAAAATTGCATCATAGCCTCTTGAAGTGTTGACACTTTCAGCAGCTGAACTTCTCAGTGTCAGTCATCTGTTCAGCAAAGAATACCACTGCATGACTGACAGTTCTCATATCAGCGTGGGATTGACCACAGAGCTCTTTAAACATATTGTGACAGAAACAATCTGAGCCAGCTTTGGTGGGGTTAGCACATTAAATTACCAATGTCACACCTCAACAGGGTGCAGAAGAAAGTATAATGCTCTTGTATGGGCCTTATATTGAGGGAGAAAATAAAGGAAACATGTCTTCGCTGCTGCTGTTCCCTCTGTAATATGCAATTAGAAGTTTGTGAATATACGGTCAAGAAAAGGAGCTTTTGATCTCAAAAGTATAAACTGCAATAATAAAATCTACTGGTGCTTCATTAAGCAAGTGAAACACTTAAATTTTTTTCAGTGCTATTGATATAAAACTTAAGGACCTGTGTGCTAATTTGGACCTCTTGCTATAAACAAATGTTCTGTCTCCGTAATTGGATTTGTAGAGATCCAGTCTCCTGGCGGTGAAGAACAGGCTGCAGGAATGAAAATGAAGATTAAAGTGGTTTCAAAAGAGACTCAGGAGAGGCTCGTTCATGTGTGAGACAAGATCTGAGTATACACCTGTAAAAATAGCTAAACTTCTGAATTTCCCAAAATTTTATCTCTGTCAATATCTTACCTAAATTTGTTTCAATTAAAAAAAAGGTGGGACACACACACACACCCCCCCCTAACTTCTAACGAATCAGAGTAAATTCCTAAACAGGTATCTGATGAGGATCATGGAGGAAAATAGCACTGACTCTTTCAGAAAGAGTTTGAGTCAGTTGTTAATCTGAAGTGAGCCACATGGTGGTGAGCAGCCAGGTGCCATTTGGGACTATGGGGGGTGCAGTAGCAGTGCCAAGAGAAGGTGCCCTGAGATGAAGGGGCAGCATCTATCTGTGGAGATGTTGTGAAGCTTCTCCAAAAACACTTGCCTGAGATGGGCTTGCTTTTGAGCCAGCATAAAGTTAGGGCTAGATCCTCTGGAGGAGTCATGTGTACAAATTAGGTTTTGGATTGTGTTGTAAAAGATTTTAGGATCCTAAACTCCAGACGAAGCATGAGGAAAGATGAACACCTCAGCATGAGATTTAAGCCACATGCTGCTATGATACATAGCTAAAATAGCCCCCAGAAAGCCCTGAGATAATACAGCACGTATGTAACTACTTTTAAAGGGGATTGAGACACCTGAGTTCAGCTGAGGTGCAGAATCATCTCCCTAATGAAGAAAAACTTTCTAAAATGTTATCAAGACTTGTTCTTTTTCTTTTGAATGGAGGTGACCTCACCTGTGTTTTTCTTCTACCATAAAGAAAACAATATTTGGTGCAATTCACTCCTTGCTGTGTGTCTGAAGCTCTTCAGACCGTTTTTCTCAACTAGCTGTTAGTGATCTCTGCTGTGTCTGAAGCTGAGCTGGTACTACCTCTAAAAATTCATTTAAAACCAAACAAAAGGCAAAGAGGAGCCTGCACAAGTAGGTATGCTTTAGAGCCATGCTTATGGTGCGCTCTCTTTTCTTCCTGTATTACTCTGTGTTCATTTCTGCCATGTGACAGTGATTTGGCAGGAAGAACTGCAATTATCTTTATACCCATAAAAGCTAAATGAATAAGTAAGGCAGTGAAATTGAATTCACTCCAACTCAAGGGGGGCTTGAAATGGGGGGATTTAACTTCCTGAAAGAGTCTTTCTCTGGATAAGTGAAAATCTGTAGTTCTAGAATTTATTTTTATAAGAAACATAGGCAAGTCTTTTATTAAAAAATTAAAATAAAATACACATTTTGTTTGGATCCCAGTTGCACTATGGCATTGTTATCAGCCCCTCCAACGGCATAACTGTAGGAATACCTGGTTTCTGCATTAGGTGAGGCAAGCAAAAGAGGAAGATACCATCCTGCTTAGATAGGGCAGTTGTATGGAAATATGACTTAATAGCTTTTATAGGACTTTAAAATCAATCATAGAGGTAACTAGTGAATTTTATCTTTCCAAAATAACGTATTTGACGAGGTATTTTTCTTTTCCTGATGGTTTGCAGTACTGTCTTAATCCTGTTCCAAAACAGCCAGGAAGGTACAGTGCTCAAGAAAAGCAGCATTCTTTCTCATGACAGAGTAGTAATAACACCTTGGTCTGATGTAAGACTGTGCCATCAAACAAGCAGTATTCCCATGCAAAGTAGTCCTGCTTTTGTTAAATGTTTGTTATAAGAAATTTTTTTACAGGAGAACCTCCAGTCTATAGCTCCATTTCTGTTTTCAGCAAGGTTCAGTGTAAACAATAGAAATAAGAAGCCCAACTTATCTTTTTTCTGGTTTGAGAATGTTGTAAACTGCAGTTGCCATTGCTGAGGAGAAAAGGGAGCTGTAGCTGCAAGATGGTGCTTATAAGAAAAAGTTATTTTAATTTCAAGCACAATCACATTGTATAAATGGCAGGGTTTACTGTGAACTTAAGAAACTGAAGTGATAAGCAAAACAATTTTTTATCATTAGCATATATTGCTTTTTTCATTTTGGTACTTGCTTTCATGACTAAATAGTGAGTGCTACACAACTTTCGTGTTCATACAATTTACATATGGACGTATTATAATACCAGAATATTCAAAACTTCCCTGTGTAAATATACTGTGACCTAAAGGAAATTGCTGTGTGGTAGATTTTAATATAAATAGAAGCAGGTCACTAAAATGAAATATTTAATAAAATCAAGCCCAAGAAATGGTCATTCGGTCTTCATTCCTTTCCTACTGCTAGTGTTGGGGGAAAAAGATGTATATATGGGTATAAAAGACTTTTCTCAAAGCATGTGTAAGACTTCAACTGTTAAAGGCTCTTAGTTATTTATTAATAATTCTTTAATTGTACCTATGACTGGTGTTGCAACTAGCCCTGTAGTAATCCCTAAAGGATGTAGTATAGCTAGACACCTTGTAGAATCTGATTGCCCTTTCCAAAAGCATGTGTAATTCCACATAGAATTCTCTTTAGTTTCGAGCATTGCGCACTCCTGTCTACTTACTGCGGGCCTAGCTTCAGTTTTGTTAGTTTTTCCTTAGTGAGAGAGATCCTTCAGTATTTGTTTGTTCCTGGGTTTATTGCATTGCAGCTAACTTATGGAGTTTTAAGGGGATGCTCTGAGGTATCAAAAGCACAGTAATACAATGTACTGATTAGAAATGGCATGAAAAGAATTTATTTTTGTTTTATTATGTCGTGGAAAAGAATTTTACTGGGGGAAAAAAGGTACCTAGGCTTGGGACAACTCCATTTTTCTGGTTGAAACTGTAAGTAGTCACAGCAAAATGCACACGAGACCTTGGTGTGGGTTAGCCCCAGCCAGCGGCTGAGCCCCACCCAGCCACTCGCTCACTTACCCCAGTGCGATGGGGGATAGAAGTGGAAAAGTGAGAAAACTCATGGGTTGAGATAAAGACAGCTTAATAGGTAAAACAAAAGCTGCGCACACAAGCAAAGCAAAACAAGGAATCCGTTCGCTGCTTCCCATGGGCAGGCAGGTTCAGCCATCTCCGGGAAAGCAGGGCTGCATCACGCGTAACGGTTACTTGGGAGAACAAACGCCTTACCTCTGAGTGTCTCCCCTTCCTCCTCCTTCCCCCAGCTTTATACACTAAAGCATGATGTCATGTGGTGTGGGATATCCCTGGGGTTAGGTGGGGTCAGCTGTCCCAGCTGTGCCCCCTCCCAGCTTCTTGTGCACCCCCAGCCTGCTCGCTGGTGGGGTGGGGTGAGGGGCAGAAAAGGCCTTGGCTCTGTGTAAGCACCGCTCAGCAATAGCTAAAACATCCCTGTGTTATCAACACTATTTTCATCACAGATGCAAAACATAGCCCCATTCAAGCTGCTATGAAAAAAATTAACTCTATGAAAGTTAAAACTAGTACACACCTGAAGTTCCCATTCATTTCAATGCTACCATGGCATGAGTAAAAAATACTGCATAAACTGTTATTTTTGTCCTAATTATGTCTTTAATTGACTTATTTTAAAATTATTTTGAAGTGAAAGTGTGTGTGGGGGGTTGCTTCTTAATGACTTCTATTTCTTTCTATGGTAGGTTCTTATTTTACTTTAAAGCTTACAGTACTGTTAAAATTGGCTTCCTCCCCCCCCCCCACGGTAATTATAATCTGCTGAGGAGTTAGATCAAATCCTTGCTAGATACGTAGTTTGTGCTTTATCTGTATAATGTTGGCCTTGTTAACATCCTTTTCTTTTGCTAATTGTATCTCTGCATGCCTCAGAAGTTCTTTAATCATCTCTTTTAGATTACAAGAACTACACTGAAACTTTTTGTTTTTCATAGCTTAATTGGTTGCTCTTTTATTAGGCAAAGGGAACTTCTCTGTAGATAGTAGAGCTGCCAAGTAATGCTGTTGCAGAGTGAAATACCCTGAATTAAATCCTTCTCCCCATTGAGGTCAGTGGGATATTTGCCTTTGTATTAAGATTTTACTCCTGGATATTATATACCAACAGCAAAATATTTAAGAGCAGCATAAAAGGAACATGTGGTAATTTCAACCTTTAATGCAAAATGGTATGTGTAGGGGAGGGAGTCCTTTCTGGAACATATTTCTTGCTCCCAGTCATCTCTTGTGAAGTGTTCTGAATTTTTGTTACTCTTTGCTGTCATTCTGTCTGGTCTTAGTACCCCTTTGTAAAGGAAAATATCTTTATAATAATGTACAGAAATGATACTATAACATATGTAATGATTTCCATAGTACATTTATTTTTAAGATCTAGTACTTGTAATAAAGAAATGGAGAATACAAGCTTATTCTGATATTATATTAAATTTCATAAATAAATAAATGACATTAAATATCACATTTATTCTCTCTAGAATAAGAGTATATGTTTTTTCTTTTCTATCAGTTTTACTTGGATTTAGGGACACATTCTAAAAACTATTCTGAAGACTGGTTTTTCTTTAATAATAATAATAGCAATAGCATTAAAAAATGCTCTCTAAATAATAAGAGTAATAAATAATAAATAATAGCAGCAGCAGCCTGGAGGAATGTTGTCCTTCCTAAGGTAGATAAATTGCCTGCTTTCAAAATCCCTGGAGGCATGGGGAACAAGGAGTTTACTTATTTTCAGATGTATATCCTCAGAGCGTTTTGGTGTATTTAAAATTGAGAAACATTGGAACCAATGCCTTGTTCTTATTCCCCATGCTATTAGGGGGAATACAAAATGATTGCTACTCAATTTTATGTATCCAGACTTTTAGTGAAGATAGAAATTGGCACAAATTATGTCTATCAGTCTTCAGCCAGTATCCATCTCTAGAATGACTCCAGTCTTCTGTGTCAGAATCCCTAACTGACTTTTCTTCTGACTTCAGCATCTTTCCTTGAAAATAACAATGAGCTTACACTTAATTTATACTTATCGATATTATTTTTCTTGAGAACTGCGTATTCCATCCGTAGTTGGTTGTTTTCAATCCTTTGTTAGCAATACTATAGTGCAGGGTGTGTTGTGCTCCTTTCTGCATTACAGGAAAACCAATGACTAACCCCTTTTTACAGCAGTGTAAGATTTTTGACTGGAAATTCAACAGCTGTAGCCTATATTCCCCGTGAACTGCAGGGGTCATAGTTCTGAATATCATTTACAGTTGTGAAACTTCTAATTCACATTAAGAAACCCCAAAATATTTAAAAATTTGCAAGTAAAAAGAGATGTCTCTTTATTTGAGTATGAATTTGCAATTATAAGAATTATCTGACAATTTTCTTCTAATCTTCCTCCACCTTTGATGCTTACATCTGAGCTAAAGCAAATAATTTTAACTTATTTTGATGCACAGTATGTGATTTCCCAATTAAAAAAAAATGCTGAAACTTCCTCTTGCTCTTTTTTTGTTTTTGAGGATGACGAAACCTGGGAATGGGAAGGAGCAAAGAAAATGACACTAAAAATTGAAAGTGAGAAATGGTATTTTATTGCTGAATTGAGCTTGGGGAAAATCATTCTTCAATCCCTTCCCATAAACTGCAGATGGAGCTGACGGAAAGATTTGATTAGAAAATACATGTACCTTCACAGAGGAGAAAAACAGAAGAATTTTTATGTTAGCAGAACCTTTGCAAGAAACAGTAGCTGGAGAACATAACTAAAAATGCAGATACAAAATTAGATGATACACTAAAAGGATGATTAACCACTGCAGTAAAATGGCAGTGCTTTATGCCTCTTATAAGTTGCCTCTCCATTTCTGGGAGCTATGTTTTACTACACAAGTTGTTGGGTTCAAATAGGGTACCTACATAACACATGGTACTTTATTACATGAAATTTCAAGGTCATCTGTGATATTTGATCTAAAATGTATACAGGTGTCCTAATTTCCTATTATAATTATGTTTTTCCTATTTTTGGATTAGTTTAAAAATCCTGTCACTGGTGTGTAAATTGAACCTATATTTTTCTGTTAAAAGCTCCTGACAAGACCTACAAGGTCTCAAAAGAGCTAGAAATCCTCAGAACTAACATATTGTAACTGAAGAAAAACGCGTGTGTGGAGTTTTGTGTGGTTTTTTTTTTTTCTTTTGTGGTGTCCTGTGTCACATCCAGTGTGTCACCCCCATTCCTCCCCTTGTGAATCTGGGCTACAGATTGCAAACTAACTCAAAGGAACATCAGGGTGCTTTCTAAACGCATCTGAAAATTTCATCAGTGAGTATGTATATGCATGAATAATTATATGGGCAGGCGATGCTAATTCATAGACACAGACTACTCTGAAACAATCTATGATGTTTACAGTCAGCTACAACTCACTGAAGTGCTAGAACCTAGTTTTCAAGTTCATTACATTGACTTAGTGTTGGCCACAATGCATATAATTTTGCATTTGGCCTCCTTTCTTTCACTTTGGACTCAAGTAAATTGCAGAGCAATGTTATATCATCCCTTGCCACTGCTGTTGTGGTACCCTTTACTGCTGTTGAATTTTCTTCCCTCTCGCTAATCAATGTCAGCAACCCATTTAGACATGCTAGCACTATCTTCAACCCAAACCCACACACACAAGGAGCATCACAATACCTCGTTAGCACAGTTCAATGAAAGGGAGTAAGAAGAAGTCATCTTTGTGCTGAGGAATTTAGAGAATTAGCAGCCAAAAAAAGGGCAGAGTTAAGGGAAAGGCAAATGAAAAAGCAGGGGAAATCTAGAGTATCTCATAAGCAGTGTAGCACTGCCTGAAGCCATGAAACTGGGAGGTAAGTGTTATTTGAAGTTTATAGCTAAACTGATATAATGACTGGCTACCACTCGTTGCTCCTTCTGCATCCCTAGCACTATAAGCGAGCATTTTGCTGACTCCATTGTGTTTTGCCTGGACCAAGCAGAAAAATGGGAGAAAAAACTAATACTATGAAAGCTGTAGCTCCCAGCTCCCTAGCTGGAGGGTCACGTAGCAGATAATACTGGCCACAGACTTTACAAACATGTGGCTATGGGTGAGACATCTTGTGGCTTAGGAATTTTGGCTTATTCTACCCTAATACTAATAAAACATAGTGGATAACAAAATGCTTCAGGGTTATTGAATTTCAGCACTAATCTTTAAAAGGGACCTTTCAAAAAAACTTTAGATTTGTGCTAAAGTTAAATAAATATCCTTATGGGGGCTTTCATATGTGTTTGGAGTTTTTTTGCTTAACTTCCATTTTTTGTCTGTATGGTTACTTGTTTACTTAAATGAAAAGGTGAGAGGTCTTGGAAGAAATGAGTTGTCTGACTTAAAAAGCAAAAATGGAAAAAAAAAAAGTCACTGGCTCAACCTTAGCTAAGCAGGTAGATCACAAGCTGGGTGTAATTACCAAAGTGACATTCTGCAATTAAAACCCGGACATAGCATTCGGTAAGTAAGACAGGAAACTGTCCACGTCTTCCAGCCATGTAAAATTGTCTCTGGCCTTGTACACCGCAAAAGCTCATATGTCTTTGTCCCCCAACAGCAGGGGAATCAGCCTGGTATGAAGGGCAAGGAATGACAAAGTATCTTTTATGCAGCGCTGCCTTGCTTGGAGCTGTAAAACTGATGGGTAAATGAGGTTTCCTCCTGTGATCTACAGCACTAAGTTCCTGTGAAAGCTTAAGCCATCAAATGCATTTTAAACTTTACAGTATATTTTAAAACAGTAAGGTTACTTTGTGTAGTGCTAGAAAAAGTCCTGAGTTTGCGAGGTTATTTAATACTATGTAAAACACAGGAAGGGCTAAAATAATAATTCTACATTTTGTAAAGAGTAAACATGATCTACCAAGTTTCTATTTTGAGAAAAGTCAGTCCAAGAAGATTCTACGCAGCTTATATTGAAAAGGAGGAAGCAATAGGTTTCTTTTTTATCACTGTTGTGTATGTGTTTGTCCAACTTGTAATGGGACCTGCACACAATGAATCTGTCCATTGGTTATTTAGATTTAAATGACAAAGAGGTCCTGATTCAGATCTGTAAAAGCCATCTGAGTTCTGCTGAGCTCTCCCTTACAGATACTCAGATGGCTATTACTTTATTATTAATTTACTGCTGTGCTTGACAGGAAAAGTCCTTCTGTTTGACAACTGCAAAAAGATTAGATTTTTACAAAATTAATATTAGCCCATGAAATAATAGAAGTTGGTTCCATTACATGTTATTCATTGCAACAGAGAAGTCAAATCTTCTGTTTGCCCACATCCCCTGCAGCTGTCAGTAAGCTGACAGACATACTCACAGACATTTCGAAAGCAGGGTGGGATTAGAGGGGGTGTGTGGGGAAAGCCAATTATTCTTTATGTTAAGAAAAATTCAGATCAAAGTATTACTTACATGCTAACCATTTCATTTAACATTGATGTACTTTTTCACTATTTCTACAGTTTAATAAACAGCCATTACCCTAGTTCATGCCATTCAGATTGATATGTGGTTTCTGATTGACGCGAGGTGTATGTGTTTTTCTGAAATGGTCTATTAACATCTGATTCCAGATTTCCTTTTATAGTTCTGTTAAAATCATCATCATTGTAATATTAATATTGTTTTCTTATTCTACTTCACATATTGACTTGATTACCCATTGAGCATCGTCCTCCCTAAAGAAGCATGTGTGTATATGGGGAAATGTAGGTAAATACACCTTTGCATGTGGCCTACTTATGCCATACATACATACAATACCAAATATGTTATGGCGGCAGCATTGTTGTACTTGTGGTGGTTTACGAATACAAACCAGGCAAAATCTGTGGATAGAAATTAAACTAAGTAATTAAACTAAGTTAGAATTGAGAAGATGCATAACTTCTGGATATGAAGCTCTTTTGCAGGTCAGGATCTTGCAGAGCAAGCCTTATGCTTTCCATTTATACCAGCTGATCAAATGAAAGATACTACTTGTTCCCATATGTCTTGCCTCCTTCATTCAAAAATGGTGCTTTTCTCACTTTGTTATGTTGAAAAATAATGAATACTTTCTGTTATGATCTAATGGCTGACACGGGAAATGTCAGAAGCTACAAACAGTGAGTAGAAGTATGGATTTTGTTTTAGGTTTTGGGTTTTTTGTATTTTTTTTCCTTCTCCAAAAGCACACCCATAGTCTGGGTGCATGTGGGGTGCATGCAGCAACATTTTACGCTGTGCAGACCAAAGGTTTTCTTCAGATTAGTATCTCATAACTTGCATCTTGAGAGTTTTTCAGGTGTGAGAGTTATAGGTTGAATTGCTGACATTATCCTGGTGTTACATGAAAACCACTGCCCTGGCTGTAAAAGGCAACCTAGGTTGTCTTGAAATAGAATTTCTTCTAGAAATTAAGTTGAGAAGATTTTATTTATTCCTGAGACTTTTACAGCGGATGTGAGGGAGGAGCAAGGGCCATCTGTGCCGCAGGGCCAGCAGGGCAGGCACCGCACCAGCAAGAGGCCGGGGGAGCAGGCCAGGCCAGAGGGTGGTAGCCAGGGTCCCTTGGGTGACCGGACAGGGTCGCAGTGACAGGCCCACATTCAGTGCCAGGCTGGGATGTCAACCCACAGTGCTTTGTTGGGAGTGCTCTGGCAAAGTCCCCAAGGGAAGGGGACACCACTTGGTTGTGCTATGTCTGAGTTGACCTAAGCCCCAGCAGCCAGACCTTCAGATGAGGGGATGCTCTTGGACCCTGAAACCTGAAACATCTCCCTCTTTGGGCAGCTTGCTGATGGGAAGGATTGTAGTCTGTGCCCATAATTGAATTTAGCTGCTCTGAAGAGGTTTTTAATAAAATTCTTCATTGTAAATGCCCAAACTCCCTTAAAACAGAAACTTTAACTCTCAGTAGTGTTAAATCACCTTACACCTGGTGATCAGTTGCAAGAAAATACTTTAACTGCACAACTCTACCCTGAAGTACATTGATTCTAGTGTAAATTTTATGACCATCTTCTCTGTCCAGTTGTATTTCATTTGTACCTGAGTATGTCAGAAACTCTTTGCCCAAAAGGAGTCTGTATCTTTTGTAAGGAGACCTTTGGTGTACAGTATTATTAAAGACCATCAGAGATGGCAGAGTTTTGATAAATCAAAATACTGGAAGGAAAATTCCCCTTGATTTCTAACAATTTTATTCCCTTACAGTTGTATTAGCTGGATTTAGACATCTAGCTTGTATATATTTTGACTTTCTGACTATGAATTATTTGACTAAGCACTTATGATTAAATATAAGCATGAGTAGAAGTATGACACTGGATTGTGACTTACTTGCTTCACATAAAAGTCAAACAAACCCATGAAACTTCTAAATATCATCCTGTTAGATGCAAAGGCTACACCTCACTGTTTTGAGAAAAAAATTAGTAATTGGAAGATGCAAAGACTCAAAAGGCTTTATTTTCAAATAAGCTATTCCATGTTGTTTATTTCTGCTAATAAGATCATTGCATGTCTGACGTTGAAATTCTGGAATTTTCCTTCAGATTTTGATGTGTCATGTAAGATCAAGAAAAATATCTGTGCTGTTATCTACTTGTGTCAGATAAAATCTTTTAAGCTGTCTACCACACTGTTTATGCTTTATAGGAATAGCTTTTGCAAAATGCATTTAATAAACTATTCTTTTAGCTCTTAGTGAAGATATTTTGAGGAGAGATTCAGTGTGTAGTAATTCTTACAGCATTGTTAGTGTACCTTTATTGCTTCAATATTCAGCATCTAAAATAAGTTCCAAAACCCTCTAAATTTAATTTTCCAACTGTCAGAAACCATGAAGATCTCTAATACCCGTAAATGCCACATATCTAAGATACTGAAGTGGCACTTAATAATTTGAAGTGTTTTGTTGGTTTCATAAAGACTTCTTATATCATTGGGAAGTATTTCACAGCCAGCCTTGGAACCGCATTAAAAATGTGGGTGAATGATGAAGGCAGAGCATGTTTGTCTCTTGAGATGTTACCCCTTACCTTGACAAGCTCTTTATAAATGGAAAACTGGTTTAGTGAAAAAGAGCTGCTGTGATTTACTGAATGAACATAAAGCTTTCACTTCTCTGCCATTTAAGAGCTGGCAGATTACAGAACTTCTTTTTGGGGAGAAAATTTAATAGGTTAGTATTAACAGACAGATGTATAAAATCGCTTTCTCTCCCAGGGTTTACGCAAAGCAAATTGATGTGCCAGGCTGTACCTTAGAGGGACAGTGCAATGAGAACTGGGGCCTTTCAAACTTCAGAAACCCATGCAAGGCCACAGGTAGCTGTTCAACAGGCTAAAATCTCCAGACAACAGCGTTATATAAAAGCCTTGGGGAAAAAAAAAGGCTATCTGATCTATGTAAGTGTTTTGGATTTGTGTAGATACGATCCTTGCTATCAGTGCAGTGCAGATTTTATCTGTGCTTCATTCTTTCATATCCTGTGGGGTAGTACTTTTAACTGATTTTTAATTGTATTTTGTTTGTATATCCAAGGAGATGGGCACACCTATATGTTGAAAAGAAGCCCCCAAACCTCCTTGGTTGCATCTGAGAAGGTTGCCCTATTCCATTGGAGGTCGCAGCAGGGATAATTTTATTATTTCTCCCCTGAAATAAGAATTGTAGATGGAAAGCTGATATTCTTAGTGCTTATTTCTATTTATTGTGGGGTGTATCATAGAATTATTTAAAAGCAAAACATGCATGAAGTGCTCTCTGAGGGACACCAAAGGGATAGGACAGTGATCACCTAGCCATCCAAAAGTTGAAGTTCAACCACCACAGTAGTGACCCTCTGTCTATTTTCCTTGCCTGGGATGAGTGACCAATCAATACTGTCTTAGTGTCTTCATCTACACCAGCATATCAACCCCTGTCAGGACATGGGCAGGGCACTAACATCCATCTATGTTGTTGTGTGATGGATTGTATCACGTGTTTTGTTTGGGCCAAGGAGCACTTTCCTGAATGATTCTTGGGAATGACTCAGAAGTTGGTACAGCCTGCTGACTGTTCCGAACAGGCAATCTGGATGCAGACATCCTGTTTTGCAGGCTCAGAAAGTGTAATAATAATGTGCCAGCTGGCCTCAGTTCCATTCAGTTTTAGTGTATAGTGTAGTCGGCATGTCTCCTTATCCTGATCTAGTGACTCACGTGTATGTGAAGTCTCTGGAAGTGCAGCACGGTGTCCAGTGAAATACACATTCTTCTGCGGGTTTTGAGTAGAAGAGACTTGGGTTTTTTACAGATTTGGAGATCATGCTTACCCCTTGCACACTGTAGTACAGAAACAAACAAGAAATAAATGAATTCTGGGACAATTTCAGTATTAAATTCTCTTCCATTGCTTCTGGTAAATAATGTTTTAGACAAATAATAGCTGACAATCTCCTTTAGCTGCACATTGAACAAGTATTGTAGTAAAGTAAACTTTTCCTTTGATGTGGCATCAGCCTCACAGATGGCTTCATTGTTCAAATTGCTACAATACTAATTTGCCTGTCAAAATTGTGATAAAACTGAGGAGGATGAAAATACCTTCTGGTGTTCCATATGCTGTTTTGAGCTTAGGGTTAAAATAGACAACGGCAACCAAAGTGGACAGAATGTCATATTACATAAAAACATTAGAAAGAACTAGTGGGTTTCTTCTTAGTTTTATTTTATTTTTTATTACATTGATGGTGTTAGAGTCCCAAAAGAATTATGGAGATGGAGAACACATGGAAATTGTTTAATAGTGTCTGTCTGCAAGTGTCAGTTATAGCCACAATATCATATGAAGAGCTAGATGAGAATCTAGCATCATCTCCAGATCCAAATGGTCCTGAGAGTTTGTCCTCTGCAGCATAAGTATTGGTTAGATCGTTGCGGAACGTATGAACTATAAATTGGGCTAATACAGAATTAAGTGGCATGGAGGATATTAATTGGGTGGACTCTGAAATGCCAGTTGTGCAAAAAGAGTTTGAGAGTTAGTTTTAAAAAAAGAATGAAACATGTGATTTGTAATTACAGGATAGGAACTATTTCCTCATTAAGAATCCCTGAGATCAAATGCAAATCAAATTCATGCCTGAGGACCAAGTTTCTTTAGAAATTTCAGGGGAATTTTACACCAAATATTTCCAAAAAAACATTGAGACGTCTGTCCACTCTCACTTGTTGCCGCTCTCCAGTTACTTACAACTTTATTACTTAGTAAACAATATTGAGGTGTTTCACTCTAATCAGTCTCTGTTCTCCAGGGAACAACCACAGGTCATCACCAGATTGAACTAGTACATCTCTAGTTGTGGTTCTTAATTATTCTTTCAGCTTCTTTGGCAAAACAATGAAATTGAACATAACTACTGTCTGTGTTTACCTCCATGGCGACATTTTAAAAAGAGAAATCTGCAAGCAGTTAGCTTGCCTGGAAACTGAACTTCAGAGCCAGGATTACACTGCTGTGTGCAGCGGGGTGCTGATCGGTAGGGGCTAGTTGCTTCAGCCGCTTTACAGCACTGGGAGTGGGTATGTAGTTACAGAAAAGGCTAAGCTGGCTTCTTTGCTAGGGTGAAGTGCTGTATTTGGCTGCAGTGCTTTCAATACTTTAACTATTTTTTCCATACTTCACTGTATTTTGTGAAAGTACAAGTGAGTTTGAAACTCTTCACACCATGCTCCATTGAATGATGCAGATGCCCCCCACTGAGGTTTGAAAGTATTTCTCTGTGTCAGGATCATTTTGTACTGCCTCAAAGTTAAACTAATAAAAGGCTTTCACCTATCTTTTCAAGTAACTGTTTGCTCTCACATATGCACGCACACATTTACTTGGTTTCTCGGACATCTATAAGATAATAGCTCTGTGTAATTTATAATCTGGCTCCTCCAGAGTGATCCCAGGAATTTTGATTTTCAAAAATTCTGACATTTGTGGTTTAATCTTTTTGTTTCCTTTTCCTGAATCCTAGATTTGATTAAAGGGATATCGTGCAACTTTGTCACTCATTTTATTTTAAGATAGAATGGAAACAAAATGAAGCATTTCTAACAAGCACAACACTGTTTTAATTTAGGTTTGCGGTGGATTTAAGTAACTTTTCTCTAGACCCTGGCTTCCTTATCCCACCAGTGCAGCAGGATTTTTAAGAGTGCTCACATGTAATGAACGTACAGGGACATCAGCTTGGCATGATTCAAGCTTAAGGGCTTGTGGAGGAGCTTTTAAGATTTCTCATGTCAAAATCAACCAATAAAAAAAGAAAAACCAACACAGAAACCACTTAAGAATGGATTTGCATGATGGGCCATAGATCCGTTTTCTAGAAATATCACATTTTGACAGCTAAAAAATACATGCTAAAATATGTACTTATGGAACAGGGATTCCAGAAGTTCTGAGGGTTCCACTGCATTTTACTGAGTAAAAAAAAATTAAGCTTATGTTTAATTAGCCGCTAAAATTATTCTTTAGTGATTAATTAGCATGCCACAAATAACATTATGTCAAATTGCACATGTAGTGTTTAGGTCTTCTTTCCTTGTTTCTCCTCCCATTTGTGCAAGAGTCCTTTTACAAAGTATTTGTTCTAACTACCATGCAAAGAAGTTACCCTATAGAAAGCAGGTGTCATTAAGAAACTTTAGATCATGGTTTCATAATGTGGTTAATGTTTGTATGTGAACTTGTTTTCTTCTTGCTGCCTTTCATTCTTATTGCCACAAATCAGCATCTCAGCTGCAGAACCATGTGTATATTTTTTCCTCTCAAGCTAGGATGTTAACCATTCCAGCTCAAACATCTTGCCAAACATGCATTTACACATGTTTGAGGTGTATTTTTTGCTTTCAAAGGTAGACCAGTTCTCTTCGCTTATTCAGAATGGTTGTGTAAAACACTGTAAGAACCAAGAGGACAGCACGAGGCAGCACTGAAAATAAGCAACAGAAATTCAGATTGTTGT
Source organism: Phalacrocorax aristotelis (assembly GCF_949628215.1). Taxonomy (NCBI): domain Eukaryota; kingdom Metazoa; phylum Chordata; class Aves; order Suliformes; family Phalacrocoracidae; genus Phalacrocorax; species Phalacrocorax aristotelis. The sequence continues at coordinate 25,029,343 of NC_134278.1, read as the reverse complement.
GTTGTAAACAAAGGTTTGGTGACAGAATTTGCTGTTTTAAAGAGTGCGCTGTCTGCCTCACCCTGGCTGGTTAAATAGAAATTGTGTTGCATGTTGTGAGACACTGACATATGAAAACGATTAATTTGGGAACCCTTTCTTCCCTAGGAAGTCACCTGAGTCATGAAAGCTTACAAACACTCACCTCACTAAACTTACATTAAAATAGATATTTTCATCAAAGCTACGTTAACCTCACAGACTATAGCTGTGGAGTGCGCAATACTCTTGCTGTTTCGTTTAGGTCCTGAGGACTTCCCAGGTAGCAAGCTATAAATAATTTTCCTATAGCTAAAGCTCTTGAGATGGTAGATTTATCTCCTGCCCTTGTACTTCTGTTTTTCCATATTGCCAAAGCAAGAGTAAGTTACTTGACACCCTTGTTGAAGTGTGAGCCTGCAAATGCTAACCAGACAAAAGCTTTCAAAACTTAAATAACTTTCTGATGCCATTTTTAAGAACAAATGGAAACAAAGTTGAAAAAGGCACAGCTGCATTTCCGCTATAACAAGGATTTCTAACAGCAGCAACAAAATGAAGTATTGAATTAGGATAGAGAAAAAACCCTCACCGTTCCTGCAGTAAACTAGAAGGGCAAGGACTGCAGTGGATTGAGAACCACAATGCTGTCATCCATGTTTTTTAACCATACGTGCTCCTGGCATGATTTTAACCGGTCTGCAAGACAATTCTTAGTGTTGATCAGGGAACAGTACAGGACAGAGCCTTTTTCAGACACCATATATGTAAAAGGTGAGAAGAAGAAGTTAGTTACATTGCTCTGACTTTCACGGTGCCACTTGTCTTAAGGTCCTAAGTACAAGCTGTAATTCCTTTTATTTTCAATTACAGGCATAGACAAGAGGCTTCTATGCCATGCTGAATTCCTGTTAAAAATTTGTCCTGTTTGTCTGTAAGCAAGTTAAAGTTTGAAGTCTCTGGTGGCAATGGAGTGCCACTTACCAAAGCGTTGAAGGCAAGAGGAAAGTGGAAAGCTTGTGAGACCACACAGTCCAGCTTTGTTACAAGCCACCGTAGTGGTAGAAGTGGAGGAGTGCCTGAAACAGAGAAGATAGCATTCCTGGTGCTGGCACAGTTTGTTCTCAGGAGGTCTTCTGTAATCTCAGCAAACAGTAAATCATGGCATAGGAAAGAAAGAAAGAAGGAAAAGGAAACAAATGGTTTTATGCAGAATATTGCCTTATTTAGGTATAAGGAACTGCAGATAGGACATCAAGCTGGTAATAGCTGAAAACAAGCCTCTATTAAATCCACAGTATGTGTCTATTACTGCAGCTGATATTTTTCCAACTTTAACCTGCCATTGCTTCCTTTCTTGTCTGTCTTTCAGTCCCATAAGGTTTTGCCTGACCTCTAATTCTGTAGCCTTGAGAACAGAAAAGTGGTACATACAAGGTGTTCCACAGTTTGTATTTATCGAATAATGCATGGCATTGGGTACCTTGCATTAAGCTATATCTGTTCAGAGTTATTCTTTTTTCTTGAACATATTCGGCTAAAACAAGAAATTTTTAATTATATTTAATAAACACAATTTTGAGTGCATCTGTGGTATTTTAAAGTAAGCTTATGTCTTATTCTGTTAAGGTTACTCTCCTTACCTGGTATGGCAGGTCTTAATAGTTCAAAATCCCATTTGATTTAGTAGCAACAATCATTACAGAGAATGTTGGGAGCAGTAGAGAGAATATCTGTTTGTGAACCCTGTCTCCTACATTTTTATTCATAACTAATCTGTACAGTTGTAATATGTGTTCTGTTGTCTTGCCTCATTAAGTGTAAGCTTGTACTCTAATCTTAGAATCATAAAAGCATAGAATGGTTTGGGCTGGAAGGGACCTTTAGAGGTCATCTAGTCCACCCCCCCCCTGCAGTGAGTAGGGCCATCTTCAACTAGATCAGGTTGCTCAGAGCCCCGTCCAACCTGGCCTAGACTATTTGTAGGGATGGGGCATCTACCACCTCTCTGGGCAACCTGTGCCAGTGTTTCACCACCCTCATTGTAAAAAAGTTCTTTCTTATATCTAGTCTGAACCTACCCTCTTTTAGCTTAAAACCATTAGCCCTTGTCCTGTCACAGCAGGCCTTGCTAAACAGGTTGCCCCCATCTTTCGTATAGTTCCCCTTTAAATAATGGAAAACTGCAATAAGGTCTCCCTGCAGCCTTCTCCTCTCCAGGCTGAGCAACCCCAGCTCTCTCAACCTGTCCTCACAGGAGAGGTGCTCCAGCTCTCGGATCATTTTTGTGGCCCTCCTCTGGACCCGCTCCAACAGTTCCATGTCCTTTTAGTGCTGAGGGCCCCAGAGCTGGACGCAGTGCTGCAGGTGGGGTCTCACCAGAGCAGAGCGGAGGGGCAGCATCACCTCCCTCGGCCTGCTGGCCACGCTTCTTTTGATCAGCCAAAGATGTGGTTGGCCTGCTGGGCTGCAAGCGCACATTGTTGGCTCATGTCCAGCTTTTCGTTCACTAGTAGCCCCAAGTCCTCCTCTGCAGGGCTGCTCTCAATCTCTTCATCCCCCAGCCTGTATTGATATGGGGGGTTGCCTCAACCCAGGTGCAGGACCTTGCACTTGGCATGTTGAACCTCATGAGGTTCACATAGGCCCACCTCTCCAGCTTGTCTAGGTCTCTTTGGATGGCATCCCATCCTTCTGGCATGTCAACTGCACCACTCAGCTTGGTGTCATCTGCAAACTTACTAAGGGTGCACTCAATCCCACTATGTATGTCATTGAGAAGATATTAAATTATTATGGATAAGATGTTATATTAGTAACATAGTTGTCAATATGGGTCAGACAGATTCTTGTTTCAAGTGGTTTCCAGGAAAAAGGTTTTCGGAAAAAATAGACTTTAGATTGCTAGATGTATAAAGTTTATGTATACTTAGGTAAGATATATGTAAATCTTTTCATGCTCCACCACTTTTTTAACAGTAACAAGAATATAAAAATTTTGATTGTGCAATATATTTTGTTTAATCACATAAGTATACCAAGATAATAGTATCTTGACACATTCCTGTCTTCCATCTTGAAATAAGCGTGCTTTTTCATGTTAAATTGGAAGTCAATTAACTTTCTCATTCTTTGTCAAAATCAGTTTTAAGTGTCTCAATGAAAAGAAATGTCAGATGCAAACATCTGTGTGTTGGCAGGCTGACAGGATAGGAGGTCTGCAAGTGGGTCTCTTAGACATTTTGTCTCCAGTTGTGTCAGCCAGATGTAAAGGCTTCTGCATTCCTTGATCAGACTCCTTAAGACACAGACAGTGGTTTTTATTTAAAATTATTTGGTAAATTAAGATCAGCCTCAGACCAGTCATACTTCTCCGGGTCTCCTCTCTCTATGTGACTGTTTGGGGAATGCCCCATAGCTTCATGTTTTGCTTAGAACGCTGCTCATTTTCAGCCTGCTTGTAATTGTGATTCGTTCATGCAGTTTCATTTTCATCCCAACCCGGCCTTCAGCTTGTATAATATTTCTTATGACTGGGTGTTTGCCTCCCAGTGTTTTCATAGTGACTGGATTTTAATCTTCATTTCTCAGATTAAATCTGTAAAAATCTTCCAATAATAATAATAATAATATCCTCTTAAAAGCTCTCCAGCCCTTTGATCACTTTAGTAGCCCTGCTCTGCATTTGCTTCAGAGTGAATTACTCTTATTTGGACATGGGTAATCAAATTTGTATGCAGGCCTGCAGATAAGTTCTTGTCAGTTTCTTGTACTTATCTTTCCATTTGACAAAAACCTTGTTTAACGCACAGAGATATTGCCATTTTTACCTTCCTAACCTATGGGCTTTCAAGCATAGGATAGATATGTTTTTTATTAGTTGAATGTAGGTCTTTTGTTTAATGTGATCCTCAAAAGACATCTGGTTAAAAAAGGAGTTTGCTTGGTTTAATTTGTTATCATACATGACGTGGTTACCTAAAGGTAGTCTTCCATTTACATATTTTATGTTGACATTTGGAAATAACACTGTGCAAGAATAGTTCAAAAAACACGAGTTCCTTCATTGCCAAAAGGTCGTCATGATCTTTCTCAGGATGTGAAGGGCAGATATTGCACACGCTTGTGATGATTGTACTGACAAACTGGAAGACAGACCATAGAACGCACTGAACTTTTTAGAGGAGGTGGAAAAGCATGATTTTGATATTGTTAAGAATGTGACTAATGACTTTTGATCTCTGGTAGCTGGCAAAGTTTCCATTTATGAATTTTGCACACCCTCAAATGCTTTTTATAGCCTCGGCATGGACTGTCATGCTCTGCTTGTTCTCCTGTTTGAAGAAGAGAGAACTAAAATGTAGAAATATTGCTCACTGATGTCAGCTTATCTAGGAAAGTGTGTAGTACATCTGAGGCAAAATAAGTATGAGGAAATAGAAAGTTTTAGCTTTAACTTCAGATTGCCTTTGCACCTGAGAGTTTTCTGGCATTGTTTGTACAATATTGACTTTTATGGTCTTATAACCAACGGCAAGACATTTATTAGATACTTTATAATAAAAGTAAACACACTAAAAATAAAATCCATCAATCTTTCGTTATTACCTGCACAAGAAAATTAAAATATCAATGTCAATGTGGAAGATGTATTAGAGTTTTAAAGTCGCTGCGTACTCCCAAATGATTTTCATAGCTGTGCAATCCAATACAATTTTGCACATCCTTAGAGATGGACAGACACAGTTGGGTAAATGCTTGTAAAACAAGAAAGCTGTAGCTTTCAAAAGTTATATGATCCAAGTATTTTATCTGGAAAATACTGCAATGATTTATGAGTGTACAAAACCAGAAAGAAACACATAACAGGGAACAGATTTCCTCTTACCCTTGGAATCTATGAAAATACAGGTTTCTGCTTGCTCAGCTAACAATAATAAACATAACAGCTTTATTTTTGTAGGCCAATAAGTGGTTTTGGTTGGTTGGTAAGGGTTCTTCTAAGAAAAAATCTCAAGTACGCCCAACAAAGTCTGAACAAAAAAGTTGCCAGCAGATAAATAGTGGGCCATGTTTGATGCTTCAGTATGTAAGTTTCTGTGCCATGTAGAGTCTTGAATGTTACATTTGGCACCTTGAAGTGTAAATATGGCTTAATTATAACGTATCCCACAAACTTGCACTTTATATGTTTTGGTTTCTGTAAGTGAACTCTTCCTTTTCCTAGAGTAAACCAAATGAAATCCATTAATTTTTGATTAAAGAATTTTTAAGAAGTATGTAAATATCTGATGTTAAATAACTTGCAGACTAAAGCTTTCAAGGTTAGTTTTGTGTCTGCCTGGGTATGTGTATGTGCACATGTGCCAATGACAAAAAGTTTCATACTACCCTTCTAGTAGTACATTCTGATAATGATGTTTTGTAACTCTGGGGTTGGGAAAATTTTCCTCTTTTCATTTCAGGGAGAATAAATTCTGTGCATATTTCTCCCACCCCACCACCACCACCCCCGCCCCCCCAATAGATCAGTAGTCAGCTTAGATCAGTGTCTTGGGTCAGATTTGTATTTTGATATACCATCTGCTGGAAGAGGTTTTGGAGATATTCTGGGATCTTTTCTTAGGAAAAAACTTAAAAATGGAGGCATTCAAACTGAAGATTTCCTGTTTTGAGCTAATGTGCATATGCGTGTATGTACATAATATATTTTTACACTCATATAAATAGACTGAAAATTGAGTGTTCACAGAAGCCTTTATTAAATATCGTAACAAAATTATTATATAGAGATAAAAATTAATATAGTGATAATACCAATGGAGAGTAATTGTTGAATTACACTTCCTGTGGGAGGCATTTCTTTTAAGTATTATTTTTCTCAATATGTGGTTTCACCTTGTCTTTATTATACCGGGGACTTTTTAAATATTAGAACTGAAACATAAAATTATTTTATTATTATTATTTCTATAGAACCCAGGGGCCTAGCTGTGGACCAATACTCTGTATTACATTAGATATTGCCATTTTGCTGTGTTTGCATAATCTGTGTTCCAGAAGTGTGTAATCAGTCTAGAGTAAACTTGAAGCTCAGGATCAAAAAAAAGTAGGAAAACATTTATAATAAGACTAACTAGCAGTAGCTGCCAGTGGTTCTAAAGGGCCTTGTTTGTCAGCAAACGTCTTGAAGATGGAAGCACAGACTGATTTAAATGGGGAGTGATCTTCTGGTGTTTGATTAACATCCATGCACCCCCACAAAAGAAGGGCCAAGTTAGATGAAGCTGAAGAAGGCCTTGTGCTGTCATGGTTTGGATATTTCCAAGGACAGATTTCACAATCTCTTTGGGCAACTCACTTTGATCCTTGTCTGCTCTTAAGTTGGAAAACGCCCCAAACATTCTAAGTTCTAAATGCAATTTCCTTTGTTGCAACTTACACCCATTGTGTCCCATATTGTTGCTGTGAGGTTTTGAGAAAAGTCTTCTCTACACTCTTCCATTAGGTATATGGAGTCAGGATTAATATTCCCCCTTTCCAAAGCAGTCTTTTCTCCATGCTGAGCAAGCCCGGCTCCCACAGCCTCCCATCACAAGTCAAGTGCCCTGACCATTGTGGTGGCCCTCCACTGAACTTGATCTGGTATATCAATGTCCTCCTTGTACTGGAAAGCCCCAGACAGGACACAGTACACCAGCCACAGACTGACAAGCACAATATAGAGGGGAAGTATAATTTCCCTTGGTCTGCTGGCTGCTCTTTTACTCTTCTACAGCTTGAGGTGCAGTTGTGTGTCTTTGCTCCCAGACCAAATTGCTGCCAGGTCCTTTCCTGCCAAACTTCTTCCCAGCTAGCTGGGTTGGCCCCACGCTGTACAGTTGCATGCTGTTATGCTGTCCTGGGGGCAAAACTTTGCACTTGCCTTTGTTGAATGTCATGATATTTGTGTCACAAAGTTTGAAAGGGATCTCAGCAACCTGGAGAATAACGGTCCTGTCCTTCAGTGTATCAGCTGCTCCCTGGTTTGGTGTCATCCTGAACTTCAGGAGACTTCATTACATCTCCTGTTGCAATAAAAGGTATTAAAGAATATCAGCTCCATTATAAACCCTTGAGGAATCAACTAGCAACCAGCTGCCAGTTGAGCTCTTTACTGGTGGTCAAAACACTCTGAACCTTGCATTCCAGCCAGTTTTCCCCCTTCCTTACAGTCCAGTTATCCATTTCATGCTCCACTAGATCTGTTACAAGGCTACTATGGAGAGCCTTGTCAAAAGATTTGCTGAAGTAATGGTAAACAACATCCACTGCTCTCTCCTAGTCCTCTAAGCCAGTCAACTCTTCATATAAGGCAGTCAGATTGTTCAGGCATGATTCACCCCTAGTAACAACATGTTGGCTCTTCCAGCCTACCGTTGAATTGGAAGTTAAAATCGGGAAAAGATACTCTGTTTGCTGGAGGCCTGTCACTGTTGAAGTACAAAATAGGTCATTACTGGGCCCAGCACTGTTTTACATCTTCATTAATGACCTGGCCAACAGATTGTATGCTCAACAAGTTTCCAGGTAATACAAAACTCAGAGGAATGGCTGAAATACCAGACGGTTGGGCTGGGATCTTGACAGGATGGAGAAATAGGCAAACAGAAATCTCATAGAGCTCAGTGAAGAGAAATCCAAAGTCTTGCACCTGGGAATGAATAATGCCAGGCACCACTAACGGATGGGGACTGACTGGCTAGAAGGGAGCTCTGCAGAGAAGAACCTGGGGGCAACTTGTTAACCATGGGTCAGCAATATGCCCTTGTGGCGAAGAAGACAACCACCTTATGGGCTGCATTATGAAGCCTGCTGCCAGCAGGGTGGGGGGGATGATTTTTCATTTCTTCTCAGCTCTGGTGAGACCACACCTGGAGTGGTGTATCCAGTTCTGGGCTCCCCTGTACAATAGAGAGACATAGACATACTGAAGGAAGTCCAGCAAAGGGCCAAAAAGATGGTTAAGGCATTGGCCTTAACATCTGACCTGAGGAGAGACAGAGGTCTGTGATTGTTCAGTCTGGACAAGAGAAGGCTCAGGGGAATCTTACTGAGGTGTCTAAATTCCCTTCTGGGGAGGAGTAAGATGATGCAGTCGGACTCTTCTCTGTGGTGATCGCTGGCAGGACAAGAAGCAATGGACACAAAGTGAAATATAGAAAATTCCATCTAAACATAAGAAAAAGCTTTTTAAATTTTTTTAGTTAGTTAGTTATTTCTTCTGTGATGTTGATCAAACACTGCCAAAGTTTTCTGAGTGAGCCTGTGGAGTCTCCATCTTTGGCAATACTCAAAACTGAAACACGCATGGTCTTGCCAATGTGCTCTAGCTTCTTTGTCTCTTTTGCTTTCCAAAAAGTGCCATATCCATGAAAGCAAGTTTGTAGGCCATGTTCGTTTCTGGGAATAAGGAAGAATTTTTCAAAGGATAGAACTGTGCATTTTCTGTCATGGTACTGTCCTCTGACAAATGACTTACATGCATCTACAGTGTTCCATACTAATATGGAAATCAGCGCTGGTACATCAATTAACTTTTCATTGTACATAGCTCTTGGAAATAGAAAGGACAAAGCTGTTTAATAAATTGACAGTTAAATTTTACATGTTTGTCAATTGATTAATTATTTGAAATTATTAAAAAAAAGGTCAAAATGTACTATAATGGAGTTTAATGTAAGACATTACAAACTTCAAAAAAATCAAATATATTGATTTTGCCATCTTTTTCTAGGTAGAAATGACAAATACAGTTCTACAGAATTCTTTAGAATTAGCTTTTCAAAGCAAAATTTATTACTTACACCTTAGAATAAACCATATTATTTTCAGAACAGATTTATTAAAGAAAATACTTTTACATATATATACATGTAAGTATCTTTCAAAGTCTATCTTTTGTTCAGTACAGCACTTTTAGTATGGCAGATTGAAAGGCTATTGCATTTTTCTCCCTGAGTTCCTTTTCAAATGAAGCTGCTTTTCTGAGTTGGAGCAGAGACTTTAGTTTCAGTGTCGTTCTTGCAAGAAAATCTGGCATTTTTGCCTCTCCTGTTTGTTAGCATATTTTGTTCTGTTTTCATAATGAGTATAGTTATTACCCTCCTCAAAGATTATGTTATTCCTCTGTGAGTCTGGAAATACAGTTGTACATATATCTTCTGTTTATTGAAGAAACCACAGAGTACAACACTTACTGTAGCCATGTGGACAGGGTATCATGGGCTGTGCATCTCACCTATTAAACATCTTGACATTTGTCCTGACATTTTCTGTAACCCTGATTTTCTCCACAGACCTTCTGAAATTCCTCCCAGTGTTGTTATTCCAAAGCTGTCAACCCATTCCTCCCAGTGTTGTAATTCCAAAGCTGTCAACCATATCAAAGGACTCTCTGACGTCCTCCTAACTTATGCTTTTCCCTTCATGTGTGGTTTTGCCTGTGGCCGCCAATATAAGAAGGTAGTCTTTGGAAACAAATAGGGACTGTAACAGAGGGACTGTGGAACAGCAAAAATTAGGGAAGTTTGCATTTGGCTGAATTTAGGTGCAACCCAGAAAACTTTTACAGTTGTTTCAGGAAGAACAGGAAATCAAGAACAAATAACATAAATACTTGTAAAGTCTTGTAAAGCTATCAAAATAAGTGAAGGAAGAATATGCACCATGCTCCTTCCTTTCCTCTTTCCCCTTCCTATTTTTCTTAATTTGAATTAAGCTACTTTCTGAACTTCTGCTGTCAAGTTCCGACTACCATGTGTGTCATTGGCCTATAAAAACTGAGCAACTGATTCACAGAAGGGTGAAGCTTATCTGTAACTGACATAAGCAGTGCGAACTTTTTGCTATGAAGGCCTCTAGGTGATCTTTGCAATCTAGTTTATGATCGTGATGCCTGAGGGAAAAAAACCAAACACAACAAACCAAAAACCGAACTGTTGTGTTCTCCTGAAACCATTGTGAGATTGAGCCTCTGAATAGTAGTTTCAGCAAAGGTTAGGAATTTAATTTTCATAGTTTTATAACTGAAATCTAGATGCCTTACTTATGTAATAATTAATACAAGTTGGGCAGCCAGAGACCTCAAATCCTTCAGAATTTATTAGAAAGTATCTTTTTTTAACTTGACCTCTTAAATCAAAGTACAAAAATATCTTACCAAAACAGGACATTACACTGCCAGTAGTTGTCATGATGGGTTTGAGATAAACATGGGACAAATGTATATGCATTGCTAATTGTGTATTTAAAGACTCTTGCTTTCTAGCGTGATGACCGTAGTGAGAAAACTTAGGTGGAATAAGATGGTCATTCCAACATTTATTCAGTTCAATGACAGCTACCATTTATAAATTTTTTTTGTTATCAACCACTGCTGTCTGATTTTAGGTGATTTCTCTGTTACAATAAATCAGTGAGGGGTAGATGAAAGTCTAATAGAAATCTAATATACCCAGCAAAATGAAGGAGACACTCCAGAAGAGAAAGCAAAGGATCATTATGTTTAAGGTGCTGGGAATATGCTTTCAGGTGACCTGTGTTGCAAATAAATATGGAGTTTAGCCTCAGAAAGAGTATTCAAAAGGCTGTGTAAATAAATACTCTGATAGAAGCCATCTGAATATGAGTAATTTGTTAAATATGAGTTTATTTAACCACCTTTGATTATTCATATATCATCAAAAATGCTGGCATTTCTCTACTACATTTTACAGTCCTGCTGTGGTGTAGACTTTTGCCACTGCCTTATAATGAATATTAGTGTTATGTTTTAGCATATAGATTATTATGTTTTGAATACTTTTCCAGGAAAATAAATATATAACATGCACATCATTAGTTTAAAAAGTCCATTAAAACCTTTGGCATGTTATCTAATTCATAAATTGCATTATGGATTTGCATTTGTCAAACATACTGTCTAGGATGATACAGGTAATGTATGAGGATGGCCCATCATTTAATTTTAATTTCATTAATAATTCTTACTGCACAGTGCTCCAGATTGATCTGTGCTAGGAAGTGAAGTCCACACAGGCTCTTATGTCTGTCATAATAGTGAAGATACACTCTTCAAGAGAAAATCTTAGGAGATGGATCTTCTTGGCTATCCCTTTGCACATATTTTTGCTTTTAAAATACTAAGATTAAACAGATTCTGTTACAAACACTGTATTTTGTTTTTTTCAAACCTGAGAAGGACTTGAGTGAAGAAAAATGAGATTAAGCATGCTATCAGAGAACACTCTAACATTAGGTCAATATAAGGAATCCATTACATTCAGTGTTTCTCTGTAGTATAGTTTATAACTGTTCCTAGTACACAGTGAACATCAAATTATTCTGTGAATCAAGCATCTTGAAAATGAAAGATGCTGTGACACTGGTGCTTCTATGAGCTTCCTCCAGGAAGTGGCTGCAGATTCTCAATCCTACTGCCAGTAGACCTCAGTAACACTACAGAAAAATATGGGTCTTTCACTGAAAACTTGGCAATGAAGTTAAAGCTTGATATGTAACCTTTGCATATGATAGCTTTGGTCAGCTAGAAATCTTATAATCCAAAAATCAAACTATTTTGGTTGCTGTCAGGAACCTTCAAAGGTAATTAATCTTAGGTCCAGACTAGAAGCAGTAAAGTCTATGCAGGTGAAATTTTGAGGCTACCTCAATATACTTCAATCGAAGGTTTAGAAAAGCACATAAATAATGCAGTTGAATGCTTGATCTCGACAAGTAGAGAAATCTTGTAACTATTACATATATTATTGAACATGGCTGTCATTCTCAGACCACTCATCTTCTACTGGTTTTTAGGAGGTTCTGGTAAAATGCATGCCAGTTTCAAGATGCCAAGTTCCATTTTGTCTGGTGTTCTTGACAGATGTAGTGGTAAGAAAAGGTAGAAGATCACCATATTTTAGGGGACCTTCTTTATTCAGAAGACTGATTTGCTGCAATACAGTCTCAACAGTTAACCAGTGCCAGTTGTCATGTGTATGGCAGATGTAGACTTGCTGTGATGTGTTTCCCTTGGGAATGCAGTTTATCAGAAATCATAGTGTCTTTGAATAATGCAATTTTTTTCCAGATAGCACACCCACTCATAAAAGTGAATGCTGAGTTTTGGTTTGTATAAATATTGCTGCTTACATGGGATCTTACGATAAAACTACTTCATATTACAGTGCTTCTTAAAAAATGTTTTGATTTGAAAATAACAGAAAGGGACATTCTTGTTTCAAGTGCAGGTATTCTCCTGTGTCAAAGCACGTAACAGATTCTTCTTTGTTTGACTTGTCTTGCCAAATTACCTGGTTTAACCTACCATAACTGAAGTAGCAAAAAGGGGAAAATTTGCAAAGAGAGAGGCAGCATTTTTAATAGTTATATAAAACATATAATAATATAGAGCAATATATGCTGTAGCATATAATGGATCATTGTCGCCAACTTCTTGGAACGTAAATTAGTATCTTTATTCTAATTATTACGATGTCTTAAAATAATTTTTTTTGTTATATGTATTCATTCTTATAGATGTGAGTCAAACACTGACTCTCTTTCCAATGTGAATGAGCACATCCAAATAAAGATCTTAGTCTATTAAGACTGCTGAAACAGCACAAAAGAAGTTGGGTATCATATTGTTTACTTCTAGCTTCGGTACCTACTCACTTCACAACCCTAAGTGGTTCCTGTAATGCATAGAAATCTGTGATCTGTAACATTGGTACAACATTCATCTAACTCATCATTCACTAGAGCATTATGTGGCTTTTGTTACCTTGTTAATATTTATAGAAGATTTTGGGATTTTTCTCATGACAGGATGCTGTAAGTGAAAGCTTTCTCTCTCTTAATTGTTTTAGCTTTATATTTTTTTGGCCTTTTCAAAAATTTTCTATATAATTTTGGTTGTAACTTAAGTGTAATTATGATCATTTGAATGCCAGTGTGACTAACTGAGTAATGAATTAAGGGTGTGCATTCAATAATTGAACTTACATGGTATAATGGGGCTTAATTAGCATTGATATATTGATATAATGCTTTACAACACTCTGAGGATGTGCAAGTATTGAGTAATTAATCCTGTCAACATGCAGGTTAGTGAGGTTAGTATGGTAATGTTTATTCTGCAGATGGGTAGAGTAAGGAAAGACAAAAGTATGGGGTGAAAGAATGTGTCCATGGAGCATGTGGTTTCTAAAACGAGACCTGAATTACATATAAGATTTTCAGAGTAACATTTCTTTGAACACACTTACCTTTTGAGCTCTATTCATGACATATTTCAGCTTTCTGCATTTAAATGTTCTGCTGTAAAGGAAATTAAACAATGTTAATTTGTACTACTTCAGTGAAAGGAATGGCATGCTACTAATAGCTTTCAAATGAGATCGAGAATTAAAACAATTCCATTTTTCTCCTCCCCAACATACACTTTGCTTTACCTATGCAGAGGAGTATCATCTATAAACTAACTGATAATCTCTTCCAAATAAGTAATGCTTACACATGATAGTAACTTGCTGCAATAAAAAAGAAAATAAGTGTGCCCATTCATATCAGACCAATGTCAGTACTTAGTCATTGCTTCCTTTGTATTTTCTGTTTCTGTTAACAAGGATTGATGTAATCTATTTTCTGGAACCTGGAGTAATTTGAAAATAAGCAGAAAATAAAAATTTTTTTTTTCATCTACTTTAGACTTTAATTTACTGTCAGAGACCAGTTAATTATTGGAATATTTTAAACTGCTATTCTATCAACTAAAAGGAAAACTGTACATAAAGTGCCTTCTACTGCTTGGATTCATAATGATTTTGTATGAATATTTTTGCAATATTTGCAAAAAAAAAAGCTAAATAAAAATTTCTTTTACTTTGTTCTGAGTTTTGGAAGAAACAGCAAGATATATAGGATATTTTGTTTGAAAAATAGATATGTAAAAAACTTCATTGAAGGGCTGTTAAACCAAGAACTGAGTTTTTAAATAGCTTTGAAAGAGTTGATGTCTGTTATAAACTGAAATCTTTTGTAAAAGTATATTCTATAGTCTAAATTAATCTTATTTGTATAAGGAATATTGTTTGAAAACTAATAACAAAACCAGTTATTTAATTACAATAGTTTGACAAGTATATATTGCTTCTTTCTGCAGATTTTAACTGTAACATTTTTCCTTCTTTCTTTGACAGTATTACCTAGTCATACTTGTGGCAACCCTGGAGAAATACCTAAAGGAGTACTTCATGGGACAAGATTCAACATTGGAGATAAAATCCGATATAGCTGTATCTCTGGTTACATCCTAGAAGGCCATGCCATGTTGACATGTATTGTGAGTCCTGGAAATGGTGCATCATGGGATTTTCCAGTTCCTTTTTGCAGAGGTAAAGAATAAAGAAATGAAATATCTTTAAAATAATAAGAGAATATTAAGACAATATTAAAACTGCAGATTAAATAAATTTATTTTGCTTATTTTTTTATTTTCTAAATGTAAATGTACTAATATATTGTCTAAAACTCTGCACCATTCAGAACTCTAATCACAATTGAGAAGCAATGATTCCCCAGAGTTTACATTCAGAGGTGGATGTTACCTACTGATCTTTTTTCCTTTTCATTTACATGGGGGGTAGCTATAGCAATCTGACAGGAGGACCTGGCAAATGCTCTTGCAAATTTCTGCTTTTGGAAACTTTCTGCCAGGAAGTGGAAGCTTGACTTCTTCAACCATGTTATCTGTGAAGGGGACCTCTGGTGGTCCAATCCCTCTGAGTCCAATTCAAAGCATGGATAACTTCAAAGTTTGGTCAGGTTCCTCAGGGCTTTGCCCAATAGAAATTTTAATATCTCTATGGATGGAGATTCTAAAGCCTCTCTGGAAACCTGTTCTAGTGGCTAGCCGCCCTCATTCTCCTGTTCAATTCTAATTATCTTTTTATAGATTATGTCCATTTCCTCTTTTCCTGTTGTGGAGCTATGAAAAGATTCTCACTCCATCTTTCCTAAACTAAACAGTGTAGTTGTTAGTTAGATTTTCTCATAACCTACTCTTGTCCAGCCTGAAAAATAAATCTCCCTCATTCTTAGTCTCATACATCATGTTCTTCAGCATCTTAACCATTTTAGTTGCCCTTCTCTGAACTTGTTCTAGTCTGGCAGTGTCAGTGTCTCTTTTGTACTGTGGGACCCTAGGGTGGACACAGCATTTGAGATGGGGCCTCCTGACTGTCAAGTAGATGAACTCTCTTTACCTTTCTCTCTTAGCTGTTGGCTATGTTCTTGCTCGTGCAACCTAATATGAGGTAAGCATTCAATGCTGCAAAAGTGCACCACTGACTCAGCTTGTGTTTCACCAGGACCTCAGGTCCTTTTGTCAGAGCTGCCACCTAGCAAATATTTTTGGCATGGGATGATCCTGTTCCAGGTATAGGAGTTTGCAGTTGTGTTTTGGAATTTCATGAGATTCCTGTCATTCTTTAAGCTTGTCAAAGCTTGTTATGAAAGCCTGTCTGTATGGCAGTCCTGCACTTCAGGGTGCCATCTGCGAACCTTGTCAGGGTCCATTCAATCCCATTCTCCAGACTTGTGGTGAAGATATATAAATTCAGGCCCAGTTTGAATCCCTGAGTAATGCTGCAAGTTACTGACCACTAGCTTGACTTTAAAAAATTGGCCTCTGCTGTCTGAGCCTGATGGTCCATATAGTTTTTCACTCACGTAGTAGTCCACCTATCCAGTCTATATGCCCTCAATTTGACTACAAGGATATAGCGGGGAACTGTGTTGTGAAAACTTTGTTAATGGCAGGCTAAAACCTTTCATCAAAGAAAGCAGTCAGGTAGCCAAGGACGATTTGCACTGGCAAAAGCTGGCAGTTCCTGTTCACCTTTTTGTGCTTTGTGTGCTTGGGAATGGTTTTCATAGACACTTTCACCATAATTTTCTGGAGGTCTGAGGTGAACTTGACAGATATACAGTTGCTAAGATCCTTGCTTTTTTTGAAAATTAGAAATGAGAAATTATCTTTTTTCCAGTCATTGGGAATCACACTTGATTGTCACAACCTTTCAAAGATGATACAGAGCAGCCTCACCCTGTGGCACACCAAGATCTTTCAGGTGCACACTTCTATAGTTCCTTGTGTTGTTTCTCATGTTCTGTGACTGCAACTTTTGTTTGCAAGACTTCTCGATTTTATTGAGAATTGGGAGGCCTGAGGGCAGCTTTTCCTAATGAAAAGGGAAGCAAAGAGGCCATTGAGTGCCTCAGCCTTTTCCATGTCTTCATCACAAGGTCACTTACCCCACTGAGCAGCAGGCTGCTGTGTCCTCCCTGTTCCTTTTGTTGTTGATATACCTATAGAATGGCTTCTAGAATGACTGCTCTTCACATTCCTCACCAGTTTCATTCCATGCGAGCTTTGGCCTTCTTCCTTCTATCCCTGTGTTCCTAAGCAACACTTATATATTCGAGCCTGTCCCTGCTTTCACATTTTGTACAGTTTTGGGTTTGAGGTTTGGGGCTTTTTTTTAATTTTTTTTTTTGCATTTCAGTTAAAACACCTCAGTCAGGAATTTCCTGTTCAGCCCCAGCAGTCTCCTGCTATGCCTACTCATTTATGTACATAAATAGATGCAACATTCTTGAGCTTGGAGCATCCTGGGCCCCTTACCCCTTCAGGACAGCTGGAGAGAGCCTGCCTACCACTTCACAAATAAATTGAAATCTGCTCTGCTGAAGTCCAAGGAGTTTATCCTACTACTTGCCTTCCTTACTTCCCTCAGGATCTTCAGCTCATGGTTATTGTAACGACAGCTGCTGTTGAAGATCATTTATTTGAATGGTTCTTTTTTCCTACACCTAGCTGGCCTGGCTAGTGTCTGCATTTAAAAAATTCTTCCCAATAATCTCAGAAATCTAGTGGGCTACTTGTCCTCTGCTATGCTGCCATCCACACAGATGTTAGGATTATTAAAGTCTCCCTTGAGAAGCAGAGCCTGTGATTGGGAAAATTGTAAATGTTTAAAGGTTTTGACCACTTCTTGATCAGGTGGTCTGTAGCAGATATTCACCATAATGACCTCCTTGGCTTCCCCATCTCATTCTAGCCCACAGGAGCTCAATGAGCTGTTGCCGGTTGTGCAACAGAGCTTTGTTCACTCGAGATCCTACTTTGTGCAGGGTGCTGCCTCTCCTTTTCTTCCTGCTTTTCCTGGGAGCCTGTGTCTATCCATTGCAGCCCTCCAGTCAGATGAGCTGTCCCACTAAGTCACTATAATCTCGATGATGCCACAGTTCTGTGACTGTACATGCACTTCCACTTTGTCCAATTTGCTTCCCACGCAGCACATTTTTGTGCACAGACACTTCAGCTGGGCTTCCAGTCATTTTGCTTTCAGAGGGGGAGAGAAACATTCATTGCCCTGTCCCCTGTATTCTTCCCTGGACCTGTTCTTCCACTTACCTGTAGGTTTTGGCCTGCATCCCTGACAAACTTAGTTTACAGGTCTCCTCACTAGGTCAGCAAACCTGTTGCTCTGTACAGCAGATCCCATGTCTCCCCTGCTGCCCTCATTCCTTGAAGAGGATACTGTGGTCAAAGAAGTCAAAGCCCTGTTGCCCAGCACCAGCTACTTCATCAAGTGTTGTTCTGCAGGAGTCTGATGCTCCTGCCTGAGCTTTCTCCCTGGTGTTAAGGAGAACCCCTCTGGTCTCCTGTGCTTTTCACCCTAATCCCAAGCTCTGTGGACACTCTTTACTGCTCAAATTCTCCATTGGCAGTATTATTGGTACCAACATGGGTAAGCAACAAGAGATAGTTGTCTTCTGTAATAATTTGTAAAGGTTTCTTGTGACTGGAGGGTCTTATAATGTAATTCCTTACAGCAAAGAAATATTTTATATATTTCTGTGCTCCAAAAGAAATACAAGAGTTAATAATCAGAAAACCAACAGAGATTTGGGTCATGTCTGTTGTTTGTACTTTATTTCAACCAGTATGCAACAAAGATTTCTTTTACTAGTGCTTCAAAACCAGGAAGAAACCAAAAATTTTCTAATCTTTCAGTTGTCTGATCTTGGATGTTTTTTTTTGTCCTTCTGATAAGAAATAATAAACAGGTTTCAGAAAAATATACATGCCGTAAGTTCATGGTATCATCAGTGTCTACTAAATATTTGTTCCATTTCTGTGGATACTGCCCGTTTTGGCGGTGTTTGCTCCATACAAACATCTCTAACAAAATGAAAAATTTGTTCAGCATTTGTAACTCTGTAAATTTAGCCTATAGATACAAACTCAAGTGGGGTCCTAAACCCTGTGTAGAACTTACATGAAATCCAAAGAATTCTGTGTACCATCTGCCAAGAAATGAGAACCATAACAGAAAAGTTATTTAACAGTTAATGATTTATGTGAGCTGAGCCATTGCCTCAGTGGATTTTTAGAGTTCACGTGGAATGTGGATTTGATGAGGGATTTTAGACATTCCTCATTTTATTTCATTTTATCAGTCTGGAACATATGCCATGAGGTAGCCCTTTCCATTCACTCTGTCTTCCAGCAAGAATGTGCCCCTATTGTTTCTATAATAATCTTGGTCTTTTCCATGAAAGCACCTTTTGTTATAGTTTTGCTTCCAGATGGTATTCTTCTTTCTTGTCATCGTGAAGTAATTTCATGTCATCCATGCGAGATAATATAGCAGAGTTAAATAAACCTACATGGTTTATATACTAAAAAAAATCATAATAACCTTGTTCTCCACGGAATGTTTCCCTAGCTTTGCTGATGCTGGCAAATTACTATTTCCTGCAATTTTGTTGCTTAATATTTTCAGAAGCATTAAGAAGCTGATGTCCAGTAATTTAAACATTGTCTAACCGCAAAAATGCTGTTTCAGCTAGAAGAAAATTCTAGTGAATTTCTCAGCCTCCAGGAGGATGTAGGGAGCTTTGGTTCTTGTACCCGCCATTTTGTTTCTCTGGCTGCTACTCAGTTCCAGAGGTTCCCTCTTCAAAGTATAGCCATGTGGAGGGTAGTGGAGCTGAACTGTACTGCAGATTCATTGATGGCTTAGAATGAACTCTAAACAGGAAAAAAAGGTGCAGTCAATGGCAGAAAGTTTAGATAATTTGACTGTCAATAAATTTGCATTATCTTTTTTTTTTTCTTCTGTTTCTTTCAATAAACTATGATTTTTTTTGGTGTGTAAAGATATGGCAACTTACAAACTGGAAAAGATAGAAAACAGTTTCCCAAAAATAGAAAATAGACCCCAAAGAAAAGTTCAAAGGCAAATTTTGAAAAGATGAGGTGATTATTAAAATTTAGTGCTGTTTTTCCTTATGGTAAATAAGAGCAACCATGGACTTTTCTGCTATGAGAAGCTAATCAAGAAGTTTACCATGAGTTTCTGCAAAAAATTCTATAGGTGGCTTACAAAAATTGACAGGGAGAATCAATGGCCCATGTAAAATCTGTTCTTCTGTGTTTTGCCCCAAGAATTAAAAAGGCCTTTGTTGTCTCAATCTTGGCTACCATAATAGTGTCACCCAAAACATTTGCCTTCTTTATCTTGAGGTCGCAGTTCTTTGCAGTACAAGTCTGAAATGCTTTGAAAGTTAATTTCATTCTCTGCAGTAACTCCACTAATAGCTGATTTATGATATGTGACTACTTCTAAATGAACTTTATATAATTAGGTTCTCAATTCTCAGTAATTTTGAGAATCCCTAGTTGATGATATTTGCATGAGTCTGGATTTTTATGAAGCTAACATTAGGAATACAAATTGGATTAGTGATATTACAATGGTAAGCTTTTTCTCACAATGAAAATAACTGTGAGGATAAGAACATATAACATGTTATCATTAAAAAGATACCCAATTATTGAAGGGAAAATAAAGAAGACAAACCAGTAAAAGAGATCGTATGTCAGAAAGGTCCAAAAGGATCAAGTAATAATTAATTAGGTTCCAGATTTAAGAAATGGTATTGGAGAAATATTTGGTGAAGAATACATAATCAAGAAGGTATTCTTAGAATAGATAAAGCGAGAAAGGAAGAAGAGTTTGTGATTCACTATAGAGTAGGATAAACTAAATACAGAGATTCAGAGCTGATATTGTTAAAGCATCTAGCAAAGACAAATTCATGTTTTTTGGTGTTATCCATACTTTCTGAGGTAGAAAGTAATTCTCTGATGAAATTTCTTCTCAGTCTCTGAGGTTCAGACAAATACGATTGTATTAAGGTAAGGGGGAGAAAAAGATGTCCTGATCCTATCATTTATCCATGTTTATAAAAAAAGCAGAAAAAATAAAATGAAAGAAAAAGAAAATTTCCCAACAATTCTGCTTATTGATGTTGTGTTACAGGATAAAGTGAGATTATTTCCCAAATCTAATTTTTAGAGTGACAAGGCAGATTCCTGCATGAGCAATTTTGTTCGCTTTCAGAATAATCTGAATTGGTGCAATGTTTACATTGAGATTAAATTTGAATGAAATTCATTGTGACTGGTGAAATAGTAAGTCAGAAAAGTGTTTCAGGAAAACCAGATAGGATATACTGTATAATTTCTTACACAGTAGTGCTGGACTGTCTACATCACACCCAACAGAGACATAGACACAGCTACAAGTATTTTCTTTTATATACGTGTGTGTGTGCATGTGTGTATGTGTGTATAAGTATATATATTCACACATGCATATATTTATGTTTATATATTCTTGTTCTAACATATATCAGTAGGTATGCAGGGATCCGATAAAAAAATGAAAAGATGCCAGCTCAAAGCTGGATCTGTGCAATAAGGTGCCTGGAAGGGAGGAACAAGAAGTGAAAATTGAGTTGAAAAGTACAATGGAAACATAGTAAAGGTGTCCAGAAAGATGTAGTAAAGTCAAAGAACGAAAAAGAGGACTTCAGTCTGACCTTTAGGAACATGAGCAAAGTAAATGCCAGAGGAAGATGCAATAATTTACTAAAAATTAAAAACAAACCTCAGTCATAAAAAGATGAAGTATTCCATAACTGCACACCAAATTCTGGGAATAACTGGATTAACTTTCTGAATTATTAAAAAAAATATATGTGAAATCTTCAGCAATCATTAATTTGCCCTTAAAGAATTAAGCCTTTTCTCTTTTTGCCAAAAATTAGGGCTTTACTATTAATTTCTTGTAGACTGTTATCTTAAGGGTTCATTATCAGTGTTAAAATAAGAATATTTTCTTAAGGGAAAGGTTATCATATCACTGGAAAACAGTTTAGGATACTTAATTTAAAAAGAAGAGGGTCTTTCCAAGATATCCAGAAGACCTTTCTTTTATTTCTGTGGGGGAGAGAGTATGAGATTCCAGACTGTTGCATAATTTTTGAACTTATTAATCTAGCTATCTGCTCTTAAGAACAAGTTTTTGCATGGAAAAGGTGGCAAAGTAAGGTGTTTGATTTTAAGTTTGCTCAGGCATGTACTATCAGCTAATAACTGAACTTTTCTGCCAGACTAGAAAATGTTTTGTCCATTACTATTTCTGTCTTACTTGAAATTTATAACTTTGTTGACAAATAGATTAGATTTCCTCTCCAGAATGGATGGAGGGGGAATAGGTCTTTGTAATATAACAAACTGATATGATAGAATTAATAAGAATTGTGAAATGCTATGAAATTAAGCACAATGTCTAAAAAGGAAAAACAGACCAGTCTCAGACTCCAGGAAGTACAAGACTACCCCACTGAGTCCAGTATTGTCAGGGCCAATAACTACGGGAGAACCTCACTAGACACTGGGGACTGCATAGATTAAGCTTACTGAACCTTCAAAGCTGGAATGTTCAAAGTAGTGCTACAGCTGCAATGGATACCCACAGGTGCCTAAACAAATTGCAACAATTTCTGTGTTTCTATTTCGTACATACTATTAACTTGGAGTGAGAAATCTGACTTTTCAATATATGTAAAATAGACACTATTTTCCTAAACCACAATAATTTCTGAAATTTTAACAAAATAAATCCCATTCTACTTAGAGAGCAATCCAAATTATTTTGAAGTGTCCTTTGAAAGCCCTGGAGAGAGAAATAAAAATCATCTTAGATGCATGGTCTAATGAGTATTTAATTTATGTGAAGTTGATCAACAGCAAGAGAAGAATTTGTGAAAGGGAGACAAAATGATTAGAGAACTTATCTGGTATGCAGTACATCTGGATTCAAGTGATGACAGAAGACAAAACAAACAGCCTTCTGACTAGTGTCTATTTTTTAAAACACAGAAAAGTAGCACAGGTGTTAGCTTTTACCTATTCAAAATAAAGCCTATAAAAAACTAAAAAAATTAAAGAATATTAGAAAGTAAGGGTGAACATTTTGATGGTTAAAGAGCAGCTGCCAGTTGGATCAAGAAGTTGTCTGATGAATGTGTAATGTTACACCGTTGTAACACTTAGTGATCTTTTTGGTCTTTATGAGTCTGGAAGTTTAGCAGCTTGACAGTTGGCATTGACACACTAAAATTTATTTTTAAACTTGGCATTGATATATTATGGTTTGTTTTTAGGTTTTTATCAGTAAGGCATTTTAAAATGGTAATTTTAAAGTCTTATTTCAAAACATCATTTAACTGACTCCTCATAATAACCATTTCCAAAATATCCCAAGCATATATCTGTGACAGTAGTAATTCATTATTATATCATAGGTGGGTTTTCAGTACTGAAGAATTTTATTAAACAAGGTACAATTGTCTACTTTTTCACAAATGAACTACAGAAAAATACCACTTAATAAAAAATTGAGTAAATCAATGGATATCTCAAGTTGGAAGGGACCCATAAGGATCATTGAGTCCAATTCCCTGCTCCTTGCAGGACTCCCTAAAACTAAGCCATATGACTAAGAGAGTCATCCAGATGCTCCTTGAACTCTGACAGGCTTGGTGCCATTACCACTTCCCTGGGGACCCTGCTCCAGTGACTGACCACCCTCTCAGTGAAGAACCTTTTTCTAATGTGCAGCCTGAACTCCCCCTGACATGGCCTCATTCCATTTCCTCATGTCCTGTTGCTGGTCACCAGCGAGAGGAGATCAGCACCTCCTCTTCTGTTGCCCCCCCTGAGGAAGGTGTAGACTGCGATGAGGGCACCCACCCCTCAGCCTTCTCTTTGCCAAGCTGAGCAAACCAAATTACCTCAGCCACTTCTTGCAAGTCTTGTCCTTGAGACCTTTCACCATCTTGGTCACTGTCCTCTGGACTCACTCTAATGGTTTGGTGTCCTTGTTATACTGAGGTGCCCAAAACTGCACATGGTACTTGAGGTGGGGCTGCAGAAGTGTGATGTTGAGTGGGACAATCACCTCCCTTGACCTAGGAGGCCAGCTATGCTGTGCTTGATGCACCCCAGGAGAGAGTTGCCACTTTCGGCTGCCAGGGCACACTGTTGACTCATATTCAACTTGCCATCAATCCAAACCCCCAGATCTCTCTCCATGGGGCTGCTTTCCAACCTCAATAAAGAAAGAATTATTTCAGTGATGTTTTTAATAACGCATGGTAAATAATGTATGCCCAAGGTTCATTCAGAACCCTCTAAAGCTGCAATTTTCTTTAACTGATAAGACTTACAAAATGTGACTCGAAATGACAATATGTCATTTGATGTCATTTGATTTATAAAATATCATTCAAGTTTTTAATTGCATCTGTTGTGTTCCTAGTAATAAAGAGGTAAGTCAATGACTACGAAAGATATAACAAGGAAAAACTTTATTACTATAAGTTTTGTACTGCAAGACACAGCTATGTTTTTATCAGTTATATTACAATAGTAATTTAGTAAAATGATCTTTCAAATGAGGATGTTTCAGTATAAGTTAAAGTTGAATAGCCAATTCTGATAATTTAAAATCAGAATCTAAATTAATTTTGAAAGGTTAGATGGGTTTTAATTTTTTTTTTTGACATTATGCGATAAACATTTTTCACTTGCATAAATGTTTTATTAGTTTTTGTATGAAAAAGGCATATAGAATACAGAACATTGCACTCTGGAATGCATTCATGTGGGAGGTGAGGAAAGTCCAGTAAAAATTACTGAATGTTCAAAAGATATCTAAACCAATTTAAATAAGGAAGTTTTCTATGATACTGTTTCTGTTCTTACCCCGTCCTTGAATATCTGCTTAGTAGTGCTTGCATCTCACTTGTAGCAAGATCTCATTTATGCAAAACACAGCTTACCAAAATTGTCAGATGTTATTTTTGGTGAAATAACTCTTTCTAGTTTGAAGAAAAATGTAAGATTTTTCATTGACTGCTATGGTTCCTCAGTGATTTGATTTTTACAAACATTAACTTAATGGATATGTTTATCTCTTTTATCTAAGCTACACAGCTATACAGTATATATGTATTTGTCAAGTGGTGCCATCCATATGTGCTTGTGTATGTACTTTAAGATGCATATTCTCTAAATTCAGAGCACTTAATTCCTGACTATTAAGAGATCCAAATGTTTGTAGCTTTATACTTCAAGTAGTCATTTATGCTGATACAAACAGCACTTTGTGCAGTTGCTTACAACTTGAAAATAACCATGTGCTTGAAATTAATTACTGCACATTTTAAAATGCAATTTGTTAATCACTTAGAGTTTGAATTCATGAAGCCTGAGGCACTATCTGCTATCAAATTCTCTAAGCACAGTGATGCATTAAGATTCTCGAGCACTGTTCTAGCTCTCTCAAAAGCATGACATAGAGAAGCCCATGGCCAAGAAGGATGATCAGTTCAGGGAGGCCAGCTAGCTTTGGGGCCAGCTGGTGAAACACAGTGTTATGTCCAGACAGTTTATATCTTCTATCCTCTGAGTAGTGTGGTCACATCCTGCCTGCCTGTGCTCATTCTTAGGCAATTTATTACGTTTCAGTGTTCAACAGTCTGGTTGCTTTAGCCTGGCTGCCACCTATAATGAAGGAAGTCCCTAAACCATGGGAAATATGTCAGAGGAAAGATCATTCTGTGCAGCTGCTGTTGCTGGTCTTTCCCTAACACATCCACATCTGTCAGAGAGAAAATACTGACTCTCTGGTCTGAGTTAGTCTCTGTGGTCTGCCCTGACTGATGTTCCCTTTCTATTTCTCAGCTAACTTGGGTTCTCACAAACCTCTTAGAAATGGTGTTACGAATAGATTAAAAAGCTGTGCATCCCTCTGGGCAGATATCTGTAGTAGCCCGAGTCCCTTTGGCTTTCATTGGTAATGCACAGCGTATAAATTTAGATTTTTGCATGTGAGTGCCAGAAATAATCAACTACATAAGCCTTCCTTGTCAGCTGTAAAATTCAAAGCTTTAGAGCTCAAAGCTTATTCAAGGGCTCTGCAGCAGAAACACTGACTAGCATTGTAATTACCACTAACATGTTACTTAATGTCAGTATAAACACAGTGGGAGATGGTGTCATTGAGAATGTTGTCATAACAAAATTTAACAGCAAGCGGCTAGTACCAAGAGTTAATGGCTGACTTAAGATTTTGCACATCTTGCTGGTTACCGTGGATGGGAAAAGCCTATGTGCTTTCAAGAATACAGATAGAACCTGTATGCATTGTTAGCTGGAACTCATACTCTTACATCTGGATTAAAAAAAAAAAAAAAATAAATTCCCACAATGTTATGACAAAATGTGAACAAGTAGAAAGCCTGAAAACAAAAGAGAGGGTGGAAATCATCAGGTTTTGGTTTTTGATGGTTCATTCAAACTCTGATACTGATGGTGACCACAGTGGAAATTAACAACTCAGTGTTAGTTTCTGTACTGAAGTATTGGCACAGGATGTATCAAGTTAAATATTTTTTCTTTGCTGGGTTAGATGATGATCTGAATTTAAGTGCTTGAAAGCTATACAGTTTAAAAAGAAAAGGAAAAAAAAAAGGTAATTCTAGATATTATTGGATAACAAACCTTTCTGATTTGTTATAGATTTACAATAGTTTTTAAAATATTGTAACCTTTGCATGTATTTTGCACCAGGAATTTTGACTCTGATCCTTGGTTTTATCTGTGAGTTCTTTAATTTTCCTGTCCTTTCCCCTTTCATCACTCAGAGGCACAATGGTCCTTTCAATATGCACTGTAGAAAAAAACAGGAATTGAGGGAGGAATCACAGAAATGGCCCAATTTCACCAACAAAAATAAATCTTTTAGGAGCATAGATCTATTGTACCACTAAAACTCCTTCATTTAAAAAAGAGGAACACATAAATAACAGGGTCCAGAAAGTACGATATGAAATTTATCGAAAAGACCTGCCCTCCATTGGGAAATTTGAATGCCAAGAAATTACGAAACTCATTAAGGCTTTGCTAGCCAAAGTTATGTTACATTTCTTTATGTCAAAATTTACTTTGCATATAGAAGAGTAAAGGTAACTACCTGTTCGAATCTCTTCAGCAGCTTTGTCTTCTCTTTTTACTCAAATTAATGGTCCATGCAATACTTGTCAAAGAAATTATTCTGTTTCTGCCTTTCTCCCAATTCTTCCTTTTATTTCAGTCCCTTATTAGCTATTGATCTTCTTTTAATAGTCTTTTTTTTAATATCCAGCCACAGTACTCCTCTTCCTTTGATTCAAATGAATCCTTCTTCCTTCAAATCTTCCTTTAAAACTCACTTTCACTGACAGGCTTTAAACTGTGATTGAGAAGAGCAGCTCTACTCCTACCCCTCTCTCTTGTCCTAATGAGGTATTCAGTTATTATCCTAATTGGACTGTAAGGTCCTTGTGTCATGCACCTTGTCAAGCTATTTGGTTTTAAACCTCCACATGCACTTATAGTATGCAAATAATACCTAATGATAATAGCAGTAACTAAAGATGACAAAACAGATAAAAATTAAATGCTTCTGATCATCCACCTATGCAGAAATATTTTTAATTGCTATTGCTGTAGCTTTCGTAGCCACTTTATAAAACACCAAAAACCACATGATGAATTTTTAATTTTTTATTACAATGAACTGTATGGATGACATCTTGGGTTTTTTGTTTTTAATTATATGTTTTAATACCCAACAGTAATAATAATCAGCATATCTTTAAACCTTTCAGTGAAGCCTTATGGGGTAAGAAAGAGTACAAGTCTGCCTAATCCTTTGGCAACATATTAAACAACATTCCAGGCTTAGCAGGAAATTCCTATCCTCTGTATTTTTAAAAATTTGGTTAATAACCTTTAAAAAATATATGTTATTAACTGATGATGTGTGAACCTTGGAAGGTCCACCTGGCAAAAAAAAATTCTGAATTCATTTGGCATCTGTAAACATCCTGATTCAGAAAAAAAAATGTGAGAATGGTTAGTATGATTTTATTAATGCTTCCTAGTTTAGGACAACATTTAAATATCTAAGAATATTTTTTTTAATGCTTTTTTTTTTTTAGTTATGAGAAATGAGAGAGGTCTTTAGAAAGAAATACATATTTTAAAATTTATATCAAGGAGACACTAACTGTATTTCTGTGCTTCTCTACCCAGTTCATTCTTAGGCTTCTTCTATGGACACTTTCACAGAGCCAAAGTACAAGCTCTCCAAATCAGCTTATACTAGGTGTCTCTGCTAACCTTATCCTTGTTCAGCCTGGCACTAAGGTGTCGTCAAAAAGGAAAAAAAGTCAAAAAACCCAAACCAAAGGTCTCTGCAGCCTAATGACCAGAAAGTGTTCTATTCCTTTCACCTGGATAGTATTTTGTTGGTCTGTGTGCATGTGTTTGTGGGTATTCTACGCACGGAAGGGAAGAGCTGTGTTTGCTATGGCAGAAGCAAGGATGATGCTTCACTTGTTTGAAGTGCAGCTCCACTAGTAATTGATATTCTGTTCATCAGCTGAAGGAGCTTGTGGAGGGACATTACGTGGGACAAGCGGAACTATTTCAAGTCCTCACTTCCCTTCCGAGTATGAAAATAATGCTGATTGCACCTGGACCATATTGGCTGAAC
This sequence comes from Phalacrocorax aristotelis, assembly GCF_949628215.1. NCBI lineage: Eukaryota > Metazoa > Chordata > Aves > Suliformes > Phalacrocoracidae > Phalacrocorax > Phalacrocorax aristotelis. Next base: position 25,001,252 of record NC_134278.1, on the reverse strand, counting down.
CAGGAGATACCATTGCTTTGGTCTTTACTGACTTCCAGTTAGAGGAAGGATATGACTTCTTAGAGATCAGTGGAACAGAAGCACCTTCAATATGGTAAGTCAGAGATCTTGTAAAGATCTCAGTTTCTCTTTTGCTTTTTTGGTGAGTATTTTGAAAAGATATTAAAAGATATTTAAGATATTTTCTACCTGTTAGTAATGAACATTTTCTTATGAATTCTCCTTTGGTCCCTTTCACCCTCCAGAAATTTAAAAAAAAAGTAGTTTGCTTCTGCTTCTTTCCAAATCTTGATCATTCCTCTTATTTTCCTCCATCTTCAAGAGTTATATTTGTCAGGCATCGTAGCAGTGAGCATATATTGGTGTTACGTATTTGAACCTGGTATGAGAACATGTTCTGATGTTGTGTCTTGGATGGCTTATTATGATATTATACTCCAACAATGTACTCCAGCAAAACTCAGCCTCACAGTAAACCAGGAATATATAGACAGCAAATAGATACCATGTTATTCTAATAGGGTATAATACAGTCTTACTACATGTACCCATGTATGCAAGTATTATTATTTTATGTTGGCTGATGTTAAAACTGCTTAGCAATATTAGGGCTTAGTAATTATGATACTGAATTTACATTCTCTGTACTAAGTAAAAGATAGTTCTGTCTGTGGGAATGGATTAAATTGCAGAAGAGTTTTTATCATGATTTCTCTGCATGCTAGATATGCAGGGTTTTTTTTGGTTTTTTCATCTCTGAGAATGTCTTGTGCTTGACATATGTGCCATTGCTATAAAATGTAGCCTAGAAAAATATAGATCTGCTGCTCACAAATGACTGATGGTTATTACCTTCAGAATGCCTTTTGGAGATCTGAAGCATTCTCACTATTACTTTAACGTCATGACAGGCCAGGCAGCGCAATATATTAGTGATTATGAAGTTCTAGGTAGTATCTGATCTGTTGAAAAACCCTGTCAAATAAAAATGTGTGGCAACTGTGCTTGGCAAATATGTAAAAACTGTGTTTTGAAGATACTTCTAGATCTGTATCACAAGATTACTGTCTACCATTTCCACATGACCAAAAGTTTTGTAACAGCAAGCAGTGAAGCAGCTTTGTATCAAATTACGTGCTCATGACTGACCATCTGAAGTACGATATGTGAGCACGCCATTTGCCTGTCTCTCATGCGCAGACATGCACAACAGCCATCAATGCCAATGGTTTCTAAGGACCAGAAGCTGAAATCTTGAAGGGGAAGAACTAATGGAGGCTTGCTGCAGAACACAAAAATCTGTCCATTTAGTTTTGTGTATGAGGCTCTAGTAGACACCTAACAATATAATTGCAACTTCATTGCAAGAAATTAATCTGATACTGAATTTGAACGTATATATGTTCATATGAATAAGAACATATTCTTGCCCTCATTAAGTGTAAGCTTGTACTCTAATCTTAGAATCATAAAAGCATAGAATGGTTTGGGCTGGAAGGGACCTTTAGAGGTCATCTAGTCCACCCCCCCCCTGCAGTGAGTAGGGCCATCTTCAACTAGATCAGGTTGCTCAGAGCCCCGTCCAACCTGGCCTAGACTATTTGTAGGGATGGGGCATCTACCACCTCTCTGGGCAACCTGTGCCAGTGTTTCACCACCCTCATTGTAAAAAAGTTCTTTCTTATATCTAGTCTGAACCTACCCTCTTTTAGCTTAAAACCATTACCCCTTGTTCTGTCACAACAGGCCCTGCTAAAAAGTTTGTCCCCATCTTTAAGTACTGAAAGGCTGCTGTAAGGTCTCCCCAGAGCCTTCTCTTCTCCAGACTGAACAGCTCCAACTCTCTCAGCCTTTCTTCATGGGAGTGGTGTTCCATCCCTCTGGGAATTTTTGAAGTCATCCTCTCACTCATGCCAACAGGTCCGTGTCTTTCCTGTTCTGAGGGCCCCAGAGCTGGACACAGCACTGCAGGTGGGGTCTCACCAGAGTGGAGTAGAAAGGCAGAATCACCTCCCTCAGCCTGCTGGCCATGCTTCTTTTGATGCAGCCAAAGATACAGTTGGCCTTCTGGGTTGCAGGGTATATTGACAGCTCATGTCCAGCCTTTTGAGTACCTCCAAGTCCTTCTCTGTAGGGCTGCTTTCAATCTCTTCATCCCCCAGTCCATATTGAAATGGGAGGTTGCCCCAGCCCAGGTGCAGGACCTTCCACCTGGTCTTGTTGAACCTCATGAGGTTCACACAGGCCCACTTCTTGAGCTTGTCCAGGTCCCTCTGGATGGCATCCCATCCCTCAGGCATGTCAACAGCACTTCTAAGCTTGGTATCTTCTGCAAACTTGCTGAGGGTGCACTCGATCCCACTGTGTATGTCATTGATGAAGATATTAAACGGTACTGGTATCACTTATACCAGTACAGGATCAGTACAGGACCACTGATAAAAGTTTGGAGAACCTATGGCAAGTTTTATAAGAAATGTTTAAAAGATTATTGGATAATTTAGAATGAAGCTACACATTGAGCTATATTTAAGCTGGAACAGTTACCATAGCGACATTAGAGCCATACTAAATGTAGTGCATGCTGTAATCTGCTAAAATCAGCTGTGTTTTTAAATGTGAAGTTGTTCCCTGCTTAAAATTTATGATCTAGAGGTGTATCATCTTAAAATGTGACTTTTTAAAATAATTGCTCCCTTTTATTGTATCTGGCATCATGTCAATAGCTTTGTACAGTAATTCTGTGCTAGAAGACACATATTCTATTAGCTCAGTCTGATAATTATGATTGGTTTTTCACTTAAAGGAATATTTCCTGTAAAATAAGCCAAATATCATCCTAGTGAAGAGCATAGAAAAGCATATACAAGCACTGCAAAAACTAGAAAGAGAGTGAGAATAAGGAAAATAATTTCAGTCTGATGATTCTTGAAAGATTTTAGTGTGTGGTGCATAGGTCTGGATTACCCTCTCCAGACATATCAGCAAGGTTAGAAGCAGTTCCAGCACGATTACAGTAAAAACTGGATAGACTTTTTTTAAGTAAAGCAATGGAAATGCTAGAACAAGTAGAATCTAAATGCAGAGATAAAATAATGTGATATATCTATCAAATATGTATATTAGAGATATTACATTATAGCAATTATGTTATATGGCTTATATTTATTAGATACAGTAATATTAATTCTATTACTTATATGCCTCATGTTTCTAAATCTTCTTTAAGCTCTTCAGTTAATTTCCATGTTATATAGCTGATTGTTGGTTTGTTTTCCAATACATAGAAAAGGAAGAAGAGATTTGTTTACCTTTTCTTAAAGATTTTTTGTAAATCATTCATACAGTCCATCCAAATGGAATTAGTTTATAAAAGATACAGGTGACATTACCTCACTATTTATTTTATGTCCATAATACAATTAGAGTATCCAAAGCTGTTCATGATTTTTTTCTTCCTCATTAAAGCACAATTATATAGCTCTGGATCTTGAATGGATGTGTACGTATAGATGACCACATCTTTAATCCAGCTTTGGATCGATATAAGTGTCAGCAGGCTTAAAAAGATGAACATCAGTGTTTGCAAAATTAATGCAAAGCAGGCAGAACCGGCTTTTTCATCTGTGGAGGAAATAAAAGTGTTATTAGTTAGACTGTAGATGAAACAAACCTTTTTTAATTTGAATCACTTGCTTAATTTGCTATTACATAAAGGAGCTTTAGATGTAAAACATGTTTATCTTGACTTGAAACTCTTGCTCGCAATGCCAGTATCAGTACTGGGAGCATAACAGAAGGACTGCGTCTTTGCTATGGCTGGAGTCCATATCCAAGTCCACCAAATGGCTAGACTTTTTGAGTCTGAAGGGCTCCTCCTTGTTAATTATTAGAACTAAAAAAAAGTGGGGTTTGCGTAATTTTTTAACATTAAATGCAAATTTTAAAATACTTCCAGATATGTTCCTTTAGACTTCATCTTAAGTTATATGGTACTTAAATCAAGGTTGGATCTAGATATAGTATTAAGAAGTATCGTAAAAACTCAGGCTGAATGTACGCATTTTGAAGTAAAATCAGGAGTATGTCACTTAAGGAAAGCATCCTTTTGAAAGTCCGATAATAAGTCTTTCCCAAGATGACTCCTCAGGATGGAGGTTTTTTTTTTTTTTAATTTTGTTTTGCTTTTTTAATTTGGACTGTGTATTTTATTATTTGCAGGTTAGATAAAGATAGGCAATTCAGATGGGCATAGATAGGACCGACTCAGGTTTGTGCATGTAAATGTGGCTTTGCTATAATTTTTTCAAGATTCAAAAATTATTTGACAAAAAAATTATCTTAGACTTCCTCAGTATGCAAGAAAAGTTATTATGAAGCTAAAAATAATTTTGCAATTGTTTTTTAACTTGGAATCTCTATATAGAACATATTTTGTTCTAAAATTTATTTTTTTCCTCTTTTACCTTACAATATGAATGTTATCTGTGCTTCAGTTTAAACCTAAATTGTTATCCTTCAGAGTTTTGTCAGTATTTGCTAATACAAGAGCATGAACTACACTTCATACTTTTTAGTCCAAATTAATTTCCTAATACTATTTAAAAACACCTTTAAGATTATTCTGACTTCCTTATAAATCACCTCAATATCCTATTGAAAGGCCATAAAAATGTATGTGGACGTGAGAGTGATCTGGAACCAGCAATAATGAATTACTGCAATCTTGGCATACAATTTGACATAAGTACCTGGAGTCGTCTGAAAGTTACTTCTTCTTTCTCTGTTAATGAATAACTCCTATAACAGCTGGCTCATAAAACTATTTTGTGTTTCTCAGATAAATACACCAGCCAAGCACTTAGATATAATTCATATCAGTAGTATATTTCGATCTGCATGTTTCCTGTCCTGTTTACAGAGATCTATCTTAATCTTACCACCCTCATTGTGAGGGGTCTATAGCAAAGTAATGCATGAGATTATGGAGTGGCCTAATTAGCTTTTTTGATAGACACTTATGGTAGTAGATCCATATATATGAGCTGGATATTTAGCTCAGAATTACATAATTATACAGCTAAAGAGCACCATCTATTGGTTTACTGTGAAAAGAGGTATTGCTAGTGTATGCACCGTCAATAAAGTTGTTGTTATACACCAGAAAACGACTTGTGGCATACCCTTGGCAATACAAGATTCTGCTGTCTTTTCCTTCTCCATCAGATGAGGAAGGGTGTGCCATGGCCATGCAATGAGAGGAAGGCAGTTAGGTTCCAGCTTTTTCATTTGAGAACAATTTGGTTTTAAATAGTTAGTTACTTTAGCCTCTTTAGAGACCTTCTGACAGTCACCCCTTTTTTGTCAGCAGTGAAACTCTGCAAAGCCGTATGTTAGTATGGGAGATGTTGGTAAAGAGTTCTCTTACTGTCTGCTAGTTTTTGGAAGCTTTTACCTTTCTCTAGCTTTTAACTGGATTTGCCCTTTTACCTGTTTTGGTTAGGAAACTGAGTCCAATAACTTAGAGTTTCTGTACTTGATAACCTGTCTGTCTGACCTGCCATGAACCACATTTTGGTTTTTTTCAGGAAAAGAAGTTGCCTAGTTACCCCCAAATTCTTTGTATTGACTTCCATGTTGCAATGTTTCTAGTTACTGTGTAAAAATCCCAGTCTATCACATCTGAAAATGGCATTAATGCTGTTTAGTACTTGAACCTTATCTAGCAAATATATAAAGCAATACAAAAGCTTTTTAAATTGACTTACCATCGAATATTATGTAGTTCCAAACCCCAAAAATGCATCAGAAGGACAAAGATACTTCTAAGGCGAGTGAGAAAGGTAGAAAGTATGCCTGTATGAAGAGCTTTGTAAGACGGAAAAATGCAGTGATCATGACAGAATATTAGATATTTTCAATGAATATGTTTATTTACCTGATTAGAATCAAAGTTGATTAATATGTTTTTGCTAACTGGTTTCCTCCGTACCCCCTTTGCTCAAACCCTTGCTACAGCACACATCATTAGTAAGCATTCACACATTGCAAACCGAATAATGACAGAAGAATCCTTGAAATAAGTAGTATGGCAAATGCCATGTCTCTTTAAAAGACTCAGTGGAATAGATCTTTTACCCAGCTTCTGAGTCCTCTCTGTGGCTGCCTTTGGTGCTGATGCTTGTTTCTCCCAGTTTCTGCTAGCTATTTTCTGTTGGCAACACCTGTGCTCCCACTGTTCCCTTCCCTTCCCCTCCCACCATGTCCCGTTTCTGCATCCTTCCTCAGCATTTGCTGCCACGTTCAATGGTTTAAGCTTAAAATCTGGTAAAACTTATTCCAAACAAGCATTGACATGTTGTAGGTGATCTTGCCCTTTCCCCCTTGGTTTCTAGTAGACTAAGGGTTGAAGAACATACCCCCCAGCCATTTGAAAAAAGGCAACTATTTGGTATAGTCATAGTCAAAATGGTGTATAAACAGTTTGCAAACAACGTGCTGAACTTGAGTGCCTGGGGAGTTCTGTAATATTGGAATTAATGTCTTACTGGTCTCAGAGTTGTTAAGCATAGTCTCAGAAAGGATTCTCACACTCACATAACAGGAAATTTAGAAGGAAATAGGCAGTGTTTTGCATAGGATGCTAGCTATGTATACTAAACATGTCATACATGCAACTGGTATACTCTAGTTCTTAAAGTATTGCTTTCCAGGGTCTTTTAAAATTCCCTGAGTGGGAAATAGCATGTTTTAAATCAGTATCTCTATCCAGTTCATTAGTATAGCAGTTGCTATACCCAAACATATGCAGATAAACAGCTTCTTATCTCCTACAGTTTTCAGATAATAAGGATTAATAAGCTGATCTCATCAGTGATGTATCTTGTCCTTTGCTATATATATCAAAATCTACATCCTCCAAAGTGGAATTTCTGCTTGAAAAAATTATGCACAGTTGTAAGTAAATTGCTAGCAGACTTGGGAAAATACAATGAAAACTGCTCAGTACCTTTGGTGTCCATAGAAATAAAAAAAAAGAAAGTAGATAAGACAGGTAGTGAACAGTCCCCCCCCAGTATTTCTATAGGAGGAAAGAAGAAACCTGACTATTACTGATATGAAAAGCAAGCTGCAAAGAAATTGTAATTTTAAGACAGGGTTACATTTCTTTCCTCCATCCTGGACATTGTCTTCCTTCTCCTTTCAGCATCCTAACTGCAATTTTTTTCTTTTTTTTTTTTTATTTATTTAAATACAGAAGAACATGTGTGAAATTTTTTATATTATTATTTAAGTGTATTTTAAATAATATGGTACATATTTAACGCTCAACTAATAAATATGTTTGGTTTATGGTAATATCTCACATAGAAGTCTTGCAAAAGTTCTTAGGCTTTTATTTAAAGAAAACATATCTGAAATGCATTTCTTAGCTTTTGCAGTATCTTCGTGATAAATTATATATATATCTTAGTAACTATAGGCATACAAGTACGTGGAAGCTTTTGCAAGGATTTTGACCCTAAAATAAATAGGAAGGTAAATGTACTTCATGCTTGTAGTAGTGACTAAACTAATATAATCTCTTGCCTGTGTTAGCTGTAAAGACACAGAGACCACTTAGCTGTTAACACCAGCATGTGAACGGTGTACGAAGTGAGAAGTACAGAAGCAGTAAATTGATGCTTATTTCACAGAACACTATTGCTTTCTTTGCACCTATTAATTTACAGCCTACAGTGCTGAAAAGGTATAAAGGCTTAATTCATACCACATCACAAACTGACAGGAACATAAGAGTGAGAGAACTCACTTAAGGAAGCACTGTGCCCCACAGTATAATTTTCCATCACATTTAAAATAACATGAAAAGCTCTAGATTTTTAAAATTAAGTATGTGAACAAGATTGAAATACATTTACAGAGAGCTTGGCCTTCTTAAAATGCCACTAGCATTACTATCTTTCTAAACAGACTGTCTAATCCTCGGGATCCAGTGTGGTCCTAAACTTTCCTTCTACTAGGTCTGTTGCATTGTTCTAGAATATCTATACTGTTAACCTTGTTTTCTCACAAAATCCTTGACATTAGAATCAGGAAAGTAGATTCTAATGATGAAACAACCAAGTAATGTTAGAAGTTTTTCTTAAATATCTTTAAGAGTCACTACATTTCATACTTTTACAGGATACCTATCCATTGCAGTCGGCCTCAAATGTTACTTCCTAGTAAAATAAAACCTACAGATATTTTGAAATTTGAGATTAAATTTTTCCCCCTCCCTTTTGCCATATAGTCCTACCAGTGACTCTAGATTTTCATGCAGTAATCACAGTAGTTCTGAAAAAATGCATCTAGTCCCTGATTTTCCACCAAAAAAACCCCACCTTTAATTCAAACTGGAGTTGACTAATACACATCTGTGGAGGTCTGTGTTACTGTGTGAGAAGGAAAAAGATTAACGAACAAAATCTTGCTGAGAATATGTGTGTGCATATAAATATGAAGAAAAGTTACAAAAATTAAGAAGTAATATGATTCAGTTCATCTGGGCAAATCATAATTTACAGACATAATATTAGTTCAGTCTGGGAAACAGAAAGAAAAATACTCCCTGGAGCTTAAGACAAGTTCTAGTTTTGTCACTGGTACCTAGTTTAGGAATAATATCAGAACGAAAACCAATCATGGTATATGAAAGCTATATTGTTGTGAGTAGTGGTCTATTTTCCCATTAAGGATCACTGAAGATGAAGGAATGGGAATTTACCAGAGCACAAAACAACAAAAAGACTTGTCAGCAGGCTTGGGGTTTTTTTTCCCAACAAGATATACAAAAGTGGACGTACTCCTCCAGAAGGCTTCCTGAATCTCCACTGCAAGGTTTTTTGGCCAACTACCTATTAGTTTGTTGTATGGTTCTTCTGCTGAGACCAGTTCTGTAATCTACGTCAGCTCATAGTAAACCTGTCAATGAACTGTTCTTGCAGTTAATAAATACCTCGGCCCCTGGTATCTTTATTTAGTTAGCACACAGAATCCGTCGATTATTTCTTTGACTCTAAAAGAATGTAAATTGAATTTAAATAACATGTTTATTGATGGCTACTCTTTTTTTTAATGTCTGCACAGTAGGCTAGCAATTGGACTTAATGGGTTTTCTGCAGAGGTCTGCACTTAGAAAATACTGTGATGTTTTTTATCTCTGATGTATTAAAGCAGTAGTTACTGCACAGAAGGTTTAGATATGATGTGTAGTGGTGACTGAGATATTGTTTCTGTTCTTCACATCTCCCAGGTAGGCAAGGGAGAGGAAAACCAGCAGGGATGGCAATTTCCTTGTGGATAAAAAGAACACACAAGGATTTTGCTGGTTAGACAGTTTAGCCAAGCTTGCAGCACCACCACAGTGAAGAGTATGAATTTCAAATATAACTGGTCTGAAATAAAATTAGAAATGGAAGTACTAACAATTATTTTTTATACATTGGATGCTTTGTAGCTGATGTGTATATTAACTGAAAAACTATTCAGTATGCAAATAAGATTGGCAAATAATTAGATCCCACTTGCAGGGAAGCAGATAGAAGGGGCAGTAGAGATGCAAGTTTCTTGACCAGAAAGTGAGAACTTGTATTAGGACAATTGTTATTTCTTTAGAATGATGTGACCCAAATATTAAAATCTATTCATTAGAAAAAATACAGTAAAATATGATGTGCAGATCTGACTAATACAATGTCATTAATTTTAAATTTGACAAAATCCCATTTAGAGATGCATGATCACCTGCATTTGGAGGAACCAAGCATATGACTTTTTTTTATATTCAGAGCTTTTGGAAATTATAGATAAGGTATTGAAAGAAAAGCTCAATTTCAGATATTATACTATATCAAAACATAGTCCACATTTTTCTTAGAATGTATTCATTTTGCACCCCTTTGAAATTAGAAGAGCAGGACCAAATTCCCCAAAAACATGTCTGAAGTAGCATTTAAATTAAGTAACTTCAGGTGAGTTTTATAAACTGTGTAGTTACGTTGTCAAAATATCTACAGTTGTCTTTTTTATCTGACTTGAGTGGGGGCAGTGTGGTTTACAATACACACTGAAACAGAAGAGGGTTATATTCTAGCAGGGCGTATATGCAGATTTACTGGAGTGTCATTTGTGATCTTTCTGCGTAAATAAAAATGTCATTAATATTACAAAGTTGAGCACTCAAGAATAAAGAATGCCAGCTTTAGTTTGACCCACTCATACATAAAAATTGACATAGCTTTTTAATTATGCCATCAAATGCTTTTATTTCTCAGTGTGCTTTGAGACTGAATTACTGTTCTGCATTTAAAGAGGCTCTGGTCAGTAGGAGTGCTGCTACATATGTTGAAATGAGAAGTGTGCATTATCCAGGATATTAAAGGAAAAAACAGGAATGTTGCATGATTAAAACAAGGTTAAAGTGTACCACTTTAAAAATCTGGGTCTTATACGTGTTTTATTCTTATGGTTGCTGTGTCATGGTAAGAAGTGTCTTCAGTCAAGATTTGTGCAAGTTCTTGCTAATATTGTGATCCTCATTTCTTGTATAGCTGGGTTCGGTTTCTTTAGCTCTTCTTTCAACTGCAACTATAGCCCATGGGAGTTTGAACTGAGTAAACAGAATACCAGGTACTCAAGACAGTTTTTTTTTTCTTGGGGCTGAGTGTTGTATAAAATTAACAATCTTTTGTGCTGTTTTTATTGTTCAGACTTTAGTCATTATTGGGGAAAAAAAATCTAAAATCTTTAAAATACCAATGCCACAGAGAATGTTCCATGTCTTGAAAATAAATAGTTTAAAGGTTTGTATTTATCTTTCTTCTGCTGTAAGAAAAAATAGTAGTAGTATTAAAACAGTATAATCTTCCAACACTGTGCAAACATAAACAAAAATATTATTTGAGTTTCAGCAGTATTGTAAGGGAGCACATAAAAAAATAGAGAAAATCTTTTACTTTTTCTTCATTCATTATTTATGGACCCTTTTTAATTAGCTTCAGCCTTGTTTAACAAGATGAATTAATCTTTTTTCTTTTTAAATTAATGACTTAAGTAGAATAATTTTTACTTAAAAACCTATCACTTTGCCACTTATTCTTCCAGTAGTTGTACCATAGGAATTGCTCAAGACTCTTTCTCCTGAAACTCATGTAATATTAGTAATTTCAACAGGAGGCTGAGGGCTGCACCCCCGTTCCACAGTCTGAAAACAGTGCTTGGATATACCATTTAATAACATAAATGTCCCTGTTTACTCATCTTCACTCTGTGGGGGGAAAAAGAAATCTTATTTTATCTACCTTGAAAAAGTGGTTATTTTTGATAGAGCAAAGTATAGCATAAATGTAACTGATAGCAGTTTTCCTATGGAAGTTTCTAAAGATGTAAGTGAATTTTTATAAAAAAGGTGAAAGCATTAAAAATCACCACTAGGTTTTTCTGTTTCTGAGGCTGAAACTGTAGTTTAACATTTTTGGACAGCCTACATCTTAGAACTATTTAAAGAATGCTAAAATATCTGTTTGATATCATTTCCTCAAAGATGTTAGGAGAAGTGCTACCTGCTACTGTGGTGTCATTCCTGATATTCCTGTTTATTGCTCTTTTGTTCAGCTATGGTGGGTACTTAGAGAAGGTCTTACAAAGGTAGACTGCAAAGAAAAAGGAAGGAAAAGTAAAGAACAACTCCTGTAGATAATGCGCAGCCCATGTAAGAAGTGGGTAGAAGAGACTGATTTCCAAGTATGGGCTTTATGGATTCTAACATCCATATGCAATGAATCTCATTTCAATCCAATTATGTGTTGATATCATGAATTAGTTTAATGATAGACTGACAAATTGAAAACTGAGGTCATTAATTCAACTGGTATGAAAAATGCTTGTCCTCATACCCTCAGAAGTGATACCAGAGGAGGAGGATACTTAAGCCGTTCACGTGAATCCCTATGACATAGTTCTCAGTACAGTATTGCAATGAACAGACCTTTGTTAAGAGGTGTACATTAAACAACATTAGACCAAAACTAGAACAATGGAGCCCTAGTGATCACAGGTTTAAAAGGATGTTTTGGAACTAGATAGGTAATTTAAAAAGAATGAAAAGATGATTCAAGAATGCATGCTTGTCTCATCAGAAAGCAGTTCCAGAGGTAAAGGTTTAGAGCATATAAATATATCCCTGCAGAGAAAATACTGGATCATACCTCGCTAAATTAATAAAGGAAGTTATGAATATGACAAAGAACCAGAATCTGTTACCACAGTTTGAAACACTTTATTAAGTGTTTTAGCAAATTTGAAAGTTGACATTGAATTTTCCATCTCCTCGTTTTTTCAAATTGGATATGTCTTTGATTTCTGCCATAATCAGGTGTAGGTTATTATGTACAGCCCAGGGTAACAAGATTTCTAGTTTTAGGATATGGAACCTAGATCTAAAGACTGACTATATGAGAAGAATTCATTCTATCCGTTCCTTTTCTGTCTTCATTGTTGTGGAAAGAAACGTCGAAGTAACAAATCTTATATTTAGCTCTGAAGGTGTGGGATTCCAGAATCTGGCACTATTTACTAGGAGAGTTTCTAAAGCTGAGGGTTTCAACTCTTCTGCAGAGGGTAACTATCAAGAGAAATCTTGGTTTCTTAGAAACTGATGTACAGGTTTTCACAATAAATATTTAGAATTAGCACACTGCCCTCTGGGTAGCAATATGGTAATAGAAAACATGGGTAGTGTGTTTGCTTCAGCTGCTGTGTTTGAAAGCAATACACTGCAGTCCCATTTGGCTAGATGAAGCTCTTAAAAATGATAATTTTTCTGTGTACAATAAGTAACAGGAAAGCCTGCAAATCTACATAGACTTGGGAGCTGAATTAATAAGTTTTATTTATATTTGGGATTTATCCACATTTTAAATGTTTCTATACTGGGAGAATCTCAAGTCATTGCCAAATTTTAGACACTAATCACTGGGTTTACAACAAAAGAGAAACTACCCTTTAAAATGTTTAAAGATTTTAATATTTTCTTGGAAGACTGAAAAGAAAGATTACTTGTTTGATATGAAAATGTTTTAAAGAGATTGCAGCTCCTGTTTGTTCCAAATTTGGATATTATTTCAGAAACTTTTACTTAGAATAATAACAGCTTCATGTTTGTTCAAAGTAAAGTATATAGAAGAGGAGCATTTTTCCATTATTTAGAAGTCTTTATACATTTGCATATTTTTTCTTGGGCTTTTCTTAGTAAGAAGCTGGCATGTGAAGCATAACATCCATTGATATAAATATGGACAAGTTTTCTCCTCTCATTATTCTAGAATTATAACTGAGTTTATTAACAAACCAAAACACTTGTATTCTGTATGCATCTCTGATGCATAACTGATGTACCCTTCTGTTAAGATATCATGACCTGATAAATTCAGGAAACATACGATATTTGTAATTCAAAACAAGACATTTCCATTCTAATAATCAGCTGTGACCTGTGTGAAATAAACCATAAAAGTTTTCCATCTGAACAAGAGCATATTGTTAATTAAAAAGTTACATCTATCCCTGATTTAGTGTTCTTCAGTCCTTCAGAGTCTTTTGTAATCTGTTCCAATGGTTAATTATCCTTATTGTTCAAACCAAGCATCTTATTTCCGAGCTTGCATATGGCTAGCTTCAGGTACCAGCCATAACGTGTTCTGTCTTTGTCTACAAGACTGAAGAGGTGTTATCAGACTCCTGTTGTCAGTAAGTGCTTACAAACTGTAAACATGTAATCCCACAGCTTCCTTTTTGATAATATAAATTGATAAATTTTTTTCAATTTTTACACAAAATGATATTTGATTTTTTAATTATAATTGATTTTGTTTCAAATCCTCTGCAAATTGCATTGTCCTCTTGGTCACAAACTAAAACTGTGAAATAGGAAAGAGCATTACACTTACAGACATTTGCTTGTTATTTCCTTACCACCGTAACACAAGCTCGTGTTAAGCAGGTTACCCATTGGTCCCCATGTCACTTGGCATAGTGTTTGGTGTTCTTTCTTTGTTTTGTGGTGTACACATGTTCTGGGGGATAGCAGAAGAATTTTTCTGGGTTGGAAACAGATGGAAATAAAATAAGGAAGAAACATAGATACGATATGAGTTCTTGTTTTCTATGAGTTTACCAAGTTACAACTGGCTAATCTTCCCTCCTGCCAACCCAGAGTGCTGAGTGCCACATCTCTTGTGATCAGACTTAGTCAGGAATTCTAACAAAAACAGTAGAGGAGCTGTGCAGAATGAATCCTGAATCCTGTGAAAATTTGTCCCCTTCGAGGCAGGTAGCAGAGGCTTCCAGTCAACTGAAGCAAAGGAGCCCTCTGCCTTGGGATGCAGTTTTGCAGACCACACTTTTTTAAAGTTACCTTCATGAGAATCAAAAGCAAATGCCTTTTTCCCTTTCTGAGGTGGATTTTTTTGTTTTCTGGGAGTCTTATTCTCTGCACCTTGCAATTAAACTTTATAAAGCAAGTCCAGCTGTCATTCAGGGCGTTTAAAGGGCCTGTTAAAGGGCCTGGGAAGATTAAGAAATGTAGGTAAATAGATCAAGGGCAGATTTTTGTAGGATCCACACAGAAAACCCAAGAACCCTTTCCAGAACATGTTTGTAGCAAGTAGAGAGGCAGGAAAGTACATAACAGCATGGAGTTTCCTGGCCTCAGTGTTAAACAAAAGCACTCTGTCCTCAATGATCTTTCTCTGAGACATTAGAGATCTAGCAGGAATTTGTCTAATTTTGTGTCTGGGAGGCTGTCAGAGAGCAGTTTTGGGGAATGGAGCTGAAGAACAGCACCATACCACTCATGGCATGTGGTCTAAGATTTGTTTACTGAGCGGGTGGGGTACACATCTATCTATTCATCCATCCACCCATCCTGTATATCTATATAAGCACACACACACATATGTCTATATACAGCTGGGTGGATAGCGATTTCTGTTCTGTGACACAAACACAGAGCCCCACCACTCTGTCGTGGTTTAGCCAGCGACTCAGCCCCACACAGCCGCTCGCTCACTCCCCCACCGGTGGGACGGGGGAGAGAATCAGAAGGGTAACGCTTGTGGGTTGAGATAAGAACAGCTTAATAACTAAAATAAAAGAACAACAACAAAAATGCAATGGAAAGGAAAACAATGAGAGGTGCGAAACCCAGGGGGTGGGGGTGGGGGGAATGAACCACCGAAACAAACCACACTTGACACAGCCACTCACCACACAACACCCTGACGCTGCCCCTCCCTCAGCCACAAACTGCCCCCATTAATATACTGGCCATGGTGTCACATGGTATGGAATGAACATCCCATTGGCCAGTTGGGGTCAGCTGCCCCGGCCGTGGCCCTGCCCCTCCCAGCCTCCTGCCGCCGCGGCGGCAGAGCGCAGCAAGCTGGAAAGGTCCCCGACCTCCACAGGCACCACAGTGAAGAGGATTAACCCCTTCTCAGCCAAAACCAGCACACACTCTCACAGCAACTGGTTGTCGCATCAGATCTGCTGGTGTCTTGGCTTTTCTGTGTTCCACCTTGTGCTTGGTTTTCTACACCTTGTATTTAATGTTTGCGTATATTCCCCCTGAGGGTTTTTTGTTTTAACATTTTATAACTTTCTACTTTAAAGCACTGGTGTAAGCTGCCAATGGCCCAGACCAGTCTCTAAACAACGAAAACTGACTGACCTTCTACATGTGACTTCAATACAGACAGGAATGTTAATTTCTGTCAACACCTGCTGGGTCCAAAGGAGTGCATTTTGCTTTGGAAACACTCAGTTGTGGAAGTGCAGCAACAACACAGTAATTCCTTGCCAATAACAAGTGGTTGATGGCCTTTGTGCCTAGCAAGGAGTTGTTTCTTCACTAAAGTAACTTGTTGCACAGACATGGTCGTATTTAAAGCATTTAGATCTCATGCTGACATCCAGATCTGTACAGATAGGTATTGCTCGCCTGCAAAAGATCATGCATATTCCTTGACGCTGAACATACTGGAAGGTACCAGTAACTGTATTTGTGGTCATATGCAACTTAGTTTAATGCTTAACCTGACAGAAACAGTCATGTAAAATATACAGTACTGCATGCTGTGCATATACTGAATTCTGTTACCCGCAACTGGGAAAATATTTTTATTTTTTTAATGTCTGTTTTTGGTGCACAACATTGTGAAAGCTGGGTTATTTTGAATTTAATAGACATGGTCAACAGGGATTTACCTAGCTTATATTGTAAAGAAGAATAAACTTTCAAAATATAGTGTGACTACCTTTTCTTTTTAGCAATACAGTAGCAATCTCTCTGTTTTATTGATAAAAAAAGAAATGACGATCTGATATAGCTTCATATAGAGAATGAAGCCAATAATTTTACTGGTTGGAGGGTGATGTTTATAGGAGGTACTAAGCCTGATTTATTGGACAAGCTGTAAAAGATCCAAAAACTTCAGAAGGTGTGGAGAAAGTAAATTTTGAAAAATAGGGTATGAAAAGTTAATGAACAAATAATCATTTCTATTCTCAGCATGTTACTAGAAATAGAGTACATCTGTCCCACCCAGCAGCTGCATCATGCAGTAACTCTTGAGAGTGCTTGTGGAGGTGAGGAGAATGCAAATCACAAGTTGAACAGTAAAAAAACAGGCAGAGAGTCAGTAATATAGATATGCAGAGAGTCAGAAATATAGTCACTAATTATTTAAAATACATCAGAATAAAGGAATGTGTGAGCTTTTTATTCCATTATTTAAAAAATAATCAAAACTGAAAATTTGAATATTTTTTAAAATTATGTGTCTTAATTTTTAATATATTACTATAATAAAGTATCAGTACAGAAGAACATATACTGTTTTTTGAGCCAAGATAAAAATGCTAGTATCTTATCTTAGAGGTATTTCTGATAAAACTAGAGAGAAAATAAAGATTTATTTGTTCAGTTAGGATAATTCTTGGTAAATCAGATGTACCATCCATATTTATTTATTTATTTTAAATATTTCTAATTATTATTTTCTTAATTATCTAGTCACACTTAACAGAATTACCACCATGAAGCTATCACGCTGAAAAACATCCCATTTCTACTTTAATTTAGAACTAAATGTTCTCATTCACTGATACAAAGTAGTATTTATTTTCTTGAAAGTATTCCCTTAGCAGTACTCTTTCAAATTACTTTTTTCATATAACAGAGATCCCCATTCAGTTTCTAATCACTGTATCTAATAATTAGCTTTAGCTCCACCACAATAAAATAGTGCTTGGTGTGCTTATTTTATTTTGACTGTTGATGACTTTATTTACAAAAAGTACTTCTGACGATCTTATCAACTTGCTTTTTCCATTTTTTTTCAGTTACTTTTAATTAGGATATACTTCTGCATGAACATTCTTTTTATTAGCTAAAATATGGAACTTCAGTAGTTTTGTATTCAATTGTTACATGTTACATAAAATAACTCTATAAAACTGATCTATCATTTCTTACACTTCAGTTGCAGACACATTTAATGTCAATGCTCGTTTTTATGAAGTTGTTTACTTATTTACTTTATACTTTGAAATAAGTATTCAATGAGCCCTGTTTGATGACTAATAAGCTTCAACCATGAGTCAAAGGACATTAAAATGAAAGCATTTTAAAGAGTTCAGTTCTTATAAACTCCAGAGACATCAGCATTCTTTTATTGTCAGTATATTTTTATTTTTAGTAGGTCAATACCATTTACAGCAAAGATACCCAACTGTCACAATAATGTCTTGTTTTTCCACAGTATAACATCTTTATATGCAATAGTTCACACTATGATGGCAGCACGCCTCAGCTGAGAGCTGACCTCCTATTCCCATCTGTCTGGTTTTTGGTGTTGTTTTTTTTTTTTGTGTGTGTGTGTGTCTTTTTTGTTTGTTTGGTTGGTTTTGTTTGTTTGGTTGTTTTTTTATTTGAGGTAGGAGGATCTACAGCATTTTAATATATCTGTCTTTTCAGGTTTCTAGTGTGAGTCTGATGAAAATATCTCAACCACTAAAACATGAATCTAATCATGAAGCTTTGATTTGGCTCAGATTTAAGTCTTCAAAACTTCTGTAATTTTTTGGTTTTCTTGTTTTTTTGGTTGTTTTTTAATAATGCAGAACAAATGTGCATGTAGATTGTGAGATATCAATACTAATTCCAAATTTGATTCTGCTGTAACTCTGAATCAGTCTTTTGAACCTTGGCTTAAGCTAGCCAAAGATGAAGTCAGCAGCAGTAGTTACTCGCTAACGTTGGTGAGATGAAGCTTTCACTGCAAATGGTAGCCTTCTGCTCTCCACTGTCTAAAGTATGGAGAAAATGCAACCCTTTGACATTTAAATTTTAAGTACAGCTATGCTTTGATTTCATATCTTTATAGTGAAATTTTATACCTAATAAAAAATCTTTACAATTTTGCACTGAATCAGAGAGAAAAAATGTAGAGAGGTGTCGTGGTTTAGCCCCAGCCAGCAACCAAGCACCACGCAGCCGCTCACTCACTCCCCCCTGGTGGGATGGGGGAGAGAATCGGAAGAGCAAAAGTGAGGTAACTCATGGTTTGAGATAAAGACAGTTTAATAGGTAAAGCAGAAACTGCGCGCAGAAGCAAAGCAAAACAAGGAATTCTTTCACCACTTCCCACGGGCAGGCAGGTGTTCAGCCATCTCCAGGAAAGCAGGGCTCCATCACGCGTAACGGTTACTTGGGAAGACAAACACCATCACTCCCAATGTCCCCCCTTCCTTCTTCTTCCCCCCAGCTTTATATATTGAGCATGATGTCATATGGTGTGGGATATCCCATTGGTCAGTTTGGGTCAGCTGTCCCAGCTGTGCCCCCTCCCAGCTTCTTGTGCACCTGGCAGAGCACGGGGAACTGAAAAAGTCCTTGACCACTGTAAGCGCTACTTAGCAACAACTAAAACATCTCCACATTATCACTGCTGTTTCCAGCAAAACTCCAAAACACAGCCCGATACTAGGTACTACGAAGAAATTTAACTCTATCCCAGCTGAAACCAGAACAAGGGGGCAGATAGAGATGCTTATGCAAGACCCCTGTATTTATATATTGCCAGCAACGGGATATCAAACACAGTGATTATTAATAAACTTTTTATGTTTTTAAAATCTTTGCATCACCATCACTCTTTGAAGATAATAATTTAACTGTTAAGGAAAGCAATGCTATTACACATTTATCCCATTTTAGCTGTCTTTCATAAGGAAAAATATAATTAAAAATAACTAAAAATATTACATTTAGCAATGTTATCACAAAACAAAGTACACAATACCTAATTTTGAAATACAAGGTATATTTAAATTAATAAAACATACAAACATTTTTAAATTTTAAATTACTGTATCTTCTTCAGATTCTTGAAATGAAAGCAACTTGACATCATCTTTTCTGGTCTTTAAACTAAACACTAATATAGGGAAATTGCAGATTGGTTCATATATACTAAATATTATAAAATAAAAAAATATAGACTAGTCATAGGTTTTTTTCTAAATTGTAGTCCTTTTTATTGGGTTATACAGAGTGTTCAGCAGAACACATATTGATGTTTTAGAAGATGTCAGAAAATGTAATAGATGAGCAGTAAAGATGTTTGTCTGAAACCTAAGTAGATCAAATTCTTCATTGTTCACAGATTTACATATTTCTCAATTAAAGCTGATTAGTTGTCATGCTACTGTTGTAATACTTTATATAGAACTATTGACATACTTGAATTCGTAAGTATATTTCATTCATCCAGTTATATCTATCTTTACAGGTACCTCATTTTTTGAAGTTGTACAAGGACTTGATTCAGTGGTTTTATCAAACACTAGTATTTTCTTTCCACTACTTTTCAAATTGTTACTTGTATTTAGAAACGATCTGTCAACAGGCTGAGTAGCTAAAGGAATTTAAAATGAATGTGTTTCTGTTCTGAAATGCTGGTTTATATTCAAACTTAATTACTGACAGATTTTTACTGAACTGCTGGGGAAAAAAAAAACCACAACTGATCTAAAATACAGATTTAATTCCTTTCGAGCAATGATAAATATTGGTAATTGGAGAGTAATCTGGCCAAACTGAGGCTTTACAGTGTCATAAAAACATGGAGCCATATTTCATCCTCTTCTTTTCAACACTAACAGATTAATGATTTCTGAGCTGTATTTATAGACAGCTGCATACATGTAATTTGATGACTGCATGTAAGCAGTTTGGTGTAGCTAAGGCTGGCAGTGGCTAGGGCCCAGGGTACTTGATAGCGTCTTACAGATAATTTCTGCAGCACCTTCAGTTGGGTCCTGCAACATGAAATGTGATCTTTGTGACACATTTCCCTCTTTTATCGTCCTATGACTGGTATTCTCAATGAAAAAAAAGAGAACTGGACCCATGTAATTATACACTATATATAAAGATACACAAATATAAATATTTTAAAAATATACAATGGAGGGAATATATCTGCATAGCTGCAAGACCTACGTCTATTAAACTTAGACAAAAATACCTTATTGGTTGGAATAAACAAAGAACACAAGAAGAAAAAAAAAGTATACGGGAAGGAATGGGGCGTATGAATGTGGAAGTGTACACGGAAATAGACTGCGATATTTGTCTACAGTTCTGTAGACAGTATATTTGTAGCACAATGAGAAAGAATTTCCTTACCACTTTGCATAGAACAGGCTTCTGGGCTGCTACCACTACCTTTTGTTGTTGGTGGTTTGCTGGGTCTTTTTAGTTTTGGTTTTTGGTTTTTTTTATAGTTATGATTAAGATAACACTTCTAGATGTTCATCTGATGTTCCTGACACTTTTCTAATTTATGAAACATTCATATTAGTGGCTTTTGGTGGATAAGTAAATAAGGTTCTCAGAGCGAGGTAATATCTTTTATTAGGCTAACTGCTAGTATTAGATAAAACACGCAAACTTTTGGGTACCCAATCCATTCTTCTGGAATGAGGTAGAAGAAGCAAATATGAAAGCTAAATACAGAGCAGCTGTTCCAATTTTTTTTTTTAGCTTCCGTTCTTTAACCATTTAAATGATTCAAGGCAAAAAGCTCATAAGGTAACCATTGAGTCTTCATAGGTATTAAAAAGGAAAGAGGTGATAAGTATGTCAGTTCTTATGAGACAGTGAGAAAATAATTTTGTTCAACATTAAGGGAATAGCTGGAAGAGAATTGCCATAAAACTCATCTCTCTCCTGAATCTATGATGTTTAGTGTTCAATCTGAATTATTAATTTTAGATTCCAGACTCAGCTTTAAAAGGTATCTTGTGAGTCTCCCATAAGAATCTTGACTGTAGAGCAATTGTGTTGATTAAAAAGAAGAAAAGGAAAAACAATCTGCAATTGTTGACTGGAGTTTCGTTTCCTCCTCATTTATCTGCAAGACTTTGTTCTGCTCTTCTGTGGTCGTTCAGTTTCACTGACAAGTTCATGTAAAAGCAGTTCAGGCACTGTATGAAATGTATTGCATTTTGGGTAGTACATGGGTAGAATCCACTAATTCTTATGTTAATTTTATTTTCTGTATCAAGTATAAAAAAAAATTGGATGATTGGATACCACATTAATACATTAATAGTAGCAGAAGTAATAGGATTGGGAATAAATTTTTCTGTTTTATAGGGTCTGAGATTATACAGAGAAATATTTCTAAATAAAAAAAGAAAAATTAACCATTGTGCAAGCCGTACTCAAGAATTGTCCTCATAACAAAATTGTGATTTACCACATTTTTCCAGGAAATCCCGTTATATGACTCAGATCTGTTGAGTTTCTGGGTATTTTGTCATCAAAAAACCAAAGCAGAATAAACCAAAAAAAAAAAAAAAGAAAGTGCAGTTTTCTATAATAAAATGCAATGAACTAGATTACATTCCAGAGAATTTTTATATCAGTTCCTTACCTTGTTTTTTGTTTTAAATGCGTATGCATTTTATAGAATCACAGAATCACAGAATGGTAGGGGTTGGAAGGGACCTCTGAAGATCATCTTGTCCAACCCCCCTGCTTGAGCAGGGACACCCAGAGCAGGGGGCACAGGAACGCATCCAGGCAGGTTTTGAATGTCTGCAGGGAAGGAGACTCCACGACCTCCCTGGGCAGCCTGTTCCACTGCTCTGGCACCCTCACAGGAAAGAAGTTTTTCCTCATATTGAGGTGGAACTTCCTGTGTTCCAACTTGTGCCCATTGCCCCTTGTCCTGTCATTGGGCACCACTGAAAAGGGTCTAGTCCTATCATCCTGACACCCACCCTTTAGGTATTTATAGGTATTTATGAAATCCCTGCTCAGTCTTCTCTTCTCCAGGATAAACAAACCCAGGTCTTTCAGCCTTTCCTCATAAGGGAGACACTCCTGTCCCCTGATCATTTTCATTGCTCTCTGCTGGGCTTGCTCAAGCAGTTCCACATCCTTCTTAAAGTGGGGGGCCCAAAACTGGACACAGAACTCCAGTGTGTGGTGTCACAAGGGCAGTAGGTCAGTAGGGGAGGATAACCTCTCTCGATCTGCTCGCCACACTCCTTTTAATGCAGCCCAGGATACCATTGGCCTTCTTGGCCATGAGGGCACATTGCTGGCTCCTGGTCAGCTTGCTGTCCGCCAGCACTCCCAGGTCCTTCTCGACAGAGACACTTTCCAGTAGCTCAGCCCCCAGCCTGTACCGGTGCATGGGGTTGTTCCTCCCCAGGTGCAGGACCTTGCGCTTGCTCTTGCTGAACTTCATGAGGTTCCCCTCGGCCGAGCTCTCCAGCCTGTCCAGGTCTCGCTGGATGGCAACACAGCCTTCTGGTGTAACAGCCTCTCACCCCAGTTTTATATCATCAGCAAACTTGTTGAGGGTACACTCTATCCTGTCATCCAGGTCATTGATGAATATGTTGCACAGGACTGGACCTAGCACAAACCTCTGGGGAACACCACTAGTGACAGGCCTCCATCCAGACTCTGCTCCATTGATCACGACCCTCTGAGTTCTGTTGTTGAGGCAGTTATCAGTCCACCTCACTGTCCACTCATCCAACGCACGCTTCCTTAGCTTGCCTGTGAGGAGGCTCTGGGAGACAGTGTCGAATGCCTTACTGAAGTCAAGATAGACAACATCCACAGCTCTCCCTTCATGGACCCAGCCAGTCACACCATCGCAGAAGGTTATCAGGTTGGTCAAGCATGATCTTCCCTTGGTGAATCCATGTTGACTGTTTCTGATAACCTTCTTGTCCTCTACATAACTGGAGATGACCTCCAGGATGAACTGCTCCATCACCTTTCCAGGGATGGAGAAGATGCTGACTAGCATATAGTTCCCCAGGTCCTCCTTCTTGCTCTTTTTGAAGATCGGAGTAACATTTGCTTTACTCCAGCCCTTGGGCACCTCTCCTGTCCTCCATGACCTTTCAAAGATGATGGAGAGAGGCTCAGCAAGAACATCTGCCAGCTTCCTCAGCACTCGCTGGGCCCATCAGGGCCCATGGATTTGTGAGGATCCAGTTTGCATAGGTGATCTCTGACCCAATCCTTCTCAACCAATGGTAAGTCTTCCTTTCTCCCAATTTGTCCTCTCTTTCTGGGGGCTGGGATGCCTGAGGGCCAGCCTTAGCAGTAAAGGCCGAAGCAAAAAAGGTATTCAGTGAATGTGTATTCAGTATTCGGTATATGTGTATCTTTTCCTATTGTATCATTAATCATCCAAATAGGTTTTTGTTTGAAAAACATCATTATCACCGTAAACCTTCAAGACTACATGAATTTTAGTATTACCTTTTTTATTGTGAATAGAGGATTTGGATTTTCTGCATTAGCATTCACATACTTTTAATTGGACACTGCTGTGCTAACTGTACTATACTGCAGGAAGATGCTGAAGCACATAAATGAATATTCTGCAATACATCATATAGGAATATATAAAAAACCTACTTTTAGAAAAACTTATTTCTACTCAACCACAGACCAAATGGTTTTCTTGAATTTTAGAAGGGATTTTTTTAGAGTTAATCTTTTTCACGTTTTTGTATTTTTTGTTGACCTGAGTGTCCTATTCCTATTTTCTTCATTTAAAATATACCCTTTATAAGGCACACTTATTTAAAAAGAGGTTTCCTAAATTTTCAAAGGTAAGTTCAATGAAAAAGAATCAGATCATAACACAAGTGCTTCTGAGTATGTAGATTTTAATGCATGCCTGTATTTCATACAGCTGAACAGTATATGATTAAAGCTATTCCAGTTCTTGTGGTCTATGTACTCTGAAGGTTTGTGGAGAAGCAGGAGATAAGACATCTGGGAAGTAGCGATCTAAAAGAAAAACCTTAGTGTCCATCATCAATACGATTATTACTAAAATGGCTATAACCGCACATTGTATGAGGCCAGCAAACACTAGTTTGTAACTGACATCAAGGAAATAAATGCTACTACCAACTTATACCACTGAAGTTATACACTTATAATAAGAATCTGTTCCTGTTCTCGTAGATAATCTTTTAACATCACTTTTTTAAAAAAATATTGCCAGAGTTTTGTATGAAAAGTTTATTTTATTTATAACCAGTTCAAAACAAAGGAAAAGTGAAAAAAGCCCTATAGCTGCCAGTGCATTTGATAGGTGGTATCTGGAAGGTATTGCCAAGAAAGAATTTTTGCATACTACTAGTCAGTGAATCAAATACAAAAACCTGTGCACCTAAAGCAAGAGGGATTGAAGGGAGTGTTTTTGCCTGGAAGTTTCATGGTGTCTGCCACAGGACCAGTGCATTTCCATTCGTAATGGACGTAGGGTCAAGCCACTTTGGGACTTGTCCGTGGGGCAGCAAAAGTCACACTCATAATTACTAGAGTCTCCTCTGCTGATTTCCCCTTGGCTGTATACAGACTGGTAAAATAAGGGATGTCTAAAATGGAAACCGGATGTGTGCTTAGAACTCCTGTACGTAACTGTCAAATAATGCTTAAAAAAATCAAAACTATAACTTATCAAAGTTGATAGAGAAGCAAGTGTTTAGTGATAGCATATCTGGTACTTCAGTTCACTAACTTGTATGTCTCAACTGTAGTGTGTATTTTGCAATAATTGTAGCAAGTGTTTATGAGGAAGATAACCACAATAGGCAAGTGAAAGTTAATCATATGTTAGGCTGTGCTTGTTATTAAGAATGAATAGAATAGTTTCTTACAAATCTTCTTACTAAATTGATCAAAGAAGCAAATTCTGATAGGCTTTTCTTATGCTTTCATGTACAATTCATTTGTAAGTTTTTTTTTTCTCTGTGGTATTGGGAAAAATAATTCAGCCACGTACCACATACTGTGCTGCTGATGAAAATAATTTATGTGGATCATGAATTCTTTTGTGTGGATTGTCAGCACTTCGAGTCCTCCAGTGTGAATGAAAGTTTGCTAAATCCCACTGTTTTCCAAGAAATGGAAAAACATATTTAAAATCAAATAGAAGTTCAGGAATGAAATAAAAATGCAAAGCTGCTCCTCAAAGAAACCTCTCTACTTTTATTCTGTGATGAAATAAAACATAGGTTTCTGCATATTTTGTTTTGTTTTTGTGAAATAATGATATGAAGGGAAGTCTTCTTGGTATTGTCTTTTAACTAACAGTAGCTGTAAATGCAGACACAGGAGTATCTGTCTTTGAAGCTTCACTATAAAAAACAGAGAGGTACTTCTAGTACAAAGAGCTGTACAAAGAGCAAAGAGCTGCACCCACCTGACTGTCGATCTATATTGTTTTAAAGTGTATTATTCATAAATAAAATGCTAAATAATTTATCTCCATCTGTGCAGCTGAATTTTACCACCATATTACTCTGTAACTGTCAACTCTGTTAGCTAATATGCATGCTATAGAAGCTAATCCAGGGAAATTTGACATAACTTTCCACATCTTTAAAAATAAAATGCCTACTGAGACAATGTTTAAAACAAGTACTCAGTAATGCTTAATTGCATTATCTGTCTGGGAAGATATCTGAGGACTGTATTACAGAATGAGGCTTCACTAAATGCACTTTCACTGACACGTCTTCAGTTACGGAAACGGCATGCAAGTCAGTGACTTTGATTTCCTCCCAAAATAGAAATTTTGCATCTAGTGGTCTTTTTCAGTGCTATTTACTGATTTTTTCCATGGGTTGAGACAGTTTGGGATATATTCTTAATATTTCAGGTAAAATGTATACTATGACCTAAATTAATTCTTTGAACCTTAATTGTCACAATTAAGCACATTTGTGTGTTTATATGAAATTGGGCAGTTTTAAAACATAAGAAAATGCAGCTAGCAAACCTCAAAATGTTCTAATTATCTTTCAGGAAAATTACAAGATTATTTGGATGATTCTCCACATTCGGTGAAAGTACAAAAGGTTTAATTTCAGCAAAGAAATTTAATATACACCTAAGTCTGTGTGTCTTCCTATTTGATTCACATTGAATTTATATATAGTTGGGCATTTACATAAATATCATATAGAGCGAACAGTACTGTGAAGTAAAAATGTGTAGCTATACATAGTAATTGATTGTTTTCCCTGCCCCTGAGAAACTAAACCAGAAGCTTTTGATGTTCAGAAGAGACATCCTTTACCTTTTTTATGAGCAGAAGCTTCCAGCAAGCAGTAGGCAATCAACACTGTTCAGAAACTACAGAAGTAAACTCAAGAAGTGTGCTTTTGCTAAATGCAAATGTGTACCTACAGCACTCATATGACTCTTCGGCAGATACTTTATGGGGATTCATTTCTGCACAAGCTCTCTCTCAGGTACTACAACAAGATTGCTCCTGTACAACATCTAAATGTCCATTGTGGTTTTAACATGAGAAACATGTCAGCGTATTAAATTAACACTGATTGTACTTACAATAGCTTATAGTTTTTGCATAAGCTTGTTTTCTGTAGTCTCTTTCATTAGTATACTTTTATGTAGAATATTTTAAATCCATGTTGATTAAAACCTATACTAAAACCATACTGGTTTTGTTCCATAACTGCAGTATATCTCCCCCCCACCCCTCTGCTGCAAAAGTGAACGCTGTATAATGCACATAGCACCATGAAGGAAATTCAGAAATAAGAAAAAATTTACAGAAGATGAGAAGGGAAGAAAAGGAAAATTTGAGTCCTGTTAGTTTCAGTAACAGAACAAACTCCTAAATTTCCTCCTCTTTTCTCTCTACTCCTACATCTTCAGAGTTCTTTTTTTCTTTTCTCTGCTTCCAAGGAAACAGTCACAGGCTATGAATGAGATTTTCTTTACTGATGGCTTCACATAGGCTTAGCATCAAGTGTCAATATGTTCATTTTACGCATATGAAAGATCAATTGATTTTTACTGCCATTTTTGACCTTCCTATATTCAAAGACACAATAAACTCCCATGAAAAAATGTTACTGGAATTTTTGTATCTGTAAGAACTGAACAGGGACTTTAAGAGTGTCACATCAGACAAGGGCATTCACTTTCGACCAGTTCCTCTGATGGTCAAAATTTTCCCAGATTGTCTTGTGAGCTCCTCCAATGGACCCCCATCAGGATTATTAGGGATCTGGAGCACAGAATATATGAGGAGACGGTGAAAGAATGGGTTTGTTCAAACTGGAAGAGAAGGTTAGAGGAGCTGGGAAACTTATGGCTGTCTTCAACCTAATGTGAAACTAGTAGATGGAGGCAAGACACACCCAGACTCTTCATGGAAGTACATAATGATAAGGTAGGAAAGGAAAATCCAATTAGATATAAGAGAAAAAAAAAAATCTCACTGTAAGGCTTTGCCCAGAAAGGCTGAGGAATCTCCATTCAAATCCATTCAAATTTTTGCTGAACAAGGCCTATAGCATCACCACACAATTGGATCTACTTTGAGATGGGGGTTGGACAATATATTTTCCACATCTTCCTTCTAATATAGTATACCCTATGTTTCTAAACTTGTTTCCAATTAAAGTGATAAATAGCACTTTTTTCATGTTCTGTTTAACTGCCACCATTATTTGAATATTACAAGTTCATTCTTTTACCAAGAGCCCACCATCATTCCATGAGCTTCTATGAAGTTTGCAGAGTCTGTGTTTCTTATTCCTTCACTTGCTATCACTACTAGGATAAACGAACAGTAAGCAACAGTGCTTCTTACAGATATGGCTGTATGAAGCCCTGTCTACTACAGATAAAGCGCCAGAGAAATCTCACAGTCTTTATGTTGAGAAAGAGAGAATTTTAGAGTATATGTATACATGAAATGTAGTACCACTGGGGACTGCAGTGATTTGCAGTGATACAATGAACCTGGTTGTTTTAAAAACTGTTTGTACTGCATTCTGTTATTACAGGAAAATCATTAAAAAGTTTAAATTTTCATATGTCTCATCACTCATATTTCTGTGAACCTTCATAAGAAGGTTTTAAAAATACGAGCATACAATCAACCTCTCTTAAAATGAACCTATTGCATCAAGGTAAGCCTTTTTAAAACACAAAGAAATCTCCTTTAATGTTATGGAGAATAATCAGTAAATTGTGATTATAGTTTATACATGTGCCTGAATATTAATGTAAATGTTATAAATTAATCCTTTTCGCATTCCTGGAAGCTTACGACCTTTTTCCTACTGCCTCATTTACAGACATCAGCTGCATGACTGACAATGTTAATTGTAGTGGAATTTATGTCAGACAGAAGCTTTTCTCTAGAGCCTTGGAGTCAATGTTTATAGTTGCTACACAACCTCTGAAATGTGTGATGGTAAAGTGATTTTATGTTTTTGTCTTTGCAAGTGCAGAGGAGCTCTGTGTTGTAGTACTAGAGCCAGCAGATCATTCTGAGATGTTTTAAACAACAGCTTTCAAAAAAACCTGGCAAAGATAGTGTAGTCCTTCATCTTAATGAATAGGGAAGTTAGAAGTTCTAATGGAAGTGTGTCTTTGGATTATAGCTGTCAAAAATTCATGCTTTGGTTTTATTAAAAATCCAGAAATAGAATTTTGGGCAGATGCGTGTGTTCCCAGATACAGGTTTTGTGTGATGTTTGGTATAATGTTTGTTCTTTCCTCTTCTGTAATATTTCCCTATGCCATGTTCTGGTCCTTGAGTGTTTGGATTTACTTGTACTACTTGCTTCTCTAAGTCAGAGAAGACTGTTTTATTAAATGTCTCTCTATTGTTAGAAAGTACTTGTACTCCTTTTACTTAAAGAACTCCTACATATGTGGCAAATTATAAAAATAAGTAAAGTCCACCTGACAGGTTTTATTAGGCCTAGATGTTGCAGTTTGTTTCTCTGCTGGGCTGACACAATGCAATTCTGAATGCCACAATGCCACTGAAGTCTGCAAGAGTTGCAATGAATGGTGCTCAGAAAATGTTTTATCAACTTTTTGTGCGTCCTAGCCTTAAATGTATTTGGTGGTTTTTGGTATATCAAAACCACTGTCTTCTAGCTCTTTGGATTTTTTGGCCTCAAGCTTTGTTTAGACATAGGCAAATTTTTTTTTCTGTTATGTGTAAACACCTTTTAAACTGTACATTAAATGCCTCAAGTAACACAAAAGAAAAGAAAAAAATGCCCCATGGAATTTTTATTACATAATCCTAGGATTACAAAAGATCATCTAGGTCATTGAGTTCAGTTTCTTTAGTCTCAAGCAACCATCACTAAATCAAAAGAAAGAATGACAGCAATATATTCTGAAGCAATAGCACACCTTATGCTATCTAACTACTCAAATATTAAGATCCTAAGGCTGAAATAGAATGTCATACAGGAAAACAGCAGGAAAGACCAAGGGTGTTGTGAAGAGTTCCTGCAGAGCCTCAAATCCTCCATAGAAGCACATCCTGCTACAGATTAGAGCAAACCCTAAACTGGCTTGTCCTTAGTGATTTTATCAGAATGAAAATTTGTTACCTGACCTCAAATATTAATTAATTCTGAGTAATAGCTGATGAAGAGATCCTAATTCAGCGCTTGTTAGGCCACACCTGGAGTACTGTGTACAGTTCTGGACCCCTCTATCCAAAAAGGATGTGGACAGGCTGGAAGGGGTCCAGAGAAGGGCCACCAAGATGATCAAAGAACTGAGAAGCCTGCCATACGAGGCTAGGCTGGGAGAGCTGGGTTTGTTCAGCCTTGAGAAAAGGAAGCTCAGAGGGGATCTCATCACCATGTACCAGTACTTAAGGGGCAGCTACAAAGAAGATGGAGACTCCTTTTTTACACGGAGTCCCATGGAGAGGACAAGGGGGAATGGACACAAATTGCTCTTGGGGAGATTCTGATTGGACACAAGAGGAAAATTTTTCACAGTGAGGACAGTCACCCTTTGGAATAATCTCCCCAGGGAAGTGGTTGACTCGGCCACATTGGACACTTTCAAGAGTTGGCTGGACAGGGTGCTGGACTATCTTGTCTGGACTGTGCTCTTCCTAGAAAGGTTGGACTAGATGATCTCTGAGGTCCCTTCCAACCTGTGATTCTGTGATTCGGTGATAATTTCCAGTAAGGACAGTCAGTCCCAGTGAGTATTTCTCTAGCTGTGGCTGAATTGTTGTGTTTCAGAAGGGGAACAATAAATATTTCTTGGAGGACAATAAGGGTAAGAGGAAAAAGAAATACATTCTCAACATTTTCAAATTGTCTGTAGAAGCTCTGAAACACTGAAATAATAGGATATAATATAAAGCAAAAAACCATGTGGTCACTAGATTACTTCAACCCCACTTGAAGTTACAACAGCTCAGAAATTGAAGGACTAATATCAAGTGCATACTTTCAATTTAAAGCACGTTTATTAAACACTCTTTCTTTCCAATGATTTTGTGTATGTGTTTCCATAGATAGGTTTCTGCTTGATTTAAGTTGAAGGTGTTCTCAAGATGTTTCATGACTACATGTTAGCTGTGTGTAATAGTGCAAAAAACCTCCCAAACCTTACACTGTCATGTTTTTATATGCATGTTTTAACCTCAGTGCAGCACTGGAAGCATATGATGGTTGTCTCCATCCCACCTCTTCTTTATATGTTTCTTGGTGTTTGTTTCTGTAGGTAAGTTATCATCTACACTGTTATGGTTTATCTGATATATCTGATTTCCAAGTAAACATTGATGCACACATCTTCACAGAACTATTGTAAAGCAGAAAAACATAACCATCCCTATTTTATAAAGAATTTAAAGAGAATATAGAAAAAAGGAAATGGCGATGATCACACAGAAACCAGTGGCAAAACGAAAGCAAATTTTCTAAGCCCTAACAGACATTCTGCTTCTCCTCAGTTTGCCTGTAATGTCACTAATAATAGAAGTAATGTTACAAACTTCAGGTCGAAGAACTCTTCCACTGACTTGCATGCCAGCCTGTGTGGTCAGTATCCATGTGGCTCAGTGAAGAAACGCAGTTATCTCAGGGGCGAGTATGAATGCATAGGGGTTGTCACAGCAATGGACTGTCTGTGGCTTATGATTATTATTATTATTAATGTTAGAAGAATATTGAGATAGAAGTAGAAAAGTAATTCATTTTCCTACAACACAAATATTCTTTAAAAACTTCTGTATTTAAGAGACACAAATAAACTGAAAAAGATATTAAAAGTTAATAGAGACTTCACTGTGTATTCAGGATTGTCTTTGTTTCATGAAGTCGGTAAACTTTCAGGAATTTACACAAATTATATGCTAGGATTAATTTTTAGGTTATTTTGTTTATCCTAGGGTATTGCTTTCGTTCTAGAGGATCTTGATTTGGAGACAAGCCTGCCTTTGTGTACCCATTTTGTCCTTGGGTGTTCCATTCAGATTTAGATTTCAGTTCAGAAACTCAATGTTTACTATCAATATTGAACAATGCCTCCAAAGAATTAATGACTGTCATAACCTTTCTTTAGAAATCTTAATATTCTTCTGGCATGGATAATCAACATTTTCTTTTGGCTATCTAGTACAAAATTATAGAATAAATGACATGGTTTTAATTTAAATAAAATATTTTTTTCTGTTGAAAATTAAATACCCTGCAGGATTGCATGGCAGATTTGAAGCCTTTGTAAATAAACTCTTTAAAAACTTTTAAAAATTATATGTCAAATCAATATGCACTGAGAGTTTTATATCAACTTGAGAAGAGATATAGTGATATAAGAGGTATAATGGTTTATTATTAACTCTTAATAAAAATTAAAGAGAATTAAGCAGTTTTGGAGTGAGTAGTTTGTTTTAAAGATCTTTAAGCCTAGTTTTGAGAGAATCATGAACACTGAATCCCTACCTCTAGCTATGTGTAGTATGCATGACTGTCCTTGACTAGAAATTTAAGACAAAAAGATGATTATATTCCACAATAGCAGTTTGGAGTAAGGAGCAGTTGAAATTCCAAATCTTAATTTGCAACTTTAAATGCAGTCATGGAAGTGCAGGAAAAGCACCCATGTTTTGTGTTAAGTCATCTTTTATATTGCTGGGCAGACCAAGAAGTTTTGAGAATCTTTGACATGTCTGTTGTATCCCTTTTCCAATGTGGGTGATCTTTAAATGGTGTGGCTAATTTCAGCACTGATTTTTTTTTTTAAATAAAAGAAGGTTGGTATTTCCTATAGCTCTGCAGAGAGGTTTCACAGTGCACATAACTCTTCAGAATGAAGTCTGAAATGGTAAATTTCACCGGAGCACATCTACTCACAGTGCAGGCTCCTGCTGTTTGCTGGTGTTTCAAAATTGCAGGCCAAACCAGCATTTGCAGGGTTAAAGCCCTTCACAATCTCAAGGAAAATTTTGTCTGATGTTCATGGCTACGTCCTTATGAACCATCTTTTCTGCTGAATTTATTCACCATCTAGTCCATCTAGTACTCTTTATCACCAGTCTGTGCAGGCACCAAAACATTCTGCTTAGGAAAGCTACTATTTTCTTCCCTTTTTAAAAAACGTATTTGAAAATTGCCTGGTTACTCTTGTGTCCTCTTTATCTACACCACAAGGGAGGCAGTTGGACTGTGAGGAAGTGAGAAGGAACAGCAACCAACTACTATCCTCCGTGCAGCTGTTGCTCTCAAAGTGATCTACCAGTCTGATTCCATAAGCACTTTCCAGCCCATCTGAAGGTGGAGTGAGGAGGGAAGTCCATTAGATACAGTCCATTAAATATAAATAAGCAGTATATTTATTTTCTGATCTTTTCTATTTCCTTTCTTTCTTTGTGCTTCTTTGCATTGTGGCATGGGAAGTTATTAGTGCTAAGGTGATAAACATCTACTTAATAATTATTTTACTTATAATTATTTCTTCATTATTTTGCTCACTCTAAAAAAACAGATGTTCTGCCTGACAGAAATAGTATTGGGTAAATCCTGTTGCCTGTTAGCCTGTGAATAATTACAATCTGAATTTCTTACTTTACCTAGGACTAATTTAATCCTTTCAGAGTTTGTGTATGGAACTTTGTTAAAAAAAAATTATTAGAAAAACTAGAAAAGCTGAAGATCTTCCATGCAAATTAGGAAGGAGAATTTAGCATTTTAATTATCTCAGAGTTAGAAAGTTGAATTGAAAACAAAAGGCTTCAGACTGTTTTGTTTGTTGGTTTTAATAACTTTTAGCTAAATATGTAAGAACTACCATCCACATTATAATATTTATTAAATGAAGCAATTAATTTAATTTCTCATTAGGTTTAAGGAACTCTCTGTGTACTTATGATGTATAATAATTCTCTCTCTAATCTATTTTATCCATAAGCACAATTAATTTTCTTAAGTAACTATTTAGCTTTGGCTCATAGTCTTTAAAGAGAATTATTGGTCTTTAACTCAGCTGTTCAGTTTGATACCTGTTCAATTGAGCAACATACAGACAGATTTTTCATGAAATCTATTCATTTAAAAAATTATGAGTCCTTTAAAGTTGTGACTATATTCAGAACAGCCTATTTTTGGCTTCCTTACTGTAATTGAAACTTGAAATATGTTTATCGGTTTTATAGCATTATCCAGAAGTTAGCTAACAGAGTTCTACTTTGGTTTTTCTTAATTTGTTTGGTGCTTGCTTGTTGTTTGTTGTGGGGTTTCTTTTTCTTAAGTCAGAGTGTAATCATGTGATCAAAATTCATACACAACCTTACTCTTCACTGCGCCTCTTCAACATCTATTGGAGGTCAGTGACTTTGTTTAAATTGTTCGTGTGCGTGTGCGTGCGCTTAACATGTCCTATGAAACTGTTGGCAGCAAAAGTTGTTAGGTAAAACAGCTTAGAAAACTGAACACAGTAACAAAAGAAAACAAAGCAAGAATGGTAGAAATTAAGAAATTTTCACTGTTCATTATTTCTAGAAACAGAAATTTAGAATTCCTAAATGAAATTACTAACATAAAATGTTAAAAAAATTAAAATATCTTCAGAGAAATAAAATTTTATTAATATCTCTCCATGAACTATTTATTATAATGGCAGAAAATCACCCAGAAGATGGGAGGCAACCCTTCTGAGTTTGTCTTACTTTGAACTGAATATATAATCAACATAATTATTGTCAAATAAGCAGCTTCTGAATACTTTGTTTTTTGAAAAGCTTAACATTTGCCTGTATTATAACACTTGCTAAATCCAGCTACCTGTTTGGAATTATTTTATTTTCCTCTCTTTTTCCCTTCCAAAGGACATAGGTTAATTTCTGGCTTTCTTGTGTTAAGACAGAAGGACATTATACACAACTAGAAGATGGTTTAAGTTGTTCATTTTTAGTTTTATTTTTATCTCAGATGCAGGTAATTTGGTGTTTATATTTGTGTATTGCTAAAATGTGCACTCATCAAAATTGGTATTATTTTCCTTGTCTTTATTCATTATTATGCTGGTACCCCACTGAATCCAGTATTTTTCCATTTACTAAGACATAAAAAATACTTTCATTAAAAGAAAACAAAGTAGGCGGAAGGGGAACACCAATTTGGCAGCACTTGACAGTAAGTGACAGTGATTCAACCACAGTAGTTACCAGTGAATTGATGTGTGATTTTCTAATAAAGACAAATGAAGACATCATGATGATAAATTCTTTATCCCCTAATTAAAAATACCAGCAGTACTGTTCTAATGAATGTAAAAGTGTTGCTGTTAGTTTTGTATCTGTCAGTATGTCCATGTATTTTTAATTATATTAGTAGAACAAGAAAATGCAGAAACAGAGATTTTTAATCATATTCAACTTCCTTATGGCCCCTAATCTGAAGAAAAATATATATGAGTAATATCGCTGCCAGTAATTCTGGAATAAAAGTTTTTTTTCCTCCAATAGGAGTAGAGAATGAAAGACTAAGGAAAATAGAAACTGTCTGTGAGCTAGATGTCACGCATTGACACAGGCTGAACTTTTAATACGCATGTAAGCAGTCTGAACTCAAACTACGTGTTGGATGATAATTGCTGATGTAGAAAGCATTGGGAAATGAAACAGGAAGGAAAACACAAGCAGGGCCTATCTGTTTACCTGATTATTAATTTAATAGGTGTAACAATGTTTACTTTTCCCTATGTTTAAGACTAGTGCAAAGGCTATTAAAACATATCACCTGTAGAGAACTCATTAGAGCACAAGTTGTTACTGCAGGACCAGATTTTTGAAAGACATATAAAAAAATAAGGTTGATGTTTTAACATAAAACTTTGTAGCTTTTAGGGCTGGTTTCTTCTTTTGGAAGTTATGTGAAACCAAGCACTGAAATGTGCGGCCCACAATCTTAATTAGTTTCATCCATAAGTTTCAATTAATGGAATTAATTAAAGAAGAATTGGAAATCTTCAGTCTTACATTTCTTTTCTGATTTTCATTAGCATTAATTTTAGGTACTTATTTGTGTTTCTGGAGAAAAGTGTGGAAAATGTATCTACACTTGCTTCAGAACTATACAAAAGGTTTGTTTCCCTTTTTTGTCTCCTTAACCAAATAGTATTTCTAATTGTATTACAGTTTTGGAGGCAGTAAGATGTCCACTGAAACAAACCCTTCATGGATAATTTTATGCTTATTTATCAAAGGAATGCAATCATATATTTTCAAAAAGAATTTTCAGGATGCAGTGAATAATTTTGTGAAAAAGTTTGTAGTGTGAGGTTTCTGTCTGTTATGTACTACCGTGTTTATCCTGTCTTGCATCAGACCTAATTGCCTTGTTTTAGATCTGATTGGGATGGGAACTGTTTTCATTGAACTATATAAATAAAAAACATCAACATATAGAATTTTACTTGGTGTCAGTGTGTTTTCAAAACCGGGACTCCTAAAAATGCTACTGTGCTTGAAAGTAACCTAGATAATGTTTAATTAATATGACTGGTGCAACATATGAGAAGAGTACAATTACTCTATTTTCACTTTTGTACTTCTCCTGTGGCTCTCATCCATTAGTTTTTCTGGTTTCCAGGCAACCCTGGTTCATTTTGTCCCAAATAAGATGTTGGTACACTTCATCTCTTTCCAGTCTCTTGCTTCTTCTTAAGAGTATTCACATTGCTATGACACCATTTTACCTTATTTTTATATTGAAGTTTAACATTATCTTGGTGTTAATGGTAATGATGGGCAAATGGGAAACTAAAATAATTTACTTCATCTTTAATACTCTGTTCTACTAGTCATACTTTTTCAATTTTTTGCTGCACCACTGATTTCAAAAGCAGAGTCCTAGGATGTACAGATCAAGTTTTGTAAAGTGGAGTCCCTTCCTCCTCCTCTGTATAGACAATTTTTCTAGTTCAGGCTGTTCTGTAGAACTGCAGACGCTAAAGGTGTACCAGTGAACAACTTCTAACACACTGTTTTTTCAAGACAACTCCAAACTTCTGGCTTCCTCAACATCTATGGCACCACCCAAATTCTCATGACTTATTCATATGATGTCTTATCTCACTACTTGACACATGGGATGCTCCTCAACTTATACAGCACCACTGAACACAAGCAAAAAAATTCTAGACCTGCTCCTGTGGAAAATAATGTTGGAGAAAAAATATTTTTTTATTTAATCAGATAGGCTATTCTGTCTGGAACACAATAATTTACAGTTTCCTCTGTAAATTACATAGCTAGTTCTGACTTTAGTAATTAGCACATTACAGTTTGACATAACCTCTGCCTGGTTAGTCTATTGTGTTGTATTTTTCAGGATGTAGCACACTGATAAAGTTTGAGTAAATTTTTTAAAATTAAGTGAAACTGAATAAACCATTTCTTTCAAAATAAAATAGATATTCAAACTGTTAGCTGGTATGAATATTAAACACCACACTGTTAAGACACAAAGTGGTGTTGATCCTTTGTTATGTTCTTCAGGGAAAAAAGAAATTTAAAAAACTACCTTAGAAATGATCATGAGATATAAAACTAGCTTACATATTTACACAGAAGCAATGGAGTGATAAAACAGTATCCGAGTATATATTATTTCCAAATTATTGCATCTTTTTTATTTTGAGAACACACAATAAATGTTAGAGTAAAACCAGATACATATTATAATCATTGCTCAGTCTATCAGTTCCTTCCTTAATTCACAAAACTGTCAGCCTAAGTTTTCAGTGAAAGTTGATACTGTATCAAGACTCAAACTAGACAGACTAATATTAAAGCTGCAATGAGCAGAACTGTAACTATGTGGACAGGTTGATTTAATAAGGTTCACATCTGTCACTTTCAGCAAGTTTAGCATTAAGACCCTACATATCAAGATCCTGTTGCCAGGCTCAAGATTAGTTGCTAGTGAGAAATACCAAAAGGAAATGTCAATGTCTTTGGCATCTGTTTCAAGTAAAAAAAAAAATTCCCAAATGGTGTAATTTGTCTTTACTGGTGACATAATGGATATTGCAGGAAGAAGTTATATTTCTAGGGTTCTTAAGCAATCAGCGGAACCGGAAATCTTCCAACATCACAAGTTCAGCCAAACTGGGTTGCAGCGCCTTTAGCAAAGGGTGTGCAATACCAGAATAGTACTGTTTGCATAAGGCCCCTGGGTAGCCACACACACACACAAAAAGTATTTTAAAACCAAGTATTTTATTTTTCTTTTCTTGTTTTCTCTACCTATTTTCATGTTACGTTTTGTGCAAAACCAGGAGTAACAATGATATTCTGTTGGCCTGTTCACGCCTAGCTCTGCTCAGTTTCTCCCTGGAAATAATAAAGGTAGAAGACTGGGAGTCATGCAAAAGATGAACTATAACTAGCATTTCATCTGTACTTTGCTGTCTATTTTATGTATTTTGAATAATGCTTTCCTTTGTGTCTTGACTCACCAAATCCAAGTGACTGAAACTTGCAGATGAGTTTCTGTATGAAAGGTATAGCAAAGCATCTTCAGACACTGCTTTTATTTTATTATCATTCACTATTTAATGAAAGTTCTAGTGAAAAAGACATTACATTTCCTCAGCCTAACTGCAGGAATCCTCTAACTATGACATCATTCACTCTATTAGAACTCTTAAGATTTAACTTAGATTTCAATTCATGTAGTTTTCTTCTTATCCTGCTGTGGCTCACTTTCTTCATCTTCATTTTGAAACATGTTTTTTCCTATTTTTACCAAATCGGTCCTTGAGATTGTGGAAAGATAATTCTTCACATTGAGGCTTACCTCTGATTGTTGCAATGTCTCACATCTCTTTTTTGGACACCTTTTTTAGATCTAATTGTTTATATATTCAGTGATACATGAGTGTGAGTTGGCTGGGCTGAAGGGATAATGACATGATAATCTAACGAGAAGCTCTTTCCTATTGTTAAGCAATATGATAGGAACTTCCCTTGCTAAATATAATCTGTGGGAGTAATTAGGGAGAGATTCATGGATGAGGCAGTTCAACAGTCTGCATCTTCCTAGATGTTCTTGCGACCCACATATACTCTTTGTAAGTCCTGCAAGTGTGCTGACTAACTTTTCATACCTTCACACCTGACATTGGTGTGAAGGATTACACAGAGCAAAAAAGGAAGGGGCAATCACACCCACAAAAATCTTCATTACAAAGTGATGCATTTATAGCATAGGCCAATTTCATAAATGAATTAATTTAGTATTTATTTTTATGGTTGCATTTTAATAGAAAATAAGATTCTTGTATTCTAAAAACTTAAATTGTCCAACTTTGGAAACTTTCTCCCTCCCTCCTCCAAACACAGTGGCATATAAAACTAAAAAAAAAAAAAAAATCTCATCCCTCCACAAAAAACTCTTGTATTTCAGTCTATAAGCTAATCATTTTAGGAGCAGTTCAGAGAGCATGCAAACAAAATCTTGAGTTAAAAAAAAGTTTTTTGATTTAAAGACTGTGTCTCCTTGGCACAAAAGCAAATTGTATCTCGTTACTACAGAAAGGTATACGTAAATATCCTGTACAATTCATAGGGCAGAAAATCTTTTTCAGTATGTGCTGCTATAACATCTGGGTACTTATTGGGCATTATAAGTATAGTAAGTCTTAAAATTGGAATAAGTATTATCTATCAAACTCTAAACTCTATGTATGTCTTGTGGTATTATTAAAATTAAACTCTATTTTTGTTTCAGTAAAATACATGCTACATGCCTTTGGAGTCTTCTGGTGGGATTTTGTATAGCTTTTGGATACTGCATAAATTATATTGATGCTTACAAATTCATTTTTCTTTATGTTCTATCCAATATATTAATCCATCATGTTATGTGTACTTTATTTAGTTGGACTTAGTTAGGTTTGAGGTTCATTATTACAGACTATTTTATAAATTCTGTATTGGAATGGAATCTTAACTGACTGGACTTGCTTCTGCATGCTACATTAAATATTCTTAATTGGTCTTTTCAAAGGCTTTTATAAAGATATCACAACTCATCTGATATACTCAAAGTAGATTGTTTTCCTGCACTTTTTACATCATTTTCTATATCTCACAGGAGAGCATGGATGTGTGAATCAGTCTGAAAATATACAGCTCTGTTCAAAGTTTTATGCGGTAGCAATGGGAATCATTTCCAAATTGAGATATTTCTGAGTTGGTTGGTTCATTTTTGTCCTCATTTTTCCAGGTTTTCCCCCATTTGTTTTCTCAGTAATGACTTCAAAACAAAACAATCCTTGTAATTTCTTGTACAAAAACAATATTTCTTAAAGAAAGCTGCATCTTAGAAGAACAAACAGTCCGTTCTCAAACCAAAGCCAGTGTACACACTTTGTGCTGAGGTCTGATTTACTGAAATTTCAGTGCCTTAGTGTTTTGAATATTGTCTCATAACAACTTCAAGATAACACCAGGTGAAATTTTATTACCCAGAGATGCTATGAAAATCCAACTGTAATTAAACTGTAGCATTTAAAAGTTATGCATTACCATCTAACCCTTTAACAATATAATATAATCTTAACTGTATTGTTGCTTTCTTGTTTTTTGCTAGTTAAAATTGAAATAGGAATTGAATAGGAATGGAGGAGAAATTGTTATTGAAATATCCCACAAGATGTGGTCAACTATATGACTTTTTCTTTCCATTTTGGGTGAATATTTTGCACTTTATGTCCTGTAAAATGCAGCACAAGTATTCATTGCATGACAACTGATTTATCAGTTACAAATGCAGACAGAGAGAGAGGCCAGCATTTCTGTTTTAATATTACTTGTTGCTATGATCAAATGAGAAATGACTGGAATTAGATTATTTGGTGCATTAGACAACTATTATTTTTGTGTACAGTGTGGACCTTTGTTAAATACAAAGAAGCTACCGTGGTGTTAGGAAGTCCCTGACCCTCGAATTGCTGCCTGTATGACATCTGCTTTTTACGACTGACAGAAAGTATACTTTTCTAGGTGAACCTCTCATCTTATTGCTGGTACTGAAATAATGGAACCACTCACGTGTAAACACTTTCTGTGGTGGTGCCAATATTTATGGAATATAGTCAAACAAATAGCATTTGTGATAATATCTAATTAAAATAAATGCAAACTGAAGACTTTACAAGTTCCTAAATTTCAGAACGGAGGTTAAACGAAGTAACATAGTGCTTTATTGATACTTTTCATATCAATCCTCACACAAAGTACTGCTTTCGAAGGATATTTCATATAGTTAAACTGGTGCTTTAATTAGGTGATTAAGCATCCTGAAAACTAATCCATGTTCGAATCATTGAGGCTGAGTTAGAACAAAGGTAGATTATAACAGATAAATAACAGGAGGTGTTAATAAAGAGATGAAAGATGATTAAAAATAAATGAATAAAATTCCAGTGGGTGGTAAGGAAGTAAATCGTAGGGATTAACTGCGGAAATTACTTTGAACAAATAGAACATGCCTCAGTGGGAAAAATGCACCAAAAAGACACAGTAGAGCATATATAAAAGGAATGGAATCCTATAAAATTTTGGGTTTGAATATAGCAATATGAAAAAAAGTCGTCATGTAAATTGCCTCCTACCTAAGTAGAGCAATTTAAATGAAGGCTGCAAATGTTATATTTTTGGGTTTTTTTTCTACGTAGCTTACAATGGGTTTATTTTTGCTCATAATGGTGGCCATTAAAAATCTACAGTCTGTGGGTGTTCCATATATTAAATGAAATATAGAAATATAGAGCAGTGACAATGGTACTAGGATAAGTTAAGCAAATTTATTTGAACTCTGATATTCCTGCTCACCTTCTGTCTTCCAAGAGAAGGTAGAAACATCTCCTTCTCTGCTTCTTATTGCTTCCCTATATGGCTTAGGTCAATGGAATGTGGGAATAAATACATAAATTAGTAAGAACCCAAGTCCTTAATGCAGCCTGTTAGCTGCAGCTATGGATGTCCTCGCCAACCAGATATATTCACCCAGTGTCGAGCTGGCAGTGTAATATCAGACACTTAAATTCTTCAACATATGGGACATGCTAGAATGCAAAAAGGTAGAAAAGGACAAAGCACAGCTAAGATATGCCCTTGACAGAGGTGAGTAGTATGAGCTCTTGGGAATTCGTTTTACATCAGGGTTTGTTGCCATCCTTAGGGCTGTTACAAATTTCAAGGGGTCTGTTAAGGTAATTTTGTCATTTTGGTGGAGAGTGAATTCATCCACGGTATGAAGTATTTTACTATTGACAAGTGCTGAATCTGGCTATAATATCTATACTTAAAAAAATATATAGCATTTGAGACCATATTGATTAAATGGGAAATTGTTGCAGACTTCTCCCATGGGACTGTTTTTCTTAAATTATGATAGTTTGTGGATGCACAAAACCAGACTCATTTTATTATTATACACACCAATCACTACATTTTCACAGAGGTATTATTGTTCTGTGACTATAAACAGACTGACATTGATATTGATAGAGAAAATTGTCAGATATAGACAGATTCTACACTGTGTCAGTCTGTGATTTAAAAATTAATGTTATTGGGGTTTTTGTTATGTGTTGCCTAGCAAAAATAGCCAATGGAAAAGAAAAATGAGTATGTGCTGCATGAACAGAATCATTACCTTTAATACTTTTTCTGCCTAAAATCAAATAATATTAATGGCTTCTGGCCATGTACCTTCAGGATGAAATCTTTTACCTTCTTTAATCATTCAGATGACAAAAAGGCCAAGTAAGTGTTATTAACACATAGATAACTTAAGTGCTAAACTTCCAATTTTTAGTTCTGGAAATACAGAATTGTTTTTCCCTTACTCATAAGCTCCTAAACAATTCATAACTGGAATATAATTCAAATTTTTTTTAAAATCTGCGGTTTACACTCACAGTAAACATTAGCCCATTGTTTGCATCCTATATAATGTACTTTTTATTGTGTATTAGTTTTTCTTGTATGCATCTATCCTATGGAATGGCAACTTTGCAGTGAAAAAAGTTATTTAAATTATTCTTGGGTATAAGTAATTGAAATATTTATTGTACTTTTTTTTCTATAGACAAAAGAGGTTCCATTTACACTGGTGGAAATTTGCAGGATTTTATAGAGGATTTTCTTATTATATATTCAAAATACCACTTATTCTAATATATTTTAGAATTGCTCAGAACAAGGCACCAACATGTGCAAAATATTCATACAGCATGCTGTCATCCTGCAGTAAGTAGAGCTTTTGGGGAAATTAATGGTACTTCTCTATAGACACAGGTCTAAATGTTGGTTATTTGTGTATGACTTTTGCAAGCAAGTTCAGAAATTTATAACTTTGCATCTTATTTACATGAATTTGGAATATATACCTGTGTTCAAGGTGGTCTATAGTGAGTGTGATACAGTACAAAATGAGTATCTTAGTTTTTTGATCTATTTTCCTGCTCTTTTATTTTATGATATACCTGCATACTTAAGGTACCGTGTGTCATTTAAAGAGCTGATTTCCTACATTTGAGTTTCAAACTGAGTTTGATTTAGAGTTGCCTACAACTCTTGTGAAGTCAAATTTAAGTCTACAGATAATTTGGAAAGAAACAAACAAACAAACAAAAAGTAATAGAAGTATATGTGAAATATAATAGAAAAGCAAATGACAAAGCATGAAAATTGACCTTCAATATGTAAAGTAGCTGCTTTTGAGCTTATTTCTTGATTTAATTGAGTATAATACAGACCATTAAAAGTAAGTATTCTGTATGATGTGCAAGAAATCAGCCTTCCCAACCTCATTAAGACTAATAGAAGTTGAGTAGTTACTGCTATCTTTGGCTACATTTGTCCCTGACAAACTTCACTGGAATCACTACAGCTTATTCTGAGAAAAAAAAAACAAAAACAAAAACCCATTTTGCTATTTTACAAATGTGTTTGGGTTTGGTTTTGTTTTTAACTGAAATGATTATGCTGATAATAATGTATAGGAGAAAACAGCTAGATTTCTGATAGATTTTTACGTGATAAAGTTTTGTTTGCATGCCTACAGGAAATATTGACTAATACCCAACATTGCTATTGAAAATTAGAAAATGATTTTTTTAAAGGCCTTTCTTCTCAATTAAAAAATCAAAGCAAAACAAAACAACCCAACCTTTCAGAAACTACAGTTATTACTAAAATTCTTAAGATAGATTAGATTAGATTGTTTCCCCTTAGCTAACTGATAATCTCAATTATTAAAGGTGTTTTCTGTGCTTTTAGTATACCTGGAACCATACTCTGCTCCAGTGGCATGTTCAAATAAAAGCTACATGTGTGAAGACATTTAGTTTAAATTAAATTTTTAAGATATCCTTTCATACCCTGTACTTAGCTAACTGCATTCATAATAGTGTACTCTGGGGGTAAACAGCGTACTAACAGAACATTACCTGATTTGTTTTTATATTCCTAATGGTTTAGGGGAAAACACCAAAATGCCCATGTACATAATAAAAGTGAAACAGCGGACCTGACAAATAGCTTAATTAGCAATATTGAGCTGTTTTCCTACTCACCGTAATAGCAGTATATTAAAATAATTTGTC
This sequence comes from Phalacrocorax aristotelis, assembly GCF_949628215.1. Taxonomy (NCBI): domain Eukaryota; kingdom Metazoa; phylum Chordata; class Aves; order Suliformes; family Phalacrocoracidae; genus Phalacrocorax; species Phalacrocorax aristotelis. Next base: position 24,956,653 of record NC_134278.1, on the reverse strand, counting down.
TTTCTCTATATTAAAACCAGAACACTAATATATTTGGAATAATCCTACAAAACTTAGTTGCAGGCTACCACAAAAAAGAAAAAACCCTTCTATGTTTGGATGACTCAAGTATAGAACACTCCACAACTTATTAAAACCTTCCCACTATTTTATTAATTTTGTCATGGACAGAGTTTTGTGGCCATTTATGAAATTCCTGCCAGAGTAAAATCAGAATCATAGTGGGGGTAGATGTTCTCTGATTTGTAGGGAATAAGACGATACTTGAGAGATTTAAGAAATTAATACCTTAAAGGAATAAAATATAAAAGCTTGGCAGAAAGCCAAGTCTTATCTGATGATGCCAAATATTACAGATATAATTATATATAAAATATATATATAAAAATGTAATGACAAGTTAGTATAGAAATAGTGGTTGAAATATCAGGGGCGAGTTTAGTAGTTCAGTTTAGCAGTAGTAGGAGAGTGAATACTGAGGCAGTTCAGAGCATCTTTACTTTTTCCTTCATATATACTATTCTTTGTCATCATCTGCATTTGGGAAACTGTATAAAAACCAGCTACAGTAGTACCCCTTTTCATATATCTATTGAGGGCAAACACAAATCAGAGTACCAAAACTGCATGTGCAGCTACTGCTAGCATTATATATAATTATTAACGTACATCTTCCTCTATGAAATCTGTATCAGGATGTGCATTTGTTTTTATGTAAACACTTTTCAGCAGAGTGGTAACTTGCTATTTAATTATGCTATTTCTTTACCACAGAAAGTGGGTGATTTGGTGTTTTGGTATCTGTGGGATCCTTTCTTGTTTGCCTTGTACTATGTCTCTTTGGTGTTGTGTATTTTGGGGAATATCTTGTCTTCTAATATCTATCAATCAGTCATTTGCTTAATCTGGAGTCTCAGGACTGCGTGCTTTTCACTGTATTTGATGCCTGTGGTTTTGTCTTTCACTTGAGTGAGGAAACATTTGCAGATTTGATGAAACAGATGTCCAGTCTTGCTCATACACATGGGCTACTTTCAAGAATATGATGCATTTAAACATTTGAAAGACTAAACGTCTGTGATGTCTTTAAGGTTTCTGGCATGGTATCATCTCATGGTTCCCTTTTTTACCCTTTTTTGTGATATTCTTTCCATCACTGCTGATCAGAGTAGTTGTATGGATATGTGAACAAATATTTGATTGATGTCAAATACAGTATAAAACATATATTAACACACATGAGAGAAATGCTAAGCTAAAGGGTCAGTTGTCTTATATTTTCCTGTGGGTTTTGCTGCATTCTTTTCTGAAATCTTATTGATATGAATTTCCCGTGCAGCTTTGCCTTTTTATTGGCACTGATATACTGATTATGCTACTGGGGAGCTATGCCATAAATGTGTGAAAAACACTGTTTAATTGAGATATATTATATTGGCTTTGGTTTGTGATTTTTGGCATATATATATAATTATTATCTTATAAACTGTTACATATTTTTTGTACACCTGTTTTGTTTTCAGTCAATAACAACTGTTGTACAGAACAAGATAACTCCCAAATAATGACAGACCAAAACAGAACTGGAAAGTATTACTGTGATTCAACTTCTTCTTGCCACGCAGCTCGGGGACTTTACTGACCAATGCTAAAAGACAACAGATTTAATAGACTGCAAGACAGAAGGAGGAAGGAAAGGAGAAGGCAAAAATCTTGCTTTGCTTTAGGAATGGACATGATGAAAAATTTCTGAAGAATTTAGATGAGAGTGATAGGAAAACAATCTGAGTGGAATGAGTTTAGTGTAAACTGTGACATCAGTCAATTTTAGAGGGAACTGATTATCAAATGCCAAATGAAACTGTATGTATGATACCTGTATGAGGCATTTAGTACCTGAGAACTGCAGCCTGGATCCTGTCTATAAGTGATTACATTTGATAATTCCAATTTGAGAAGAAAGATTTTGTGGAAATTTAAATACGAAATATGTAGGCACTTAGAATCAGAAAGGGTCAGACATATAATTAAAGCTGGTTTTTATTTTTGGTGGCAAAATGGAAGCTTTTTTTTTTTAACTGGGAATTTTACTCTTCCTCCTGATGGCAGGGACTATGGAACTGAAACAAGATAGATGCAACCTTTCCTTATCCCATACAACTAAACAGCCTATCTGAGAAACTGGGTCTTACAGAATAGTGGTAAAGTTATTACAGCGTATTTCCATATAGCCATAATGTTGATATGAGGATGACCAATTTCCTTTTCTTGATGAAACCGCACAGATGAATAAAGTCACAGACTGAAGCTACAAGGGCTCCAGAGAGGATAAAGTCCTTCATGGCTTTCTCCAGGGTGATCTTGTGGTTGTAGACAACTGCTTAAATCACAACAATCTCAGTTTTCTACAACAACAATGTAGTTTGATTTGTGATGGAAAAAGTCTGGGTTTTTTTTAATGTCTGTTAGCTCTGTATTTTCATTGTTCTTTTTTTCTGTTTGATATTTGCTTGTTCACACACTTCATAGTTGTTTAACAATTTTCTAGTATTCTAGGTCATGCTTGTGCAACAGATGTCATAGTGAGGTGACAGAGGTGTTATAGTTAGACTGGTTTCAGATATGGAGCCTGCCTTGGGCACTTCATTTATTTCAGACATGGCTATATTTTTGTTAGGCAAGTAGAACTGCCTCTAATGATTTCCAGTATTGATTAAAGATTGTTTTTTCAAGCACTTCAGTTCCTTTCAGCCTCTGATCAGAAGCTGTGTGCAGGTGGACCAGAACATGTTTTGTAAGCCTATCACTATATTGTGTTTTTATATCAATTTGAATGGCTTGCCTTTTCCTTTAGTTTTCATATTTTCATGCTGAAGACTGCTTCTGTTTAGTTTTACTTTTTTCTCTCTTTCAATAGAAATAATATCTCTTAGCTAAGCAGGTACTTCTTCATGTCCATCTGCTAGCAGAAAACAGCCTGATACAGCCATTCTCACTGTCTTCTCTGTCCTTTTAGATTCCTGATTTCATAAAAAACCCATTCACTTTACAACATATTCAGTTTAAGTATAAAAAGAGTCAAAGTTCTCCATTATCCAGCCATTATATCTTCCTTCACATAGGTTGATAACTTGCCAATAATTTTTTGAAAATAGATTTTGGTCATGATTGTGTGCCAGAGCTATTATAGTACTGAATATTGGGAAGCTAGGTAGTGTAACAAAGGGGGTTTTTTGCTGTAGTGTGGATTACTAAATAGGGGATTGATTTTCTTCAGTCTTTGCACATTTAAACCTGAAATATATTCAGAATTCAGATAGTAATAAAGACTGTAGAAGTTACGTCTGTTTTAAATGCTTTACATATCAGTTTATAAAACTGTAAATCCTACTGTAATGTAATTTTCTCTGTTAAAAATATACATTTATGTTTATATAAACACATAATTATTATGCTTTTCATATCATCAGGCAAAGTTAGCAGGGAGCTATGACAGGAAAGTTATCAAGTCTTTAAGTTTAGAAAATGTTTACCGTTGTTTGTGAGGGTTATGTGCACACACTGACTGACAGATTGCATCCTTATTTCCCAATAATTCACATTAATTCAAACTCTCACTGAGTTGGAGGAAGTACAAATCCCTCAAGCACTTTGTCTCCCAGGAGGTGTACTGATTCCTGCAGCTGGTCAGCTCTGGCAGTCTGGAGAGGCAGAAGGTAGTCTGGGTCTCCGAGGAAGTCATTCTGTCTCTCAAAGAATTTGCAAGTGGACTCACAACATAGAAAAAAGCATCACAGCCAAGTCTCAATTCAGTTATCACAAGCTTCCTGTACAGCCTTGGGCAAGTCATTCAGTCTCTGTCTTCTTCAATACAGAGTCTGTAATATATGGAGTGTCTGAGCATTCCTCACATATTCTTGGTTGTTACCGAAATACTTTGATATACTCATTATATGTGAGGCTACTCTATACTGTGGTGATTTTTCTTTTGGAAAGGTAAATAGGTAGGTATTCCTCCTAAAAATAACCTTTAAAATAATACTTCATAATCCTTCACTAACAATATACTGATTGCAGCCAGAGTTCTGAATCTCTGGTCCATACTGACTTTTAATACATTCTGATGCACAACTGTGTGTCAGAGTTGAATTAATGAAAGTCAAAGAGTTCAGTATTACAGGGAAAATGACAGCTTTTGCCTAATCAAACTAAAATTTAAGATTAAATACTTTAAAGTGTCAGAATTGTGTTTCATAGAAATATGATTTTTAAAGCTTGATAACAAAACCACTTACTGATACTTTGTCACATGCAAATAATGTTGCAGTAATCAGTATGACTACTACTTCTTAGTAAGAGCTTCTTTTTAATGCTCTGTGAGAGATTATGAAATGTGTTCATTCTTGACAGGTAAGTCTTCCTGCCTACTGACAACTTCTCTATCTCCAGCTTTTTTTAGGTCTTCACCCTTATTGCTTCTGTGTGTCTCTACCCCTCAGGGCCTGCCTGTCATTCCCAGCAATGGCATAAGGTTTGTCAGTATGAGCTTTGGTTCAGTGAATGTAGTGAAGTCCCTCATCTGAGAACTTTGCCCTTACACTTTAGGAAGCACATCAAGTAGATAGAAATTTTCACTTTTTAATATCAGTCATTCCATTTCCTCTCTGCAGTGCCTCTCCCCCAGAACTGATAACAATCACACACTTGAACATGAATGTTTCACAGTATGTTTACCACAAAGAGGATGGAATTGAAGTATGCATTTGACTGAGATTTCAGGAAGGAGCTACAAATACCTGTTTATATTCTGGAGCGCAGAATGTAAACAGACAGCATGCTGACTGAGTGAAATTTTAGGTGTGGCTGATGATGATAGATTTGTAATCTGATATAAAATTCAGCTGATAAACCCTAATTGGAAATCTATTGGCCAGTCAGCCTCACCTCTGTCCCTGGAAAGGTGATGGAGCAGTTCATCCTGGAGGTCATCTCCAGTTATGTAGAGGACAAGAAGGTTATCAGAAACAGTCAACATGGATTCACCAAGGGAAGATCATGCTTGACCAACCTGATAACCTTCTGCGATGGCGTGACTGGCTGGGTCCATGAAGGGAGAGCTGTGGATGTTGTCTATCTTGACTTCAGTAAGGCATTCGACACTGTCTCCCAGAGCCTCCTCACAGGCAAGCTAAGGAAGCGTGCGTTGGATGAGTGGACAGTGAGGTGGACTGATAACTGCCTCAACAACAGAACTCAGAGGGTTGTGATCAATGGAGCAGAGTCTGATTGGAGGCCTGTCACTAGTGGTGTTCCCCAGGGGTCTGTGCTGGGTCCAGTCCTGTGCAACATATTCATCAGTGACCTGGATGATGGGACAGAGTATAACCTCAGCAAGTTTGCTGACGATACCAAACTGGGAGGAGTGGCTGATACACCAGAAAGATGTTGTGCCATCCAGCGAGACCTGGACAGGCTGGAGAGCTGGGCCGAGGGGAACCTCATGAAATTCAACAAGAGCAAGTGCAAGGTCCTGCACCTGGGGAGGAACAACCCCATGCACCGGTACAGGCTGAGGGCTGAGCTACTGGAAAGTGTCTCTGTCGAGAAGGACCTGGGAGTGCTAGTGGACAGCAAGCTGACCATGAGGCAGCCATGTGCCCTCATGGCCAAGAAAGCCAATGATATCCTGGGCTGCATTAAAAGGAGTGTGGCGAGCAGATCGAGAGAGGTTATCCTCCCCTACTGACCTACTGCCCTTGTGACACCACACACTGGAGTTCTGTGTCCAGTTTTGGGCCCCCCACTTTAAGAAGGATGTGGAACTGCTTGAGCAAGCCCAGCAGAGAGCAATGAAAATGATCAGGGGACAGGAGTGTCTCCCTTATGAGGAAAGGCTGAAAGACCTGGGTTTGTTTATCCTGGAGAAGAGAAGACTGAGCAGGGATTTCATAAATACCTATAAATACCTAAAGGGTGGGTGTCAGGATGATAGGACTAGACCCTTTTCAGTGGTGCCCAATGACAGGCCAAGGGGCAATGGGCACAAGTTGGAACACAGGAAGTTCCACCTCAATATGAGGAAAAACTTCTTTCCTGTGAGGGTGCCAGAGCAGTGGAACAGGCTGCCCAGAGAGGGTGTGGAGTCTCCTTCCCTGCAGACATTCAAAACCTGCCTGGATGCGTTCCTGTGCCCCCTGCTCTGGGTGTCCCTGCTCAAGCAGGGGGGTTGGACAAGATGATCTTCAGAGGTCCCTTCCAACCCCTACCATTCTGTGATTCTGTGATTCTATAAAATGCATACGCATTTAAAACAAAAAACAAGGTAAGGAACTGATATAAAAATTCTCTGGAATGTAATCTAGTTCATTGCATTTTATTTACCATTCTGTGACTCAACGATTCTGCAATTGTAAAGTAATGAAGTTTTAGACTAGGACTATGTGCATTCATGCTCAAGTGTAAAGGATGTATTTTTATTAAAAATACAAAGTCAATTAAGAAGCTGTTACAGAGGTTATACCTGAACAGCTCTGACAAATGCTCTAACAAAGAGAACAAATGTTTAAATCACCTTTTAAAATGGAAGATAGAAACTGTTTTGTTTTTCTTTTTTTTTTTTTTATGATGCCTGTTTGCTAAGTAATATAAATTTCATAGTAGGCTTACATTAACTTTCATCAAAAATGTGATGATTTGATTTCTACCCAGTGCACTGAAGAGCAGTTGGCAATACTGTAGGGAATTCAGAACAATTTTTCCAAATTCTAAAATAAGTATATATTTATAATATTTATACTATTTATAATATTTGTGGGACATTAAAAATGCATAATTTAAATTAGCTAGGAGTATGTTTATATAAGGGTGCATGTTTTAAGAGAAATATTTAATAGAAACTAATCTTCATCCTTAGTTAGGTCCTGAACGCTTTCTATGTTGTATCATGAAAGGCCGTGGTGAAAAACTAAAGTAAATATTCTCTTGGCAGTTCTTGGGAGACAATAAACATTCTTCTATCATTCCTTCTTAAAAATTTTCCTTTTTACTTTGCTGATATGTGATTCTTCACCTTCTGAATGAGTTTAACAGGTGCAGTACAAAATTATTGTACTCCAGGTAGAATGAAGTTATGAAAGAGATCTCTAAATGAAAGCATCTGTTAGTGAATATTCCTATGACTTGAAGACAAGCAAATAAAGCAAAAAATTATTATTATTTACCTTAAAGGATATTATTTCAGTTTGGTTAAAATGATGCTACTGCTTTCTCAGACTCTCACTAACCCTAAAGCAGATATCTCCATGCAAAGTAGCTGGTGATCAGAGTACTTGTATGGATGTTTCCAACAGCTCGGCTCATATAGGCCTTTTCTAAAGCTAAATATTTTGAAGCCGGTACCTGCCAACTGTAATTTCAGGTAGATGAGAAAGTGTTTTCTTCTACAAATAATGCAATATTACTTAAAGATTATTTGTTTGTTGGGCAGTTGGAAAATATTTTTTATAGGCATGCCAAAGAGAGAGGTAGGTCCCCACTAATCCTAGAGCTAAAAAACATGTGTTGTGCAGTTCAGGTATTAGTAACATTTATTGTCTGAAGAAGTGCTGGTACAGTCTACTTCAGTACCTACAGAACACCCCCTCTCCCCTTAATTTACAGAAATTTACAGCTACATAGCTTTTAGGTTTGATTTTGTTCTTTGTTTCCCTAATTCAGTTGTCATTCTTTCTCCAAGCAGAAATCTTGCAAAGGTTCTGGTAAAAACGGAGAACGATCAGAGAGAGGTTTTATGATTTTCGCACTTACAGTCACAGACACTCTTAGTCATTAACGCATAAAGTCAGCTGAAAAATTTGTCATTTCATATTCTGATTTTCACACATTTATGTTAGATACCAATTCTCTTGCAAAAAAAGGAAAATAACGGAATGAAAAATCTAGCCAAAAGCAATAAGGATATCTAAAATATAGTGACCTGCGAGGCCATGGGCTTCTTCTCTTGGCACTCACTCATCTCTGTTACCTCAGAATCCTCTGGCAATGTTGGACATGTACAGCCTTCTTACAGGCTTATTCTCTTCTTGCAAAGGGTGAAGGTAGTTTTGTTTTCTCCATCCTACAGATTGCCTACTGTTTGAGATTTTACTCTATAAATGGTTGTACTGGATCTGGCTGGAATGGAGTTAACTTTCCTAATAGCAGCTTGTATGGTGCTGGTATTTTAGAACCATGGCTGAAACAGTGTTGATAACACAGGTGGTTTAGCTCTTGCTGGACAGTGTGCACAGTGTCAAGGTGTGCTGGTTTTGGCTGAGAAGGGGTTAATTCTCCTCACTGTGGGGGTCGGCTGCCTTTCCAGCTTCCCGCGCTCTGCCGCGTGGCGTGGCAGGGGGGGCTGGGAGGGGCGGGGCCATGGCGGGGGCGGCTGACCCCGACTGGCCAATGGCAGGTTCATTCCATACCACGTGACACCGTGACCGGTATATGAAGGGGGGGCAGTTGCGGCTCAGGAGCGGCGCGGCGTCGGCGGGTGGGAGCGGCTGTGGTGTGTGCGGTTTGTTTCGGCGGTCCGTTTCCCCTCTCCCCTCCCTTCCCCCCTCCCCCGGGGCTTTGCGCCTCTCGTTGTTCTCCTTTACATTGCATTTCTGGTGTTGTTTCTTTTAATTTTAATTATTAAACTGTTTTTATCCCAACCCACGAGCGTTACCCTTCTGATTCTCTCCCCCATCTACTGGTGGGGGAGTGAGCGAGCGGCTGTGTGGGGCTGAGCTGCCGGCTAAACCACGACACAGGGCAATCTCTGTTTCTCACTCTGTCCCTCAGTGACCGGCCTGGGGTGTGCTCAAGAGGTTGGGAAGGAACACAACCAGGCAGATGACCTGAACTAACCGAAGAGATATTCCATACCATATAATGTCATGCTCAGCAACATAATGGAGTGGAATGGGGTTTAGAGAGGTTAGCCATCTTTTGCTCAGGGACTGACTGGGCATGGCATCACTGTCTGTGGGAGGTGGTGAGTGATTGCCTTTGCATCACTTGTTTTGTTTTCTTTCTGTCATCTTTCAATGTTTCTTCACTTGTTAAGCAATGTCTATCTTGACCACCAAGTTTTCTTGGTTTTACTCCTGCCTTCCTCTTCCCCCATGCCACTGGGGTGGGGGAAGTAAGCGAGCAGCTGTGTCAAGCTTAGCTGCCTGCTGGGGGTTAACCCACTGCAAGGGGAAATCCAGATTCTGTTTCTTCATCTGCTTAAAGATGTCAAAACTGAAACTTCTTACTCCCCAGGAAGTTGATATTATGATCTCTCTGTGGCCATTGAAAGTGAGGACACATTCTGCTCCTGCTGAAGCTTTGCCACTGTGCAGTGTTCCAGTTTCAGAAGGCAGTAAAGGATGCAAGAAAGAAGCAGCACATCTGTAGTTTACATTTTATAATTATATAATTCACATGAAGACCTGTTACCTGAGGTTTTCAATCCCTGCTCATTGGAATGATTAATTATATATTAAACCTCCAGTGAATGAAGCAATAAAAATCCTTGAGACAGGAACTAGAACCTAAACCTGAACACGCTAATTACTAGATTACAGATCTGTGTTCTTCCCAGCACACCCTTAAGTCCTTTACATATCCTTAGTCCTTGGCCCACTTTCCATTAGCGACTGCAGCTGCTGGTGTTTACTGCAATATTTTACTAAATGTAGATTTGACCCATATGCGATTAATAGAAATGATAAGTGGTGGCAACTCAATCCCTAGTGTGGCATGTTCTTAGAATAACTATTAAATCAGACCTGTCAAGGGACTTAGGAGGAAGAATACATAATTTCTGTTTCCTAATTAGATTTAGCTTTTTAGTTTAAGCCTAACCAGAATATAAACTGTAAGTATACAAACAATGTGTGCTTGCACGTGTGCATGTATAGAAGCCAGTGGAGTATAGCGCAATGATGACAGCAGTATCTTACAGAGCAAGAACAGTATAGGTTATTCATTATCAAAATAATGCTAACAAAACTATTTAGCTGGTATGCATTGGAAAAAGAAAAAAAAAAAAAAGAATGAAAAAACAGTCATTAGTTTATAGAAGACTGTAACTTTCTCCTGTGTATTGGTTTTTGTGCTTAGCCTGAGTTGCCATAGGTCCATCTCCCGGCTTTGGGAACAGCTGGGGAAATCATCATTCAGGGTGAACTCACAGTGCAAAATACTTACTTTCAGCAAGTTGTAGTGCTGGGCATTGTCATAGCATAGCCACTTTCTGTGCTTAGTAAAAGACGACTCAGGAAAATACTGCAGAGATTTATAAAGTTCTTGGGAAGAACTACCTCAGTAAAAACCAAGGTAAAATCCACTTTTACTTCACCATAACAGTGGTTCCAGTGGTGACTTCTGTAACTCCTGTGAAACAGTCACTTTGTTTTACAGCTTGCATTGTTACAAGAAGTTACCAAATGATTGCAGGATTTCCATGAATTTATGAGTCAGTCTTTAGAGTTTGTTGTATACTGAGGTCCTTCAACTGCTAGAGGACATAGCTGTACTTAGCAGTTAGAATACTTAAAATTATTCAGGACTTGAGTTTTGCTTCACATAGGTATTCTTCAAAACGGTTAAAACCAAAGGTTCAGAAAAATCTGCGTTTGAAATATTTGTTATGCAAGAATATAACATATATAGAAACAACATTTAGTTCCTGAGTGGTTAATTTTTCTAAGAGTCCTCATACAATTCCACAAATCTACAGGCTTTTCATGTTTAATCTCAAACATTTAAAAAAATAAAATGAATAGCTCTCTTTATCACCGTTCATGTAGCCATATAAGGTACTTCACTGGCAGTTTTTCAGTCTTATTTCTTCATTTGAAGCATTGTCCTTTAGCCATCATGAACTAACTCTTTGAATGACATGTGCGAAATTTTAAACCCAGACGAACAGACTTGCAGTACAGAATTAGAACACTGACAATCACATTACTTAAAATAAAAAAGAATTGTGGTGCTATTGAGTCTTTTTTAACCCTGCTATTGTTCAAAAATATTTTACTAGATTTTAGCATGTGTGCAACTATAGTTATAAATGAATTTTAGCCATTATTAATGACAGTGTTGGCCAAATTTGGTAGCTCAATAGGTGCAAGGTGGCTGCAATCCCACGTGCAGTCAGCAGCAAGGTACAGCGTTCGCTCCTGTCCATTGTGCAGGCACTGCAACGCAGGGTGTGTGCACAGAGCTTCCCACATGGATCAACACAGGCAGAAAACACTCAGCACAAACCACTTGCATGCTGAACAGAGAGTCCTTCTTTGCCCAGGAAGGTAGGAATGGAGTTAATGAGGAGAGAGGGCAGACTGCACTGGTGAGGCACAGGGCACGGTCAGACAAGTGTCACGACCAGGGACCATTTCATTCCCTTACTCCTCTCTGTTCCCATGCTCAGTCTTCCACAAACAATCTTGATCCTTCCCTTTCCCACCTTTAATTCGTCTTCAACCTTCCTGTAATCAGCCTTGTGCAGTGCCCAAATGCTCTTCCCCTGCACCTCACAATGAGCCCCGTACCCCTGGGCAAGGACCCCCCTCAGCCTGTGAGGTGACCAGAGAGCTGCCTGCACTGAATCTTGGTGTGGGGCGTCCCCTGGCCCCCAGGCCTGAGGATCCCCTGAGACAACCCCACGGGGGCATGGGGTGGGGGTGCATCCCTGTGTCAGGTATTGGAGTGCCCCTGCCTGCCCTGGGGTCTTTGGTCCTCACTAAGTCCTTGTGTTTGTGATGATTAGCTTTTAATCATATAACCCAGCAAGTAATAAGAGAGAGGCTTGAGATTAGTTACATATGATGATGACTGTCCACCTGAAAACAGTTCAAACAAGAATAATAAACCAGAGCTGCCTTTAATCAAGGTACTTTCAGGTCTGAAACTGGTTTGCTGATTGACTTACCTAATAACTAGCTTGTCCTAGTTGAAAATTAATTTTCTTTTTATGAGCTTTAGAATACCACCTTACCTACCACCTCTAGGCACTTTACATCACTTTGAAAAACAAAGTCCACTTTAAAATCCCATGTGTTGGCAAGTGATTATAAACAAACCTTATGCTTAAGTACTGACTACTGTTGTCAGAACTTCGGGGTGGTACATTTGATGTAGAAAAAACTTCTCCTTGTTCTTACTCTTTGTCAAGACAGTCATTCATACAGTTGGAAAAATCAGACTAAGATCAATACACTTCTTTTCTCTCAATTACCCTCCTGTTAGCAGTATCACTGAGCATTTATTTCAGGCACAGCAATAAATATTTATTTTCTTGTAAATAGTGCAAGTCCAGCAACAAATCAATGCAGAAAATAATATAAGTAAGCTTGTTACAGTTGTTGCTTGTCCTTGAAATATGTAAAAACCTCTTCTCCATTCCCTCTTAAAAATGTTAATTTTGGTAGGATTTTTATTTTATACAATGTATAGGTTATTTTCTATTAAAGGACATTACTTATTTTTAAACATCAGTTATGTTCATATGTATGCTTTCCCTTTTAAATTCTACATCTTAAATCTAAAAAGTAGAAAACAAAAGTAATAAAAGTTTACATGTAATGTTTTTAAAAAGATACGTATAATGTTTGCCTAATGTAATGCTACCGTTGAAAATAGGTATTCTAGAGTTGTAAATGCACATACACCTTTTTATCCCAGCAACTAGAAGAGTCATGGAGCTGCATTGCCAGGTTTCTGAATTTAGTTATGAAATGCAAATGCAGGTAGAAATTTCCTGTTTTTATCACTTACACTTAGCTGGTACAGCATTTTTTTTTGGGGGTTGTTATAAATTCCTTATAAGGTCAAATGCAATGAATGTAAGGTTAGGGCAGTAGCTGTTCTATCCTACGAGAAGCACAGACTAGGAGTTTTGTAGACATATTGTCCATGTAGACACATGGACAATAGTTTTGTCCTCGAAAACAGTAATCATGGCATCTTGTCTGCACATTTGTGGATCATTTTACAGGGTCAGAATCATTGATATTATGGTCAGAAACTTATACGTACTTAGGAACTGAGCAGTTAGCAGGTGATGGGTAGGATTCTGGAGACAAGGCAGATGGGGGTTCAGATGGTGAACAGCTCCTCATTTCCTAGGTGCTTTTTTGTATCTCCATATGACCCTGTGTGTAATCTTAGGGTTGTAAGTTCATTTGCATAGGTATGGTCATTATTAAATTATTAGAGATAAATATAGCTGGATTCATTAAAATCCTGGAGTTTAGCAGTTGTTAGATATTGACCTTTAAAGTCATCAGTGGCCTACCTGTGTGATCATCTCTTTATGCTCCTGAGGCATACTGACGTTTTTGATGGCTAAAGCAGATGGAGATAGCTCCTCTTCATTATAAGAAAGAGAAGCAGCAGGAATATCTTTAATTTTTATTTTTAATATAAATTTCCAGCTGAATCATTTGAATTTAGTGGTACCTGAGACATCCTTAAAAAAAAAAGAAATAAAGAAGAAGTTGTTTGATAGGATTGTGGGAGAAGGTAGGGTATAAAGAGATTGGGAATAGTAAATGGAGATCTTTGACATACAGAGTTATTTGTGAAATTGATTCATCTGAGGTATTTTTGTGAAAAGTAAGGACACTTAGAGTGTGATTCATCTGACCAAACATAGACAGATGAAGTGTAGTAAAGGTCTACATCACTTCAGGTTTCCTTTATAAGAATAAAGAGAAACTGAAAATGCCTAGTTGTGATTCACCTTGCCTAATGTAGATATCCAAATAGGTCAGATGAATCATAAACTAAAATATTCTGTTCTCCATTGACTATAAAAGTATTTTGGGATCTCACATGCTTGACACTACACTTACACTGTGGCCATTCACAGTTCGAGACAGACACATCTAAAAATATACATTAAATAACTATATATATTAAGAAATAATTTCACTGAAAATAGGGCAGTCGACATGTGAGAATCTCACACAGTGAAAATCCCAAACCAAACCGAGACAACTTTTTGTATATATGCATTTATTCCTTTCACTTTTTATGAATTTAGTGCTCTCTGTTAGGAAGGGGTTGGTAGGTGCCAGCACCCTTGGGCTGGAATGGGCACTGACACAATGAGACCGGGATGCTCGATCTGTCCTTCCAGGAGCTCCCTCGTTAGCTGGGGAAAAGACCCTGTCTCCTCCCTTTCTCTCTACCTTCCCTCCTGTGACCACAGAAATAGATTTGATTCATGTGGCATGCACAGGACAATGGGTTTAATGTATTGTTCTGATTCTGATGGCACTGGTCAAGCACCAGGCTGCTGGGCAGTTACCCCCTCAGCAGCACCGATGGCACACCTTATTGCCCTTTTTCCTGTTCCTTAACTCACCTTTTTCCTTTCTTTATATCTCCCTTTGTCCACCCCAGTCTTCTTTCAATTAAACAACCTGATAATAATTACTGTTTTCCCCACTGGTCCCAGTTTTGCTATATTTGTGCTCATGTTTGATGTTTTGATAATATTATGGAGGTAGTCTTGGCTTTACATAGAACTGCTGATATGGTTGCCTATGTACTGCTGGCCTTGGAAGACCATACTTTCAAAAAGGTCTTCAATTCTCCCCTCAGGTGTCTGTGAAGTCCAGCTGCTTCACCCGTAACTTCCCCTTACCTTCCTGTAAAATCCAGCCATCCCTCATAGTCTGAGCCTTAACTTTGGTCAGCTTCTCATATAGTTGTCTCTCACATCCACCAATTTTTAATACCATCTCCTGTAGTTTCTCATGTTCTGTTCAGTTAGCTGAACCTCAGGCAACAGCCTCATTAGTCATTTGCCTGCAGTCCTGATAGTTTCAAAGGGTCGTTACTAAAAATGCACCAATAAAGGAGAGAGAGGATGAGATGCTTTAGGTATAACTTTATTTCATCTTCCACATCAAACTGTCTGTAACGGATATTTTTGGAATCTGTTTGAAGCCCCACTTTCTGATAATAAAGTCCTGATGTTCTTCTGTACGTACATTTCTGTTGACATTTTCATTTTCGGTTTCTCTAAAATTTTTTTTTTTTAGGTAAAGATATGTCTAGTGACTTTTTAATTTAATCACCAGAAAAGGTTATAAAGCTTATGGTTTAATGGTCTCTGGTACAACTTGGGTTTTAAAGGAAAGCTTTCCTCCCAAAAGCGACCTTTTTTCTCTTTCTTACATGCTCTCCTGCGCAGTCGCCAAATTCATACGTAGGTGTACACAGATTCTCACCCTGTGAAGTCACATCCTGTCTTACCCATTATGAATTTCGGACTTGAAAACTTTTTATGAAGCAATTCTAAGCCCATCAGTGCTCTAGTCATGTGTGTGAAGTACCAGTACCAGTGTCAGTATTGGTGCTTTGCTGAAAACATTTGATCTTAATATTTATTCTGAAAATTTACTAAACTTAAACACTAAGTTGTTATCAAAGGAAATGGGTTCCTTTTCTGAACTGGGCTAATAGGTAACACAATAATATGGCTGCTTCTATTTTCCTCTTTTTCAAATTTATTATATTGAGGCTGGAACGTTGTAACCTTTTAAAATAAGAAAGTAGTCTCAAATAAAAATATTGTTGTTAAGAGTTACGCTTTCTCAAGGGACATTTTGGTATGCTTGCTACACAAGAAGTGGACAGTTGTTTCATGGATAGGGATTAATACAGGAAAACAGAATTATAAGGTGGAAGGGAAGCCTTGTGTTTATTTGGAATAAGGTTTGAAATGGTTTGGAGGAGACAAAAACTAAAATACAGGAAGCTGAAAGGCTGGATAGGTCCTGGAAAATAAGAATTAAAATTTTTCATAAATTTGTTCAATAGACATGTAGAAAAGTAATGAATGTTTCTGGTACCTGTAAAAATAGAATAAGATAGAGAGAAGACTAGGTCTTTATAATATTAGAGTGTTTTAATGTTTACAATCAATCTAACCTATTCCAGTAGTGAAAGATTGTGTTTGTGAAAAAAGTCATAGTTCTTCAGCTAGATGTTTATGTACAGGCAGCAAAAAAACTACTCTGACAGCTTTGTTGGGGCAAATACGTATTTCATCTATGTTGCTCATTATCCCACTACATGTCAGAAAGCCCTTGTAGCTTTAACCTGTAATTAAGGTACAGGCACTTCCTCTCCTGGTTCCTGTGGTATCATTTCTTAAGCTGTCCTATCCATCTTCTCCAGGGATGCACACATTTGACCATCCTGATGAACTTAGTGGGTAGCTGAAATACTTCCTTCTGATGTAGTTAGAAGGATGCCTTCTGAACTTCTCAATTATCACAACAACCCAATGGCACAACACGGGCTTATTGTCATTGTCACAGGGAAGGAACAGGGCATTTTCTTCATTCTTTACTAAGGCACATTAGGCCACAGACTCTGCTTTGCAGACACCTCTGCTCTGTCCACTGAGGAAGAAGAAGTGAGCCTACATTGCTCTCAGTTTAAAATCCACACAGGAATTTAAAAAGTGATTTTATCAAAGATTTGCCTTGCTTTAGAGTAATGTTAGCAGCATTTCCACATAACATAAGTTTATTAAATAAGAGAACCAAGTGAAAAAATATTAATTAAAATATAGCATAGACAAATGTTTTCAAGGAACAGACCCTGTCACCATTTCACTGATACATCCTATATGGAAATTCCTATAAATATCCTTGCACTATGATTACAGTGTAAATAAGGTGGTAGAATTCAACTCCTCATCCTTTATTTATAAGCAATATAACAGTCCACGTGCTTTTCAACCTGTTAAGTTGTTTTTCCACATTGCAAGTATTGGCAGTGATTAGAAAAAAGCACAAGCTTATTTTTTTTTTTAATATAAAAGCCAGTGGTTTTGTGGGCTATTGGTTCTTTTTAGTTAACTTCATTTTTTTAAAATCATATGGTATTGCTTTCAAAAATATGAAAAGGCCCTGATATACATGACATTTTGGATTTCATGCTATTTCCTTTCTTCTTAGATATTCCTGAGATTTAACACATTTTTAATGTCTTATAAATTATCTTTTGAAGTTGTACTGAAAGCTGGTGTGTTTAAATTAGAATGCCAGAAAATATTTTTCAATATATTTTTGGGCTGAATAGTTGCCAACTTGGGTTATCCATGAACAAAGGAAGGAAAAATTCTCATTTAGAACTCACGGTGTTTGGAGGGAAGGAATACTTGGCATTTCTGAGAAGACATTAATTCAGTAACGGACAATGTGCTGCCTTGCTGCCTCTTTTACTCTTAGAGGAATCTCAGAGGACACTGATTCAATTTCAGAAGCCTTTGAGCATTCATTACTTGTAACAAGCATAAATGGGATATGAAGAAACGTCTGCAATTCTGCAACTTTCAGCTCAGAAAAGCCATAAGAACATAAAAATTCCTTGTAGTGGTTTTGAGCAAGAGTCTTTTTTATCCTGCTAGGTATGAATAGGTGCCTAGAAAAGAGTATAAAAAGCCAAAAATATGTGAAACTTATATTTTCCCAGCACTTGTCTGGTTTTAGCTGATGAATGTTCTCCAGCCTAATATGGTTTATATTTAGTATACAGGTATGTCATAATCCTCTGTTTATCCTTTTCAGAAGTGCTTGTGAAGGCTCCAGGCTCCACTTAAACACAACGATGGTTTGTATCCACCCCATTCCAGAGGATACATTCCAGAATGGGGAATCCACAGGTCTACCTCTCATGACCTGAAGTCATACAATTTGACATCACTGAATTAAGCTCATGATCTCCTGACTACCATAGTAACAAAAGTAACAAAAAAAAATGGAAGCATTTGCTCTGTATGTTACTTAAAGGTAGTGCTACAAAGATAAATGACATTTTCCTCATTCAGTTAATTCAGTGTTTATGCATCTGTAGAATAAAAAAGAGCACACCACAGAAGTAGTCAGTGATTGAATCCAGATGTTATTGGCTTCCCTTCCCCCCATTACAATTTCATAATTAATTGCTTAAACAGTTGGAAGAATACTGTGATGATACAGCCTAAGCACTTGTATTGCTGAAACTATTTCATAAATAAATTTTATCTAAACGAGGGCATAACTTTTACTGAAAAAAATCCAGTATTGATTCTATGACTGGAGTGCTGCAATGAATGGAGTCCTATTAGGAAGTAAAGGACAGGAATGTGAGAAGGGAGAGTTGACCTTAATGTGAGGAAGCAGCTGGGAATGGATGATGGGCCATATGAGAGTTTACGGGTCAGGGTTAGTGGGCGACTAGTATGGACAACGCTGTTGTGCATGTCTGCTACAGATTGCCTCATCGGGAAGAATTAGATAGGGCCTTCTTCAGATAACTTGGAACAGCCGTGTGTTTGCAGGCCCTAGTCAGCATGGGTGACTTTAAGCATCCTGATACTTGCTGGAAGAGCAAGGCAACAGTAGCAGAGATCAAGCAATCCAGTCTTCTGCGGAGCAGTGATGTCAACTTCCTATTACAAATGCCTGAGGGGCTGATGAAGGGAGATACTCTGCTAAACCTAATGATTTACAAAAAGCTGGTTAGGGTTGTGAAGGTCAGGGGCTATCTCAGCTGCAGCAAACACAAGGCGGAGTTCAGAAAGCTGAGGGGAAAGATTAAGACAAAAAAGAAGGACCCGAACCTGAACTTGGGAAGAGCAGTCTTTGGCTTGCTGTGCTTTGGGAAATTCCATGGAATGTGGTCCTGGAGAGGATCAGGCTGCAGGAAAGTTGGTTGATTTTCAAGGAACACCTCCTCCAGGCTCAACAATGGTCTACCCTGATAAGCAGGTGATCAAGCAAAGGTGAGAGGAGGCCTGCATAGATGAACTACTTGCTCTTGACAAAACTCATAAACAGAAACAGAAAGAATGTAGGAGGTGGAAATAGTGTCAATTGACCCAGCAGGACTGTAGAGATGCTATCTGGTCATGCAGGGGTGGGCTTAGGAAACCCAAAGCCCACCTGGAGTTGAGTCTGGAGAGGGATAATAAAAGCAAAAATAAAGGCTTCTACAGGTGCAATGGAAAGAAGACTAGGGAAAAATGTGTGCTTACTGGTGTGTGGGGCAGGGAACCTGGTGGAAGGGGATAAGGTATCAAAAGCCTTCCTTGCTTAGCTAGATACACTTGATGGGACGAATAACATTTTGATTCTTTAACAAGCTTTTTTAAATTATTTTTCTCAGTAAATTGCTCTTGCTTCTCTTTTATGTTTGTGTTAAATTTTTAAATACAGTACAGTCGGGAAATTGTCTATTAGAGCCGACATTATGCTTTGTTGTGTCAGACTGGGTCAATAAAAGCTGTTGTTCTTGTTGCAGGTGTTTTTGTTTAGGACTCCTACAGAGAAAGCAAGCGTAAAGAGTCTTGTCTGTGGTTTTCTTCTGATTATCTAGAAATCTGAACAATTTGTTAATCATGGGATATTATTTAATCAACAGGGCAAATACTTGTGGGCATTACGTCTTTCTTGAACTGCACATAATTGATATTGGAAAAGCAAAGCAAAACAACATCAGCATTGCTGGATGGAACAGTATTGGTTAGTGAATGGATGTGCTTTTTTTAAAGAACAAAAAAGATTGAACTAACTTGGATATGTGAAAACCCTAATACGTGAAAAATGTTTAACCTGTCATTAATACGCAAGATTACCTTTATGAACATATTTTTCATTATCACTCTGATAATGAATTTTGTCTCTTCTTTATTTTCCATATTATTCCCTGATGACACTAGTTAGCTGGTAGCAAATATGTACATAAGTATTCATTGTTCATTCTTATTACCTCCTCATCAGCTTTATTTTTTTTTTTCCCAATTCTAGCCTGGCAAGTACTGTACTTCATTTGAATGTGCTAGCATTTGAGAAAAATTGAGAAAAATCCCAGATGTTGTGGGTGGAATGCTGCTTTTTTTCTGGTTGAAATTAATGAACTGATTAAGGGCTTATCCAGTAATTTAGACAGGATAGCTTCTATTACTGAAACCATAGCATCAGCTCAGCGCATTTTGTTTTATTTTTCTTTTAGGGAGAGATAATAATTTTTATTAGACTAGTTTTTAAATTAGGAAGAAATGGACAAACTTATTGGGCCGTCATTTTGACTGGGTCTGATTGCCAGTGCCTGGCTAAACGTCTGCTTTTGTCTAATTATAGAATTCTATTACTCTGACCTGTGAACTTTCCAAATCTGAACAAGTATGGGTTTGGAACTGCATGAAGCAGATATTCACTTGAGAAGTCTGGTTCTTGCTAGAAATAATGCAAGGACAGGCATACTTCCATTAGTGTGGAATTGCCATTTGGAGACCTTGAGGAAATGGAGAAACACAGAAAATGGAAGTGAGAAATATAATTGATTAAAATTTTCTTTTAGCTGATGTAAAACTGCTTAGGTTAGGGTTGTTCTACAGTAACTTAGAAAAGAATGTTTTCTTTCATGCTCTGAGAGGAGAAACATATCTGATTCTTATGGAAGTGAATTATTTTCTAGTAATCAAAAAATACTAACCCATGATCTAGAAAAGAAATAGTGTTAGCTAATCAGTGTGCGTATATGGATAATGAATTTGTTGTTAAATCAGATTTCTTCTGTTTGACCTATCATTTTCCAATTCCAAACTCTAGTCCCACAACAAATTAAGTTACTTCATTTTTTTTGAACTATAGTTAAATAAAAATATATTCTTAGGGAAAAAAGCTTCTTGTTGTGTAATGGTGCAAAATATGAGAGGAATTGATGTTGCTGGGCTGACTTCAGTTTAAGAGGGATGATGGACAAATTAGATGACACACTGAAATTGTCTGTATTGCTGTTGTAAAAAATGTAAAAAGTTTTTCATTTCTGGTACATGTAAGTGGGGGCTTTTCAGAATAATTTCCCTCTTATTTTAATAACATTAATTCAATAAGTGTTTCCATCTTAGAGGTAGTGATATTTAGCTAATAAACTTCCAGTTGAAGTTCTTGTTAAAATATCACTGCCTCGTGGGAGAGGGGAACTTTGGA
The DNA here is from genome assembly GCF_949628215.1 of Phalacrocorax aristotelis. Classification (NCBI taxonomy): domain Eukaryota; kingdom Metazoa; phylum Chordata; class Aves; order Suliformes; family Phalacrocoracidae; genus Phalacrocorax; species Phalacrocorax aristotelis. The sequence continues at coordinate 24,935,642 of NC_134278.1, read as the reverse complement.
GTTCCCTTTGCTATATGGTGGTGTGCAGCAGTCTCAATCAGTCCTCTGCCAGCAGATGTTGAGCCATAGGGATGCTGAAAGTGACCATGCTCTAACAGACGTACACAAGATGTGCAGTCAGGACTCTTGTCGACTTGAGCATTATAGGCTTAAAAATTGTAGGTTTAGTTTATAAATTTATTATTAAAGATTATATTGATAATTTATGAAGCTTAACATGTTTATTTAAAATAACATACCAAGTGTATTAATTGTACTTAATATAATGTAAAAATCTAAATACTTCCAATTTATAAGTAAAAATAAAAATATTAGAGATTATAGCACACACATAAATTTGAGATTACAAACTTGTAGACTAATGGTTGACATTTGTTCCATTGGTGATTTATTCACTAAGACTTTGCAAAATTATAGTCATTGCAGATTAAATAGTATTGAACAAATAAGTTTTATAATGAGTTGGAAAAAGGTATTTTCAATGAAGAGTTTCTATGAATTGACTGTAGAAACTGAACAAGTTTTTAGTGTGATCATCAGGAGATCTTGAATTCTGCAGTTCAGCTATGGCCAAATAATTTATAGTATTCTGTGATCAGGCGTTGTCCTCATAACTACTCCATTGGCAGCTTCAGGCATTTAGCTTTTCATTTAACAATATAAATGTCACTTGGAGTGCCAATAAATACTGGCAAATCCCTGAAAAGGTCACATTGGTTCTATAACTCAAATACCTGTCTAATGCTAATGGCTTCTCAAGGTTTTGTGTGAACACTTTAAAATAAACAGCCTTCCATCAGAGTTCTGCAACAGGTTTTTTTTAATATAAGCCTCTCATCTTTATATATATGTGTCTGTATTGCTATTGCTTTACAGATGTTACAGTATTTATTACACAAGTTCATTATGTTAAGAAAAAAAGACATTAAAAGGCGGGAAGATAGAATAAAAAGGATTAAGCTTGCAAAATAGAAGCTGAATGTCCCTTGTCCAGTCAACCCCCCTCTGCACTGCTGCAGAAATTATTTCTGACACAGAGAGATTCACCCTCTCCTCCTGGCTTCGTGTTAGTCCTTCTACAATTTTTATTGGTATCTGCTCCATGCTGAAGTTGGAAATAGCATTTTATGATTTCAGCTGTAAATCCTCTTGTCCTTGTCTGCATTGTCTGATTTTCATTTTTTCATTCATTACATCAGAAGAAAATAAATAGACATCTAGACATATTAAAAATCTGTTAAGTTATAGAAATACATATTACATATATACATTGTAAGTATAAAATATGAGTGTCAAAGCTGAGTACCACAAAAAAAAAAATTAAAGACAATGGGTAGCAACTTAGCGCAAAACCAGCAGAGATAATCTTCCTGACTTTTCTTGCCCATCCCAACTTCACTTCTAAAAGAATATACAGACACAGCTTTTACTTAGTTTGTAATTACATTGGAAAAATTATTTTAAATTAGAGACTAAGACACCATCCTTAACACATTTAAAAAATTAGCCAGTAATTTTAATTTAGGTTTTTTTAAAGCTATCTCTTTTAAGGAATTTATAACTAAATCGTCTCTTCACTTGGTAGCTTTTATTTAATTTAATCAATGATTATATGGTTTGTGAGGATGCATCAATTCAGGTAAATAAATAGCTAATCAAAAGGATATTTGTTTCCACTTTTTGTTCATTATGAATTTTATATCAGAGGCTTAGCAGACCAGAAAAGACAGACGAAGTACCAGCAAGCTTTCCCTTAACGTGTCAACACAGCTTTATCTACCCTGGGGAGAACAAAATCACTCAAACCTTGAGCTGATTCATTCACCGTACTATTTTCAGCAAGAAATAGCAATTATATGTTATCCTTCAGGTTCTGCAAGTCTAACATTTCAGTTATATAAGCTACAAGAACAGACTAAATATTCCCTTAAACAGATTTAAATCCATTCTGATTTTGTTCCGCCCCAAGTGTCTATGTAACGTCTACCAGAATTTTTACAAATTTCTTGGAAAGTGACTACTATTCCCTGTGTTAGGTGATCTGAAGTCCTGTCTTCCTACATCTATTGAACTGAAATTGTGACTATTAAATACACAGTGTTTGTGGGTTTTTTTTCTCAGTGATCATTACCTTTTGCACATGGTTTTGGCATTTTGTTTTGTTGCTCAACCTCTGTTTAAATTAGTATTGCTGAGCCCTATTTTTTTTTGTTGGAGCTAAACAAAATGCTGATTTTGAGAATTAGTTTTCATACTGTCTCTGTTTGGCGTAGGTGCGTAGAATTTCATGAGGTTACCACTTATATTTTACCTAGTTGCTGATATGGTCCAGTCTAAGATTCATCTAAACTTTTGTGTCCTTTTTTCCTTAGTATACCTTTAGAATATCTAAATCCATCTAAAATATCTAAAACCATCTCTTACACTTGCAGAGATTTAAATCATGGTGGTCTGGTCTTTACAGTTACAGAGGGTGAATCTGCATTTGGCTACATGCTTCTGCCACAGAGGTTAGTCAGGTCAGGAAGTCCTGCAGTAACATCCTTCCCTATTCACCTTTTCAGAAGTCATGACCCAAGTATACCCTCTTGTACTGGTCACAGAAATACCAGAGATGAATTGTGGCCGAGAATTTGTAACAGAAATAGATTTTGTGGCAAAAAGCACTTTTGATAAAGTTAGTTCAAAATTAGACAAATTTTAATCTGGAAATGACACAGTAAAAACATTTTTCTTCAAAATTAAGTTTTTCCCAAAAATTGTCTTTGATAATACTCTATATATTATAGCATTAATATGTTTTGCCTCTACTGACTTACCATGATACCACACTCGTATTATAGAATGAAATTATTGTTTTGCTTGTTAGAAATAATATCTATTTAATATTAGTTGAAAAACTGTGGTAATGAAGTAATGCTCTAAAAAACAAATAAGACACGTGACCTCAAAAAGTAAAATAATGCTCCAGTTGTTATTGTTTGCAATATTTCAGCTGTAAAAAGTGTATCACTGTAGACTTCCTCCAAAATCACAAAACAGTGTGAAATATAAAAATAATATAATTTATAAAATATGGAGTGAATGTCCAAAACTCTTGTGGTCTGGGGATCAGAAATCAATCTTATGAAACAGAAGTGATCAACTATTTATTTTGTGAGAAAGAAATGTAAAGAACAGTACTATTTCCCTGGATTTGGAATAGTAAACAACTTGTGATTTCCCAGACATTTCTCCATAATACATTTCAATTTTGTGAAAAGGGTTTTCATCTCTTCAGAAACTTTCAAAATCCTATTCCATTACATCAGTTTCATTCATTTGTAGATTAAGGCAAGGCTGTATGATGCCTATAATCTATTCAGAGAAAGTGCATTTCCTATGTTTTGAAAATTTTAAATGACATCCAACAGTGTTTTCCCTGAATGGAATTTATTTAAATATAGTTCTGAAACCCAAGTGAGTAATTTTTACCTATTTAAATCAGAAAAAACCATAAATTACTAGCTCATAATTAAGTAGTAATCATTTCAGATATTTAAGAAGTGATAAATCAATGCATAGAAGTATTCTGGCAGAAAGAAACTTTAGGAGGTCTCCAGTCCAATCTCCTGCTCAAAGCAGAGTGAACTATGGAGTCAGACAAGGTTTCTGAGGGTCCAGGTGCATCATAAAAATTGCCCAGGATGAAGACCACACAACCGCTCTGGTCAACTAGTTTCAAAGTGAAGCCTGGGTTGTTTTCTTTTTTTTGGGGGGGGGGGTTTGTTTGGTTTTTTTATTTGTTATTGAAATGATTTTTTTTTAATGCTGCCAATAACAATGTTAAAAAATAAATTTCAGAAAAAGCATCTACATATGGCATAGTAGCATATCTGCACAGGTATGTGAGTTTTTAGTAAGTGACTGGAATGAGACTTTCTATGTCCTAGAGGCCCTTTTGATGTGCTAATAAAAGTTTTTTTTTCCTTTTGTTCCTTTTCAATCTGGAGCTAAACCATTCATCTTGCAAATTTTATGACTCAACTAATTCTTTAAAACATTTTTCTCTTTATACTAATTTAGACTAGGATTTCTACTGACTACCAAAATGAGATCAGCCCCTTATTTCTGCCTTATCATTATTCAACTCAGTGAATCTGAGCCTCAATAGAAAAATGGAAATACCAAAAGAGTCAGGAAGCTTTAAAAGAGGTAGACGTATTTTGAGTAAAAATAAAAAACTGTCATAAATTAACCAAATCTGTAAAACTATTGACAAAAACATAGTTATGGATTTGTTTAATTTTATTTTAATATATTTAAAGTATATTAATTTTGGAAAATAGCTAGTTTTATTGCATATATTTATAATCGAATTCAATCACATTATAAGAAAGCACTGATGCATTAGAGTATTACTTACCCCTTACTGACTAAATAAGATAATGGAGTTTTTTCCTTGCCTCTTGTATACTTTGCTTCATTCTTCTCAGTGACAGCACTCAGGTGAAAAGCTTCTAATAAAACCTAATCAAGTGTGTTGAAATATGATGAAACTAACAAACATTTTTATATTTAAGCAGGATATTTTAAATTCTTATTTTCCAAACAAATGGCAATTGAATGAAATATTTTGGATATGTAAGTATATAACCTGAAAGGACTGGTTAGTTCTGGGTTGTTTTTTTTTTATATACCTTTGAGATATTTGTGTAAAACCTTAGTAACATAAGGAATTTTAAAAAACATAAAGTGGGATGACAAGGTTTTGAGCAGAAAGTTTTTAAAAGCTTGTAGAACTAACAATATTTTGGTTCTTATTTTTCATATATTTACGAATCACTTTGACACATGATTTCCTGTTCAGAAGACTGCAAATGAGATTTGTGTGGTTTTTAAGTATTTTAAGCATATATAACATTTTAAACCCTCCTATGGCCAGACTATAGGTTAAAATTGACAATTTCAATCCACTTGACAGAAACTAGGCAATTTTGCATAATGTCTTATCCAGCTTTGGTTAACGTCAGTAAGTATAAATGTGTTACCAACTGCCATAGATGTGATAGCTCATTTCTGTGAAATCTTTGTGTTCTTGCCTTTTTCATCAAAAATAGCCCTAACCATGGATGGTAAAATCTTCCTGGAAATTACCTTATGCCATGCCAAATTATCTGCTTCAGTCTTATTTAATGTTGTAAATTTATCAGCACAGGAGATGTTAATTGTTTTCCCCCCATTTAGATATTTTTCAAAACAGAGCCATTAAAAGGTCAAATATAGGGGCTTATGTGTTTTTTGACATTATATATTTTGTATATGGTGAACTGCTCTAGTGGAAGGCATTCATGTTAAGTGCATGTCATGGGGTGTCTTGTTATAACTTGGCACAGGAATTGCCTAATCAGAACAGGAAAGGAAAAGCAATTTTTAAAATTTTTGATAATAATATAATGTAATAATAATATTTAAATAAGTAACTGGATACAGAGTTAACTCACATCCAAATATTTAGTTTTCAAGAACTTCTTCATTCTTCCTTGTTTTTTCTAAGTTATTTCCATTTCCATTAATTTTTATTATTTCTTTTGATGAAAATAAGTCTAGGGCCTGCAGATGCTCATTTTCTTCTCAACTTACCCTGCTTATACTTTGGTTCTCCTGAGAGCAATGAGATTTACTGATATAGTTGCTAGGTACTTCTGAAAGTATTCGAAAGCTTTTTACTCCGTGTTTTAGAAAAAAGAAATTAATTGTTTTATAGACTAGGAAGGAAAATACTCAGTCTCCTTGTTTGTCTCCCTTCTTTTTTTCTTTTTTCTTACTCCTTACTTTTCCTTACTGTTCATTTCCTAGTGTATTTGTATAAATACAGAGAGGGATGAGATGGAGGCACTATTATGAATGGAGTTTTTTTTTTTGCATTGCATAATTTTCATTGCATAAACTGGCCATTTGAGAAGGAAAAGGGAATATGCTTGATGTTCATCATAAAGCAATGAATGAACATAGATTTGCTGAAGGCTTGTGTAGTATCCAGAAAAAAACAAGCTGAGTTTGAAAGAACAGCTTTGAGCTCAACGGAGAGCAGTACCTGCCCAGATAATGTAATGGTACAGAAGATTGGATGTCAGCATCTCAGGCCCATGCTGTGTTTTAGGTCCATACATTAACTTACCATTTGATAATCTCACTGTTTAATTTAGTAGCCTAGATGGAGCCTCAGGGACAACGCAATTACTTTTGGATCAAAAAATGCCATTGCATTGGTCAGAGCTTGATACAGGGGCAAGTGAATTCTACTTTCTGAAGAGCTAAAGAGATAATTTAGCATTAATTTAGCTTAAGATGGGGAAAAAACTGTAAAAGATGAAATTTGTAAAGCCCCTAAGATTTACCTTTGCAGTTTACCCTATTCCTTATCATATAAGTAATCCTGTGAAAGTTTGGTTTTTTTAATGTAAAAATAATAGATTAGTAAATGGAGGGCTATTTGAATAAGAAATTAATGGCTGGAAATGATTTAAAACCATTATTGTATTTAACGGTTATAACATTGTTTATTGCATTGTTAATTTTAAGTAACTGACTTGAAAAAAAAAATATTTTTCTTTGTGAATGCCCATTAAAATAAAAAAAGAGCCCACATTAAGGTTAGTAGAGGAGTTAGAGACATGTGCACACCTGCAGGGCTACAATCTTATTGGCATCACAGAGACATGGTGGGATGGCTCCTATGACTGCAGTGTTGGAATGGAAGGATACAGGCTTTTTAGGAAGGACAGGCAGGGAAGATGAGGAGAGGGTGTCACCCTCTATGTCAATGACCAGCCAGAGGGCATGGAGCTGCACCTGGGGATGGATGAGGAGCTGACTGAGAGCTTATTGGTTGGGAAGAAAGAGAGGGCAAGGACAGGTGACATTATAGTGGGGGTCTCCTACAGACCACCCCATGAGGAAGACTGAGCAGATGAGGCCCTCTATAGACAGATAGGAGCAGACTCATGTTCACAAGCCCTGGTCCTCATGGGGGACTTCAGCCACCCCAATATCTGTTGGAGGGAAACCATAGTAGGGCATAAGCAATCCAGGAGATTCCTGGAAAGCTCTGATGATAACTTCCTTCTCTGAGTGATAGAGGAGCCAATGAGGAGAGGTGCTATGCTGGACCTTGCTCTCAGCAACAAGGAGGGGCTGGAGGGGAATGTGAAGCTCAAGGGCAGCCTTGGCTGCAGTGACCATTAAATGGTGGAGGTCAAGTTTATTAGGGCAGCAATGAGACTTTAGCCTCTTCAGACATCTGCTTGGTAGAGCACCATGGGATAAAGCCCTGGAGGGATGAGGGGCCCAAGAAAGCTGGTTAATATTCAAGGATCACCTCCTCCAAGCTCAGCAGCGATACATCACTACAAAGAGGAAATCAGACAAAAATGACAGAGGTCTGCATGGATGAACAAGGAGCTCCTGGACAAACTCAAGAACAAAAAGGAAGCCTACAGAGGGTGGAAGCAAGGACAGGTAGCCTGCGAGGAAAACAGAGAAATTGTCCGAGCAGCCAGAGATCAGGTTAGGAAAGCTAAAGCCCTGATAGAATACATCTGGCCAGGGACATCAAGGGCAACAAGAAAAACTTCTATAGTTATGCTGGTGATAGAAGGAATACTAAGGAAAATGTGGGCCCTCTCAGTAAGGAAATGGGAGACCTGTTTACCTGGGATATGGAGAAGGCTGAGGTACTCAATGACATTTTTGCCTCAGACTTCACTGGCAAGTGCTCTAACCACACCACCCAACTCACAGAAAGCAAAGGCAGGGACTGGGAAAATGAAGAACTGCCCATTGTAGGAGAAGATCAGGTTTGAGACCATCTAAGGAACCTGAAGATGCACAAGTCCATGGGACCTGATGAGATGCATCTCCAGGTCCTGAGGGAACTGGTGGAAGAAGTTGCTAAGCCACTATCTATCATATTTGAGAAGTCATGGCAGTGCAGTGAAGTGTCCACTGTCTGGAAAAGGGGAAACATAATGCCATTTTTAAAAAGGGAAAAAACAAAGACCTGGGGCACCACAGGACAGTCATGCTCACCTCTGTGCCCAGCAAGATCATGGAGCAGATCCTCCTGGAAACTACACTAAGGCACATAGAAAATAGGAGGTTACTCGTGACAGCCAACATGGCTTAACTAAGGGCAAATCATGCCTGACAAATTGGTGGCCTTCTATGACAGGGTTACAGCACCAGTGGATAACGGAAGAGCGACTGATAAATCAACCTGCACCCAAAAGTCAGGCCCTAGAAGCATCCTTAGCTAACAGGTGACCACAGGAAATGTTAGTCTCAAGAGGTCTAAGCTGGCATATGCATATCACTGTAAACCACTGAAAGAATCAAATCCTGATTGAGGAGGTGCTATTTTGAAAGGGACAGGAAGATAGTAACACTAAAGGATAACACATTGTCAACAGGACTATGGGTTTGTGGGTTTCCTGGATTTTGGTGTGAATTGGTAATGTCAAAAATAAATATATTAGTTACCATGGTGTATAGGTCTCCATCTAGTTCCATTTTAGCCTTCTGGCTTTTAGTGTATGTCATCATGTCATGACAAGTAGAGCAAATAGAAATACACCAGAGGTTAAATTTTCCTCAGTGATGAATGCAGTGGTTCTAACATGCTGGACAACCATTGTGTCAAGTGTAGCATACAGGATTTTTTTTCTCCAGGTAAATAAAGTAGTGTATATTTTTAAATATCATCTGGTAATCATTTAATTTACAATTATATTTAAATTTTTTGTTTAAACTTGAGGTTTCTAATGTGTTTAAAAGTTGATTAGTGTAGTCTGCATCCAAAGTAACAAATTTGCCATAGTGCTAAATAATGGCAGGTTGCAATCTTGTTTATACTGAAGTATGCTATTTTCATGCCTTTACAAGGGAAATAAATGGTGAATGAACTGAAATATATTTGGAAGTATGGATTGCTCCTTTTTTCTTCCCATTTCTCCTATGCTTCCTTTTCTTTGAAAACTAAGCATCTAGGCAGTTTGTGGATTAGCTGTGTAAAAAGCCACTTCCTGAGAACTCGACTGTGGTACACAGGTCAGTGTAACAGTGATGGTCTTTCATGAGGCCAAGATTTGCTTTTCGATGTCCTAGAGTAATGTAGATCCACCATCCTACAACTTGTGTATGCCTAGATCCTTTAAATGGCCCTCTTTTTGCAAAATCTATTACTCTTAACATTACATGATAAAGTAGTGTAGGATAGAAACTTGCTCTACAGAAAACAGGAAAAAGACTATCTCCCTCCTTGTTGCCCCCAAAAGTATACCTATGTCTTGAAATGATAAATCATTTTCTACATGTATTGAAATGGTTTGTGTGGTTAGTCACCTTTCTTTAACTGTTTAATTCAGCCTGCATTGTTTGTAACAAAATATTAAAACAGCAAGGTGTTCCTTGATTCTGTTACTTGAATTATAACAGCCGTGATTTTTGATCAGCAATTATAATTCCTAGTTGAAAGAAGAAATTATCTAAGCATACTAGTCACACACTATCATAGCAGCTAGGTAAAAATTAATATTCAAAAAGCCAACTATTATCTTTGTTCAGTAGAAATTTAATTTCCTAGTTTCTATCAAATTTCCCTTACTTAAACATATGTGAGCTTATCAATTACCTTTATGTCCTTGGGACTACAGTGGTGTTCTCCAAAACACTTTTGCTAAATGACAGCCCACGTGTTTGGAATAGAGAGCTAGCTGTGTGGAAGAAATGCCTTTTTTTCCCTGACTTTATTTATTTAAACCAGAAGTAAGGTACTAATGGGTGTGAAAGGAAATGATAAAATAATTTCATGTTCTACTTTGATTCTTTATTTGAAATAATAACTTCAGAGAAATAAACCTTAAAAAAAGTTAGTGTTTTCTCTGATTTTAAATAACCAGATTAGGTAAATAGCTGAGGTAGATATAAAGTTTCATGATTACCATTTGTTGTGCATGTTGAAGGAGAGTTGAACGGTAAAATTCTGTTTTATTTAAAAAAGGAACTTAACTGTACTTTGAGGAATAGAAGTGTGAGGAAATTACATTATAAAAGTAAGTGAAACCGATTTTTGTGTGTATCCCAAGTCTTAGGTTTAGTAAATTGAAAATATTATTGTTCTAAAATAAAATTTTAATTGCAATATCACTTTTAAATGGGAAACAACATGTTTCCACTATATTGATTGTAATGGACGATTTTGCTTCATAAAAACAAAATTTATTAAAAAATATCTGAAAAAAAAGAGTAATTTCCTGGTGCTAAGTTAATTGTTAATGCAAAAAAATGAATATTAAGAAAACATTTCTGAACTGGTTCTTATCATCAGTTGTCTTGGCAGTTCCTGCCACAGATTTTTAATGGAACTCTAAGGGAGTTCAGATTGATGGAAAGTTCCTTTGTCTAAGTTGGTTACAAACATTAAAATTATGATTGGAAAAGGTATGTTAATAAAACATTAAGCTTTTAAAGATTAAAACTGATAAATTTAGATTGCCTGAATTTGGATTAAGTTTGAATGCAAAACAGTGAATGTGTCATTTTAGTAATTTGTTTTAAAGGAAGTTTAGTGTGCAAAATGTTAAAGCAGTTTCAAAAATAGAACCCTATTTAAATAATGTTAAGAAAATGGTTATTGATCACTTTTAGCATCTTTTTGTTTGGATGTTGAAAAACATTTTAGGAGGAGAGGGTATTTTTGTAATGTAGTCTAACAATTAGATATCATGTACTGAGCAGAGATCTACACTTTTTTTTTGGATGGTATTCTAGCTGAAACCAGTGGCTGTGATAGTTGCCACATTTCTCTCAGGCCTGGAGAAGAGAGAGAGTGCTGTGAGGGAAGGGGAAGGTATATTATTTTTACAGGTCTGCATATTCAGTGCTGAGATTTTAAATTGGTAAGTAATTCTATAGAATAAGTGTTCTGTACATAATAAGAATGCTTGATTAGTGTGCAGTAATTTTAAATAATTTTTTCACCCAACGTGTCAGATGACTGCCATAATCCTGCTAAGTACACACTGCATTTATCAATAAAGAAAATTCTAAGTTTGTGTATAAATATACCTACAAAAATATACATTTATAAATTTATTTATTTGTTTATAAATGTAAATCAAATGTAAACATTCAAAATATATTGTAAGAAACCCCATTTACTCCTGAGGTTTATTCATTTATACTTATTTTTTTCCTGGTTCATGATTCAGGAATTATTCTGAAGGTACAACAGAGGAAGTATCATATATTTTTCAATTTGTGTAGCAGAGTAAACATGATGAAATATTCTCTAAATACTGTAACACTCAATGACTGAAATAGTATTGAGTTGCTGCTGAGCTAAACCACGTGATCCTAGATAACTGTGAACTGCCCGTGAAAAGATTTCACACCACAGAGAACACTGAAATTCACTGTACTCATCCCTTTCTTTCCAAAGTAGCGTAATAAATTACACTGAAGGCTAAGTATCTCTAGAACTTCAATTTCTTTGGAAGACAAAATAGTAAAATAGGATAAGAGCAGACCATAAACAGGGAAAACCTGGAACTTCATGGAAAAGAAAATTAAGCCTTGGGAACAAATCCACTCCTTCTTAGCAAGACATCCTTCCTTGCAGTCCTTCCTTTCATTCCAGCATTCCTCAGTGATTTCTTGCATTGGAAAAAAATCTTGAAAATTCTTTCTTGAAAAAGAATATCTTTCTTTTCTATCACCTTTGAAGTCTGGCCATGGGTCTTCATCCTGTGGCAGGAAGGTGTACTACTTTTCCTAAGACATCTGTAGCTCTGAGCAGCCTGCCTGTATCATCTGGACTTCCCAGCATCGGCCAACCTGAGCTGCATCTGTCTCCCTTTGAAAAGCTTACTGTGTATTCGTACCTAATAAATATGTAGCCTTCTGCTCTACTTTGATTACCCAGCAAGCTGTTCAGTAGAACACACCATATACAATATTTGTACTGCAATTTAAGAACACATCTTTCACTTGTAACATTTGTCATATACCTTTTTCCCCTCTCAGTCCTGCTTGCCACTATAAATCTGGAGAAGAAAACAAGAGTGTGGAAAAGGGTAAACAAAATGAACCTGTAACCTGTCATGCATTTTATCAACTTCTCATCTGCTTGAGTTGATTCTGTGACATCTCACAAATTCCATTCCCATAACAGAAAGTTATTGTGTCTTTATTTCATTAGTGTGCATTGAGGATTTTAGTACAAATAACATGGAAGTAAACCAAAAAGTCAAATTCATTGCAGGCTCTGTTAGGCACATTGATGCCTTTCCCAACGCCACTATTGACGGAATTAAAAAGGTGAAAGAGATGCTGGTTTTCAGTTTGAAATAGTTACACAAAATGCTCAAACTTCAGACAAGTATATTAAAATATTGATTTTAAATGTCACTAAGTATTGTTTTCCACTATATTGACCTAAGTTTTAATCAGTCTTGGCAGCGTGAGGAAAAACACCTAGCCATGGCCTGAAAGGCCCAAAATTATACAGCCTGAGAATTTCTAGCGTTGGAAGATGATGCTTAGAGAGACATCTCTGAAATGGGAAATATGTGAATATTTTTGGTATCCATAGCAGCACATCTGATCACATAGATTTATACTATTTTAAAAGACATTCTATATTAATTCTCTGGCAGTACATTAGTTAACACTTTAAAGTGAACTAATTTCCATTTGGAAAGCATTGCATTCAGCAAGTGTGTTTAATGGCTGGATATATATTACATATGTGAATAGCTATAATATAGGAGATTATTTTAAATAAGACAAAAGTCAGATTACTTCTGCAGTTTCAAGTCGTAGAGGATGTGAAAGGACTCGTTTTTGCCTTCACACATGCAATGTTTACAGACTGTTGTCTAGCTATTACAGGGTCTGTTTTGTTCTTCACAGAAAACACAGTTCAAGTAACAAAACTTTGGATTAAGTCAGAAGCCAAGACATAGTTTTAATCCATCACTGTGGGACATGCTTTCATCAGAGAGAGATTAAATTTCATTTTGCCAACCTGCAGGGCACAAATAAAAGAACACTTGTTAAAAAGTAGATCTCTGCTTATAGAGAAAGATCAGATCTTGTTACTTAGCTTAGAGTCTGAAATTTAAGCCTTGCAGCAAAGTTGAAACCTGTTTAAGAACATTTTCACTAAAGAGTTTTCATTGCTGTAACTAGATTTGTTTTAAAATTAAACTATTCTTCAGGCATGGGTGTAAGAGACTCCATGAAAGCAGCCACAGTGGAACTTTAAATCACTGATTCTTATTAAACGACCATTAAATGAGAATGCTATTTCTCTGTGTCCTGATGATTTTCCATGCTATTTGAAATCACTTAAGGCAGCTATATTACAATTCAAAGTAAACTAATTAAAAGCTTGTCCTTTATTTGCATCTGCTCCTTTCCCAAAAGATTAAGTTACTGTAGAAAAGCTCTTTTTGCAGAACTGAAGTAATAAGGGAGATGCCTTATCAATACAGAATTTGTTTGTGTGAGTGAAAACATTCATTAATAACAGGTCTGTGTGATCGAGTGTAAAGTTTTTAGAGAAGGTAGTTATAAGGGCTATGTTCCTACTAAAACATAAGCAAACTTTAAAAGAATGAGAATTAGGAACAAGCTGAATAAGCTGGTTATGTTTGTGTACTGAAAAGACTTACAAAGAAATCTTGAACCACTAAGAGAGAATAGAATAGAATAGAATAGAATAGAATAGAATAGAATAGAATAGAATAGAATAAATTTCAGTTGGAAGGGACCCTCAGCAATCATCTGTCCAACTGCCTGACCAGTATGGGGCTGACCAAAAGTTAAAGCATATTTTTAAGGGCATTGTTCAAATGTCTCTTAAACACTGACAGGTTTGGGGCATTGACCTCTCTAGTAAGCCTGTTCCAGTGTCTGACCACCCTCCTGGTAAAGAATTGCTTTCTAACAGCCAGTCTAAACCTCTCCTGGTGGAGATTTGAACCATTCCCATGCACCCTGTCACTATACCAGGGAGAAGAGCTCAGCACCTCCCTCTCCACTTCTCCTCCTCAGCAAGCTGTAGAGAGCAATGAGGTTGCTCCTCAGCCTCCTTTTCTCCAAACCAGACAAGCCCAAAGGCCTTAGCTGCTCCTCATAGGACCTTCCTTCCAGCCCTCTCTCCAGCTTTGTTGCCCTCCTCTGGGTGCATTCAGGGACCTTCACATCTTTCTTAAATTGTGGGGCCCAGAACTGCACGCAGTACTCCATCCATGTGAGGCCTCCCCACTGTTAAAGAGAGTAGGGTAATTACCCCTTTTGACTGGCTGGTTATACTGTGTTTGATGCACCCCAGGATGTGGTTTGCCCTCTTGGCTGGCAGGACCCACTGCTGGCTCACATTGAGCCTGCTGTGGACCAGCAACCTCAGGTCCCTTTCTGCAGGGCTGCTCTCCAGCAACATCCTCTCGCAATTTATACCTGTGCCCAGCATTGCTCCATCCCAGGTGCAGAATCCAGCATCTGGACATGTTAAATTTCATCCCATTAATCATAGCCCAATGCTCCACTCTGTCTAGATCCCTCTGCAAGGCCTCCTGTCCCTCACGAGAGTCAACAGCACCTCCCAGTTTGGTATCATCAGCAAACTTGTTAATGGTGTATTCCACTCCTGCCTCCAGATCATTGATAAATATATTTAATATAACTGGCCCTCAAATTGAACCCTGAGGAACACCACTGGTGACCGGTTGCCAGCTGGATTAGCCCCATTCACTACAACCCTTTGAGCTCTGCCTCTCAACCAGTTCTTCAGCCGGTGCACCGTGAACCCACTCATCCCACAGCTGGACAACCAGTCCAGCAGGTTGCTGTGAGGGACAGTATCAAAAGCCTAACTAAAATCCAGAAAAACTACATCCACCACCTTCCCTTCCTCCACAAGTCGGGTGACCTTATCATAGAAGGATATCAAATTAGTTAAACAGGACTTCCCCTTCTGTGAACCCATGTTGATTGTACCTGATAAAAATATGGAACACTTCACAATTTTGCGTATCATTTGGTTTCAACATGTCAACGCATAATGTTTTCAAAAACAAACCCAAGTTTTTATTCTGATTATGGAGGTAGCAAACAGTACAGTAATAGCATTTTGTAGGCTGGAATTGTCACAGACTTATTTTTAATCTGTAACATTTTAGTACAAGCTATTGGAAGATGTTAGCTCACTTTTCACTTGTTTTGGATATTTTCATGTATCCTGTACTCAATCTATCCAAACTGGTTCAGTTGGAAAATCTAGATTAAAAGAAGATCCTGTAAAATCTAATCTTATATATTCCTAAAGTTTTCATAATCTACATATCTATATTTCTTCCATCTTACTAGGAAGAAAGACTCTAAAATAGTTCTGGAGCTAATCATATATGTAAACCAAAGCAATTGCAAACTTTTGTTGTATTTTAGAACACAACCTTTGGAAAATATTGGGTAAAAAAACAACGCCCAAAAAAAACAACAACAGCAACTTGGGAGAAAAAAAGCAAAACTGTTAATTTGTATTTATTTTTTATTTCTTTTACATTTAAATCTTTCTTCAGACTTTGATTCTGATTCGGAGGGGAACAGAGACCTTACTTCAGCGGGGCTAAACACAAAGAATACTTTCTGTAGATCTCTATTGTCACAATGAGGGTTCTATATTATTTTATTTTCCGGTAAAATCATTGTATTATTCTTCCCATGTAAGCCCTCTTAACTCAAGTTGAAGCATCTGTAAGTATATATATATATATATATATGCATAAAAATGTGTACTTAATTATTTTGAAGTTCTCTATAGATGTAGGTGCCCAGCATAACCACACTGAGAAGGTAGATTAACCATGCTCATTAAACTTAAAGAAGAGGGAGGAGGAAGGAAAAAAGGAAAAGAAGAAGAAAGTGAAAATGAAAGAGAAACATAAAAAAGAAAAAGAAATCCACAGTAGAATAATTTAGGAAAGCCACTAAAGTGCTGGGAAACCCACTAAAACCTTAGCCTGCTTGTTACAAAACCCTTATCCTCAGTGAGTAATACTAATTAAAGGAAAAAAAACAGCTTAAAAGATAGTATTAATCAACTTTGGCTTCAAAGGTGTTGAAGCTCACTAGACTATTTTGCTGTTACTTATTCCCACACAGAAATAAACTCTATGAGTTATCCTGAATATATTTCAGGAAGAGGAGAGAAAAATGTATTTGCATTTCCATTGTTTTCAATTACTTTGCTATATCCTTCAACACAAATTATATTTTTTTAGTGGGTTGTGGTTCTAAATGGTACTGAGGTTGAGAAGTACAGAGCCAAAATGAAAATTATCAGAATGAGCAGAAAATTTTTCAGCTGTAGGACTAAACTAGTTACAAGTAAGATGAGAAAGGAAAAAAATCCTTATTAAGTAAGGATCTCACTGAGAATTTAGATATGACCTATGAGATTAAACTACGTTTTTCCATTTCATGTGATAGTGAGTATGGGGACAAATGTAGGCTGGTTAATAAGAATGTGTACATGGAAATTACTTTGAATTTTGCTTACTCTTCATATAGAGTTTAATGTTCCCAACGTAGGATGGGACTAGAAAATCTCCATCCTACAATTATGCAATGAAATCTCAGGTCAAGTAAAATGGATTTTTAATTAACCTATTAACCTGGGGATGAAACCATTAAGAATAATAGGAAATGCAGTATCCATATTCAGGGGCAGGCAGAAAAGTGTTTTTAGTTATTATTGTTCCTGAGTCCAACCTCAATTGCATGAACATCTGTTGAAGGAAAACATAATCAAATACATTTTGTTCAAATGGAAAATAAAATAAAAAACAGTCCATCTTTACTGGAATCTAAATCATAACACATTAAACAAAACTCTTTGAGGCAGAAGTCCTCTCAAACCAGCATTCTCACCTTGCGTGACCTAAAGGCCAATAATTTTTCCATTCCTTTATAGTTTATAATGGCTTTTGATTTTAGCTGTGTGAGTGGACACCATACACACGTTGTTTGTACAGCAGACCCAGCAAATATGCTACTAAAAAAGGGAACTGTCTAGTTGGGGTTGTATGACTAGTGAAATTCTTCAAAGAACTGAAGTCTGATCTTCTTTATGGGCACAAAATGCATCATTATGCTATTGAAATCTGTCATGTTACAAAAATCAGAAGGCATGGTAAAGCACAGGAATATTAAAAAGAACCTAGAGGAAGAATTACATGACCTTGAAGATTGAACTAATAGAAGTGGGGTAGTTTTAATAATAACTGTTGAAGGTCACACACTTTACTAGCTATCAAGTGAAAATTTAAAATAACCATACAGAATAGAATATTTGGATTATCAGTCACTGAGCGGTAGGATGCAGTGTGACTTAGGTTACCTAAATACACCTGTCTACCTATTGTTTTTTATAGGCATGGTAGATGTCTAGAGTCTTGTAGGTAATGGAGATCTTGATTCGTTTGCTCCCAAACTGAATAGGTGCCTTCTACTATCAGAGGTACGCTAGGATATCCTACTTGGTCTCCAGCTGCCACTCCACCACATGCTGGGTCTCTCACAGATTCTTTGTAATATCCTGCCAGCCCCAGGCATCTGAGGTGGTGCTAGATGTCAATGTTTAGGTGACAGAACTAACTTTTGAAAGGAAGAAGTTTTCATATCAGTCTTGTGTCAGATTGGCCAGACTACATGTTAAGGAGCCTAGAGCATCGTCAATGAATTAGACAGGTATGTTTCAGTAACTGATTCCTGCCCCTAATATCTGCAAAGGCCTACAGACCTTTGCGGTAGGCACCAGTGGCTGAGATCATAGCATGCAAGAGAAGTAAAGACCATGCATGCAGGAAGATACCTACCTGAGGGATTTTATCCTCAGAGCAAGTTTCATGTAGATGATGATGACCACCTTTGTGATAGTGTGAAAGATGAATCACTGAAAAACATACCAGTAACAGCCTAGAATGTGTGTTACATTTAGGTTCTCACATGGTTAAGAAAGAGGAAGTTAAATTAGTAAAGGTTATATCTTGCTCTTTATTTCCAGAAGTTCTAGAAGGCTGCTAGAGCGATCAAGGTAATAGAACTTACCAGAGGACACTGAAATTGTCCATAAATTATTTTTGTCTCTTTGAATGCATCAGAGGTAAAAACACCAAAGAGAGAAAGAATCTATTTAACCAAACTACTGCAGAAAACCTGTGCATACTGAGAAAACCTGTGCATAAGCATACCATAATTAAGTTTTGGCTGGAAATTAGTGTAAATTCTGGAGTTACCAAATAAAGCAAGTATGGGAATATTAAAATGAGAGGGGAAAAAATCTTTATTTTTGGATGCAGGTTGATTAACTTAAGAAAAGCTGGCTACAGTTACAGGGGCAGGACTGGACACAGATTCTTTTCCACTGTATTCTGCATTCATCTGAGACAGTCTAACAAGCACTGTGAGCTGGAGAACTAGTTTTCCCTTGATAGAATCATTCTGTGACTGTGTCTTGTATTGACTCTCCTTAAAATTGCAGCAATATTAATGTAAAAGTGTCAGTCCACCTGGAGATAACCATGTCTAAGAGCTTTCTCATACTGTTTTCTAACATGTTTCCATGATGTAGTAGTTTATGTTTATAAAGCAGGCACTGGATTCTAAAAAATATCTACACGTTGCAGTCAAACCTCCCTTTTTACAGTCTTCCACTTGACCGACTTGTAGAGCAGGAACGCATTTTGAATTAGAGTTTCTGTTTTGTCACTAGACTTCAGACAGAGCCCTTTTGGACTGTTTGTTATGGTGTATTACAGCTAGCAGAAGAATTAGTATATAAGCATTATAAATGCTTCTTAGGAGATTGTCCTTGCACCGCTTCCTTCTGAAAGGACAGAATATACTGTTGTGTTCAGTATTTACCATAACCAAAATAATTCAAGTTGACATTTTCCATATGCTTTTGGCATACAAAGGAGATAGATTCCTAAAATAAAATGGTAAATTAAACCATTAACATACATTTATAAAATTAATAATCTAAATGATAAAGTAATTTAAAACTGTGATGAGGAATAAAAATTCTGATTTTAACAAAGTTATTTCATGGATCAGCATGCACTGGGGTAAGTCTTTTCTTGCAGTCCACATGGACAAGTAATTTATTTTGATTCTTGCCCCCTAGATTTCCAAAGGTGTTAAGTATTTTCATTTTGATTACAAATGCCAAACACATTCTGAATTCTGCAGTAAAGCGACAGATCAGAATGATACAATATGCAGACAGCTGACTGGCCATGTGGGACAATTAGCGAATTTGTACATCACTTACCCAAATTTACAGTTTATATAATGAAACATAGTGTGTGTATTTAATCGTTAAAGGCATATTTTTAGTCTGCATGTAAGTATAAATTTGAATTTCCTGTATATAGCTTGACAACTGTGCAACCAGTACTAAATTGAGTGCATAAACATTTTAGAGTAGCTAAAGCATTCACTTTAATAATCATATTTTGTATACATTCTCATTATACGTATAAAATGGATTGTTTCCTAGTTCCTACATATTCAACTATCTAAACAACTTTCCACATAAGAAACAAAAAATTACTGATTTTCTTTTGTGGCTTTCATATAAATCTTCAAAATAGGATAAGGAAAGATGGAAACTATTATATAAACAATATACTGTGTTTTCATTTTAAGGAGTTAGAAAAGGCTAACGTGCTGTAATAGTTAAATGGATATGTTGCCATCGCTTGCTGTAGTATTAAATGCACATGCTACATACTGTAACATTATGTGCTGCAGCATTGCATGTGCATTGTACACTCACATATATACACATGAAAAAATCTGTTAAAAATTCAAGAGAAATTTGTTAGTCCTCATGAACTGAGTTTGCCCATTAGTATATTTACATTAGAGATGAAATTAAGCAAAGTATTTTTTCTTGATCTTTTTCCTATGATATTGAAAAGGCATTAACACAATCTTTTTTAAATTTCAAAAGAGGAACGGGTAAGCTTTAAATTGAAATAGAAGAGCCTGAAAATTATATACCTTTCAATCAATTATTTTGTTAATTTTTGTCTGTTTGCATAACTATTAATTTGTCAGATAACCATGGTTGTGCCATCCTGAAAAACAAGCTACCAGGAAATAGTGATCAGCTGTTTGTCCTCTTACCAATTTCAACAGAAAAATGACATATAAACAATAAGGAAAATGATCTAGTAAAATTATTTATAGTACAGTATAATTCTGTGATATGATTTCATCTTTGTTAGCATTAAAACATTCTGACATTTCCTAATTAATGTTATTATATATGCTAATTCTTAGTAAGAGGGGTCTAAAGAGCACAGCTGAGAACATTCTTTCTTGTTTGCATAATTGCTTTCAGCAGCTGTATACCTTATTTCTTCAATACAAAACAGTAAATACCAGTTAAGCCAGATAAAGATTCGCTAGTGCCATTTCCAATCAGTAGATGATTTAAATTACCATACACAAAAGTATGTTTGTTTTCTTAAGAAGTTTGAATTGGTGTATCTTTATCACATACATAACTGAAAATGCATATATTTTATATACCAAGAATCTGACATTCCGTTTACTTTTCCTTTTGTTTTACTATGTGGTGTCATCAAGATGAAACTTAAATGATATACAGTGCAACAAAGCATCACTGTGATTAATTTTATATTAGATTGGTTGACGTGTTCTGCAATTTTATTCTCTTAATTTCTGTTAAAGAACATTCGGGACATCACGACTGTGTGAGACAAGAAACAGATATTCCATGTGCTGTGTACAATTAAATGAAAGTTTGCACATTTTGCCACCTTTTCCTGGAAAAGCTGCAAAATGGTGTGCAGCAACAACTTTCCCTGTGCTAGGCATCAGCCTTTAACAGGATTCCTGGTTACTTTTTAATAAGCAGTATTAATCAGGAAACCCCTAAGGTAACACACCATTGTTGGACCCCAGTTTCTGTTTGTGTGGCATGGATATGTTTGTAGGGGAGCTCTGCAGAATTGTTTCCTACCTGCTGGAAGGGGACTGGCTGCCCATGCTCACCAACCAAGATGCAGAGGAACCCACTGGAGGTGGCTGCAGCTCACACCAGTGAGGAGACTGCAGGGGCTGCTGCAGCAACACAGAGGGGGATGTGCCACCCTCTGCTCCCCCTTCTTTCCCCCTTCTCAGTCGCCAAGTGGCAGCCTTCCCTGTTCCCCTTATTGCCGATAGACCTGATTTTTGAGGATTCCTGGTTTAAAATTCTAATTATAAAAGCAAATTGCCATCATAATTTATGCTGATTACTTGGCAGTCCAAAAAAAAATCTTGCTCCAGAAGTTCTCAGAAATACCTCTAGCTTTCTCACGAGTTTGAAGATAAATGTGTAAACACACACAGTATCCTGAGCATTAACCTGCACATTTCTGAATATTTTAGGCTCTATCTATTAATTCCTTCCCCTTCATAAAGATGAAATTAACTTCTAGATACAACAAAACAATATATCATTTTTCTATCTTAGATTTCTTTTGTGATTTTTTTTTTTTGTTTGTGTTTTTTTTTTGCTACAGTCTTTCTTGCATTGCCTTAGTATTCCATATGGCATGCCTTTGGCTAGCTCTAGGAAGTGTCACAGCTTCACTCTCCATTAGTTCCATGATATCATCCTACAATAGCAGATTCTAGCTAAAATAATTCTGTAATCTCTTGTCAGGGAACATACAAGCAAATTGATCTATTAATGTCTGACAGTAAAGAAATGCTGGCACTTTAGACACCCATATACTCTGTGTTTACATTATACATGATCTATTTAAAGTCATTCTCAGAATGCCTAAAAAAAATTGGATTTTTGTATGTTTTATGATAAAATATATGCACAGTTTGTCACTCCTTCTTCTGATGTTACATGTGTTCTAACAAAAGCAGCCTCACTGTCCAGACCTGCAAGATGCTGAACACTCTCAATTCCCGGTGAAGTCTGCCGCTGAGAAGAAATTATGTCTTACAACTATTTACATGCTGTGGCATAAAACCCTTATGAGCCTTACACAGTATGTCTATGTGGATGTGCACAAAAATTGAAATGCACTTACAAAGTGCACCTCACTCTGTGATACCGCTCCTGCGCCTTGCCTTTGCTTGGCTTCGCCCTGGTGCCCATCCCCGTGGGTGCAGTGGGTCACAGGTAACACATGCAGGTGACCTGGTGATTCCATTGCCTACAGTCATCTTCAGCGTGACCACTAATGCAGTATCTGAAATATTTTAAGACTTTGTCTGATGCAACACAAAACACGCCTGGCTGATTTCGTAACTGATATATCTGTTTGTATTTTAAAAGATGTGGGATGTAATTTTGTTGCAGATGTTTTTATGTGTCTTTTTCATATTAGAAAATTTTGTGTGTCATAAGATCTGCCTGATAACAGTTTTACAGAAATATTTTAATTAGAAAACATGTATTGTTATAACCAAATTCTATTTCAGATCTGCTTTCATCGGTAATTACTCAGTGTTTGTGGCCTTCATAATACTGTTCAACTGCAAGAAGATTTTATGTCTGTTTAAAGTAAATTTTATGCATTCAGTCTGATGATTTTCTAATGTTTCAAAACCTTTCCTTCCCTGATTGTACATGAAGATAGATTTTGAATAATGTTAATTATGAGATCAATATTTTTTCACTCTGTGTGAATTACCAAGGAATTGCTCTTGACTTATATGTATATATTATTAACCACTTGTAAATGTTCACTGAGTAGCATATGAAAAGTTTTCAGCTAGCGAGTGGATGGTGAGAGGCTCACTTCATCTTTGTGTCATGTGTGACCGGTCTCTGAAAGCAGATGCTCTTCCACTGCACCTTCCTCCTGTGTCATCAAACGCGTGAAAGATACCGAGGCAGGACAGACTCATAAATAACTAGTATTTATTGGTGTAGACTCAGATGAATAAGCAAAAATACAATTATGTAAATTAAGAATGGGAGGGAAAGTAGTCCAAAGGCTCTGGGAGGAGTTAAAACAGAAGAGGGAAGGGATTGGGTAAGCAGTGACAAAAATTACAGAAGTAGATCCGAGGAACCAAGGACAAAGAAAGATGAGACAAGAATATCTGACCAAGGAACCATGAAGTTAGCTTATTTCCCATTGACAGATTCTGCCTTACTTCAGATGACACGACTTCAGTCTTTGTATGATTCCTGCCTTGCATTTATGAGTTACTTTCCTAATCAATACGGCTTGCTTAGGGGTCAATGCCTAAAATGCCACTTGTGTTGCACTAACAGAGACCACATTACAGAAGTGGATAGGTGTTTTAATTAAAAGGGTGTTAGCTGCCAAAAGCAATAAAATAGACGTGAACAGAATTATTTTATAAAAAGGTAAATTAGGTGAATGTTTCTATTAGTAGAATATTACATATGTGAATGTGTGTGTGCCTGTGTAGTTCTGAGGAAGTACACATCCATAATGCATACCTGGACTTCTAGCATTTACATGCGTCACTTTGCCCTGGAAACAGCAAGGTATAGCTGAAAGACATTTTGACTTGGGTTATAGCTTCACCTAAGAAAGTCAGCAGAGAAACAGTTTTTATATTAACACATTTTTTTATATTAAACACATTTTTATATTAAATGAAACAGTTGAGTTCTGTGTTGTACCAAACCATAGGATACTTTTTTATTAGCATGATTATCTCTCTTGTAGTAAATAAATAAATAAACAAAAAGGTGTGGTATTTGGAAAAGTTTTCTCTGATTCCAGATCTCATAAAAGTAAAGAACAAATCTTTGTCTGCAACCATGCAATAGTTACTGCTGTTCAGTCTGATTTCAGTAAAAATATGTTTACACTGAATGAGTGTATATCACCATGGAAGCAGTGGAAAATCTATAGCTTCTGATTTCATCTAGTGTTTGGTCTTCATGGATTTCAACAGTATTAAACAAATTTTCCTAATTCTTGACACTCATTTTTTGGCTTAGAGGTTTCTTTTCTTTGTTATATAATAGTCTATACAAATTGTTATATTCTATATATTTACTTTTATAAACTCTAAGTATTAGCTAGTACATTAAGGAACGACAGTAATGTCTATCATATATCTCTATTCTTGGGGTTTTTTTCCCCAAATGGTATCCATTTTGATTTATATATGGTTTTATACACACACACAATGAAGAAACTGCATATTTATATTACAGAAGGTAAAAAAATAACTGTAAGGTAGTGAGAGCAAGCTATTGAAGTCAATGGGATTTAGTTGCATTTATTATAATGTAATTAGAGTTAGAGCATTGATTTTGCAAATCCTGTCTTTCTGCTCTATTTATTAATGTGTATATTTTTTTAAAACCAGTGAGGTTTTTACCAGAAAGGACATAACCTTGGTAACTGCTCCTTTTCTTTTTTTGTTTTTGATTTATTTGTCCTCTCACTTTCTGTGCTTTTTCCCATATTTTTATTACAAATATTTTTTAAGTAGTAAACCACTCATGAATATTTCTCCCACTTGTCAAAAAAAAAACCAAACAAAAACAAATCAGAAAACTGGTGAAAACAGCAACACATTCACCTGTACCACAGTGACAGAAGATACAGCTTAAAATGTTTTCCCAGTTCCTAATTACTGAGCTCTTGTTTTTCACTGACTTTTATGGTAAAACATATTTTCATTTGGATGTCTTCCATGGGCGGGTCTTTAATTCTTGCTTTCGTCTTCTGCGTATTATCTGCAAACAACAGAGATTCAGCAACATTTCCTTTACTACTGGCAGTGTTTCTACCAACAGTCCCAGCAAGTGGCACTGCTTCCTTGAATGTTTCAGTTTAGCACTGCTCTTCATGTAATAAAGAGTAGCCCTTTTGACATGAAAATTCTGATAATATTTGATACCATTTATGAAAAACAGCCAGCATACCTGTAAGTGTTACTCTGTGGGGCATCACCCAGGGAAAAGGAGGTATTTCATAAAGAAAAGTAGGTAACTGTGTGGGTTGGAGAAGAGGAAGTAGGGAGAAGACTTTTAGCACAGCAAGCAGTAGGTCCTGGATTGGGGGATACGGTCTAACTTTATATGGTTGTGTCTCTCCAGCCATTACTTCCCAGTGCAGAAGTAGCTGGGGGATCAGCAGTCCTGGCTGCTTGACTGGGGGTTACGCTGCGTACACCGCTGTCAGTGAAGGCTACATGGAGCCAGCAGCCAGAGCAGCCCTGGCAGGATTGCACTGTTCACCATCTGTGTCATGTGCCAGCTTGGGTCTATTTCTGGGTTTTTAATTTTGTTCTCAAAGTCTGTTATTGAATGAAGCCTTTCTTATCTCAGTTCCCATTGTCCTCGTACTTTCTCATGTCAGCTACCTTCTGCAGCAATATTATTAGCTCATAATTCTGTTTTTACTTATTTCAGGAAAGGGTAGGACATCCTCTGGGATTGGGGTTAGCAGCTTCAAGTAAAGGTCTGTACAGACAAGGTCATACAGTCTGAACAACTGTGTAGAGTAGTGACAAATGTTTCAATCCTGCCAAGCTCAGAACTATTCACTAACTCTTGGAATGAATTATATCCCGTCTATTTATACTACAACAACACTGCACAGGCATTCAGCAAAACAGCTTAGGTGATACTCGGTATTAAAAATAAATGTGTTTAAGCACTCAGCTTCTCAAATGAGATTCACAAGGTTGGCTCCAGATACTTAGAACAGGTTGGTAGGAAATTTTGACTTTAGACTGAATCTCAGACTGGTGCTGTACTCCAGATGTCAAAGTCAGTAAATTGGAAGGTCAAGGAACAGGAAAACGGAGCCTAAACTTGGGGCTTCTACATAATTCAGTTACTTTTCATGCTTCTAGCTAGTCACCTCTGGGAAACTGAAATGCATTGACAAAGACATATATGTCCAGATCCAAGTGGTTTCAGCATAAGACGGTTGATCAAAGTGGTCTCTGTGCTGAGTATCACTTCCTTGATTTCAGGACGGGCTGAACTTCGAAACAGGTGCCTAAACAGTCAGCAAACTGGTAGCAATACAGAGCATGTCCAGTACTGTAACTTGAACTGAAAATTTTGTCTCAAACCATCAATACAGCAAGTATCTCAGCTTAAAGGTTCTTGATTCACTGTCTTAAATTTAAGCAACTAATATTCCATCCAGAGATGACTTTCAGTAACTAAATGGTTCACTGAGTGCTTGACTTTTATATTACTATATGCAAAGCGCTATATAAGATCTTGGGATATAATGCCATCTACTGGCATTTTATTTGCTGTTTATGGATGCTGCTTAGCCTTATGGAAGACCTCCCAGCTTCCTGGAGTGGCTACTGCAGGCTCCCAGTGTTACCTCAGACTACTGGAAATAACACTATCAGGCTGATTTATTTACTATCACATAGCTGCAAGTAGGCTGCTGATCCAGAAAGTCACAGGGCTCCCATGGTTCCCGTGTCAGCTCTGCAAAACCCATGTGGTTGTTTTGGGTAGTCTAGAGTATCTAAAATGTCCCTACATTCTTAAAGATAAATAAGAAACTGAAATGCGCCATAGATCTCCTCTAAATGTAAATGGGATCTTAAGGACCTCTTCACAGACCACCTGCATGCAGAAAACAATGTTTAGTTACTTAAATCTTGAAGTAAGCAAGGGGCAGTTGGTTCTCCTAACAGTTGTGTGGGGGCACCAGGGCAAATACCTCCTCTCTGTCTCCTTTCACACAAAGGAAGCTGGATTAACTAATTTTGGCAGACATCTGACTTTAATGCCTATGGTCAGTGAAAAGTAAAGCATCCTGTAGTTCAAATGTTTCCAGCATACTAAAATATTACAGGTAGACAAAGGAAAAAATTAATGGTATCATTATTAGTAAAGTGCTCAGTTACACAGAACAATATAATGGCAATTTACTAATACCCACTTTGGCTTCAGTGTTATATGTATTTTACTATTACCTTTTATTATTTTTAAATATTGGTTTTATAATGTATTTTTAGTTATTAGTGAAATTACACTTGAAGAGACAGATGTGTTGAGAAAATTTTAAGTACAGGATAAGTAGGCTGCCTGTAGCAAATATTGGATATTTCTTAATACATAGAAAGATATAGAGTAAATGATCTTTGCCCATCTATTATGAATAAAATTATTTTAAATAAGATATCTCTCTAAGACTGGGAGCATTAATTACAATTTTACTGATCTAAAAGAGAATAATTACAAGTAGATTAAGTCTATCTCTAGAATTTAAAATAGGATCTTTTTTGGTTTTACGTTATAAAGTTAGACACATTCAACATATCTAAGTGACGTCTGATTTTTCTTCAACTTTGGATATTGTTGAGGATATAGAAAACAGCATCTTGGTTAGGACAATCCCTTAGCACATTTGTTAGATCGAACAGATCCAGACTGCAATATTGGCATTTGTTTATGTCATAAATCCCAACTTTGTAAAAAAGAATTGCAAGTTAGAAATGTTCTTAAGATCGATCTAGGCTGTCAAAATACTTTAAAAAATTAGTTAACTATAACTACCTATTATTTAAAAAATATATTATTCTTTATTTTAAAGAATTTACTGCACTGATACTGGGCTTCTCAATGGCCACTGTTCACTAATCTGGACAAAAGACTTTTCCTGTGTCTTTTTAGTTCCATGCATACCACTAATCATATTGACCAAGTAGGTTTTTCAGAAAAGCATCTGAGAAGGCTTTTTTTGTAGAAATGCTCGCTTTACCTACTCACTATGCCATCTTTATAGTATTATTTGTCTTAAACCTCGAAGTTATGTTTTGTATTTAGATCTATTCAGAGTTTTCAGAATTGCTTATGCACTTCAGACCTTCAATGACTGTCTCTTACAAAATGTTGAAACAGGCTGTGGAGCAGGGACTCAAAACTTAATCCTATTTCTAGAATCTTATACTAAGTTATAGTCTTGCTTTATGTCTATTTTCAACCAAATAAATCTGAATTCTTCTGTACAAATTCATAAAAATTCAGCAGGAAAGGTGGAAAGTGTCCTTACATCAAAACAGTTAAAATATTCTGAAGCAGACTGCAAATGTAGGTTTCCCTCAGGCACAAAAGGGAATTTATTAAAATTTGCTACATCATAATGTTGTTGCATAAAAAGCAGCCATGTCTTCCTTTTTACATGATTTGAAGAAAAGCTGTGGCTCTAACTGAAGTTCCTGCACAAGTAAGACGTAAATGATAGAACAACTGGCTCTTGGATCTTCACTTCATCCTGAATGCCAAATTGTTAATTGGTTTTCAACACTGAGGGCATATGCAGAAGCAGAATGTCAGGTGAATGCTAAAGTAAAATTAGTTAATTATTTAGAGAAATAGAATAAAAACCATTTTCGAACGTCTATGGTAAGGTTTAGTTCACACAGATTTTTAATATTTCAGTTTGGGCACTGGCTATTTTAATTCCACAGAAGTCACACTTTGGGTACTTTATTCCTTTTTCTTGTTTTCTAATCAGGCTTCAAATTTATGTAGCTGTCCTACTAATGCAATCTTTTCAGAAGGGAAAGTTCACCTAGGGCTTTCTAAATCTTACATGAGTATCATTACTCCTTAACCATCCTTCCTTGGTCATGAATGTGCAATTTTGTTTGAAGTTTTATGTGTCAGGACAATCATTTATTTGAACTGATGTTTTCAGTCTGGCACATTCTTCTCTGTCTTTCTTCCTGGGAAAATTAGCATAATGTCTTTGAAAGACATCCAATAGAATTCTTAATTTATATAGTGTCTCTTTATTTTCTGTTTGGTTTTAAAGGCTTAGTTCAGTGTTAGAAGCAGTATAAAATAATAAAAATGTTACCCATTCTCCAGTAGTGTGAAACTGGAAGGATTAAATAGATATTTAATCTGTGTTTCGAACTACTTATTGTTTTTGCATGTCTGCATCAATATATAAATGCAGGTCATTTCATCTATGTTTTTTGCCTTTTGTTTAGAATTCACTCCTTTAAATAGTTATATATTGAATGAGTCTCTGTTCTAGATATAAATTATCTCCATAATACAAACAAATAAATACATTGGTACTTTTGTTTGGAAACAATTTTTATTTAAACCATGGTTCGGATAATTATTTTTAACTGTGGTAAAATGTAAAATTGGTTTTGAACAATTTCTTGCACTTAGACATAATGGAGGTCTATAAAACTGTGAAATGAGAGAAGGATGTGGGAGGGACTGGTGGAAGGGAGAAGTGGTAAAGAATTTAAGTGAATCATTAAAAGCAGGAGTTATGGACACACACACCCCCCCACACCCCCACACATCCCAGTTTGTGTTATCAAGGCATAAACTACACTGGTACTCAATCATCAAGCTCCTTTTTTTTCTTTTTTTCTCCTAAAAGAGGACAGCTCCTAAGTTATACGCAGTAATATACAGTATTTTTTCCCTTTTAAAATTAAGTCCAATAGCAACGTGTCACTATGTCAGAACCATAAATGATTGGATTGTATCTTGAAAGATCCCCAATGTTTGAGAAGCTTATTTTCATCTTTTGGCCCTGGAGTTTTCCCAACAAAGAATTTGAATGAGTGACTGGGCAGAGGAGGTTGGAAAGTTTCTCTCCACATACTCTCACAGATCTTCTCTTTGGATTTTGCCGCAGAAGGATATGCCTGCGTATCGGTTGACTTTGTCTCACGCCACACAGAACATATCTGTTCACTTGATAACATAAATTCATTAAAATATTGTCAGACCAAGCACAGGTGCACGATACCAAAGGACAGATATGGCCAATCTCTGAAATACTGGCTATAATGCTCTTTTTGTAATGAGCCTCTTTTTCCTGACAGGATGGAGAGAGCGGTACCACCTCTCCATATTAATTTTATCATGGCTATTAGTCTTATGGTTTATGTTTAAAAAATAACAGAATGGTAGAAGAAAGAGTGATGCAGAGCTTAGGGGAAGTACTGTCCAACTGACATGGAGACAGATTGTATTACAGCAGGCTTGTGAGAAATGCGTAAAGATAACTTGGAGTGACTATGTATATATTTGCAACAGAGAGTTCCTCCTTCAGGCTATTCTATATCAGTCAATGAATAACACACAAGATAAACTGTCCTATGCAGATGGAAAGCCAACAGAGTTGACCAAAACTATAGAAGAATAAAATAATCTAAAAGTGCATCCTATGTCTACTTTATCCAGAGTAAGTAAATAGCTGGACATGCAACAGAAACAGTGAATTATTGTGAGACATTTTTATTTATATTTTCATTTAAACCATGTTGTTATTTCTTTTTTCCATTTCCAGACAAGTAATTAGGTCCGTGTTATTCATGGAATATAACTGCAAAATGCAGGATCCTAAAATATGAAAATTTTAATTCTTTCTGTAAAATTAAACCTGTAATAACTATATTGCTGTCTAAAAAGAAATCATCTCAGAAACTTTTACAAAACAGAAATGTATAACTATTTAAATATTTATATAAATGGGGGCATGCCTCACACAAAAAAGGTTTTTTACTACACATCTGTTTACTGATTTTTGTTACCATTGTGTACATACTGAAGAATATGTTTACTGAAAGATTTTACTCACACTGTTAATTTGTCCCATGATTAATCATGGAGTAGTCTGAATGAGGTGAACAGAAATATCAGTAAAAGTGAGCACAATGGTAATTTTATTCTGAGTAAATTGAAACTGTTCATAATTTAGAGAAATATTAATAATTGTGATCTAAGATTAGGCACTTAATTTAAGTGCTTAAATTTAGAGGTTATTTTTTCTTATGCTTCCTGGATCGTCAATACGGGGAGATTCCCAGGTTCTGAGTCACCATCCATAGGAGACTTGTTAAGTTAGGCACTAAAAATAAGTAAGAAGAATATCTCTTTTATTTTAAATATAACATTGAAACATTCCATTGTAATATTTTGTTACATTATCTTTATTTAGATTTTGCATACAAAATGGGAGAGAAATTAAGATGTCAGCTTCTGAAATCAAAATAGTTATTAAAAAATATTTTTTGACCTCTAATCATTTTCACAAACAAGAATAGAAATGCCATCTGCATCCCACTAATTTGAATTATTTGCTTTCTACTTTCTCTTTTTACTCACTTTTGGTTCAGCCAAGGGAACTCATTATTTCCTGGTGTTCATTAATGACCATGTTAAGCTGGGTATCATAATCTTACTTTGAATGACTATGGGACCTCTTAAACATATCAGTCAGTAATAATTTTGTTCTAACATAGAGATATGGGTATTAGAGGAGTAGATCACACATGCAGTTAAAAAAAAACAATGTGCAAATATTTTAATCAGTGACATTTTTTAGCTACTACATTAGTTGAGAACAAAGGGTGAAAATGAAATAAATATTTAATTTTGATTTAATGGTATTTATTGATGGCATGCATTTTAGAAAACAATAATTTAACAAGATTATGAAAAGTCTAATTGTCATTGAAAAAAAAATATGTACTTATAAAGTAGCATTTTTTCTTTGTCACAGCTGCCAGATTAGATTGAATTTATCAAGGATTAGTTAAAGAAACATCAAGAACAAGTACCAGAAATAAAAATATAACTCAAATTTCTGAAAATAGAGTGGCAAGTATTGTTACTTCCATTTAAAAAAGTATTATTTCTCATACAGCGAGGAATGCTGAATCCTGTTTCCTTTCATTTCAGATGAGCGTTCACCATAGCAACCTCAAAATGTGATCCAAGAACCATTTGAAAACATGTCAAGCATTAATCTCCTTATGCTATATCTTTTAATTGGCACTTCACTTGAATAAAAATGGACTTGGCTTGTGCAATAATATGTTTATGATGACAGTAGACAACAAGCTTGTGGAAAAATAGGGATTTCAAATAGGGCCTGGTATTTACTGCAGATGGTATCAAAATAGAGGCAAGGTGCATTTATTTTTGATCTATTATTTTATGAGTTTCAGGAAGAAATAAGACAGTGACAGCAGACTATATGTAGGACAGCTGATTACTGAGCTCTTAACCTATTTCAGCTTCTTCAGATTATTTGCTGCTGATGGACTGTAATTCAGAAGAATTTTTCCCAGCCATGTGGCCAGGAAGAGTATGGGTTCTCTAAAGTGAAAACAAAACGGAAGACAAAACAATCAGTTTTATTATGGTAAATGACCCTTTGCTTTACATGTTTTCAAATGTATCAGCTCTTTGTAGATGTCCTTGACACTCCATGTGTCTTAAATAGTGATACATGCTCATTTTTAATCAGCTAAGTCCCACCTAAGGTGTCTACTTTAAACTGGGATGAATCTCTTTCTAGGCTGTTTTGGCTAAATCGTTTATTAAAAAATAAGTTTAGAAGCTGTCTTACCTACATCAAGTCATAGAAATTCAGGTTTCTTAATCTGAAATTAAAATCCATCTTTAATGTCCTTCTGTGGTATGTGCGGTAAATTTTGTCAGTGATTTACATAGCTATGATCTTTTCACTTGTCTAGAAGCAAGCAAGACTACTTCATTTTGGGGTGAACTGTGAGGAAAGGATATTTCTGAGACTGTAGAATGGCTGCTTATGTGAAATTATAAAACAAGATAATGAAGATATGTTAGCAAAATAGAAGGCTCAGCAGCTTTGACCAAATATTACAATTAAGTTGGAGATACTGAACACTGTCAATCTGGCTTACTTTCATTGGGATACATTTGATGCACTGATGTTCTACTCATGTGAGTAAATTATAAAATGTCTATATTTTTTCTTGTAGTAAGCATCCAAGTTTGTGCCGCTGCTTACTATTAAGGTCAGAACTGTTCCAACTTTTCAGGGCTTGTACTTTGCTTCTGAGGTTCAAGCAGTGAATGCCTTTGTATTTCTTTCTGTATTCATTGTTATGGAGCAGTTTCGATGTGTCATGGAGCACTGCACAGGGTAAGCCTTTCCATTCCAGGAGAAAACCTTACAGCCACAAAGCAGTCTATGTTTGAAGGCAGGATGAGATTTAAAATTAGACAAGTCCAATCACAAATACAGACCTTTATCTGAATAATCAGAATTGTTCTGAAAGCTGTACTTGCAGTAGTTGTTGGTTCTCAGAAACGCATATTTTTTTAAGATCCTAGTCTGGTTTGTATTGCTTTTTAGATAATGGGCAGTTTACTCTGTAATGTTTTTCTGGGTTTCTGTCAAAATCAAGGTGATTGCTGCATACAAAATACGCTATTCAGAAAAACTATCCAAGATTCACAGCAAAGAGCTAGGTTACCGTTTAAAGGTTGTATTATCGTTGCTGTACACACACCTGTGGAAAATAACAGTGAATATCTTCAAATATTTTAAAAATTTAAAACAAGGTGGTGTGAAAGCCAAATAAACTATTGTTGGATGTAATGAAGACACTAAGTTTCATTTATGCTGTTTAAAGCACTATACTCACTAAACTTTACTACTTTGAGAATTATAATGACATTTCCACATTACTCAGCTTGAGGTGTTTTCGAGCTTTCACTTTTCTGTATTGGAGAATGTAGATAATATTTAAAACTGCTGAAAATTATTTGTGAAATCTGTTGAGGTTTTTAGTTCTCTTGCCATTGGCATGAAACTATTTATCAAGTAATCCAAAGAGTTTGTATATCACATAAATAAATTTTTATGCTTTCCTGCTTACTTGTGGAACATTAGAAATAATAATAAGGTAGTTCTATGTTTGCTGATTGTGAAAGTATGAATAGGCTGCACTGGGCAAAGTACTGCCAGCAGGTCTAGGGAGGTGATCCTTCTGCTCTGCCCAGCAATGGTAGGGCCACACCTGTAGCTCTGTGTCCAGGCCTCGGCTCCTGAGTACAAGGGAGACATGGACATACTGGAAAGACTCCAACAAAGAACAGAAAGATATTTAAGGGACTGGAGCATCTCTCCTATGAGGAAAGGCCGGGAGAGCTGTGTATAGAATTACACATTTAATTCTTATCTCTTTTTATTGCTATAAACACATGTGTACATGCACACACCTACCCAAACACCCTTTGTCATTCCAGATTTATGGATGTGTAGTATATCCAAATAGTCAAAACAGACATTATTATAGCTTGGGACTAAGC
Source organism: Phalacrocorax aristotelis (assembly GCF_949628215.1). NCBI lineage: Eukaryota > Metazoa > Chordata > Aves > Suliformes > Phalacrocoracidae > Phalacrocorax > Phalacrocorax aristotelis. Next base: position 24,901,459 of record NC_134278.1, on the reverse strand, counting down.
AGGTACAAAAGGAGAAAATTCCTGCCATCCCACTTTGGGATAACTAATCCTAGGCTTCTTTTATTGTCAATGGAGGATCCTCCAGGGAATAGAGATGCTAGATGCTCAAAGAGCCTTCTGAATTACTACAGATAGATCTCTCCATTCACTAGATATGGGCACAGAGAAGAATTCGTCTAAGTGAGATAATTCAATTAGGTATCTGCCTCTAGGTGGAATAAATTACTTCCTTTCATCTTTTTAAAATTTTGTTCCAAAAACTGGAAGGATACAAAAATGAAAATGTGACTGTTTTTCTCAGTTTTGCACACAAACTACAGTTTATTTTCAGTGTTTTTTGCAAGCAGGCATGTTATATATTATTTAATAAGCAGTAATGGTAGAAATAGTAAGTAGATGGAAAAGTAGATGCAACTGGAAATATATTTGAATGCAACATTTGTAACTGCAGTTCTGCATATGCAAGAATTATAACAAATATATATATCCGAGTAAAACGCACCGACTTCTGTCAAATAACTTACGTGTAAAGTTATGCAGTAGACTATTCTCCAAATAATACATTTAGACAATTTATTTAACTTTTCGTAAAAGCAAACAAATCTTTGGTATCCACTTATATCAGCATTGTTACAGCGTAATCTCAAGTACAATCAGTGTACAGTTAAACTGTTAAATGACTGACAGTTAGATGTTCCTGGGTATTGCCATATGGATCCATTAACAGGCGTATTCAGTGAAATTAAAATGGCAGTTTTTCCCATTTACTGTAATGAAATGTATCACAAGGAGTGTAAAAAAGTATCATGGCTTGTTATACTATGGACAAAACATAATGAATAAAAATAATAGCACATGGTCTGCACAATGAAGGCAAACAACTTGGAAGTTTACCATAGAGGGTTCTGGCAACATTGTGTTTGATTTCATTGAGCCTACACAGAAATGTGTACCATACCACAGATATTAGATATAATTACTGTTACTAACTTTAAGGACCTTGAAGCAGATATTATGCAAAAAAAGTTTTATTCGTCCATATTTTTATACCATTTTTACATTTATCGTAAGTTGCAAGAAGAGACTAAACATTTTCACAGCATAATCCTTGGCACATCGGCACATCACACACAAAAAAATCAATAAGTTATTTTCAAAAGCCTTTCAAAGTGAGGTTTTATTTGCGAAGGTTTTGCTAGAAAGATTAGTTCCATATGAATAGTTCATTTCATTGATGTAATTTCAGTTTTATCTTGTACTTTGATCTAGCAGAAAGGTTTCAAAAAGATGACAGTACCTTAGGGAAATCTAGTGTCATGGAAACATTACAAGTCAAGACAGTTTCTTAACAGAAACAAGTATGCTTATATGCTGTTAAAGAAATAGCTTAACGGTTGTGTTTGAGTTTTCAAGCCAAGTATTTTACATGTACTAATCAAATGGTTATTAAACTAAATGGCTTAATAATCCAGAACTTTTAAAACTATTAAGAAGATATTCTTACACATAAAATACATAAAGAACCTTTGCTGATCTGCAGTCTGTTAACATAAGTTGACTTAATATTTTATTATTTTAATTTACTTTGGTAGGTCAGAAAAAGCATATTGTATGAGATTGATAATGACAAAAATTGTACAGAAACTATCACTGAAAACAGACAAATACATGTTGTGATTGTGTCTTCATTACAATCAGTAAAGAATGACAATCTTGCTAATGAAAATATTAATGGTTTTTGCAGTTCTTTAAACTACAAACTTGACTGAAAATGCACATTTGATTTTTATCCCTGTTTGATTCATTCAGACTCCAATGTACTATAAATTTTGAGTCCTACAGTAAAATATGTAGCTGGGAACTGTCAGACCAGCAGATATTTTTTTTTCTTAAATACAGTATTCATTAATTTGTGTGTACTTCCTATCAATTTGTTTAAATGTCTCTTAAAACTTATGCCTTTTAAAGCCTTAAAACTCATAACATAGCTGCTGTCAGCTTTTTGAGCCTATGGCACTCCCAGTCTGTGTCCTTTAATAATGTGAAATACATGTTATCTCTAGTCTCCTGGGAAAAGGGATTTTTTAAAAAATGTTTCCTTAAAAAGGCAGAAAAAGGTAGGACTGGTATTTTTTCAGCGAAAGTCAGATAATTTTGAAAACTTGGTTTCGTCATTCAAGTAAATCTCCCATGGATTTCAGAGCTCAATTCTGAATAGTTTGTTCAATGGAACATTTAAACTAGAATATAATGGAACAAAAAATAAGTAAAGTTTGAAAGAAATAGTTAACTGTTATAGTCTAGCTGATTATCAGGTTGTTTATTGCACATAGCCATGTAGAAAACCTTTGACAGGTGTGTTTACTGTTAGATTTAATTAAGCACATGTACACAATCTATGAATTAATTATTATTATTAGTGTGTGAACAATAAGCTTTTGCACGAAGGGAGTAGTTACTTAAAATTCAGTATTACAATTCTCAGTTTACGTGGTCAAGCTTAATTTTAGCCTGTCAATAGTCCTATTGAAACTATAAATATTGTGTGGCTCGGTTGTCTTTTCATGTCACTTGCTGTCTATCAATTTAGACAAAAAAAAGGCACTCGTTTTGCTTTATTTATTTTTGAGTCTGGATCCCTTTACCTCCCTACATTTTGGGAAAACAATTTGTTATTGTCCTTTTGAAGATCTCTCTGCTGAATATCTTAAAAGCTCTTAGTATTCATGGAATCTTGTGCTTGTTTGCTAAAATGTAATTAAGGAGAGAAGTCTGCAGGTTTGATAGAATTTGTTTTCAGATAAATCAACAACTGTCAAAGTAAATTAGGCATCCCATCCTGAGCTCCAGATATTTCAATTGGAACACTTATGCTGTTGGTGAACGAGACATTTCTGTCAGGAACGTAGTATGTGTAGGGCTCTAATTGATCTAGCTTCACATCAATGCATGAAAGAATCCTTTGTCACTCTTCTATTCACAAGTCACACAGAGAAATACAGCAACACCCTCATTTCTCCTGTTTGCATTCATCTGGAAACCAAAAGGAAAGATAAACAATTATGACCTTTTTTGACAACACAATTTAAATAAAACGAACATGATATCCAGCATATACCAGAATTAAATGTTGTCTTCCTTTGATGCATTTACAAAATTAATGTTAGAAATCAGAGTTATTAAGCTAAATGAAAATGAAAAGGAAAAAATTTTCCTAACAAAAGGCAATTAAATACTGCATAATTGAATCCACCACATGGCCCATTCAATACAATATCCTGCTTTCCATATTATGCAAGACTCTTCTAGGAAAAGTCACAAAACCCCAAGTAACAGGAGTACGGTGAGATTACACACAATTTACCAATTTACAGAGAATAACACCAAGAACAACACTGACAATCTCTGCAAAAGCTCTGATTTGCTATAAATAAGTGTTCTAAGCAAACACAAAATAAGGCTGATCCTATTATGCATGTGAAATGAGAAGGACCATCAGAAGCATCCCATCTGTTTGCAGTCATGAGCTCTGTGGGCTCTCTTGAAACTTGTGAAACTGGGGTTTTTTTTACAGTTTCTCTATCTGGGCATCTGACCATCCTATTATTCCACGCTCCTTCTAAGCAAAGTAACAAAGTTAGTTTGTATATACTGATATGAAAATTATGGAAGCTGTATTAAATTACCAAAAAATAATTAGTCAGAACAATGTAAACTTTGCAGTATTCTGAATCACTTCAAGCTCAGCGTTAACCCTATACTTTTCAGAATTGTGATATAGGGGCTTCTGTTGTGGATCAGCTTTTTAGCTTGGCCTGATACATGAAAAAAAGCCACACTTTTTTCACATCCAAGACGATCCTTAAAACAGCATAACTATGTTCCAATGTCACTGTGCCTGATCCAATAAATCTCCAAAAAGACTGCATACTCTAGCATTTAGATTTCCCCAGAACTTCTGATTTCTTCCCATAGATCAGGTCAGGAGAACAAAGCAATAAACGAGGGAGCTGATTTTTACCGTGTAGAAGAGTGGCATCAAACAGGGGAAAATTACATATTCATACCCTGAGTATACAGAAAAAGTATGTCAGCAATTTGCTCATATGCATAAATACAAAACAAAAAAAAGTATTAGCTGCCGCAACTGCAGTAAATATTAAGTAGAACTTCTAATAAGCTTCCACTAAACTTTTTTCTAAACCTAGTCTAAATTTAGTCTTGCATATTAGCATTTCCACAACTTGGCCATACAATGAAACATGCTAATTTTTATTTATATAACATATGGAGAATAAACAGTTGTGTGCTGAACAATTTTAACAGTGAGAAAAAACATTGAATTTCAGTGCTTGTTTTATGTAGATGAATTAATTTGAAATTAGAGCATAAGGCCTCCAAGCATGCAAATTCAAAAGAACACAAAGGTTATGTCCTGTCTTTCATAGCATATTTGGGGATCTGAACCTACTTATTGTGAAATTTAGTATCTAAGCCATCTGTCTTTTGTCTAAAGTGTTACATATTTGTAGAAAATAAGTAGGTTTTTAAGAATAAACAAACAAGCAGTGAATTACATTTACTGAAGTCCTTGGATTCAATTGCACAATTATCACTGCATTAGTCTCAGCTTCAGGAAGGGTTTTCACACCACAAAGTGGTTAAGACCACAGAAATCAAAGTGAAGCACATGCTTATGCTTTCTTTGGATGATGATGTTACTTAACGCATTGTAATAATTTATTAAGGCTCCAGCTAAGTTGTAATAAGTAAATGTTCAGTTAAAATAAGTGAATGCTAATTTAAATTATTGGAGAAAAAAATCTAAGCCAACAGCTGATAAAATAACTGCAAAGAAATCCCAAGACTTTCATGTTTAAAAATTAATAATATTCAAAATTCATGTTTGTTTAGAGAATCTTTCTTTCTTTTCTTTTTTTTTCTCTCTCCCACTCCTGAATCCTTGTATATGACTCATAATGTTGCTTCATTACTTACATAATAATAACAGTATGCATGTGACCATATTCTTGGCATTCTGTAATTTTTAACTTTTTCTCCATGTTTCATATCAAGGGAGATCCAAGGTCCAAGAATTATACTTTCAAAAATTACTGTAGTTCAAATAATATGACAGTTCTGTGTTGGTTGGTTGGTTGTGAGTTGGAACTGTAAGACTGGACATTGCTTTTAGAATAAAATTTGTTGATTTGTTTCTATTACTCTAATTTTTCTTCATGTAAATTACAGTCAGGTTCCTTCTGTTCAGTTAAAACATTTCTAAATCTGTTTTTCTCTTATTACTTCAAATGAAGGACTTGGCTGCTTTCAGAAGTCTAATACACCTGTTTTGAAGTGATTTCCAGCTTGACATTAAAATCCATTGCTTGGTATTCCTGCCTGTAGATCTAGATATCAGATCAATAATCTATGTTAAACAGTTTTCTTATATATGCCCCTACAAGGGAGCTTTAGTGTCTTTTTTTCACATGCTTTTTCCTCCCTAGTCCACCCTGATACCTCCCCTTCCTTTTTTTTGGGCCTTCCCCTAAACATCCCATAACAATTCTGACACATGGCCACAATACCTTTAAAACAATCCCAGAATATTCTTTCTCCTGCTTCTGTTAATAAGTCCTCTACCTATGTAGGAAATAAGTGCCTGTGGTTTTCTTGCTTTTACTGGAAGGGAGAATTTCTTCTCTGGTTGTGTTTGCAAGCCCTGGGTTGGCAGGTTTCACACCAGGGCCAATGGTTGAATCACCCTCCCTGATGGACTTAAGGGCAGCTGTTCTGGTGGGGTGGGCTGGCACTGGTCAGGTTATTCAGGGTCCCCAGAACCTTTATTACTTCATAAAGGCAAAGCTTTTTAAATATCAAATTAATTCTTTAAGCTAGGAAAGACTTAACTTTAATTAATATCCTAAAGACTTCTTTTCTAAAATTATCCAGAAAATACCTTATTCTATTCAGTAGAATCACCTTTCTTCCCCAATATACGTGTCAGTGTTTTAGGTTTATTTAACCCTCTGTCTTAAATTGGAAGGAATGGAAATTGTTGCTATAAATTATAAAGACATACACAGATTTTCATATTAAATCATTTGCATAACATTAACATGAAAGGGAAAGGCATATAAATATATAAAGGGAAGGAATACTCTCTGAAAATTATGCTGCCTTTCACTGACTATGAACTCACTGTTCCTTCTATCTGGAATTACAGAGAAATGTTTAGACCATTAGCAGTTATTTTGAGAGATCATAGAAGACAAGGAATTGTACCTAAAACCAGGAAAAGGGCAATTTCCTTTTAAAAAAAAAAAAATTGCAGGTAGCATGAATGCAGGCCTTGAAGACAATGGAGAAGCAGGAGACATATCATGTTTTAATTAAGGTTTTTTGATACTGTTTTGCATGACATTTTTAAATTATACAGTTTTATAACTGATAGAAGGGCAATTGAGCATGATTTTTTTGCCTGTCAAAAATGAGGTTTCCTTGGCAGTACTATACAGTCTGTTGAAAGTCTGATAGCATTCAATATGTGTGTTGTTGACTTCATGTTGGTATAGTATATAAATTTATGAAATATATGCATGATAATCAGTTGTTATAACCAGAATAAAAAAAAAAAAAAAAGGATGTACAGCATTTTTATGGAAGGCATATACACATGGTGATATATCCATATGGACAGGGCTCAAAAATTTTATACTTTGGGAAAAGACAAAAACATTATATTCTGATTTATAAACAGGAATATAGGCTGCAACATATATCTATTGTACTAACTAGTGGTGACAGCAGCAGTTTTTCTTTTATATTACCTCATTTTAAGGCATCCATGAGGGGAAAGCAAAGAATATGATCAGATTTGGGAAAAACACAACTTAAAATTAAAGTAAAGGCAAAATGAGGTTTTAGTAACTTCATGAGAAAGGCTCCTGAAAAGAATGGGGTTTTATTTATAATAAATTTTTATTTATCATGTCCAGGATGGGTAGATAAATCCATAATAGTCTTAAATTTAAGCAAAGGAGATTAAGAATGAACTTTAGATAAGCTTTCTAATAGTGTGCAGGTGAAGAAAACATAACATATCTCTAACCAGTTGTAAAGTCTCTATCATTGTCTTTAAAATCAGACTCAAAATATTAGAAATATGGCACAAATAACATTCTTGCTATGGAGTAAAGAGATGGAATAGATGCTTGTTAAGGACAGCGCTCTGTGATTTTCATGACTGGAATGGAATTAAGAAGAAAAGAATTGGAAGAATACAGTGGTATATCTTAATTAGTTCTTTTATAATAACTATTGATTGTAGTGTGATGATGTTTGCTACAGAATGATGGACTGATAGAGAAATTTAGGAAGAGCTCTCTGAAGGTCACTTGGTCTAACCTCCTGCTCAAAACAGGGCTGACTCTGAAGCTACGTCAGGTTGCTCAATCCTCTTTGTTGATTTTTAATATCTCCAGGGGTGGAAATTCCATAGCAGCTAGTTTCAGTGTTTAACCACCTGCATTGTGGTATTTTTCTTCATAGCTGGAATTTACCTTGTGGTGCATCTAGTCTCTTCAGTGCACACCTCTAAGCATTTGACTCTATCTTGTCTGTAACCACCATGACTAATCGGAAAACAGCAATTAGATTTTCCCCATTATCAAAATCATGTTTGACTTCTATATAAAGTACTGAATATCCCAAGAAAGCAAGCACAAACAATTATCCACTATGTTTTAATAACATTTCAATACAAAATTACAACTTACCCCAGCTGATTATTGACTGAGTTCATATAATTCTAAAAGTGATATGTCTTACTAGACTTAAAACTATCTTCTGAAACTTAACCCTTTAAGGTTGGTGAGAATTCCTGAGAGGCCTAAAGGGAATCAGTTGGCTTACAGACAGGCAATTTTTTTGCATACTTGATAAACTATGGAAAAAAAACAAACCCAAAATACAGTTGTTTATTTCCGATATCTTCCCATCTTTCTCCCCTGAGATCACAAAACATTCAAGTCATCGAAGACATGTAAGCCATATTTCTGATATTTTAAAACTGAACAGCTGCCAGGTGTGCTGTGTGGGACAACCCTGACTTGAAGTCTATCATCAACATCTGTTTGCTAGAGAAGTTATTTTATAAATACAGTTATAGTAACAAAATTATTTTGTCTGCTACTTTAGCTTCACGTGTCCAAAGAAACGATGTCTATTACATTTAGAGACTTCTTGTTTAGGAGGCCATAAAAGCCTGACAGATTTTCATTCGTGTTCTGATACTGGCTTTTAACTTTTGTCACAGACACTGACAGATAGACACTTCTTAGTATTGTTAATTGAAATAAAAGGCAAACACTTTCTTCCAGAATACTGTGACACAGGACAATGTCCATGAAGCAGGAGAAAAGAATAAGAAAAAATTACTTTTAAGTCATTAGGAGAAAAATATAACATGTCAAAGAAAAGTGCTAATTTACATCTTACTTGTGTGTTAGACTATTATTGAAGAAAAAATAAACGATATAAATGACAGACACATGACTACTAAGATTTCTGAAAACAGGACGATCAGAACACATTTTTACAGGTCATTAGGAATATTTAAATATAATGTTATTTTGTAAGAATTGAGGAATTACACTATATCTGGGACAGTCAGGTCTTGCCTCTGGTGCTTTGGTTTTTTCTCCCTCTATCTTCCACAAGAGTGGTTTTTCTGTTTTGTTGGCATGTCTTTTTTTTTTTTTTTTAATTTTTTTTTTTTTTAAATTTATTATTCTATTAAGTTCTTTCAGAATAGTGGTGTTTTCATCATCAAAACTTTTGGAACTCCATTAACTATGTGGAAGTGACTTATGTGACTTGCTTGAAAGATATATTTTTGAAGTCATACAAATAGCCTCAAAAAATTATATTCTGAAAGGCAATATTGTATCTGCTATGGATGTGAATTTTTTCCTGTAGGCTGTGTTTAAGGCATATTGGAAAAGCCTATTAGTTGTTGACACAATTAAAAGAATTTGAATTATTATTTCACATCACAACAGCTGTTCCTGTTCAAGAGTAAAATGGATGTAATTGTCAAACGCTCTTGAACACTTTTCTACACTTTTGAAGTAGTAAATAGCATATTCTAGTAAACAGCCCTGAGAAAAACAAATGCTAGAAACTATGGAGTGTGATATGTCCTGTAGAAATAGGGACTCACTGGAGTCTGCTGACCACTCTGTATTTCTTAATCCATATCATTCCATACAGTGAGCAGTAAGAAAAAAAATTTAGTATTATTTCATGTCAGAAGGAAGAGCTTTCAGTACCTTTAAGGAAAAAAAGATCCTGCTCCTAGGAGGTCTGTAAGAAGTCCTCCACTGCTCAACTTTTCTGAGGTCTTCTTGTTCTGAAACAAAAATAGCTAACCTGCTCACTTCCTTCTGCTCTAAAAACCTGTTGAAATTTGCCAGTTCGTTCAGGTCGCTGTGGCTGATTGTCAGTGCCTGGTTACAGTATCACTAGCTCATAAAACCAGCTCTTCTTCTAGGTCTTTAAAAGATTGATGACCATGCTACAAGAGTGTCTTTCAAATGAACATGCAGGAAGATCTGGAAAGAGACAGCGTGGCATAAGAGAGACACTTATATCAGGAGAGATTGTGATCATTAGTGAGGCAGAAATTAAGACAATGAACAGTTCTCAGACTTATGCAGTATTTTTAATATCCACTTCTGAAAATATTGTACAAAAAGAGTAAATACTGTTTTCGTTGTAGAGATGGAGACATAGGCTTTCTGGTGTTAGTAGTCAGGCTTACTATGCCATTAACAGATGTAATTTCAAATTTGAAATGTAATTCAAAGTAACATGGAATATTGCTTACAAATCCAGGTTTTCCTGGTTTCCATCCCAGTGTCCAACACTGACCCAGTGGCTATGTAGGTGATTTTTTTTTCTGTTATTATTTGTCTTTCTAGAAAAAGTGGTAGATTATGCCCCAGCAGAAGATGACATAAACTCAGTTGTCATGTAAAGATGTAAACAGAGAGTGGAGCAGACATGTATAGATGATTGTGCCAATAAATACTATATAAAAATTTCATGCTTTGGCTGCTCAGTATTTGTTCCATTTGAGTAAAACTGTACTCATGGTATTAAAAAACTTTCAAAACAGACTTCAGTGGTGAAAATGTTAAGCTTTGCCCTTCTCAGGAAGGGCCTTTCAACTCTAGTAGATTATAGAAACATGCATATCAAGGCAGAGAAGCCCAACCCTGGAAAGACAGCTATGAGGGATTTTCTGAATAATATAAACCTATAGGAAAATAAAAACAAAAAACCCAACAACAAACAAAACATACCTGGTCTAGGTACCAGTAACTTCTTTTTATTCAGATGTTTGGCTTTGCAGACCTGACTGCTTATAGGAAAATAGCATTCATCCCTGTAGCTCCTGGGGCAAAGATGCTGGAAGTTGCCTAATACTCAAGGTTCAGGCTATTTTTTATGATGAGATCATCCTATTATGTGTCCATTTATTTAAATATATCAGCTTTCCCTGCGTCTATCAATTTTGGAGCTACAAAAATGTGATTTAAAGATGCAGTATTTGTCATTTGACTGTGGCAGTGGGCCCTACAGTATGCTAGTATTTGTATCTCATTTGTAAGTGGATTATATTTCTGAGGAAAAAGAGATACCCTACTGAGATCAAATACCAGAGAATATTGGTGAGATTCCATTTTTTTTTTTATATACTGCACAGTAGTCTTATCAGGCAAGTGCAATAGAGAAATAAATGGAATTTTTAGTGAGTAAATTATTTCATTTTCTTCTTATCTATTTATTTATGATGAGGATTTAATTTAGTCAGAATGAAGTAGAAGTTGCTTTAATTTTTATACAACATGCTGTGTTTCAAAGGCTAAAATTTATCCCCCAGGATTGTTCCCACTAACTAGCTGCCACAGATCACAGGAACAATGCTTTTCTCTGACCGTGTCTGACTTCTGCATAGGAATCTCTACGTTCAAAGAAAGGATACAGAAAACTTGGACTCAAGAGTCAACATGAAGAACTAATGACTCAGTAGATCTGTAATCTAGATACCATGATTTGCAGAAGGTGAAAATTATATTTTTACAGTCTTACCCTCTGTTCTCACCAAGTTCTTTTACTTCAAAGAGATGCTTGTGTTTTACAAAGACTTCTTGACTGATTGCTTCATAAAGTATAGTATGTAGTTAAAAATGTAGGACCCTTCATATGAGGTCAGTCTCCAAAGACTCTAGTTCAGCTCTGAACATTTTTGTATTGGGCTTGCAAACACAGAAGTGAAAGCAATTTAATGCAAAATTAGGCTGCTATGTAGAATACAGTCACTTGTTAATAGCTTCATAAATCTTTTGTCTGACTGCAGAGTCAAAAGAGAGGTTTTGATACTTTCAGTAGGTTTTCATTTTACTTCCAAGCCTTTCCCTCCCCAAAAATTTTCTCTTGAACACAGTAGTAAAAAGTTCCTGTATAGGCATTCTAGTAGTAGAATATCTAAAAAGGTTTTTTTTTGTTCCATTAATAGATTTTTTCCCTTATTTGGCACTTTCATTACCACAGGTCACCTGCAGAAGCTATTAATATCAGGCTCTCTGTGGGCCCTGTACACTCCTATTGGAGTATTTGATGGCATCTGAGTACTTGATACAGAGAGACTTCAGAACCTTGAGGTTATAAAAAAATCACAAGTACTATTATGTTCTGAGCAAACCTTGCCTTTTTTTTCTTTAAATTTTGCTGAATAATACAAGCCCCACACAGAGCAGTGAATGGTTAAATTTCTGAGAAGAGATCTTTCTGGAAGGGAGTTCTTCAACGCCATGTACCGTACAAGAGAGTTCCAAATCTGCCATATTTGTTCTGTTTTTTCTTAAAAAAAAAAATAAAAAATAAATAAATCAGTGTTTACTGTAGGGTCTTGAAGTTGCAAAGTATTGCAGATCCCACAGTATTACTATTACTCTATTGTTTTGAAATATCTTTTGCATATTAAAATGTTCTATTAATGTATTATGTAGCTGTCTTCTTTGTATAATTGTATTGCAATAGCATGATGTTTCTCAAATGATAGACTAGGTGTCCACTGCCCTAGGAGTTGTAGATTCGTTTAATGCAAAGAGATCCCTAACCATATTGCTTACAACATCCCAAGATACAAAATGGACATGACAATATACAGGTAAAAAAATGGGAGAATACAGGATATGGAAATAAAAACTGCCAATGTTTCTTGTACTTCATATACATAAACAAAATGTCATTTTAAGCTGGGTGTTTTTCAGCTATGCCTTTTTACTTAGATGAACTTCATGGGTGTCTGACCTTGATGTTATACTAAGCATATCAGGTCACATAGCCTTAGCATGTTCTTTGCATATGGAACTGCTGATAGCACTAAATAAATTACAGAGAAATAGTCCACAGCTTTCCTTTACCCATTTTACAACAAATTCTATGGGTAGGATTACATCCTGTGATTGTTTTATTTTGAGGATATTTTGTCTGTCATGCCTCTAAAATTGTAGAGTCCCTTTACAAATAGAACTTTCTATTTCAACTTAGCATTAACTCCTTGATGGCATGAAAACAGGGCAATAAGTACAAACAGGAGCAAACCAGCTGATTATAATATACACAAAGTAGGTAAGAAAAATAATGATGGTTTAAAAAACTTAATCATGGAAGTGAATTGTGCTTTCTTTTAATATTCTGAAAAATGGCTATGTAAAAATCCTGTTCTTTCAATTTCTGTGGAAAAGGTGAATTTCAAGGGATGGGATCCTTTCTGTACTGACCCTTCCAAAGTAATAATTCTCCTGAATACATGTATCATTCTTACTCTATTTATATGGTAAAATCATGTGAACCTTTAATCCTTTTGGTGTTCCTTATATGTTGTCAGTGGAGTTGAAGTTAGAGTCCTGTTCATTTTGTAAAGAAAGGTGATGCAACATTCACACCACATTATGGTCATGGTTGATCTTAGTTAAGTAAATATTAGTAATTTGCTTCAATAAAAGGGCTTATGATTGATAATCAGTCAGTATCAAGAACAACGTACAAACAAATAACAATTTACTCTGACACAAAGTTAGAACTACAAGTCTTCATCCTAAATCAAATGTTAGCAAGCTCAATTCAGCTTACTAATAAAATAAGATTAGAGCAATATCTTTCAGTTTACTAACAGTTGTTAGTAAACTTCCCTTGACCCTTTCTTAACAGTTTTATAACTGTTATTTTTTAGCATATTTATTCTGCTTACGAAATCTGCTTCCTTATTTACATATGTGACAGTAATAAAGCTAGTAACTGCTGTTCTCAAAAAATAAAGTTACAGAAAGCAAACAAACACCTTCCTGTCATCTAGTCCTTTACCATGATCAGTGAGCTATCAAATGTCTCCTACGATCACTTTTCTTTTACTTTACATATCTTCTTGGTAGTTGTATGGTACACAGACCATTCATTAGCCAATAATGCTGTACGATAAAATACTAGTAGAAATTCTGTAATTAAACTCTGTACAAATAAATTATAAGTACTTTCTGTCTGATTATCTATTCAATAGGTTAAAATGTATTTATAATGAAACATATTCCATAGGTTATTGAAAAAAAAACCACAAAATATCAGATAAGAACAATAGGTGTTTTTTTCATATAAGTATGAGATGTATTTTAGCCATGAATACTGTCAGGCAGTTACATCTTTGGTAAAACTTCATGGCCCTCAGGAAAATACTCAAGAAATTATGTTACTTTGGATAGTTCACAGAAAAATGACAGTCAGCTGGACTTTATTCTCGTGCCTCACAAAAATTCAGGGTTCTTCATCATAGTCTTAATTAAAGAAATGGGTTATCAGTAAGTAATCAGAAACATTTATTTCAAGGTGGAGTCAGAATGCATTCACATTCTCTGGCCGCTTTGAGACTGCTGGATCAAAAGTACAATGTCACCATAATAAATTCTTTGCAACCTTTTCTCAAACTGTTTGATAATATAGTTATGGAATAAACATCTGCATTCGTGGAACAGATATGACAATGAATAACCTACATTATAAGTCTTGGTTTAAAATATGTATCTTCCATGGATGGTACTGATATGTATCCTATATACAAACTTTTATGCATGTTTTTATTTAGCACAGTTGAAATAACCTGTTAAGTAACCCAAGAGTTAATTTTGTATTTCCACCTGAGAAATTGCACTGCCTCTTTCCTTTATAATGATAGATATCTGAGGTTATCAAAAAAGACAATACACATTATCATGGGCACTATAGAACTGGCATGTCATTAAACTGCTCCTCATCGGCTAATTTGGGAATTGATTGAATAAATGCTGCAAAAATCTTTTCTACCTCAAAGGAAAGAGAGTTAATTCTATAGCTACTGTTGACGGACTCACGATTAATTGGAATAGGCAATAATGATCAGGTGTACCATTTTACAGAGCCTACTGAGATGATAAACAGCTTTTATATTGTCATTTTCAAGCCATACCAATCTCCCTCACTGCAGTACTTTCTCATCTGTATCAATATGTAGATGTGTTGGCTGGTGAGTGCCTATCCAGTTGGTTGTAGGTTCTTTGTGTTTGCTCTCTCATGTGAGTATTTTGACAGTATGGTAGTAAGTTTTTTTGGGAAGTTTGACGTTGCAGTTGTCTTTATTTCAGGGATTTTCTTACTTCAGATATTCACTGCTACTGTAGCTGCACCCTTGTAGATTGATTTTACATGTTGACAACTGTCACCAAAGTCAGTGGGACCTCAGAGTACGTAAAGGCTATATTATAAACAGGGGAGATAAAAAGGCACATTTTTTTATAAATCTGAGGGTAATAATACAATTACTGTTCTTTCTTTAAATAAAGGGAAGAGGACTCACACCAACAAATACTTCCTCAAAACTTATATGAAAACAATAACTTTCAAGGAAATTTATTAGAGTTTTCTACCTGAAAAGGCAATTCTTTTTGTTTAGAGACCTCAGAAAAGTCCTTCCTCCCCTGCCCCCAGAAGGATAAAAAATCATATTCAATTTTTATTGGTTTCTTAAGGTCCATGTGGCTACAAATTCCCTCTACTTTTCATACTTCCAGACAGTAAAGATTTCCATAATAGGAAGATTTTTTCCATAGCTTTTTTAACACTTCGATGACCCAAAACAATATTTTAAAAGCATGAAATATTCTTAATTACTAGGAAGTAGTTTTATTTAGAGTGGACTCCACAACTACACTGTGAAAGCAACTCTTGTACTGCATATTTCAAACAATCCACCCTTCAGCAGATCTATGACAAGTGTTAATCTATAGTAGTAAACATTTTCTGAAATTATGGCTGAATTTCACATTTATCAGTAAAAACAGTTAACTTATCTGGTCTTTTGAGGTATGATCCAAGAACAGTATTGTGGACTTATAGGACATTTCCAGTGATAAGAGAGACCTAGTGTCCATGCTTTCAAGAGTGATCCTGCACTTACTCAAACAACTGCTTTAGGTAAAAAGTATATTAACATTTATGGAGTCAAGAGTGGAACTTAATCTTCCATTATAGGCAATAGACATTTTCTGTCTTCTTTTCTGTGTTTTTCCATACTTCTCAGTGCAGCTGTTTAACACAACTGTTTTCTGAAGTGGTACACAAGAGCACCCTAGGAAGCAACAGGAAGATTTGTCATTTCTATTTTTAACAAATTAGAAGGTGCTTAAGCATATTTATAGATCCATTTACTCAGAGAGAATACGTATAGTTATACATAGCTACTAATTTATTTCACTTTTTAATATGTAAAAGTAATTAAATTTAAACTTTCAATTTTAATAAAGTGGAACTGATTAACATTTCTTTATTTAAAAATCATGCAAAGAAGTTGAGAGACTTCTGTTATAACCCCTATGAAAATCCATCACTAGGGTGTAAGGGTAATAGTTGATTAGTCTACAGGTTAGCTGTGCAAGTTCCTTAGAGTAGAATTTGGGAAGAGATTAAAGCACTTGAACTCAAATGTTTGTATGTTAATGTCTACATGTGGAAGGTGTCTAAGCACCCGTTAGGTCAATGCAATGCCAGCCAACACATTAAATTGAGCCTAGAAATCCATTTAGCTGATCAGCCAGCCATTAGCAATGCAATTCATTTGCTTAAGCTCATCCTGGGATATCTGAGAATGGAATGGTCAAATATGTCAAAAGAACTGTTAAAAGTCCTTTTGGGGCAAGAGGTGAATTAACTGAGTCAAACAGATATACTGCCTGCACACACATAAAATTTAGGTGTCTTGGTCTGCAGCCTAGTGTTGGGGCTGAATTCAGTAGTTCAGTTGCTTAAATATAAGTCTCTAGAGCTATATGAGATGTTCTAAGGTACAGGAAGAACTCCAACATATGCTTGGCGGACCTGACTCATAAAACCTACAGAAAACGTTTTCCCTTCTGCAATGAGAGGTAAAAATGTTTTAAGACATCTAAATATCACTACATTCCTGTGTTTAAATAATCAAATCAAGAACGGAGTCCCTGGGGTTCAATTTAGCTGCCTACTTGTAGGCATCAAGTTGCATTTGACGTTGACAGAACCCTGTGTGAAGCTGTCAGAGATCACTGGTGACCTCAGGCCTTCTGGATCAGCAGGTAGATTGTCTGCTGGGTGGGATATCTCACATGACCCTGGGCACCCAGGTATGGCCAACTGCATCATAACCAACATGCCCCTAAGAGCTCCAAAATCATACGTCTGGCTATAGATCGTCAGCCACAGTTTGCTTGCTTATGAACTAAGAATGACTTTTAGGATGAGAGGAAATGGCCTCAAGCTGCACCAGGGGAAGATTAGGTTGGATATTAGGGAAAACCTCTTCAGCAAAAGGGTTGTCAGGCATTGGAACAGGCTGCCCAGGGAATTGGTTGAGTCTCCATCCCTGGAGGTATTTAAAAGAAGGGTAGACGTGGTGCTTGAGGATATAGTTTAGTGGTGGACTTGGCAGTGATAGGTTAGCAGTTGGACTCAGTCATCTTAAGGGTCTTTTCCAACCTTAACGATTCTATGATTCTATACTTGCAAAATAGGTGTCAACAAAACCACTTTCCATTGCTAGTTCCTCTATAAATATGTTTAGAGAATGGAAAAGCCACCAAAGATCAATAGAACAAAGGCTGTTACAAGACCAAGGAAAGAGTCTTTTTGTTGCAGGAGATTTTGCTATTGCAACTCTTAGAAGTTCTCTGTTACTTCACAGTACAAAAGGAATAGGGATACTTGGGGTGATCTTGGTTACTACAACTTCTCCATGACTGCTATTTGTGTGAGTCTTGCCATAAAGGGAACTATTCCCCAGATTTTTTCATGTGTAGGTGTCAAGGTATTGCTCCGGGGTTAGATGTTTAATAAAAACTAATGGTAAAGGAAGTATATCCTAGATTATATTTCATATGAAATTAATATTCCTAGAAGTCAAATGTAAAAGTTCATTTGACTTTTGAAGGAAGGTGGATAAACTCAAGTAAAACATTTCAGAAAATACTTCCATAAAATAGTTTTTAAAGACAATACTGCTTGTAATGTTAGAACTACCAACTCCCCCCGCCCCCAAGAACATCAGTCTCAAATCATGAATTCTGTGCAGGACAGAACATTGATGCTTAGAAAAAACAGAAAGACAATCAATGAAGGGTTTTTTTTGCCTTTTCAAGTCTCCAAAAGTAGGATACACATGAGCTGAAAAGTAAAAACAGCAAAAATCTCTTTTTTGTTTGACTAAAAATAATGTGATCAATTTCTCTTCTTTGGTTTCTTTCTGAATCACAAAGAAAGAATACTGGCAGTCATTTTCTAACAGAAGCATTCCTTAGTTTCAAAATTAGATAAATGAGTATTCTTTGATTCATTAAGATTTTTTCCTAAACAGTTCTGTCATGGTTGTGCTCAGTTTCCTCAAGCATTTCACTGTTGTGAAATAACAAAACCTAGGGAGAATCAAGGCTGACAAAATGTTACTATCTCTCTCCTCAATTTCCTCTGCTGGATTTAAATAACACTCTGCAATCAAAATCAGAGGAGGATGCTTGATAAATGTGGAATGGCTTATGCAATCTGTCTTAATGTTTGGTATCTCAGTGGCTGCCAAAGTGTCTCGATTAATCGAGTCTATTTTTACATATACAGAATGTTTGTCTGCTGCTTGAAATTG
Organism: Phalacrocorax aristotelis; assembly: GCF_949628215.1. Classification (NCBI taxonomy): domain Eukaryota; kingdom Metazoa; phylum Chordata; class Aves; order Suliformes; family Phalacrocoracidae; genus Phalacrocorax; species Phalacrocorax aristotelis. Next base: position 24,883,197 of record NC_134278.1, on the reverse strand, counting down.
TCCAATCAGTAAACTTCTGTCACTTTCCAAAGTTCAACAAATAGATGGATTCAGCAATGCATTTCATGATAAAATTCAGTATCTTTGGTTACATCTTTCACCCGCTATCTTTCTTGAGTGACTAGAATCTGTAGAAAGAACGCTAAGTATGAATGGGTCCCAGTTATTCATCCATGAATAAAATACTAATTTTTTAAGGTATATTGTCATTCATATGTGATTTCAATGCTGATTTATTACAATAACTTTGGGGGTGGAAGTTAATCGCCACTGAGATTTTGAGCTAGACAGTGGAAACCATTTCAGAGAAAAGAGGAATACTAATTCCACTTAATACCTTGCACATTTTCAGATTACTATCTATTTTATAATTTATTATCATATTCAGGTAAATAGTAGAAAAGCCACTGTAATGATTTTAATGGGTGTATATTATTTGACTTGATTTTTATCTGTAAACACCCATTTGTCTATCCTTGCACTTACCTCTGTGCAAAGACTTCGTATATTCTGTGAGTATTCTAGTTTTCTTTAGGGCTTCCCCCTGCACAGTGGCATGTAGGACATGGTTATCCACATTTCTGAGTTCCTGGAGAGCTGTATTACATTCTATGTTCTTGAAGAGCTATGTTTTGTGCAGCTCTAACTGTGTCACCTGAGATATCTGCTCATTTTAATACTACAATTTTTCAGATATAACCTTCACGCTGTGCGATTTAAGCAGATTACAAATCCCTGGATTTACCATTATCCTGTAGGAAACACACCTGAACTTTTTTTTCTTTGTTTGTGAGTATGAAACACAGTTAAATAAACTCAAAAGCAAACATCCATCTAGTATGGTAGTATGGTAGAACTGTGGTAGAAGATAGGAAGGGATCAGTGCTGAGGCTATTTTTATTCTGTCTTGCGGTTATTATCTTGGTCAAAACTGAATACTCATGCACATCTGTGATGGGTTGAACTTGGTTGGCTGCTAGACCCCCATCCAGCTGCTCTCTCATTCCTCCTCTTCAACAGGACAAGGGGAGAAAATAAGAATAAAAAACTCATGGGACAAGATAAAGACAGGTAGATCAGTTACCAGTTACCATTACAGGCAAACCAGACTCAAGTGAGAAAAATAATTTAATTTATTTCCAATTAAATATAGGTTAGAATGTAGAAAAACAAAGACAAAAACTTTTTCCTACACTCAACTTTGCTCCTTCATTCACATCTCTAATCCAACCCTGAGCAGTGCAGGGGGATGGGGAATGGGGGTTGTGGTCAGTCCATAACAGCTCCTCTCTGTCACTTCTTCCTCTTCACACTTCTCCTCAGCTTCAGCATGGGTCTTTCCCATGGGCTGCAGCCCTTCAGGATAAACCTGCTCCTGCGTGGGGAATCTCTGCCCTGGCACCTGAAGAACTGCCTCCCCTCCTTCTCTTACTTGGCTGTTCATGGTTTGTTTCTCACACTTTTTTACCTCACTCCTCACACACTGCCAGGCAGCGTTTTGGCCCTTCTTAAATACATTTTCCCCAAGGCTCCACCAGCTCAGCTGTCGGGCTCGGCCGTGCCCTGGGGTGGGTGGGTTGGAGCCGGCTGGAACTGGCTGTGTTCAGCATGGGGCAGCCCCGGCCGCTCCTCACAGAGCCCGCCCTGCAGCCCCTGCTAACAAAACCTGGGCACATGCACCCAATGAAACACCTCTTACTTAAAAAGTAGTTTCAGTAAAAGACCGTTAGACTTACAATGGAATTGTGTCATTTGATTTGCCATGTAGAACACCTATTTACACAGAAGTGTTCTCACATGATGAAAGGATAAGAAAAAAGACATTTGCCAGATGCTAAAAGTACAGAATTTCAAAACGTTATTTTTTTTTTATCTGAAGCATTTGCTAATATTAATGAAGTAATTGAATTTAGTGAAGTTTTTCTTGCAATGAGGTAGCTAACTACTTCCAGAGGACTTTATGTCATAATTTTTTTTCCATCTTGGTTTAGGTGGGGGGCAATTGTCAAGATACTATTTAGGTTTAAACAAACAACTCGAACTCCTTTAAAAATTTGCATTTAATACCAAATGGACCAGTTCGCATTTTCTGTGCACTGGCTGGAGAACAGGATCCTGAAAACAATGTTCCTTTGAGAACCATTTTTAATAAAGAAGGAAATAACATAAAGTAGCAATGTCCAAAAATCAGTAATATGCATGTAGAAATAATTTGTGAGTATAGATAGGTTAACAGAAAAATAGTATGAGGATTTCTTTACATGTTTGAATGCATAAGCCTAAAACCATTTTTCCTTCTACATTGTCTAGCAGAAAGGAACAGTACTGGTGTTAGACTCCTATAGAGTAGAACTGAATGATACCATGACTAAAGGAGAGACACCTGGTTTAGACATTAGTCAGTGTCTTTAAATAAACAATTGCATTGTATCAGGAATTGGGGGGCAGGGAAGCTTCTGAATTGTGCTCTGTACTGATGAGGTTGAAGTGTTCAAACCACTGTTTCTAATATTTATTCCTAATCCTTTCTCCTGCATTTCTCCTAATGCCCCAGGAGAGGATACTGTGCAAGGTTGGGGGACCCCAAACAGCCATTTTTCCTTTCCTACTGAAGCTGGACAGGAATCCCAGATTTTTGCAGTGTAGGGGGGAAGAATGTTGACTCTCACATCAGACCTCTTTGGAGAGAAAGGGAAGAGCTGGATAGCCTTTCTTTACTCTTTACAGAATGTCCCATATTCTTAACAGTAAATCCATATTGTACAGGAAAAGTGATTGAGAATAAGCAAAAGCCTGCAAGTATCATATTTCTTGTCTCAACTCTGACAAAGTTGGATGTGTTTATTTTTTGGCCTAGCTGACTGTCATGGTTTAGCCCCAGTTAGCAAGTGAGCACCACACTGCTGCTTGCTCACTCCCCCCTACCCCAGGAGGAGAAAACTGGAAGAGCAAAAGTAAGAAAACTCATGGGTTGAGATAAGAACAGTTTAATAATTAAAATTAAATATTAATAATAATAACAATAATAATATAATGAAAAGGAAATAGAGAGAGAGTTGAAACCTGGGGAGGGGGGAAAAACCAAACAAACAAGTGATGCAAATGCTCACCACCCCCCAGTCGACACCACCAGTCCCCGAGCCACAACCACTACTTCCCCCCAGCCAACTCCCCCTAGTTAATATACTGATCATGACATCATATGATATGGAATATCCCTTTGCCCATTTGGATCAGCTGTCTTGGCTGTGCTCCCTTCCCCCCGGCTTCATGGGAAGCTGAAAAGTCCTTGACTAGTATAAGCACTACTTAGCATCCACTAAAATAGCAGTGTCTTACCAATATTACTCTCATACTAACTCCAAAGCACAGCATTGTACCAGCCACAGTGAAGAGAATTAACTCTATCCCAGCCAAAACCATGACATTTGTTATTTCTTGTGTCAATTCTGACAAAGTTGGATGAGGTTGTATGTTTTGGGCTAACTGACATATGGTATAATTTTGGTCTCTGTTTCTTCCTTTTTTTCCCAGTTTTGCTGAGGAAATTTTGGGTAAAAAAAGAGTATCCCTATGCCTGGGAATCTCGAACACATATCTTGCAGACAGTTATGGCTTTGTTGTTGTCATCATCATTCTGCCTGCTCCTTCCCTATTTGCAGAAAAGAGAAGATATGATGTTATTTGGTCCACAGGCCACTATGGTCTAGCATAATAGATTTAGGATTTAGGCACATCTATGTTTTAATCCCAGTTCCCAATGCTTTGCAGTCTTGAATTTTTTTACTTTAATGTCATAATTACTTTTTTATATAACTCAAAATAGAGTTGCAATATATTCCATGAAATATACTTGTTGGATTTGTTGCTGGTTCTTCACATTTAAAACTGATTTTATAAAAAATGTATTTATGCTTGTGTCTACAATGTCACTATCAAACATGAGCCTTTTAAAAAAATTATTCCTTTCAATGCCTGCTCAGCACACTGAAATTGCAGTCTAGAATTCATCTCAGTTCGGTTCATCAGAAGCATAATGATCAGTTAAAAAAACTCTTAGTTCTGCAGCCAGTTGGCCGGTAGGTTGCTATAGATCATCTCTCTTTGACCCTGCAAATTTAATTTAACAAACTGTCTGCTGCTACTGCACAGGAAGCATACATTACGTTGCACTCTTTCCAGCAAAGATAATCTTTTCTGAGGTGAAGGGTTACTCCAGATGGGAACCACAAGAGCCACATGCTGAGTTAGGAGCCACTTAGAACTAGTTAAGTGGGAAGCACTGTGGCAGAGCAAGCCTTTAAAATAGCCTCAGCCTGTGAGTTAAGTAATTGAATAATCTTTCTTACTATTTCCATTTTTGCTGATGTAGCAAGTCCTGTGTGTTACTCTGAGGACTCTTACAATTTTGGTGTGTTCATTCATTATAGACAGTTTCTTATGTAAAAATTCTCTCTTGTATGGAATTTTAGTTTTGCTCATATGTCTGATATCTCCAGGTTGATATGCCGTCTTTTTCTTTGGAAGTCTCTATTTGCTTTACTCTAGTGCTCCCATTTAGAATCGCAGTTCAGCTTCCTATTCTAATTAACTAAACAACATAAGAAAACCATATCCAGGTATAAAATTACCAGTGATAAATTTACAGCTTTAACAGTCCTAGGTCTCACAAACTATCCGTCTAAAGCTTAGCAGTCGTTCTCATTTCTTTTTCTTCAGCCCTAAAGATCAGCTTACTAACAACTACCTGCTTCTGTTTGCCTTCTTCCAAACCTAGTAACAGCAAGTAACAGCATCATACAAATCTTTGTTTCCTTATCTTCATCGGCTCCTTTTTATTGAATAACATTTCATTCCTTTTCATTGAATAATGTTTGTCAGAGTTTAACATAGTTCATTAAGCACTAGGGAAAGTGCTAAAAATTTGACTAAATCTTACACTTTTAGTGTTTGAATCATTATTACAAAAACGGATGTAACAAATTAGAGTGAGAGTTACCTTGTAAAATTGTACTATATGTGAATGTATTCAACTGGTCTTTATTAACATGAGTGAAACAAGCATAATATATTGTTAGGTTTAGTTCTTTATTACGTGAGTAGAATCTAGGTACAGTGGTAAAACATTGACAGGACACAAAAGTGTGTGGATTCTCTGACATTCCAATTCTGAGTTGCAACATTGAGAGTGTGTGTGTGTTTTCCTTCATTTTTTATGAATGATGGTGTGCGTTTCCTTCCAGTGAGACAATCTTGCTGTAAAGGGAGTTATTCCCCAGAATTTTTCATGCGTGGGTGACACGTATTTCTCCAGGGTTAGATGTTTAATACAGAGCAATAGTAAGTGAAATATATTTGCAATTATAGTAAAATACATTATTTGTAGTGCAATTTCCAGGAGAAACATAGCATACCGTAATGCTGCATTTTTAATACAAATAGAAAAAACAAATTCTAGGCATAACTTGTATTACCACAATGATTTAGCCATTTTGTTAACACGTTGTAATTTCAGGTTCCATAAATACAATATTGTACCTTAAATTTTATTCCTGTATATGCAGAATATTTTTATAATAACCTGATAAAATAAATTACAAATATAACATTTGTATTCCTTTCTACACAGAGGCTGCATAAATTTTCATTGTACTAACCTAGTAATTTAGTTAAAATGTTTTAAGTGTTACTAAATTCTTTAGATTTTTTGATTTATAATATATATTGACAATAAATGTCCGCCTTTCAAACATTACTTTTTCACTTTTCCTTTGTTTATTTGATTTTTTAATTAATAGGGGGCAGATAAGAGAAATAAACAGTTAATTACAAGTACAGCTCTACTCATTCTTTTACAATTCTAAATTTTGAATACAGAAATGAAACAAGCTCAAATTCCAAATGTCATATAGCAAAAATGTTTCCTCTTATTCGGTTTGGGAACCTGATTATTGCATCAAACTTACAATCAGGATAAGGGGACACAATTAATAAAATGAACACAAAATTGTTATTGTTGGGAATGTAAAAAAGAACAGGGTTTCATCTCTTAGTACATCATAATTTAGCACCTCTGAAATGATTGTATGGACACAAAACTTATATGAAATATTGAATTATTAGATACTATGTCACAACATTTTAAAAATAAAAGGGATATGTAGGACAACTGAGATTTCTGATGGAGCTTGGAATTTTATTCTAGCAGGTGATCATACTTAAAATACTATATCAGTTTTAGCACAAGGACTAAGATCCACAACTAATTTTCCACTAAATTTGGATCAAACAAACCACAACAAATATTACCTTTCATAGCTGGAAAGGCGTGGAAGCTTTCTGGATCTGCTTATACGAGCAATTCCGGAGTGTAGTCTCTCATGGAATGTGTGCTACTTATTCAGGGACACTTCTTCAGCAAGACACATTTATGTAAACATAAACACTGTATTTAAAATATTTAAAAAAGAAAAAAGTCAAAAAAGGTGTCTCAAAGTGTAAGTTTTTAAAACTTCATTCAGATTAGGTTGTGATAACTGTCATGCTTTCAAATAATTTTAAGAGCAGAGGAAGGTACTGAAAACAGCGTAATCTCATTATTATGATGATCTATATTTGTTTGGATCATCAGATTCATATTTCTGTAGGTTTTGCTGTACAATAGACATACAAAAACAGGAAACTCAAGTGAAATCATTATATTGATTTTCTCCCAAGAAGCCATGAGAGTATTGAAAATAAAAAATATTTTTATTTTTTCAGGATAATATTATTTTAACTAGATGTGGAAATTTTGAAAATATCATATCACATTGTATTTGTAGAAGTTATTTAATAGAACTCTTAGCTATGTTAATAAAAAAGTGTGAATTTCAGACGCTTTGCATGCCTGGCTTATGCTTATCACAGGCAGACTGTGTAACCTTTCTGTACTATTCATTAGGCTTGTGAAGGTGCGTTGAAAATTTAATGAGGAAAAAATGAAATTACTGTTGGAAGAACTTCCTATCTCATTATTTAGGATATGGATGTTTTGTTCAAATTGAAATAATGTAAGCAAATATTAAAATGCAAACAGTAGTCATGCACATCTGTTAAAGATAATAGGGCCATGGATACAACTACAACACATGGATAGACTGCTTACAGGTAGAGAGTAAAGAGCACCAAGTCAGCCTAGAAGAACTGTCATTCTTTTCTTCATCAGCCTTCACCATTATGTGCGTGTAGAGGAGCAATTACTCAGTCTCTGTATCTATTGGAGGAAATGCAAAACCCTAATCATAGTGATCATTATTCATAATCAAATGCAGTTATGTTGCATGGTTTATTTTTGTTACACATAATATCTGAATTCATTTACTGAAAATAATAATAAAATAAAAGATCTGAGATAGCAATTGATTTTGTGAGGCCATACACTGAAGAACTAATTAGCAAGCACTGCTCTTCTGAAAGTAGTCATAAACATTTTGAAAAAATCTCTGTCCTCTTTTTCAGGTGTAGGAGCTGTTATTCCAATGTTCCAGATTATTTGTAATGCAAACAATTTTGTAATCTTCACTATGTTTTTAAGAGTTCCTAGAGACTCTTGCACAGTCTACAAATATCCAATTCAAACTCCACTTACTGAGGAAATTGTTGTGTGGCAAAACACAAAGACCAATTGATATGAACTACTTTCTTTTAGATTGATCTGTCTATGAGGACATCACCAAAAAGAATTAAATCTGGTTTATGTGAAAAGCACCATGCACATACATCACCATTCTACATTCTTCCTCTTGTCATCTGAAATGGTTGGTTGGTAATAGGTAAGGTGCTTTATCATTATCCTTAGCACCTGGAAATGGTCCAGTGTAAGTTTAATCTCAGTGAATTCTTAAAGGCATTTTAGGATTTGTGAACTTGATAATGGTATTTTGTGAGTGTTCATTACCACTGCAATTTAATATTACTACAGAAATTGAGTTGAGAGACCAGTAGCTTGGTATCAGCTTTGGGATGTAATTTACAATCATGAAAGATAACAAATCCACACTTTTCTGGTGTGTCAGCAGTGTTTTGTAAAATGTACCTCAAGAAGCTAATTAAACTTCATAAAGCCTCGTGTAGCATTGTAATAATTCACGAGCTTTAATCTAATGAACCACTGACATTATATTCTACTATAGAACAAAGCCTGAACTGCTTGATCTTACTTAAAATTGGAATATATTTGTTTCCAGGAAGATATATCTAATAATACAACTCAAGTAATGCTAAAACTGCATTTTAGCATTACTTGTGAGTTTTAACATTGGAGTGAGTTAGACAAAGTGCTAACTTGCATTCTGTTTAATCGATCTATAGTTAATTTACTCAGAAAAGAGCTGGTCAGAATGACAAAAATAATCAGAGAGCCATGTAATAGTAGGGGAGTTAAATGTTCAGTGGTATGAGAGACAATTGTTCTTGTGGTAAGATAGTACATTGATACAGCAGTGTCAGGCAACTGGAGTTTGGGTGGATTGGTACTGTATTGTGTAATAGTGTCATTAGATTTCCAGCTTTCACCCACATGTGGTAAGATTATAATTATCGTAGTTGAAGCCATAGATTGTTTTTTTAAATTTTATATTGTTCTTGATTACCAATCTTGTTTAGGCAGTTAAATGCAGCAGCTGATATCTTGAGTACTTGTGATAGCTCCCTTTAGTCTTGCTTACTGTCAAGATATACAAAGCTTTTTCTCCTTGTGTTATTTTGCCTACTGAGAATTTCTCAAGGTCTTACGAGTTGTGAGGATTTTTTTATAAGCCATTTATTTTTCCAAGCTGGGAAGTCTTCTGTTTTGTTGCTGTTATTTTGTGTTAGAAGAGTTGGTGTTGTATCTATCTGTCTAAAGGAATACACATGATACGGAACAGGTAAAAAGAGCTAAGAAAATGTATGCATGCTTGACAGTGGTGCTTATGTTGAATGACTGAAACATAGTACTTTTATTTTGGCATGCCAGGTTTCAGTGATTTTGTTTTTCTTGCAATCTCTTAATATTTTGAAGTATCCAACGGTGAATCCCAATAAATTCTAAAATAATTTGTCATGAAACTCTATGGTGAACAGATGTTGCCATTCAGATTGCCTTCAAGATAACTATTCTTATGGCAAAAATATTTTCAATAAGTAATCTTCAGAGTAAAATTCTAGCTCTTTGTTCCTTTAACTTATGATGGTATTGCAGAAGGTACCCCCAATTATGAAATAAGTATAAGCTATAAATTTTTCATAATGCATGAGTCGCCCATCCTTGCTGCTGTTCCATTTTTTCTGAAGGTTGTTTGTGCTTCTGTATTTGTTAAAAATGTATTCTGCCAACAGAAAATAGCTGTGTTTTCAGATGTGTTTTCAGTACAGATCTCCAGTAGTTAAGCCTTGTAGTCTGCACTTTCTGTAGTTTTAGAATTGATCTTTAATTTTATCATCATAGCTGTCTATTCGTATATATGTCTGTAATTGCCATTCACAGGTGTTAAAGCCTATCTTAAAGCAACTGGCTCTCAATGGAAAATAATCTCTTTTATTTCACAAGTCATAGTTAACGCTGCCATCTCTGAGTAGTAATTCTCTTGTGCTCCTGAATATTTTATGTACATTTTTGGTTTAAGTTGCTTTTTTGTCAGCTCCTGGGTATCAGTGTTCACATATTCAGAGGCTTTTGAGTTTTTATTTGTTGTGTTCTTCCATCATTTGTGTAGCTTTTGTCATTGCATCTGCTACTGTAAGGTTCTGGAAACATACCTTTGTAGGTTTTGGTTTGTTTTTTTATTCAGATTTTAATCTGTTCCCTAGTCTCCAATCTATTCTTCCAACTTAAATTTAAAAATCCCCCTGTCATTGCTCACAAGATCAATCAGAAATCCTAGTTCTGTCCCTAGCCACATCAAGATGCATCATACAAAGCAGAAAGAATTGCAAGAGCTGCACGAGGTTTTCTCCCTTTCCCACTTTTTCTCAATGTATTCAGAGATCTGAGTGTGTTTTAGGGGTTCTTTTTTTCTTGGTTGGGTTTTTTTCATGGCTTCTTAATCTTCCTTTAGGATCCTTAAAAGATCATCTTAACCATTTTGGAACTCTCCTTTAATTACCATTACTTCTCAAATATTGCTTCCTATCTGTTATAGATACCATATACCACAAAAATGTACCACATGCAATTTGATCACAATTTCTGCTGCAGTACCAATGCCATCTTTACTCCACAAAAGAGAGAAATTGGAATGTTGTTATTTGTGGTGAAAACTTTTTCATGAAACAGGCAGGTAGCTCTTGGTCTGAGATGAACCACACCATAATGTACCACATGGCAGTGGTATGTCTCAAAACTGACTTCAGCCTTTTGAAAAAAAAATAAATAAAATAAAAAAATCACATTTAGTCTTTGAAAACAATTAAGGGTTGTTCTTTCTTCTCTCTGTGCTGGTGGGTGGTGGAGCTTTTCACAGGTGAAGGAAAAATTTCCCAGGGAAGGAATAAATGAAAAGTAAATCAGAAAAGTTCATGATAGTATTATACCCAATATGTAAAGTAATTACTTTAACAAGCTAATTAACTTTAATGGACTGTCCCATTATTCCCTTGTCTCCTTTACTGACCTGCCTATCAAAGCTTTCTGTAAACTTAGTGCTCTATTTGCATAGCTGCAAATAATTTGAGGCTGCTATTGTTGGTTAATCTAGAATTTGAACCTGGTTTAATTGCTACGAATTATAATGAAATGTTCAGGGTGGCAGGTGGTAGAGAAGGATACATAATTCATAGATTTTTTTTTTCCTGCTGTGAAGGAATAAGGTAATATGTAAAACTACACAGATGAAAATGAGGTGTTTGATGAGGAACGGACAGTGAGGGGCAACTGAATATCTGGGTTCAATTTTCAGAAGCAATAAGGGAAACAATGGCAACAACAAGTGCAATAATGTACTTTTGCACACTGCTGGGACTTTTCAAACAGTCTGTAGATGTTACTTAATCAAAATTTATTAACATTTCATAGGAAACTAAGGACTCCATGTAAAAACCTGTTCTTTCTATGCAACATGGTAGCAATACTTTTACAGAGTTAAGCTTTGGACTGGAAGTGAATCAATAACAAACAAACTTCTGGAGGATGCAGTGGATGTAGCTTGGTTCAGAGTGAAGGATAGCTCTATGCAAAAGATCTTTTGTACGTTGATTCTTAAAAAAAATGTATCTGAAATCATTTTTCTTGAGTCAATAAGTAACAGTCCTATGTGCCTGCAATAAAAAAACCCAAACAACTCTTGCATATGTTGCGCTAAACACTACCTATATACTATGAAATCTGTTTTTAGTAATATATGTCTGACCATTCTACAACATAAATATAATTTTTAGAATTTTGTGTTTTGTCTTAAAATTAGTCCTGTTTACCTGTTATATTAGGAAAATAAGTTGGCTGAGTGTAATATGACCAATGTGGGTGACAAACCCATAAAGCAGTATGGGGAGCCTCAAATTTCATGAAAAATTGATAGAACAGTAAATTACTCATCATGTCAGCAATTACAAATAGCAGGCTTGTGATCTAGCCAATGTATTCAGTGTGAAAGCTTTAAGGTTTTGCCTTTTAGCTACAGTAAAAATACCTATGGCACAATGTTCATTGTTGTTATTACTTTCTTGCCAGAAGACATCTGGTTAATAGAAAGAGATAAGCAAAACATTGATACTTTCACTGGGAACCCTAAAATATCCACTAAAACAGCTTGGGAGCAGGCTTGACTCAGACAATATTGCTTATAAAACTCAATGCTCACTTAGCACAGATCAAGGCTCGTTGACTAAATGAACAGGAATAAATTCAGTTAAATTTAAAAACATCAACATTTATTATTGAAAAGGAACACAAAAACAACTTACCTCCTGGTAGAAGTGGTGTTGCTATATAGTGTAACTGAAACAAAGATCTAGTTCATGATATTTATATAATTTAACAATAAGGAAACTGAGTAAATTTTGTGCCCCAATTTCAAAATAAATTGATGTTCACCCAGCTTCCAAAATACACATTATTATAAAGAGCTATGATCTGGTTGTACTTTGAGACCACTTTGGCAGAAGAAGTTTTCTTCCAACATTCCACTATTCACTCAAGAGAACCAACACCACAAATATTTTTATATTGGCATTAGCAATAGACCACCCGAAATGAACACTATTTTCATTATGTCTATGTGCTGGTTTCAGCTGAGATAGAGTTAATTCTCTTCACTGTAGGAGCTCAGCATCACTAAGCAGCGCCTGTTGTAGTAAGTGACCTTTCCAGCTTCCCATGCTCTGCCACATGGGCAGGAGGCCGGGAGGGGCGGGGCCACACCCCAGACAGCTGACCCCGACTGGCCAGTGGGGTGTTCATTCTGTACCATGTGATGCCATGGCCAGTATATTAACAGGGGCATGTTGGCATGGTGGGTGGCTGTTGGTTGCTTTGGTTGTTCCTTCCCCTTCCCCTTCCCCCTGGGTTTTGCCTCTCTCTTGTTATTGTCCTTTTCATTGCTTTCTTATAATTTTGTTACTATTATAGTTTGATTTTAATTATTAAACTGTTCTTATCTCAACCCACAAGTTTTCTTACTTTTACCCTTCTGATTCTCTCCCCCCATCCTGCCAGTGGGGGAGTGAATAAGTAGCTGTGTGGGGCTGAGTTGCCGGCTAAACCACAACAGTCTAGAATCAGAGTGCCCATGGCATCTTGTTGTAAATATCTCTTATGAAGCTTCTTTCCCCTAGTTTTCTCTGTTTTTTTCATTTTTCTGTGGCCACACTTTTTTTTCTCTTGCAAATGCAGCAGACATAACATTTGGAAGGGTATTATCTACAAAAGCAGAATGCATCTGTTGCTTGATACTCTAAGAAGCCATGTATTAACAGATTCTGTAAAACTAAGTTTGTTTTCAGGGGCTTTTTGATTTTGATATTAATATGTACTATTTGAGCAAATACTTGCCCTATTGTTTGTTTTTCTTCTGTGACATTTGGGAGAGATTTTTCTGACTCAACCAACAGATACTGGTGTTGCTTAACAAGCTCCCAAACAGTAAATCCAGAGCCTGTGCAAAACATGTTGTTGCTTTCATAATCTGGTAACAATATTTTTAAGTAAAATATAGCAGCTTCATAAAATAGAATGGAAAATTTTTTAATCAGTTTGGGAAAGGTTTTGTTTTATTATTTCAGTTTTTCATTGTTAGGCTGAAATTTTTTCCAAATAAGATGCATTCAACATTTTATGTCAAACTGTCATAGGTACTCTTTGTCATGTGATACTGCTGGTACAGCCCAGAAACTGTATTTCTTTACATTATAATTTCAGAGAAGGGAAACAAGTTTTGTGAAGCTGGGGCACCTAACTGTCAATTCCTATTAGGTATAGTGGTTGCATGGTACTTTTGGTTTTAAATTATTTTCTGGTGATTACCATACAATATTTGTGGAGGAACACCAAGTCTTTCTGTTTGCTTGTAACTACTATCTTAAAATGCTGTGTACAGGCAAACGGGGGAAAAAAAACCCAGTTAGGAGTATATTACTGGAAAATTGTGTTGGTCCCTAATACCTTCATTATCAGGGGAAAACTTTGTGGTTCAGGTGGAAATAAATTTATTTTTTGCCCCTTAAATATAGCCTAAAAAATGTTCAGAGGCTTTTACTGAGTGATCCAGCTGAAGTACAAAGTAATACCATTGATGTAAAGAAAACGTTAAGAATGTAGGGAAGTATCATGGTTTAGCCGGCAGCTCAGCCCCACACAGCCGCTCGCTCACTCCCCCACCGGTAGATGGGGAAGGGAATCAGAAGGGTAACGCTCGTGGGTTGGGATAAAAACAGTTTAATAATTAAAATTAAAAGAAACAACAATAGAAATGCAATGTAAAGGAGAACAATGAGAGGCGCAAAGCCCCGGGGGAGGGGGGAAGGGAGGGGAGAGGGGGAACGAACCACCGAAACAAACCGCACGCGCTGCAGCCGCCCACCGACCCGACGCCGCGCCGCCTCCCCGCTGCCACTGCCCCCCCCTTCATATACTGGTCATGGTGTCACATGGTATGGAATGAACCTGCCATTGGCCAGTCGGGGTCAGCCGCCCCCGCCATGGCCCCGCCCCTCCCAGCCCCTCCCCCCGCCACGCAGCAGAGCGCGGGAAGCTGGAAAGGCAGCCGACCCCCACAGTGAGGAGAATTAACCCCTTCTCAGCCGAAACCAGCACAGGAAGTCAACTTGCTTGGCAAGATATAGTAAGGATGTAAACATTTGCTTCAGCTCTATATGAAGATATGTTTTAGAATTAGCAGGAAAAGCTTTAAATTTAAAGGTTAATCCAAATATCAGCAAAACCCAGCAAGGGTAATTTTACCACTTGAGAGCATCAGTGAAACACATACCATCACTTAATTGAGTAAACACAGTGTTATCTGTCTAACTCAGTGCTTAACATCCTTAGGAGAAAAGTGATACAGCTGCAAAACACTTCCATCCCAAGGGAAAAACCTACATTTTAGTAATACTAAGGATACAATTTGGGCAGGCATTTGGAGCTATACTTACGTGGTGGGTTGGTTTGCTTGTTTGTTTGTTTTTAATGAAGATAATAAGACTGTTTACTTGTTGTAATACTATTATTGTTTGGATGAAGTCAGGCCATTGTTTCATCCAAGTAGTATATTTGCTGATCAGACTTGATTTTTCAAATTCCATTACCCAAATTCTGAAACTATGTCCACATGAAGATACAAAAGGATATGACTTTAAAAGATGTTAGGAATCAGCATCTCAGCAACCACATACAGTGATTTATTACACAGTGAACAGATAAAACATTAAAACATAATATAAAAAATTTCTATTTTCAGTGTTCTCAGACAGAAATGTTTTATTGTAATTTTTAGAAATGTGAAGAAACTCCTAATGCCAGATAGAGCTAATGTCGCAAGCTCACCAAATGTGGACTTCCTATAGACTTCACTGGGAATCATTATAGATCAAAGATTTTCAGAACTGAATCCTATTTTGCTACATGCCAGTCCATAAAAACTCATCTGAGGTTGACTAGTCCTTTCAGTCAGGTAAAGACTGGATGCTTTCTTGATATCCCCGTTTTAAACAGAAACTCACCTGGAAATATACTATTACTTGCAGTAGCTCTATCAAGAAGGGTTCAACTGAGATATCATTTCTTGTTTTAATTAAGTCTCTATTTTTTCTTTAAATATATTCATATTGGTCTAATAGTATTATCATGGTCTAAAAGGAAGTTAATATTTCCATTAGGAGGGGATTATATATGTGAGACATTTTTTGATACTTTTAAACTAATTGTATTTCTTCCATAGGAAGAAAAATGAATAAATAATCTTTCACACAGCAAGTTTCAGAAAGGAAAGAGTTAAAAGAAAAATTACATGATTATGAGATAATGTAAAGTTGAAAAAGGCAAATACTGAACAGATATGCCAGTTAAATTCAGTTTCAGTGTATAGTGTTTGGGTGTTTTGGTTTGTTTTTTTTCTTTTAAAATGAACTGAAAAATAAGATTTGGCTTTAGATTGAATTACATTTCAGCTTATAAAAAGTGAAGGAGAAAATATTGTATGACAAACTGAAAGTTATTTGCTGGCTGGAGAGTGTGTCTCATAAACACGTCGGGTCAGAGCAGTTTTAACTAGCTTGACAAAAAAATCAGTAGTTTTTTTGGCTGCACGTGATAGTATATAATACAAAAATAATGGATGACGTAATTTAACAAGATTTCAAACATTTTTTAGTGATGTGATGACTGTGATTAGTGCTGTTCTATGTTGCACAGTCATCCTGTTGAGCATGGTGATTGTTCAGAGTTGTTGGTCATGCTTTTGCACAATGATTGGTTAGTCATGGGACTGTGTTACTCCTGAAGAAAAAGAATAAAGTAATATTTTAAATAGGATATATATATATTTTTTTTTTTTTTTTCAGAAAAGTGGATGTGTATGCACATATCTGTAGGACAAACTTGACAGACCTGATTCAGGCTAGAGCTGTCAGAGGGTCAGAGTACAGCTGTTGCTGAGGTTAAGTTGGCCTATGCCCTGTGTCAAAACTGCTTCCATATGGAAACAAAGATGGGTCGTTGTCATAGAAGACTCCTTTCTGAAGGGAACAGGAGGCCCAATATGCAGACCAGAGCCACTTCTTGGGGGAGTCTGCTGCCTCCTTGGGGCCTGAATTAAGGACATTCCATCACTTCCTAGCCTGTTACAGCCCTCAAATTACTATCCATTACTGATTTTTCAGATAGGCAGCCATGACTTTACAACAAGAAGTCCTGAACTACAGGCCTGTCAGCCTGACCTCAGTGCTGGGGAAGGTTATGGAGCAGGTCATTCTGAGCGCCATCATGAGGCATGTACAGGACAACCAGGTCATCAGGCCCAGTCAGCATGGGTTTATGAAAAGCAGGCCCTGCTTGACTAACCTGATCTCCTACTATGGGAAGGCGACCTGCTTCAGGGATGAGGGAAAGGCTATGGATGCTGTCTACCTAGACTTCAGTGAAGCCTTTGACAGTGTTTCCCACAGCTTTCTCCTGGAGAACCCGGCTGCTCATGGCTTGGACTAGCATACTCTTTGCTGGGTAAAAAACTGGCTGGATGGTTGGGTCCAAAGAGTTGTGGCAAATGGAGTTAAATGCAGTCGGTGTCTTGTCACAAGTGGTGTTCCCCAGGGCTCAGTATTGGGGCCAGTTCAGATCATTGATCAAGATATTAAACAGGATGAGGTGATCAAGTGCACACTTAGAAAGTTTGGAGATGACACTAAGCTGGGTGGGAGTGTTGATCTGCTTTGAGGGCAGGAAGGCTCTGCAGAGGGACCTGGACAGGCTGCATCAATGGGCCAAGGACAACTGTATGGGGTTCAAAAAGGCCAAGTGCCGGGTCCTGCACTTGGGTCACAACAACCCCATGCAGGCTTGGGGAAGAGCAGCTGCAAAGCTGTCCAGTGGAAAAGAATCTGGGGGTGCTGCTAAGAGCCAGCTGAACATGAGCCAGCAGTGTGCCAGGTGGCCAAGAAGGCCAGCAGCATCCTGGCTTGTATCAGGAATAGTGTGGCCAGCAGGAGCAGGGAGGTGATCGTGCCCCTGTACTCGGCACTGGTGAGGCCACACCTGAATACTGTGTTCAGTTTTGGGCCCCTCACTACAAGAAAAACATTGAGGTGCTGGAGCACGTCCAGAGAAGGGCACTGAAGCTATTGGGGGTTCTAGAGCACAAATCTTATGAGGAGTGGCTAAGGGAGCTGGAGGCTGAGAGGTGACCTTTTTGCTCTCTACAACAACCTGAAAGGAGGTTGTAAGGAGGTATTGGTCTCTTCTTCCAGGTAACAAGCAATAGGACGAAAGGAAGTGGCTGCAAGTTGCGTCAGGGGAGGTTTAGTCTGGATATTAGGAAATATTACTTCACCAAAAGGGTTATTGCACATTGGAACAGACTTCCCAGGGAAGTGGTTAAGTCACCTGGAGGTATTTAATAAACATGTAGATGTGGTACTTAGGGACATGGTTTAGTGGTGGACTTGGTAGTGCTAGGTTAATGATTGGACCTGATAATCTTAATGGTCTTGTCCAACCTAAATGATTCTATGATTCTATGTGGGAGAACTGTCTTAGTTGGCTTGAAATGGTGTGGAAGGAGTATATGGCAGCAGCACTCACAAAAAGTTACTCTGGGTATGGATGATAGTGAGCAATAGGAAGATTTCTGTTTCCTATTTGCTGATATATTTGATTGGGTTTTTAATCTAATATTCACAGATGTATAAGCAACATAAACAACTGAAATCCTCATCATTCAACCTTATAGACTTAATGTATTTTGGATGCAGATCAAGGGTCTCTCTTTTTCTGCTTTCCATATGGGACATGATTCTTTCATTTGGTTGTATAGTACCCCAGTTTTCTGTTTACTCCCATGGCATCCCATATCCTGGTGAGCAAGACATCCTGTAGTGTTTGGAGGTAGTTTGAGAGCTGCAGGTTGAGGAGGATTCCAGTTGTCCTTTTTATAAGCTCTAGGCATAAAGTTTGTTGCTGCTGCTTATTCTTGTCTCTTATATACCAATTGTCCATAAAACACACTGGATTCTGAAAGGACAAAGACTCCTGAAGTTTTTTCTATTGTCACCTGTAGGTAAGACCTTAGAGCTGGATTAAGATTACTTTATTCAGATTAATAAATTAGGCACCTGAAATGTTAGTATATGTTTAGTTTTCAGGAGACATCTCTGAGTCAGGCTCTTCAGATCCAAGGAGGTACAAAGTCAGATGGACTCCCATGCCTTAAGTTATCTGTGGCTGTTGAATGTAGGGTCTTTTTTAATAATGAACTCTTCATACTCTGCTGTAAGGATATTTCATTGTTAGACCTGTCACTTTGTGTTTGTAAGCTCTAGGAAATGTAAATATTTTATGGGAAAATGAAAGTACATGATATGTAAGCAAAACATAATACTTCACTGATGGACAAAAAACATGCAAGTTGTATTACATTGCAGTATTATAAAATGTCACTGTGCATAGTTCAGTTAATCTATCTTATTATATACATAAAGCCTGAATATTATTTATAAGATTTCCTTATCCTGGTAATTCTATCCTCTATTTTGATTCAATGAGTATTGGGGTTTTTTCCAATGTAATCTTAATAAAGTCCAGAAATCTAAGACAGGTGTTTAAAAATACCTATGTTTTGTAAGACACTATTATGAAACAGAAATGTGGTCTCAAAGTTTTTAAGATAAAATGTACATTTTTTTTTTCCCAGAAAATAAGTTAAACTGTATAGAGTTGTACCCTTGAAAGTCCTGAAATGCTGTCTATTAGCACCTCTTGCCCCTCTAGTTTGCAGCTGGGAATCAATGATTTATGTTCTTTTACCAGATATTGTTTAACTCTATTGTAAGATAACAGGATTTCATTGATTTATGGTCTGAGAGATCCATCATAGAGGATCATAAAAGAAGATAGAGAAAAAAATCGTGATATTTTTCTTTTTTTATTATCGACCATGTCAGATAGATTGATCCTAAACTTATTCCCTGTAGTCACTGCAGAAAGGCAGAGTCTAGAAGAGCTCTTAGAAGTATTCTTATATTTCATCCTTTAGAGACTGTTGCTAAACATCCGTATATATGGACTGAGCTTTTTAAATACAGAAAACTGTGGGGTTTTTTCTTAGTCAGAAGAGATAATGTGACTTCTGAAAATTAAAATCTAGGATAAAAAAATTATGAAGTATTCCTTCCAATTACTTTTGTTGATTAATTTTTTTCCTTGGTTTCAGTTTTCCGTTGGTTATTTTATAACAAAGCCAAATGGGACACATAAAATCTTTCATTCAAGAAAAAGGAAGAACTCAGCCAATGTAAGATACATAACAGAGAACAGTTACAAAAGTAATGAAATTAAATTAGTGTACTGAATGGAAAACATTTTTCAATTCATTATATTTGTATGTTTATTTTAGCTTATTTTGAAAACTTTACAGTAGCAACTCCAAATGAAAAGACATTATAGAGTATTAGATAATACACTTTTTCAGAACAGAAGTAGAGTAGGTACAATCTTATCTGCCACAGATATTATTTTTATATCATTTAAAGGAATTTTTCCCAGCTGTTATGTCTGAAAATACAAAAAAAATATCTCTGTGTGTTTGTACTTCCTTAGCTGTTGTGACTAAAAATGAACAATTCTGAGAGATTAGCATGTGCCTGAAAAATTAAAATTGCCCTGGAAAATAATAAATATTTCATAATATTGATGGTTACTGAACATTGCTTTATACATCTGCTTTTGGAATGTATCTTGTTAGATCCTAATCCTATACTAATAACTCATAATAACTTAAATATAAAGAAAAAAATGACAACTACTTTTTAGATGAACCATTTTTAAATTTTACTGAAGAAATGAAAATTTCCACTATGTAGGACACTAGAGAATTTGTTAAGGGATTAATATGAACACTATAAAAAATTTAGAGTTTTCAGAATGTTAGCAAAAATGCCCATTGGGATAATGGCAGTAAAAACACTACCTGCAATGTTTCTAAACAGAATACTATGTGTGCTTTAAGATCTATATTTTATCAGTGCAGCTATTAATACTTACACCCAACTAGGGAAGAATTTTTAAAGCAGAACTTTATCTCTGAAGTGCTCAATTACTATATATTGGTAGCAACAAAAAAGTCTGCAATTTAGTTTTATATTTGTTCAATTGTGGCCTTGTTTTAAATTTTCATTTCACTTCAGGACAGCTGCCATAATAACTTTAGGACCCTACAGTTATCCTCCCAGCCTCTGGACAGAAGAATTCCTTGCGAAGCTTTGGAACAGTGGCTTGTACTCAAGGGCTGGGTTGAATATCACAGTATTGAACAACAAAATCTAATTGATTGCTGTGTCCTAGAACTTACAATTCCACTTTTGCTGGACAATGACAGCCATATATCAGAAGAAACCTGGACTTATAATGAATTATTGTTCTTTTATTTATCAGCTCCAGAGCTGAAATAATCTTCCAGAGGAAGAATATTCTATCCAGAGTGCCATGGAATATTATCCCTATCATGTTTGTCAAATATAAAAGCAATAATCAGGAAAAATATTTGCTAACTCTGTTGAATCAGTAAACCAAGATGTTCTTAATAAAGGCCTTTTCCAAACACCAGTTTAAAAAAAAAAAAACACCTTGCCTTTTTCTCTAACCTTCAGCCAAACACAAAGTAGGTTCAAGTATAATGTCCAGTGTGAGGTACAACCAAATACAAGAGGCTGGAAACCTTTTGTGCACAAAATTAGAATTAATAGAGAGAGAGCGCAAAGAAGGTTTTCTTCAGAAAATAAAGTTCTGAATTATGTCATGTCCCATAAGCTGAATTATAATAGCATTTATATACCTTTAGTGACACTCAGGTGTTGATATTTACTGATCTGGTCACCCTAGCTCTTGCATTTCTAAGGTAAGATTCATCTCAAAATAATGTGGAGGTGTAAAATACCTGAAATGATAGGCACTGCCAAAATACTTATTCCTCTCCATTGAATATGCAGGTTGCCTAGCCCAGATGGAGACCACTGCACTGCCAAGAGCTGAAATTAGATAAGATGAAGCCCATCTTTTTTTCCTCATTTCGCCAGGCCAAAGGGCTTCTGAGCATGTATGGAAAAAAATACCCAATTTCTGCTTAGATTTCCATATTAAGCTATCTGACTATGGCCTTGTCACTTAAAACCTTTTTTAATGGAGGAAACATATAACATGAAATTATTTTATATTAAATTATAATAATTTAGCTTTAAATAGATCAGTCATCAACATGTTTCATTGTAACAGTTAATATATGCCATGAGAAGGGAATGAAGACAGTGAGTAACACTTTAGCAGACTTTGAAAATGTTCTA
Organism: Phalacrocorax aristotelis; assembly: GCF_949628215.1. Classification (NCBI taxonomy): domain Eukaryota; kingdom Metazoa; phylum Chordata; class Aves; order Suliformes; family Phalacrocoracidae; genus Phalacrocorax; species Phalacrocorax aristotelis. Next base: position 24,861,696 of record NC_134278.1, on the reverse strand, counting down.
TAATAACTTCATCAGATATTCAAAATTCATTATCACAGGCAAAGTCTACTTACTTTTCTCTTTTTAATTATTCCATATGAAAAATACATCCAAAATGTTTACCAGGCAATGTTTTCTTGTAATACAATGAAGTTAGTAATGAGCTTAATGAATGTAATAACTTCACAGTGGCTCCATATAATATGATTATGGAACATAGTCTTTCATTTAATGTTTGGTTATTTCATTTTGAAGAACTTTACAGCATGCTCTCATCTATTAATGTTTAAACCTTCTACTCCCAATATGTAGGAAAACAGAGCAAATAAAAATGTAGGATTCTTAGACTACTCAAAGGGTCTGATTCATTGAAATTTACAATCTCTTAAGACTTTATTTGGGGCTTATTCCCTTACTCATTTATATTTGTCTTCCTTTCTTCCATCCTTTTCATACTCATCAATTTTTTGGTTTCATTCAAGCTATTATCTTAGGCCCAGACTGACAAAAATATTTTAATATCAAGTTTGGTGGCAAACTCCTTGTGGTCCCTCAGGACATAAGGTGCCTCTCAAATTTATCCTGTACAGCAGAAGCCTTCTGGATTGCTTAGTCATCAGTTTTCCTGACACACCTGAAAGCAGCTCTGTCAGTCTCATTCAGCTTCCCAGAAATATACCCTGTTATCCTGAACAATTCTCAGGAGAGTAGGGGTGCTGTAAGACTTGCTAAGGTTCTCCTAATAACTTACAGCATTAGGGTAAAAAAGCTCACCCAAAAACATCTACTCATTTGATTTAATTCTCATCCCAAGCAATATCAAGGTAAAATGCAAATGGAAGTATTATTCACTGGATCCAGAATAAACAACCACTTACACATGGTTATGAAAACAGGTGAAGAAGGGAGAGAAAAATCATGCTTGATCTAAATACTTTAAATGAGAAACCTCTCACCCTCCCCTTCTCTCTCTCTCTCCCCACTTCTGAACCCTTTCCTGGTAGATTATGTTAGCTATTATAAATAGCCTCTTATTTCGAATTCCACGTGAAGAAGAGACATTTTAAACCTTTTCTGTGAAACTGTTCTATTTAGTTCTTATCTAGGCGATAGTCTGGCCTCTCTTATCAAGCAAAATAAGTATTGTTCCACTTCACTGGTAATACAAATAGTCTTGTTGTTAGACCAGCTGTCTGCTCTTACATTTTGCTGTTGTCCCCTAATTTATATTTAGCTGTAAATTCTTCCCTCCCTAGTGGTGACCTGCAGCTACAACTCCACAATATGCAGTGAGTCTCCATTTGACTTTACCTTCCTGTGCTCCTGACACTGAATTTGTGCCAACTCTGCCTCATCTCTTTTCCATGAGCAGTTTAATTCACTAAAATGGGACACAGACATCTGACTGGAGGAGGAAAATAAAGTGGATAATTTTCTGCAATTTTAATGAATTAAATCACATCACAGAAATTCAAGCAAGAATCAAAGTTGATACACAGGAGGACAGGCAATACGGAAGAAAAGGATTGAGGAAGGAGTAGTAAATGCAGGAGGAGAAAGAACAGAAGAGAATGTCATTCTTTTAGGCAACAAGCACTTGTTAGAGCATTTCGTCTGTGTGTGCAACTTCAGCCACAGTAGGCATGTTTCAATGTCACATGTGCCTTCCAACACAGTTTATAGAGCTATGCATTTACAAACATGGGACAAATGCAGCTCATTACATACTCTTAGTTGATAACAGATACAGTCTTGGCTATCCTGATGTTACAGTGAGTTTGAGGTAATAGACCTCTAACATACTGCTTAATATATCTGTATTGAATATAGCATTTCTATACATATAGAATATGTACTACATACAGGAAGAACATAAATGAATGCACACACATTGTCTTTATGTATTTGGTGAAGCCATCATACTTCACCCTTTTGTAAATTAGTTCCTGTTATTTTGCCTAGTAGCAAGGGATGATCCCTGGAAGTTCTTGTTTTGACATGTATCTGTATTAATGCTTATATAATTATTTTAGCAGAGAGGATTTCAAAATTAAAGTTGGTTCCAAATTTATAATTAGGGTACAGTTTTCTCTCTTCAGATCCTAACCCAGATACCTGTTATAGAAACTCAGTAAACGTTTTAAAAAATTTCCAAAATTTTTTTAAAAAATTATTAAAATTAGAAATACTTTTGTGGTTAGCTGAATATTGAAATAGCAGAAATATTAAAACCTGATGCATAATGAGTTTTGTTGGAAGGCTTCTGTGTATTTTTTAAGTCTCAACTAGCCCTTATACAGCTTGTATTTTCAAATCTCATTTTATTTTGTTTACACTTGATTAAATTATGTTTATTTACTCTTGTATTATATCTTGGAACAAGTAATGTTAATTCAACCACATATAGACATTTGGCTGAATGCAAAATGGGGGAAATAGCTAAAATAAATGAATTGACAAAAAAACTGCCCGAACCCACAAATTTAATGTATTTTAATTGTTTCTTGCAGTTACAATTACATGGAAGTGAAGTATCAATAGCTGTCTATGATAACTATAGATTATCTTTTGGTTATAGTCAAAACAATGTCAAAAACCCTATAAAGGAAACAGCTTTTCATTTATTTGTTCAGACAGAAACATGAATTACTTTCTTTTCTTAGCAAATCCACAATCAAAACCAAAATTGTTCTTCCTCTCTAGATAATTCTCTTAATTAAATGTAAAGTAGTGTTGCTATACTGGAATTTGAGTCAAACAAGATCTTCTAACTACTGGAAAATTTCAGCTAGAGAAAGAATATTTTAGTGACAAACCTCTTTAATAATTTTAATAAAACCTAACAAAATCTCTTGATAATGCAATGTAGACTTCAGAGGGGATTATGCTTTTATATCTGACATACTACACATAAGGAAAACATTTCTTATTCAAGATTATATGAAAACTGAATGCCTTATTACTCCTGTAAACAGTAGGTTAATGTGAGGAAATTATGGAATAAGAATCAAAACTAAATCATCACTTAAAGTAGTAAAACGTGAAACAGATCGTTTACTGCTCAAAAGAAAAAGTAAGAGACCCTTCTCTGCTATTTCTGATGCTGCTACAGCTAGGCTGCCTTCTGTTGTGGTTTAGCGGCAGCTCAGCCCCACACAGCCGCTCGCTCACTCCCCACCGGTAGATGGGGGAGAGAATCAGAAGGGTAACGCTTGTGGGTTGGGATAAGAACAGTTTAATAATGAAAATTAAAAGAAACAACAGTAGAAATGCAATGTAAAGGAGAACAACGAGAGGCGCAAAGCCCCGGGGGAGGGGGGAAGGGAGGAGAGAGGGGGAACGAACCGCCGAAACAAACCGCACGCGCCGCAGCCGCTCGCTGCTTGCCGCCCGCCGACCCGGCGCCGCGCCGCCCCCGCGCTGCCACTGCCCCCCCTCAATATACTGGTCATGGTGTCACATGGTATGGAATGAACCTGCCATTGGCCAGTCGGGGTCAGCCGCCCCCACCACGGCCCTGCCCCTCCCAGCCCCCCCTGCCACGCCACGCGGCAGAGCGTGGGAAGCTGGAAAGGTAGCTGACCCCCACAGTGAGGAGAATTAACCCCTTCTCAGCCAAAACCAGCACACCTTCAGATCTAGGGGAGTAGCTGATATGGTTTAATTATTTCTCAGTATTTCTTGTGAGAAGCAGTTTTTATCAGCAGAGGTGTAGTATAATACTAATATAACTATAAAGCTCTCAAAACCTGGCCCTTTTGTTCTTTACGGTGCTGTAACAGGCAGCATGTGCAAGAATTCCCTGGAAGTCTGACTTGTCCCATAGAGCACAGTGCAACATCTAGTACACAGAAATGAGAGATTTAAGGTTCCCCATGCAATCTTCCTCCTGAGCCCTCAGGTGAATGCATCATTATACAATGTTGTTTGAAAAATTATGTTCTGTTTGGTCCTCTCCAATGGGAATGCTCCTTAACAGGTCACTGAGTGATTGATACTCAGTGGATAAACAACTATTTTGTTACCTTTAATTCACATTCAGTGCATGGCCTCAAATATTCCTTAGCACAGAACATTCAAGCCTGTCACTTGTCCAAGTGACAACCGATTTTAACTCGCTCATGTTAGAAGCTAAGGGCCTTGCTGTCATCAGTAGCTGAGACGAAAACTCAACACTTCTTCAAATCAGACCAAGTAGTTCCAGAAAATGCTAGAATAGAATAGAATGCAATAGACTATTTCAGTTGGAAGGGACCTATAATGATCACCTAGTCCAGCTGCCTGAGCACTTCAACACTGACCAAAGCATGTTGTTAAAGCCATTGTCCAAATGCCTCTTAAACATTGATAGGCTTGGGGCATCAACCACCTCTCTAGGAAGCCTGTTCCAGTGTCTGACCACCCTCTCGGTAAAGAATTCCTTCCTAATGGCCAGTCTAAACCTCCCCTGGTGGAGATTTGAACCATTCCCATGCACCCTGTCACTGTACCACGGAGAAGAGCTCAGCACCTCCCTCTCCGCTTACCCTCCTCAGGAAACTGTAGAGAGCAATGAGGTTGCCCCTCAGCTTCCTTGTCTCCAAACCAGATAAGCCCAGAGGCCTTAGCTGTTCCTCATAGGACCTTCCTTCCAGCCCCTTCTCCAGCTTTGTTGCCCTCCTCTGGGTGCATTCAGGGACCTTCACATCTTTCTTAAATTGTGGGGCCCAGAACTGCATGCAGTACTCCATCTTGTAAATCCACTTGTCCACACCAATGCTCAGTAAAGCGGGGTATTCACCTCTTTTGACTGGCTGGTTATATAACATTATATACAAATGTGTTTGTGTGTGTATGTGAAAAACTTGATTAATGTAATTTAGATTAGATATCACTTCTATCCAAGTCAGGCTATCGCACGCTAGGTCTTAAAACTGGTTTCAGTAAAGCATTACCCTTTCCAGAGTGGAGGCAGAACTCAAAGATAACTGAAGATTTCAATTTCTTTTGCATTACTCCCAAAACAATAAGTGTAGTCAGTTAAAAAAGATGTGAGAAAAGCTTCCAATATTCATTTTAGATAACATTGGAGAAATTCTCAATGAGGGTCAAAGTATGAAATCCTCTGAAGAGGACTTTGATACTAAGAAATGTGGTTCTTTACCTCATCGGAATAATTTCTGTCTGATATAAAAGAGTTCCAAGTCTTAATCTGATTTTCCATGTAATACCTAATCTGAGCTAAAGTTTCTCTATTTCATTTCCTATGCAACAGAAATTAATACTCTGTGTGCCCACTTGTAGTAAAGACAACTTTTCTTCAATTGCACCTTTGCTTTCAGAGCAACCTAAAGGCATGATTAAATCATGCCTGTTAGTTTTTCCTGAACACCTCAGAAGTGATCACATTTCACAATGCCTATTGGGACCCTGTAGTTTAGACTAATGCCTATGCTGTGCCCATGAAAAACTGAGGAAACTCTAGTCAATCATGGGCAGAAGAGTTTAATGATGAAGGTGGTGAGGCAATGGACAGGTTGCTGAAAGAAGTTGTGGATGTCGCATCATTGGAAGTGTTCAAGGCCAGGCTGGATGGGGCTTTGAGCAACCTGGTCTCATGGAAGGTGTCCATTCCCATGGCAGGGGGCTTGGAACTACATGATCTTTAAGGTCCCTTCCAAACCAAATTGTTCTGGAATGCTACAATTCTGAGATTTGTTGTTGTAACATTTAATAGTGTATAGTGTCAAGCAGGAATTGGTGTCTAGTACCACTGTTCAATTTACTAGCACAGACTTAACCAAACATCTTGTTTTCCATGAATACTCAATTAATACAAAACATTAGCCCATAACAGTAAAGGTTGCAATGAGTCAGAGGAAACACACTGCACTAGTGCCAGCACACAGAAACCATATGGGCCCTTAGTCAGAAATTGTGGCACAATGTGCACCTCTCAATTCATAAAGCTCAAATGAAATGTTCCTCCTCTTTCTGCAGCCTCCAAAAAAGCACTCTGTTGTTCTTTGTGGGACTGGGAGGAATCAATATGTCATTTATTAGTTGAGCAGTGGTGTCCAGCCTCTCTATTATTGAACTCAAATAGATGACTTAAAAGCCCTTCCCCTGGCCATGGAGATGTATTTTGTGTACCAGAAAAATGATAGACCATGTGTTTTAGGGACCTCTCCCCCAGGTTTTGTATCTTTCATGTCAGAAAATATATTCAGCTTTCTGGGACTGGAAACAAACTTTCCTTGACAGTACTGGTGTTTACTTTTCTTCAAGGAGCACACCTGTGTTGTTATTAAAACTTTTGTTACATTAGGACGTTTGCTGTGTGGTGGAGATTTTTGTGTCCTATTCCTTGATAAATGTGACCTAGAAATAAGTAAGAAGGAAACAAATCAGTTTTTAATACTACATTCAACCTTTGTGTGAGTTACAGATCTGCCTGCTGTACCACTTCAAGTGGCAAGCTGCCACATTCAGCGGTAACCATGTCCACCTCTCTTTTTCATAGACAGCTTGGGTTGCCAGCCATTCAAAACTCCAGTTAAATAGTCAGTTAACATGTAAGGTGCAATTTTACACTGTACTCACAAAATTTTTGGTCTGCCATTACTGGATACCCTTACGTTGCTTATGGGAAGTCCCACCTGCACATGATGAATGTCAGAGTGAAGTATTTTGTGTAGGGGCACCCCCTTGGATGTATATGTGGTGGCCAAAGGATTGCAGTCTAATCCCCCATTCAGAATTTGTTGCCGTTTCTGATTTTGGGTACTACAGTGAAGAGGTTTTGAACACTTTACAGGAAAAAGACCATGTCATACGCTGGTTACAAGCTTACTTCCCAAACTAGCCTTACAACTAAATTAGCCACTAAGTCGTATTTCACTTCCTAATTTTCTTAAAACACAAACAGCGTGGCTGGTAAAGAACCTGTTACTGTCTAGTACACAGCAACAGAAATCATCTGTGTTGTGGTTGTATTATCATTATCTTTCTTAGGGTAACAGGAGGTTTTGAGACTATTTAGCTATACCTTGTAGGGTTCACATAGCTCTGAAAATATTTGTGTATATTGCATGTCTGGAAAATAGCTGTTTATTAGAGATGTAGTTAATGAAAGATCTGCTTTGAATGTACTTTTACAATTATGCTCTTTTACTCTTTTATTAATGTACAATTAAATTCATATAGTAATTTAATATTTCAACCAGAAGTTTTGCAAACTTTGAAATCCAGAGCTCTGGATAGGCCAGTGAGAATGTTACTACACTTATATTTCACTTAGAAAGGAAAACAAACCCCCAGAGCACTATTTCTCGAAGATGAGTTTGTGTATTCGGACAAATGAGTTATCAGTTCAGTGATATGAACTGCAGCCTATATATAATAAAAACCTTTATATTTAGCATATATTGTATCAATAGTGAAGAAGTACTAGCAAAATAAATATTTTTGGTATTCCACATATGGTTTAGTTTTTTCTCTTCCTTTTAATTATATCACTGTAGTTTCTGTAGGTATACCCAAACTGTAGGTGGCTTTGAAATAGCAAATGCCAGTTCATAGAAATATTTAGAGTGCCCAATCTAAGGAGCTTTTAAAATACACTGTGCATACATCCAAACGATGTATGGAAGAGTATGTAAAGTATCAAGCCCATTTGAGTGAGGTGTAGAAATATTTATAGGGTTAATTGTTTTGACCAACACCTGTAAGAACTATTAAATGCCAGCCCCAACATTTTGAAATTTATAAATCCTCCTTTAAAGAATCTATCCTTTTTTTACATCAGAGCTGTTAAAAATTTTAAGTAGAGTGTCGTTGTTCCTTTTTTTAAAAAAAACAGTTAAAGAAAATGAGATTATAAATGAGAACAGAAATTTCTCTGAGGTAGTTTATATGTTCTAATGAAGAAAAAAAGACAGTTCTGTTAATAATTTCTATATTTCAGTATGTTGGTCTTATTCCATTACAGAAAGAAGAGGGATTCAGCCATGACTGTAAATAGACTACTCCAGCATCAGTATTTCTTAACATGATGGGTTTCTTAGTAATCTAGGATATTTAATGAAACTCTGAAATTATATGTTGCAATGAAAAAGGCATCTATATCACTGCATTGATTCATTTCAGAAAGATACAATCTTATTTCAAATCTTGGGGTTTTTTTAGCTCTGATAATATGCATGGTGTCAGCACTAGTATTGACAAACACAACCTCACACAAGGTATCCTTTAGCTGAGAATTTCTGATGTTGATCAGCTTGGGTTTTGTTTCTGTAATCAACATTTTTGAAAGGGAGAAACTACATTTCTTGTAGTTCTCCAGAGTTATTCAGAAAGAAAAAAAAATAAATGTCTAAATCTGAAACTTAGAGTATGGTCATATAAAAAGAAGCCACCTTGTAAACTAAGACATGAATTTACAGTGTATCAGGTAATCTGTGCTAACCACTTGAGTGTGCTCATATTAACAAATGATGTGGTGCAATGATAGACTATGGTGCGGCCCAAAGTGGTCCAAGGGCCTGTTGCCTTTAATGGACAAATTCTTTTTGTGCACTCTTTCTTCACAATATCCATAGCCGTGCAAGCTAGTTAGCCTGCATTCAGTTCTGTTTAAACTTCTCTTTTGTATTAAATATGTATAGGAGTTAGTACACACAAAAACAGTTCTAGCAGAATAGTAATGTACCAATAACTTACCACCCAAGCTTACCATTAACCACTGCCCATAAGCCTTATTTATCCTTTCTTAACACCTGAGATTTGGCTTCTTGTGAGGTAACAGACACAGCAGGGAGTCAGACGATAAAATTTTGTCATAACTGAATTAGCTTAATTTTTGCTGAATGATTTGACACACACTTACATATGTACACACATGTGCGCACAAGGTAATTGCTTTTCTTCTTTATTTCACAAGAGAGTAGTGTGGAGATACAAGTTTTGTCCATAAAATGGCCAGCTGTAATGGAACAGGAAAAATTTCTCCCAGGGTAATAGTTACTAAACTAGTAATAAAATGAGATTAGATGACAGTGAATCACTGTTGTCAGATATATTGTAAACAGTACAATATTTTTTGGTTATTTTGTTGGGGTTTTTTTCTTCTAAGTACTATACACATGAATTTTTCAGCCATTTGCATCTTTTTTTCTTTTACCAGGTTGACTGGTATGAATCTACCTTCACCTGTTATCAGCAGTAAGAACTGGTTACGACTCCATTTTACATCTGACAGCAACCACCGACGAAAGGGATTTAATGCTCAGTTCCAAGGTAGGAAACGTATAAAAGTGCAGAAAAAAAGTCCATTATCTTTAAGCATTGCTAAAGTGGCAGTGTTAGAAATTTGTGTTTAAATATCAGGGATGTATTAAAGAGCTGACTCATACTACTACTGCTCTTACACTGAGTATCAGTCATCCTTGCGTGATTGGGCATCTCTAGGGATTTGCTTTTGGAGAAAGTATCTGTGCTTCACATTACAGTTTGCTTTAAGTATGTATTTGATTGCTCACTTTTTCTATAATAGATTGTTCTGTATTCAGTCTGATCTTTGCTTTAAAAACATGCCTGGAATGCAACTTGCAGAAAGTCAATTCCACACAAAGGCATGCCCCTATCTAAATATTGTCTTCCTTCATTACTCAAAATCTACCTCGTATCCGGAAGCTATGTTCATCATTTGGAATTTTAACACATCCCTAGCATAGCACAAATCATACTTCAGGCTCCTGCATAGATTTACATATCCAACTTGAAAAGAAGACAAGAGGATGTCAGTGTTGCTGTCAACTGCTGCTTATGTTCACCAAGATATTCATTAAAATGCAATTTTTTTAGAATGGAATCTTTATTGATTTTTGTACTTCATAAATCATTACTCAAGATGAAAGACACTGTAGTTATATTGAAAACAGAAGAGCTTCTTAATTTATCTGTGCTTTTAAATTCTGTGCTTACATTAGCTGTTTCAACCGTTTTACCCTGCACACCAGCAAATCATTTATGAGTTTAGACCTTCCTTTTATTCCTGAAACTGTAGGGCTTGCAGCACTTTAGAAAAGACAAATACACTGCAACAACTCTATGTTTCTGGTGACTGTGGCATATATGTGTAATGCATATAAAAGCATTCAACATACATAGTTCTTTTCTCTTTAAAAAGTTTTTGACAATTTTAGTAAAAAAAAACCCCGTAGTCTTAAATGTCACTTTGGCAATACAACACAGGTATGTATTCTCTGATTCTTTGCACTTATTACTTATTTTTACAAAGCTTACTGAGGATGCATATATAATACCTCTGTTGGTGACTATGAATTTAAATGCACTGCTTATGTTAACTCTGTGTCTTAAGCCTATTAAATGGAGATCACAAAAACAATGGGGCTTATCTTGCTGATGCACCAGAAAACCCAGAAACAACAGAATAACAAAGTAAAGTTTGGGATAGAATAACCAACACTGAAAACTACTTTTTTGTTCTTTTTCAATATATCTTATCTCTAAACAAATACTTACCATGGAATTAAAGGTTTAGGGAAGTATCTGGGGAGATCATTGTTTCAGATGTATATCTGTTGCTTTGCATAATACGTCAAATATTGGGTGTTAGGGTAAACTTCACTGATATAGAATACTGCTCATGAAAGACAGGTGGAAGTATCTTATTACAGTTCAGATTTTTACACTTATGGAAATTTCCTTTATTATTTTACATTATCCTTTTAAAATGCAAGTTTATACCATGTACTGTATGAAATATAAACATATCTGCATTACATGAGCCACAGCTATATATCTTTATCAGGTTTGATAGCAATTAAATAAATTCCTATGTTAGTGATATAAACATTATAAGCTAGGAGACAGTTTTTCAACACACATAGGATGAAAAGTCAGAGTGGTATCAAAATCTGGTTGATCTAACAGCTTCATTAATTCATTTCTATTATACAGCTTTAGTAATTCTTTCTATTACAGGTATGTTTGAGAACTAAGCAATAATTCCGTATTTTATTTTAAGCAGAACTAACAATTATATTTACAACTAGAGAAGTCTACTAGTACCACAAATCACAGAGTAGCAGAGGTTGGAAAGGACCCCTGGAGGTCACTTAGCCCTCCTTAAAGAAGGGTCACCTAGAGCATGCTTCCCAGGACTATGTGCAGATAGGTTTTGAATACGCCCAAGGTTGGAGACTCCATGACCTTTCTGGGCAACCTATGCCAGTGTTTACCCTCACAGTAAAAAAGCTTCCACTTATTTTTAAGTGGAATTTTCTGTGTTTCAGTTTGTGCTTATTGCTGCATGTCTTGTCAATGGATATCACCGTGAAGAATCTGGCTCCATCTTCTTTACACCCTCTCATCTCATCAGGTATTGATGCACACCAGTAAGATCCCCTCCCCAAATCTTCTCTTCTCCAGGCTAAAATACCCGAGATCTCTCAGCCTCTCCCTTAATTTTTTTGATTTCATAAACTTTTTTCTGCTAAAATTCAACTTTGACAGGTATTTCCATCTTAGGTGCTTTTATAAGTCAAATCATTATTTGAGCCTATCATGAAAAAAAAGAAAAAGTAAAAAATCCTGTGAAATACATTACCTTGTTTTCTGGCAGAAAACCCTTACAGTGACAGGATGCCTCTAATGTCTGGTTGTACCCAGGTGCAATTTTTATCTACGTTCTCCTGGCAAATCCTGTAGGATTCCTGAGGCTATATAACTCTCAGACCTCAGAGAAACATTTTCCTTATGGTCAACTATTTCCAGTTGTTTAAACTGACTATTCCAGTATGCCCACATTTAGTTGGGATTGATATGTAGTTGAACTACCCTGTCATTAAGTCAGTTAAAGTAAATACACAGACTTTCTGAAGTATCCATTAAACACTCACTTTCCTAATAGACAAGTACCCATTGCCAGTCTGACCAAAACCCAAGATTCTTTTTGATTATTATTCTATTTTCTCAGGGTTCCTAGATCTTGGCTAACATCCTCAGGACATTCAGGACTCCACTTTCCTATATTACTTGACTGCTTCTTGCTTAGAAGGAATGGTCCCTTAAATCAGCCTGTGCTGTCTTTTTTGACTGTTCGCTTGGTTCCTTCATAAAGTGATTTTTTTTATTTTTTTTTTTGGTACATGTGTGGTAAAGCTATATAATTGTGCCAAACAAGAATATTAGACTCCATAGTTTTGGGAAATAGGGAATTCATTTGATTGCAGACCTTAGATATTAAAAGAAAGCAGCCTATTACACCTTGCCAGATAGTAAGTTATTGTATTCTAGAGTCCTTAGAGCATATAGATCTTTTTAATAGCTATCTGGTGTAAATGATATTAACATACAAAATTACATAAATATATTCATCAAAAAGTGGTAGCTTGTGCATTTGCAAATTACATCATAAGGACTGTGATGGATTGACCTTGGCTGGACTCCAGGTGCACACCAAGTTGTTTTATCAATCCCCTTCTCAGCTGGACAGCAGAGAGAAAATTGAACAAAAGGCTTGTGGGTCAAGATAAGGACAGGGAGAGATCACTCACCACTTACCATCACAGGCAAAACAGACTCAAGTTGGGGGAATTTTTTTAATTTATTGCCAATCAAATAAGAGTAGGATAATGAGAAATAAATCCTAGATCTTAAAAACACCTTCCCCCCACCCCTTCCTTCTTCCCAGGCTCAACTTTGCTCTTGAATTCTCTACATCCTCCCCATCAACCACACAGGGTGATGGGGAATTGGGGTTGTCATCAGTTCATCGCATGTTTCTGCTGATTCTTCCTCCTCACATTCTTCCCCTGCTCCAGTGTGGGGTCATTCCCATGGGAGACAGTCCTCCATGACCTTCTCCAGCATGGGTCCCTTCCATGGGTGCAGTCCATCAGGACTAGACTGCTCCACTATGGGATCTTGTCTCCACAGGTCCACAGGTTCTGCCAGCAGCCTGCTCCAGCATAGGCTTCCCATGGGGTCACAAACTCCTTCAAGCATCCACCTGCTCCATCTCCATGGGTTACAGGTGGATATCTGCTGCATCATTAACCTCCATGGGCTGCAGGGGACAGCCTGCCTCAACATGGTCTTCACTTCACCATGGGCTGCAGGGGAGTCTCTGCTCCGGCACCTGGAGCACCTCCTGCCCCTCCTTCTTCACTGACTTTGGTGTCTGCAGGGTTGTTTCTCTCACATATTCTCACTCTTTTCTGGCTGCTGTTGCACAGCAGTTTTTTCCCCTTAAATATGTTATCCCAGAGGCACCACCATCACTGATGGGCTCGGCCTTGGCCAGCAACAGATCCATCTTGGAGCTGGCTGGCATTGCCTCTATCAGACAAAGAGGAAGCGACTAGCAGCTTCTCACAGAAGCCAGCCCTGTAGCCCCCACTACCAAAACCTTGCCACACAAACCCAATGCACAAATATATGTTTAGTATTTTCATTGTCAATCAGCTTTTTGATCTCACACATCCTTGTGGTTTCACTGGGACTTAGGTTAAGAAGGAATGGAATTCCTCAGTCCTGGAAGTCACTACAGGTAATGGTCTCTCCCCATGGTGTATCATACCAGAGTTAATCAACATTTCCTTTCCATGTAGAGAGCAGCTGCTTTTGGGTCTACTCATTCTGTACTGTCTGGGCAAATGGAAAGAATGGCTATTCAATATGTGCCTCAGACCTTTTATTTCATTAGTATAAAAGCCTCTCTTGAAATTTTTGTATTTTGAAAAGTGTTTTTGTAATACTAAATTTAATCGCTTTTTCCAAAAAATAACAGTCATTGAACTAAATAGAAATGAAGTAGTACCTGTTGTTATGTACTCTTTTGAGACTCTAAATTCTGCTCATGTATGAAACAGGTCACTCTGCTCCTATGGAGTGAAAACTGCTTCATTTGTTGAACTTAATCAGACTTACCTTAAAATAATCCCAAACATTATTTAATAACAATAACATAGAGCCAATTCCAATCTTATTTTTTTATGTCTAGTTGTGTGATTGTGTGAGTTACAAAAAAAACCCAGCCAACCTGCACCCAGAAAAATAAACTCCAAACAGAAAACCCCCTGAAAGATTAAGAGCACACTGTTGAACTGAGAGTTGCTGAACCCAGCAGCCTCATGCCCCTACATGCAGCCCAAAGCTGGAATAAACTACTGTATTCCCAGAAGGCAAACACACACAGAGCACACATATATACCACACAGATATATACTTTATTCACATCTTGCCACATGGATTAACACTGGCAGACATACTCAGTATTCATATGAATACAGACAGCAGCAACGGCCTCACCTTGTTTCTCCTCTTGGGTATGGAGATCTGTTAACTTGAAACAAATGCATGGACAATGTGGATCCCTCCAGCAGTGGGCTGGGACACTTGTTCTTCCCAGTAGCTGCCCCTGGATTGCAGTCTCCCTAGCTGCTGGCACCTGGGCGTATGAGCCCCTAAGGCTGCAGCCTCACTCCAGTTGCTGGTACTCAGACCTACATGTGAGCACACACAGATACACCCCCAGGCTGGTATTCCCAGCAGCTGGCAGGACATTATGGCCCCTCCAGTAGCCACCTCCTCCAGGTGCCTCACCCTCCAAGACATACACGCCCCCCACCCCCCTAGCTCCCAGGCTACTTCACCTACTCATCAGCTCATCTGGCTGGATCTTTGGGAGTGCTTGCACACTTGCACACTCACACTCCCTTGTGCTACACCACAGACACACAGTCCTCCAGCCCATGGTCTGACTCCAGTTGCTGCACTCAGACCCCCATACACACACATGCACAGAGAATAGAGTCCCTCACCCAGGAAAAGCATTATAAATTGAGTTTAATCAGGCAACAGGACAGACTGAGCTCGTCATGCACAGGGCATGGTCACACAGGTGTAATGACCAGTTCCTTCCATTCCCTTATTCCTATATTTCTGCATATCTGTTCCTCCTCAAACCACCTCAATTCATCCCTTTCCCTGACATTTGTTCCTCCCCCAAATACTCCATAATCAGCCTTGTGCAATCCCCAAATGCTCATGCTCTTCCCCTGTACCCCACGATGAGCCCTGTGCCTCTGGGCAGAGACACCCCTCAGTCTGTGATTATCATTATTCTTTTCAACTCATATCAAATTTGCAGCATATTTATTATCATGTTATGGCTATATTATTGCTGTAACTTGGTCATTTCCAATCAACCAAAACCAATACTAGCAAGCAGCCAATGTAATTATTTTTCTTTGTTTGCTTTTTTGAACTGGCAAACAGAATTATTATAATTTATTTCATTAAAATATTGGAACTACCAAATAGATTTAAACCTATGCATAGTTCATTTATTTGTTCAGCAAATTTTTCAAATTTAGACCTAACTTGCATTTTTGCAATATTTAGTACCCTGATTTTTAACATGGTCAAGAAAACCAGCTAAGCAAATCAGAGATTTAAAGCAGTATATTAGAATTACATGCTTGAATGCATTAAGTAAATATAATTTTAAAATGCTTGGCAAGCTGAATGCATAAATAAAACAATGTAGTATAAAAGGTATATTGAACTGGTACGTGTTTGGATTTCCCTTTGATTCAGATTTATTGTCCCATCTTCCATCCAGCCAGAGTGGAATTTTAAAGAAAATTGTGAAATTTTAAAAATTATTAGATATAGAATGGAAGGCTTGGCTTTGGTTTTTTTGGTTTTGTTTTCTTTTGTTTTTTTTTTTTCCCCTTTTCCCTCCCTCTTGTTACTTTGTTTTGATTTTTGATCTTTTGATGTTGATTTCATCAATAAAAATAGTAATGCCTCAATTTCCCAGTGAACCTATGAATTTTTTTTAGTATACTTTCCGAGTTTCTACACAGAAAGAGACCTGGTTTGAATGACCCTGAACAACCACCAGAACAAATTACAGTGCAATGATACGCTTTGCCTT
Source organism: Phalacrocorax aristotelis (assembly GCF_949628215.1). Lineage (NCBI taxonomy): Eukaryota > Metazoa > Chordata > Aves > Suliformes > Phalacrocoracidae > Phalacrocorax > Phalacrocorax aristotelis. The sequence continues at coordinate 24,845,768 of NC_134278.1, read as the reverse complement.
GTCTGCTTAATGTGTGCCATATCAGCAATGTTGATCTCTGGGAAATCAACACTCCCAGTGGCTATAACTGGACTCAGTTCTTGTTCAGCCTTGTTCGGTGATGGCATTGCCATAAGGAAAAAGACATTACATTCACTCAATTATGAACCTTTTCTTCCCTATGCTGATATACAAAGACTGTATATTCAGTGGGAGTTGCAGAGTATGTGATTTGTCATATGCCAGTGCTTCATAAATGCGTAAATTCCCCAGAGGTGTATTAACAATAACAGTCTCACTATAAGACGAAAACCTAGCACTTCCCAGCAACAAAGCTTATCGATATACACAGATTTACTTAGAATGTGTGATAATGAATCCCCTGCTTTTGCGTATTTACAACATGTAAACTATGCTTGTTTAGCTTTCACTTATTTCCAGAACAATAGAAGAAGGTTGTTTTAATACCTCTGGGTTTCATTTTAAAAGAAAAAATCACAATATTTTTTCCTACGCTAACTAAAACTAATCTTCTGAATTTAAATATTTATTTCAAAATTCATTAAAAAAATTAAAATAAGAAAGTTTACAAAGCAAAACCTGATTAATGGGTGTGTTCCATCTGTGGTTTAGAGTTTTTCAAATTAAGTATGCTATTTTTGGCAAGTTATCAGAGGGGTTCAAGGAGGTATTAGGTATTTTGATCGTTATGTCCCAGAAGTTATCTATCTGCTGTGTTTGACTACCTTGAATAATTCAGTATTTAACAAACAGATAATCCTGAAGTCAAACAATGACTATAATGAGGCTGCTGAAATAAATATGTACTAATGGAAAACCATGAGTGAAATAATGTAAAATCAACTGCTAGGTAAAATAGTTCTTTCAACGATTTTTTGTAATTCAGTCAGTCTGCATATAAATATGTGTGTCTCCTTCCTACACATTCTTTAAAACCATAGAATTGCTGTTTGAGATAAGTTAAAAGAATTTGTGGCATATCCTTGATGCATGGTACTTTTAGTCAGGGGTTTCAATTATAATTGTCACTTAGAGTAAATTTAGAAAAGAAAACTAGTAAAAGCAATTGATAAAATCAAAAAGCCAGAATAAACGGTTATTTTCTGGGTCTTAAGTGATGATGAATATGATTTGCCATTAAAGAGTTAAATTCCCCATTAATAAGAGAAAATAACTGATATTTGGTTAAATTTTATTATCGGGAAAGTAATCAGTTTTTTATATTAAAACAACAGCAAGTAGGTAATCCACCATCTCTCTTGGCTCTCCTGTGGTTAACATGACAACTGTTAAATATGTAGCACTGTCTTCTCAACTGTATTAGTCTGGTTTGATCTTTCTGTGTCCAGTAGTGGTCTCATGTTTTCCCTCAACAGAGTAAAAAGCCCTTTGTTAAGCTTATAATTCCCCTTTTTGAAGCACCAAATCACCTCTTAGTCTCCTACATAAACTGAGGAGGTTCAGCTCCTTAAATCTCTCATTGGAAATAATTTTCACCACTTACTGCATTTTTATTGAGAGTTGGTGCTATTTGAACCTTTCAGTGACCACTTAAGTGATTTTAGCTCTTAAAATATCAGAGTAACTAGTAGTTGATCTGCAGCTAAAATTTTTCCCCATGTGTTTATTTTACACTACTGCTATTTTTTTCTAAAAAAGAAATCATGAACACTTAAGAAATTATTTAGTTAAATCATGTTAAACTATAAAATGTACCTTAGAGGCATAAATATGTTTTCTTAACAGTATTAATATGCCTGTCATGGCCACTGTAGGTGGACCACTCTTGTTCATTTACCTTCCCCCCCCCCTTGATTTTTGTTCTTTCACATTGGGTGTTTCTTCCCCACTTTGATAATGTAATTACAGATTTCCCCACATCCTATCAGTACAGTCGTTGGAGTATCGGAAAGTCATTTATGTTGAAAGTCTTTTATTTTGACTTGTTTAGACTTGAGTAAGGGTATATTAAACTATTTGCCCAGAACTTTTGTTTAGTATAATTGATTTACGTTTCAAGGACCCTTATTCAGCTATGTGGTAAAATCTGTACAAGTCTGCAATGAGATAAGTTCTTGGAGAATGTTTGTTTACAAAGTAAGAAGGAATAAATCTTTCTTCTATCAAAAGTAAGATTCTTTTGGCCTAAACTTCTTATGTGACTGTTGATTGTGAGTAGAAAATTAACCTAAACAATCCTTTTCCAGTCTGATTTTTAGTCTGTCTCAAAACTGGAGTCCCCTAATGTGTCTTACATTGGAAACTGAGAATATAAAATACTAAAAACTGCTAATCAGTGACCTGTATTTTCTCTTTTCTAAATTCAGGTCATTTGATCAAAAAGGAGAATTTTAATCGAATAAAAACTATGTTCATGAAACCAGTATTTGACATCTTCCCACAAACTGAATCTATATTTAGCCTCTCTGAAAAACCTTGATTTTTTTGAAGGTGTACTTTTATTCCTGTAGTGAAATTATAAGATATCCTTTATTAGCTTAATGTTAGTCTATACCATGTGACAAGGAAAGAGCAGGAGAAAACATTCAGACTGTTTCCTTGTGCATGTGCATCCCCTAAAAGCTAGCTACTCAAAATAGCTGTTCCTGTAATGTCTCTTTAGAATTTTTAAACAAAGTAATTTGGCATATATATTGAGTTCAGCACACCCTTCAGATAAAACTGTCTCTGTTCCTCCCATTTTTAGAGCCTTGAAGCTTTTTTTTTTTCAGTGTTTGACAGTAGAAATAATCTTTGGATTTATTGTTAAGCTGCCACCTCATAAAGTCAACATGCATTCTTAAGAGAGATAGGCCCTCTTGTCTGTTTTGGTGTCAAAAAATATTTATTTTTCTCACAACTTAAAGCAAAAGCCAAAAGTTGACTTAGAGTGACAAAAAGAAAATGTATATATCTAAAAGAACTACATTTACCAAGAATAAAGAAGAATTGGACCCTAGGATAAAGCTTTGTCCTCAAGTCTCTTGGTCCAAACTTTAGGTAGAATTTCTCAGTGACAACAAAGTGAGACATTTGACAGAAACTCAGAATACAGACAGATTTTTCTTAACACAAGGGCATACTTTTAAAAAGTCTCAATTCTAAGGTACCAAATAGGAACATATTATTATGAACCCCTGATTCTTGGACATTTTCAGAAGAAACTAGAGCGAGCTCATTAAAGGTGGAAGCCTGTACTTAGTTCCAATCAGGTTACTACAGGTGATACTTCTTTCTTGAATGTCTAGTAAAGTCTCTGTGTTGCTAAGAAGGCTCAGGCATAGCTTCATGATGTCACCACTAAGCAGATGCCAATCTAGTAAGAGCTGTTCATTCTTTGCCTTTTGTTTGGCCTGGTGTTGTTCACACTAGAACTATTCAGAATAATGTATTTGTGGTTGCAGAGAAGTGTATCATCTTGGTACACATTTTTATATGTCACTGTTTTCCCCCAAATTACCTGCAAAATAAAAGATGACATATAAATTACATGTTGGAATACTTCCAAAGCAAGACACATTACCCCCGATTTTGTAGCTGCTCTTTGTCAAGGTTTATGTTATGCTCACTCAATACCAGGTCTTCCATAGTCCTTGTTTGAAGGCACTACTGTCCCAAGGCTACTCAACTTCTAACACAGTTGTTTTCTATGCTGTTCTTTTATAATGAAACTGATGCACCTTTAGTGAACTTCATATTTTCCAGTACAAAAATATGCATTAGGAAAATGTGGAAGCAAATTAATTTGGAAAATGTGGAAAAAACTTAGGGTTCACTAATCTCTAAAGCAGCTAGCAGCAATATAGAGAGAACAGCAGAATGTGCACCTAGGAATTTAAAATACGAGAATATGCATGAGTGATGGAGGTATTAAAATTAAAGTATGGGTTTCAGGTAAACATGCATAACATAAATTTAATCACATAATCAATTAGACTCATTATTTAATATTTGGCACAGACTGAAAGCATTCACATGGTCAGTTTCCGCATGGGAAAAAATTGGAGTCATAAAATAGTGGGATGTCAGTATTACCATACCTGCAGTTTCTTCATTATCTACTGTAATTCTGTTCAAGTTCAGCTGTGTGATGGATAACAGTCAAATTATCCGTGTAAGAGCTGAGTTTTAGAGATATTTTCAGTCCAAACTACAGATTTCATTTCTCTACAAAACCTGAAAAGATGGTCAGATATTGACTTCAGAATAGGATTTTCTGATGAACATTTTGATCATCCTACTGAGTGGCCCTATGGAGATATTAATGGAGAAGAACCATAAATCAACTTTTGACTCTATAGTTGAAAGACTATATTTGCAGTGGCATTCAAACAAGGAACTGAGTAGCCCTCATTTTATGATTTATTTTTTAGAGAGAATTCCTATGTACTCCTACTCAGTGCGTTCTGTGATAGTATATATTCACTGTGCAAACTGTGTTGAAACTGTTTTCCAGAACTGTGGAAGACATCTGCAGATGCTGAAGACTTGATGCCTGCTGAACTTGTTTTATTATGATATATCATATATTGATACCATAAAGGAGCTAAGGCAGTCCATCAGGACAAGTGGCCAGCTAAGTGACAGGCAGAAGGTTAACAGAAAACAAATGGCTGTGCTTCTTTTAAAACTTGCAGATCCTGTGTCAGCTTATACACATAGAATGAGAAAGATTTCTGTAAAAATCTGTTGAGACACCAATTTATCTTGGGTCTGTGCATGCAGAGATTTCCAGTGCAGGGAGCAGGTGGAAGGTCTGATAGTGACAGGCAGTACTTTGCTGGATTGATGGAAAAAGGAAGCCAACTGATCAGGAACCTACAGCTGTTACAGGTAGCCATGTAGTAGAAACATCTCTGCCTGCTGTGAAGCTCTCTGGAGTTATAATACTGATTAGTAGGGAAGATTTTGAAAGCCATTAGTGAGAGAAACACTGGGATAGTGTATTAGACAGAATATTCTTCAGGCAGGTGTTGTGGTCTAACCCCAGACAGCAACTAAATGCCACACAGCTGCTCATGCACTCCCCCACAGTGGGGTGGGGGAGACAATCAAAAGAGTAAAAGTGAGGGAACTCGTAGGCTGCGATAAAGACAGTTTAATAAGTAAAGCTAAACCCGTGCATGCAAGCAGACTAAAACCAAGAGACAGCTAATGATCTATTTGCAGGTTCCACATGACTTTCAGTAATACGAAAAAAATGTGTGATCTATAAGAAGAATCCAGAGAGAATACTGGTGCTGCCAAAGTTGGAACTGTAGATCATTTCTTCCAGAGCCAAAAAATGGTAGTACTCCCATAACTGTGTCTTTGGAGGAGAACCCAGAAAGAGTGAGGCACCAAGGCAAAGCAAACAGGGCACTCGATTGGACTCTGCCATCTGAATTAAGAAAAAGCTTTGTTTCAAAACAGGAGCACTCAACTTCAAGAAAATCAGAGCAATGACACTAAAGCAAAAGGAAATTCATGAATTCTGCACTGTACTGAGATAAATTTTCTAACTCCTTTCAGGAATAATCCTATGAATGTTATTACAAATACTTCACTGTTTCTTACTGAACTCCACAAAATATGTAAAGCTAAGGGTCAATCTATGTCACAGATATCTTTCTTCCACTCTCTCTCAACACACAAAATGCTGAAAATATTAATTTTTTTCCTGTACTGTAGCAAAGCCAGAATTGTTCAAACACATCCCTTATAGTGACACTGGGCTTAAGGCTGGACAGGAAAGGCCCTGCTTGGGATGACTAGGTACTGGGCAATATGCTGTTCCTCTTCACCTTCAAATATCTGTACTTGGGAAAAATCTGCAGTGAATGGCAGCCAAGAGCTGAACTCAGCAGAGCAGCAGCAGAAGCAGCTTGAGGAAGTGCTTGCAGATGATGTCAGAATATTTTAGCTTTGAGTGGTAGCCAGTATTCAAGGCCTTGCAGGTTATTTCATGCAGGAAGAAAAAAGGGCAATATGCTCATGTATTTGGATAATTAGGAAAAAAATGGTTATGTCATCCAAAATGTACACAAAGACTGTTAGAGAATGTGTTGGGAACAAACAGCAAGTGTTAGCTTTATGGAATCACATACAGGTATTCTGTAGGTATAACTATATGAGATCTAAAAGAGGGTAAATTAGATCAAGCATAATACTATGTTAACTGAGCTATGCTTCAGGTATCTGGTTTTGGTTTGACTTGTGTACTGCATACCATTTTCCCGTTTGCACACATGCAGTTAAATGTAGGTATAATAAATTAATTTCATATGCTAGAAATTCTAGAAAGCCCCACCAGGGTCTTAGCCACTTATTGCTTCTCAGCCACATGAGTTCTGGTTATGGATTACTATTATGAAATAATAGAAAATAGGTTTAAAAAGGATCTTGATAAGCTAACCCTATATCAAAGAGAAGCCAAGTATACAAGACTCTTGTTTTCAGACAGTTTAACATGTCCTTTAAAACTTCTAATGGCTAAGATTCCGCAGCTTCTCTGGGTAATTTGTTCCAAGGCTTCATCACTCTTACTGTTAAAAAGCTTTTTTTCTTGTGTAACCAAAGTCTCCCTTGCTACAGATAAGTTACTGTACTGTAAGCTCCTGTAAGTTCTTGTTCTAGCCCTACTGGCACTGCAGAAGGTATCTTTCCTTTTTGCAGTTCCCTTTTTATGTTCAAAGTGTATCATAACTCCTCAAAACCCTCTCTAGATTAAATTATTTCTCAGTTATGCCCTACAAATGGACAATTAGTTGTACTTCATACTATTTTCACTCTTAGTTCACTTTTCCACGTTTTTCTTCTTACTAATTTCTATCCAGTCTCCCCTAAGCCAAATCATACACAAACAATAAGACTGCAGATTCTTGGTGCCAAACCCTGAGTTTGTACATCTTTTGGCTCATTCATGAGTAGTCAAGAAATACTAAAAAGACACCTTTTCCTTGAAATTCATAGCCACCCTGAAAATATATGAAAAATTTATATATTTTTCATATTGCAATACAGATAATGTGAAATTCATCTTCAACCACCAATTACAAGTTTTCTCCAAAACCTTGCATATCAGATAGGAGGAACCCAATTTAAAACTAAACTAAACCAAAACAGATTTCACAGTGGGGGAAGATGGGCCTGAAAAATGACAGCCTCATACCGTCATATTGCCTGTTTAATTATTAGTTAATTACTGGTTAATTACTATCAGAAGACAGTGAGGAGTTCTTCAAAGAAGTAAAAAATCTAAGTGAGTTTTACCTTTTCTGAAGAAAAATTTTTTAATATAAATCAAGTTTTTTTTTTTTCCAGTTATTTTTACATTTGAGTGGTAACTTATGAATCATAGGAATTATATGCAGCTGTTTATTATCCTTTTCTTTAAACTTTTTTTTTAGTTTTAGGTGGTTTAAAAATCTTTATTTTGTATTTTCTTTGATTTAACACAAGGTTGTATGATGATGGAAGGAAAGATAAACATATTAGAAAGTTTTCCTTTATAGCCCCAGCAGGCAGCATTCTCTGAGAAAGCTGAAACTCTCTTCTACATCATAGAGGACACAGAGCTGCTAACACTCTGTAGGGCCTCTCTCAGTGTATTTTCAAATATAACTTCAAATATGAATTAATTGCTCCATAAAATGCAATAAAATAACCCACAGTAAGAAGTACTTCATAATATATTAATAGAATTCACAGAAAATTGGATTTCTTCCCTTGAAATTACACTTGAAGAACTTCTATATGTCAGGAAAAGAAATTTGTTGGCTTGCAAGTTTCTTCTGTTTATAACCAGTGGTTCATTCAAAAGCACCTTCCAGTGTCAGAGATAAATTGTAAATACATTGAATTTTCTTGAAAATTCTGACAGTAGTTTGTGTAGATTTCAGATAGGTTGTCACTGTTTTAAAGATTCATGTAGGGTTTAATTAAAAATTAAAAATCTGTCCTGTCTTACCTTTGTCAAATCAAACAAAAAACCCGGATAAACCATCTTTGCTCCAAAATGTTGTGTAATGCTTAAACCATGTAATTAAATTGACATGAAGAATTAAAATGAAAGAGTCATCAGAGTTCCAGATTAAAATTACCAAGTTTACTTGTGGAAAGATATTGATTCTGCCAGGGTTAAAAATTTATATATAGTTGTTTTGGTTAATAGTTGTAAATTGGTCAGGTGCTTCCAGAACAGCTTATACACACAAAGTTTGATTCTCTGTTTCTTTGTACTTTGGACAGTTATTTGCACTGGTGAAATATATGTGTTTAAAATCTATGCATGTGCAGAGAATATTTGAAAGACTAAATGCTTGATGCTTTTATTTAGCCATGTGTAATTGTTAAAAACAGTGTTTAAAACTATAACAAAAAAGCAAACCTTCAGATTTAATTTTCTTGTACAGTTTGGAGTACACCTGAGGTTAGAAGGGCAGTTTTCAAAGAACCATCCTAGTAAACACAACTGTGGAAAATAAAAATAATTTTAAAACATTAAATGCTGTATGAATTGTAGGAAACCATCCCTGCTGTAATGAGCAGTTCTGTATAATATGCTTTTACGACGGTGACAGCAGTAGAGCGATTCTTTTGTGAGTTACTCTCCATTAGAAATTAATGTAAGCAGAATAAAATGGAGGGAATTTTCTGTTTGAATTATAGAGAGGTAGAAATGTAGAGAAATCATACTATACTGAAGTGCCTCATGGCTTTAGAAAGTAAAGATGATGATACTACAAATGACTGCTTTCACTTTCAGAAATAACAAATTTAAGAGTCTCTTAACATTTTTAAGGTGCACTATTGCTAAAAATTCACACTAGAAATATATGAATTTTACAAATATTTTTATATTTTCTTCTCTGAGACAAAGAAGAAGAGAAAGATGACTATACGTATTTGGGTATGATGCAGCCTTAGTGAAAATATGCTGATTAATAGATTTTTTAAAGTCATAAGCCATCACATCACATCATTTTGAACATGCGCAATAGTCCTTTAAATCTTCTCCCTGATGATAAAAGTTCACTGAGTTCTTTAAATCTCATTGTAGTAAAGGATTCACTGAAAGAGTATGTAGAGAATAATTTAGTTTTCTCCTCTTTTTGACGTATTTCTTATCCACCATTATATAGCTGATTAAAAAAGGTAAAATTAAATTTCATTAAAGCAACTCTTTGCAATTTGTTAATTTTAAAAGAATAAGTATTCAATAAGCATTTTTTGAGCTAAAAACCCATAACGCTTACAATATTCTGCATAGTAATTTGTTAAAAAAACCCAAAACATTAAATCATAGGTGATTTTAGTTAACAATAATTTTTCATAATAAATTTGGACTAAGAATATAAACATTGTGTAGAAAAGACCTATTCCACCAGCTATACACAGGTATAACTGAAATCAGAATCTCACAATCATAACCAAATAATTTCAGTGAGGTGCAAATAACTCAAAATGCGTTAGAAATCTTAGAACAAAGCTATAATCTTACTGAATGATAAACAAAATCTTATACTACTGCTGTTCTAATTAAGTAATCTAACAAAGCTAATATGAAATCTAATAGTTATTTTAATTTGATTTGAATATAAAATTAGTGTCATACATGTGTCAAACAACCATGTTGTTTCAAGGAAGATCTAAAAATCATAACAGAAATACCCAGCCTACATGAACCAGGGATGTAGGGAAACAGCCTGACTATCCAGGCTGATAGCTTGCAGAAGCACGAAGCTGTGCTGAGAGGTGAGTAGTACCATGGCAAGCACATGGTGTGTCTTGGAGTATAAAAGCAGCATGAAAATTCAGCCCCAAGGGTTCTCCAGCTTCAAGACTGAGGACAATTTCCAGCTGCGAGTAATAGTCACGTCCTGTAGGAAGTCCTGAATCTTCTGCCCAGAGAGTACTCACGAAGGCCGCAAACAGCTATCTTGACCTTCCAAAAGAAGGTCATCTTCCATGTACAGCAGAGGCATATTTACTGTGATTATAACAATGTCTAAAGGTATCATAGTTCAGGTCACAGTCTGCTAAAGTAATGTGAACACAAAGAAGAGTCATTCCTTTGTACCAAAGAGATGAGATTTACCTGCTCAAGGAATTTGGCCTATTTCTTCAACCCACAAAGATAATCTTAGAGAAGCATAAGAATAGTCGTGGACATTCATAAAGGGATCTATCTAACACCATGCCTGTCTCCAGCCATGGCCTGAAGCAGATTTGCAGACTTGTTGCATCCACATTTGCCAGTGCCTTTTGGCAAAGAGTTTCACATGTTTACTACCTCTTGTATGAAAAACCACTTCATTTTATTAGTTTGAAGCCTTACTCTTTTTACCTTCATAGGTTGGCCCCTGTCTTTTCATTACCTAGTCAATAGGTCATGAAAGATCGTTTTGAAACTCTCCAGGCTGCAGTCCGTATAGAAAATTTCTTACTGAAATTCATCTGAGCTTAGTTATTTGTGAACATTTTGCTGAAACGCATTGTTTATCTGAACTTTCTCAACAATATTCGGTCTTGCTTACCCAAACATATGCAAATGTTTTACATATTTAAAGTTCTGTTTATTTTCATCTCTTCTCTTCACTTAAGTGAACGCAGTTTGCCAGTTATATTTTATACTTCATATGCCTTGGGCAAGGAAAATACATAGGAGAATTAGCTTTCTAGGACAACCTTTTCAATGGCAGAATGGCAGCAGGTCTTGAATGTGTCAAACCACCTTTATTCAGATACAGATATAGATGATGATTATTATTATTATTTTAAAGTAATCTAATAAGATTTATTAAACATTGCATACTAATTTTTTGGACATACTTTTTCACAAACAACAAATCTGTATGAAATATTTGTCTATGCTATATATATAAACACAGAAATTTCTCTGACTGAATGTAATAGCTTTCTAATATCCTTGAAAGATGTAAGGACTGTCCTTCTAATGTCTAATTGCTACTTTTATTTTGTTACCCTCCTGATTATTACCAACCATTGAAATTTTACTTATTGGTTCATCTTGGGCGACAGGCTCTAGGTGGCCCTGCTTGAGCAAGGGTTTTAGACAAGAGGTCCCATACAATCTCAAACATTCTGTAGTTCTGTCATTCTGATCCTTTCTTAAAACAGTATTTCTGCTAAATTTTCATAATCTTTTCTGCAAGGTAATTGTGCTTGGGGTTAAATGTATTTTCTTCACACAGGTTCAAATGTATTAGAAACTAAGAGCTTCATAAACATCAGAATAGGTTTGAATGGAGGTTTACAACTTGAAAATTTTACTTTAACTTTCATGATCCATTTAAATAATGCCAGGCATATATTCTTTTCATGGCTGAGTTTAATTTAGCAATAACAAAAAGTTAAGGAATACCACCAGTGCTTTCCAGTAGGCTGATAACATTGTTTTGGACTTCCAGTACTCAGCTCTATCCTCCTCCCTGAATGGGTATCTCATCTCCAAAAGAGTCTTGAAGTTATGATTAACAGAAAAGATGAAGTGAGTTAATTCAGTTAGCTTAACGGAATGTTTAAATGAAGACAGCAAAAAGCTATGCAAATTTTAAAAAGTAATCACTTAAAAGGTGGAAAGTGCTGTTCATATCTGACATTATTAACATAAACCTATTTCTCTTCTTGTGCTATTAAATGGCAAATCATCTTTGAAATCTGGAAAACCTTGTTAATGAAAAAGCAATCAGGGAGTAGAAAAGAAGCATCTCAGAAAAGGTATTAAAATGGGATTTGAGTAGTTACAAAAAATGCAGTTTATAGTATTTCTTTTATGTTAGAGATGAGGTTAAACTGGTTCACTCAAACCAGAGCGTTCAGTGGTCTCTATTTCTCTTTCAAAGGTTGAACAGTTTTTATTTTAAAGACTATACTTGCTTAATTCTTTTAACAATCAGGCTTAATTCTTTTAAAAATCAAAATAAAATACTATGCAGACCTCATGCAAAAACTTGCACACACAAGTATAATAGCAGTGGAAGTTTTGTGTTTATGTCTCAAACAATCCCATTTAATATCATGGATTCCTGTGTCTCACAGATACCTACATTTGGCTGTTAAAGCTCTCCAGACATAAAAGCTCATGTCACCTCATGTTACTGTCTAAAACGTAGGGATCTAGCATCAGTAAGTGGTACATGTTCCTGTTATATTTTATGGAGAGGAAGATGCATCTTTAGAGGATGATTCATTGTGCCTACCTTAGAAGGGGATGAATTGCCCCCTTGAGGTAGCTATTTCTCTTCATAAAACATACATTTTAGATGACTGATCTTAAGTATTGTGAATTCCCTATCTAATGTTCTTTCAGAGAGATACAGAATGCCTGTTTCTTGACATGTGAAAAATCTCCAAGGATGGAAAATGCAGGACCTGTTTCAATGCTTGACTGTCCTAATAGTGAAAAAGCTTTTCATATATCAAGTCAGAATCTCTCTCGTTTCAATTTATGTCCACTGTATTTCAAACTAAAACTGAAAGGTATCATTTTTCCCCATTCCCAAGAAGTGTTCTTCAAGTATGACTAACAAATACCTTCAAGAGTGAACTCCCACAAGGAATTTGAGCTATGATTGCCACTTTCACCCTAAAATAGGGTCACAAGACAAAAAGGAGAAGAGTATAGTTCTTTGCTGTGTCTGCTGTATAATAACTCAATGGTTTTACCACTCATCCATGAATGTAAGCAACATGGGTTTTGAATCCTGTAAGAGCTGCTCACATGTCTTACATGACACAGATATTAATAGTGTGAAATTCATGCCGGCAGAGGGACTACAACTCCACACAAAATCCCAAATATTCAATACAAGAGTTGTGCTCTTTATTTCCCATTAAATATGGATTAATTTTAACAGACTGGTTATGCAGCCTAAGAAAACAGAACATAAGGTGGCACTCGATGGAAATTTTAGTACCTAAGTCTAGAAAGTAATCCTAAGAAAACCATACCCATGAGATTAACCATTCCAGAAGCCCTTGGGGATTTTACCCTTATCGTCTGCATTGATGTCTCTGTATAATATGTTCCTGTCTTAGAAGAAAAGAGAACACCACACTGCTATCAAATCCATTTCATCCCATGTGGCTAAAATTGTGTTTCAATTATCTTTCATTATTTGAACACCTGTTTTCCAGGTTTAGACATAAATGTCTGCACTTGTAACGTACATAGCACAAAAAGTACTTTCTGCAGTTCTTGCCCAATTTCAGCACTTAAGAAAAGCCTGCTTCACTCTGAGATTGCAAAAGCAGCAAAAGTCCAATATAGAAAAAAATACAATGAAATAATGATTTTAATGAGATATTTAAAAACATGTTAACTTGCTGTTCCTACCACTTTCCTTAGAAGCATTTGCTTATACAGTAGTAATCACAAAATTTTTCCCATACATTTACAAAAAATATAACTGATAATCCGTGGTATTAATTTAAGTATTTATATAGTATGAGATTCAAATTACTGCCATTTTGAAAAGGTGTTAATTTTTTGTTTCTGTTTGTATTTAAGATAAATGGCTGCATTTTAAGATTATTAACTACTGCAGGCTCTAGGAAAAAAATATTTAATATGAATCAGGAAAGGATTACTGCTTTTTGTAATTTTTTTGTTACTGACATGCATCATGATGTTGTTGTTACCATTCAGATACACAAAGTCAGTTACTAGCTATTTTACTGTTGTTATTGGGTTTTGCACAATAGTTTTGAAATGTCCAATCTTCTTTCACAATTATTTTCTATATCTGATTTTATTTTCAATTGATCAAGTTGTTCCCAAGCCACAAAACTAAAGAATTTCCTGTGAATGTGTCCTACATTTTTACCCTTTTCTCCTACCATTACAATTAAAATTCTAATCTGTGTGTTCCTTAATGTATAACTGCACTAGTTTCTTCTCTTGTCTCTTCCCACTTTGCTCCTGATCCCTCCTATGGTGCCCAAACTACTTAGTAGGGATAGGCTGGGAGTTTATCAGCCATTCAGCTGGCTAAACAGAGAAAACAGGTATTAAACCCGTGATGCATCTGTTCTCTCTCAGAAAACTTTGTCCCTTTGAGAGCTCTTACTCTCTTTCTAATTCAATTGAAATTGCCCTGTAGATTCAAAAGGGGTTAGGTGAGCCAAACAATGTAACATACTGCAATCATATAACCTTAATCTCCTTAGGAAACTGAGCTAAAAACATGTCTACTAATGAAAAGTGAATCAAATGAAAATATTGCATTTACAGCTTGTGGTCCTCAGATATGTGTATATAATATACTGTACATTTCATGTAAGAAAAACGTTTTATATATGTTTAATATTTTGCCATATGCAGTAACAAAGATAGGAAACACATACATGTAATTATGACAGGTTTTTCTATTCTTTGACCCTAAGGAAATTTGAATTCAAAATATTGCAAATCATGATAATATCTGTTTAAAAAGGACATCTTCTGAAACATGATAAATAGTTGTGGGGTTTTTTTGAAAAAATGTATTTGAATTATCACAGCAACTGTGGTTATTTCCATCTGCTTTTAGAATTTCTGTGTAGCTTTGTATGATTTGTCTGCTATATGTCCTTTCTGCAATGTTTAATAATGAACTCTCTCCTTTTTGTTTGCTTGTTTTCTCAGTGAAAAAAGCAATTGAACTCAAATCAAGAGGAGTCAAGATGATGCCCAGCAAAGACAGTAACCACAAGAATTCTGTCTGTAAGTTGTTTATACCATTATCTTTAGTGACTGTGTATATCTTCTGGACTCCCATTACATATACAAATCAAAGAGAGAGGTGTTGGGAAGCTGTGGTCATAAAACTGTTACTATGCTTGCAATAGTCACTGAATTAGAACTCTGCTGGTAATACTGAGGGTGTAGAAAGCAGAATATGCTGTTGTAATATCTGAAAAATATGGGTCTGTAGAAAAAAGTTATCCATCGGGATATTTCTATCAATCAGGACATTTGGAATTCAGAGACACAAGGTAACTTAGCAAATCCAGGCAGAACAGTGCCATATAGATTTTATCAATTCAGTACTGGGGGCAGTGTAGGTATCTTAGCAATTCCTGGATCTAAGTTCATATTTTCTGATCTTTTTTTTCTTCTTCTCCGTTAATATCATAGCTCTAATTCTTCCTCTCCTTGCTACTCTATCTCCTGGTGGCTGCCTCTTTCCAGTCCTGTGATATAGCACAGCAGGGGTTAAGAACTGCTGTAATTTCCAGCCTCTCAAGAAGATGGAGATCCCAGCAACACCTTCCCTTCATTGCATGCTTAGTGCACTCTGGAATGACATCTGTTTAGTCCCGCTACACCTTTTTCCACATATATATAGTTTAAGGGTAAAATCAAGATGTTATCTATGGGACTATGAGGCTGGTTTGTTTTTTTTTTTTTGAGCATTGCTTTCCCTGAACAACTGGCAATCTGAGTAGTATCCTGAGAGCTCTTTCTCCATCAATCAGAAATCAAGAAAAATAAGAAGATAATTTTGTTTTTTGGAAAGCAGAGAGTCTCTTAGCCCAGAAAAAAGCTAGAGGGTAAGCCAGTGTTCACCCGCAACTCATTAAAAGTGCTTGTATAATGACTAAGATGTGTTTGAATAAATTAATCCTTCATGTAATAACACTGAACTCAGTGGAGTGAAACCTAGGCTATGTTTGCCTCATTGTATACTATTCTGCAAGTACAGAGAGAATGACTATCTTAAAGGCTAATGTCTAGGGGATATCATTTGGTCTCTCTGCTTCTGCAATGCATTGTTTAATGCAAAGTGAGTTTTTTGGTATGCTCACTAGAACAAAAGAGGTATGGTAATTTTCTGCTTTAAATATTGCACATCGATGGTGTGGCACTCAAAGGAAATTTTTATTCAAGATGTAGCAGAAAAAGTAGATCCATCACTTTGGTGTTTGTATCTGAATGGGTGATTATTTCATTATTTATAAGTTACTTTTGGGAGCTGTGTGATATCTGCTTACACTCTCAGAGCACATGGTGTCAGACACCACATTTAATTACAGAAAGCGGAAGTAAGACAGGCTATGGTAGAGATTATTATAAGGCAGTTTGCTGTTTACTTCAAATGTAATGTCTTTTGTCTTTTTTTTTCTTTGTGTTTTGACTTGTGAAGCTTCATTATCATGTCTGACTTTTCAACAAAAAGTTAAGAAGTGCATTACTATTATTAGCATTAATTTCACATATATGAAGCTTATAAAAATGATAAGATTAAAATACAAATGGTTGGATTCAATTGTATTTTGCTTTTCTTTTTGATGTAACCCTTTAGTATTTAACCATTTTTCTTGTTAGTAATTATGTAGGTGGAAAAAGTCATTGGGAATTAAACTTCAGAGGACTGATAAGAATGCCTATTACCATTTGATGACAATTAGAAAATCTCTAAAAAAGTAAATGAAAGACGCCTCTCCCTGTTTTTATATGTCAGAATTTTTAAAAATTCTCTCTGTATAAAACAGAAAGCTTAGTTTTGTATTCTGGTTTATGGGAAGGTAGATGGAATGTGAATATCAGCACAGCAAATTCTGTGAGTGCCTGCCCTGTGAACCCCAGGATCTGCAGGTTTCCCACAGCTTTTCCTCCCAAGCCAACCTGAGAGCAGCTGAAGAAAGCATTTCACAGTGGCACATCTCTGTTAGGATTTACGCAGAAAACTTTACCAATGTACTCATAATTTCTTGGGGGATGCAAAACAGTATTTCAGTCATGTAGAGTCTGCTCTGCCACCCTTTATGAAGAGTCAGGTAGAGAAGCATGGCTTTGGGATATAGTTGCCTTGGTAGATTTACTATGGGATAAAAATCATATATTGTGTCACTCCCCAAGGAAAGAAGACGTGTTTGCTTTTTCTCTTCTTCTTTGGTACACCTGAAGGAACCATATTAAGTTAGTTGATTGCCAGAATACTCTCGCCAGCTAATACCCTTTAGCAGTGGACCAGGTGCTGTTGAATCATGATTACTTTATACAAAGAAATGGGAAAAGGATGGGAAAAATAATTGAACTAAAATGCAGTTCTGGTTCATCCTAAGTGTGAGCTGGCCTACAGGGGACTTAAGTAGTGGACTTGGCAAAGTTTTGGAATAGTAAACTGGGAGAAAGTAAATGGACAGGCAGTTCCGATGGTTACTTTTTCACACTTGGTCCTCATTAGCGCTTGAGCTGCCACAAGCGCTGGCCAAATCCAAACCTAAGCATATTTCCCCTTGGTTGTCTGAAGCTGATCTCTCAGGGGAGCAAGGAGAGAGTTTTAGTTTCTTAATCTGCTTAGGGGAAGCAAATCCAGTTACATCTGGTTTGGTGTCCATCTGTTTAATTGCAGGCTCAGTCTACTCACTTTTGTTCCCTTACTTAGTCATTCTGATATATATGGTGTATTCCCAAAGAAAGTTACTTTATCCATCTTGCTCTCATCACTCACTGTCATTCTAAGAGGGGAGAGGCCTGCAGACTCCATGTCCCTAACGGCTGTGGCCTTTTTCTAAGAGTACTATGACTATAGTTTGCATTGTAACTGGTTAGATAAAAATATAATTTTGATTGTTGGCTCTTGTATGATTATGTTATCATGGCAATATTCCTGCCCAGCAACTCTGTCAGAGAGTGATTATTACCTTTAAACATTGGGGCATTACCTGTATAGTAGAGAGATTGTACAGGAAGTATCCTGTACATCCAAGACAAAGTGAGCCCTAATGAAGTGACCCATGAAGACAGACCATCATTAGGCAGCCACAGTCCTTATAAAAGGCTCATTTTCTAAACAAGTAGGAGACTCCTGTAGTTTATCTGTTCAAGTCTAGCCTCTGATACATTCAGTTTACAGAATATTGGAAAGGCAGAGCCGTAACTGCGGGCTTGCTGCTTGGCACCTCTGTGAATCTTTGGCCCCTGTGCAGGCCGCAGCAGCTCAGAGGTGGAGCACGGTTGGGAGAACAGGCAGTCCTAGCAGCCCCCAGTGCCCCGAGCCCGAGTACTGCAGTCGCAGGGCAGCCTCTTACTTCCGGGCTTACTTGCCAGCAAGAGGACAGAGCACAGGAATGAAGCAAGCTCATGTTAAATGCCAAGGAAGTTCAGTGAATGAGCCATCATATAAGGTGAAAACCAGAAATGCTTATAAGGTTTATGTGGTGCATGCAAATCTGCCAGTGCAATAATGCTAGGAGGGACAGGCAGCAGCGAGAATGAGGTGTCTGGGAGAGCTGATTTCCAGAGTTTTCTCTTGTCAAAATGCAGTGCGGATTGTGGCTTAAGCCACAAAACACAAAAAACTGCAGGGAAAGTCCACATTCTGGAATAGCAACAAAGATTAAGAGGCAAAGTCTGAATGGTTCTTTAAAAGATGTGTCATTCATATTGCACCATGTTAACAGTCCATGGTAACAACTGAATATTGAGTGACTTAACCTTTGCAAAGCGTTTAGTGTGTGAACTACTATGTTTGATGAAGTGAGAGTTCTGTAGGTATTCACTGAATACAAACATCTTAAACTTCACAAAAGCAGTTCCAGGCTTCTGTAGTATTATTTGAAAATGTATGTCAGAATATCAGAAAAACATGTTAAACAGTTTGAAAAGCATGATTTTAGTATAAGATTAATACATTCTTTGAAAGCTTAGCTGCAGAGTTTATCCAAATAGTTCTTCACCTTGAGGATGATAAAAAGAGCTATTTTAAGACTACTATTTTTGCTGTGTAGAGCCAAAGAACAAATGAGTTTACAGACTAAGTATTGATTGGTTGCAGCACATTAAGGTGAATTAATGGCACATGCTGTTGAAACTACAGTGATTAATAGCAAAACAGGATTACATTACTAATTCTATGTAAGAAAGAAAGAATGACAAGAGTCATTATTTATTTAGTTATTGGGTAACTCTGACAAAAATGGCTAGTACATTGTAATGTAACTTTTAAAATATGTTCATGGAAAAATTTTAGAATGGAATTTTGTTGCTTACCAATATATTCCTTGCATTTTAAATAAATTGGCAATTTCATCTTCTTGAGATTTGGCTACTGATAAATTTACTTTGAAAGAAACCAAATGGTGATTAGTAAAAGTTTTGCTTTTCAGTTAATGATATTGTATTTCCCTAAGAAGGGTAATGTTGGACTAAATGGTTGCACTTCAGAGCACATTTTTCTGACTGCTTTGTTCTTATTCCTTATTAAAAAAACCAATTTACTTTAGAATTTTTATATTTTTAAAAGATCAATACTTAGAAATCTATTGCAAACCAACGTGCAGTCAACTTAACAAACTGATACAACAACCACTGAGGGTCATCTCAACTTACAGTTAGAAAAGATAATACCATTGTTAGTTGCTACCTTTTGTAATGAAATTTATATCTTGTCATGACATAAATATAACTTTCTTATTACTGCATTTAGTATTTAAATTATCTTCTTCATTGCTTCCCCAAAACCATTTCATTGTTTAATTAATTCTTAGGATATCTATCCCAAATGATTTTAGGAAGAATGAAAAAATGTATAACAATTCCATATCATTATTTTTAAAATGCATGTGTAATGGAAAAAATTCCAACAAAAATTCTAAACTTTTTTTTTAACTTGTATTTTACTGAATCTTCACAGGTGAAAGCCCCTCTCTTACTGAATTTGAACTTTCACAGGCTATCATGTGCTGTGTTGGGGTCAAATCATGATCAAGAGTTACTGGTAAATATTCATTGTTCTGACAGTTTTCAGTCTTCAATTTAAAACAAATGAACAAAACAACACCAAAGCTATCTCCCTCTCTAAAGTTATACTCTAATCTTACGTAAGTTTAAACTACCAAATGTATGATATAATGTCTTATCCTTAACTAATTTAAGAAATTTTGCATTGGTGATGGGACTGATCACCAATAAACACTATGTGAAATAAACCACCCAAGTAATTGTAGGTGGTTGTGTATCTAAAGACCCTATGCTTTGAATCTTGTGTGTTTAAGAGGTCTCAATGTGCAGTCTGTTTTTCACTGTGAATATTTTAAATATTATGTTAAACTATATTAAAATAAAAAGTTATTAAGTAAGTATGAACACTAAGATAAAATGCAGTGACCTTAGAAATAAAAACAAAAATTATCCTGCTGGTAAGTAGATTTTGTCTGCCGAAATTCCTCAGGCCTGTGCCCCTTCAAGCAAGCACAAATTTAAAAACACTGGAGAAATAAATGTGATGTAAATCTATCTCCTTGACTGGTCTCACTGTCAGCTAAAACAAGTAAAGCAAATAATGAAATGTCGGCAGCTTTCAGGTTTGCTTTTATTCTGGGGCACACCAAAGTGATTGCAAGGTTTCTGAACAAGGCTTTGGGGGGTTGTTTGTCCTGTTCTGACATGCAGGTGATCAGTTTGCCATTAATTCTGAAGAAATGCAAAGGAACAAGGAAAGGACAGCTTATCAAGAGAGCTACTTTATTAATTTTTTGGGAGGGAATTACACCAGCATTGTGTTTTATAGTATTATTGGCTTTGTGTCCATTAAAAAGAGAAAATTCTAATTGCAAATCTTAGGATTTCCTTTTACAAATATCACTGTCTTATAAAAACTTCTGTTTCCTGGGCTTTTCATAAAACATTGCAACACAAGGGTGAAAAGTGACAGGATTCACCTATAGCTCCTTTCTGACCTTTGTTGAGCATCTATTCAGCTTCTTCTATGTTTAATGGCAGATATACCACTTCTCTCATAAGGAAAACAGAGACCATTGCCTAAAACTTCTTCACCAAGGAAATGATTTTAAATACCTACATTTAAGACGAGATTCCTCAGAGGAAGCCAAACTAGAAGACTCTTGCATGCTGAGATCAGGATGGAGACGCCTCTTTCCCATTAGTTTCTATAGGAATTCTCCCTGAAGGCCTTGTTCTGAATGGAAGTTACTCTGTGCTTGTGTGTTGTATTGTATTGCATTCATTTACAGCCACTGAATGGATTCTCATCTATAAGTGCCCAGTCAGAAACTTCCTAAATACCTACACATTATTATCAACTCTCCAGCCTTTTCAATCATGAAAGCTATTTTTCATTCTTTCAAATCCCACAGCTTGAAAAGGAAAGCATTTTTCAAGTTTACCTTTATATTGTGCATCTCTGCAAATGAAAGGAAGCACCATTTATAACTTTCTGATGTTTTAATTACAAGGTTAGGAAGCATAAGGCTTAAATAACTGAAATTTTGTGGGCCTAGAATATCTTCAAGTATTCAATTATGTTTCAAAAAGCCTTTTTACATAAATACCGAGCTTATGTTAAATGTTCAGTAAAAAATAAAAAAAGGGAAGTAATACTTGAAACTCTGGCACTTTTATACAATAGGTTAAGGGATGGCTACTGGAATCTTTAATATTATATGTATCCTTGTTATATATATGTATGTATACACATACATACATGTATACAATTGTAGATAAGTACATAACACATAGTATTCCATTACACCATTTACCGTATGCCTAGTAAGAGATTAATGACTCTATTTCCCCTTTTGCTTAGTATTATAGGATTAAATTGAGCAGTAGGAAAAAATAACTGCAGCATTAACCTCTAACAGTTTTATAAAGCTCTAATAAAACAGGAGGGATAATTACCCTGATATACTTTTTTCTATCATGGAATGTAATAATACAGAGTTGCCCAAGTGTTAAAGAATTTAGGCTCTTCAGAGAAGATGAGTATCCCTATGCAATGAAATTCTACAGTGCTATTTTACTAGATTGTATAAATTGCTTCATAAATCAGGTTAGTAAATTATACTTCATGTTTCTAAATAAGCCTTCATCACGGCAGGAGTTTAAATGTCTTTTAAAATACTATGCAAAAATCTTGCTGTGAAGAGAACTACTGCCTAAATATATTTGTAAAGAAAAGCATCACTTGTAGCTACAAGCAAAACAAGGTGCTTCATCGATTATTTAATACATCATTTGCATATATAATTTGTAAAATAACCAGAAGAAAGTATCTATTAAAATATGTAAAACAAGATGTAATCTGATTGAATTATGGATGGTTAAAATGAATTGTTATCCAGCTAGGAAGCTGAAACTGCCATTAAATGATTTTCATATACAATTATAGAACATTACTGATTATCCAACATGAGTGTTCATACTGTAGACTAAACTGACACTGAATTCTGTTATTTTCAAAGTCAAAGACTTAAGAATAAGCAACCTGCTTTTAGCAGCTATAATTCTGTATAAATTAGCTATTCATATGAAATTTAAATACAAACCTTATTACTTTTATATAGCTTTGTTGGCTTTAGTCCTGTGCACAGCTCTGTTAAAAATATAAATGTGGGCAGTAAATAGGTTGGCAAAATTAAGTCTTTCTAGATTCAAATAATGTATGTAAATTATGAAGGCTTTCAGAACTTGTGGGTGGGTGAATTCAGGAGCATGAAAAACATTAAAACAATTTTAATTAAAGAAAGAAGTATGACACTGGTCTATGCAGTGAAGGTATGCTGCAGAATTTAGATACCCACACTGTCAAGTCCTTTGGAAGAGTCAGAGACTTCCCACCTCCTGCAAGGGTATTTCCACCTTCTGCAGAGGCCAATATTGCAGTTTTAGAAGTTTAACACTAGCTGCATAGTTCATGCATGTTGAGTATATGTTCAGATTCTGCTTTTCGAAATCCAGGTTGTGGGAGAATATCTTCAGAACTTAATAGAAGGCCTTGGACTATTTTCCATCTTCAGAATTTGTCTTCACATTATGAAACACGTTGAACAATAATTTCAGTTGTGTTGGCATAGCATCTCACTGTCAGTTGTCAGCCTGTCACACTGGAACGTATCTATTCCTGCAGCTCTTCTGAGCAGAACTGCAGAGTGCCAGTGTCAGATATGTTTGGAACAGGGGAGTTTTGTTAGGTGACAGCTAATTTATCACCTTCAGACCAGTTTGAGTCCACTACTCCTTCGCTTGGAAAAAAGGAGGTGGAAAATGTACACAACGCTTGAACAGTGTATCAATTTCCTCAATAATGTGCACTGAAGAGCTTGAAATATTTTTGGAATGGGACCAAAATACCCAAAAAAGAACTAATATGGAAATAAATACATTGGGCTACATTTGAAAGGAAAGGACTAGTTGCTGATTTAGGGAAAGGGGATTATTCAAAATCATATGTCCTTCCACTGAAATTGATAGAGCAGGTTGTTCTTTAAAAACAAAAAAAAACCCGGTTACTCAACTTCATAATTTTAAAAAATAGAAAGACAAGGAGCAATCCAGAAAAATCCCAAAATACCTAGCTAATTTTCTGTTAGATGTCAGCATATTTAAAAAAGAAGGGACTGTAACTGTGGTGATCTGGCTTGTGTATATGCTTCTATCATACAAGCTGTCTGAACTCAGCAAGAGTGACAAGATCAGTTTGTCATATATCAAAGTAATGTAAGTTTTAATACACATGATGGCAATCAAAAATGTTTAATTCTAAAAAGTTTTAATCTAACCTGAAATAACTATATCTCAAAGTCCATATTGTTCTGCTAATGCAACCATTTATTTGATTTCTGTCACCTCACTGTCACAATATTTTCTGCTTCAGGCTCCTAACATGAAAGAAGTTCTCCTGCATAAGCAAGAGAGATGTGTGAAAAATGTATGCATATCTTCCTTAGTTTAATGCTTTTTAACTGAACTCTCATGCTCAGTGTCTCTGCTAGAGGAGCTACAAAGTCAGTGAATTATCACATTAACAAGAGCAAAACATTATGGTTTCTCTAAGCCAACATTTCATGTGGCATATATTATTTTATTCAGGATGCTACTTTTTATTGCCATATCAGCTTTTCCTTCATGTCTTTGGAATCACAAGGGAAACCTGTTTTGTACTGAGAAGTCATGCTTCTTTCTCGATTCTACCAGGCCTTGTTTTCAGAAGTCTGAGAATGCATCTACAGTACAGAATAGCAGAGGCTAAAGTAAACTTCTTTGTCATAAATGACAAGCACTTATGTTAAGGTTAAAAATATAACATGAAGTAACACCACCTGCTTGGATATTACTCTATTGTACCTATGGAAGATATTAAAAATTGAATCCACATTTTAGTGTCTGAAAGCTCAAAAGCACTTAAGCACTTAAAATACCATTTGGTATCATTTTCTTCATTGTTTTTCAGTTAAATTAATCATAGTCCTTTCTGGTCTAGTCCTGAAGCAGAAGTGCTAATGTGTAAGACAGGCTTTCTCATGGCACAGGATGAGATTTTTGGAGAGGCAGAGCTTATATCCTACATCCCTGTTGTTATAAAAACAGAACATGGCCTGAATTTCAGTCAGGTTTGCTATAAAATATTTTTTGTGGGTTTTTTTTTCAGTGTTTCAGTTCTTATTCTACCATTTATCCTTGTCTTATTTTATGTATTGCATCTCAGTTTTGTTCAGAGCAGCCCATATGGTGCTGTGCTTCAGATTTGTGACCAAAACAAGGATGACAACACACCAGAGTTCTGACTATTGCTGAGCAGTGCTTACACAGTGTCCAGGATTTTTCTTTTTCTCACTGTGTCCCCACAGCAAGTAGGGGTGGGCAACAGTTAGGGAGGGGACACAGCTGGGACAGCTGACACAAATTGACCGAAGGGATGTTCCATGCCGTATAACGTCAGGTTTGGCAATGACAACTATGGGTAGTCTTTCCAAGATAGCCATTGCTACAAGGCTCACTGGGCATTGGTCTGCTGGGGGGGGAAGGTAGCAAGTGATGGGAGGTACTTGGGAGGTATCAAGTGATGCCTTTGCATTACTTGTTGTGGTTTTTTTCGTCTTTTTTATTTTCCCTTTCACTTGTTAAACTGTCTTTTTCTCAAACCACAGGTTTTTTACTCATTTTTCCTCTTCTTATAATCTTCCCTATACCTCTGGGGAGGGGGTCAAGTGAGTGAGGGGCTCATGGGTGCTTAGTTGCTGGCAAGGGTCAACCCACCACAGTGCAGAAACATTTCACTAACCAAAACCTAAATCCTTTACCAAATTAGTCTCTTCTGAATCTTTGCTCCTTCCATGCTATAGCCCCATTGTCAAGTCATACTTTCCTCATTTATGTCTTTACAGTAATTTCTCAGACTCTGCCCAGAGAGCTTCAGTCTCCATCCATCTCCCTATTCCTTCATTCCTCCCATCTGCTAGTGTCTCCCCTCATTTCTCTCCCCAGCTCTCATTTGTGATTATTGACCTCTCTGCATGTTGTTTGTGTTGTGGTTTAGCGGCAGCTCAGCCCCACACAGCCACTCGCTCACTCCCCACCGGTAGATGGGGGAGAGAATCAGAAGGGTAACGCTCGTGGGTTGGGATAAGAACAGTTTAATAATTAAAATTAAAAGAAACAACACCATAAATGCAATGTAAAGGAGAACAACGAGAGGCGCAAAGCCCCGGGGGAGGGGGGAAGGGAGGAGAGAGGGGGAATGAACCGCCGGAACAAACCGCACACGCCGCAGCCGCTCGCCGCCTGCCGACCCGGCGCCGCGCCGCCCCCGCGCTGCCACTGCCCGCCCTCCATATATTGGCCATGGTGTCACATGGTATGGAATGAACCTGCCATTGGCTAGTCGGGGTCAGCCGCCCCCGCCATGGCCCTGCCCCTCCCAGCCCCCCCTGCCACGCCACGCGGCAGAGCGCGGGAAGCTGGAAAGGCAGCCGACCCCCACAGTGAGGAGAATTAAACCCTTCTCAGCCAAAACCAGCACAGTTTGCCATTCTTCTTCCTAGCTATCTCAGTGTCTTTCTTTTCCACACCAATTTTTTTCTCTCTTGTGAAACTCTACTGGTACTTTCAAACTTTCTGACAGTTGCCTTTAAGTCCAGCTCTTGTTCCCTCTGTATTTGAATAAGGTAATCGGGTTCTTCTCTCAGTAAGACTGGGCAGAAGAAGAGTAGGTGGTTGTACAGGAAAGACTGACTCTCAGTTCAGCACCAAGAACTGGATTGGTCACTAGAAGTGGAGAGAACTACAGGGATAGCACACTTCAAAGTCTTGTAGGTTTTGTTAAATTTGACATTTATTTGGCATTTAATTGCTAAAACCTGTTTCTCTCGGTCACCTTGATTTATTTTTTCCCAAAGGCCTCCCATTTGGCCATTTTTAGTAGATGTTGGAAGAGCAAAATGCACATCCTTAACACAAAGGTCACTTTTGCAACAAATATAAGTTTTTAAGTATGGCAGTGTTAATATATTCCATGGAAAACATCACCTTCATTTTTCTAGTGTAGAGAACAGGATTTTTCTCCTGGCTCTCTCAGAAGTGAATGAGATTAATAAACAATAGTAATTTCAATTTTATAATATCTAAGAAAGAAAAAATAAATTCAAGGCAGAAAACTGAAAAAGAAAATTTAAGCCCCAGTGGCCTATGTTTGATGAAGGTATGAACAAATGAAAGAAGGATTTTGAAAAGGACATTGCTGAGCAACCTTAAAACAGTTGAAACCATCAGCCCTTTCTATAATAATTATCTGTTCTTTGCTCCAGCTACTGTATAATTAGGCATTCCTACTTCAGGTTTTAGAGAAGTCTTATAGAACCTCAGTGATGAACTGCTGAAATATTCAGGATAAGTGTCACAGACGTTTATCAACTAAGGGCATGGGAACTCAAAATCCGCTTTTGGGGAAACTGATAAAGCACATATAAAGAACAGAAGGAATAAAGCAAAGACTTAATATTTTCTTGGACGGTTTTCATTAGAATATTAAAAAAAGTAAAGTAAAGAAGTATAAACTAACAGCGTATCAGCACAGGATAGTTTAATGCAGCAGAAGTCTAGGAAGTTCCCTGGATTTCCAAAGAAGCCTGGTGGTGGTTCCTACTGAAATACCCATGGGCTGTCCACTTTGTCTGGTACCTTCCAGTTTTTATTGTAAACTATGTAGCTACCAACCAAAAGGCACCACTTGGGTCCTAATGTCCTCAAAGGAGCAAAAGCTTGCCTCACACTCTTCTGGATATGATCTAAAGGGTTGATTGCACATGAGCTCAATTTTACACATCCTGTGATTTTATCCCTACTTGAGGAATTTACATAAATTCTCTGCTGTATGTGGCACAGATATGACTTGTGAGTTATCTACATTCTTGCTAAGCTATTGACTTTGTCAGTTAGCCTAGCCAAAATTAGCAGTAAGGTAAACAGAATAGAAAATAAATTAAAAAAAAAAGAAAAAAGGAAAAATGTAACCGATATCCTTATTTCACAGTTTAACAGACAAACTAGTATTTACATCACTTTCCCATTTACATGTAAATGTAAAGGCTTTCATATGGATATAACATTCACGCACGCCTATCTATACAAACATTTCCACAAGGTCTTAAAAAACTTTATTCTCCCTAGTAAAGAATCATTTCGGTTGTTTCAGTCAGAGTGTCAGTGTTATAGAGCATAGTAGACTTTTTTTTGCTTCTTTGCTGCTTGTTCCTATAGCTTCATTTCATTAGTGCAAAGTCTTTGGTAGGGTCTTCGGTAGATATCTTGTTTTAGCAAACACCCATTTTGTTGGTGAAAGGTGCCTACAGCCTGCAATTCTGATTAGCTGAGTTTTTCTCCCTTTGAGTTTTTGCCTCCTGCTGACTCAGTGTGGGATAAGTACTGATAAGCATTCTGAACAGTACATTTAGCTGAAAATAACAGAGGGTATAGATAAGAAAGAAAGTCTCCCTAAGTGAATAAATTAATATGGTAGAAATGCAAATTCAGGAAAGTAGATGATAAATCAGAATAAAGCCGACAAGACCTTTTGGATTAAAGTTAGAGAAAAAGAGATGTTAAAGGGCTGTGACACAGTTTGTTCTAACAGCAAGCTTATTAACACTTCAAGCTTAAAACACTGTTCTCTACCAAGTAATAAAAAGAGCCCATCTGCTACACACCAGGTAACTAGAGCTCGTAAGGAAAAATGCTTGGCAAAAGGAGAAGAGACAAATCTGTCCAGTTAGCTGGAATTGGATTTCCAGTACTATAACAGCTATTTTGCATTCCATATTAAAAATCATATACATTAAATACAAGTGCACCAGTCTTATTGGTCTATTTGCATCTCTATTGCTCAGAGCATTTCTGAAATGCCTAATCTGATCTAAGAGTAAGGATTGTAATCCTCTTTCTCATGACACATTTTAAATGCAAAATAATAACAGCGTGATAATTATAGGTATATGAGAGAAGCATAGTGGCTTCCTCTCACAAAAGTAGGAACACCTCAACATGTGACTTTTTGTTATTGTTAATCCCATATACTTTTAAAACAGTTTCATACTCATTTCTCACCAAAATATACATTACATTAAAATAACGTTTTTGATCACAATCAAAGCCTAGTCCTAATTTTTTGTATTCTTGGCAATATGTTCTCCATGTGGTTTAGTAGTTCTGGCTAATGATATAGATAGGCTGTGTTTTAGTGGACAATGCAATTACAACTTATATTATCTCTTTCATTATTCTAGTTAATATCTTGTTTAGACAGAATGAAAGGTTTCTTAAGGTAGTTGTGTATTTTTATGCAATTTAAACTGTATGTTAAGAAGTTATACATTAGCTTGCTCTACCTCAAGAATCACATAAAACATATATTTCTCTTGTCTGTACAATAGGGGCTATTGGCACGTTCACTTTTGCTGAAAGCTCTTTATCTGATAAGAGCACAGCTAGAATTCATAAGTGCCTCATGAGCCCCAGCTGCCTTCTCCTCCCCCTTGCAAACAATGCTGCTGTGGGAAATGTATTCTCCTGGATTAGCAAGTAACAGGATCAGCCTTAATGCGGGTAGAATGTCATCAAGTCTCTATAAACAGTAACACACAGAGAACTCAAAGATAATGGTAGTTGTATATTTAAAAGCTGTGCAAATGGCAATATGCATAGTTTAGCATGTGGACTGATATGAATGCCTCCTTATGGACAGAGAAAAAAACCCAAAACTTCTTTCACAGGACAATTCCTTTTCTGGAACTAAGAGTCAATCTGCATAATGTCGAAGAGTTAAAGAACTTCTAATAAATATTTGTGAAAAAATATTTTTTATCATCAGAAAAATAATTTAGTTTCCACTGATATTATTCTAAGGTGATGGTTGGTTAAATCACTATTGCTAAGGCTTGAATTTTGAAAAGTAAACTGAACTAAAATGCACTCTAAAGCAGAAGTCCATAAATTCGTATGTGAAAGTTACAGAGCACAGAAAAGAGGGGATTAGGCTGGACGGCCTTGAGCAGCCCTATCTGTAACATTGTAATCAGCTCCACTTAGAACAATATTTTTCAAATAATTATAAATAAAACATTTTATTTAGATATACATTTTAGAAATTCATGAATAAAGGGCTTTAGCTTGTGGTCTTTAAAAAAAGGGGGAAAAAGCCTTGTCATATTCCATTTCACAGTGTTTTAACTGGAAAAAAAAAACCTGTCATAAAAGCTTAACTGTAAAGACTTGCATGGTTGTATAGCTATTTAGAATTCCCCATAGACAAAGGGCTGCACACCATTACCTGTAACTGCTTAGCTGAGGAAAAGTAAGAACTTTGCATCCAAAAGAAATAGGCCATTTGAGACCTCATGAAACAATACACATGCAGTACCTGTAGAAAATATGTGCCCCTTGCTTCTCACAGTTTATGTCTTGGTGTCACAAAGCAGAGAAGAGCGGGCTGGTCCTTCAATACAGTGGCAGTGGCATCAAAGATTCAAAGCATGCTTGCAACACAGAAAGAAGCCAGGAATTATAATTTAAAGATAACAGACTGACAGCAATAAGTATTTTCTTAAATGTTAACAAACTTGATTTCTTTCTATGACAAAGTTACCCATCTAGTTGACCAGGGAAGCCAGTTGATGTGCTCTTTTTGGATTTCAGTAAAGCTTTTGACACTGTCTCTCACAGTACCCTCCTGGACAAAATGTCCAGCACACAGCTGGATAAACATGTAATGCAATGACTGAGCAATTGCCTGATGGGTCGGGCTCAAAGCATCACAGTAAATGGCATTACATGGGATGGTGGCCAGTCACTAGTGGGGTTCCGCAGGGATCCATCCTAAGGCCAGTACTCTTTAATGTCTTCATAAATGACTTGAATGCAGGATTGGAAGAAATGCTAATTAAATTTGCTGACAACACTAGATTGGGAGGAGCTGTTGGCACTCTTGAGGGCAGAGAGGTCCTGCAGAGAGACCTATAAAAATTAGAGAGCTGGTCAATCATCAGCTGTATGAAGTTTAACAAGGGCAAGTGCCGGATTTTGCACCTGGGGCACGGCAACCCTGGCTGTACACACAGGCTGGGGAATGAGAGGCTGGAGAGCAGCTCTGCAGAGAGGGACCTGGGGGTTCTGGCTGATGGCAAGTTGAACATAAGCCAACAGTGTGCCCTGGCAGCCAAGAGGGCCAACCGTGTCCTGGGGTGCATCAAGCCCTGCATTGCAGTCAGTCGAGGGAGGTGATTGTCCCGCTCTGCTCTGCGCTGGTGTGGCCTCACCTCGAGTGCTGTGTGCAGTTTTGGGCACCACAGTGCATTAAGGATATAAAGCTACTAGAGACTGTCCAGAGGAGGGCCACAAAGTTGGTGAACGGTTTAGAGCAGAAACCATATGAGGAGCGGCTAAAGTCACTTGGCTTGTTCAGCCTAGAGAAGAGGAGACTGAGGGGAGATGTCATTGTGGTCTACAGCTTCCTCACAAGGGGAGGAGAATGGGCAGGTGCTGATCTCTTCTCTCTGGTCACCAATGACAGGACCTGAGGGAATGGCAGGAAGATGTGCCAGGGGAGGTTTAGGCTGGATATTAGGAAAAGGTTCTTCCCCCACAGGGTGGAACAGGCTCCCCAGGGAGGCAGTCACAGCACCAAGCCTGGCGCTATTCAAAAAGCACTTGGACAATGCCCTCAGAGACATGGTGTGAATTTGGTGTTGTCCTGTGCAGGGACAGGAGTTGGACTAGATGATTCTTGCGGGTCCCTTCAAACTCAAGGCCTTCTATAATTCTATGATCTTATGACATGTCTGCATTCTTCACAAGGTAGAACACTTCTGCTGAGAAAGGTGGCGAAAGAGAAAAAAAATATTGAGAGGTTAAGACTTAAAACCAATATTGTGGTTCACATACTTATTTTCTGACAGGTTTTTAGCAAACTGTCTGATGGTCCTTCTCTTGGAACCGAAAAAGGTTTGCAAAATTTATCATATTTTATGTACAAGCCCAATTTCTACACCAAAGATCTATTCAACAAGGGAAACCAAAAGAAGCGCTATCTTATGACAGTTGTATAACGTATCCTTGTTTTAAATATATAAGTAAAAAATGTTATAAAGAAGAAAGGTAAAAATACCTGATATTAGATTCCTTTCAGAAAATTTAAAAGAGCAAAGATGACTTCAAAACTCTCCTATTAATCATGTTTTGGTTAAAAGATTAGTTTGCATAATGATAACTTACTCTTGCGGCTCATCAGCCTTGCTAAGGCCTCTGTGATACTGTCTTGGGGTTGCGGAGCCCATATGATCAGAGTGATGTGTACTACAGTTTGACTTTATAAATTTTCATCAAACTTAAATTTCCCATTGTTGATTGAACTGTTGCCTGGAATATATGGTATTACAGAGTAATGCTTTTGTTTTTCTTGCATAAGCTGTTCCAGTTGCAAGAAATATATTTATTTAACAATGTTTTGGAGCCAGAGAAAAGGCTTTGGTGCCCTTCCTTCTGATACAATCAGCAGGCTAGAGCCATTCAGCTCTAAATTTATGACTCAATGGTAAGGAATTGGAAAGGTTTTGAAAGAACCCCATTTCAGAATTGCTACTAGCCTACTAGCTACGGCAGTCACATAATGAAGATAGTTACAGGTATCTGTTCAAGTCAGAGGAAGAAACTGAGTAATTTTTTTTCCCCTTGAATAAGTAGTCTCCCTGTACAAGAACTGAGCAATACTATCTTCTGCTATGTATTATGAATGGCAAACAAGCCTATTGAACTGTTTCTGGATTTACTTTATCGATATCAAAACTTCACCTTAACAATTTTATGCTTCAGTTCACAGAAAATTTAGAAAACATAACAGTTCAAAGTTATGTTGCTATCCCAGAACATAACGGTTCATCTCTGTTTTAAAACATGAATAATTTCTATAGTATTAACATCCACAATGCTTGTCATCTTTAATTTCAGCAATCCCTTTCCCAAAAGATGGAACTATGGGAAAGAACTCCAGATTATTTATAGATGCTGTAGTAAGGGTCATTGTTGCTTGATTATTATTCCTTAAATCTTAATGATTGGTCAAGATTCAGCCTTAGACAAAATTTTCTAAATGTTATAAGCCAATAATAAGATGGGTGGCACCATCACTAAATTTTTTGTAAACAGATTTCTCAGAACCTCAGGAAGCAGTTAGCATCTTGAAACATCGTGAGATGCTATGTGTTTGAATTGCACTGAAGCAATGCCTGAATGTGACTCCAGAACTGGACTTCTAAAGTCTGCTTTAGGATGTATGTGTGTATAGTCTTTTTGTGTTTGACCTCCAAGTCAGCTGGAGTGCTAGTTTTGATCATAAGTGTGGAGTTGAGTTGTGAATGTAGCACTGTGCAAACAAAGCTCTAAAGCTTTTGGGTCAAAACTCCCATCCAGCTGACTTGGACCACTGGCATCATTGTACATATCTCAGCAAAAGACTGCCGGCATGGTTTATTCAGTAAAAATGCAAAATATAAGCACTTTATAATAAACTCTAGGCAGAAAAATTCAGGGAAAATTCTTTTTTATCTTTGAAAAAAATCTACACATTGTTATTAAGGTCAGTTTGACTTGCAAATAAATCTGGTATAATCCCAATCCAGCTATTCATGAGACATAGCATTTATTTCTGTACTTGTAATTAATCCATTTTCATGTTTTTAAACAATTGCATATTTTACCCTGTACATGCATCAGAACAAACCTTAAATCTAAACCTAGAAGAATCAAAGTTAGTTCAAATTTTCTTACAGTACCCAACTTAAAATTTATTTTGTTAGCGTTCTTCATCCTGTTAAAATGCTCATGCAGGGAGCACAACAATATAAATACATAAATTTTTATTGCTACACAATACATTTTTCAGCATTCTCTTGAGATAAACCTGTTACCTTGCTCTGTGCGCTAAAATCCAGTGACAAATGACTTGATGATCTTAAAGGTGTTTTCCAACCTAAATAATTCTATGATTCTATGATTCTATAAATATTGGTGGGAACCACAGGTTAACTCTGTGCTGATGAACACTGACTCATATTATAAAACCTCTGTAACCAACTCTGGTGTGCCCTCCAGGTCATAACACTGCCTGTCAGGGTGAAGATTAAGCTCTGTAACAAACAACTACATAGAACATAAGACTCTTTCAATGCCTGAGAAATAGAAACTGGTTTTGATTCTCGCATATGTGATAAGAGTACATTTCTTGGCAAAGATAACTGAAATGTTACATTTTTTTTCTGAACTCTGTGAAAAAGTGAAAAATGAAACAGGTCCAGAGGTTAATTATGAGTTGCTTTGTATTTCTTCCTTGCTGTAACCTTGTAAAGGCACTCTATTAGAGTTGCAAGAATACAACACATTTAATTCCATCACATGGATTACTTCAAACAAGTTTTTTTGAAGGAGAGATATGTTTTTCTGTTGAAGTTTGAAATTATTTACTTTTTTGGTGGCTTATAAATATTTTTCTCTTGGTCTCATCTCATACAAAGCCTCACAGGAAAGTGATCAAAAATACCATTATTAAGATCTGGGTTTCTTTTCTGTAAGGTTTACTTTCTTTCTTGGGACAATATTTACTAGTTTCTGTTTGTTTGTTTGTTTTCCTTTATCTGTTCCTATTATCAGGCATGTCTCTCCCCTGTTCTGTGTGTGTATGACTTTGGGAATGGTGTTCATGCTTCATATTTCTGTCTCTGTAGTGGTTGTGGAATAATTCCTCAATATACTATCTCACAGCTTTGTTTTTCACCAGTAGCCTCTCATACTATCTTTTTTTCCCAACCAAAATCTAAGCTGGACAAGGGAAAGATTTGTCTGTAAGATGAAGTATATGAGCTCTACTAGGTTGAATGGTAGTTACTGAGCTATTATAGTTTCATGGTTTACAACAGCTGGCAACTAAGCACCATGCAGCCACTCACTCCCCTCCCCAGAGGGATAGGGGAGAGAATCAGAAAAGTGAAAATAAGAAAACACATGGGTTGAGATAAAGACAGTTTAATAGAGAAAGCAAAAGCAACACATGCACAAGCAAAGCCAAACAAGGCTTCGTTCACTCCTTCCCACGGGCAGGCAGGTGTTCAGCCATCTCCAGGAAAGCAGGGCTCCATCACGCGTAACGGTTACTTGGGAAGACAAACACCATCACTGCGAACATCCCCCGCTTCCTTATTCTTCCCCCAGCTTTATATGCTGGGCATGACACCATATGGTGTTGGATATCCCTTGGGTCAGTTGGGGTCATCTGTCCCAGCTGTGTCCCCTCCCAGCTTCTTGTGCACCCCCAGCCTGCTCGCTGGTGGGGTGAGGTGAGAAGCAGAAAAGGCCTTGACTCTAAACATCGCTCAGCAGTAACTAAAACATCCCTGTATTATCAACACTGTTTCCAGCACAAATCCAAAACACAGCCCCATACCAGCTACGGTGAAGAAAATTAAGTATATGCCAGCCAAAACCAGCACATATAGCTATATATATATAGTATAGCTACTCATTCAGGAAGTCCTGTTAACTGTTTAGGGTTCATGGGCTTCTCTTCCGATATTTTGGATGCCTGTGCTCCCTTAGCTTTCAGATATTTTTGTATTTAGAACTCATCCAGTAGATTGGTTCTTAGATTCTTAAACCATCTCTTTCAAGATGTAATCAACAGTCATTGACTTTAACTTTCTCTTATTCCGCCTTGTTTCTTGTTTTGACCTGTGAAATTAATCTACTAACTTTGAAGCAGCAGTACTAGTTTTGTGATGATAAAAATAAATAATTGTAGGTGAATACCTTGTTTGTCTTTAAACCATTTATGTAGAAGGCAAAATATAACTTCTTTTAAAGTCTTTCTTTATGGCTTACAATTCATATGTTTCTTGATGTGTTGTTTTTTTCTTGATACTGTCTTGTTTCACTCAGACTGGCCTCTCTGCTTTAGCCTCTTAATAATGACATATGAGAAGATGTGTTTCATCTACTCCTATCAGCTCTTTTATCTCTGAATTCTGTTCAAGCCAATATGGATCAGAGAGTTTAAATTTGTCATAGTCCTGTGCATCAGCCCTAAACGATTCCTTAGTCCCTCAGGAAAGTAGGTGGAAATGTAGAATTAAATATATGACTTGTTATTTTTATAAATTTTACATTTCTCCTATTATGTCTTTTTTAGCCTTTTAGTTATTTCCTTTTTGCCTATGCCAAAACTGTGAGGGCTTGCTGCTCCACAAGGAAGTGAGACAAGAGCAGGGCGCAATAATAAGGCAGGCGTAAGCAATGACTGCACCAAGGGGCTGGGATGTGGCCAGTGGTCAGGATCAGAGACACTCCAACCATTACCCGGCAAGGCCACAGGGCAGAGGCAGATTTGAAGCCAAGCCAAGGAAGCCAAGCCAGGGTCAGCACTGGGGAGGTCCAAGACAGAGCACAGGCACAGCTGCTGCACAGCTGTGATGCAGCTCAGAGGGGGGCACAGGTACTGCCACAGCTTAACAGCCCTTCCCAACAAAGAAGGGGCAGGCCCTCACTACTACCTTTTTTCACAACTGCTGTTCCCATCAGAGGACCTGGCCTTGGACTCAGCCAGTTCAATTCTAACTTAGACAACCAAACTCCTAGAATGGCAATATTCGCCCAGTTGTCTAGCAGCCATGGAGTGTTGCCTCACCTGCCTTAGCTTTGTGGAATTTTGTGAATGACCAGGCATTATGCTTGGTTTAGCGCAAATGAACGTGTAATAGCACCCAGCTATATTTCAGCTGTTTGTTTAGTATTTCCTCATTTTACACTTTTGCTTTCTCATATCCCTTGGGAAACCATTGCTTAATAAACACTGAGAAATTCGAAGTACGAGGAAGTTAAGGGAAAATCCTCGTCAGTATATACTAAAAATGTAGAACAAAAGGAGTGTGCTGTATAAAAAGCCAGGCTTTAGAATAGCATTTTATGAGTTTCAAAGAATGACAGTTGTACATGCCAAATGGAATCTTCTTAATTTATTATGCCTTCTGTTTGTTGAATGAATGAAGAGTAATTGAACACAATTATCAAAAAGTCATGAAGAAACAATTTATAATTCTTTATTTTAATTTTTTAAAAGGCTATGTAGTTACAAAGTATTATTTGTCCAACAATAGTAAAGAAATTGACTTTTCCTTATTTTTTTCCCGATAGATTAATTTAGAGGTTTCTCTAGGTGTTTGTCAAAAGGAAAATTATATTCTTTAGCAGGAAAGTTAAATTTCATTAGTTTTAAAGTGGCCACATATCAAATAAAAGTGACAGTGAGTTTTAATGGTACTTGTTTCCCCTCTGGGTAATGTACCTTCTTTTATTCTTGTCAATTTTTAGCCCTAAGAAATACCTTTACAAGTCAGAAAAATGCAAGAATGTGTATATCATAGTAAAGAAGTCTTATCATACCTAATAGAAACATTTTAAACATACAGAGCTCTGAAGAGAAGGTTCTAATTTGCTGTGCTCTCTCTATATGTACACATATAATATAACATGTAACTCTCATTTATATGTATTCTTTATGATATATAAATTATAGCATATATATTGCATATTTTATACAGTATGCATGTTATAAAATTATAAAGGATTTTTATTAGTTCAAATCAATCTATATTCAAAGATATGCTGATTTATAGATTTTGTTCTCTGCATCAATTTTAATACTACAGACCATAATACAACACCTGTACTTCAGATTTTAGGATGCAGTGTCACTGAAAAATGGTGCTGGAAATCTAGCACAGTCAAGCTATTTTACTGAAAGGCAAGTTGTGGGAAGATCTCTGTACTTTGAAACTTTATCTCTTAACTGTGTGCAGTCATTGAAAATGGTGAGTTTATTTTAACTGAAAAATGACTTTCCTCCTTCTGTAAACATGGAAAGTTTCGATCTGTGTAAAGAGTGGGTGGTGTCAAAAGAGGAGTATTGCTTGGTGAGAATCTTCTCACTTCCTTTTATCATGAATAGTCAGTGTGTGTAGGGATTTCTTTGACAGCCAGTGAATGAATAGGGTAAATAATCTACCATTGCCTGATAATATGTCTCCAGTATTTTTCATCCTCCTGCATTTTATTAACATTTTTTTTTATCCTGCATATGGTGTTAGTCAATAATATTTCTCCTTTGCCTTTGAGTACCACATTTTATTACAGAAAAATGTGTAACAGTGCTGTAATTCCAAAATGACATCGAATCATTCTGCTCGGTGGGAGGTTTAGTGCATTTCTATGGAGCAGAACTGTTTCTGTTGTATATTCGCAATTAATGAAGAGAAACCAACATAAAATGAGACCAGTGTGGGTAATAAAATCTCTCCTACCTGTGTACTAACGCAGTAATATTGCTGTTCTGAAAGACATGTTCTGGAGGTGCTGAATTAAAAAGAAGACAATCCTGAAACTGAGGATCATTGCATAACATTGAGTGAAGGTCACAATGTTCTCCCTTTTCATGGTCAGTGATACTTCCAAGTAAAGATAATTATGTCAGCCTGTGAGAAAGAGCAGCAATACTTTTTAATCCAAAGCAGTAAGGTCAAAACAGCAGAGGAAAAGTATTCTCAAATGATGAGCTATTAGAATAATTTGCTGCTGTCTTTGATGACCCATTTTTAAGCCTTCTTGAAAAGTGTAGCCCAAAACAGAGGCTGTTTCATCTTGGAACGAAGGACTGAGATAACATGTTCTCCCACCTAATGTTGGTTTTTGTTACTGTTTTGAAGCTGGGAGTCAGAAGCATGGTTTTACTGTTTTCTGCTTTCTTACTAAGTAGATGCTGCCAGTGTGCAAACTATCTGGGTACTATATTCCTTAATGAGATGATAGCTAACACGGGACAGAAGGTCTTTGCTTCTTCCTTTCATTTTGCCTAGGTTATTGACACAGAATAAGATAATAAGCTCAAATTTTTTTTCTGCTCAATTTCTCAAAAACCATGGAACAAATAATCGTAATGCCATTCTGCTATATAGTGCTAATTTCTGCTCTGAAAATGCAGTCAGTTTAGAGTTCTTAACATTGGATCTACAGAAAATAATGTTTTGCTTTTAAGGTTGATTATTCTAGTTATATGAATTGTATTAAAATAAAGTGATATTCAAGAAATTAACTGTAATTTAAGTCAAATTCAAGCAAAAATCAAATTGCTGCCTCTTAAGTACATTGCCTATTGCCAAGAAATAAAACATACATTCATGAACACTTTATTTCAGCTTGCTTTATTTGCAGTATAGCATGAAGAATACATATGATATGTTTTAAATACATGAATGTACTATTTTCATTCAACAGGTGGTTTGTCAGGTCTGTATATAACTAAGGGTCTGTTATATATCCAGAACAACAAATAACAGCAGGAAAAAAATCTGAATGAAGAAAAGCAAGCATAGCTTAAAATATCAATTAGAAGATAGCTAATCCATCAGCACACTCTCCTTACATCCCACTTGTCATTTATTCGCTGGTTAGCTAGGTGAAAAAACTCACGCTAAATCCTTTTTTCCTGAGAGATGTAAAAGGTCATCAGATCATAGAATACCACAGACAGCAACGACTGGAGTTTTGATACATATCACTGCACTCAGTGGATTTATAAATTTTTAAAACTTTGGCTCATCTCCATGAAAGCTCCTATCCACAAAGAAAGCTGAGAAATATCTAAATGCTGAAGTCTAAACTCACCCAGCTAACTCTGAAACTGAAGGCAAATCAGTTACTGCCCCAGGTAATAAGCTTGCACTGAATATCCTTGCATGAATTAGTTTGGACCCAGGACGATGCTGATACAGTCCAACTGGTTTCAGGATTTGATTTATTATTTGAAGATCATTTTCTTTGCCATGCACAGTGCTACATAAGGTGCCTTAAAACTGCTTTGCATAACTACACAATACAACATTGCAAGGCATATCTATGCTGTAAGCAACCAAAGAGAAATGTCTAACCTTTGAAAACCTCTTTAATGACTTTCCAAATTAGATATTACATAGCATTTTTTGTATTATTCTGTCCATGAAGATTTTCATTATGCATCCCTACATGACAGCAACCCTAAAATGTGTTCTTTCACCTTTTGTCATAAAGAATGAGAATTAAAATCTTGAATGTAGAGAATAGTAGATGAACATCGCATTAACAGTAATTGTTCAGAAAAAAACGTTGAATAAAAAAGATTATCACATTTATATTCAATCTTTCATGAGTTACCAAAATTATTTACAATTTATAGTACTTATCACATTGCTGACTTTGTACAAACTCTGCAAGAACAAAGTTTTCAGAATTGCTTAGTCTGGGTTTGTCTTGACATGCCTGGAGCTTTGTTTTAGCTTTTTTAGCTGCAACAGCAGTAGTCTACTGACCAGGTATCTATTGCCTAAATTATTTTTCTTTCATGCTGTCTTGTAAGACTGCATAATGTACAATTGTTGTACTATTTTTTATATTCTATAACGAAATGGTAATAAAAATAGTCAGTGAAAGAGTACGCCTAACATGTAACGCAAGGGAGAAAGGGTATATAGTGGGAAAAGTATAATAAAATAAATGGCATTTTTATGGAGAGTTTTCCTATAATAGTATTCTGTTTTGGTTTGGTTTGTTGTTTGTTTGTTGTGTTGGGGGTTTTTTTTTTCAGTCCATGCTAAAATGAAAATTTTAATATTTCAAATAGACTAACAATTACCTTTTGATTTTGTGGATAAAGTGTATTTCTTGGGCCCAAATAAACTGCAGAAATTGGAGTGCAACCAAGGCCTTAATTTAATGCAACAGAGCATCTAAGTCCTTTGACATGTATTTTCATACCTATGTCTGCTGACCACTTTAATTAGTTCTTCTTTTTCAATTCAGTGTATCCGTGATTTGCTTGCCCAATACCTATTCAGATTGGTGGGCATATCTCAGTGTCCCCAGGCTTCAACACTCCTAGTCTAAAACCATATCACCTAATATTCCATTAACTATAACCCGGTTAAAGCCATGGGTGGTGTTGAACCATGTGCACATTTAGTACTGAAAAGATCTCTTTCAAATCTTACTAATTGTATACAATCATAATTTAAACATGAAGAAAAAGCAGCAGTTGGGCCTGCCTGAACTCATACATATTTGACCAAAGAACTTAAACATTTCTCCTTTGTTATTAGAGAGTTTAAAAATATCCAAGTGGTTTTATATCCTATTTAGTACCTACATACAAAAAAGTGCTTGAATACTTTTAGAATTGTGAAATCTCAAACTCAAATGCTATGCAATGCTAACGTAAATATTACACACAAAGCATTAATTTCTGTTCTTCATAGGTATGAGTTATTGATCAATTGAGTTAATTTTCTCACCTAGATCAACAAGGAAACAGAAGTAGACTGTTCTCTTTTC
Organism: Phalacrocorax aristotelis; assembly: GCF_949628215.1. Taxonomy (NCBI): domain Eukaryota; kingdom Metazoa; phylum Chordata; class Aves; order Suliformes; family Phalacrocoracidae; genus Phalacrocorax; species Phalacrocorax aristotelis. The sequence goes on along the minus strand of NC_134278.1, from coordinate 24,805,090 downwards.
TGTGAATCCATGGTTTGAGAGAAATAACGACTTTTTAACTTTTCTACTGATGTATTCGGTAGAAAGGAAATACTGTTTAGTGGCTTCCTAAATTTTGAAGATGAGATGTAGAATATAACTACTGTGTAATAAGCTCCTGATTTTGTAAACTGACCGTAAGTATTCTAGCTATAAATTTATTTTGGCTCAGTTGTCGTAGGAGTCAGGATCACAGAGTAAAAATGAATTAAAACTGTGCATAATAAAGATGTTAGGTTATTGTTTGTGGTTTTAAACAGTTCTTCTTCCATGTAGTTTTACAAACTTCATTAATAATACCTTGCCATTTTAGATTAGAAGCTTGAAGCCTTCATTATTAATAGGGATAACATCTTGTTCAGATATGCTAAAAGCATTGATCAAATCAGATGCATCTTCTTGCTTCTAGCTTACCATGCCACGCCTTGAGGCAGGACAAGTGTTTTATTCTTTTCCCTTTTCTCTTTGCCGTACAACCTACATAAAAGCTTAGCAAAGAAGTAAAAGGAAAGGACTGCCAAATGTGTGTCTCTGTATACAATGTCTGGGGGAGCAGCAGCAGAAAATTTAGATTTGTGGAATATAAAAGTGGATTATAAGATAATGCAAATTGAATATCCTTGAATATTAAGGCATGCAAACAAATAACAAACAGACTATTAGTCACTAATAGTTTGTGACTCTGGTTAAACTGGCTTTCAGACATGAAATAGAGATATTTTTTTCTTGTTGATTAAATAAGAAAGAAGAGGCATAGAAACACTTATGTTGGTATTTTCCTAAGGTCTGTTTTCAATATTTTATCCCTTTTACTATGTTACCAAAAGTGTGATTTATTTGGCTTACTACAGGGATATATATACTTTATTTTAAATACTCATCTAGATTTATGGAACCTTTTTCAATAAAAGAACTGTATAGGCAATTGTAATTTTTTTTTCTGTTGGACACTTACTTTGTTATAGAACTGTATTTTGTGCTATTGTATTGTACAGGTACTTGTTACCTAAAGTATTTAATATTTGGTTTTTCCCTTGTGTCATGTCAAAATTACAATTTTGTGATCAAAAATTTGTGGAATTAATATATCTGTTTTCACAAATATCTTTTTTAGTTTGTTTCATGTACTTATGGAATATGTCTACTTGATCTATCTTTACATTTTTCCCCTATCATTAGAGATTACCACTTGCACAGCGAAGTACTGCTAAAATCATAGCAGATGTGAAGTATATTTATTTGGAAATAAAAGTCTTGAGTATAGCTTATGAAAAAAAATCTGGGTTTGTTTAAAATAACATACTCGCTTTCTGGTAACCATGGCAACACAGTGAGAGTGGCAGAACTTTCCTTAAGACTTGGGAAAATACTTCTGTAAGTAGATCAGAACTGGGTTGCTACTGTTACCCATAAGTTTTGATTTCTTTTAAAATTCTACTCATAAATTGTTCAGCAAATACACTCAATAGGCTCAGAGACAAGGACACTGAAAAACAGCTTCAGGCTTTTCAGTGGTGGAGCCTAGAAGCTAATTTTTGAACATGAATTATACAATTGGTGGCTGTGACAGCCTGAAGAAACAAAAGCCATGCTGTATTCATGCTCCACATAGGACATTTGTTTGTTAGGCTTTGTATGCTACTCTAATGCTACTACCTGAATATACAAGTCCGATGCACCATGAAAGACGCCTTTGCCTACCTGGGGGGAGCAAATGAGAAACTGAAAACAGCTTTTAAGAAGTTTTCAAAAACCAACAACCACATAGACATTTTTTTCCCTTTCTGTTCCTATTTACTTCTTCCATGGGTGCGTATATTCAAGTGCTCGTAGGCTGAAAAGCCTGAGTCTGTGCAGTTGCAGGAGTTCTTACATGGTACTTAAAAGCTGTTTCTAGTACCGCCAAAAACAAATGGTATTATGCCAGGGTTCAGTGTGTATGACAACCAACCAGCTGGACCACCCTTTGTTTACCCTTCTGTGATTTTGGATAAAGCATATTGACACTCCTTTATTTTAGAAAATATCAAATAGAAATTAGTGCTTTTTCTTTTTTTTTTCCTAGATGTCAAAAGGGCTAATGCTCAAGGTATTCAAATATGTATATGCAGTAGTATTTTTGCATTCATAAAACTCTGAAATACTCAAATCACTTAAAACAACCAAACCGAACCAAAACAAATTTAAGAATCCATTTCTGATGTCTAGATTTTGAAAAGAGAGTGATTTTACATGTGAATTAATGAAATAAATACGCGTTTGCATGATAATGAATCATACATTGATGTTTGCCTAGCTGTCAGGACAAGCCACTTTTTATTATGGTGACTTACTAACAGCAAGGATTTTTCAACCACTTTAGGTACCAATTTGATCTTGAAAATAAATGCCTCCCTCTAACCAATGTTTGTTATATTATATGATTAAAACTGGAGAGGGAAGAATATCTAAAGGGATTAGGGAACACTGATGGGAGGAGGGAATGGTACCTTTAAGTACTTAATACTCAGAATGACAGCATGTATAAAATTGTACAGAAGCCAAAACCCCAATCTAGCTAGAGCATCTAACTGATTTGTGGTTGGGGTTTTTTTTGTTTGATTTGGGTTTTTGTTTGTTTGGTTGTTTTTTTTTCCTTCTCTTTAAACTGTGAAAAGGGGCTCTGGCTTGACCCTATCTCATTTTAGGTAAAGATTTGTTAAGTTAGGAATATTATTACCTTGAGTCTTTTAGTACATATAGAGAAATATTTGCCTCTAAAGAATGTTCATAAAGTTGGTGGCACTAATAAGTTTCTCATTTAAATACCTAAAGTTTGATCCAGGTCAAAGGGGTTTGTGCAAGTTCACCTCGTCATCAGAATCCTAGAGTAATACCATTCCAGTTCTTGACTGCCACCTCTCTTTATATATACTTTTCTGTATTTTGCATTTCATGTTGAATGGAGAACTGTGGGTGGTCCTGTGCATTTTGAGGTGAAATAAGGACCTAGCCATTTTGCGGCAGGAAAGAGGCAGAGGACATTTCCTTCCCAGTGACCCTTGTAGACCTCTGGCTATAATCCAAACACAGGCTGGGGTGATGTGAACTGCTGCTGTTCCACTACTGCAGCTGCTCCTCTGCAATTCACCCAGGGTTTCTGGGCATCAGAGCCCATGGGATATACAACAAAGGACAAACCTTCATTCACTGCGGGAATTAAAAAAAAAACAAAACAAAACACCCAAACAAAAAACCAAACCAAACCAGAAAATAAACCTACTATTGGGAAAAGAGAAAGGCAACTTAGGAAGAATAAGGCAATCAATTATGTTTACTTGGTTCTCTAACCAGGTTAAAAAAACCTTGTGAATTATTTTCTGCTTTCACCTGTTGGCAGGGGCCCATGAAGACCGTACAGAGCAATCATGGGTTGATCTGCTAAGTCCATTTTCTTTCTGTTAAGCCATGTGAATAATTTCAGGGGCATTAGCCACTCTGCTACTAATAGCTACTGCCACTACTGCTGCCACTGGTGTAGCAATACCAGTCACAAATACTGCTGTCAGTGCTGGTCTCTGCCCCTCTGCCCATCTGCCCTGCCTTTTCCCTTCCCAGCTGTGGGACAACATAGAAAAAAACATAAATTCCAGTTACAGTAGGTCCTTATAGGCTAAAGACAATTATGATAGTGAATGTTTCCAGCAGAATACAATTCATCTTTTGTACGATGTGGGTAAAGACATGCAGGGCATAAAATCTGCCTCTACTTATTGACAATGCTTCTTGGATGTCTCTGATAAGGAACTGTATTTCAGTTTAAAGGAGCTGAAATGCATTGTCATAGAGATCTGGAATGTTGCAGTGTGTTGCTTCACATGGCTCAGTTCAATTAGTGCAGTGGCTATTTCACCTGGCATTTTTGTATGCACAGATGTCAAATAACATAGCCCTACATCAAGTGTTTTTGTTTATTAGTGTGAGGGCCACTGTCCTACAAATCCCAACACAGCAATAAGATATGATTGCTACAGTCACAACCTAACTAGATCTTACTTGTTTCTTTTGTCAAAGCAATGGAATTGGCTTTTCACATCAGTAATCCACATTCGATTCATATTTCTATTTAACAGCTGGAGGCTGTCATGGATGAAATGAGACTTGTCAGCCTCAGAAAGAGGAGCAAGTATTCATCTCTAAATTGATCTCAAAATGAAATTCTCATTTTTAAGAAACTCTGGGAGTGGCAATAAGATTACAGAATATCTGTTTCAAGTTATCTAGGGAAAAACATAATGACTTTTGAGTACATTTTCGTGCTGAGCCAGCTTCAAAAGGCTTGTGCACAGTATTTCATCATTTCTGTCAATTAATTACCATGAGCTCCATTTTACACAGATGTGAAGCTGAACTGCTCTGATATTAGCTAGAAATGGAACACTGATAAAATGTACCTTATACTGGTTTAGAGAGACAAGGGAGATTCTTCCATCAGGTTGGAACACTTTAGAGAATTTGACTAAAACAGTTAGATTCTCAAGAAGGACTATTCAAAATTTATCAAGAGTTAACTGAATTCCTGGTTGAGTTGCTCATACCATCATATTACAGATAAAGACAGAATATATGAATTGATCCATAAAACAATGTATTTTACCTGTGATTAGAAAAACCCCAAACAACCACCCAACAGAGCAGATCATCTGAACAGTATACCTTCACTCATGGGTGCAAACAGCTGTATCTTTGAATTCATTTGGAAAATGTGCTTTAATCAATGAAATCTCAGTTTTATATAGTAATAGAGTGTTTCAACTCTGTAAGCAGCTGTAAGGAAGGGATGATTATTTTTAAAACGTGATTAATGGGCAAAAAGTTAAAAAGGAAGTCTTTCTTTTCCTTCTCCTTTTGTATCTGGGCCAAAAACATTGCTTATTCAAAGCTTGTCTGAATTTACTTACACTGTGAGGACTGGAATATATTTGAGGAGCCAATATAACCTCTTTGCTCCTTTCCTCAAGAGTTAACAGGTTGACATGAATAAGTCACGGACTTTGTGTAAGAAAGAGGGAACAGAATTATGAATTACCAGTTTGGCATTTCACCTGAATAAACAGGCCTGCTGGAATGATTGAGGATACATATTCAAGAGAGAAGTGTGTATCTGACACATAGATGCCATAGGAAATTGTGATAAATTACTTAGGAATTTTTTTTTATTATTATTGTCATAGTGAGAAGAGTAGGAGGGAACATGTTGCAGCTCACATCCACCCTGCTAGTCTCAATGACGGGGAGAAAAGATCCAAGCTGAAGTAATGTTTTAAATGTTCATGTCATATATTTTGAAGATATCCAGAGTGTGAGATATTGTAGCAGCTGCACACCATTGTGTAAAACCCAAAAGTATTTACTTTGACAGTTTTTACTTAATTTCTCTATAACTTGCAACTGAGCCTTTACGGAATTAGCAAAAATATTGGAGCATGTATTTTTATTTGGAGAAATGTTCTGCTCTGAGACTGTTGACTTATCTATGATACAGCGGTTTTCTCTTTTTGAACACAGTCCCTAATTATAGTGTTTATAGATAGACAATTTAGGGCACAAGACGTTCTAGTTTTATTTCAAGTATGCTCTGAGCTGCACTTTGTGAAAAACCAGGAAAAAATATGTACTGTTGCTGTTCTAGTTCTTGCACATCTGTTTGAAAGTGAGAATTCTGTCTTTTCAAGTAATGTCATATAATATCCACTCTGCAGATTCATGGTATTTAAATGTCAATTTAGGTCATCTCAATAGCCACTGGATACTTTTAAGTGAGGTATACAAACAATTACTTTTTTTTTAAAACCAAGTCTGGAAAAAGTGTTAAAAACATATCTTTAAGAGGAAAAAATGGTGCTGAGTGTTCTGGTATGGTCCTTCCTATACAAACTTACTTATATTTCGTAATACTTGCACACAATGTCACTACTATGTTCACTGAGCAGGAGCCTGAAAAGTGCGTACAGGAATGTAACTACTATTAAAAAAAATCATAAATCCTATCTCTGAAGTTAGGCATTTTATACTAAGTAGTCAGAAAATGCTTCATTGTTCTAAGGATTTACAATTCTGAAGTCCCTTCTGGAATGGGACACACAAAAGTTAGAGGAGATCAGCACTCACTCTCAATAGATGTGGACAGATTAGCAGAAGAAATAGTTTCTCCTCTGAACAGATGTACTTTGTGCAAAGTAATGAAGAGAAGAAAAAAAAAAAGGCTCTACCTCTATTTTAGGTGCTCACAGAACTAAATGGCCATGATCTCATGATCTACTTTTGGATTTAACCTTGTAAATTCTACTTTAAACATGAAGCCCTTTGTGGATTTAGAAGATAAAATTACCACTGGAGGAGCCATCTACTACAGTTATGTATTAAATATTAAATTGGGAGTTCTTGAAAACTGTAATTGTTATCCAGCTTCTGGTGCGTCTACAGACAGATTGCTTATAGATTTAACTTACAGAACTTTAAAAACAATAATGCAAAGTTTAGTTAGAATATACTTGTTTTATTTCTTAGGAGGATTTTGCATCTGTTACAATTATTGTTGTGAAACATTTGATATTTATTCTATCCAGTTTAATAAAGTCCTTAGAGTGTCAGCACTGCACTTCAATCACAAGCACTACCATGTAGTGTAGATTTAGCCCTAGAAACTTCATTTATGTATATACATGTAATTATTTATTTTATAACTGAATAAAATATGTCTTTTATTGAAAAAAATGCCACTAAAAGTATTTATCTTAAGTATTAAGCACAGAAATCAGTTCTTTAACAGCTTTGTTCTGTTAAATTTTATGTCTTTGGAACGCCTCATCTCTTTCTTTTCCACTTGAACCGAGAGATAAGCACTTATTAATAGATTCAGTCTTTTACTGACCACTTTTATGCTTATAATATGATTATTATTTTGTTTGAGGCAAGTAGAGCAAATGACAGATCTTGTATGGGCTTCGCTCAGTTTCATCCATAAACATAATCAGTGGAAAGATTGCTATGTTAATGATCATATAGACTAGAATTCAGTTCTGCTGTTGCAGTAAGCATGTTTGCCCTCACATTACCTGTGCGTCACAGTGATCACACCTACTAAACCTCCTGTAGACCAACTTGCAGAACTTTTAGTTTTTCTCTAGGTATCAGAACATTATTTTCCTCAGCAGGTACCTGATAAGAAAAGCAATTCCTACTCCTTTATTCTTTCAATAATCTGAGTCATTGGCAGTTTCCCTTCTAATCTTGTTCATCAGAGCTGTTAGAAATATAGTATATTTTTAAGAGCTGGAAAAAAACATTGTCTTGTCACATTCAGGAATACTGAAACTAATCGTGAAAAAGTATAAAAGAAAAAAGCCACCACACTGATTGAGGAGAAAAGTTGTTTAACCATCTGTAAATCATAGTTTTGTTCACTTTCTCTGGGGTGAATAGCAAAGTAAATTGTGGCCAGTATGCACTGTTTAGTAATTAAGAAAGATCTAAATAACATGCTCATATGTGCTTCTGGGTCCTCCAGTGAGCCAACAGATTCTCCAAAGAGAATAAAAAAAATAATATACAAACTGAAAAACATCCACTATGAGTGGTTGGTTAGAGTGAATTACAAAGAAAAGTGTGGTCAGTGGCCATATAAATGGTCTCCAGCTCTGAACTGGATTCTGAGCTTGCAACGTTGTGCTTACTCTTGCTCTGTTGTTCACTTAAGTTCAGTTGAGCCACCCATTAAGCACCATATAAAAACCTTCAATAAGCTGTGGTCTTTGCCAGTCTTGTCCATGCAAACCGCTTTTGCTGACCTTGATGCATGTGTTTATCCTTCTTGCTTTAAAAACCCTATCTCTTACAGAAGTACTCAACCTCTACTGTCTTCCTATACCTGGCCCAGTCTGTTGCTCCTTGGTCTTACTCTTGCTTTGGTTTAACATTTGGCAGTGTAGTCAACATCATGGAGAATTAAGATACTCAGAGTGGTCCGGACCCTGAGTGAGCAGCCTCGCTCCAACTGTGCTCTGTATTCCCACTTTGTGTAACAGCACAATGTATTCAGCTTTTCAGAAATGCTGAAAACTACACAATTAATTGTCCTGTTCCATGTAACAGAGGCAGTTTGATCCACTTGGAGGCCATGTCTTAGAATCTTTCTTTCCAGGAAGACAAATACACTTTCATTCCAGAATTGGTTTGAGGTAACAACAGCTCTCCCCAAAATTCACACAGAAGATCAGTTAGTGAAGTACTAGAAGAATATCTTAAGTATTCCTATAAGAATATATACAAGTATTTGTGGAAGAATAGCTCTAGAGCAGGCTAGAGATTTTAGGGGATAATATAGGAACTGTACACCTGTCCTGTTTAAGCCAAAGTAGAAATTTCAATACCTCAAGGACTGCTTATTTTATCTATGAATTCCTAACACTATATATAAAAAAAAGTGCTCGCTGCAGTATTTGGAACTCATGGCTTTCACTATCTGAGTGTCTTTGTCATGCTACACAGCCATACTCATTCTTACAGATACTTTTTTCTCTGACTCAAATAATTTCCTCCCCTGCCCCCAAGTGTTTTATTTTCAACAGAGAAGGGGAGACAACTAACCACACCAATGTGCCAGTAGTTTTATGACCTGGGCATTATACAGAAAACCAAAGAAGTTAAATTAACTAAGCTAGACAGGGTATTGGAATGGAAAATAATCATCAGCTGGTGTGCTTATTTCATGAGAAATTCTGTCTTTCTGGTGATACGTTAGAGGTGATTCTGAGCTCATCTGTTTGCTCCAGCTGTGTGAGGGAGACAGACAGTACAATGCTTAGTCCTGTCAAGGGGACTGTTAAGACATGTTGCTTCTTGGCAAGTATGAAATTGCAGTTATTAAGTAGGGGAAACTTAAAGGCAGAAGGTGAAGACCTCTCACAATTTAAATGGTTCCAGTTTTAGAGGGCAGCTCAACAGGAAAATTCAGGAATAGTTCTGGTCACAAGCTTCCATGTTCTACCTGGGTTTCACTTAAGATGTGTTTCTAAATGGCTTGCCCAAAGTCACAAAAACTACAGAGGAATGCCAGAGAACTGAGTTTTTCTGTATCAGTTTATCTTGTTTTCTATATAAACAGCTCCACCGCAGTAGGCTATCCCATAGTTAGTAGTTATCTTCTAATTTCAAGCTCTTTCTCAAAGTCAAAGCCTATTTGATTAAATTCTGCAAACCTTGGACAGTGGACCAATATATATAAACTCAATGCAAAATACTAAAAATTATATGGAAAAATTAGATTATTGGTATAGTATGCTCATGGATAACTGTTTTGTTACGTCTTCAGATTTGTTATGCAATGCTAAACATTATACTCTGAAAAGCCAATCAATAATTTAATATCAGTTACGAAACTGAAAAAGCAGGCAATGCATTGATTGGCAAATGTACATTAAATAAGTAATCAAGGAAATGAGAATTTTATTTCAACACACTCATTTTAACCTTTAATGATATAAAAAATTCAAATTTATAGTCACCATCAGGATGATTGCAGAAATGGCAGTGCTCAGTAAAATGCTAGCTAGCTATTTTTAAAGGAAAAGACTGCTTTGTGATTCAATAAAATATGATAAAAAGTGGCAGTATATTTACAAGTAAATAGCATTGTAGGGTGAGTTTATAACCTGACGCTGGTGAAAAATGAAATTTTCCAAACTTCTAAGACACTGAGACAAAACAACATGTTGGGTTTGTTTCTTTTGAAAACAATGATTCTGGATATCCCATAAAATTGCTCTTTACTACTGACTCTTCATCAGCTCTGTCGTTTCCAAGTAAATTACTGAATTTCCTACATTACTGAATGAAGTGGTATTGGAAAAAGCAACAACTTTGTTTACTCTGAGCTATGCATTTAAGCCTGTGGTCTGCAAAAAACAAATGTAAAATGGTAATTTCATTTTAATGTCTAGTTTTTGCTTTCTCTTACTGTCACATGGTGTGAAAAAGAAATGGTAATGTATTTATTTTTTTAAAGAGATTTTTTCTCATTTGACTATCAGATAAAATCCTGCACCCCCTATCTTTACTGGTAACTGTAATATCTTGACTTAACCGTTTTCCATTCCCTTGTGTTTGAGTATTATATAATACTAAGAGAGTAAAATACTTCATCATGACTGGAGAGAAATATTTTGCTGTCAAAGCTTGGTCTTTGCAATTGGTGCAAAAATATCACTACCTGCAGCAGGTCAACGAAATAACATTGGAATCCAAAGGACAGTGTGAAAACTAATGACTAATGAGCTTATAATACTTTCCTATTAATATCTTTAATGTTATGAGAACTGAATGATTTTGTGACTATAGGTGAACGCTAAGTAGTTTTACTGTAAGCCAGCCATGAAGACAGCACAATATAGTTGTTCCATAAATCATAAATTAAAATGAAAAGACAAAAATAAATTTGTACATTTTTAGGCATGGATAGCGTCAGTTCAGGCAAGTCTTACCAAGTAATATATTTTGCAATTTTAAGGTATCCTTGCTATAGTTTATGGTGTAAATTCCTTAACTAAAAGTAGGCATAATGTAAACTTACACATTCCATCTAGTGGAACTGTATTGAATCATTAGTGAGTGAGCTTCACTCACTGGAAAATTTCAACTTTTTAGAGCCACCAGAGTTTTCTTGCACTTAATAGTACTTGGCAATAGTAGCTTCTTGAGTGTAGGCAATGAGTTGAGGAAACCAGACACATGCTTTCAGTACGGTTGGACTGTTTTTTTGCAAGCTCAGTTGTCTGTTCCTAGGGTCTGATGAATTCAACACCTGTGAAAAGTTGGTGTTTGCAGTTATCGAAGGAGTCTCCACCTTTCATGAAGCAGAGCAACTTTGTCTTTAATGAGTGAAGCAGTATCTCAGGAGGTTTGCATAACTGCCTGTGTGTTGCGGAATACCCAGACCAGCTCCCACACACTACCCCCCCCCCCCCCCCCCAAAGTATACATGGTGAATGTATCTGATTCTGAACTGTAGCTTTTGTGTGACTTGTAGGAATTTACCCATAGAAATGGGGGAAATACAATATGTTCCAGTTACCAAAATATACTATTTCATAGGGAAAATATGTTTAAACAATTATTTACTGCCAAAACTATAACTGATCCTTTTGCTTCTACTCTTTAAATAATATTTTAATGAGGCTAAAATCAAAATGTTTAATTACACTAAAAAGGTAAACATTTGCTGTTTTCTCCCCACTGTTCCCAAATGTGGAATTCCTTAGCTGTGTGAAAATATATTTATTTAAATTGTTGTGTTGATCTGGAGGTAAATATAAAAAGTTGTTATAAGTGAGCAGGTCTTTACAACTTCAAGAAAAGCTGGACTAATAAGCTCCCAAAGTGACTGAAAGCTGTGCATCTGCTGAGCCTTAAGTTGCTTCATTAAGCTGCAATAAATCTTATATTCAGCTGCTGAAAATAGAGGCGGATGCAGAAGAGAGTTGGTCAAATTCCCTTGGGAAACCAAAACAGAACAAAACAAAGTGAGAACCCCCCCATTTTTTTTTCCTTTTCTTTAAATGCTGATTCACTTCCTAAGAATGGACAAACCACTATTGGATTTCTATAAGGGCAATCTATTCGCAGGCCTTGTGATCACTAAAGAATAACAAAAGCAAGTGGAACGTACCAGCTATTTTGGTTATAGCACGTATAAGACAACTGGTAGAAACCCCCAGCTGCTGGAGAAAGGAGTGCCATTAATACACTGGTAAACTACAGAGATCCTGTATTTTAACCAAGTATTGACAGATGCAATCCAGTGGGATGATGGTTTCCCAATGTACAAAATTCCTAGAGTTTATTCAAAAAAAGCTAAAAAAATTATCTTTAGTGTGTATAAATGATAGCGTATTTTATAGTTTCTGTTGCAAAATTAATAGGTTTTTTTAATCTTACTTTTTAAAGCAAGAGCGTTGGTTAAGCTTTCCTTACAAATTTTCAAAGCTAAAATACTCTTCTTGTGAGAAACACTGGAGAACTTCTGTTTTAAATTAAATCTAACAGCTGCCTATGGCTTATTGAAATAATAGACAAATACTTTGGAAGATTTTTTAATAATTTTGAAGAAACACAATGCCATCTGTAAGAGTGTTCTGGGCCCAACCTCACCTGGGCAGGTTTTGGATAACATTTTCTCCTTGTACATCTCCCCAGAATGGATTTATGCACTTATGTCATCTGGTGTCAACATGATCATATTTTCCTGTTCAATAGTATTTAAACATAATAGTCAATTCAAAGTAAATTAAGGAAAAAAGAGTTTGAACTTGTTTCTTGAAAGTAGTTATGTTGTTGAACTGCAAAACTTTAATTACCTGTCCTTCCTTGTTTATTTTTTTCTTCTTTTCCATCTTTCTGGGTTTCAGAAATCTATCACTTCTTCACTAGAATAAGTTTTATGCAGTTTATTTCTGTTGTCTGTAGCAGATCAGTGTTTTTCTATTTCCACTGAAGAAGTTACTTAAAGTCTATGATGGAGCATATAGACCATCAACCCATTTTGCTAATAGTAGTTTTCCTCTCTTCTAAAAGCCTGGGTGAAATTGTATGGAAAAAATCTTGTATAGCGCTTTTTATATTTCTTTGTCCAGTTGAAATATATATTTTTTGTCATAGTGTTCTGGTTGCAGCTATTATTTCTACTCAAATCTGAGATCATATTTTATTTTGAGACAATATCTGTCACTAAGCATATGCTTTCATACACCCATATAAGTAATGCTCTTGAATCTCATTATTAGAGTTCCAATGTAATACTTTTCATTTCTGTCTTTCTGCAAAAGAGATATCAGGAAAAAATAAGAAGTTAAATCCAGTTTATGTCCTCTAATTTGGCAAAGAGTTTAAGAGACAAAACAAACTACCCATTTTTTAATGTAGTCAAAATTAAATAGGCCAAAATTATTAAAATATCTAGGTGTGTCTTTTAGTATGTTTTCATGTAAAACAATCTGTTTTGCCCTTTTCTGACCCTGTCATAGTTTTGAAAATAAAATCTAATACAGATGATTTGGAATATGCAAAGACATTGTTTATAAGCAAGTTCAATCATGACCCTAATTTGCTGCCCTATTATTTGCAGTAAGGCACTATCTTGAAAAGGATAAAGCTTACGTGCTGTTAAGAAGTGCAGCACGTGAGAAGTCCCCTAATAAATGTCTCTGAAAACAAAAAAGACCTCCTGCAGTATATGCAGCCTGATAATTAAAATTATTATCAAAGTCATTCTTTTATTTTTATCTGGATAAGTCAAAAACTTTGAAAGGTTAAATTATTCCCAGGATGGAGGTAACTGACAGTTTAGAGCAAATGCAGCAAAATTTATGGCAGAAAATTTAATTCAATTAACCTTGCATGTGAATGTATTTGTGGATTGAAGCTTTTTTTTTTGTTCTAAAATCTTTCTTTTCGTCCACTGATTCCAACTTTCCAGATTCCAAACAATCACGGTATAATAAGGTCTTTCATACAATGATAATCTTCTATACTTTTTCTCCATGTGTTGTCATGTCAAGTTATGCATGTCTTTTTTCTTTTCCAGTGACCACATTATTCATCACCATGTGAAACAAGTAATTTCTTGTACACTTGTTAAAGAATAATTGAAATGTTTTGGATTGACTTTTGAAGTGGAATTATTTAATGACCAAAATTATGTCTAGAACTGTTAGATATTTTTAATATGAATCAATCTTTTTTTAAAAAAAATGTAAATAAGTAAATCTAAGGAACTTAAATAATCAAGATGTGGCTCTAATACATTAATCTGTTATCTTTGTTCATTGGTACAGAGTTGTACTTATGTGACACTTTTTGGCTGGAAAGAGGTTGATATATACATGTTGGCTTTTATTTGCATTGTAATAGAGTCTTTGTTGTCTTGTTCAGTTTACAAACTTGTCAGTCTGCTCTAGAAAAACTGCCATTTCTTATAATATCTTTCCATGAAGAATTTTAGGGTGTTTTCTCTAGCCTCCACACAGTATTTCACAAGGCCTTCTTGTAGATGATTCTTAGAATTTTTGTTTTATTTTGAAAATTCTTCAAAACAAATTATTGAAGGAATATATGTTTATGTAACTTTTTTTTTTTTTTTTTTTTTAAATTAAGTCCAGAACCTTTCTATAGGTTGGTGTTCTCACTAGGAGAATGAGTAAATGGCCAGACAGATTGCCAAAACCTGTTAAGTTTGAAATTGTAGATGTTGCAACCTGAAGCATGAATGCCAAATATTTGTTACTAACCTAACTGCTACTAAAGGTATGCAGTATAATGCATCTATACATAATAATTTTTTGCTTTTATGTCCAGCCCTTCAAAGCATTTCATCACATCCTTTACATGAGCATGAGTAGATCATTAATGTATATTCAGATTCCAAATGCATCTAAAGCAGGGCAGCTTGCCTGGAGTAGAACCCATATTATAACAAGAGAGATCTCATGTTGCTCATCTTTCTGCATGAAACATATGTTGCACCATCCTTTCCTCCTGCCTAATATGGCTCCTTCATTAAAGTTAAACACCTCCCAAATGCTGAGCTAGATTACGATGTCAGTGTATCTGCTAATTGTTTATTATTATGATGACAACTTTTTATAATCTAATTTCTGCTTACAGTTACTGCCAGTCTTTCTTCTGTACTACTGTGTTGGAATCAGGACATGTGAAACATCTTAAAGGAGTTATGTTCTTACTATGTTATATACCAAGTAAAGCAATAAAGCTGACCTCCAAAGCTGTAGAAACTCCAGTCGGCATGATCCCAACCGAATAAATAGAAGAAATCATGTTGATTCATTTCCTGTCAGTAAAGATAGATTTTTTAAAATCAAACAGAAATTTAAATCACCGGTCTTAACCATAGAGGTTGTATATAGACTGAAAAGCTGTCCATCACCTTAATGAGCTCACAGCTTCTCTTCAACTATGTCTGCAGAAAGGCCTAAGAATACATAAGTTTTGCAGTATATAATAGCATGGCATGCTGAGAAGTTCCAGATTAAGCTGCGTCCACTGAGAATACCCTGTCTTTATACTAAAGACGTGCCTGGTGGTTGAAACATCTTTGATGTTCTCAAACCCTGTTTTAAAAGAAGAGAAAAGCAGATCTCTCTTAGACTCTACAGAAACTAATGCTGAAAAAAAAAATAAACTTGACTAGAATCTTTCCTCACTTCTCTCCTTACCCTGTGACTTCAAATACTTTTTCTGATGTTAGTCTCATGTAGTCTCTAGCTGAAGGTTCCTTGAAGAACTGTGTGCAGCTGGGATACAGTGTGAAGAATTATCTATGTAAAGTAATATCTTACTTTGATATTTGCCAGGATTATATATTCTTAAACTTCTTTTTAAAACAGAGAGGGTATACTGAGAATGTGCTAAGAATATATTGAGAGAGGCTGGTGCTGTTTAGGCTGGTCCTAAATTTATTTGTCATAAATACAGATTTATAAATGTTTAGTTCATATTCACAACACAGAGGAACATTGTTAGTACTTTAAGATAAATGGTACTAATTAGTGCATAGCTGTGACAGAGTTTCTGCATAATTGATATTTATTTCTAAGGTTTGCAAGCTTTAAATAGGAAAATTACCTTCCATTTTCCTTCATACCTTCATTGTTTTGATTTGTTAAAATTCTAAAATCAAAATTGAGATAATAGTTAAAATACAGATAGTCTGTGAATGAGATTTCAAAGTAATGAGAAACAATTTAAGTTCGTTATGAAGAAGGAAAAATCAGAAGGAAGACGCAAAAATCATGGAACACTTCATAACTCACTAGGGAAATGAAACTTTATACAGTGTCATTTTGAAAGAGTACAAACAGGTAAGATCTGTTGAAAGACAGGTCTTTCAAGGGCATACAAAAGTCTTTAAAGGTAAAACAGTGAAAGACTGAGCATATGACTGGATGAATAGAAGGTGACGTGTCTAAGAGATGCTTTCAGAAAGAAGCTGCAAGGTTCAAACATATTCTGGAAGTAAGATACTCAAACCAAAGATGATACTTTCTCCTCCCACATGCTATGGATCTCAGCAGCAGTGGATAATGCTTCATAGCTGTGGATAAAGGGGAAATCTGACAGGATTGAAACAAAGAAAGATAAAGGCCTCTGACAGGGATTCATTGGGCATCTTTTAATCTATTTTCAGTCTGAATGCTCACAAATGTTGGAACTAAAAAAATCTTAAAATTTAAAGTCTAATTTTTAGGTAAATTCCAAAATACTGGCAGGTAAAGGTTTTAAGCTTACTAACTTTTATAAGTATATACATATATTTATAAATGCACTGAAGTCCCTCGTGTCTCTGAACCACTGAAAGTAATAAATGTTTCCACTAATTTGAGAAATGTGTTCCTTTTTTTTTCCCATCTGGAAAGCTAAAATCAGGCAGACTTGTTTTACAGGGAATTGGATATATCTTGTTATGACAGCATGTCATACAACCACCATCTGTTAAAAAACACTTGACTGTTCATTGGGGAAAGTAGAAGCTAGAACCTGGGCCATGTTTAACAAGGCCTGTAGACATCCAGGAAGATGTGCCATGTTCCAGACATATGATATCCGCTCCATTTCAAAAGACAGTATTTCTCTGGGTAGATGATAGCCTGAATCACCTTTCCCTGATATTGGTGTGAGAGCGTGTTGGCAGACGAAGGTAGTGGCTGAGAAGAAAATTTGGCAAAAGTATTTGTCCATCTGGGATCACTACCTTCTGTACTATGAGTAAAGCCTCAGTCAGCATTTACTGGTGTCCCAAACAAAATACTTATGTATTCTGTATGCATGTCTGTTAAAGGAGGTAGCTTCACTGCAACGTGTTTGTACTTAAAACATGATAGCAAATGTAACGATCTCCACCTTGCATTATAGTTGTTACCATAAGGTTCAAGTTTAGTAAACCTGGTCTGTTAAAAAAAACATACCAGTCATAATCACTTATTTTCATGTTTTGGTGATTCAGTAGTCAAAATTGAACCTCAATTCCACTAACATAGCTACACTTCTGTGCTAAAAGTAGTAAATATTTTATATTTTTTTCTGAAAAAAAAAAAAAGGAAGAAATGTTATTAGGAAATTTATTTATTTCAAGGAACATCAGTGTAAAAGCAGGCTGCTTTTCTAGCAAGATCAGGTTTTGACTATAACAGCATTTCAATGCTGGCATTTCCCAAGAAACTACAAAACTAATTTCTCAGAATAAAATACATATTTACTAGCTAGTATAGAATTCTTCTGAAAGCCTTTATTCACACACACAAATCTTTATCAGTCTAAATTATATTAGTGAAAGTAGTGGGATTATGCTCTTGGTCTGGAGTGTTTTCAAGATTGTGAATTCCAGATGCTATACTTTTGTCCAGCTGAACTGCATTTTTACTCATGCTTGTGTTTTTTTTTTTTATCAGGAAATAAATTTTTATGTAAAACATTTTAAATTGTGTTTCCAAAACATAATATTTCTTTGCCTATTTTAAAGAATGATTTCTGGGACAAACAGTGCACAACACAATAAGTAGTGCAAAAAAGGTGTGGAGAAAGAGATTATTCCGTTCCTATATTTTTAAAACAATCTATATGTCAAAATAAAAGAATGAATGTAGGCAAATGTTAAAATATCCTGTAACTGCTGCAGTTTCTGTACTTTAAGAAAAATCTATGCTCAGGTCAAGCATTTTGATAGTTACAAGTGCTTTGCCTTAGTTATATTTTTGTGATGCTGTAATGCAGTTTTTAATTTCTTTACATTATCTCTTGTGAAACTTTGGATTTCTATATAAATCAATTTCCTCTGACGCTTCCAAAACAGACATAAAGATTTATATCTCTTAGCATCTGATTGTATATACCCTGCTTGTCACCTCTCTTTTTGCCACGGTGTTCAATTTGAAAGCATATCACTGCATGGGAAAACCAACCACTTCTTACATCTAATCTCTCATCACCTTTCATCTATAATGCTGTCATCTGTAACCCACTCAGGCTTGTGTAATTTATTTTGCAGTAAAATATTCGAACTACTATTTTCTTTTTTTTTTGATTCAGGAAGAACATTCTGCCCTGTGCTTAAGGGTTTCGCAAAAACCTTTTAAGATGAAAAATGTGATCCACAAATTTCCACTAGCTCTATCCTTCTGTGGAGAAAACAGAAAGACAGGAGAAGTGTAACTATGTATGGACATATGTGTGTATTTGCAAGATAGAAAGCACATGTATTCAGGTTTTCTGTATATTCAGTGTGGTGCTCTATTACTTTTATATATTTTCTTTATAATTAATGACTTTGAATTCCGCATATGCCTTAAGTAGCTTTTTACAAGTGAAGAAGAAAGAAGTGAATATTGAATGTTCAAATTGTTTTGAGTTTTAAAAGGACTATAGGTTCATACATTTATATACCTAGTGTTATTTATGTATCTGACAGTCTAGAGGGAGAAAGAATGGAAGACAAAAGGAATGGAACAATATAGGATACCGTCTTTTTCTATTCCTACCTGAAAACACAAAATAGAGATTTTGAGACTCATTTGCATGAGCACATATTCAGCCGGTTACAAATGCATCACTCTGCGGGGTTTGAGATGAACTTTATCTTCATAAAAACATTACTCTATTACAGTTGGGTTCTCGGCTTTTTCAAGTCTTCTTATTAGGACAGAAGCTTAAATGAGATTTTATTTTCTTACACTATCTTAATCTAACAATGGTGTGTTATGACTATTTCAGAAGGTGACTTCACAAAATGTTGTTTTCCCTGCCTGAGAAAATCCAGGGATCGTAGTATATCCATAAAAAGATGACTGATCATGGCAAAAAAACATTTATTTTCCCACAGAAGCAAAACAGGTTTTTTTATCATAAGCTAAGAAAATAAACAGTACACCCAAGAATTCAATTAGATGGGCTTCTTTTAGGTCATGATTTATAATGTTTCAAGAGAAAATTATGAATATGCATATGGTTAAAATCAGGCCATAGAAGTTAATGTATGGGAAAAGTGAAGAATCATCTTTACAGCTACATGTCTAAATTTTTTTTTCCCTTTACTTTGCAGTGACCCAGGGTGGGGATGCAATTGCATCTGATACATGTCCTGATCCTGGAATTCCTGAAAATGGGAAAAGGGTGGGCTCTGACTTCAGGTAGGCATGTTTAGTTTTCTATATGACCAAGAGGAAAGTATTTCCTGTTACATGTATACAGAGTACGCAAATACAGATCCATATTGTTTCCCTGGTTTTAAATGTGTTGACTCTTTGTCAAAATAGCTTGAGTCCACTGCATATCTTGAATTGGTTTAGTTTGTTTCTTTTTTAAATCAATGCATTTTGAATATGAATTTTAGAACTTAATAGCCTTATCCATGTAGGAAAGGAGGAACTCTCCAGACAGCATAGAAATAGAGAGAATTGTCTGTTTTCCCCACTATATTAAAAAGCTTAGGAAACATGGCAAATTCAGTGTCTAAGGCTGTGATGAATGCCATCTCCTTGCTTTTTCTGTTTTCAGCTTTTGTTATAATCATTAAAAAAACAAGATGAAGTCAAATGGACCCCTTGAGAGAAAGGAAGAAGGTTGCAATCTCCCTGTTGGGGGAAAAAAGCAGGCACTTCAAGGTGTGGCAGAGAAGGGGGTCAAAGGAAGGAGATGGGATCCTTCAGCTCATGCAGAGATTTATAAATTGCTCAGCAGGGGATGGATAGCCAGACCTAAGAGTAAATGGAAAGGAAAACTTCATAGGAATTAGAAGGAATTGTGCAAAGTTCTCTGCAACTCCAGAATGCAAGTTAATCAATCCTGGCTCCTGAATCAAGGCTCTTCCAAGCTAGGGCATCACTGACAGGAAAAATATTTTAAAAATCTATTCTATTTCTGAATGACCTACTCTTTTCTGGATTTTTCTCTGTGTACCCTCAAAGGAGTTTGAGAACTCATCAACAACTCCAATGTTAAGAGAATCAGGTATATGCAAAGTCATGATTTCATTAGCAACTGGGCATCAGTTAAATGTGTTTTAAAAAATAATGAAGTGAAATAAGCTTTTCAGTAAATAGGCTAGAGAGAGACAAGCTGTCCAGAAAATGTTTGCTATTAGCCTGTTCTGTATATTCTAATTCAACTTGGCAGGTACAGCTGCTGCAAGCAAAATTGTATGATACAAAAATATAGTATGCACTTGCTGTCCAAAGGTCTGCTGTTTTAGGAAAACGTAATTTTTACCTAGGTCTTTATTGACACTTGATGTATTGAGCAGCGAAACATCAGTTGGTAGAAGACTAGGTAAAAATGGGATATTAAAATATAACACATTCTCAAGATGTATTTAAGTGTCTGCATGTGTTCACCTGAGGGATACCTGTATAAGTCCACTGTTATTTTGGAAAGAATTTTATTTTACTATTTGTGCAGGTATGCCTCAGTTTCCTTCCTCTGCTTTAGTCTTTCCTCATAGCCATAAAGGGTGCAGAGAATACCTCTTCTGAATTCCTCCCAATCAAATACTTAGCTGAAAGATTTAAGGGCAGCATCTAGGATCCCTCTGTTATTAGTGGAGAGAGAAAAGCATCTCTGGAAAGAGTTAACCCCATAGTCTAAATGTTTAATGGAAAATAGCATGAATTCACACCTGAAGTGGCCTTTTTTACTCCATTACCTATAGATACCAGAGTAAGTTCAGCAGACCAGGATGGTGAGGGAGTCTTAGCACAGACATGAGAAGAGGTTGAGAGTCCTGGGTTTGTGCAGCCTTAAGAGAATCTGAAGGACCTTGTTGCTGTCTACAGCTACTAAACAGAAGAGTGTAGAGAAGAGAAAGCCAAGACTCTTCTCAGAGGTGGACAGTAGCAGGACTAGAGGCAATGGAAATAAGTTGGAACATGGTAAATTGCTACTCGATTCAGGATTTTTTAAAAAAATATGTTTTTACTGTGAGGATGGTCAAGCAGTGGAGCAAATTTCCCAGAGAGGTTGTGGAATCTCCATCCAGGGAGGCATTCAGAGCTCACCTGAGCAAGGCCCGAAGCCCTCTCTTCCAACATTGCTTGGCATGCAGCATTGGACTAGATGACATCCTCATACAGTCTAATTTATTCTGTGAAGCTATTAATTTTGTACAGATTTTATGTGTTCATGATACACTGTGGGACGAGCAGACTTTCGTCTAGTTATGGTCAAAGTGAGTGGCATGTGAACAATTATTAAGAAACAGCAGCACATGCACTTTGACTGGCAGGTCTAAGATCACTGGTAAACTGGAAGAGAGTAAGAGAGAGAGATAATTACTTTTCACCTCTAGCCTGTAGCCTGTAATTTGAAAGATTGGTGAAACAGGTCCAAAGATCCAAACATGTGAGCCCCAACATGGGAGACCCCAACAATAAAATTCCAAGCAGTGCATGGAAATATCAAGAAGAGGGAAAGCCCAAAAGAACCTTAAAGCTCAAAGAATATTTTAAGATATCTGAGGGAATCTGATGTCAAGAAACCTTACAAAACATATATATTTTGAACACAGTCTCTTATGAATCCATTTGGGTTGAAGGTACCTTATATGTCTGGAACTTACCTAGGAGCAATGCTTACGCAATTGACAGAGCAAGGCTATTCCCCTCCTTCCTTTACCCTGTTCAGCCTCCGATAATATTTTCATTTCACCTAATGGATCTTACTGTTCATGAGGATAAATGAATGCATAATGTGTTCAAAAAATAGCACAAGCAACATCATATAAGGTATAATAAATAAAACATGTTAATATACTTTGATCACTTATTATTTATTTGTGTGCGTGTTTTGGGCCTCCAAATCTGAATATTATTTGAGTGAAACAATAAAATCTTATTTTCCTCCTAAAAATTACTTGTCATCTGAAAACTGGTTATGCAACAGTGACAGTTTTTCATGTACTGTAAACTTTTTTTATATCTATTTAAAGCATATCTTAGCTATCTTAAAGTTTAGCTATCTATACCTAGCTTGACATTTAAATGGAGAATTTGATTGGAATTTAGTTTTCCTTGCTCTGATATGACAAATCAAGCTCTTCCATTAGAGAAGCAAAAATAATATTTGCTGTTGCTTGTATTTCTCCAATGTAGTGAAAATACTGTGGAGAGTAAAAGAAAGGAAATGATTTTTTTCCTTTTTTTTTCTAAGAGGCAAGTATAGACCCCAGAAGTAGCTATTGTTCTTGTCAGGAGAATGACAACTGTGGATATTAATCTGAACTAAAACATGTGAAAATGCACATTATTCAAAATCTTCCAATCTACTGAAAGACATGTTGTGAGCAGGATTGATGGAAAGGCAGAGGATTTATTTTCAAGACAGCCTGAGACCCAACTGATTTGGTGATGACAAGTTCTTTGCAAAGGGTTTCATCATTTTCAGCGTAATAATGGCATTCATTCTAATATCATAAAGCAAACAAAAAGGTATTGAAATCTTTTCATTCTGTCCCCCTGCCACACTTTAACTGTGTTCAGTTCAGGAAGTAGGGGAGATTTTCAGTGATGAAAAAAAAAAAACCCAAAAAACCAGTGGATATTTGGATTTATTTTGAGGCAACTCAGACTTTGCTAGATGAATCAATACAATTTTGGGTTCAATATCACATTTTATTTTTATGTGAGATATCAAAACAGTGGAGTGTTTAAACCAAAACTAATTTAATATAAACAACGATATTTCAGCTCTCCTTAAATAGTGTATGGTAAGTGTGGTACTGTGAAAATACAACTACTTTCCACAATTCCACTGACACTTGTAACAAATACAGCTTTTAAATTTTCAAAGCAGCTTTTTAAAATTAAATGGACTTTCTTATGCTTAGTATTTCTTACATTAATTTTTGGTTTTAAAAACTGGTTTTTTTTCAATCAAATTTTCTCCTTTATAAAAGCACAGATTTTGTTTTGATACAGTCCTAATTGAAAATAGAACAAGAAAAAAGAGGAAACTGATTTAGTCCCTAGGTCAAAAGTTTACATAGAGAATCAACGTAACAAAACAGAACACCTCCAGTGCTCACAGATTTGCTCAGTGACTGGGGAGGTAAAGATGTGAAAAAAAGGAATTAAAAACATTCATTGTTACCAACTGGAAAATAAGTGAAGTAATAACTTCATTTGAAACCATTGATCAAATAAATTAAATATGTCTTTAAAAGAGTGCCCCCTTTTTAATGGTAAAATGTCAAGCAGAATCAATGGAGAGACTTAGCAATTTGGACATTGCTTAGAGGATACAGAAGTTCATTGTAGACTGTGTGGCCCAGGGGTGTCCCCTTCTCCCCTAAGGTGCTTATTTAGGTAGATCTGATTGTATGGACACAGAAAATACTCTAGCGACCTCAACTCATGATTTCTCAGAATCCACTGTTCTGTTAAACATTTAAAGTTACATGGTTTGATTCAGATATCTGCAACGTATGTATTATATAACCACTATCTATAGATATTTACACAAATTTCATTATGTACCGTGTTGACCTTGGCTGGACACCAGGTACCTGCCCAAGCTGTTCTGTCATGGCTCCTCCTCAACCGGATGGGGGAGGAAAATTTAATGAAAGGCTCATGGGTCAAGATAAGGACAGGGAGAGATCACTCAGCAATTACCATCATGGGCAAAAACAACTCAACTTGAGGAAATGTGAATATTTTATTAAAAATCAAATCAGAGTAGACTAATGATAAATTAAGAACTACATCCTAAAACACTTTCCCCCCACCCCTCCCTTCTTCCCCGGCATAACTTCACTCCCGATTTTCTCTACCTCCTGCCCACCAGAAGCACAGGGGGATGGTGAATGGGAGTGGTGGTCTATTCATCATACATTGTTTCTTCTGCTCCTTCCTCCTCAGAGGGAGGACTCATCATACTCTTCCTCTGCTCCAGTGTGGGGTCGCTCCCACAGGAAATAATTCTTCACAAACTTCTCTAATGTAAGTCCTTCCCAAGGGCTATAGTTCTTCATAAACTGCTCCAGCATGGGTCCCTTCCATGTGGTCCACAGGTCCTGCAGCAAACCTACCACAGTGCAGGCTTTCCAGGGGGTCACAGCCTTCTTTGGGCATCCACCAGCTCCAGTGTGGGGTCCTCCCCATTCTGCAGGTGGGTATCTGCTCCACTGTTAACCTTCATGGGCTGCAGAGCGACAGCCTGCCTCACCATGGTCTTCATCAGGGACTGCAGGGGAAACTGTGCTCTGGTGCCTGGAGCACCTCCTGCCCCTCCTTCTTCACTGACCTTGGTGTCTGCAGGGTTGTTTCTCTCACATATTCTCACTCCTTTCTCTGGCTGCGGTTGTGCAGATTTCCCCACCTGCCCCCTAAATATGTTATTCCAGAGGCACTACTGCCGTCACTGATGGACTCGGCCTTGACCAGCGGCAGGTCCATCTTGGAGCTGGCTGGCACTGGCTCTGTCAGACATGGGGGAAGCTTCTAGCAGCTTGTCACAGCAGCCACCCCTGTAGCCCTGCCCTGCTACCAAAATCTTGCCACACAAACCCAATACAATATTATAGTGTGACAGTCAGTACCTCCATTTGGCAGTATTTAGAACTTTTCATTACCTTTTTCCTTTTTCTTTTTTTTGAGCCTTGACAGAATTAAAATTACACTAAAATAATTTTCTTGAAAGTATCAGTTGTCAGACTCATGGCATAAACCTGATTCCTCACAATAGGGTCATAAAAAAGGATGGATCTTAACTGACATTAAATCAGGCTTAGCATATAGTATAGCCACATATAAACAGTGTCCAGAACTATCTCAGTCATTCTGGTAAAAACCATGACTGCTTTTCTGTAGCCTACCTAAAGTTTAATTAGAATTCTTGAAATGATTTTCAAAATACTGTACTTGTCAATGCCTAAAGCTGGTATTCAGGTTTCTCTCCACCTTGAATTCTAACAATCAGGAGCTTTTCAGTACTCTGTGTTCTTGCCTTACTCTTTAATTTGATGTGTTTGCTAGATTTTTTTGTTCGGTTTTTTTTAATATGTTGTAGTCAGCATATTTATTTTGTGTCACTTAGTTTGTGATCAAGCATTTCAAAAGATAACCACCATGTAAAATATATGAAGTTCACATTAGTCCCTAGACACAAGCTGTTTCCAGAGCTTTGAAAAAATATACAGTATATTGTATAGAATTGTAGTGAAACAAAATGAATCATCATAAGTGTATAGATTAAATTGCTGTGTAACATTTTATGTATCCATTAATAATAATTTTTTAGTATTGCTGTAATGATGAAAACTCAGTCTAAACATAAAATCCTTCACTTACTGCATCAGACATCAGAATATTTGCCTGGTGTTTTTCTCCCCTTCTTTCTTTCTTGGGGGAAATAATCTGGTATGATAAATTATAAATTGCAGCTGCAGACATCCAATAATTATACATTTAGTTTTACTCTATTATTTTGTATGTGCAGAATTGCATAATTCTCCTTACATGTCTGATAATAGCAAACTTTAGGGAAATGTCGAAGCTTTCATGTTCATACGTCATTACACTTTTGGGAAAGTCTTTATCCAATATGATTTTTAAATACTTCAATTCCTAGTTTTCATTTGTCACAACTAGGTAACTGGTGGATTTTTCCTGCTTCCATAGAAAAAATATTCAGAGCTCATAATTCTAAAAAATATGAGAAAATGCATTTAAAAATAGGTGTTTAGAGTATTAAAATTTCAGATTAATTAATCCTAATATTTTACTTATGAATAAGAGAATCAAATTGTTTATTAATTTGAGGTATGTATTTGGAATAACACTTGCTCTATTTTTACAAGGGTTCTAAGAGTGCTCTGAAGGATAGTAGATTATGACAAATAAAATAAATACAATTTTAGAAAATTGTATTACTCTTCAAAGATTTCATGCATTTCCCATGAACTACTGAAGCAAATGACCAATATTTTCCCTACCCTTCTCTTTTTTTCACAATTAATAGCTCAAGAGTGATGTGTTAAAAAAAGTAGTTTCTAAAGCTTTCCTAGATTTGGAACATGACATTCAAATTAAAAAAAAAAACAAAAACAAAAAACCAAAAGAAAGTAAAAAGATGCTATTAAAGTTATGCAAAAGAACTATAGAAGTACATCATCATAATAATAAACAATATAGTTTGTGAAATCCTTTGAGAAACTAACAGAATATTTGCTCTTGAAGTGTATGAATGAGCTAGACTTCAGTGAATGAGATTATATTTACTATTCTCCACAGCACAATTTTAACTGCTGAGTTTTCTGACTGCCATCTTGCAATCCCCTGGTGTTTAGGACTCAATGACTTAGAATGACCAAACTGAGAAATCTGCTTCATCAGGAACATTTAGTTCACAAAATGGGATTATCAGATATGGATTTAAAGGTTCAAGAAAGCTAACAACAAAACTGGTTGATTATGATGGGGAACAAAGGGTATCACAAATAATAAATGGGAGCAGAAATATAAATATTGTTTAAGGAAGCTGTCTTTGAGATACACAGTAACTATATACAGTTTTTTAATTCCACATAAATATTGGTCAGCATTGTTCAGAAAAAAATTATTTATTGGGGAAAAATAAAAAAGTTATAAATCATTCCAGAGAGACACATTTTAAAGTTACAAGTGTAACAGTCATATTTCAGTCCTAACAAAAATTATCAATTAACATAATTTTTAACAGGAAATTTCAACAAGATCAGGAATTTTTAATGAATGATTACAGCTTACTGAAATTAATATTTCCTGGTTATACATGTTGACAAATTACCATATCTGACTGCTTATTGTCTCATTTAAGAGAATATGGAGAGGTTGCAATTATTCATGAAGTAAATTTTGCTGCCTGAAAGAACAGTGATTATATTTTTTCTTAATATGTATCTCTCCATGCATTCCTTGAAGTCATAGATTAAAGGATGAAACTTAGTATCACAATTGCTTTATATTCCTGGTCCTACTTCATTAAAAGGTGCACGAACTGAATATTTGACTTGTTCCTTATAGTAGAAATTGTTTTTTATTAATACAGTAACGATGGAGTACGATTTCCCACCTTCATTTCTTTGTTTGGACCTAGAAATATCATCATTATGTGACATTTACAGTTATTCAAGGGGGGTTATATTTAAAATATATTTTAATTCTTTCATTCTTCGTCCCACTTTTCTCCTAGGGTGGGTGCAAGTGTACAGTTTTCCTGTGAAGATAATTATGTGCTGCAAGGTTCTAAGAGCATCACTTGTCAGAGAGTGACAGATACACTGGCTGCCTGGAGTGACCACAGGCCAATTTGCAGAGGTAGGCACTATTCATTGGAATTTTTCCTGAAGTTTGGAAGGGTAATTTACAATTTCTGTTTAGAAATGTAATGAAATGAAGTTCAAAACAAAGCAAAAAAACATATATATACAATTTATAGATCATATATATGTGTGTGTGCATATATATGTGTGTGTGTGTATATATGTATGATTATATATATCCAAAGATCTTTCTGTAGCTTGAAGCACAGAAGCAAAGATGCAGAAACAGTATCAATTTAGGGAGCTAATTTCCTTTTAATCATCCGCACAAAATCTCATGCTGAATGACAGCAAATGATAGAGAGACTGTGGAGGGAAGGATTTGCAACACCTGGACATAAACTTTCAGTTGTTCAAGAATGAGATAAAACATAATCTCGCTTATATAAAAAATATATAATTATTAAAAATGTTTAATTACCAAGCTATTTCATAATACCAAAAGAAATATATTTTTCTCCTGTTGCCAGAATAGATTTTTCATCTTGTATAATTACATATGTGATGTACCTGACATTTATGCTTTCTTCATTTAAAACTGTAAAAAGTTCTGGTGGGTTGACCCCAGCCAGCAGCTAAGTACCCACCCAGCCACTTGCTCACTCACCCACAGTTGGATGGGGGAGAGAGTTGGCAGACAAAAAGCTGAAAACTCATGGATGGGCATCAAGACAGTTTAATAAATGAAGCAAAACTCTGCATGCAACCAAAACAAAATAAGGATTTTATTCACTACTTCCTATTATTGGGCAGATGTTTAGCCATTCCTGGAAAGTAGGGCCTCAGCACAAGTGATGGTTACTCGGAAAGACAAACCTGTAACTATGAACGTGCCCACTTCCTCCTCCTTTCCCTGAGCTTTCATGGCTGACAATGTTGTCTTATAGTATGGGATACCCCTTTGGTCAGTTGGCATCAGATGTCTCAACTGTGTCCACTCCCAAGTTCTTGCCCACCCCCAGCCTACTTGATGCTGAGGCTGTGAGACACAGAGAAGGTTTTGCTGTTGTGCAAGCACTGCCCAGCAATCGTCAAAACACTGGTGTGTTACCAGCACTATTCTAGTTACTAATCTAAACCACAGCACCATACAAGCTGCTACGAAGAAAGTTAACTCCATTCCACTCAGACCTAATAAAAAGTCTGTAAAGACAGCTCTTGGATAAATTATTACAAGCTTTATGTAACATGGGTAATATTACATAGACACATTCGTGTAAAGACTGGACAATCTAAACCACAGTAAAAAAAAAGTAAATAAAAATCATACCTCCTACTCTTTCCAGAGCAGCAAAGCAACTGTGATTCATAAGTGTCTCTTGAGCACAGTGTCTCTGTAGCTCAGTGTTTCTGAATGAAAAATCTAAATATACTCTCAGTACTTGGTTTCACACTGTTGCAGAATAACATGTCCATGCAACTCCACTGCTCGCTATTGTTTGGTGTTTTTTTTTTTTAATCTGAATTTATTGTTGTTTGCTAATACATTGCAGAAATAAGCTGAAGTAATCTGTGCATGGTAAAACTAATGCTCAGCAGAAAGGGGCTATTTGCTGCTGAATTATCTGTGTGTTATTACTAGTGTTTGCTGTTCCTTCCAATTTATTATCTGCAAATATCTCTATTATGCTTTACTCCCTCCAGTAAACTTCTAACAAAATAGGATAGATTAGTCCTATACGTCCATTAAAACCTCAGTTGGAAAAACAAGTTACTTTCCTCACACATACTTCCAAAATCAGAGCTAAAATTTCACAACAGTCTGAAAGTCAAGTCAGTTGGTCTCTAAACGTGATTTGTTTTTTTCTAAACACAGATTAACATTGTTTAGGCTGAATGGTGTATAATTCTGGTTCCATACTACAACATTGCACGTGGTGCATGTTTGTGAATGGTAGGAAGTGAAAGATATAAATTTTGTTTTTAGTCCATATTATTCCCAATCCTTTTACTGACCTACAAGAGGCCAGTATTCATTGTGCTAATACCAAGCATTTAGTAATAATATCCATTGGACAAGCAACTGTTTATCACATTTTCTAAATGATCATCAACTTCAAGTGGAAAAGCTGATAAACTACTTGGAACTATGGTGACCTTAATAACTTCAAGCCTAGGAGACTTACTGGAGAAGCTGAACTTTGCATATACCCCAGAACGGTGACTGAAGAAGTTCAGAATTTATGAAGCTGATGAACAGCCATAGGAACAATCTTACTGTTTGCAATTTCCTCCATTATTTACATTCAACAGTGACCATGTAGCGACCTTACTTGCAAGAGCATGGCAGGGGCTGGGGGTTCCCTGGAGACCCATGAGCAGGGCGTCACCACCCCAGGGAGGGACCAGGGCAGAGCAGGGGCAGCCCCAGCCTTGAACACTGGGCATTTCCCTGGAGATGGGGACAGACCACAGCCGGGCCAAGACATCAGAGCCTGGATGGGGGTCAAGATCAACAAAGTCTTTAAGCAGGCACAGAGGCACAGGCATGTCGGTGGTGGAACCACAGGCAGCTGCTCCTGAGACACCACTCTGGCAGACTGATAGCCCAATCCTACCCTGAAATGGATCCCCTGGGCCCACAGGCAAGGGGTGGTGAGAGGCCCCAGGTATGGCTGGTCAGGGCAGTTTAGGCCTGTTAGTGCCCTCAGGAACTGAATGGTACTAATATTAATATTCCCAGTTTTCTTGGATTCCCAACAAAAATCTTACAGCAATTCATTCTTGTTTTTTGTAAGTAATATACAAGTCTGTCTAACAATTAGTGTGCAATGTTTTGCAGTAACTCCATTTTCTACACAGGCCTCTGGGTAGAACTTCAACTGTAGCTCTTGCTTGTCCTCCCCCTCCCTCCCCCCTTTTTTCTCCCCCCCCCCCCCCCGGTTCATATAGGAGAAGGATAAGAGAATAACAGCTTGACTGAAGAAAAGATCTGAAAGGGAGATGTTTCCTAATTTTTCTTCTTTGTGGATGTTGCAGTTTAGCTGGCAACTCAGCCCCACACAGCCACTCGCTCACTCCCCCACCAGTGGGACAGTGAAGAGAATCAGAAGGGTAACGCTCATGGGTTGAGATAAGAACAGTTTAATAATTAAAATGAAACACCACCACCACCACCACAATGGAAAGGAAAACAATGAGAGGCGGGGCGGGGCGGGGGGAAGGGGAATGAACTACTAAAACAACCCACACATGACACAGCAACCCAACACCACCAGCCCCCAAGCTGCAACTGCCCCCCTGCACACCAACTGCCCCCATTAATATACTGGCTATGGTGTCACATGGTATGGAATGAACATCCCATTGGCCAGTCGGGGTCAGGTGCCCTGGCCGTGGCCCCGCCCCTCCTGGCCTTCCGCCGACACAGCGGAGCGCGGCAAGCTGGAAAGGTCCCCGACCTCCACAGGCACCATAGTGAAGAGAATTAACCCCTTCTCAGCCAAAACCAGCACAGTGGATAGCTAGAGAAGGTACAAACTGTATTCAAAAGCTTATTGCTACAAAGCTGCACCTCTGGATTAGTTCCTATTGTAGCAGATCTAGTGCAGCATGAATTGAAAACAAATTAATAAATAATAATTTTTTGCTAGTTGTGGTGCTGGCAGTATGGTGCTTCTACCAGTTGCTAGAATGAGAATGTCCTCTATTTCACATCCTATGAATCAGCTTTTGTTATTCTAGCAATTAAAAGAATATATTTCGCTTGATACAGCAGCAATGTGCCAAGCTTTCTGTATTCCTAGTAGACAGAATACAGTGGCATACTTAAATGTGATTAATTCTTTTTTTCCATATTAAGCACAGACACTTATTAATAATCATCAGTGGTGCTTGGCAGAATTACCTATGTGGATGAGGGTTTGTTTTGGCTTCTACTGAGATTGTTATGGAAGATTTCCATGTGATGTGTCTGAGACTTAAGTGAAACTCATCAAAGTACATTAAGGCCATTTCTATCATAAACATAGATGCACATTTTCACAGAAAACTGAGTCCTAGCTGAGACAATCTAGACATTGAATTATAGTTAGTTTTCAAAGTCTAGTCTCTAACAAAGGACCAAGTGCTGGTAGCAGATTGTGACGGAGGGACAGAAAATCTGAAAGTAATTTTCCTCTAGTTTCCTTATTTCCTATTTGTACCAGCCACACACACTTATGTTAATGCAGAAGATCAGGCTTCCTTCCAGAAAGTTTGTGAGGTAAAGAAATGTTCGTATTTCATTCTTCAGAATGGAGGCAGCCACAGAGAAAGGCAAAACCTAAAATTTTCCAATGTACCAGAAATATCTTGGGTACTTTAATACAATATTCAGAAAAAGAATGCCCAAGGTTTTAAGGAATGCAGTCATTCCTGAAGGTGTCCAACGTGGCTGAGTCAACCACTTCCCTGGGGAGATTATTCCAATGGTTGACTGTCCTCACTGTGAAGAATTTTCCTCTAACGTCCAGTCAGAATCTCCCCAAGAGCAACTTGTGTCCATTTCCCCTTCTCTTCTCCATGGGACTCCATGTAAAAAGGGAGTCTCCATCTTCTTTGTAGCTACCCTTTAAGTACTGGTACATGGTGATGAGATCCCCTCCAAGCCTCCTTTTCTCAAGGCTGAACAAACCCAGTTCTCCCAGCCTATCCTCATATGGCAGCTTCCCAGTCCTTTGATCATCTTGGTGGCCCTTCTCTGGACCCCTTCCAGCCTGTCCACATCCTTTTTGTATAGAGGGGACCAGAACTGTGCACAGAACTCCAGGTGTGGCCTGACAAGCGCTGAGTAGAGTGGGGTAATGACTTCTTTCTCTCTGCTGCTGATACCCTTTTTGATGTAACCCAGCATCCTGTTGGCCTTCTTGGCCGCAGCCTCACACTGTTTGCTCATGTTGAGCTTTCTGTCCACCAGCACCCCCAGGTCCCTTTCCACAGAGCTGCTCCCCAGAAGGGTAGATCCCAGTCTGTACTGCACTCCCGCATTATGTTTTCCCAGGTGCATGACCTTACACTTCTCCTTGTTGAACTTTGTAAGGTTCTTGTTGGCCCACTCTTCCAGCCTATTCAGATCTCCCTGCAGAGCAGCTCTCCCTTCTGGAGTGTCTACTTCCCCATTCAACTTGGTGCCACCAGCAAACTTCATCAGGCTACACTTGATGCCGGTATCCAGATCACTGATAAAGATAATGAATAACATTGGGCCCAATATTGATCCCTGGGGGACCCCGCTTGTGACAGGTTGCCGCTTGGAAAAAGAGCTATTTATCACCACCCTTTGGGTGCAGCCTGTCAGCCAGTTCCCCACCCACTGCACACACCACTTGTCTAGGCCATAACGCATTAATTTCTCCAGGAGGAGGCTGTGGAGGACCGTATCAAAGGCCTTGGAGAAGTCCAGGTAGACATATCCACTGCCTGCCCCATGTCAACCAGGCAAGTCACTTTGTCATAGAAGGCCACCAGGTCTGTCAAGCACAATCTGCCTTTAGTGAAGCCATGTTGGCTTTTCCCAGTCACGTGCTTCATTTGACTTGTGATGGCCCCCAGGAGGATTTGCTCCATAACTTTCCCACGGATTGAAGTAAGGATAATGGGCCTACAGTTACCCCGATCCTCCGTCGAGCTTTTCTTGTAGATAGGGGTAACATCTGTCTTCCTCCAGTCCTCTGGGACATCCCCCGTTCTCCACGACTTCTTGAAGGTTATGGAGAGTGGCCTTGCATCGATGTCAGCCAGCTCTCTCAACACCCTTGGGTGGATGGTGTCAGGGCCCATTGATTTGTAGGGTTCAAGCTCCTGTAATAATTCATGTGCTAACTCTTCCTTCCCTGATGGTGGGTCGGTGTTTGGATCAATTGGGAATTTCATTCCCAAAGCCTGGGACCCAACAGTGCTGGTAAAGACAGATGTGAAGACAGTGTTGAGGACCTCTGCCTATTCTGCATCATTGGTAATTGACTCTCCTTTTCCATTTAACAGTGAGCCTATGTCTTCCTTCTTTTTCTGCTTATGCTTGACATGTCTGAAGAACCCTTTCTTGTTATTTTTCACGTCTACAGCCAGTTTCAATTCGGGTTGGGCTTTTGCTTTTCTAACTGCATCTCTGCACGCTCTGGCAATGCCATTGTAGCTCTTGACAGATAATCCTCCACTTCTCCGTCTCTGGTATGCTTCCCTTTTAAATTTGAGTAGACCCAGGACGTCATGGTTGAGCCATGGGGGCCTCTTGCTCCACTTACTTCCCTTTCCTTTGTAGTGGATAAACAGGCTTTGTGCTTCCAATAGAGAGTTCTTGAAGAACTCCCAGCACTCACTAGCTCCTTTGTCTTCCATGGAAACTTCCCATCAAATCCCTCCCAACTGAGCCCTGAGTGAACTGAAGTTTGCCCTTCTAAAATCCAGAACCCTTGCCTTCGAGCTGACCTTCAGGATGCTCAGCAGGATCCCGAACTCTGCAATATCGTGGTCACTGCAGCCAAGGCTACCACTAACCGAGATATTACAAAGCAGGCTTTCTCTGTTTGTGAATAGCAAGTCCAGCAGCGCCTCCTTCCTGGTTGGCACATCTAACATTTGTGTCAGGAAACAGTCCTCTATACATTCCAGGAACTTGGTGGATGACATGCGAGCTGCCGTATTGTTCTTCCAGCAGATGTCTGGAGAGTTGAAGTCCCCCATCAGGATCAGGTTCTGTTGGCCAGAAGCTTGCTTTAGTGCCCCAAATATCGCTTCGTCAGCTTTGTCATCATGGTTAGGAGCTCGATAGCAGATGCCCACTGTGAGGTCCTGCTTGGAGATGACTCCTTTAACTTTAACCCAGAGGCATTCGATAGCACAGTTGCAGTCACCATAGTTGGCTTCGATACATTCAAGGTTTTCCTTAATGTAGGGTGCAACTCCTCCACCTCTTCTACCCTGTCTATCCTTATGAAAAAGCCTGTAACTATCCATTGTGACGTCCATTCATATATAGCAGGTTCCCTCCATCCACATGGAGAGGGTAAATCTTTCTAAACAGAATATTGGTATTATAATTCTGAGAAATTAATTTACATAAAGTAAGAATAAAGTAATGTGGATTTTGGGCTGATTAATTGAAAAGTAAGTATTTCCTTCCTCTGTAGGACATTTTTCAGGATTTTTTTGACTGTTTCAAACATATTCAAAGGCAGATTGTATATATCAGCATAATAATACTTTCATGACAAGTTGTTATTAATGTTATGCCAATTTTATAATGATTATTTTAAACAGAGCAACTGATCAAAAGCAATCTGATTTATTGTTTATCATTTTAGCTAGAACATGTGGTTCTAACCTACGTGGACCAAGTGGGATCATTACATCACCAAATTATCCAGTTCAATATGAAGACAATGCACACTGTGTGTGGGTTATTACAACCACTGATCCAGAAAAGGTATGCTTTTCCTCTTTGTCTCAAATGAAACTGGAATTTTGGATCTGTCTTAAAATTATTTCATACATATTTGCACAAATGCATGAACACATGCAACTGTGTATGTTCATTACAACACAAAAATGGCCAGAGCGGAGATGTAAAGAAAATATAGTGGGCTGTAGAATAAAAAATAAAAATTAGTTATATCTGTGAAAATGTCCGCTCAGATTAATAGGCCTCAATTAAAGTTTCCAAATTAGACATAATTTTTCTAATGAAATACATAAAATCATATTCAAAATCCCACATTGTTAAATGAGTTGACAGTGGATTTTTCATTTCCATGTTGATACTAGCTCATTGTTGAATATTAGCATAAAACCCAGACATATATTTAAGCACTATGTCTGATTTTTTTAGGTGTTTTACTACCTACCTCGTTTCTCTTTTCAATCCACTATTTTCCAATAATGATTCTAAACACATAACTATGAATAATTATACATAGAATAGTCATCATAATTAAGTATCCTTATTACACTTCAGTGTCCTGAGATACATTTTTACTTGTGCTTCTGTAAAATCAATTGAATTCCTCAATAAAGGACAGAGACACACTGCCTGTAAGAAAAAAAATGAAGTAAAAAACCCCATCTTTCACTTTTATTTTTCTGTGGTGAAATGCTGAACAAATAAGTTAAATAAGTTGATGAATGTATAGTCCATATGTACTTTCATAATTACAGAACATGTATTTCCTATGTAAGTTTTTGGAAGACTCTATTGTTGACTTCTTTAACATAGTTAAGAAAAAAATATGTTTAACTCTTTTTCACCATAAATCAATACAAATATTTAGCTGCAGAAAAGATAGTTTTACTACTTGCTTTCATAGCATATTGTTGAGATGTAAACACTGTTTCTTTGCAAACTCAACTGAGTTCACTTTTTCTTAAAGCAGATATAGTGTCTTAATAAAGGTATGTATTCAGGAAAAACATGCAAAAGTACAGAATTATCACGTTGTGGAACATTTTACTGTAGTGGGACTTCTCTCTGAAGAGAAAGGGCTTTTTTAGTTCCAAACTGAACTGTTAGATTTTTTTTAATATAGGAATTAGAAATGACTATTTGTCACTGATTGACCTTTGACTTTAAAGTTATTAAATTTTATAAGAATTATTAAATCACTTTGCATTTTTAAATATGGATGAGCATTTAAACTATGAAAACTGTCTGACAAATGCATCTGCTCAAATTTATATTCAGTAATATGTAGTCTCTTTGATTCTGCAAAATGCAGTATAGTTGTTTAAGAGAAAATTTAAGTGTGCATCAAAACAAAATAAGTGAAATTACTACTAATAGAACAGAGTATTGGCATCTTAATGGTTTCTTTATTCTAAACTGTTCCATTAATTTTTCATATTTCTTTTTCTTTCCTTCTCTTTTCAATAATTTTAATTAAGCATTGCTTTTAATATTTCTAATAAAATGAAGCTAGAAATCTCCTTGCTAATTGCAAGAAAGTTTAACCATAATAATATGAAAATTGGTACTGACTGTGCAGTGCTATTTCTTAAACTGTAGAGTGTATGTTTTCTATGGAGGCTTAGAATTGTGAAAAACACTAAACCTCAGTCTACTACAATAACTCACAAGTTCTATTCATTCTATACAATATATCTTTCTCAATGTATTTACAATTTTAGTAGGTAGAGTTTAATGAGATTGTTGTGGATTAACTTATAACTCTGTTCATTGGACTTGGAAAGGCATTCTTAAGTGGGCAGGTTGATAGTTCATCAGTCACAAGAATACACTGAAGGAATTGCACACCCAAACAGATAAATTCTTTTGTTATGTTCAAAATGAAGAGGTATGAGTACAAGGTTTGAAGCTTTCCCCTAGAAGAAAATCCACACTATTACATCCATCTGTGTGGAAGGTAAAGATATGTGCTAACAACGAAATTGATAATCACAGTGTAAGAAAAAGAGGTGGAGCTTTAATTCTTTCAGTTCTGGACAGGATGGGCAATAGTAAATGAATTGTCATTTTATTGATCTTGGATTTGTCTAGCGGTACAACAAAGGAAGTTTAGTTATTTTGGTCAGATGGGTATCTGCTTTAGGCCCATGATGATTGTGAATGTGAAGTCTTAAAATCAAACATGTTTAGGGCTTACAGTACCCTCAAGTTGCTTTCACATAAAGTCTACATCATCTTTATTGGTATGTATTAATACAAATCTGATATTGGGATTTCCATCTCCAAATTACTGAATCTAGAGTTAACACACATCCTTTCAGATAATAAAAAATGTGAAAGATTATTCTTTTACTTTACAGACTATCAGACTGAAATGGAACCTTTTTTCCTACTTCTTTCTTAAAAAAAAAACAAAACAAAACAAAAAAAACAAAAACAAAAACAAAAAAAACCCAAAACAAAACAAAAAACCCACCCCAAAACTTGTTAACATTTTGAAACCTGTGAACTTTATAAAATCAATTACAAAAATAATTTCCAAGTTTCCAAAATAATAAATTGATTTTAAGATGTGCTGAAAAGTGTGCAAATTTTCATCCCTAACTTCTGTTGGAGCTATGAATGACAGAACTCTTGAAAATTTAATGGTATATTGAAGGTCTGATTTTAAGAATAGACTGAGGAGCCCTTCAGATTTGAAAATATTTATCAGAATGCTTAGGGTCTGTGTTTGAACTTCTTTTCTGAGATGGTAGGCAGCTCATGACATGTTGTGACAGTGTATCTTAAATTAGTTTTGACTTACTCTAGCAATATTTCCTTTTAACGTAACATTCAGTGCAATGGAAAGGTAGTCTAGTTAAAGAGGTGCCCTTGCACAAAACAAAACAAAATAAAAACAAAATAATGTGCTGGAATATTTTACAATAATAAATTTTAAAAAACCTGATGTATAACATTTTCCAAATTTTGCATTCTGGTGCTGGTGGGGGGAGATTTTTAATGCCGATCCAAAATGAAAACAAATTTCAACTTCCAATGGGGACAGTAGCATAGTTCCTGTTTTTAAGCAACCATATCAAGATAGTTGTTAGCTAAATGTTTTTCTAACGTTCATTTGCCTTTTTCTGAGCAACACAAAAATCTAAGTTAGTTAATCTTGCTCCTTCTCCTGTTCAAAGGTATTTCTGTTAATGCTCTGCTTATTTTGAAGAGTTGATTTTCTTCCCTTAACATTTATTTGTTTCCTCTGGGTCCCACTATTGTAGCTTCTGATAAGCATCCTACTGAGTCATTTATTAGACTTTTAGTACTTGCAAATACAACTTCATGGTGCTCTTCTGACACTCTGTCAAGTACCTGCTGTAATTCTTGGTAACTCTACATTGTCTTAGTTGTTCTGTTATGCAGTTTCTCAACTTTTTAGAGTCAGTTACTTTGGACTGTTCTTCTGAGGTCTTACTTATCTGTTGTCTTTATCTATTTCTTGCTGTTAGTATAACCTTTTCAGAACGTTCTAAGCATGCCTCTGTCTCTTGCTGTTTCAATTCATTCTCCAGGCTTTGGTTTTTTTCATAGGACTTACTGCCTTGGATTT
Source organism: Phalacrocorax aristotelis (assembly GCF_949628215.1). Lineage (NCBI taxonomy): Eukaryota > Metazoa > Chordata > Aves > Suliformes > Phalacrocoracidae > Phalacrocorax > Phalacrocorax aristotelis. Next base: position 24,766,699 of record NC_134278.1, on the reverse strand, counting down.
CCTGCTGCTTTCACTATTTTATTGTAACATTGCTAGATACGAGGGCTCCAGTTTTGAATTCCAGTGTCTATAAGAGGGCCAGATTTTCTGTTTTTTCAGCAATGATACCTAGTTTTGCACAATATTTTCCTGGCTGATTGCAAATTGTTGTATAGTAGATATGCCATGGGCTGCAATAGTTATAAGTTTAATGACCTGGTAAATAAAGAGTGTGTCCCAATTACAGATTTTGGGGTTTTGTTGGTTTTTTTTTCCTGAAGAATGTGCTTTCTCCACAGTACAAAGCAGAGATATTAAGTATCTGTTTGTGCCTAACAATTTTATTCTTCTTTACAAAAATAGTTATTCACTTCAGTTGCCATAATTGAAGACATTGGAAATAATTAGAAGTGGGGAGGGAAACCTCACATACAATTTTATAGGGCTGAGCTGTAATGTTTTTGTATAAACTTGGACTAGACCTTAATATGTTGTCATAAAATGGTATTTCTGATTTTTTGCCTTTTAAAGCACATAGCTGGGGGACTTCAGGAGAACATTCTTACTCAGGAGAACTTTCCCCAGTTCACAGCTAAGGAATCCACATACTGTTAAGGTTGATTTTGAGATAACTTCTTTTAAGATAATCAATTCTTGCAATATGCTCTAAAAAGCAGTCTTACTAAGTAACATATGATAATGTGCAAATTTTTTTGAATTATGATGCCATGCTGATTCATGGATTGGGTTAAAGTTTGTGGTAGCTCAGATCTGATCCATTAGTGACATCCCTGTCTTCCTCAGATTCTTACTTCCATGTAAGTAGCCTATACATATATAATAATTTGCAACGGATTCAAATTCTTTGTTTCAACAGACAAGTTTGCTCCAGTTAGATGGCATTATTGTATTAGTGTTTTTCAGAAAGTGTGTCCATAAAGAGCTTGTTTCTTCAAAACTTCATTACAGACAGGGCTCCTTGCCCTCTGAGTGGCTGATCAGACCATCCTGCCACAAGTAATATGTTTGTCAGCATGTCTGACATCTACAGCACAGCACTTGCAGTCTAACACTTGTTGTGATTGAGCCCCAGTCAGCAACTGAACACCACACAGCTGCTTGCTCACTCCCCCCACCCCAGTGGGATGGGGGAGAGAATCGGAAAAGCAAAAAAGCAAAAGAAAGAAAACTCATTAATTGAGACATAGAACAGTTTAATAATTAAAATAACAGAAAATAATAATATTAATAAAAATGAAAAGGAAAATAATGAGAGAGAGAGACGGAAGCGGAGGAGGGAGGAAAAAACCAACCAAACAAGTGATGCAACCTGCTCACCACCTGCTGACTGATGCTGCCAGTCCCTGAGCTGCGTTTGCTGCCCCCACTCCACCTCCCTGGCCAGCTCCCCCCAGTTAATGTACTGGGCATGATGTTATATGACATGTAATATCCCTTTGGCCAGTTTGGATCAGCTGTCTTGGCTGTGCCCCCTCCCCTCCCGTCTTCTTTGCACCTGGCAGAGCATGGGAAGCTGGAAATGTCCTTGACTAGTACAAGCACTACTTAGCAACAACTAAAACATTAGTGTGTTATCAGCATTATTTTCGTACTAAATCCAAAACACAGCACTACACCAGCTACAGTGAAGAAAATTAACTCTATCCCAGCTAAAACGATGACATACTGACTGGGGAAGAATGCTCTTGCTGATTACCATATACCTCATCCCCACAGAGATTACCAGAGCGCTGCCACAGTATTGATTTTTATCTGTAACTTTATTGATCTTTATTTGTATAACATCCTTTCTAACTGTATAACAGAATTTTTTTGTTGTTGTAGAGGTCTTGATTAACAAAAATATGTAGATCTAAGAACTACTTTCACTAAACATTTGTGTATTCTTGGCTCATGCTAGTTATTTACTCAATTCTTACTATTCCATAAGTTTCAGGATAGATTTAATAGGGTGGAGAAAAAGGTTATTGTGAATTTAGAATTGACTCATTTGTACATCCTGTGCCATCTAGATCATACAGATGCACTAAGAACTCCCTGAAAGGATGATTTCCCGTGGTATGTTTAAAATGAAATCACAATTCTGTATGCTCTTTTATTCTTCACACAGTGTTAAAACCAAATTTTGTGCCATATGTAAATGGACATATTTAAATTTAAATTTAAACTTCTTTATTTTTCATTTGCTGGAACACTGTCTTTAATTTTAGGGGGATATGGCATCATTGGCAAAGGGTTCACACAGTTTAGAATGAAAATTATTAAGGTCCCGGTTATGAAACAAATACTGGTTAAGTTTCCTCTTGCTTTGAAATAGGCTCATGTATAGTTTTTTTTTAAAATGTTCATAAGCAAGCAGTATAATTTAGAACACAAAGTAAAACTAAAGCAATTATATAATCTCATAATATCATGTGCAAAGTGTACTTACAAAGCTACTGGACAAAATAATGTTATATATAACTCACTACAGTATATGTTCATCCTTATTTTGACTTTAAATACATAAATTGTAACAGAATTCTATATACATACAACTCAAAACAGAAAAAAACCCCATATATTATGCGAAAAGAAGCACAGTTTATTTTTTAAAAATTGTATCTTTGTGTTGCTTTCTGCTTGTGTATACTTACTAGAAAATTATGATTCTTTGTTAATAATGCTGATATTTCTACCGTTCAAAACATCATATGAATGAGTGAGATGTAGTAGCATAGCTTCTATATAATATTTTCTATATAATATTTTCTTAATAAGTTTACTGAAGCTTTATTGGATAATATTGTAACACAAGTAGGGCTGGAGCAGAAGACTCAGTTCTGACACTGCAGACACTTAGGATGAAATTTTATTTGCACATATTGGTGCTATATGTCTAAACTCCAATTATACTTGATGGAGATCTCTCAAATATAGAGCCAAATAGTGCTTAAAGTGGTGCGGTAGAGGCTGATCAACTAAATCACTGGACTTTGTTTGTTCTCACTGGATCAAAACCAAAAGGGATTCTGAATTTCAGCATGCAGTGTTTAGTATATACATAGCTTTATGGAATGAAGTATGCTAAAAAGATGAAGGATGTGCTTCACAGATTGAATGGGAAGTGTCCCATAATGGCCATATATTGAATGAAAAACCATAATTTTGGAGCAGGGGTATACGAGACTTGACTAGAAGAAAGTGTCAAAAAAGTCTTCTCTCCTATATTAATACATTTATTTCCAAGTGTGAGCCTTTTAGTGAAACTGATACACCCAAATCAAAACTCCTTTCGATACTGATTCTAGATGTCTCATTTATGCATTCATTACAAACAGTTTTGACTCTCACTGTCTTTAAAGGCTGTTGAAGCTAGTGATGGAAAAGGGACACTTGGGATCAGTACTCATCTCATGATGAAATTACCCAAGCACAGATTTACTGGAGCACAGAAAAGTACTGTGTTTCCTGGTTTGGGGGGAAAGCTAACTGAAGGAGCATGCTTAACGCTTCTGGCACTATTTCTGGTGGTATTTGTTTTGTTTATTTTTCTCAGATGATTTACAAGATTAAATTCAGAAACATACCCAAATCTTCAGTTTTTCCCTCCTAAGACAGTTGCCACAAATACAGGCTAACAGTTATATTCCTTGTTGTTTCCCTCTCTCCTTCCTCCATCATGCTTTTTCTGAATGACGGAGACTAACTACTGAGCCTTATCTGTGTTCAGTATCTCATATTTGCTTTCAGGATACCAGCTAGGTTTACTGTACCAAGATTTAGCTGTGGGGTATGAATTTTATGAGCCTCAGATGGATTTAAGTACACCATACTGAGATGGAAATGGTAATTTGGGGGGGAGGCGGGGTGAAAGTGGGACTTTTAGAACGACACTATAGAAGCATACACATGCAGGAATGGAAAAACTGAAGGAAATTTAAAAGTAAATTTGCTGTGATATTTTCTTTGATTTTATAATAAATCTATATTTTAGAAAGACAGTTGAATTATAATAACTCATAATGCAATGTTCAAGACAAACAAACGATTCATCCTCCAAACAAAGTGAATGCATTAGAATGTGGCAAGGTTTTAATTAGCAACACTAAGACATGTATATGTGGCTTAATGGAAACTATTAAAAAAAAATCCTCAAAACCTTCAAAGTTATCGAGACAAATACAAAAAAAGTTAAATACAAAAGTATTCTAATGTTTCTGTTTCTTCATGTTCTAATACCAGGTCAAGGACAAAGAAAAAAGAGTTTTCCCTTTCAAAAGAGGGCAATATGTAATATTTTCACTGTAATATGTTTGTAGTGTATCTGCATGGGTTAGAATTATACAACTCCATTATTGTCACTATTTTGTTGAATACTTCCTGCAGTTAAAGTGATTCAGATTTGCCTTTCTTATAGATACACTTTTCCAGCCTGGATGGCTGTTAAATTCTTATTATTTTATCCTTGCAAAACAAAAACAGGCTATTCCTCTTTGAACTTCTTTATTTTATAGCTAAAACAACTCCCTACTCAAAAAATACAAAAAAAAAACCCCAGAACTGTATAACACCTAAGAATGCCTTTTTATTTTACAATTGCCAGAGGTAGTCTTTAAAGGTTAAAAAACAAACAAAGCCCAACACTACAGCAACTACACTTTCATCATTGGTATTTATCATTATCCAGCCACTGCCATGTACATACTTCTATTGTTGCTGAAAGTTGGGTTGTTGCCTCTGGATTTTTTCTTAGAGTAACTTATCTGCTGCAGTGCACTTAGAATTCCTCCATCATTTCCATCCTTCACTATGTTTTTTTTTCCTTTCATCTGCCTCAGTTTCTTCTTTTTTGCTGTATTGATCTCCATCAATATATTTCTTTCTTCTTTTAGCTTTAACCTTTTCTATTTCATTTTATATATTTTCATAAAGGAAAGGATTCAGATACAAAATTCAAATATAGAATCCTAATAGTTTTCGTGGTTTAAATGGAGCTCAAAAACCAGTAAAAGAGTACTCAACTGAAATTTTAACTATTTTTTTAACCACAAGAAAACATTGTTTCTCAAAGTAACTGCAATACTGTTCACCATAAAAATGTACCAGTTGGTGCAGTTACATATTATTCCACAAAAATTATATACATTTAATTTCTTTAGAGTGAAAGGACTTCAGACACCTTTATCGAATGGAGAATCAGTCAGACTTCTCAAGCCATAGGTGAATGTCTGTTACATATACCTAAATATAAGACTTTCTTAAGCACTTTGTATCCACAAATTATAGAAGACAAATCAATATATTTTTTATTACTCCTGCACATACATACACATGCACTTTCACATAGAGACATGTAAAATAAACAACAGACTGTTTTACCTGCACAATCCCAAAGCATATAAATATAGCAACATAAACTCATTACTATTCTCTCATTTAATTCAGGATATTTCCTGACAGGAAAAATTCATAACACAGCATGCATTAGACAAGAACATTTTGCCAATATGTGGGGGGGAAAAATAAATTCCTACAGTTATATCTCCACATACTTTTCTTGTTTGTTCTACAAGTTAGTTCCCAATTCCCTTGCTAAGAACTATCAGGCATATTCAGTATTACATTGGCAAATGTATAAATCTAAGATATCAAGGTTTATGTGTAGATGTTTTTCCCTTGAGGTTGACTGTGTTTGCAACTATTCATAGTATATCATACCTGACAATGTCCTTGGATATTGTCTGCGTTTATACACCCTTTTTTATTTTTTTTCCCTGTTTATTTTTTCTTAATTTATCAGGTATTCTACATAAATTATCTTTGTGCAGACCCTGTGCAGCCTGATGGGGTTGATAATGAGGATGACATAAACTCACATTTACTGCACAAGGAGACAAGTGCTGCAGAATAATTTATGAGCCTACAGTTCTGGGTTACATCATAGAGCATGTTCATTTGCTTTGCCTTGAAACACAAGTGGACAAAGTTTATTTCTGCATGATGCTCACTGTTTATTTTCTCTTTTAAATCTTACCTTGGGTACCTTTTCTAGTGGGAAAATGCTGGCTGATAACTTATATGCAAACCACAGGAAATTCTAAGAAATTCACTGACTGCATTGCGAACTGTATATATATTGGAAAAATTCATTAGATTATTTTAAAAAGTGTATTACTATTTTCTGAAAATAATTACAAATCTTTTCAGTTTTCTTTTGCAATACTGTAGATTGGGTGTTTGGCATTATGGTAAATAGAAGCCTCCAGATACTTACATAATAAATTAGTGTCAGCACTTCATTTGACATTAATTTAATTAAATCACTTTGGTATATTACTAAACAGGAGCTTCATATTGTAAATAAAGAGCCATTGGTGAGAACAGTGAATGGAGGACCGAATCATCACACGTATGTTAAGGTGTGCAAATCTCAGATTTCAGGAAGAGGCTGTTAAAGGGGAAGGAAAATTCTGCTTATTGGAATTTTTACTTAGTATGGGAAATATGATAGGGCTTGCAGAAAGGTATTTTAGAATACAAAGGTTTTCAAAGTGTCATGTGACACAGGCTAATTTGATAGTTAAGAAGCACCACCACAAACAGTCAAAACCAAGATCATGGTCCTTCCTATCCTCAGCTCAAATTGGCCTATGCTAGCGTGTGAACATTGACAGTCTGACTGGACCCACAGTACTGTAAACAGACTCTTTACACAACCTTTTAAGTATAGCTTTCAATTTAGCAGGCAATCTCTAAGACCCCTTGAGGACTATCAAGAACCTCAGGGTCTACATCAGTCAGTCACATGTCTATGTGTGAGTCATTTTTGAAAAAAATTCCTCATAATTAAACCTTGCAACAGTACAAAGAACAAAAGTTTAACTACCCTTTTAAAACATGGCACTATTTTCTTCTAAAAATACCACCCATAACCTTCAAAAGTGAGAACAGGTTTTAAGCATCAGATCTACACATGCTTAATGCTCATCTGTTGTACTAGAAAATAAGATCAAGTGCTTGCATATCACATCTTTTGTTATTTCTCTGTCTTTATGCAGAAGTTGACTTTGCAGAAATGGCCAGTGTTTTCAGTAGGAAGTAACTTGATTAAAGAATTTTTTTCTCATTCATCACATTTTCCAGTATTCTTATGAGATAGAACATGCAATGAAATGCTGAGTTTAGTTGCCTGTCTCGTCTCTGTATCCAATAGAAGAATTGCTTAGACAGAGCTTGTCAGGTTGGCCAGCCCTTTTTTCATGCAGCAGTCATCTCAACATTTTTCTCTTCATTTATTTAGTAGCTAACTGTTATCACTGTTCCAGGCTCACTGGACAGGATATAAGTGAAGAGGTTGCAATGCAATGCAGATGTCCTTTTGTAAACAGACAAGAGAAGAGTGCTGGCTGGAGGGCAGAGAGCCTCACAGTTCTCTGCACTGTCACATTGCCTTTGTGAAGGATTTGAGCAGCATAAACCAGAGTTCCTGAAACAGCGTTTAATCACAAAGTCACAGGAAAAACAGTTTCACAAAGCCAGAGGAGAGTACATTCGTGTCATAAATGTGAATAAAGCAGATCAAATTATCATCTAAAGAAATTCTGACTTGGATCAAATAAAACAATTCCAAGATTGAATCTTAACTTGTTCTGGATCATACACTGGATCACCTCTAGTTTAGTAGTTGGAGTCTGTTTTCTTTCACCATCCATTTAACTGACTACTGATTTAGAGAAGAAATAAGGTCTAATTTTTTAACATTTTTTTGAAATTTTTTTGTCAATTGTAATTTTACCATGTAATGAAAAACTCATGTCTTTTCCAGCTTATTTTAAGAACACTCTCTGAGTGTTCCTGTTCACAAACTTTTATCAATGTTGAAATCACAAAATGATATACAGATTTGGTATTTGGAGGCTAACAATATGGGTCATCCTTTTCTTGATTACCAGCTGTATATTGCTTAAGGGGTTAATGTATCTACATGAAGTTGTCTACACCTTTCTTCACATTACAGAGCTATAGTAACTCCTGTATCAGGTTAAAAGAAGCAGATGTGTTAAGAGCTGTGTAGTAATTCAGCTGATGCACATGCCCCTAGAGGGAAGGACAGGGCAAGCTCCCACCTTAGGAAGGGGGGATCATGAAGAAGCTTTCCTTCCTGGACACAGAAAGGCATTTCATGTGTCTGGAAAGCAGCCTGGCAGAAAACATCTAGGGGTATTGGTTGATAGCTGGCTGAACATGAGCCAGCAGTGTGCCCAGGTGGCAAGAAGGCCAACAGCATCCTGTCTTGTATCAGGAATAGTGTGGCCAGAAGGAGTAGGCAGGTGATCGTGCCCCTGTACTCGGCACTGGTGAGGCTGCACCTGAGTATTGTGTTCAGTTTTGGGCCCCTCAGTACAAGAGGGACACTGAGTGGCTGGAGTGTGTTCAAAGACGGGCAAGGGCAATGAAGCTGGTGAAGGGTCTGGAGCACAAGTCCTATGAAGAGCAGCTGAGGGAACTGGGGTTGTTTAGTCTGGAGAAGAGGAGGCTGAGGGAAGACCTTATCACTCTCTACAACTACCTGAAAGGAGGTAGGACAAGAGAAAATGTCTTCAAGTTGTGCCTGGGGAGGTTTAGATTGGATTTCAGGAAAATTTTCTTCACCAAAAGGGTTGTCAAGCATTGGAAAAGGCTGCCAAGGGAAGTGATTGTGTCACAATCTCTGGAGATACTTAAAAGCTCTGTAAATGTGGTGCTCTAGGGACATTGTTTAGTGGTGGACTTGGCAGTGCTAGGTGGACAGTCAGACTTGATGATCTTAAAGGTCTTTTCCAACCTAAGCAATTCTATGTATCTGTGATGCATTTCTTCCAGTTGTCTTGCTGAGAAAAGGGAAAATGGAGCATAAAACATTGCAGGTATTTTACGATTTAAACAGTAAAATCATGAGGGGGTCATCATGCCTTTTGAGTTATTCATGCCTTTCAAAAAAGAAATCATATGTTAGGATGATCATCCCTTTCCTTTCCAGATGGCAAGTAAGTAGGATGAGATATCCCAGCATGGTTTTCCTCCTCTTCTCCATAGGTGCTAACTTTTGTCATTATGACAAAAGGAAATATTTTTAACCTAGTGAAGAGTTTAGTAATTTAAATAAGTTATCACTGGAACATAATTTAGTTACTCATCTTTCTGAAATATGCATAAGCAAAGATATTACCTGTGCATCATGGTAAAGCACTCAGAGTTGAAGTGAGCAGTAAACATAGGCTTCACCACAGGAATGAGATGTATGTGGCTCTAGTTAGTATGAAAGATTAAAATGGAGGCTAGCTCATTACAGTGGAAACTCTTCCCAAGGAGGAAGACATTTTAGCAGGAGTTCATTCATCACCAATAAGTTCTTATTTCATATTTGCTATCAAAATGGGCAGAAGAAAATGACGGATCATGTAGGATATGTGAAGCCTGAAGCCATAGAATTAAGAATTTACATTTTATCTGAAATTCATCAAGACTCTTATTCTTCTCTTATGGTTGTTCTGTTTTGCGAGGCACAGGACCTCTGTTGTCATGGAGTTCAGAGACTGTGAATGGAGAGTTTCTTTCATGCAGATTTTAGCCTCTCTGCAGAAGTCATTCTTCTAAGCAACATACCCCATATTTAACTATTAGCATAAGTACCTGACAGCAAAGTAAAAGTCAAGAAGATAAAAAGTCTAACTTATTTCTTCAGTCAAAATTCAGAAGTTTCTAGAAGGCAAATCTAGGGATTTTAAGTGAAGCTGAAAACACATTAATACCTTCCTTGAATTCACATGGAGATCTTGCAGAAACTTGGGTCTGCAGAGCATGAGCAGAATCTCAGAGGGTGGAAAAATGAAAGAGAGAGAGACAGATCTAAGTATTGCCTCCAGTTGTCCTAAGAAAATAAATCAGACTATGTTTACATTAGCATTAGTAGTGCAGTGCACCATGGGCAGCTTTATAGTGCAAAACAGTTGGTGCTAAGGGCCTGAGGTCCATCCTACAGGTGTATTTCAGGGTTTTTACTGTGGATTAATTGTAATTTGCTTCTTCCGGCTGAGTGCCTGTTACTGGCTGGAGAACACCTTCCAGCTTAGTGTAATCCAAGAAGAACTCAATTTATCGCCACTGAGATTGGTCTGTGCTGTAAACCAAAGTACGGTAAGAGGAGATGACTAGAGATTGTTTCAGAAGTGCACCCTTGATCAAAGCCCTGATGTGATTGTATTTTTAATCTTCTGGTACAACTATCACAACACATAGAGAAGGCAGACACTTTGTACATGCAAGATTGAATTGGATTCCTGGGTAAACAACTGAATGCTCAGAAATGTCCTTTTAAGATTTTGCATTATCTTCCTGAAATTCAGATAGAAATCCTGCCGAGAAAAGTAGTTTGAGAAGCCCGCTTACTCAGGACATTGCTTATAATGAACATATTCTTCCTACTTACTGGTGGTTGGTTGGTTGGTTTGGTTTTTCCCAAGGCAAAGGCAGCACTCATGCAGAGTATGCACACAGGCCGGGTATGTGTGTCATGTTTTAATTCATCAGGCTTTCATACAGTTAATGTAATTCTTAGTGCTGCTCTGTGCTATCAGACTGTCAAGATAACAACCTCCTGAATGATAATTCTTTTTAATTGTGGCTTAGATACTTTGAAACATTTTGATGTCTACATTGTTTTTCTCTGTAATAAGGTGTTTTTTTCCCTTCCCTTATTTTAAACCAACTTATATTTGTCTTATGGTATCTCTCAGAAGAAGTTATCTCATGCATGCAATTACATATGTGCAATTCTATGTGTATAACTCTAAATGCTTACAAAGTATTTTTTATTCTATATTAGCCAGTTATTAACTCTATAGAACCAGTAGTCTTGCTGTTCTTACCTTATCTATAAGGAAAACTTGTATTGTCCATTTTTTCATCAAACAATATATTGGAATTTTGTTCTAGATCATTTATCTTCTGTAATGGCCATTTAAATTAAAAAATAATCTAGTGAATAAACTAATAACTGCTTCCACTTGAAGTGAGCAGTGGGATTCTAATTTTTCCAAGGTAAATGTTCAGCCACTCCACAAAACATTCTACTACTGCACTCTGCAGAAAGCCATCGCTGATTCCACTTGTTCATTCTGCACAGTGTAGCTCCATCAAAAGCAAATGAAGATATGAGACTGATGGTATATTTTTGCACTTGAGATCCAATATATCGATTAAAAATGCATTCAGCTGCTTGACACTTTTAAAAATGGACTATCAAGCTGTGATTCATTTCAAGACTAAACACGTATAGCTAGATGTCTGAAGGCAGTCTCAAGGGTCAGTTGCCCACCTGAGAAATCTCTAGCTCCTTTTGAGATTAAGTTCTTCTGCTTTCCCTCCAGGTGTGGATCCAGAAAGGCATAGTTTCCAATAGATTCTGTTCTATCTGCCAGACCACGAATATGTCTCTGATAACTCAAACCATTTCAGTTAGCACTAGTAATTTAATTGTGGGCACCTTACTGAGCCTTCAGTGCCTAAGCTTCAGTTATAACCAGGGGAACGTACACAGTAATTCAGCTTAGCCTGAAGCAGACACCTAGCTGCCAGTCATATGAATAACTTCTAGCTATATTTACTGCAGTGAGAGATTAGATACCTAAAGTGCCTTTAGACACAAACAGGTAAGCATCTACACTTAGGTGTTTTAGAACTCATTTCAGCTACTTCACCCTAGGCTTCTAATACCATTTGAAATAGCTGAAGTAAGCCTTTCTGGCCTCCAGCTGCTGCTTCAGAAAATTGTGGACCACTCACAAATCCTGTATCTTCAGATGGTATGTGGATTTTATGGATTTTACCTTACACTTCCAAGTGACTTTAGTCAACTGTTTAGTTTTACACTGTATTCCATCCTTACTACTGACTTCTGCAACGAGGTTCTGTTTTTCTATAAATATGAGGTAGAATCCTACTGCAAATCTTCTGGGTGTGTCTGGTTTCTGTGCAATCCTTTGAGTTTGAGTAATATTCAGACAATTGAGAAACACTTGCTTGGTCATCTTTGCTTGCTTACTTGTTTTCTTTTGTCACTTTATAAGTATTTACTGAAGAATTCTCTTATAAAGTTCTCTTATAAAGTTCTCTTATAAAGTTCTATGACCACTTAAGCTTTGAAACATTTTGTATTGCGCTTATGTTGATAAGACACTATGTTTTCAGCATAATTGCTTTCAATCCATATTCTTTTAATTAGGCCAATCAAAATACAATTCCTGAATTGGATTTACAATAATGTGGTAAAATAATAAGGGCAGTGGTATCTTTATTACAGCAGTAGGTTTATGGTAATTTCAAATAACCACCTGAAATATGATAAACTTTATAATCCAGTTGTACATGATGTGGGTCAGGGATTGGACTAGAAGACTTCCAGAGGTTGCTTATAAGCTAAATAATTCTCTGATTAGCAAAGTGATTTCAACATTGGGAGTATTTTATATGTCTATATAGGTATTTCACAAATTTCTCAGGTACTATAAACTAATTTCCATTCCTACACATATAAGAATTTTCAAGCTTAACTTTGTGCCATTTTAAATATAACAGCATGATTACAGGCAATTTTAAAGGACTTACAACTTTTCATTTAAGCCCTGTACAGTGGTGATAATGATTCCTAAATGTATTTGATTATACAAACAGAGTTTTACAAAAGAAGAGCCAAAAAATATTTTATACAAGTTTTTAAAAGTGCGTTACAATAAAAATATGGCATTATGCAGGAATTTTAATACTTACCTGTAAATATCTCACTGAGATGGGTTTACCACTAGGACTTGGACTTTAATGTGGCTGGTCTTCTCCTTGTTCAAACAGTTAAAAACTTATTATTTAAATATCAAAAATATCCTTAGGATCCTAAATTAATACTTGTTTTTCTAGAAAGCTATTATAGTAGTATTTAAATGACTTTATCTACCAAAAAGCAAAGAATAATGTCAGGTTCTTTTCAAAATTGTATGTCAGCTTCAATAGACATGAGTAATATTTAGAGATATTATTCAAATATTTAATTATTGTCCTCAACTTTTATTTTCAATTCACTGTTAGACAGTTTCATCATATGGGGATCAAAGACTTATATAGTATTTTTTGACCCTTATAGTGTTGTCCCAACATATTTTTTTATCATGAATAGCTACATGTCCATTTGAAACATAATTAATTAATTCAGTGCACCTTCAAGAAATACCCTTTCTTCTTATTCTTCTTGAATGAAACTTTCAATGAAATTTGCTGTAGTAAATATGCAGTAATAGCTTTCTACAATTAGGGGTAGTGATACCGTATTATTAATATTATTATTATTTGTTGTTGTTGTTGTGTTCTTTATAGAACTCTGTGGATATTAGCAGCTAAAAACTATCAAAATTATACAGATCAATTTTATCCCCCCTCCCCCCCCCACCTCTGCAGCATTAGAATTCAGAAAAACTGTAGTTAGTTTCACAAATTAATCTTCTAAATTCTAAAGGCCTGAGGAAATCTTAAGTACCTGCTTTCTGGTTTAAGAGGAATCTTAGTGCCTCCACCTGAGGCAGAAAACTGATAAGTCTGTATATACCTTGTAATTCAATGAATTTACCTTCTATTGACAGTTGTACAGTGGTATGGTCTGAATCAGACACAATGAAACAGGGAGACAGAAAGAAGATAATGGGTATTATTGGCATTCACAGCCTTGATTTCTCTAACAAAAGTACCATATTTTTGGTGCTGTGGGAAAATGCTAGTATCACAGCCCAAAGTTCCCCGATGAGACATAATGGGCAGAATTAATCACCATGGCCATTTCCTTAGACTTTCTACATATTCATATTTGCCCTTGGTTCACATATTTAGATTACATTTGCAATCACAGAATGAAATATCTTTTTAATAAAAAGGGAAAAGTGCTATTCTGTAAAGAAACATTGAGACAAAGAGAAAATTCTGCAACAAATGTTTTGATAGTAGCACTTCTGAATCATGTTTTATAACAATGGACAATTTGTAGAAATAGAAACACAATTGATATATGCTTGCACTATGATCTTCTAGATGATGCAGAATATACTGGAAAAGTAAGAAATGTTTTATGCTATCATTATACACTTTTTTCTCTGTGATATATGTTGCTGTGATGTATATTCCTTAGAAGAAATGTTTAATTTAAATAAGAAAACCGTGAACATTATTATCAGAACGACAAGATTAGTCTTTTGTGCAGCTGCCAGATGGTCACGAGATTCAAATATATTTTTCATACAAACTAATGTGCAAAATCCCTAAAGAATTACTATGCTAGTAAAGCTTTTACCAAAATCATTAGAATAAATCTAACTCTCTAAACCTAGCTATAACCTTTTTATAGAGGCTCAGTATATCCATTGATGTAATTCAAACGTTTTTTTATTTAGCTAATAAAATTGTCTAGCAAATAGACACTGATAGTGATAAAGAGAGAATAAAATAGTTTGGAAATGACATTAGAGATCCACATTTAGAATTAATAACATTAGGGTAGTCTCAAATGCGTTTATTTTTTAGCATTGTTATCTAGATTTGTGATTCATAGAGAACCTTATGCTTTTCTTTTAAAAAGTGATTAATGGGCAGGAATATAAGTAGAATAAATCTCCTTTATTATGTCACATCTGCACTTTGAAACATTTCTTGAAAAATTATTACATGTGAAAATACCGTTTCCTGTGAAACAAAAGCAAATGTTGAGCTTTGAGTTGGCATCAAGTGTATTTATTTTTCATTTCACTCAATCTTACTGACAGCTTATGCTTCTTAACATCAGGCAAAAGAGAGCTGCACAATAAGATCATCTTGGGCATGTTATTGGCGGGTATTAAGCTCTTCCTTTAGACACAAACTAAATCTTGGTTAAAGCAAATGGGAGCGGGAACCAAACAGAAATAGTAGTAGTAGAACCAAAACAAAAATAACTTGACATTAACAATCTCCTCTATTTCTGCTCTTTATTTTTCTACTAGTGTCTTTTCAATAAGGATCAGTGAGCAAACAGTTGTTTGCTCTTACCAATGAGATATACATGTTTATAATTTCTTTCCTCTTTATTTGTTCCAATTTAAAAAAAAAAAAAAAAAAAAAAAAAAACCACAAAGGCTACTTATTTACCAAAGCCCATGTGTGCTTGGTAGAAATCAGGTGCCTGTTCTATTCCATTATTTCAGAGTTAAATTTGACATACTTGTAGTTTGGTTTTAAGACTGACCAGGTTTGGACATAATTTCTGTTGTCTGACTCAATTTTGTGTGTGTGTGGGGGGTTTTTTTTGTTTTCATTTTTATTGGATATCCTTTAATAAAGGATAGAGGTTGCTGGATGCACAAATTCTTACTTTTTCCAGAGTTTTCATATTAATGTCTTAGCTTTTCCCTTTTCCTATTAATCATATAGGACATAGCCATTAAAGGAGCTTGTAGATGTTTTGCAGAATATAACTGCTGAAATCTTAAAAAAAAAAAATCTGAAACTGCTTCATGCTCAGTGTCCTGGTTGCCTGTGGCAATGAAACAAAACCTACAAATCTCATTATCTGCCAGATTTTTGCTTTACACAATACTTATACATTTCCTGAAGTATATCACTTCTCAGCACACATCTACTAGCCAAGTTGTTCAAGTTTGAGGAGGACCAAAATCCTTCCAAAAGAAATTTTACAGATGTATCATTTTAGTCCAACAACATTGCATTGGTAACATCACAGCCATGCTACCTCGTCATACTCAGTGTTACTCTTCACATGTCAAAGGCCTTACTGAAGTCCAGGTAGACAATCTCCACTGCTATTCCCTTATCTGCCAGACCAGTCACTTCATCACAGAATTTCAGCAAGTTGATCAAACACGATTTCCTCTTGGTGAGTCCATGCTGACTACATTTGATTACTTTCTTGTTCTTCATGTACCTGGAAATGGTTTCCAGGTTTAGTTGCTCCAACATGATCTGAATGGACAAAGACCTGCCCAACCTGTTCTGAATTACATGTTGACTTCTTTGAACCATAAACCTGACTATTGATTTACCAAGGTCCCTTCCAACCTATATTACTCTGTGGTTCTAAGAAGAAATGTGAATATTATGTCAGCATTATTTTTTTGTTTTTATTTTTTTTCTATCACAAAACCTGTAATGAAACCAGGACAAATAAAATCAATCACAGTCAGATAACACTGTGATTCTACCAGCTTATATAACTTCATAGAATTATGCTTGTTTGCTTTCTTCACTACACTCTATCCCTGGAGATGGAGTTATTGCTGATCGATTTTATAAAGAAAGAGGGGTTTAAGTACAGAACCTCTGAGTGTATTGTAACTCAGAGATATTACATTGCCACCTATCAGCAGGAATACAATCAGATCTGAAGCACAAATTATTTGTTACTCAGATGTCATGCAAGTTCAAAATGATTTAAGGCTTATTTTACCTTGGGTTTTTTATTTTTGTTTTTTTTTCACATATCACAGCCTCATTACAGTTGAACTTAATTTGCCTTTAAAACTACAAGGCAGAAGATATTACAGTATTAAAGAAAAATCTTGACTGCAGACCTGCAGTTAGTGCTTTGTTCTATATTGCTTCACTGGAAATAGAAGAACTGTGAATGAAATTCACACTTTCAATCACACTGTATTGGTTACTTCACGACCCTCAGAGAAAGGGAGCATGCTGCATTGAACTTGCATCCAAAACAATGTGCCATCCTTAAGATGGAACTTCCACACAGATTTGTGGGATGGTGAATAGTCAAGTCTTTGCATATTCCCTCAAACATCCACCTCATGCCATACTCACCAACCTTTCATCACTGTTTTATTAATTTTGTTGCTTTATCTTTATGGCTAGATATATAATACAGCTTAAACAACATCTCCTATCCTGCTATTATTAAAAATCAGTGATGAATACTTAGGTGATTCATACTTTTCCTTCAGTTATATTTCTGGGAACTAAATAATATCAACTATAATTTTCTCTTTTTTTGCAGGAAATAGTCTCTAGTTGGTTGATACCTTTCTTGAAGATTTACGTCAAAAACTGACAAAGCTTTGCAGTTGAGGTCTCATAAATGTTGATTCAAGAGAAAAAATATCTCCCCATCTGCTGCAGACTACTTTGTATGCTTTATTATGATGTCTGACTTTTTCAGAGAGGAAACTGGTGATTTGTGTTCAGCTCATGCTCTATTATGACATCCACATCCTCTTCTAAAGAGCTGTTACCTGACTAGCTGTCACTCAAATGGTAACTGAGAAGTACATTACACCTTTCAAAATGTAGTGTCCTATTTAATGACAGTTTTCTGTCTTTTTGTTTCGGTTTCTTTTTTTTTTTGGTGTGTTTTGTTTTGTTTTGTTTTTTTAAGGCAAATTCTCCAGTTCTTCAAGATCACTTTGCTTTCTAAACCTGTGTACTTACAGTCCTTCCCAGTGTAGAAGCTTAAATATCAGACTTGGTATTTCAACATACAGCTTACTTTAAAAAAATGCACATTAAAAGAATTGTAGAAGTCTCTATACATCTTTCAAATCTGAAGTTGAAAACACTAACTAGTCATACTGTCCAATCAGCTCTGACCCTATCCCATAACATTTTAAGCTAGACAATGTTATACTCTGGCTTCTCTTTAGATCATATAAATCTTTCACCTTTTACTAAAGGTTTCTGTGGAGAGGAACACTAATTTTAGGACCTGAGGGAATGGGAGGAAGATGTGCCAGGGGAGGTTTAGACTGGATATTAGGAAAAGGTTCTTCACCCAGAGGGTGGTGGAGCACTGGAACAGGCTCCCCAGGGAGGCAGTCACGGCACCAAGCCTGGCAATATTCAAGAAACACTTGGATAACACCCTCAGAGACATCATGTGGATTTGGGAATGTCCTGTGCAGGGGCAGGAGTTGGACTTGATGATCCTTGTGGGTCCCTTCCAACTCAGGACATTCTATGATTCTATGTTTTCCAGGGTTGCCAATGAGTGTCTCATATGTTGATTAGCCTTACTAATATATAAATAAAGAAAACCTTATTAAAGTCAAGATCTATAGCTACTCTGTTGTATCTTTTTTATTTTTTTAGATTGGAGGATATGGTGGTTGACCCTGGTTGGATGCCAGGTGCCTGCCAAGCAATTCTATCACTCCCCCATGTCAACTGGGCAAAAGGGATTAAAATATAATGAAAAGCTTGCAGATCAAGATAAGGACAAGGAGATCACTCATCAGTTACCGTCACAAGAAAAACAGACTTGATTCAGAGAAATTAATTTAATTTATTACCAATAAAATAAGAGTAGGGTAATGACAAATAAAACCATATGTCAAAAATATCTTCCCCCACCCCTCCCTTCTTCCCAGAGGTTTTCTCTACCTCCTCCATGCCAGAGGCACAGAGGGATGGGGAATAGGGGTTGCGGTCAATTCATCACATGTTTCTGCCAATCCTTTCTTCTCACGTTCTTCCCCTGTTCCAGCGTGGGATGTCTCCCACAGGAGACAGACCTCCATGAACTTCTCCAGTGTAAGTCCTTCCTGCAGGCTGCAGTTCTTCATGAATAGCTCCAGTGTGGGTCCCTTCCGTGGGGTCACAAGTCCTGCGAGCAAACCTGCTCCAGTGTGGGCTCCGCTCTCCATGGGTCCACAGGTCCTGCCAGGAGCCTGCTCCAGCGTGGGCTTCACATGGCATCACAGACTCCTTTGGGCATCCACCTGCTCTGGCAAGGGGTCCTCCATGGGCTGCAGGTGGGTATCTGCTCCACTGTTAACCTCCATGGGCTGCAGAGGGACAGCCTGCCTCACCATGGTCTTCACCACAGGCTGCAGGGTAATCTCTGCCCCGGCGCTTGTAGCACCTCCTGCCCCTCCTTCTTCACTGACTTTGGTGTCTGCAGGGTTGTTTCTCTCACATATTTTTACTCCTTTCTCTGGCTGCGGTTGTGCAGGGCTTTTTCTTCCTTTGCCGCCACCGTCGCTGATGGGCTCAACCTTGGCCAGAATCAGGCCTATCTTGGAGCCAGTTGGCATTGACTCTGTTAGACATAGGGGAAGCTTCTAGCAGTTTCTCACAGAAGCCATCACCCTTGTACCCCTGCTACCAAAACCTTGCCATGCAAACACAAACCCAATACAGAGGTCCAAAGCTGCAGGAATTATTCAAGATGAGATTTGATGCTGTAGCAAAATGGTGTTCTCTATTTTGTTTTCATTTGCTTCCATCTTAATTCTTAATGTTTATTTTATGTTTTGACTGCACTAACCGTCCAGATTAAATTTCTGACATTATCTCTCATGATGCTAGTATTACCCTTATCTATCAGTTCAGAGCACATCATTTTATATGAGAAGTTAGAATTATTTTTCCTTGTGCTTCATTTAATATTTATCCACATCAAATTTCACCTGCCAGTTGCTCCATGTTATAAGATCTTTATTTTTTCAGAGTAGACCCTTTTCTTTTGGAACTCTTTGGATCTCTTTTGGAAGAAATCTCTGTCATTAATAAACTTTCTCACTCTACTGATATTACCAATCTCCAGCTTGTCTGTGAATGTGTCCAACAGCACAGCTCATTCCAGAACTCTGCTGCTGACTCTGTCAGTGCTGGAACTAACAGTTTACTTATATATCTAGTTTCTGGTCTTTTAGCAATTTTTTTTTGTCTGTGGAAGACCTTTTGTGCCACGGCTACATAATTTCTACACGAAGTTGGTGACAGACTTTGAGAAAAGTCCTCAGAAAGTCAATACAGTATCAAGTGAGTCATCTTTGGGGAAACAATTCAATCACTCTTTCAGTAACACCAAAAGTTTGCTAAAGACATTTTTTTTACAACCACCATGGTGGCTTTTCCCACATATACCACCACTATTCACTAATTCTGTTCTTTACTACCTTGGCCTGGATATTGGGTTTACAAATCTGTATTTTCCTAGATCATATCTGAAACTTTATAAAAATTGGAAACCTTTGGGCCTCAGGCACAAAGGCATTTTTAAAGAAAGGTGTTAGACACCATTCTTCTTAGGTCAGGTATTTCAGCCTTGCCTTCCTTAAATCTTAGTCACTTGCTATTTTTAATTTTTGTCTACTTGTTCCATAGTCACAGCCATTTCTAGTCAGATGATGATGACTTTCAAACTTATTATTCTCTCTATCCTGTCTCCTGGTGCTTAATATGGCAAGGATGTAAGAGTTACTTAGCCACAGCTGTAAACTTCAGACTAAAACACATGGGCTTGCCTACAGCGGGAAAGAAAGAACAAGCAAACTCAAGCTCTTTTTCTTGTAAGCAAATGGCCTGTCTGGGCAGGAGCCCTCGACATATAGCTGACTGTTGCAGTCACTCTTTACACCTTTTTTCCCTTACCTTCTGGCTGTCTTTTCCTTTCAAAACCAGACTGGCTTAACATATTGAAAAGAAATAGCATAAAATGTCTTTGCTCTGGAACTTCTTGTGAATTACAAAGGCAACAATTTCTATGGTGACTGTTCTCAGGTGCTGAAGGGAAAGGGTAGTTGATAAACCATATTAAACTTAAAAATACTGAAATCTATTTATAGTTTTAAGCTCAGGTGGTGATATTAGACAGTGTTGTTTCAACTGCTCAGTGAGGGCAACTGGTGCATGACTTTCAGCATCAAAGGAGTGTGCTATCATTCAGGGGTAAAACCAGTCCTTTATATCACCTCCTTTTGGATCTGGCTAAGTATCGCTGTCAGTTCAAGGTCCTTCCTTTTGTTTTATGTGTCTTCATGAGGTTGTTAACTATGATTGACAGTCATCTCGTATGCAGGATAAAGTCAATTTTTCTTATCTCATTGATTGAATGGTATTGAAATCTACAAGGAAAAATCCTTTTCATCATCTAATAAGATGCAATTTATGTTTAAGCATCTAGGCCTCACGGCTGGACATTCATAAGTCAGATGCCACTCCAGCATAAGCCATAATGGAACAACTTGGATTTTTTAGCAATGACAGCTTTTCTTCCTTAAACAGATTCCAGCCTACTAGTTCTAATTCTCTGATTTATGTCTTACCTAATCACAATAGTAAAACTCAGCCTGTCAGTTCAGGTCTCACTTAAACACCTATGATGTTCTGTAAACCTTCAGAGACTTTAGAAGACTCTTCACTCAATCCTTTCAAAAAATTCTTCAGCAGGCAGCTTAGAGTTCCTTTAGTTGGAGCACCCTTGTCATTAGGATCATGAAACTTCTCAGGATGCTTTATTACTTTTTTCTCACTTCAAGAATCAATTCATGCAGGGAGTGTGTGTGGACAGTTGGTTATGAGAAAAGAGGAACCTTCATGTCAAAGATCTTATAGCCCTTTCTAAAGTGTGCAGGGATTTCCAGAATCTTAGCTGGGTTTTGGTGGAGTTTTTTTTTCTTTAAATATCTATGAGACTATCCAGATCCTTCCTACATTATATTTTTAAACTCCCCAGAGTTATCTCCTAGGGGCTGTGTCTAAGTTTCAGCATACCTCTTGAGGGTCTCAGTTCTCAACACTCTTGAAGAAGATTATTTTCACAGAACTGCATGTTTCAAGAAATCATCCTATTTGTTCAGGTCCAATATTAAAAGGTTACAGAGGAGGAGTCATTCTCACATGAAAACTGACAGTCAAAGCAATAGCAATCAGAATTTGCTATGAGTTCCTTGCTTTGTATCCTTCTACTGTAGATAGCCTGCATTCCATCAGAATTACCATGACCTTGAGATACATCTGTGTTCCAGATGACTGTTATTCTGGCTGGCAGCCATTATGACATCCCTACATTCTTCAAACAGTGGGAAATTATAGAAGCCTGTAAAGCTGATGCTTAGTAGTATGATCCTACAGCTATTGATTGCATGAAAGTATCCAAGACCCATCACCAGCTAGCTAGGTAGTACAAAAAAGGTTTCTAGGAGTTCCCTGTAGCATTAATATGCATGTGGATTATAATAAATCAAAACAAAAAACAACTACCCTAAAACAAAAAAAAAGAGGTTAGCAGCTAATAGCTAGAAATACTCGAGACAATTAATCCATATCTGTATTTGTCTGCTAAGTTTTTCTTTTCCCTCGGCATCCTTATTACAGTTGCTTGATATAGGTTTCTGCAGTTAAAGGGGAAGGGAAATAGTATTACCTTTGAAAAAAGATCTTTTTCTTACAGATAGATAGGTATATGCCTTCATTCTCAAAAAGTTATGTCTTAAATAAATCTTGCTGTAAACTTTACCACACCAGAAGTGTCAGACTCAGGGAAGAGTATTCCATTTTATGCCCTCTGTAAGTCTGTTTGCTCAAATTGTAATGTGACTTTGCAGCACAAATTTAGGACAGGCAACCAGTTCATTTCTCTGATTATTAAGCAATATTAAATATGCATAAATGTAGTGTCTTTCATCATCTTTTGTTCTTCATTGTGCTCTGTCAAGTCCACAGGTATATTCTGGTCCTGACCTAACTCTTTAGTCAAGTCTGTCTATTGTTGGAAGCACTTCAGTTCTGTGGACTCAAAGCTGTAAAGAAAGCTAAAACTTTAAATGAATTATGCACATGGTGTAATTAAAATTGTAGTCTCCTCTTTACGCAGTGTGACATTAAATTCAAAGTGTTTAACATCAACTTTGCATTTTAAAAATACAGCTTTTCTCAAAATAACTGTCATGAAAAAAAAAATTTGGGGGAGCTTTGTAGAGAATGGTAAGGGCTTTGTACAGCTAAGTAAATATAAAACCAGACATGAAATCTGATGGAGTTTTAAAAATCATTGCAAGGGTTAGAATAACAAATCCCATTAACAGTCATAAAGTTAGTTATTTTTTGCTAAACAATCAGTAGTTAAGTAATCTGTTATTAGGCAGCTAACTCTGCATAGAATTGGACCACTTCACATCTGACAGCTACTGTGACTGAAACCAAAAAAGGCACACTCTATCTCCAGTTAGACTTAACATACAAAGTAATGACGTTTTGATAATTAAACTTTTAGTTAATATCTTCATAACCAAACTGTACTTCATAACTATCTGTATTCTCTAGTAACAATTTACACTTGATAATGCCAATAATTTGGTTTCATGAACATTGACCAGGTGGTAGGTACAGGGGAAGAGAAAAAGAAGGAAAACTGAAGATCTTATACAACAAACAGATTAGCCAGAAGGCTGTTGATTTATTTAGCATAGTTTTTTTATATGATGCAAGTATGTTTTTAAAGGCCTAAAGCCTTTAAAAATAAGAAACAAATAGACTCATTATTAAAAGGAATAAAATAAGAGTATACTTAGGGATTCAAAGGGAACACATTGATAAACTTTTCAGTAAGTGCAAAGGAAATGCATACAAACAAAATCCAAAGAGACTAAGTAAAATGTAACCTCAGATTTTGTTTTGAATATAGTATAATTTTTGTTGATTTATGGTTGAACATCCAGAAGAACAGGAGTAAGTCAGCTATCCTGATAGATGACACTAGGCAATATTTGATCAGGTATTTTATTATCAGCTCATTGTGAATGCAAAATTTGCTTGCTGAGGTGTCAATGGTGTTGGTTTATAGTATAGGTAGGTATGGAACTTTTTATTATAAAGCGTTACTTCACAACTTAAACTAAAATATAAATCTTTACTTTTATTCCATATATTTATTTCAAATTTTCATGCATTTTGAAATCTAAATCATAAATTATACAGATATATCAAAGATCATGAATATGGAATGAGTTTATATGCATGCATGTACACATGCAAATAAAGAGACATTCAAGTAATGCATACTGATAGCAGAGAAAATATTTTCAGTTAGTATGTTTATAACTGGAAAAATCAGATACTCAAAGTTAGTCTCTGCTTCCAAATGTTTTTGGGTGTGGCATAGCTAGCCACGATGTTTCTGATTAAAATTTCTCTTATTCTCTAAATGCAATAGATCATGTTCCAATATCCATGCTTGTGCATTTCTACTGTCATGTACACTTAAGCTATATAATTGTAAAGAACAATAATGTGTTGATATCCAATTTGAATTAAGCTTTTTAAAAGGTACACATACCTGTGTCTTTGTTAAGACACAAGACAGAGGAAGAACAGTTTTGTGACTAAATGAAACACAGGTTTTGGAGACCAAGGCCAGTTTACAGCTGCTCACATCAGATCAAAGAATGAACTCTGTTAACTCTGTTTTGAATATGTAGGCAACAGGGTTCTTTACTATAAAAATGGTACCAAAACGTTACAAGTGTTGATATTTGTCGAAGATTGTAAGCTCCTTCTGCTATAGAAACACAAGTAGTCATCACCTTTAATCATATTACCACGGAAATGAAACTAAAGGTTGATATCAGAAATTCAGTATAATTTAATCTGCTAAGGTTGAATCTACTGTTATTTTTAGGACTCCTGATTGCAAAATGGTAACTCAGCAAAAAGAAATCAAAATCTTGTTCATGGGCAAAGAGGAAGTATGCAATATATATAAGTAAAGCCAAGAATTAATTGTTAGTATAATGGAAATCTAACATTTTAATGCAGAAATATTATTAGTCTACATCTAATTATTACAGAAAAAGAAGGAATAATAGTGCAGTTAGCGTACCTTTACACAGAAGTCTCAATAGTAATAACAACTATAGATATAACACTATTAAAATTGTAACATAGTCTGAGTTTCTGTCTCTTAGCATTATGCTTACTGTTCCATTGCTCCTCTAGGTCTTAAAGTCAGTAGTTTTTGACTGCTGGAGAGGTTAACATAAGTCATCAGCCTCTGCAGTCTTCCATTGGCATGAATATGATGATGATGTTGCTGCTTTCTTCTTGATCCCCTAAGATCCACTCTTGGTCATTTTTCTAAGTTTTCTAACACACTTTTACACCTTTTTCTTCCTGTATTGATCTTCAGCTACAGATCACACTGCATCCAAATTTACTTTTATATGGTATGCTTTATGTATATTAGATAATATTTTTTTTACTCTCTTTGTTACCCCTAAAGACAATTATGTCCAGCTCCAGGTATACATTTCTTCATCTACAGTGAGTCATTTATAGCTGTGGAGTATGCACTGCAAGCCTGTATTTCATCTCTTGGCATCCCATGCTCTCTTCCCCTGCAAACTGCATCCTGTCTATTTCTCAGACCCTCTGTAGTAATTCCAAACCCACACTCCCTTATCCTACATAATTTTGTAAAAGTCATAAATATCTCATTCTAATAGAACAACTACTTGTTACAGCTTTCTGTATAAAACTACAATTGTACTATGCAAAGATAAACATAAGTAAACTAGCCGTAGACACTGGTAAATAAAAGAAATTGCTGTATTAGAAATGAAGTAAAACAAGGCTGCAGTCACACTAAGAAAAATTCAGACAGGGCAAACCTGGAAAACATCAGTCCTGAGGCCTTGCAAATTCAGTACGAAGTTTGTGACCTGTTGCTAGGAATGGCAATACTGCATTACAGGGCTACATGGTTACAAGATAGTAGGGGACCAGAGGTGGAACAGTGAAGTCAGCTATAACAGAGTGTTATTCTGGGTGACTGACTTGGCATTCTAGTGGTGGTTGGATGTAGTGAGGTTTAGTAATATGTAGGTGTACTTACACATATTATAAGAAAACAACCACAGTATAAATAAATGTCTGGTTTCATGATGTTCGCTTCTATCACAGCACATATTAAATGGTTGTTAGGTTTTTTACTTCTCAGCTAAAGGATGACACCAAATATTTATTTCTCATAAATTACTCTTCCAGGAGCCCATGTTCAGCAGTAAAATATTTCTGAATTATCACTGCACTGTAAAAAACAAACAACCCCAAAGCCTAGCAAAGCTTTTACACATATTTGTCTGTCTGTATACATTATTTGACTATATGTTTGTGTATATAGACTACACATTTTTATATATCTATGGATAGGTGAAGGTATTGTGTTTGGTGATACTAATTTGTTGTATTCCGAAGGCCCAAATTGCTTTCTGCTATGTGTGTATGGCAATCTGCTGCATTTCATAATACACTCATTTTCATTTTCATCTCAGGTTATAGAAACTTAATACCATTTCTTGGTCAAGTATTAAAAAATAGTTCTAGCCTTCAGGGATATTTTGTTGTCTGCTTTTGTTATGAAGTGCTGAGACACAGTTTCATCAGGTTTTCTCAAGGTCTTTGATACAATGCTGTTATTTTTGTTCAAGATAGATCAGTTTTAGTGAAGACTAAACCTGAACATGATTTATCCAAATCAATGCCCCCCCCAACTGTATTATAAAGCCTTATTCTGCAGGTCTATGAAATAAAATAATATAATGCAAGTGTCAGTATGTATTCTAAATATAATGAAAGCATCCTGTGCTTATACTTTGGGGATATATTATAGTATTTTATGAAATATTGCATCTTTACACTTACTTACATGGAAATTATGATAATAAAATATGAGAATGGATTACTGTGATCTTCCTTACAATTTCAAAATCATAACAAATGTGATAGTCTATATTTCTAAGATGTTCAGTGATTACACTTTGCTTTTAAGGCTTATGTGTAGTAATAGATAAACAAAGAAGAAAATGCAGGAAGATAATAACATTTTGTTAGTCAGCTAAAAAAAGACTAAAGTAAACCTGAACTCCACCTAAGTGTTTTGCATGTTTCATTGACATGTAAGTAATATTTGCAACATTATCATATCTTAAAATCTCATATCTTAAAATCTACTTTACTTGGTCACTGGCCCAGATTGTCTAAAGAAATTTTACACTGTATTTAAGTTTCTAGCCAATATCTTCATGTTTCTATATGAATAAGAATTTCAACAAGAAAGTCATTAAGCGCACATCTTTGGAAGTGAGCTAGCTTATTTAAAACTAGTTTAAAAATCTTTGAAATTTATCTGCAAAGACATTCTTCCTTTTTTTCCCTGTTATTTTATTGACAGCACATTTTGCTATTCAGTAAAATTAAAATACTTTTTCTGGAGTAAATTATTTATATATTATACACTATGATTTAAAAGTAAGTCACATAATACTGCAGAGGGAAAACAGCAGCTACCCTTTTCTACTATTCTTTTTACATTTTAATGGAGATTTTACAGAATCTCCTCATTGTTTATTCATTACAGATGATGCCTAAGCAAACTGAGAGAAACTGTTCCATTTACCCATATATAATTTGAATTAGATCCAAATAATGGCTTGTGCCCCAATGTGTTCTTACAGGGCACTATTACCTGCATATTTGACCGATTGCCATATGGTTTTGAGACTAATGACCAGAGATTATCTTCGCTGATTATGGTATCATTTTTTACCAATATAGGTCAAGAATAGCTCTACTCAAGTGCTTACAGGTGCAAAGATGTAAAATCAAGGTAGATGATATAAGAATCAAGCCTGTAATCCTTAAACTCCATCGTATTTACCACCTTCTCTTAACACATATAAATTTCGTGGCACAAAATGGCACAGGATGAAAATAAATATATTAATTATAACTGAGATATGAGGGACATTTTCAACATAAGTATAGAATTTGAGAATCCATTCAGGTGTGGGAGATTAGTTTTTAAAGCTGATGTAGGTAGACTTTTATTACCAAAAAGATTAAATATGTAATTATGTTTTGTGTTGTGCTTTTTATTTTTGTAAATATAAACTATGATAAGCGTTGCTGAACAAAGCTCAAAATGTATTTGCTGTCATCACTGTCATTTTTCTTATGGCTTTTGGGAGAAATTATTGTTTTCTCACCATGATCACTCCTAGAATATTAATATGTAATATAGTTAGATGCAAATACCGTAATAAGTAATTTTATTAAAAGCAATTTTAATGTTTCAATTTATAATGCTAAGACAATTCTCCTATATTGTTGTGGTGGGTTGACTTTGGGTGGCTGCTAGGTGCCCACTGAGCTGCTGTATTGCTCCCAATCCTCATCAGAACAGGGGGAGAAAATAAGATGAAGAAGCTGTTGGATCGAGATATGGACAGGGAGATTACTAACTAGTTACCCTCAGGCCCAACATTTCTACCTCCCTACCCCACCAAGCAGTGAAGGGGGGTAAGGAATGGGGGCTGCAGTCAGTTCATTAACAGCTCCTCTCTGCCTCTCCTTCCTCACACTTTTCCCCTGCTCCAGTGCGGGGTCCTTCTCGTGCTATATAGTCCTTCACAAACTGCTCAAATGTGCCCATCTTTCCCACGGGCTGCAGTTCATGGCTCCTTTCTTTGTTATGTGTGGCCAGTAAATTAGAAAGTTTGGTGTCACATGCTAACGTTCTTACTACTGTCTAGACCGCAGGGGGTTCAAATCTTTCCAAAATAGCAAGATTGTTTGTTTGGTTTAAATTTTCATTAATTTTCTGGCTCAAAATATACAATCTATTTTTATACAAGGTTACTTAAGTTTTGTTGTATATAGAATATAATCACAGTATTTGTTGGAAAAAAAGTAATTTTGTGAGGTGAAACAAACAGGTATGACAAACTTCTGAAAGCTAACCTATTTGTGAGGTAATAATTTGAACAATCTCCTTTTAGTAGATTGAGGTATTAGATGAAGTGATGGGAGGATATTTCAATATGAAAATTCTTATGTATTCTGTTTACCTCAACAGGGCTAGAATTTTAGCCTTGAATTTTGGTTTACTGAAGTAATACAGTGAATTATTTAGAAAATAATTTATTATTTCAAAAGTACACTTGGGCCAACAAGCCATGTAGTCATATGTTTACAAAACACAGTTGTATGTATACAAAACACAGTAGGAACTAAAGCTTTGGGGAAAATGTAAGTTTCAAAGTTAGTTTAAGTTAATCTGGAAATATGAATGCCAAAGTTTCATATTCATAAATTTTTTAATTCATAATTTAAACACAAGGCAAATTTATTTGTATGGTTTTATTCAGAATTAAATTAACAAACATACGTTCAGCCATAGTTCATTCATTTTCATCATGTACATAAAAATCTTGTATGTATAAATATATATAAGCAGTTTATATGCCTTAACATTTTAATTAAGAGGGTTTCTATTTAAAGCAGGGTCCTTTTTATGACATGAAATACTTCAGAACAGAAGAGATACAATTCATTTGGCCATCCTCAGGTGTCTATGAGATGCTCAGGTATTCAAGATGTCCATGCAAGTTTAGTAGGTATGACACAGGAAAATCCATACCCTTCTGGAGAAACAGTTAGAAGTTAGGCAGGAGGCAAAGGCATCTTAAATGACAGAAAACATCTGAGTATGGGCATCTGAATTTAGCCCAAAGAAGGATACGCTATATCCTGACTTACTGTTTACTTTTCCTCTAAATGTTCATTTCCATAAATATGATTTTCCATTAACACAGTAACAGTAACATACCTGCTTTATCAGAGTTTCTAACTTGCCTCAGTATGGCTCAGACCTTTCCATTTTCTATTCTGAATATCATTATACAGTAGTTGAACTCTGAGATTGTATACATTTCTAACAAATTAATTCCACTGATACATTTTTCTGAGGCATTTACTTCTATAAATATTTAGGCATCTCCCTGTACCTCTGGAGGCTTTCCAGTATTCACTTGAATTGCCTGGTTGCACAATACAGTGTGATGCCAAGATTTGTCACCCTTCTAAATTAAATAGCTTGTGCCTTTGGAACTATTTTGCCATAATAACAAGAAATGGACGAGCTGAAGTACTCTACTTCTCAGAGAAAGCAGGTGCTTATGGACCTCTCTGCTACTGTTGACAGTCTGTTAGTACTGAAGGAAACAATCTTTAAAATTCATTTCATAGCTATAGAATGCATTAAATATCGGCTTTACCCAACATTAGCCAAAAAATTAACATTTTAGTAGAACTATTTAATTTGGTTGTAAAGATATATATTTCCCATAATGAATTCTTGTGTAAGGTCATGAATACAAACACTGCTTTGTTATTTTGTTATGGATATCTCCTGGATATTCCACTGGCCAATACACCATTACAAAGGCATATAAATACCCTCAAGTTATCTTGTACAATGATGTTTGTGTTGAGACATATAGAATTCATTAGATTTTCTTTAATAGCTACCTTTTCTGAGGTTTGAATGTTTGTCATATTTTGTTCATGTTTTACATGACGTTTAAGTAAGAAGAATTAAAATGTCAGAAAACTCTTGAGTAATTATGCTGTTAAATAAGTAATTTTCAAGGACCTGAAATGACCTGCCTGAAGTACTACACAGTAATAGCAGAGCTGAGATCTAACTCTCCAGATTCCTACCTAGGGCTCTGTCTAGTGAATGATTTTTGTTCGAATAAATGGATGTACACCTTTGATCTGTAAGCACTTCTTCATGTAGCCCTTTACTTCCTGTGCTCTAGCAAGCCACATACCTACTTTGGATTAGTTCATAAATTGATCCTATTTTTAAAGACTGTAGGAAGTAAGACAACAGTCAAACAGGGTAAACTAAGGATGTTTCACCTGCTTGAATTTCTGAAGCCAAAAAGAATCATGTGCTCATATAACAAGTAAAGTTCTGAGCCCTTATTTAAACTGGAGCTCTTCTATGGTGATTCATGTATTCTTAGTTTATATATAACTTGTTTTTAACAAATGCTAACTGGGAGCTTTTAATTTTCAAATTTAAAGAACAGTATTTTCAGATCTTGTTTTGAACAGCGAATCTAAAAATATTTCTTCAATTTTTATCAGTGCTGTGCCTTTTCCACAAGTGGGTGCTGCTCACCATTTTAGAAAAAGTGCTTAAAATGTTTCAGAAAAGATCTCCAAAGATATAAGCACAGTTGGAATTATTTTTCATGAATGGCAAGGGAAGGTAGTAATGAATGCATGCTTTTTTGCCTTCTTTTCCATTGTTCTGTTAAAAAAAATTAAAAAATATATATATATATAAAATATCATATAGTGTTTCTTTAAAGCTTAAACTTCCATATTTGTTTCCTGCTGATATTCTGATAGTTGGAGCAGCAGCAGGAGCAAAAATGAAAACCATATACTTGGCATTTTCCTTTGGCAGAAAATGAGAAATAGAAGAATGTGCAGAAGAATATCAGAGAATTGTCTTTAAAATTGTCCAAAATGATGAATTTCAACCTTTTAGTGTGAGCATATGAATGACTGTCTCCTCTTGCACTTCTTTTTAACTATTGTTTTAATTTTGATTTTCTCTTTCAGACTTAAATTAATTGATAATTCTTTAAAAATATGACTCATAAATTTGTGAAACATTCATTGTACTTTGGTATTCAACTTAAAATTTTACTGTTATTGCTTTATACTATTCAGTGTATTTAGAAATGGCAACATATTTTTCTATATATAAAACAAACCAGAAAAAAAAGAAGAAAAATATCTTAATGGTTAAGATGGTAAACTGAAACTTGACACGATGTCTAGACACTACTGCTGAAGATTAAAACCTAACTTGGCAACAA
This sequence comes from Phalacrocorax aristotelis, assembly GCF_949628215.1. Taxonomy (NCBI): domain Eukaryota; kingdom Metazoa; phylum Chordata; class Aves; order Suliformes; family Phalacrocoracidae; genus Phalacrocorax; species Phalacrocorax aristotelis. The sequence continues at coordinate 24,735,185 of NC_134278.1, read as the reverse complement.
GCTTTTTATGTGACTGACTAACAGATTGTGGCAGTTCTGTTAACTCTGAAATAATCTTTGTGTGTGTGTGTGTGTGTGTGTCTCCCTCTACACAGGAAACAAAACTGTGTTTAATAATGTGCTCATTGCCTTACTGTGGATCTATTTAAATGACTTAAATACAAGATTTGTTATAGAGCTATTTTACATAATCAACAGCTACCAGTAAAAATGGCACTTCATAGTAACAGGAATTTTATTATTGTCATTTTTACAGTTAATTCTATAGGTTTTTTCTAATTGTAGCTTCCAGCCACCCTATGTCCATTCTCACTATATCTACGTTTTCAGAAGGCAATTCCTTATAGAACTATTCTAAGATCAGAGTCAAATCACTTAACCTTTACTACATAAACAAAATGAACTGATTTTCTTAAGATTATTCCTACTGCTTTCTCTTAAAGTTCTCAAAATATTTGGCTGTAATTAACTTGCTGAAGAATGACTATGGCAAGTACATTCAATGTAGAGAATACAGAAGAGGTAGATATTATCATAGACAATCCAAAGAATTAAAAGTGATGGAGAAAAAGACAATCTGTGTTTACTTGCATGAGAAATATTTGGGGCATGGAGCAGGCAGCTGGTGATGCTCATTATAAAATAAACTATTGGATTTGAAAATTATTATCTTTTTATTCTTGTGATTAAACTATTAATTTTTTTCTTTTATAAAAAGGCATCAGCACCTTTTATTTTACATTATTATTGTTATTTGACATATTATTACTTTTATTTGTTTTTATCTTTATTTAATTTCTACCAGGTGTGCTTATTAGGTTAATTTTCAAGTCGTTACTGGTGGTTAATAGGAAAATAAGTTCCTGAGAATGAGAAATATAAATCATAATGCCAATGTTGAAAAACAAGCAAATATATTTTTATACTTGCTTTTTAAGAAACGGCAATTGTTGAATAAAGGTAGTAACAAAAACCTTCAATATTTCTTCAAAATAAGAAACAATCTAAGTGTTTTCAGTATATTGGCTGTAACTCAATAAAAACTGAAGGTATTAAAATTTTACTGGATAGGCCCTTCTTTTTTGGCATAAGTTTTATTTTGTTTGTTTGGAAATAGGCTATTTCAACCTGGGAATTGTTAGTTATTCATTTTGTGTATTGTTAATTGCAGCTGTACCTAAGCCAGATTATTAATAATACTGCTGTGATTAATTGTTTACCTTTTAAGGGCTTTGAGGCAAAATAAATAACTTGTTTCATAAGGGAATTTGAAAAAACAATTTTTTTTTCCTGTCTTTCACTTTATAAAATTCAGTCTTAAGGGTATCAGCTACTCTATCATTTCACTGGTTTAAGAGGAAATCCTGTCATTAGGTATTCTATATTTAAAAACAATTTACTTTTTCTAAATTAATAACAGTTTTACATATGTATTTTTTATATGTGAGATGAAATATCTTCATTGAATCTCAAGCAAATTCCTTGGTGGGATGAAAATCCACATAGACTTCTTTATTACCTCTGATGGGTTAAAATTATGCTGAATCATCTTTATTATCTGGAAAATAGCAAGTTATCTATAACTGGAATACAATTTATATCTAACTTTGGAAGCTCTTGCTAGCTAAAATGTCATCATCTGGATGCAAAATTTGCTGTGAGTGTTATTATATATACCCATGATTTGTGTATGGGCACAGGCATCATTTCCTTCTGGTACAACTAATTTTCTTAATTCTTTTCCTATCCATTTATGTTGGACACATTAGAGATCTATATATGGAATGGATGTATTTCAATATCCATTAACATTTACAGTCGAGTTATACATCTTAGGAATCCTATATCAGACACTAGTATAGCTTGGGCCAGTGTGAACATTGAGGGAAATTTAGGCAGAACTGTGAAAATAAGCAAGATTTTTATATATAAGAATAAATATACTTTCTTTCAACCGAATTATCTGTTTTAAAGCTCATAATTTTCATTTTTTCTCTTCTTGCTATTCTTACATTGATTAATAATACTTCAATTCAGTACATGTTTGAGGTTATAACCACAACTAGGCTACTGCTAATTTGTTTATGATTTTGGATCTGTCTTCACTTTTAAGGTAATAGTTATACAGTTCTTGACTCTTCTAGATGAATCTTTAAAATGCTTTTTAGAAGAAACCTAAAATATTGTGTGTCTACTTATATGTAAAAACACCCACCTTTTCCAAATATATATTTTTAAACAACAAATATTGTAAACATCATTCTCCCCTTGTATTGCATACAAGCTCAAAAGTGAGTGAACTTCTTGTAAAAGTAAACACAGAAAGAAAGAAAAGAAATGCCACCAGAAAAAAATTTAGTTGTCCTTGATGCCTTTCAGTTTTATATCATTTCAAGGAAGATAGTCTTACCTAACAAACAGAGAAATTAATTAGGAATTTGGATAATACTGTTTCTCAGGCTATTGAATTGCCTTTCACAACTTACTTTATGGCTGTCTATTTCAGACTAAAATTGCAGTAAAAAGGACTGCCCTACTTTGAAAAGCATGTTGATATCTTCTGAGTAAAATTCTTTCTAAACCAACTCTTACCATTCCTTCAAAAAGAAAAGAAAAATCCTCTATCTTTCCAGAGTCAGTAATTAAAAGAAAAAGAAGAAAAAAACCAATAACAACAACAAAACCCCTTCATCTCTTTTTGGACATTTACCTTATTTTAATGTGAGCAGAGGTGGAAAGGCCTATAGAGGGAACTGTAGATAATGGGCAACATGTAGTGCAGGAGCAAACTTGGCGATATGTAAGGTAGTGTCATGGGTTAACCCCCATAGGCAAATCAGCCTCACTCAGCTGTGCATTCCCCCCACCCTCCCAGGGGTATGGAGGAGAGTCTTGGAAGGGTAGAAGAGAGAAAACTCATGGGTTAAGATAAAGACCATTTAATAGGGCAAGCAAAAGCTGCACATGCAAGCAAAGTAAAACAAGGAATTCATTCGCTGCTCCCCATGGGCAGGCAGGTTCAGCCATCTCCAGGAAAGCAGGGCTCCATCATGTGTAATGGTTACTTGGGAAGACAAACACCATCACTCCAAATGTCCCCCCCTTCCTTTTTATTCCCCCAGCTTTTACTGCTGAGCACAGCATCATATGGTGTGGGATATCCCCTGGGTCAGTTGGAGTGAGGTGTCCCAGCTGTGTCCCCTCCCAACTTCTTGTGCACCCCCAGCCTGCTCGCTGGTGGGGCAATGTGGGAAGTAGAGAAGGTCTTGATGCTGTACAAGCAGTACTCAACAACAGATAAAACATCCCTGTGTTATCAACACTGTTTTCATCACAAATCCAGAACAGCCCCATACAAGCTTCTATGAAGAAAACTAGCCAAAACCAGTACAAGCAGTCACCAGTTTCACACTTGGTATAAGACAGATTTCCACTAGCACATGTGTGCATTTTTGAAGATGTTTGCTTGATCTGCTTGTAAATATGAGAGACAACTTATGGGTAGTTCTCTTTTCTGCCCTCGTCTTAAAAGAAAAAATTTTGCTCTCACTTTTTACTTTGTATTTAGTACATTCAATGCATAAATTTCTAACATATTGAAGAGATAATAGAATAGGTCTTATTAGTAGTGAAAAGAACATGTACACCTAGGAGTTTTGGAAGTGTCACCTTGCCGTGTTCCCTACTGCTTATTCCAGGAAGAGTGCCCATACATAAATTTCTGCTACTACAACTCCAGTGCTGCTTTTCTCCATTATTTGCTATAGCAATTATGCCAGCAGAAGTACAAAGTGTGGGAGTGGCTAGGATAAAGGAAAATGTTTTTAAGGAAAAGTAATTATGACAGGAAATTCAGTTGCAGAGCTTCCATTAGATGCCTCCTTAGCTGTCTCATATTTTTAAGCTTTTTTATTTTCATAGTCTGTTTATCTAATCATAAGTAATCATTCTGAATTGCTTGTAAGGGAATTTTGTCTCATACATTTCAGAAAGCAAACAGGATCATTCTTCTGTAAGAAGTATAATTGATCATCCAAAACCAAATATAATAGGTTTGGAAGTAATTTTTGTGTTTCCAGTTTTTATTAATGAAAATTAATATTTTCTTTATTTTAGTCAGTTCAGAGTAAGCATATTTAATGATGATGATCACATTAGTATTATTGGATTTTTTTTGATTGCAAAACAACATTAAATCTGAAGAAGTGTCTTGGGGCTTCTTTTTTCCACCCACTATATAAATCAATATTATTTAACCTCATATGAGTTATTTGTTGTTGCTGATACTGGTTCAATCCTTTTAAGTTTTCCCACCCTGTATTCATAACTGTATCCATACATAACTGTCTTACATTCTTTCTCAAAAATAAACCGTCAAACAACCCTCCTTCCATCTAACGAATCATAAAAATCCTTCTGATGATTCAGAGCTTTATCTACAGATGAACTAATTTTACCTAAATATATCTGTGTAAGTGTGAGTCTCCCATAGTCAACCAAAATCCCCATAGTCAATGGAAAGGGCAGCTCTAAATGGCAGTTTGGCCCACCTTAAGACAGGTAATGTGACTTGTGTTATGTCATTTTGTCTACTGACGGTAAAAAGAGCCATGATTAGACTGGGTGCTTAATGTTTACATGGTAAAATTTAGGTTTTATGAATCAGATTAAAGGAATTTAAGTTAAAATTCTTAATTTTCAAGCATTTTAATATCTTTCCAACACATTTTATATATTAGCATAGAATAACAATTATCATGGAAGTGAAGAAAACAAGTTTTTGTTTATTAGTGACATATTATATAAGCTTAGCCAGGTCTTTAAATCTTCCATTATGGTTTATATCCAATTACTTTTTTAAACTTATATTATTAAAGAGGTGAACATTCACATTTGTTTTTAAATTGTAATGTAAAAGAATTTGTGAGTCTAACTAGATGGAGCATATTTAAATAATACGTTACTATATTTTCTCATCGAATAGTCTATCAGGTTTCCCCCAAACATAAAATAAAATTTGCATTAAAAGTAAAAGTCTCATATACGTAATTATTTTTATTGCCATTAACAACTCTGCTTTTATGCTTCTACATACTTTTCTTATTTGTTTTTTTTAGTCTTGATTTAGTAATGAAGTTTTGCATGTTAACCACTGTTATAGTCTAGGAATACTAGAAAATACATCAGCAGATGAAAATGTATATTATTTCATCTACAGCATATTGCCTGAAATTCTTGTGATTATTGCAACATAATGTAGATAATGCAGTACACTTTATCTCAAATTCTGACAGGTCTGCAAAATATGCTGTAAAGGACCTATATTAGATCACAAAAGAAAACCCCTGACCCATTCCCGAAATAATTGTGCAGCAATTTAAGTTAATAATATTTTTCATTGCTATGGATTTCCTAGGACAATTTAGCTTTTCTTTAAACCTCCCACTCCTTTACCTTTTAATGACACTCCTGTAGATATTAACTCAATTTTAAAACATACAAGGTGTCTCCGTCCTGGAGCCAATTTTAGCATACCTTTAAAAACATAAAAATAGCAGAGATGGCAAAGAAAGGTATGAAAAGCAAGACATGAATTTATACCAAAAGGCAACATATTATCTTACATTAATGGGTATTTTATTAAAAACAGGCTTTTCTTTGTTTTAGAAACTGAATTGACACAGTTCAATGTAAGGCTCATATACTTTAGCAGTGCAAGTTCCTTTCTGAAGTTGACAGAATTTGACTTTTACCATTCCAACATAGAGAAATTAGATTCCTTGGCTTTCTTTTTTAATATTCAGAAAGTTTAAACTGCTAGCTTTGCTTGGATGCTGCCTTTTCAGAGGGCTAAAATTTGATGAGATTAATTCTGTTTTGAAGATCACATAGAAATAAACTTAAGTGGATGGAAACCATCATGATTTATTTTCACCTTGCTGTCAAAATAGCAGTATAATATGGCTGATGCAGAAAGCCCAAATCTGACCCAAATATTGTTTTTAGCCACAGAACAGAAGAAAAGTTAATTGCATATTCATTCAATGGCTGAAGCTGTGTGAAACTCTGCCCAGGGGTATCTGCAAAATTTAGTATAAAGATAAAATGAATAATTTCTTGGAAAATTACTGTGACACTTTTGTATCAAGTTGTCTGCAGAAACCTTGGTATCAAAATATGAAAAGGTGCAGCGTACATATGTATACATGCATGTAATCTGCTACTACTTCTCACCAATAGAGAACTCTAAAAAGCGGTTGCCTCAGAAATTTATTTATTCTGTACAAAACTAAAACCATTCTGTATTTTATTTTATCTTATACAATTATAATTTCAGTAAATTATAAATACATTTTTAATTTTCTGTGCAATTAGTGATTAGACATTGAGTGAAATCATAGTTTATTGTTAGTAATTTATGTAAGGAAATTTCTGCTTTTGTATGTCTGTGCACCAGATTCCTCCACCTTCTTATGAATTGATAGTTCATACCTGCCCTCTTATTATTGTATAATTCAACAGACAAAAATGTTTTAACTTCATATACTTCCACTATTATGCTATGTACTTTTTATATAATTGTTATAGTAAAAAAAAAAATTTACTGCTGTTTATAATAACTTTTCAGTAATAAGAACAGTTACGACCAGTTAGAGGTGACTGGCATCTTTAGTATATCATACCTCTAAAACACTATTGCAAAGACTTTGCTTTTGGTATTAGAAAATGCAGACATTTCTCCACCTCTGCTTTTTCTATATATCTTTCTTTAATCAAATAAGACTAGCTGAAGTCATGAGTGAGTGCTTCATGACTTGACTTATGGTAGCCAAATAATTGTTTTTAAGAATAAAACAGATCAGATAACCTGTGGGTATGTTTTGAAATAACTGACTTATTTGATTTTAATAGGTCATAAAGCTTGCTTTTGAAGAGTTTGAACTGGAAAGAGGCTATGACACTCTTACTGTTGGAGATGCTGGGAAAGTTGGTGATACCAGAACAGTGTTGTATGTGTAAGTACAGAATTTCAAAGATTTTCCTTGGAAATTTGTTGTCACATATTGTTTCTTCTGGGTCATAAGATATCTATTTAACTTTGTAATTTTAATGTATGTAATTTGTTTATATAATATAAGCTTAAAATTTGAGTACTGTCAAAGAAAATTGTTCATTACAGTATTCACTCCAGATCTTTAATAACATCTTTATAGGGTTTATTCTCAGAGATCAAAAAATGCAAGGAAATGAAATTGGATATTTTTAAAACCTTAAAAGTTTCTTTTAAGGAACAAGTACTAGCTGTATAACTCTATTCAGAAGCAATTGATGGAATAAGAAAAAGGCTTAGATTTCAGGAAACAAAAAATACAACTTGTGTAAAATAACCCATTGATTAATTTCAAAATTTATATACTTGAAACTGAATTTGTGAACAAAATTTTCTTGAAAGCACATAGGCTACTGTTCAGTAAAGTTAAACATGTTCATGGATTAATGTAATGTAATATAATATAAATAAAACATATAGTAATATATTAAATATGTAGAAAGTGTAGCAACTTACATAAATTTGAAGCAAAATTCCAAACTAGATATCTAATCTTAAGATACAGCTCTTTAATACTATCTGGACTAATGGCAAAAATAGAATCCTGTACAGCTTGATTAATCTTATCTGTCTTAACCATCTCGTTTTGGTTGCATATGCTCATTTTCCTTCCTTCATAATGGGAGCTTGTGGTCACAAGATATTTTAGTTGTAGATTTTATAGGGTTAAGTTAGCATTTCAATCCTGATCAGAGAATACAGAACAAAATTACAGGATTAATAAATCAGCAATGACTAAATAAAATAAACCAGCAGCATTTATTTCATAATAACATTACTTGACATTGTGCAGAATTCTACTGGATAAAGACAGTTTTGAATATATTTGATAAAAATAATCCATCATCATTTTAAATTTTGAGTTTTTTAATCCATATGAATTATTGAAATGTTCATTTTACATAATTATACAAAATGAGTACACTTAACACCCACAGATTTTATTTTAAATTAATTAGAATATTTTTTGAGGGACAAGCCTGAGGACACATTTTACCTATTTCTTTATGGTTTATAATATTTATTAATAGCTACTTTCTGAACTATGATGTCATAGTACATAGAATTAGGTACCCCTAGTTTAATTTGTCTTAAAAGCTAGACTTGAAAATTATTGGATTATTTGTGTGATACACGTTTTTTTGTTGCAGTAGCAACTAGCTACTGTTGAGTAAATCGAATTCCATGTTCTGAGTACCTGAAAAAGAAAACAAGATAAAAAAAGAAAACATTCTGAGAACTTAGTATTTAACCTAATAGGAAAAGACTTGAACTGGGATTGAGAATTTCAACACCCATACTTATTTTTTCTTGTATTTTGCAGACCAATTAAATATTGCAACAGTCTTTCTGGGGATGCTAGTTTAACCGCTTGTGACTGACAAAAGGGTTTGCAGTTTTTCCTTTTTGTATTGGGATACATTTTGGCTTCCAGGGATCTCAAAACTCTTTCACAGTCAAGTTTTTGAACTTAGTAATTTTGGTACCCCAAATTGTTCATTCTGCTTGTTATACTGTGAGTACTTCACATATCAAAGTTTGCCTTTTTAAAATTACTTATCAAGTAATTGTCAAATTTCTTTTTTTTAACCTTTCCATTTGAAGGTATTTAGCCTGTGACTATATAGTCCACACATATTTTCCATGACTGAGAAAAAAAAATAATTCTAAAATAGTCAGCTTATTTTAATTGTTATTTTTGATAACTTAAGAAGGTAGGGCCCCATAATCAATCCACCTCCTACAACTATTTTTCACTTTACTAGCATTTTGAAGGTCTCTGTGGCAGACACCCACTTCTATCATTGGCATTTCTAGCACTAATACAATGTTCTCACTAGAGGCATGCAGTACTTCTTCTAGCCCTTCCGTCAGTATGATTTTTAGCTAAAGTAGTGACTGTTTTCTCCTTACTCTACAGCCTATCACTTAGGATTACAGTATAGTGTTGGCCCTTCCATCTTTACTGTAAATTGTATCTTTGATGAAAATTAGGTCTATGCAATTAAATTTATCTGCTTTTTGGGTTGCAATATTTAGCACATTAGCACTAACCTGAAAGTTATTTGAGAAAGTAAATGATTAATAACTTAAATACAGTGGAAATATAGGAAGGCCCAAGTATGAAACTACAGTGTCACAATAATTAGTAACGAGTCTGAATTTCTATTGTGACACTGTTTTTACAGTTATTAAACTCTGGATGATATCATGCATTATGAAATATATTGTATTTAAACTGCATCAAAGATATGCTGCATTTCACTTGCTTTTGAGAAAGGTCTTCTATAGATGGAGTGTAACTTTCCTCATAAAACACTAGGTCCACTTCTAGACTACATTATCATGAGAAAGCTCATAACTAAATGTCAAAGTGATTTTCTTACCAAAATTGTCTGTTAGTTGGTTTTAATAACTTCTGTTGTATTTAATGAGGTTTAAGCAGCACCTTGCAGTTTTTTATTCTTCTCAGGTGAATGAAGCAGCTTATAGCAAAGACTTTTCTGGCTAGATTTAATTTATAATTTCTCAGGATCTCTTAAAAAATAATATAGCTTTTCTTATGCTAAGCAAGTTTCTGTGTGCAGCTTAAATGCCAGCATTTCTGCAGAAATTCTGCAGAATATGACTGTAGAAACTCATGCGTTTGATTCTAAAACTTCATAGCTTTTATAATTTATTTTGAACTAAATTTGCAAAAATAAACAGATTTCTAAATCCAAACCTAATTTCTAAGTGATCTGAACCACAGCTTTCAGCTGCTAGAGCCATCAAGGTAGTAAGTAGCTACTTCTGGGTGCTTCATTGTAAACTTAGCACTCAAACTTTACAATGAGATCAGTTTTACCAGGTCGTTTATAAGCCAGCCATCCAATGAACACTGGAAACTGGTTTACAGCAGGTCAGTAAACAGGGCATCTTTAAATACCTGATGGCAAAAAGATTGAGGGAGTTCACAAAGATCACACTGTATAAATGATCAGTCCTAGCACAAGCTTTCTATAGTGTCCAAACTCTTAACAGTTAGCAATTATCTGTGTAACCTCAAAGCTCTAACACTACAGCTGGAGGGTAATGGGAAGGGATGCCAGTGTTTAAAAAGGAGAAAAAAAAATGTAGACTATCCAGCTCAAATTTAATTTTTGGAAGAAATTGGAAAAATAGTTAGAAAAAGTCTTTTAGGTTCATCTAAAAAAGCGCTGAAATGTTAGAAGAAAAAATACACTTTGATGAAGAGCAAATTATTTCAAATTAATTTAATGCATGTCTATGACAGTGTAGTTGACATTTTGAGTAGGGATATGTTGGGTTTCAGTTTATTAAAGCAGTCTAATTTTGGAATTTATAGTAAACTTTTTAGAAAGTCTTATCATCAACAGCTTAATTAAAGGATATGCCCATCAATTTTATGATTTTTAAAAATTGCCTCATCTTAAGCCTTACTTGTTGAAAATTTAGCAATATTATTTTATGGGATATGTATGGTGAGATGGTTAGCAGGAAATTCAGCAATACAACTTACTGAAAAGTAATCTAAATATGTTTACACTATAAAGTTTTGACTGCAGTTATTTCTCATATTCAACAGAGTTTGGCTAGAAACTATACACTTCCCTTACAAAATAATTCACTAGCAATACTCATGTATGAGGTAAAGAATATCAGTTAGAACTTTTCCTGCAATGCCCTGTTTTGTGTTCTTAAATTCTTGTAAATTAAACTAACAGTTTGCTTTAGAAAGTCTGCTTTGCTTTCAAAATCTATGATATATGTTTTTCTTGCAGGAGTTACATTAAAACTTAATTAGCTTTTTTGAAATTGTTCCCTTAAAACAGGAATCTTTTAACTTTTTTTCTATAGAGTTATTTTTTTCCCTGATACAAAGGAGAAATCACAAATTAGTCATTCAAACCCAGCTGCTTATATCAGCTATTTCAGTACACAGACAACCGTCCATGACAGAGAAATGTTTTTTTTGTAAACGCTTATGCTTTTCTTCTATTCACACACAGTTTGGAAACTGACTGGGCACTTGGAAAACAAACTACCCTTCCATAACTGGTAGAAAAAAAAAAAAAAAGCCACCTTTCTATATCTCTGAAACATTACTGAATCTGACTTCCTAATAACTTAATTTATTTCATGTTACTTAAAAAATTCTTCCCAAGTTGTAAAATCTAAGAAAGTAGGTTTTGGGTTTTTCATTTGTTTGTTTGGTTGGTTGTTTTTTTAATACTGTGTTGGAGTCTTTTTCCTGTGATTCACTAGGTAGTTGACATTAGTAGTATTAAAAGAAAAATGCAAAGCCAAGTAAAATTAGGGATTTTAGTGACATTTACTGCTTATCACACCCTTAAAAGACAAACCTTTAGAACTTTAGTTTGTGATGTGGTTGCAATTAAGCACACAGTAAGTACAGTGACTTGTCATCTTTGAAGGATTGGACAATACTGTAAAACTTTCTTTATAAGGAGAAGAAAAGCTGGACAAAGAATTAAAAGGGATTTACCTCAAAGAAGGAAAATATGTTGACATATTAAAAACTCAATAATTATTTATGATTGAATTCTAAAAGAAATTTTTGTTTTATACAGTAGTTTAATGTCACAAAGGCTGTGCTTCATTCAGCTTCCTTTATTGTTCTAATGCCTCCAAAACACATTTATTTAAAATAATCTGGACAGTAAAAGAACAAGAAAAAGAAAAGGACTCAAAGCATTTTCACATTTATTTGGAATATCGTTAATTTAAAGGATTATTTTCTTTTCAAATTAAAAATAATTGAGTAGTTAACATTTGTAAGAAAAAGGTAGTGTAGCAGAGGTATTTGAATACATATACATACATGAATAATGCACACTGGAATTTTTCTTTGATTAAGTCATAAGAGGGGAAAAAGCATAATGAAAATATAGTTGTTGTTATATATTTTAAAAATTTACTTCAGGCCCCTGAAAATTACATCTCAAGCCTAAAATCTAAACCTCAGCCTCCTTCATATACAAGTCAGGCTTCTCATTCTCAACTTATGACACTTATCAGAACATTTTTTTTCTATCTGTTTAAAACAGCAATAAAATGTTTTAGGAATTCAGCATACCTTTCTTTAATCACATACTTTCTGTATTTTTAATAGTTATGTATTATTATTACACTACATATACTCATAGTTTGTTGCCATGCTTGCACCATCAACAATTTGAATTAAAGTATTGGCAAGGAACCCCTAAAAAAAAGAACCAAAACGCAACAACAACAATAAAACCTATTCTGCTATTTATTAATTTCTGCTTTTTTGGCTTTCTTTCTGTTTTCCTTTGGGTTTTGTTTTCTCCCTTCCCTTCCCTTCCCTTCCCTTCCCTTCCCTTCCCTTCCCTTCCCTTCCCTTCCCTTCCCTTCCCTTCCCTTCCCTTCCCTTCCCTTCCCTTCCCTTCCCTTCCCTTCCCTTCCCTTCCCTTCCCTTCCCTTCCCTTCCCTTCCCTTCCCTTCCCTCCCCTCCCCTGCCCTCCCCCCCTCCCCTTCTCCTTCCCCTTCCCCTTCCCCTTCCCCTTCCCCTCCTTCTTTTCCCTTTTCCCTTTCCCTTTCCCTTTCCCTCTTTTCCCTTTCCCTTTCCCTTTCCCTTTTTTCCCTTTCCCTCTTTTCCCTTTCCCTCTTTTCCCTTTCCCTCTTTTCCCTTTCCCTCTTTTCCCTTTCTTTTCCAACAGTCTTGACTCTCTTCCTATATCCCCTAGATGTAACCTGACCAAGCTGACTATGGATAGGTCATTGGCATTTTGAAGGAAGATTACATTAAGCTGAAGGATTTTTTCCTCAGCTTGAGTCTCTTTGTTACCAAGTTGGTAATTTTCATCAAGCCTGTCAGATTTTAGATATCTTTATTACCTCCTTCCTCTGAAAATTTCATTTAATATTAATTAGTCAATTCAAATTGTAGTAGGGAGACAACTAAGGTCAAAAGCATGGGTAGTGTGATTGTATAGTGATCGTTTTACTGGGAAACAAGTTTAAAAAAAACCAAACACATCTGTTCAACTATTTTTATGATGAAAAATCTGTGGCTTTGTGATGTGATTACATCTTATTCTGTTTTGTTGTGTTTTAAAATGATTTTTTATATTTTTATTTTATTTACATGCTACACAGATATTTAGATACAGTAGAAGTATCCCATACTACTCATAAAGACTTAGAAATTTAGAGTTCATCTTATCTGTGTTCAGAAATTATCAATGTACGTCTTGTACATTAATCAGGTTACTGTGTATAAACAGAGCCATTTAAACACTTGTTACTTGATTAGGCAGTAGATTTACACACCTGCATAGCCATTGAGAAATTCTTGCAGGAAAACCACAGGTTTTCCTGTTGTCTTCCAACAGATCTCCACAACCGTCAAGAGTCATCAGTGAATTTTCTTCATTGCTAAAAAGCCTCAAACTTTTGTTGATAGCAAAGTGCAGAACACAGAGCATGGCTTAACAGTTATGGCCTGGTATTTTGGTTAAGTGTTTTAACTGGAAGCATAGGCCAGAAATTAATGGTTATTGCTGTGGTTTCAGTAGGTGATCCCCAAAATGTATATATACTCTTCATCTTTTCTTTCTTTATATATCAGTTTCTACAGGCATCACCTAAACTACTTTTGTTTATGCAGCTCAGTATCTGGTGAGGTTTTTTCCTTGTATAGGATACCTATATTATTAATTTCAAATGAATGCACTACTTTACCAACAATTATTATTTTATCAGAAATAGTATATTAATTATACTGGCTATAACCTAACATCTTTCTTTTTGAACCTGTACCATTCCAATTATTTTGGCAAGCAACTCAAATTTTCTGACTAAGCAGCTGCTTTGTTTTCATTCTTACTATTAACACAGGTCAAACTAAATAACTCAGCTACATATCACTGTCTTAACTTCCTTACTTATCCAAGCTCAGCTCTCTTTGTGTTTGCTTATGCTGAGCTATAATAGGGTTTTTTTTCCACCTACTTTTCTGCACCTATAATATCATAATACTGTGAAGTACTTACTACCAGGTCCTAACCAAAAATCTTCTAGACCATATGAGAGCACACTCAGCCATTATAGCAGCAGTTCTAGGTGCGTAGGCAGTAGTAATTAGTAAGACTCCAGCCCATTCCAGTCAGATGGGAAACTTTTTTTTAATTATTTTATTTTCAATATATCAGAGTGAGAAACCAAAATATTGTAGATATGGAATGTACAGTTCTTGTTCATAACCTTGATGGATGAGATTTTAGATTCAAGATGGAGAGGATTCTTATAGCTTGTCCCATGACTCCTCAGTTCTCACTTTCTTTCTGCTCAGCATCTCCTTTTATTATGTCTTTGCATTTCAGTTGCAGCGGTATTAACATCCAGTTGATTATATTTAAATAAGATGTTTGTGGAAGAATCCAAATACTGGTTTCTCTTTTCTTTATAGCTTCTTTCTTGAGAAATTATGTTTCTAGGACACCTGGTCTCAGTTTGGCACAGTATTCGTTTTACTTATCTCACATAGTCAAAGCTGAGAGTTAGAGGCAGAGAATCCAGTATGTGACCATCATATATATGTATTATATATGTATATATGTATAATAGATATGTAAACAGAGTCTACATAAATGAGAGAGACAAAGTCTCTACTATTGAGTAGATATACATCTATATATAATAGATATACTATATATAGTAATATAGTCATTACTATTTCCTTAATAATTTCCTTAGTTTCCTTTAGCTACTGGAGTACCTGTAGCTTCTGTCCCCAAAGCTTCTGACACGTGGAGCTCTTCATGGAATTCAAGGCAGATGTCCTTTTCTTGTGATGTTTTTTGTTTTCGTATCTGATAGCAGCTTATATAGAGATATTCTGCAGCCACTTTTTTTTGTGTGACTTTTCCCACTACCTTTTGAAAGACTACATAGCTATCACAAAGACCTGAACAGTCGTTCAGATACAATATTGGAACCTGATTATATAGTAGGCATTTTTCACCAGTAAGAAGTAATCTGCAAAGATTTTTTTTCTTATTAATTTTTGACACACATCTTTTTGCCTTAAGATACCAGAATTATAGATGTACAAAAATATTACTAAGAAGGTCTAAGATTTTATGGTGGGATTCATCACCTTGCCTTATATGTGTTGTGTTGAAATGCACATATCTATACATAGTTATCACATAGTACTATATGAGAAATAGCAGATTCCCCTTACATTTAAGAGATCAGTTGGGTTATTTGAATAGAGTGACTGAGGTTCTAGTAAGGTCTTCCGGACACATGCACTGTGAGGCATGTAAACCAACTTCTTTCACTTTCAAAAAGCATGGCAAAAAAAGCAATACTAATCTAAAAATGTGAAAACTACTTAACTCACACAGTCCCTCACAGCTCTAATAGCTTAATTACTTAAAGAAAGCTTTCAGTAGGAACAGATTTATTAAAGATGTTTAATCATTGTTAACCTGAATGCAGTCAAAATAAATTTTTTCCCTAAGATTTCATATTGTTCTAATCCATATAGAATAGTTAATTTTGTCAAAAAATAGTGGACCAGAACACTAGGGTAATATATTGCAAATAGGCCTACATATTATATTGTCAGTTTAAAAGGATGTATTTTTCAGTAGTAGTAGTAATAGTAATTTATGCCTCTGCAAATGACTTTGCAATTTATCCTACATACAGACTCACTGGATCTAGTGTTCCTGATCTTATTGTGAGCATGAGCAACCAGATGTGGCTTCATTTACAATCTGATGACAGCATTGGCTCACCAGGATTCAAAGCTGTTTATCAAGGTACGAACTAAATTAACTGTTTTAAACTCATGTTGTAACTTCTTTCATTACACCCAACAAACCTTTTTCAAAAAGCCATTTAGTCCTTTCACAAATTTAGAGTTTTGATACTGTCTCCATTTTTAATTGATGGTTAATGGAGATATGGCTTCACAAATATCCACAAAATAACTAAAAAGAATCTGAAGTAAAGTTGAAAGTTGTTGATCTAATGCTTTTTGCTTGAAGGTCAATCCAAACTACAAATTTCTATTGTATTTGAAAAATTTTAAATGTTACATTCTGCTAACCTGTGTAATTCCTTATATTGGATATTATTTTAAAAAAATATGATTCGTTTTCTCAGACTTTATTGGAGAAGTTACAAAACTTGTTTTCATGCCTCACCAAGAGTCTTCACAGACCTAAGTCAAAATTAGTATGTAACAAAAACAACAGAAATGATATGTTGTATATGGTTGAGGAAATTAAGAAGATGTATAAGATTGTGGAAATTTAACCCCCCCAAAAAAGTGATCTAAATTACCTTAGCTTCATTTGTGTTGCTTCTGTCTCAAAGAGATGAGAACCTTGGCAATAAAACATCTTTAATTTTTCTTGACTGTGAGCTTCAGTTTGATACCTTCTGAAGTTGACTCATTCTAGTAAAAAATATCTGGTATCTCTTAGTATGTATGCATGTATTGATATTTTTCATTTTAATATGTTGCATAGACCTGCAGCAAGAAAGACCTCTTGCTTATTAACACATGGTATCACTTTTTGTTAATTTCTGTGATAATTAGTTCACCTTAAAGAGAAGGACAAAACCAGTTAACAATATTTTCAATGGTTTCTTATGGGCACATATGGTGAAAATGATTTGATAGTAATTTTGTCAGAATACTTTTGTACAAAAGATGCTGTAAAACATTGAGAGACCATTCACTGTTCAGTATCTGGAAGTTCCAATTAGAAGAGTGGGAGTTCTCCCTAAACATTTTCCATAAATTGAAGCACCTATCTAAATGTTTCAGTTTACCTGTAGTTACCTTAGTTTCAATACTGAAATAGTCAAACTAAAGAGTGAAAAGTTCTGTAGATGTTAGCTTCAGGTTTAGTAAACTATACATTTATTGACCTCTGTGTGCATATGTTGTTGGATAATATTGGCTGATTATTTAAATTACTATTATCTACTTTTTAATGCACCTCATTTTGGTTTTCTTTAATGTGAACTGAAATCTACAAAACAAGAAGTAAGGGGAGGGGGAGAAAGAAGGGGTGATTCTCATGACAGTGACAATTGTTGCCCATGAGAATCTACTGGGATTTGCAGATCCATGGCCATGAGAATAACAATGTGAGAACAACATGGAAAAAGTACGATCACAGAGGCTCTTGAAACACTATTGCAATTGCTTCAGTGAGATGTTACAGAGCTGTAGCATTATTATGGCTAAGACATTAAAGTGTGTTAAGATACAGTGCAACACATTTAGCCTATACAGTTACACAGCTCAGGTATGTTGTCTCGCCTGAGGGCAATGACATATTCTTTATTTAGATTAATTCCACCTCTTCTTGACCTTTCTTTCATAGTTTCATCTTTACTTGTGTCATTTCTAGGAATAATGCTTATTAAGACAATATATTTTCTTTGTAGAATCCATTTGTGAATTACTTAAAGTGGATATAGTGAATCTATACTGGAGAGAGTACTGGCACAAGTTATGTATCTGACACTTCACATTTTTCCTCAATCTAAACTTATGAACTTCATCTCATTGTACCTCTATGAAAAAGTTCAAAAATTTAAATCTATGTGCTGAGTTATTTTTCTGCTATCATTTATCTTTCTGTATTTCTAATGTAAAGATATCTGTTCTCATTTCCGTATTTGTCTAACTTATCAAAGATATATTATTTATGGAGTTCAACCTCTGCTTCTGGGGACTTTCTGAAAACATCTGAAGTATACACATTGAATTTTGCAGTAGTAGTGGCATCTCTGTTATGAAATATAGTGTTATCATTTGATGTTTGGATTCTGGCTTTCAGTCTTGTTTTACAAACAATTGTGAGTCCATATTTTTGTAGTTTTGGAAAATAATTCCAGAATTGCAAAATATGAAGTGTTTACAATCTCAGAATTGTAGTCAATGTCTTAATATGAAAGTGAATGATAACTGTTTTTCTCTGTGTTACCTTAGTGCTTTCATTAGTTTTATTAGAATTTCTCATCTTCTTTTACTGTTGATGAAACTTTTATCCATCTGTGCTTTCAACATATCTCCTGCTTTAGGCCAAGTGTAAGATCTTAAACCTCTACCCTGTCACAAGATACCTCAATGATTCTGCTTCCCCTTTGTTTAACGAAGAACCTGTCCAAATATAGAATCTCATTTTAAAGATGAGAAAGTTCATGGATTGCGACATGTGACCTCAAAGACACTGTCTTTGTGATCGCAGTTAGCTAAAAAGAAAGTAAACTCCAGGCTTTGATGGCTTTTACATGTTCTATAGAGGCAAAGTAAAGGGCATCCTTATTTGAATCTTTTTTTACCAAAAAGTCTGAGTTTTGCTCAGAATTAGAACATGACCCCTCACCCTCTTGGGCAATATTTTACTATCAACTGACTGAATCTTGACTTTGTATCTATTACAGTGCAACCAATTTTTATATTAATATTACAAAGTGTCATAGGCTGCAGTTTATAGAAAATTGTTACTTTAGTTGAGCATTGTCTCACTGTAATTATGAAATAGAGAAGCATTTTGATGATGCAATTCACCTCTCCTACATTAGTATGTCCACCTAAAAATGTCATGCCTGTAAATGAACTGATATGCATCACAGATTATGTATATGAGTAGTAAATTTAATCCTGTTTACAGTTTGCCTAAGGCATTAAGGGAAGAACAGTTCTTCCATATTCTTATGACCCTTCTTTGGCTCACCTTCAGAAACATGTTAATGTCAGAAATATGTAACACTATCTATATTCTTATTACTCTTTTTTATTATTATTATTTTAAATACAGTTGATATTTACTTTAAGAAAAGTTCTGTATTCTGCCTATGTATTCTGCCTAATTAATCAGACTTCTTGGACTGTACAATGCAGCTCTCCAATAATTGGGTCCCCAAGAAAGATTTTAGGCATAGGTCCTCAACAAATAGTTACTAGTAATAGTTTTGAATACAGAGGAATAGCACTGTACCTGTATCACTATATGCAATGGAAGGTGAACTATGAAAACACAGATGGTAAAACTAATCTTGAGATTAGCTCGATGACTTGATAAACCTGATAAACAGCCAATGTGTTAGAAAATACAATAGTTGCCTTGATATTTTTTCTGTCATCATCAGTTGTCACTTATTGTAAAGACAAAAATAATTCAAACAATAAGTAAAATGCAAGATGCTACAGGCAACCTTAACTTTGATGTTAAACTTTCTAAACCATATTAGAACCATATTATTATTGCTAAAATAGAAAGCTATTAACCCATATTAAAAAATTTAAAACATTGAAGAATAATTTGCACCTAAGGTTATTTTTCTTAAAAAGCTATTCCATAGTCTCTACCTGAAAGTCCTTTATTCTCTGTTATAGTCCCCCAGACATCTTAACAGAGCAGTTCAATGTATTTCTGAAAGAATTCTCTGAAATCATCTACAGTTGCTGTGAAAGGAACAGATATTTAAATTGTTCTGTCCTTGAAGAAAGAGATATATTGTAATACAGCACTAAGTGTATCAAAGGTTCTATATTGAAATCCTCTTTCCATTGTAACCTATGACAATTTTCCTTACTGAAGCCAACATGACTGGGTGTCACTCCACACATCTTCATTAAGTAAAGAGAGGGAAAACAAAATATGTTCTTATACATGGTTAATATCTCTAAAATTGGTGTCTTCTGCCATAGACATAGAGAAATTAGTGACACTGAATTTCACAGCACAGATTTCATGATAAAATCTCTAACATTTCTCAGTGAATATTTGTGTATGTAGCTACTTGTGTAGAGGGCTGTGTTAAAGACAAAATTTTCAAGTTTTGTTACAGAACCAAAAAATTAAGAAGGAAATTTTTTCAGAGTAAAAACCGACAGAAGACTTAGCCTGTCATTAAGACACTTTTCCAGAATTTCAGCAATAGACATCTTTAGAAAGTAACGAATTAAAAGACTTGATTGTATGTTCTACTTATGTCTCTAATATATTTTTTTCTTTTACCTGAGCATTTAGTAAGGTTATGAAAGACTTCACTGTATTTCTTCATACAAAGGACATATCTGAAATCCTCATATGTCACCTCCTGGAAAAATAACATAACCATGCTGAATGGTAATCTTGTTGAAGGTTGTTACCAGTCTCCTTTGTTAATGTTGCTTCAGTCTGAATAAGTTTTAAAAATACATTAGAATAGGGCCTGGTATCTTCTGAGCACTCTGATTAAATTCCTTTAGGTTGATCAAAAGTACTTATTTTGAAGTGAGTAAACTATTTATTGAAAGAAATTTTTTGAGCTCTAACTTAACTTCCATCCTGCCATGCACTGACTCCAAAAACTGACTGATTTTTTTACATATATATACTGTATATTTAAAGAACAACATGACACATAACGCTTAAATAGAGATATTGTGCATAAAGTGTAATCTTAAGGATGAAAACAATATTAATATCAGCCTTCCACCATTTTGAGGTCACAGGTTAATCTTATAACACCAACAAAGTGTATTTCTACCAATGATATGGACTATATTTTTACAAGAAAACTTCTTGCAATCTGTTGTTGGTCATGGGCTAAAGCAGGGACTTTTTTAGATACAATAGGCAAAGTATTTTTCATCTAAGTAATTCTTAAATCATGCACTTTTTTTTAAAATTAGTTTTCCTCTTGAGTTGCATTTCGACTGTGTGTTGAGCAGAAGTGAAGACCACTCATGCCCAAACTTGACGAGTAAACTGTGATCTGATGTTGTATTTAGGCAGATTTGAATCAAGAGAAAGATTTGGTTTATGCTATTTCTTAATACAGGTCCAAGCATACATTTACCTTTTACATGGATAAGATAGACGTAGTCATTGCCGTGCATATCCAAGTCAGGATAGTGTAATATGGTAATATAACATTAGGCCTTGTAACAATATCAAACAGTCAAGGTCAAAAAATTGGACCTAGATACCTTCCTGATAGGGCCTAGGGTTGCAGAAAAAAAAAAAGGAATGATGAAGTGAATAATGCACTTAAGTCGGCTTATTCCACTCATGTCATGGGTGCACCACATCTAAAAATAGGTGCTTTATGTCTGATAAGGTCCAAAGTGGATCGTACAGCTGGCTGATCATAAGGCTGCTTCTATGCTTGTGTTCCCATCAGCTGTACTGCACTGACATAGAAGCAGATGACAGTCAGCTTGAACTTTTAAGCATGAGCATTTTACAATTTTATTAAGCTTGAGATTTTTCTCCCATTCAAGCCTGTAAACCTGTCAGCCTGATAAATATATTTAATCTTTTGACTTCCACACTTCTTGATATCCAGTGTAACAACATCTGTTTCATAGCCTGTTTAAACTCACTTTTTATTCCTGCCCCTACATGACTATATAAACTAATTAAGTTATTTCACTACCCTATCCTTTAGTTCATAACAGTGTTATAAAAGAAATCTGGTGACTCAGTGATATAATCCTGAGCATTATACATAATTTGAAGTTATTAAGAATTCTTGGAGATGTCAGGAAGTATATCAGCCCCTGCAAGCAGCTGAAAATGTCAAGTTTACAACCTTAATTTGTATTGATGCTCAAGTGAGCAGTAAAGTTTTAAGCTCTTCATTATGATGTTGTTTGGAAGAAGATACTTCTTTCCTCCTGAGACTAGTAGAGAAATACTTTCAAAAACATATTTCCGTTGCTCAGATAAATGTCAGTTGTCTTTCTGCACACAGCTATAGTTCTTAGTAAACCTTAAATCAGTGCAGTTTTTTACACACAACTAGCTTATAAATGTCATTGTGCTACCAATATTGATATAAAATTTTGTTACTGCTCAAAGATCTGATAAAACCTGCGCTGAACGAAAGTAATGGAATTTGGCTTTTTTGGGAGTCTCACAATTAGAAGTACATTCACAGAAATCATTATGTACAGTGCAATGTTTGGAAAAAAAACAACTCATAAGCCATTCAAGAAAAACTTTGATCTTTCTATTTTACTCTAAGATTTTCTCTTTCTTCCATCTATTTCATATATATTAATATTTCTTTATATATTTTGTTCCCATATATTATAATTCAGACAAATTATCAAGTGTGTGCTTTTGTAGGACAGGCAATAAATAGATTTCATATATTATGGGAATATTTTCATATGTTAAAGCTATTTGGTTCTGTGGAGAACTGTCAGACAGTTTCACGGTAATATTGTACAATGAATCTGTTTGTAGTGCCGTACAGTGCAAGTTAGTTTTGTGGATGGGCAAATATCAGTCAATTGCCAACACAACATATTATCAATCAGTTTCAGATAAGGAAGCTTTCCTTTGTTATCTGACCTTTTTAGAGTATACTGGTATATTTTAGAGTATATTGGTATATGTTAGAGTATATTGGCTTATTGCTATAGGTAAGCTTACAACAGGCATTTGTAAGTATCATGGTCCTTGAGTATTTTTTTCAAGGAATAAATACTATCTTCAGTAGGTTACTAACAGAGTAAAAAGAGGCATGCTAAGTTGCTGATAATACTGCAACAGTTTTAAAGTCATTTTTAATAGTGGAGAATATCTTTGCCTGATTTTGTATAACATTTGGGATGGCAGACAGAACCCACTTTCCATCTAGAAAATGCTTGTGGACTTGAGAACATAACTTCATGGTGATATGTTTTAATTGGTTGAGTGTATCGCATATATATATATTAGCAGGCTGTAGTAGGCAAAAAGAAATTTCCATCTATGCCACTATCCTGTACTAAACAATTTCAGACAACAGAGGCTTAGTGGAGAGTTTGAAATGGGGTAGACATGTAACACCACATAACCCTTCTCCCTCCTAAATTAACAAAATAACAAAACCAGATTTTTGAGTACAAATTTAAGTAAATGCATTTTATGCCTTTTTTATTTTTATATTAACTGCATAACTCTGCTTTTAATGTCCTATTTTTAAGAACACATTGCAGAGTCTTCAAAGCAGGTCTTGATATCATTATGCTCAATTATGCTCCACAGACATACAATCAATGTCTGTTATTAATCAGTTTACAGATTAACATATAGTTGTTAGGTTATACTGTTTAATCAACATATTAGTTCTTTCACTATAGCCTTTAATGTAATGCATTCTTTTGTGCTAATAATGGAGATTCTCAATATGCCGGAAAAAAAAGGGTATGTTAAAAATGGTGTGGTTTACTGACCTGATATCTGGATACATTTTTAATTTTCTGATTTCATTAGGGAATATCTTTATTAATAGGCTCTATTATTTAAACTTCAGAATTTAAAAAGTAAAAAATAAAGCAATTGAAACACTCTCAATGTTTAAAATTTGGTTAGGTACATCCAGTATACAGCACATGTATACTTTCTTAGTTATATGATATGACTGCAGCTGGGAAGCTTTCCTCTACCTTTCCCTCCAGATTGCAGCTGTGTCTGACTGATTAGGCATATGTGCATTCTTATCTTTTTAGCAATTGATTCAACAAGTTAAAACTTTTCATGAGTTGAAAACGTTTGTTTGCCTCTTTGCATAAAAATACTATACATTGAAAAAATAGCATCACCTCTGAATAAGTGAGAATTGTTATGTTTTAGCTCAGCCAATGAAGATTATTCCTCTAGTCAAGCTTCTTTGGAAAGTAGTTTCACATAATTGTTAAACACATTCTGTGTAGAAAACAGCCCAAATATTTTTATTTTATTATAGAAAATTAAAATGTTACATAGATTTTCATCCAGGTTAATTATTCAGTATGTCTGACTTTAACAAATTTTATTTCCAGGTTCTAATTAAACTTTAATTAAAGATTTACTGTGGCTGTATTTTTTAAAAACATGGTTAAAATTTGATAATTTTTCTTAAAATCGATAGCAACACATTTTTAAAATAAAACTGGCATTTTCTAATACGTTTCTAATAAGATATACGTGAGAATTAAATGTAAGCATTAACTGATCTTTTGGGGAGTTTTGTTTCTTAGTTTGTTTGTTTACTTCTGGCAGGTGTTTCTTCATACTTTGTTCCTTCTGCTGAAAAAAAAACAAACCAAACAGTGGAACAGAACAGAGTTGAATATCAGTTTTTAAAAGATAAATTCCAGTCTTTGCTTAGTCTATCTGCTAGACTAGCAGATCGACTAGCAGATATAGTTTTGTTGAAGCTTTGATAGAACAACTTAATTATTTTAAGTAAATGGAAACTTGCAATAACTTTTTACCATTAAAACTTTATCCCTTTGCTGTCTTTTTGATACTTGTTTTAAATATAGAAAATGCCACAGGTAGGCACCAAGAACTTAACTGTCCACCTATGTTACCTAGGAAGATAGTCGTCTCACTTTTATAAACCAAAATAATTCTAGTTGACTGGTTTGCCTTACATATTTCAGAAAGTGGTGAAATACTCAGAGTGTTTTGTTAAAATCTATAACAGAGATTGTTTGGCATTCCTAAGCATCCTCCATAATTTGTAGCTTCTGCAAAAGATGGTCTGAAGGAAAGATACATCAGAGCTAGACAGCAACAGATAGGATGTTATGAGTTTTACTTTCAAATGTATCTATGATAAATTCTTATATGTATTTGATTTTTGTGACAGTTTTCTGTACTTTTTCACTATAAGGATCAAGCCATGAGAATTATATTGCCCTTCAGTTTTGAAGTCTTTTGATGCATGACACCTGCATTCTGGTCATAAAAATCAAACACTTGGTTTTAAATAAGCAATAAGTCAGCCTTTCATATTGCATCCTTAGTGGTGCCACTTAGTTTAAGTTTTATTTTCCTCTTTATGTTACTTTAAGTAACCACCCTTTTTTCAGTGATAATTAAAGAATTGTTTAAATTATGCGATGGCTGATACACCTTGGACTGTATTCACAGAATCAGAGAATAATTTAGGTTGGAAAAGACCCTTAAGATCATCTAGTCCAACCATTAACCTAACACTAAGAAGTCCACAAATTCAAACACTGATGTCTTCTTTAAGTATATCCTTCCAAGGAAATGTGTGAATGAGCTGTTAAAAGTGGTAAGTTATCACTGAAGTAAATACACTCTAAAGAAACATTGTTTTAAAAATCTTGCTAAATATTTAATGTGCTTCTGTAAGGCAAATTGCAATATTATTGTCATTTTTCTTAAAGCAAATATTCATCTAGAACTGTAGGAAAAAAATGAATTTTTTGAAGCCACCAAAAATTCAAAAAATGAATAAAACATTTTATATTTAGGAAGCGAATGATCAAAGATAATTATGTGCTAAGATTCAGACTTTGACTGTCACAGTATTTTCTGTGTTTATATATGCGTAGTGTCAGAATACTACTAGTTCTTTTTGAGAAACAACATGGCAATTTGATATATTTAAAAAAACCCCAACTTACATTCTCATAACAAACTGAAAAAATACATTTGTCTGACCCTAAAAAACCCACTAAATCTTCTTTGCAGTTAGGTTTAAGGCAGCCAGATTTAAAATTTTAAAAATACATGAATATGCATTTATAGATATTTGAAATGCATTTCACCTATTAATACAATTTCAAAGGATTTGAATATTCTCTTACCTCAAAACTTACCCAAACTGTTTCATATTGCAATTTTCTTGAAGTTTATTAGAATACATTACATACTACAATATGAATTCTGTACATTTTATACAAAACTTTAAAATAATTTAGCTTAACTTGTATTTATTTTTATACTATAAAATAAAATATTCTTTTTCTTAAGATACACCCAGCTATAAAACTGGTATTCTTTTGATCACAGCCAGTGATAAAACCCTGGGAATAAGAGTTCCCTTTATTTTCAACTCTATTGTTGAAAATGTCTGTTAGATCTGCAGGGAGATGCTCAGGAAAGCTAAAAAAACCAAAGTATAATAAATTTAAACTACAGATTTAACTGAGTGATCTACCTTAAATCCCTACGTAAGGGCTCTCCTTCAGTGACATTATGACCTTTCATAACTGCAACTTTAACTTCAAAAGCAGAAGAATACAAATCCTCTGAGGGGGATTAAACTACTTTAATCTGGGGACAATGGTACACCTGAATGAGTACTTCTACATGTCCTTTAGCGTGGCTTCACTTATGAGCCTAGAGCTTGTGACTTTAGTTGATTTTCTAAATGCCACATTTAGAAAAACTTTTCATTGAAATTTTGCCAAATTTTAAAATAATGCACATAGAACACACTAAATAAGCTCTTTATGGATAAAGAATGATTAGAATATTACAAAAAATGCATTCATCTCCAGCCATATGCTTCCTATGAACTTCTGAGTATCACAATGTGAGGCCATGATTAAGATAGTTTATTTGGTTATTTCAACTTATGAAACAGTTCTTCTGAAAAAAATTATATATTTTCAGTTAATTATCAGTGAATAATGAAAAAATTGATAGTTTAACAATGTCTAGTAGTAGCGTTATTTAATAAAATTAACATAAGTGCAAATATTAATGAATATTTGTGTATATACATCTATGTACATAAATTTATATATTTGCATATATAAATCTATTAATAGTCACCATCTGCTTACAGACTTGAAGTGCTTCCAAATTTTATTCACACATAAAAGATTTTTTTCTTCACTTTTTCATAAAAATATTCCCGGCTTCTCTGAAACTTTCTGTCCCCAACTTTGAAGATGGGTTTCAACATTCTTTTAAAAGTTTGATGAATAATTTTCAAAGAAAAGTAAAAATACTATATTGTTGGTAGACATCACTTTAAAAATATATTTTTCCATTCAGTGTTGTTTAGAATGATTTGTAATTTTGTTGTGTTGATTATTTGCAAACAGATCAATACTCAAAATTACAGTAGTGCTTTGAGAGGACTAATAGAAACAGAAAACAGATTTGCTTTTTATTATATTGTCACAGCAATTTGTCTGATAATTAGTATTGTTCATATTTGTAATTGAACACAAATGTGTTCTGGCATGAGATATAGTTTATATTTTGCTCTTTACTTAGTTTTATCTCTCTAATGTAAGTTCTTTCTTTACCTTTTGACTTAACAACATAACATTTTTGGTTTGTGTTTTTCCACTTTCTATTTGATGACAAAGGTACCCTGTATATAATTTAATGAAGTAAACCTTCTTACTATTCCATAACACAATAATATTTCCACTTTCACAGCTGACACTCAGACCATGTATATTTTTATCATTAGAAATCTATTGTATGTTATGACACAACACAATCAAACATGGCAATATCAGATGAAGAAGACAGGTGACTTGTATGGTAGCCATCTGACAAAAAGAAGAAGAAGAAAAGATAATTTTAAAAATTGGCCCTAACTTTCATAATTTTTTGAGCAATAATCTAGGAAACTGTGATGATACCTTGTTTGTTAACTGTTTGCTATATGTTAGTAAACGATACTTTAAAAAGAAAAAAAAAGTCATTTTAAGAATGGGGAGAAAACACCTTCACTGAGGTTCCCCTTCCTATGACAAACTTCTATAATGCAGTCTGGGACCAGATCAGAGAGAGCTGGAATGCACAGAGCTGGAAGGAACCTTATGGCACAGCAGGGGCTGGGGAGTCCTTACAGGGAAATGGAACTGACAATTTTTCTTTTCCACTAAAGACCCAGAAGAGATAATGGGGAATTTGCTGCAACCCAGAAACTACCTTGAGACTGCATCTGTACTGCTAAATAAAATGTGGCCAGGGACTGTGTTCTTGCCCTGAGGAGGGACATTGTTTACCCACCGACAAATTGTGTGTGGGGGTGTATTTGTATGTATATGTCTGGGGGCAGGGCAAGAAGGTGTTATTTCAGTGTGAGAGTGATGTGCATGCTGCACTGCAGGCCATGGTTCATGTTTTCATAGCAAGAAACTGAGAGTATGTACTGAACACTTTGGGATGTAGTGAGGTATGTCTGAAGATATAAAGCCTGTGGAGTGGTGCTGGAGGACTTTGTAGAATACAGAGATGAAAACTTGATGCAGTCTTGTCCATCCAAGTACCTGGTGCTTGCTGTCCCCTGAATCTTGACCATGCAGTATCTCAGAGAGTGCTGATAGGCGTCACCAGGAAGCATGCTAAAGTTTATGCAGTATGGGTGGTTGGAGATCCAGTGCTCGAGCTCACCCTTGCCCCCACTTTATTTAGCAGTAGAGCTTTAGGCAGAGTGGGTGGCCTAAGAATAACCTTGGAAGAAAACACTCGCATAGCAAGGACACAGTGGGAAGAGAGAGAACTGTGCATCAACTCTTCTTTCTTTACACATTTCTAAGAACAGCTCTGTGCTGTCTTTTTTTAAAGGCTTCATGTTTCTTGTGCTATTTCTCAGTGAAAACAGGGAGTATGTTTTTAGATATTTTTTATTCAATGATAAGTCTGCATGTGTGGTGTTATATCAATACCCAGATTAATTAATACCTGTTGTTTAGTTTCCTAAATTTTTGAAGTTATTGTGTAACTTTATAGTGAAATTTTGTTTCATTCCTAGTTATGGATATTTGTGTGTGTGTGTTGTGGGTTAAGCCCAGTAGGAGCAAGGAGGGAGAGAGATTGTCTACATTTCCTTCAAGTGCCCAGACCTGGTAGGACAGTCTTTCCATAGCTGAGATGAAAACCATAGCATCAAGGGGGAGGGGGAATAGAGGTTCTCTTTGAATTGCCAGAGCTGGCAGGCCAGTCTACGTACAGTTGGTGCCTCGATGTCTGCCCAGTCCTTTATCACCAGAGTGCTGGTATATAACATAGGTGTGCTCCATACAAACCTTCACCTGCACTGGATATCATCTGGATCCTTGGAGGCCTGATTATTGTCCAGGTCATTGTAGACCTCCTCCATGACCGTTAATTCCCAGTACACTGTGTAAACTTATTTTGTAAAACTGGTGTCTTATAAATGCTGCAGTGGAATTTAAAACAACCCACTTCATGATATTTTTATATAGTAGATTCATTCTAGCTGTTGTCAAGATTAAAAAAAATCTGGAATTGCATTTTTCCATCTTTTAACTTATATTAGATTCTTATAATCTCATAAGATCAGTTGGAGCTTTTTGGATTTTGTTAAGGCTATTGATACAATTTTTTTTTTTTTTACTAGTTTCACTATAAAAAGATAAAAGTTGTAGTCAGATTTGGGTCATTAAACAGTTTCTGCATCATTTGATCCTTCATTATAGCATTTATTGAATTTCTTAAATGTCACTTTGTTGATTACCAAGTGCCAAATGGAAATACTTCCTAATGTCACATGATTTCACATAGACAATTAAATTTGAATCCCGAATACTATTAAAAACACAGTTCATACTGATAGATGTTACTGAAGTAAGATCTATGGGAAATATTTAACAACAGCTGAATTCAGACACAGAGATATCTATTAGTAAGATCTTCTGTAAAGAATTGATTTATTTCACTGAAGAGTTTCTTCAAATGTCTTCAATACTTTCTTCTTTCCAAATCTTTTCACCAGCTGTGTTTTATACATTCAGCTCATAAACAGACATTAATTTCACACTTTGACTTAAATTAATTTGACATGCGAACACCTCCACCTGTTACAAAGTCAGCATATCCTCCAGAGCAGCCTTTTTACATTGCTCTCTTGTTTTATTAGCAATTTAGATTAAAGCAGGTTATTGCTCAAGATGAAATAATGATTTTTCTTTGCATTTCTATGAAATTTGATAAAAACAATAGTTCATAATCCAAAACATTGCCAAGAAAAATTTTTAAGCTTTTTTCTTTTAATGTATTTGTTGCATATATTTGGTAGTATATAAAAATAATATCTATTCAGACTCTTTATTAAATGTGTAAATTGCTGAATTAGGTTAATAAAATGCTATAATGATATCTAATTTAGTATTGTGTGTGCTGCCATGCTCTAAACATTTCTGAATGTACACTACTAAATTTTATTTTAATAATGAAGAATTAATGACATTTACTAGAAAATTTATCTTCTAAAATGTGCAGTCTTGGTGTTTTCTGAACATAGCTCATACAACATTGCACAGTGAGGATTTCTAAGTGCAAAGAGTAATGAACTACATTAAATGGGATGTTTGTGCATATGAAGCCATATAGTGTGTGCTGACTGTAGGTGAAAAACATCATATTAATGCAGTAAATAACATAGTGTATTTTCAGAAAGAAATGAAATTTAGAGAGCAGTACAAATGACCTTCATTGCCCACAGATTTGGTCTGTAATATGATATTACAGCTTTAAAAATGTAATTTATGGCATTTTTAATAATTTTGGGTTTAATTACTGACCAGTCTTCTACTCCCTTGTACCTTCCGCGCTCCTATGACCTTTCCAGACCAGCATAGCCATGGCCAATCCTTTCCTGAGTAAGAAATTATGCACCCTTCATGGAAAGATTTTAGAAGGGTAGTTTCTTTACAGTTCACTTCTAGGCTTGGTATTAGTGTAGTGTTTTCAAAGGATCTTTATTTTTCATTTCAGTGTCCAAAGAATGACTTAGTGCTCAAGCAACTTTTAGAAAGCAGTGTACCATTTACTTTAAACCAAAATCACTACAGTTAGAACATATGATAAAGCAAGGAATGTTTTGCAGCTATTCTAGCAGTATTACTTGTAAAATATATAATAAATGAAGTACATGATGCCTTGTAAATACAGATGTAAACTGGTTCCAGCCTATGTCTCTAGGCATGCCTGTTGATGTGTTTTTCCTCTCTTCTAAAAGAACAGTTAGGATCACTTCCCTCAGGTAGTGAGTATATTTGGGTTTGTTTAGATACCAGGGCGTAATATTAGCATGTGTGCGCTTGCATAGCCTTCCTCACAGAAGTAAGAGTTCAAATACTTTAAAAAAAGAGACATAAACTTCTGGGATTTTTGCTATCATCTGCAGCACTTACCACATTTCAATCTAACTTTCTTTGACTGTTCCAAGGTCTTACATTTGTTGCCACTTTTTATTTTCTAATGTCAGCATAGCCTCTGCATGAAATAGTTAGCAAAAAATGGTTTTGTATAGTCACCTTTATATAGAACATGATAAAACAACTTGCATCTTGCTTCCATTATATTAGTATGCTGTAGAAAAGATTACTGAGTTTTGGTAAGTAGCATTTCTCAAGGTTATTCAGCTTGCAACTGAAATTTGTTGGACTCACGATTCCAAATATTACCATAAACAGTCGAGTTAGGTTTGAAATCTAATGTACTGCTTGGAACCACTGACACAGGTTCCTCTTGTGCTATTTTGCTAACAGTAGTATGTAGAGAAGGGGAGGAATTTTAAAGGATCTTAGCAAGACCTGGATGTCCAAGAAAACATTAAATTTTTTTTGGTTTCCATTCATTCTCACAGCGTGCTTAAGAAAAGTGCGTACAATGCATTTGTTGGGATTCTTATCTGCCAAGATTGCACTTCTGTAAAGTAAGCTGATTATACCTGATCTGTTCGCTTCTCTATAGTATAGATATTTGGATGGAGCAGGTGCTTTCACCAGAACATGTACCCCAATAGGAACAACATAAATGTACATTTACATTTTTTCCCCCTTACTTGCACTATTTGAAAAAAACCAAATTGCTATCGTCTTTTTTTGGCTTCTGCCCAATGTAAGCACAAGATTTCTAGATGTTGCAATGAATTAAAACTGTTGCCATTCATTCATGTCATATAATAAATCTTTTCCTCTCACATCCCATCCCCTGCACAGGTCTATGAGCTTCATATTAGAAGCCCTAAAAAGATTCTCTTAATTATTTTTTAAATTTGATTGGAGTAGATCACTTGAACTAAAGCTACACAAAGCAGTGTTATTCAGAGCAACACATATGTGATTCTGTGATTCTGTGTGATCTCTATTCAGGATAAAATGTAATCGGGAAAGCATGGCAGGCGTGACCCCAACATGCATCCAGAACTTTTCTTTCTAAGCTGGAAGTTAATTATAGTCAGCCTGCCATTTCTGTATATATGCATTCCATCAGATTATAAATGTATGTAGAAATCACAGAACTTTCTCAAGAGCTCAAGACTTGTGTTGTATGGCAGTTTTACACCCTTGAAGTTAACTGATAGAATAAGTGTCCTTTGAGAACTAGTTTTTAGATTCTTGTCTTTAGATTCTACTTCACTGTAGCATCTGAAATTAAATTCTGAGTTTCACTGAAGTTTATAAAAACTTGGAAGCTACAAAAGTGATGCTCTATGTGGTCTAAATGACAGGATAGAACAAGTGAGGCATAACAGTTTTACTGTTGTGGACACATATCATGCAGGTTTATAGAATTTTCCAGCACACTTGGAAACATAAAGGAAATAAAGCACTAAATAAATAAATAAATAAATAGACAACCCCCCAGGCACAATGTTAGTAACACTTTACCTGTCAAACACTTTGAAGTCACTTATTTTTCTTTATAGACAAATATCTTTGTGATGAACGAGTATTTTACTTGTACTCCAGTGATTCTATGAAAGACGTAGTTAAGCTTGATTATACATAACTGTAACAGACACAGGACCTTCTTGTAGCAATTTGTTGGGTTTTTTAGGTTAGTGCAGTTAACCACAGACAAGCAATATTCAGAGGAAAGCGTGTTATATTAGGGAGGAAAAAGTCTTGTCTGCCTCTCCTTGTTGCTAAAGTCTTGGTGAGGTTAACATCTTTGGAAAGAGAAGGAAAGCATGTCTTCCTTAAACATGGCCCAGGACTATCAGGAGGACGAGAGAACAGGAGCAAAGAAAGAAGAAGGCACAGCAAAAAAATTGCAATCATACAAGATATAGATAGGAATAACAGGAAGCTCTTTGTAGACAGAAGGGGGGCACATGCTATAAAGTCTCAAAGTTAATCAAAGAGAGAAACTTTTCCCTAGAGATCTCCATGGAATTTGTGCACCCCCAAAAATCACTAAAAGTTGCTGGAATGAATATAAACTTTGTCCTGCAAGGCTAGAATATAGGAGGATAGGGCCTAAAGGTGCTTTCTTTTCTGCTTTTTTTTCCCCCCCTTCAGAAAAATGTGTTTAGAGTAACACTTCCTCTTTGCTTCTTCACTGAAACAGAACATATTGAAGTTATCTGGAAGTCCACACTGTACTAATATTAGTACATTCAGTTGCAGTGTAGTCACTTTTCCTATTTCAAATACTACCAAGGCATCTTTCTCCCTCTCTATCCATATCCATGGATAGCTTCCAAAGGTAGCATTTTTCATTTGAGCACTGACTGCTTCTATAACCTGCATTAAAAGCATACTGGTACTGAAGCTCCAACACATCCCACATGTGACATCCCTTTTAATCTTCCATTTTGTTTTGTGAAACTGGACTAATCACTCCTGGTCTTTAAAGAGGAGGAACACCCATTGTAAAGTACAGAAGTGGATATTGAGGGAAAATAAGATCCTCCCACCTAGCATTACACTTTATTTTACAAAATTTCTCAGCTGCCATAGGCTTGAAATTTTGATCTTTGCTTTTTCCTTTGAAGAGTATGAGAAAGAGAGGTGCTTATGTGGGTACATATGCACAAGAAGACACCTGCAATATATGTCACAAGACTACAGCATCTTGAAAATATTATGGCCACTATCGATTAACAATTTTTCTGTAATATCATTTGTATAACAAATTGTTAGGAATAAGCTATAAAAAGTATATACTAAGATAGTCTAAGCAGTTCTATTGCCTAATGATAATTCTTATTTCACATTTATGATTTGAGATATTATAATCTAATTTTAATCCATTTAATATGTGCTAAATTGATTCTCTATGATGCCAATTCTTAATTAGGATGTCATGTGTTGCTAATTTAAATGGTTGAAAAAAGTCCAAATATATTGTGTCAAACAAGTTTATAATCTAAAAATCATACTGTTTGTATGACATGACCAATTCTTCATAAAACGCTGTTAACTGATGTTAATCATATTTTTGTCTTTTACCCCTTTAGAAATAGACTCCTGTGTTGGCTGTTCCATTGCATTGCTTATGATCAGTGTTGGCTTTACAATCCTATAATTACACAGGTCAATTTACTTGCACTTTTAAAGCATTGCTAGCACCTTAATTCTTTTCTAGACAACTACCATATCTTCCTTGCAAAGCACTTAAACAATTTTTGGTAAAGATATTCAAAGTTATTCTGTTGAAAAGAAAGATAAAGCATATCACATTCCTAGTTTGAGGGGACAAATTACATACACATGCATTAGTATAATTCCATTGGTCCTCTTTTCCCCAGTTTTTCAGACAGTTATTACATGTGACCTTCTCCAATCAGTTGGGACCTCTCTTGTCCTCCATAAGTTCTTAAGATAATTGCTACTAGTTCTTAGACTGCTTCAGTTTAAGTACTTTAATATTAATTTAATTAGGCCCTGTTACCTTGGATATGTCTAAATTTTCTATATTGTCATTAACCTGTTCTTCCTTTCTTGCCCTTTTCTTAATTTTATTTAAACTTTTGTTATCTAGCTATGATTTTTTTTTTTTCAAAAAGTGGTGTTCTTCATTGTCCTTTCCTGCTATCTGTTTTTGTTTCTTGTACATTTAATGACCTTCTATATGCTCTTTTATGGCTCACATTTTCACAAGATTCATCCTTATGTTATTCTGGTAATTTCTGAGGCAGCTGCACTTCCTTTTTACTGTACTTCCTGTTTTCCACCATAAAATGTTAATTTGCATTCCACAGGATATTTTTGGGCTAACTTTTGTCCAGGGCACTGCTCAGCCTTTTGAATGGACAGGCTCTACTCTTTCTGTTACTAAAGAAACATGAACTCTGCAATTCAAAAAGTAATGATGTTCCTTATCATAAAACAATAGAATAAAAATTGACCGTGAGACTGAAAGACCATAACATGTTAATATTAGACAATAGTGAATGTTTAAGGAAAAAATAATGAAATATACAGTGATAAATCAAGAGAGAGATAAAATCCCAGAGTACTTTCCCTGTTTCCAGTGATATATGGCTCAAGCACTTGCTCTTTGTTTCTCATTAAGAATTTCTTCCATGATTTGTCTAATCATTTTTTGAATACATATATTTCACTTCCCAAAAAAAGAGATTTCCAGTATATTTAATTGGTCCTCAGTTCCTCAGAAACAGTAACTTTTTTTTTCTTTCCATAGTTCTAATGTCTTTTTTATATGGAGGAGCAGAACTGCATACAATATTCAACAGGGAAGTGAAAAAAGTGTTTTTGTCATGTCAGAATAGTATTTTCTGGTTTGTTTGCTGTTCCTTTCCTAGCAATTCCTAACATTTTTGATAGCTTACAGTTTCATGGAATTGTCTTCAGTATGCCAGCTTTCTTGTTCCTGAGTGGTAACTGACAATTCAGAACCTATCATTGTACCTGCGAGCTCATAATATTTTTTTTTTCCAGATTTATTCTTCTACAATTACTGATAATGAATTTCACTTGCTGTTTCATCAGTTGGTTAGTTTGTATCACACACTTTTGTGCAACAAATAACAGAAAGCTACTTCTTCATCCCTGTTCAGATTTGGTCTGCCTCTACCCCTGGAAATGTAAAATTGATTGTAAACCAACCAACATTTTTTTTCTGCATTCTGTAATAGAGTATTTAAGTATACAGTAAATATTAAAATTAAAGAACTTCTTTGTCATAGAATCACAGAATCATTAAAGTTGGAAAAGACCCTTAAGGTCATTGAGTCCAACCACTAACCTATCACTGCCAAGTCCACCACTAAACCATATCCTCAAGCACCACATCTACCCTTCTTTTAAATACCTCCAGGGATGGAGACTCAACCACCTCTGTGGGCAGCCTGTTCCAATGTTTGACAACCCTTTCAGTGAAAAAGTTTTTCCTTATATCCAACCTAAACTTCCCCTAGTGCAGCTTGAGGCCATTTCCTCTGGTCCCATCGTTTGTTACTAGGGAGAAGAGTCCAACCCCTGCCTCACTACAACCTCCTTTCAGATAGTTGTAGAGAGCGATAAGGTCTCCCCTCAGCCTCCTCTTCTCCAGGCTAAACAAGTCCAATTCCCTCAGCCGCTCCTCATAAGACTTGTTCTCTACACCCTTCACCAGCTTCGTGGCCCTTGTTTGGACATGTTCCAGCACCTCGATGTCCTTGTAGTGAGGGGCCCAAAACTGAACACAGTATTTGAGGTGCGGCCTCAACAGTACCAAGTACAGGGGCACGATCACCTCCCTGCTCCTGCTGGCCACACTATTCCTGATAGAAACCAGGATGCCATTGGCCTTCTTGGCCACCTGAGCACACTGCTGGCTCGTGTTCAGCTGGCTGTCAACCAACACCCCCAGGCTCTTTTCCTCCAGGCAGCTCTCCAGTCACTCCTCCCCAAGCCTGTAGTGTTGCATGGGGTTGTTTTGACCAAAGTGCAGGACCCAACACTTAATCATAGAATCACAGAATCACAGGTTGGAAGGGACCTCAGGGATCATCTAGTCCAAATTAGCCTTGTTGAATCTCATACTGTTGGCTCCGACCCAACGATCCAGCCTGTCAAGGTCCCTCTGTTGGGCCTTCCTGCCCTCCAGCAGATCGACACTTCCACCCAGCTTGGTGTCATCTGCAAACTTACTGAGGGTGCACTGAATCCCCTCCTCCAGTCATCTGGGACCTCCCTGGTTGACCAGGACCACTGATAAATGATGGACAGTGGCTTGGCGAGCTCCTCTGCCAGCTCCCTCAGTATCCTCGGGTGGATCCCATCCGGCCCCATGGACTTGTGAACATCCAGGTGAAGGAGCAGGTCGGTGACCGCCGCCTCTTCAACAGCTGGGACTTCATTCTGCATACTGTCTCCATCTGCCAGCACAGGGGCCTGACAACCCTGAGGATGACCAGTCTGACTATTAAAGACTGAGGCAAAGAAAGCATTAAGTACCTCAGCCTTCTCCTCATCTTTCCTGGCAAGGTTACCTTCTGCATCCAACAAAGGAGGGAGATTCTCCCTGGCCCTCCTTTTGTTGCTGATGTATTTATAAAAACATTTTTTTGTTATTTTTAATGGTGGTGGCCAGTTTAAGTTCCACTGGGCCTTCACATTTCTGATCTTTTCCCTGCATAACCTCACAACATCCTTGTAGTCCTCCTGAGTCACCTGCCCCTTCTTCCAAAGGCAGTAAGCTCTCCTTTCTTTCTTGAATTCCAGCCAAAGCTCCCTATTCAGCCAAGACGGTCTTCTCCCTCTCCTGCTTGACTTACAGCACTTGGGGACAGCCTGCTCCTGTGCCTTTGAGACTTCCTTCTTTAATAACATCCAGCCTTTCCTGTCAAAAAGGATATTTCTCTTCTCAAATTATTTTATTACTTTCAAGAATTTTTATATTATAAGAGATGATATGATGCAATATAAATTAGTATTACCAACAAGCGATCTGTATGCTATGGATAGCGAACTGTTGGCTAAAATGGACTTCCTATAAAGAATCTTCATGTTGGTTTTCCATCTATCTGATTCTAAGCTCATGTTTATTTTTTAATATTGATAAAGAATGCAATACGGTAGAAGCAACAAAAATTAATCTACTGGATATGATCTGTGGTGGTTTTGATGACAGCAAGGACAGAAAATTTCAGAGACATTTTGAGACACCTCTTAGAATGCTGCTGGGAGCTATATGACCTGTGAAGGAGGCCTTCTTTTTTTATAGTGGGAGACTGATAATAAATTGTACTGTAATATTTCTTTGAAGAAATTTACTGGAATAATGGTAAAACTGTGATCATCTATAAGATTATCATGTAAGGCCACCCTGGTTTTAGCTTTAGGCCAACCTCATTTTAGCTTTAAAAGCCACTTTTACAGTCCAATTATGTGCTACCTGAATTTTTTTTCTATTAGTTTTGATTTAACTCTTTCACTTTCAGTAGTTGTTCCCATGTTCCTTTGCAGGAATCAGATATATAATTCCATTCTTTTACTTATGTCCTCTTCTGCAATCCTGAGCATATCTCTCTCTCCATCCTTTTGTATAAGGGTTTCTCCATTTCTGTTTTTAAATTCCCATAATCTTTCAGCATCTTATTGAGATTAGCAACGAGTATTCCACATGCATTTCAAAGAAGGCTGAACTGGTTATTTATGAAAACAGTAGCATGTAGCATGTCGTCCTTCCTTGGGTGTTTGTACTGCCAGCTCTTTGTCTATTTTTAAAACAGTGTTCCCTATGGAAGAGAAGAGATCTTCAATAATGTCTGGTTCTTCATCCTAAAATGAAACTATTGTTGTATAGTACCGAAAGTTGATGTGTAATTTTACAGCTGGTTAATTTTTATAGACCATCATGGTTTCCACTGAACCAAGAAAAAGCATACGTCAGAGGAATACAGTATTATTTTGGGATACCCAGCTGAATCCTCTATTCCATTTTAAGTTTCTTGTGCAAATCTTTTACAATTATAGTCTATAAATCTTTACAGGAGTGGTAAAACCATCGCTGATTCTGCTTTCTGTTTTTCGTATGCTGAAACCCTAGAGACCCAAGCTCCCTGTTCCTGCCATTGAGGAAGTACTTAAAGTTTTAAGTGTTTAATGTGTGAATTAATAGTGGCATTGAAGCCACAGTGCCCTGAAGACAGGGAAGAACAAGTGTATAGATAGAAGTAATATCTGTTTACCCCATTTGTAATTTCTCCATTTATAACTCATCTGCCTAACAAAAATTATGGACTTAAGAGAGATATTTTTCGTTATGTAACCTTACAATTGCATACTTTGTATATGTTACTTCCCTTTCATTAAGTGGGATTTTAATGAACTTTTCTGGAACTGAAATTTGAATTCTAATAGTGAGATGGAAGATATAGGGTCATAATGTGTTACTGGTCAAAATAAGTTTCATGACTGAGATCAGTGGAAAGATCAGCTTAAAGCTTTATGGTATACAGTAAATAGCATAAGAATTGGAATAATTAAAACACAGCATTTGTCATATCACAGTTTGTTCTATAAAACAGTATGTTTTCTTTCTTTCTTCTAAGTTTAAGAAAGTGTTATGTAAGGATCAGATTCCACTGTGTCAGGTATTATGACTGTTCAACACAGGGATGTATTAGGAATAAAGGAAATAAACAAATTTATGAATTTTCTAGTAATTAAGACATAAATTTCTGTGGCCTTTCATATAAGAGTTTAGATGTTAAACTGAAAAAGTCCTATCTGACACAGAAATAGACTTGCAAACTATTTCTTCTTTTTTTTTGTAAATGTATACCTGTGTCAGCTCTCAGCTTCCCCTAACCTATCTTGACCATAGCTACGATGATAATTATGAAACGTTGTCAAATTCGTTATTATAAGTTTTAAAGGTATTGACTTAATCTTCCTGATAGACCTTGAACTACTGAAGTTTATCTCTCTCTTCTTTGAAACAGTGGATTGTTATGTAGCCAACATGTGTTTAAAACACTTATTTAATTTAAATTGTATTTATACATCTGAATTATTAAAGTGTGAGGATATTATTAAT
The DNA here is from genome assembly GCF_949628215.1 of Phalacrocorax aristotelis. Taxonomy (NCBI): domain Eukaryota; kingdom Metazoa; phylum Chordata; class Aves; order Suliformes; family Phalacrocoracidae; genus Phalacrocorax; species Phalacrocorax aristotelis. The sequence continues at coordinate 24,695,552 of NC_134278.1, read as the reverse complement.
ACTCTACTGGTAAAAGTTGTATCTAGCTACAGATCTAGTGATTTTGATGATTCACTAATCACCTAAGCTAGAATATTGGACAGTGTGAATGAAAACATAATGGCACTAAGAATTTAATTTTAACTGTGTATTTGTAGTATAGTATTTGTAGTCTAGTAACAAGGTGAAAAAAGGTAAATCACTACCACAACTAATAAAGTTAAGACTACCTAATGTTATAATCAATGAATTATTTTATTATATACTTCAAATACCTGTGTCAAAGTAATGCAAAGCCTTTTCATCAAAAAGACTTCAATTGCAATGTGACACCTTTCAAGTAGTAGTCATGATACTTATTTAGATGCTTAATATCACTTTAGAATTACCCTATTCTTCCTTTGAATGAAAACACATAATCAGAAAAGTCTTTGATTAAATTCAGAGGGATATGATCTTCTCGTCAGAAATCTAATCTTGTCATTCCCCCAACATTAAAGAGAAATATTCCCTGAAACGGAGTAAATATTACTCGTTTACAAACAAGATGAAAAGTCTCTTTCCCCAGGCTACTGAAAGAGAGTACATGAAAGGCAGAAACAATTGAATAAGATCAATGTTAATATTTTTGGTAATCAGAGGAAGCCGATGTTTAAATTTGAGCTTGAGAGCTTATTTGCAAGCTTCATGAAGTTCACACAGCTCTAAGGACTCAGATCAAAAGAAGTCCAACATTGAATGAGTACACAGAATAATCCTAAAGGAATAGGGTTTTTATTGCCACACTTTAAATAGGTTAGCATAGCTTTTATTTTCATGTTTGTAATTTTAAGAACCTTTTCTGTCCCATAGGATTTCCCTAAGAGCTCATTATGGCTCCAAATGACTTGGTCAGAAGAACGTTCTCTTTTTAGCCTCTTTGCAATATATGAAGCAGAGTAGTTGTTGCATGTATTGAAGTAATAGTCACAATGCACTTCAACTGAATTTAGACATTTAAAAAGTTAGTTATCTGATCAAATCAGTGGAAGTTGGATAGGTACCAGAAAAGACAATAAAATAAAAAGCTGTGTTAAATCCCAGAGAACAGAAAAATGTTGGGAAACATTGCATGCCTGTTCTACTCTAGCTGTAGACATAAACAAGTAGTATTCTTTATGTATAAATACAAAACTGTGGATTTGGCATTCTCTGTCTTCCCTAAGTTTTGATCTGTCATTTTAATATATGTGATGGAAAGCTAGTATTGCAGTAAAATGAAATGTACAGACAGTCTTGCATCTGACTTATTCTGCTTTGTTCTGTCACTCCCTTATGATTTCCTGAATACTAAGAAAGTGAATATTTAATATTGTGTTCTGCTGTTGGCAGAATTTTTACATGGATTTATATTTTACAATTCTTCTATTAAAAAATTAAAAATTCAGACATTATAACTGGGACCGTTACTAAAAGTTTATATCCTTTTATGGGGAAGGGAAGTTTTGTCATCTTAAGCACTACAGAACTGCAACTGGTGTATGTATGAGAAATGCATTCAACTAAGACACAGCTTTTAATGGTTTTGGTGCTTTCCACATATTTTTGAAGGAAATTGTCTAATTAATGCATTAATTAATTGTAATAAAAAAGAAAAGAGATTTTTAACTGAAAAAGTGTATGGAAAGTTAAAGTATCTAAGTTGGGTATTCTTTTTGATTTTGTGGTGTGAAAACAAGTCTTTGCCTTACTGTAAAATTAACCGGTAGAATATTAATAGTTCTAAAACTGTAGTATTGATAGTAACACCTGTAATGTAATATGAATAAGAACGATATGATATACCTGTTATAGTGAATCTTCATACCAGGAAATTTATGTGAAACTTGAAGGCAGAAGTGAACACTATCCATCAAAATTAAATAGATGCTTTCAGTCTATCTGAATAATTTGGTTTTGACTAGAGTACATTTTCTGTTAAGGAGAGATAGTCTTCACCTCAAGGGTTGTGAAGATGTAGATTTCTAGATCTGGATGGAATTTTTCAAGCTTTTTATTGTCAAAATCCAAATAAGACATTGTTGTGGTTTAGCCCCAGCTGGCAGCTGAGCCCCACACAGCTGCTTGCTCACCCTCCCACTAGCAGATTGGGGGAGAGAATTGGAAAGGTAAAAGTGAGAAAGCTCATGGGTTGAGATAAGAACAGTCCAATAATTAAAATAAAACAATAACAGTAACAACAACAATAATAAAGTAATGAAAAAGAAAATAACAAGAGAGAGACCAAACCCCAGGGCGGGGGGGGTGTGGGAAGGGGGAACGAACAACCAAAACATACCACACGTGATTTAGCAGTACTGAATTTTTTGTATGTTGAACAAACAAGAATAAACCCTGAAAGCAGAGACAGAAATAAAATTAATAAATTTCATTCTGAGTTATTTGGCTTTTCAGTGTAAAATAGTTTGATTTTAAAACTCCTAATATATTTTAAGCAGGAACTTAAAATTAATCTTTAAAATATTTTTATTAGACAGATTTATTAAACCTTTCTTTTTCCAAAGAATAAATACATTTAAAAAAAAATGTTTGACCTGAAATTAGTTTCTTTATTATTAACTGCTTGTTTGTGCTTTCAAATCAGATATTTAAAAATCCAAATTATATCTCCACCCCAAGTAAAACTGGGCATTCTTGCATGAAGGGTGATATCTCATGAATGCTGAAGGAGCTGGCAGATGTTCTTGCCAAGACACTCTCCATCATTGAAATGTCACGGAGGACAGGAGAGGTGCCTGAGGACTGGAGGGTAGCCAATGTCACTCCAATCCTCAAAAAGGGCAAGAAGGAGGTCCCAGGAAACTATAGGCCAGTCAGCCTCACCTCCATCCCTGGAAAGGTGATGGAGCAGTTCATCCTGGAGGTCGTCTCCAGGCATGTAGAGGAAAAGGTTATCAGAAGTAGTCAACATGGATTCACCAAGGGAAGATCATGCTTGACCAACATGATAGCCTTCTATGATGGCGTGACTGGCTGGGAGAGCAGTGGATGTTGTTACCTCAACATCAGCAAGGCTTTTGACAATGTCTCCCATAACATCCTCATAGACAAGCTAAGGAAGTGTGGGTTGGATGAATGGACAGTAAGGTGGATAGAGAACTGGCTGAACAGAGCTCAGAGTGATCAATGGGACAGAGTCTTGTTGGAGGCCTGTAAATAGTGGTGTTCCCCAGGGGTCTGTGCTGGGTCCAGTCCTGTTCAATATATTCATCAATGACCTGGATGATGGGATAGAGTGTAACCTCAACAAGTTTGCTGATGATACCAAGCTGGGAGGAGTGGCTGATACACCAGAAGGCTGTGCTGCCATCTAACAAGACTCAGACAGGCTGGAGAGCTGGGCTGAGGGGAACTTGATGAAATTCAACAAGAGCAAGTGTAAGGTCCTGCACCTGGGGAGGAACAACCCCATGCACCGGTACAGGCTGGGGGCTGAGCTACTGGAAAGCGTCTCTGTTGAGAAGGACCTGGGAGTGCTGGTGGACAGCAAGGTAACCATGAGGCAGCCATGTGCCCTTGTGGCCAAGAAGGCCAACAATATCCTGGGCTGCATAAAAAGGAGTGTAGCCAGCAGGTCGAGGGAAGTTATCCTCTCCCTCTACTCCACCCTGGTGAAACTGCATTTGGAGTACTGTGTCCAGCTCTGGGCCCCCCAGTTTAAGAAGGATGTGGAACTTCTTGAGGAAGTCCAGCAGAGAGCTACAAAAGCAGTCAGGGGGCTGGAACATATCTTATGAGGAAAGGCTGAGAGACTTGGGTTTGTTTAGCCTGGAGAAGACTGAGGGGGGATCTCATCAATACTTATAAGTATCTGAAAGGTGGGTGTCAAGAGGATGGGACTGTGCTCTTTTCAGTGATACCCAATGACAGGCCGAGGGGCAATGGACACAAGTCAGAACACAGGAAGTTCCACCTCAATGTGAGAAAAAACTTCTTTCCTGTGAGGGTGCCAGAGCAGTGGAACAGGCTGCCCAGAGAGGTTGTGGAGTCTCCTTCCCTGGAGACATTCAAAACCCACCTGGATGCATTCCAGTGCCCCCTGCTCTGGGTGTGCCTGCTCAAGCAGGGGGGTTGGAGGAGATGATCTCCAGAGGTCCCTTCCAACCTCTGCCATTCTGTGATTCTGTGATTAAGAAGCATATAGTATTCACTTAGTCTTTAAAGTCTATCCTGCATCCTTGCTTTCCTCAGCAAGAGCTTGGTTCTGACTAAACACATACTGTACCATTTTCCTACAAAAATGGAATTTTCAATTTGCCAGAAAGCTTAATACACAGAAATTTCCATTAAAAGTTTTGGTTCACTGATCCATAACTGTCTCCTAGGACTTGGTGTATCTCCTGAGAGTTAGAAAGCATCCTGATCTATCCTTGTGCTGGTTTTGGCTGAGAAGGGATTAATTCTCCTCACCGTTGGGGTCGGCTGCCTTTCCAGCTTCCCGCGCTCTGCCGCGTGGCGGGGGGGCTGGGAGGGGCGGGGCCATAGTGGGGGCGGCTGACCCCGATTGGCCAATGGCATGTTCATTCCATACCACGTGACACCGTGACCGGTATGGGGGGGGCAGTAGCGGCTCGGGAGCGGCGCGGTGCCGGGTCGGCGGGTGGTGAGCGGCTGCGGCGCGTGCGGTTTGTTTCGGCGGTTCGTTCCCCTGCTCCCCTCCCTTCCCCCCTCCCCCGGGGCTTTGCGCCTCTCGTTGTTCTCCTTTACATTGTATTTCTGGTGTTGTTTCTTTTAATTTTAATTATTAAACTGTTCTTATCCCAACCCACGAGCGTTACCCTTCTGATTCTCTCCCCCATCTACCGGTGGGGGAGTGAGCGAGCGGCTGTGTGGGGCTGAGCTGCCGGCTAAACCACAACAGTCCTCAATTTCAGTAAATTCATTAATTAAAGATACTTTGATATTTCCTTTGTAGACCATGGAAAAAAACACTTGTTGATTTCATTTAAGGGATAAATCTCCAACGATGCTTTTGCAGAAGCTTGCAGATAGCTTACCTCCTGACACTCTGCCTGTAGACAGTATTGCCCTGATCTTTGAGACACAGCAGTTTTTTTGGAAAAGAGTGTTTATGATCATTCTCACATGCTGGATTAGATATAGCTCTGCTATCAGTGGAGGAGACAAACTTTTAGTATGCGATTCAAATGTGGTTCTGTTTTTCTATGGTTCCCCACATTTTCATGTAGGATGTGGAGCTGTGGGTAGCTGGGAACACAGAGGTTTCCAGTGCTCCCCTGTGGCAGTAGGAATCAATGTCTCAGTAGGAGAGGCAAGTGAAACTATATTAAAGCACTTGTAAATACATATAAATGTGAATCCCTATTTGTAAATATTGTTTATGATATTGCTTTAGTGATGTTTTATTATATTTATGTACTGGACTTTTTGGAAGATATTTTCATTCATTTGTTCCATTCTAGTGTTCTGGTAAGACAAATTATTTAAGTAAAACAACTGACTCTGGATCTGCTTTGAATTCATAGATGGAATAGTTAGTCCTAATTTCCTCTTCAAAGTTTGGTTTTAAGATTACCAGGAAAAAAACTGTAAACCTCTTTTTATCTTAATGAATGACCTGTTCTTTTGTGAAATGTGTCGCATACCTTTCTGAAGATAATTGTCAACAATCTGTTCACAACTACTTTAAGGGAGTAAGCATGGCAGATTGACTTCACATATCATAATAATGCCATCATGCATCTTAAAATTTCTGTTGGAGTTATCATGTGAAGTTCTACACTTCTGCCAAGATTTAACGTTAGTAGATTTAACAGTATTTGACAGCAGGCATATTTAATGGTGTTAAATTATATTAATAGTATTAAAATATTAGTATTAATAGTATTAAAATATATTAATATGTTAAATACTATTCAGTGAGTTTAATTTTCTTGTTATCCTGAATGTTTCAGATTTCATACCTTAGACTAAACTGGGAAACATTTAAATAACAAGAATTTTATCACTAATTTAATTCAAATTTGATTTACATCATTTTACTATAGATGTAGCATCAGTTTATAGAACCAGAAGTACATTGTTTTTATTTTTGCAGCTCAAATTGAAATTAATAGAAAAATTGTTTTAAATTTATTTGCAAATAAATGAAGCCTTCATTTTTGATGGACAGACAAGTTTACACTGATTTGTAAGATGATTCAATATTTGTATCACTAGCAATTAATGTTTAGAGTTCCTTGCCTATATTCTTGTTATTCATAAATTTCATAAGACTTGAAGGGTTTTTGTGTTCTTATCTTGTATATGTACATTCAATATCTACAAATTAAATAATTTAAATAGCAGATCTCCTAGAGAATATCTAGGAAGTATAATCCAAAATGTTAATCTCTTTACAGTGTAGCTGAATGCAGCTGGCAAAAATGTGGCTCTAATTTGAAGTATGAGATTAAGAAATAATTCCTCAATTTTTTAAAATTCTATTTTAGTACTTAAAATGAAGTTTATTGACACTGTCAGTAATTTATGCACTTTTAATGATATTGCTAATAGCCTTATAAATGGAATTGCAGATGAGAGAGTTAAGATAGATTCTTCATTACTAGTAGAATCTACAGATAGTCTCCATTCTAACCATGGAGACATACTATATATGCCTTCATAATTTTATATTCAAATATGCTGTAATTCAGTTGTAGCCATGCAGTTAAAGATGAGTATTTTGTTATCTTCAGCAGTGCAGATGTGTAAGATATTAAATTGTGAAAAGATTTTAGATCCTAAGTTACCTTAAAGGCAATTTTATAGCATTTACTTCTAGTTCACTTTCAGCTGTAAATATTGGTTTAAGACATAATGCCAAGTTTTTTGAAAGCACTTCTGATACTGGCATATAAATTGTTTGCAAATATATTTTCCTTATTATTGTGTTTGAATTTTTTGATATTCAGAAATTGAGAAAGGAGGTTGTGGAGACCCTGGAATTCCATCATATGGAAAAAGGACTGGCAGCAGTTTTCTGCATGGAGACACACTTACCTTTGAATGTCAAGCAGCTTTTGAACTGGTGGGAGAGAGAACAATTACATGTCAACAAAACAACCAGTGGTCTGGCAACAAACCCAGCTGTGTTTGTAAGAATTTTTTTTCTTTATATTATTTTTCTGACCTTAGCCTTGTGCTCTTCTTAGAGTTTGTGACTAGCCAGCAGGAAAACATTTCAGAAGACCTTGAAGACTTTTTCAGTCGTTTTTTTGTTGTTGTTGGCTGAATAGTAGCTCATTTATGGGGAACATCACGTAAGACTGTTTTAAAATGTTCTTTCCCCTCGTTTTATATTTAATTGAACAATTTAACACTCTTAATGTAAATGTGTTTTGAATTAGACTCTAAATGAGTAAATCCTAATAGCAAGTAAGTATTCAAAAGTACTGTGGCACATACACATTGATTCTGGCAGTGCAAAGCAGTGTGCAGATCCATGTAAGACAAGACTGGAGTTCTTTTCTGATATCTTAATAAAGCATGAAAATGAATATAACAAATGTAAGGATAACCACCACAGAAAAAGGGTAGGTAAGATCATCAGCTGTGAGTTTTGTTTTAAAAGTTAATATATGTTTGTAGGTAAGCTTATGATGGATTTAGAGAGGATTTCTTTTACTTTTCTTTTTTCTTCTTCTATGGTAAAATAGAGTAAATCTTTCTAGCACACAGATAAATTAGGCACTTCAGTTCTCCAGACCATATTACCTTTTCCTAGAATGAGTCATATAACTCAGCACTGGATTTTCAAAACAACCTTAGTGAGGTGTCCACATCTCCTTGGACATATATGTATTTTGCAGCTTTGTTGGTACAGGACTTACCAAGCTCAGTAAGCTTGCTCTGGAGTAGAAGTCTTTATATGCCCATGCAATGCTGAAATGTGTCTAAGCGTGTGAGGCCTGGGCACAGAGAGAGTGGGGCTGCAATTCCCGTTGAAGACAAATTGCATTTCTTCATGGTGCTGTACTAAAAAGTGTTGATACATTAGTTTCTCTTGGCAATAGTGTGGAATATTTTACTGCGCTCCAGTGTTTGAAGTGCACATGTCCTGTGAAGGATAATGGAACTTACAACATCTATTTAGAAACATTGAAATCAGTTTGACACAGTTGAAGAGCTGAGCAATGGTTAGCCATTGCATTAATAAGCAGTGAGGCTTCCTCTTTCTGAATGTACTGTACTTCTCACTAAAGTTCCAGCCACAAGCTCATGATTCTGAAATCAGTTAGGAATTGTCCTGATGAAAATTGGCCCAAAGGAGTGAAAAAGAAGAGCTATGAATCATTTTTGCTTAATTACCCTGTGCTATTGAAGGGAAACTAGGGGTAAAATAAGTTTGTGCTATATAGTCTTAGAATGAATTTGTGTACTAGAGACAAAACTGGCCCTTGTGCTTGTTTTTTTTGATTGCTAAATACATTTTTATGCATATTCCTTTTAGAAAAAATTCACACTTAAATTTGGAGGTTTCATTTTCATTTCAGAACAAACCTGCCAATTTTTCCAAATTTTGACACGTCAGGCGTTAGTTTTGGTTTCTTTGGCATTCTCTACATGCTTCTAGTCTCTTGCAGGCCCTGGTGCAGTCACTTAGCCTCACTTGGGGAAATGAAAACATGCAATGCTGATATGCTACATTGGAGAAATGTTCTGCCAGTCTTAAACATTTCCAGGTTGCATGTGTAGTAGTCTTGACGTCCAGGCTTCAAAAGCATCCTTTTCTACAAGAATAAAAAAATATATAGACAAGCGTTTAAGATGTTAATGGATAGTATTTTGACAATCTATTGTTGTTTTCTTCAGTCTCATGTTTCTTCAACTTTACCACGCCGTCTGGAATTATTCTTTCTCCAAATTATCCTGAGGAGTATGGGAACAATATGAACTGTGTTTGGTTAATTATCTCAGAACCAGGAAGCAGAATCCATCTGATTTTCAACGACTTTGATGTAGAACCTCAATTTGACTACCTTACAGTGAAAGATGATGGGATTTCAGATTTACCACCTCTTGGCACTTTTTCTGGCAATGAGGTCCCTTCTCAGTTGGCTAGCAGTGGGCATATAGTAAGACTTGAATTTCAGTCAGATCACTCTACCACTGGAAGAGGATTTAATATCACTTACACAAGTAAGAATCTCTGCTTTTTATGCCTAGTCTTAAAATCAAGCTATCTTTCTTCATAATACTGAAAAATAGAATGTTTTTATTTATAATACAGAAGTAAATTATAATGCTTATATAATTACACTGCTTTCAGCTGCCTTCCTGATATTCATTAGATTATCTACATCTTTATAATTTATTTTAATTGTGATAATTCTGAGGAATTCCCTTCATTATTTAAGGGCCTTTTTGGTTGACACTGCATAAATGCAGAGCATGTAACTAGGACCCAGACCTTCAGGTCAAACCATCCAGTGCAAGTGCTTTAATATACTTCTCAATGGAACCAGCAGGAATAAGTTCACAAAGGTGTTAAACTTGGATCCCAAATATGGAGATGTTCACCTGAAAAGTATAGAAGTATAAAAAGCAACTAGAATATAATTACAAACAGTTATGGGTACTATTTGCTTTTGCAGTCTTCCAGTTAGATGGTGTGGTATTGATGAATATAGACCCCTAAGAATACACATACTCATAATAGTTAACCTCTGTGGTTTTTCTAGTGTCTGAGAACATAGCTTCATGCAGAAGTCCTGTAGGAGTGCACTAATTTAAGAATCATTCTTCTCTTTAGCCACGGCCTCTTTAAGAATTTTAAGAATATAATATCTTTGAGAATGTAGTTCTCAAATGTACAAAGTTTAGTTGCAAGTACAAAACAGTATTACATTTGCCATAGGTTGCTAACTCTCCTAGAAGTTTTATTAATCATTCAAAGACATAACTTATATGGAAATTATCCTTTTAGTTGAAGAAATTATCCTCTAAGGTTAGCAGTTAGTTGACAATAAAGTAACCTTTGTCACATCTTGAGCTGTTCTTATCTTGTGTCAATTAAGATGATAAATTAACAGTGTTTGTTCAGGGCCAAGGTGTTTCCTTGCATTGTTTAGAATGGTACCCCACATAAAACTGGAATTCATGGATTGCAACCCTTTTTAAATCTCAGAAGCCTAAATTGTTCCTCTGCTTTCAGAGAAAGGGATAATTATTGTCCTTTGAAAAGTGGCAGGAAGACAAAAGGGAGATAGCTCAATGAAGACTGTAGAGATTAATAGATTTACCAGAAAGTGTGAGGCCTGAATTCTAGGTCTGCTTCTGCCTGAGATTATTCAGATCCCTTTTTCCATATGCTGTTCTACCAAAGTAAAGACAGACCATAATAAGGACAGTCTTTATTTATTTAAAGCTAGAGAATTATGCAGTCAGGAATGTAAGACTCATGGCTCAAACTCCCTGAGAGTCCCAATCACCTAGGTATTATGCATAAGAGTTTTCCCACACTTTTCTTATTCGAGTAGGTGTTAACTGCTGAGCCAGATGCATGCCTTATGTGCTAGAATTGCCTAAGAGCACATATGCCTCCATAGGGGGAAACAGATGACAAATGGGAGTGCCCCTGATTTATGAATCCTTTGTGTTCATTGGAAATGCTTAGTTTAAGTTCAGCCAATGTAGTAGTACTTCTGGACTTCCTGTGTGTTGCAGGGAAGAAGTGCTCCACCCAGGTTTAAATCAAATCAGGATCAAAGCAATTTATTGATTTATTAATGAAACATAACTAACAATCAGTGAACTGTAGGTTCAGGATCAATATCAACATTTTAACAGATAAACCACAATGTTAGACACTTACAAAATCTTAGAATCACAGAATCATAGAATATCTGGAGTTGGAAGACACCCATAAGGTCATCGAGTCCAACGCCCTGCTCCTCACAAGACTACCTAAAACTAAACCCTGACTAAAAGCATCATCCAGACACTCCTCAAAGTCTGACAGGCTTGGTGCCATGACATACTTGGTGCCTCCTTGTGTCGCCTGCTTTATCTTACCTCATAAGTTTGTAAGATATCTTTCCAGTCTAACCCATCCTTATTCTGCCCTGACAAGATTTACATACACACCTTACCCTCACAGAACATATGGGTTACAAGCACTCTCCCCTTTTCCTTGAAGTGGGTTCCCATACTTGCACACACCTCCTGAGAGGCCTGGAGGCTCTCTAGTTTTACCTGCACTAACACTGCTGCTCTCTGCAACTCACTGCTCCACATAGTTGTGAGAATGCCCCCCATGAGGTCACCCATGCACACCAAGATGTGGGTCCCTGTGGGTTGCACCCTGTGTTGCCACCCCACTAGATGGAGGCAGACTGCTCTCAGCATCCCGCTGGGAGGTTGCTCTGTCTGGCCTAGGCAGTGGCCATAGTTTTTCAACAGTAGTCTGTATTTCTGCAGGATTAGCTGCAATGTGAAACCATACTTCTCATTATGCTAGATGCAAACAGCTGGATTTTGTCCAGAGGGAAATTTCAGCAAAGTGTTCTTGTATATTTAAACCATACATAACTAAAAAGCTTCAGAATTTGAGCTATGTTGCATCTGTGTGAATGTCATTGGATTTAATGTTGACTTTTTATGAAGGGGTTTTCTATACTTTCAATTGAATTGTAATCTTATTACTTATCAAATGTTATTCCCCCCTCCAGAAAAAAAACCAGACACAAAGTTTAAAGGGGTGATTGTTCTTACTACTGTTGTTGTTACTATTTTTACTACTATGTTTTTATCAGCCTTTGGTCAGAATGAGTGCCATGATCCAGGCATTCCTATAAATGGGAGGCGTTTTGGAGACAGATTCCTTCTGGGAAGTTCTGTTTCCTTTCACTGTGATGATGGCTTTGTGAAGACCCAAGGCTCTGAATCCATAACATGTATTATGCAAGACGGAAATGTAGTATGGAGCTCTACTGTCCCACGTTGTGAAGGTAAGGGCACAATCTTTTCTTTGCACCTAAGGTTTGAATAATGAAACTATTTAAATTTAGCTTGCTTTTTACATTTTACACATAAATAAGACTGCTCAGCTGAAGTTATTTATTTGTCTTATTTTAACACTCTTCCAGTCAAATGAGAGAGCAATAACAAAAACAAGATAGCTTGCTTTTATATTCTTGGAATAAATTAGCATTCTAAAAATCTGGTTGATACTCTCTTCAAGTTCTGATTGTCACCAGCATTACTCAGTTGTGAGTTATAGCTGTTATAACAGTTTTGGCTGTAGCATACTGAACAACATAATTACCCACCACATGGAAAAATAAAGTAAAGTTTCTATTTAAAAGTCCTTTTTAAAAATTTGCATGTTTAGTTTTCTCAGAATGAAATGATACCTGAATTTCTGTATGTAACATATTAACCTGCAGTACTTTTTTCTTGAGAAATATATTGAAAATCAGAGCTATGTTTGATATTCATTATATTCCCCCCAAAAATTAAAATTGTTTTTGCTTGTTCTTGCCTAGGTGAATAAACAAACTAAGATGAGCTATACTTAGGATTAATCTCTCTTTGGTAGGAAGTACAGTAAAAAAAAAAAAATAGTAGTAGGCTGGTTCCTTGATGTTTAATATTAATGGGTCCTAAGGCAAGACATATGAATGCATTTAATAAATTACTATGTGTGTCTTTTAAAAGTAATATTCAAAAACTTGTGTATCTTTTATTAAACAATAGATATATAGTCAGACACTCAAATGATTTTTTTAAGAAGCTAATCTGAACCTTCTAATTGGTGTAAATCTCACACCTTCATTAATTTCAGTGTTGTTGCAGTACCTTAAGGATCTAAATCATATAATTTTTATGGGTTTTGTTATTTAGGCAATTTGACAACTCAGTTTTCATAAGGCTATGATTTTTTATAAATGCTTAGAGATACTGGAAAAAACATGTTGGCAGCTTGTAGAAGTAGTGTATGTGAACCTAGATGTTGTACTAGCAGGATTTCTTATCCTGATTAAGCCATGTAATGAGTTATGCAGTGGAGCAGGTTTTTTTGCCAAGAGCAAAACCAGACGACTCCAAAGCAGGGCATAGGGTGAGATTCTTCATCAAAAGATGTTTTCTCATTTTGAAACTCTATACACAGTTGATAAAGTATTCAGTGTAATCCTTGTCTAATTTTATTTCCACAAATTTTATTTCCACAAATGCATAAAGGGCTCAAGATGAACACTTTGAGAAAAAAATGATAGAGAAAACAAATACATAAATGACTTAGAAAATACATAAGTACTGCTGAGTTATCCTTTCTTTGAACCTTGCAGGATGTTTACCTAGTTTTTAATGAGAGAAGCATTAAACTAGTAGACATTTTTTTTTAGATTTTGCCTATTGTTTTAGTATAGAAGGAACTATATTTCTTAATTTACATTCAGGATGTATTCCTTTCTGATGTAGATTCTCCTTCTAGTTGATAATTGAAGGAGTTTCTGTGTTTGGGTTACAGTATGGACTAAGCATCCTTGCAAGTTAGTTTAGAGATAATTTAGTTTGCTTCTAGTTGTCTGAAATTTCTGAGCACCTTTTTTTTGTTGTTGTTGCTATGCTCTGTGTCTCTCTAAAATTTACAATCTCTATAAGCAACTCCTGAAAAACATGGTGATGTGTTATAAAGAGGTGAGGATCAACAGTCTTCTGGTTATTTGTGGTTTTAATATGACAACATTTAATTTAGAAAAACACCATGGAATACATTTCATTCTTCATTAACTATACACATGTAATGTAAATGCCATTTGTCTGGCCAGTCACTTTGCCCTAGAGAGAATTTGGTGCACATGTTTTGTGCTTTGTGGGATGCTGGAAAAACTTCCCAGAGACATGTGCAAGTCATAAACTAAATCAAATAGCCTCTCTGAGTTAATTTTTTTTTGTTGTTAAAAACATTGAATCAAAACTAGGAATATTAATTTACTACTCACAAATTCATGTCACTATTCATTTCCATATGGTGTAATAGGTTTGCTTGTCACTACTTAGAGGAACAGAAGAAAAGTGACAAGATTTCCTGCACTGCAATGTGGAATTTGCTGATAATGGTACCACTGACTACTTGAGGGTAATAGAAATGATATTAAGATAAATTTACCTGACCTTGAAAGACCTCCTGTTTTAGACTGCTCCATAGCCTTTGCTAAAAAGTAACATCCCAAAGCCCTGTGCTATGACAGCTTAAGGTTTTAAGGGACTCATGTTTCCCAAATTTTGTTCAGTCATTTCTGCTGCTGTTTAATCCTGCACCAAAGTCTTCTGATCCTGCTCTGAAAAATGCTCCCTGTCTCGCTGTTACTTTATAGCCTTGTTGCAATACTTTTTTTTCCCTTTTATGAAGGAGGATCAAGTTACAGAATGTTTAAACATATTTGACATGCTGGAATGGGCCTGATGGGATGCACCAAAGTGCTGAGGAAGCCAGCCAATGACACTGCAAGGCCACTCTCAGTCATCTCGGGAAGGTCATTTAACTCAGGGAGGTTCCTGAGGACTGGAAGAAAGGAGGATTCAAGGAACTACAGGTCTCACCTCGACTGCTGGTAAAGGGGATGCAGCAGTATTCCTGGAAACCATTTCCAAACAATGAAGAACATGATGGTGACTGGGAGCAGTCAGCATAGATTTATGAAGGGGAAATCATGCCTGACCGACCTCATAGTCTTCTGGAATGAGATGACTGGCCTGATGGATGAGGGGAGAGTAATGGATATTTTTTATCTCAGTTTTAGTAAGGTGCTTGACACTATCATATAAGATTCTCATAGACAAACTGATGAAGTATAGGCTAGAGAAGTGAACAGTGATGTGGACTGAAAACTGACTAAACTGTTGGGCTGATAGGGTTGTGGCCAGTGGCACGAAGTCCAGCTGGAGGCTAGTCCACAGTGGTGTACCCCAGGGGTCAATACTGGGTCCAGTCCTTTTTAAAATCTTCAGTAATTATCTGAATCCTGGGACAGAGTGCACTCTTAGCAAGTCTGCAGATGATGTAAGACTGGAAAGAGTGGCTGATACACCATATGCTTGTGCTGTTGTTCAGAGGGACATTGACAGGCCACAGAATTGGGCTGAGAGGAAATGACATGTCCTTCCCCTCTGTTCAGCATTGGTGAAGCTACATCAGGAGCACCGTGTGAGGTCCTGGGATCCTCAGTACAATAGAGATGTGGACATACTGCATTGAGTCCAGTGAAGGTTCACAATGATCATTAAGGACTTGGACCATGTGTCATACAAGAAGAGGCTGAGAGAACTGGGGTTGTCTAGACTGTAGAAGAAAAGGCGTGGGGCTCTGGAGGGATCTTATCAAGTGTACAAATACCTGATGGGGCAGTGTGAAGAAGATGGAGCCAGACTCTTCTCAGTGGTCTTCGGCAACAGGACAAGAGGCAATGGACACAAACTTAAATACAAGAAAATCTATTTAAAAATAAGAAAAATCTTCCACTGTCAGAGTGATCCAAAACTGGAACAGATTGCCTAGAGAAACTGTGGAGTGTCTGCCTTTGGAGGGAGGGCATGATCCTGACTGGTCATGGTCCTATGCGATCTACTTTAATGAGCAAGGGATAGACCAGATGATTTCCAGAGGTCTCTTCCAACCTCAACTGTTCTATGATTCAATGGAATATTTACAACAATCAGTTCCACTGAGATGAATGATTACTTGAAAAGGTATTAGATGGCATGGTACAACGACAATAATTAAATTACTTGGAACAATTTATCTGATATCATACTAGAACTAAAAAATGATGATACAGTATTTCTTCATGAGATAATGTGCTTTTCAAAAGAAGGAAGGCTGGCAGAATCAAGTGTCACGCCCTGTGTATTAAGATATATAGAGAGTAATAAGCTATGGTAAGATACATTGCAGGACTTACGATTCTGAAGAAGACAAAGTGTTCATAAAATAATGCAGAAAATTTAGTTGTGTTGTATATTAAACTTATTTTTCTATGGTTTTAATTCATTTTTTTGTTATTTGAATATATAATATTGTATTAGAAATACTGTATATGATACAAGTATACATGCTTTTTTCTTTCAGCACCATGTGGTGGACATTTGACAGCATCAAGTGGTGTCATCTTACCTCCAGGGTGGCCAGGATATTATAAGGACTCACTTAATTGTGAATGGGTGATTGAAGCGAGACCAGGACATTCCATTAAGATCACTTTTGACAGGTGAGAATCATGAAGTCAAACAACAAGTAATGTATGAGCACAAATATTTGTTTTAACATTGAAGAAGAAAAATATTCTTTAAGAACCCAAAACAGAAAAAGTAATTGCAATGCAACTCTCAAAATACTATTCCTCAAGCAGAAAATAAAAGTCTAAAATCGTATTTACGTTGTCTTTGTTTATGTTTTTAAAAATTTGCATTATATGTCCACCTCCTAGCACATGAATAAGGATATCTTTTGGACTGAAAATTGACACATGCATAGAAGATTTTTGCGAACACTATTAGAGACAGGAAACAATGTAGGGGAGAAGATTAAAATAGGATGTATATTTAGTTTACCATATACTTTTTCTAGTGCTGCATTGTTTTCTTATTATAAATGCGAAGGAGAGAAGGACCAATACCAGAGGAAAATGGGGACTGTTTAAATAGTTTTCATAAAATTATCATGTTACTCCTTACAACAACAAAATATTGTTTGCTTTCATTGCATCCAGTAGGAAGTTCCAGAATTTTAAGTTGCTGAATTTTTTTTCATTAAAGACTCAAATATCAGCTTATAATGAATATATTATTTGCTGGCTTAAAAAATTAATATTCAGAAGCCTGAGGTTCAGGGATATCTCCCCAAATGCAGTGAAAGAAAACAGCCATATTAATTGTAAGATGGAGCATTTTAATTTTATAAAAGGAAATGCACTGCCTGAATTTGCAGATGTTTGGATGACTGACTATGACCTTAACAGTATGACCACTATATTTCTGAGGAAATTAATGGGAAACATAGGCTCCTGTGACATACAGTCCAGTTTAAGAACTAAATTTACTGAACTTCAGACAGATGCACACACATATTCCATTAACAGATTTCTAGAGCTTTGTGTACAAATTGAACTGCAATGACATTAAAGAAAAACTTGGAGTTTACCTTGATACAAAATTAGATATTCTGATCACATTTCATTTCTAAAGTACATGCAGTCAATTAATCTATTCCAACTTTATATCAGTGTTATTAAAAGGATTGTATCTCCCTTCTTTAAATGTTTCAATTACAAAACAATATTACCATTAAGCACACTGATTTTGGTAGACGGAGAAGAAATCTTTCCTTGCTTTCTTTGGAGGCTTATGAAGCTTTTCTGGCAAGTTTAGAAAATTTTGCAGCTTTAAGACTTCACATTACAAAGTTCATTAAAATTGTTATACTTTGGGAAGTTAATGATAGTATAATACTCTCCCTTTTGCAAATAAAGTTATTTTCTTTTGTTAACATGAAGGCTTTGCTACCCAGATTAAAAATTGAATTGAAAACCTTTCTATTACTTAAAAGAAACTAACTCTGCTGTCTGATATAACGTTAGCAAATTATGAATCAGTAAGTACTATCAAATTAAAAAGATCAATTAATTTTGACAATTGACAAGTACAATATTTTGTCAAGTATTTTGTCTGGTTTGGGGAAAATAGAACCCTTTTATACTTTGCTATATGACTTGCCATCACAGATACAGCTGCCAGAATGAACCTTTACATGAATGTGTTATTCATAATGTAAATTATCTCACTCTTGAGCTAATGAAGCTTTAACATTGCTAGACAAATGTGCCTTACCAGAGTACTTAGAAACTTTCCAGAAATAGCAGCAAATGACTGAGTAAGTGTATGAACATTTTATATTGAAACATTGCATTTCAGATCATGACTAATGCGTGGACGGGTAACAAAGAAGTATGATCTGATTGGTTCAAGCCATAAAGAAAGGGGCTAGAAGGGTGACTGCTGACTGGAAGATTTTTGGTACTTTCAATATTGATGGCAGCTCATTGGATAGTATATGAAACAAACGTACCTAGCTATATATGATGAATAGTATAACAGCATTATTGAAATCTTTTTAATATACTTTGTGAACATTTGGAGAATATCCTACCTTTTACTAACATAAGTATGCTAATAAACATTAAAATAAAACAAAACCCCCAAAAGTAACTCTTAAGTACTTTCAGTAAGGATGCAACACTTCCAATAATAAATTATCTTGATTTATCATTTCAGTGGCAGTGCAAAGATTGCAAAAAAACCCCAACCCAAAAACCAACCCCCTCTCAAACCCTCAAAACCAAAGTGAGCTAGAAATAAATGAATAGAATTAAATAAATAGAAATAAATTAATAGAATCATAGAATACCAGGTTGGAAGGGACCTCAAGGATCATTTTGCCTTTCTTGGCAAAATCATTGTCTGAAAAAGATGGGTTGGCACCCTGCCCAGCATTTTAAAAATGTCCTACTTTGGGAAATCTACCACTTCCCTGGGGAGATTATTCCAATGGCTGATTTTTCTCATTGTGAAAGATTTTCCTCTTGTGTCCAGCCGGAATCTCCCCATTACCACTTGTCTTGTACTCCTTGTGAAACAGGAGTCTCCATCTTCTTTGTAGCCACCCTTCAAATACTGGAACGTGCTGATAAGGTCTCCCCTAAGCCTTCTTTTCTCAAGGCTGAACAGATCCAATCCTCTCAGCCTTTCCCCATTTGGCAGGGTTCCCAGTCCTTTGACCATCTTTGTGGCCCTTCGCTGGACTCCCTCCAGCCTGTCCACATCCTTTTTGTGTATCGAGGATCAAAACTGAACACAGTACTCCAGGTGTGGCCTGACAAGCGCTGAGTAGAGTGGGATAATGAGTTCTTCACCTCTGCTGGTGATGCCTTTTTGATGCAACCCAGCATCCTGTTGGCCGCCTTGGCTGCAGCAGCACACTGTTCACTCATATTGAGCCTGTTGTCCACCAGCACCCCCAGGTCCCTTTCCACAGAGCTGCTCCCCAGAAGGGTAGATCCCAGTCTGTGCTGCACTCCCAGATTATGTTTTCCCAGGTGCATGACCTTACACTTCTCCTTGTTGAACTTTGTAAGGTTCTTGCTGGCCCACTCTTCCAGCCTATCCAGATTTTCCTGCAGGGTGTTTCTGCCTTCCAAAGTGTGCACTTCCCCCCTCAGTTTGGTATTATCAGTAAACTTCATCAGGCTACACTTGATGCCGTTATCCAGATCGCTTATGAAGATATTAAACAGCCTTGGGCCCAGTATCGATCCCTGTGTGACCCCATTGTGACATGTTGCTGGTTTGAAAAGGAGCCATTTACCATCTCACTCTGGGTGTGGCCTGTCAGCCAGTTCCCCCCTCACTGCACAGGCCACTTGTCTAGGCAATAACGCATCATTTTCTCTAGGAGGAGACTGTGGGGCACCGTATCAAAAGCCTTGGAGAAATCCAGGTAGACAATGACCACCGCTCACCCCGCATCATCTGAGCAGATTACTTTGTCATAGAAGGCCACCAGATTTGTCAAGCACAATCTGCCTTTAGTGAAGCCATGTTGGCTTTTCCCAGTCACATGCTTCATTTGACTTGTGATAGCCCCCCAGGAGGATCCATTCTATAACTTTCCCAGGGACTGAAATAAGACTGATGGGCATATAACTTTCTGTTGTCTCCTTTAAGACTTTCTTGTAGAAGGGGGTGACATTAGCTGTCTTCTGGGATGTCCTTCCATCTCCACAACTTCTCAAAGATCGTGTAGAGTGGCCTTGCAACGATGTCAGCCAGCTCTCCTAACATCCTTGCGTGGCAATATGTCAGGACACATCAATCTGTAGAGTTCAGGCCCCTGTAATATTTCACGTACCAACTCTTCCTTCACCGATGGTGGGTCTGTGTTTGCATCACCCTGAATTTTTGTTTCCAAGGCCTGGGGCCCAACAGTAGTGGTAAACAAAGGGGTGAAGAAAGTGTTGAGAATCTCTGCCTTTTCAGCATTGTTTGTAACTACTTCACCTGTCCTGTTTAACAGTGGGCCAATACTTTCCTTGTAAGTTTGAGATGAGCAAAAACCTCCCGGGAATAAACATCATTGTAATGGGTAACAATTCCTGTAGGAGTTATTTTAAGTTTTCTGTCTCCAGCAAGGGTTTTCAACCTGCTGCTATCAAAGAATCATAGAATTGTTTAGGTTGGAAAAGACCTTTAAGATCATCAAGTCCAACCATTCACCTAGCACTGCCAAGTCCACCACTAAGCCATGTCCCTAAGCACCACATCTACACATCTTGCCCTTTTGGTGAAGAATTTTTTTCTTAATATCCAATCTAAACCTCCCCTGGCTCAGCTTGAGGCCATTTCCTCTTGTTCTGTCGCTTGTTACTTGGGAAAAGGGGCCAACAGCCCCCCCCCCCCAACCTCCTTTCAGGTAGTTGTAGAGAGCGATAAGGTCTCCCCTCAGCCTCCTTTCCTCCAGGCTAAACAACCCCAGTTCCCTCAGCTGCTCCACATAGGACTTGTGCTCCAGACCCTTCACCAACTTCGTTGCCGTTTGGATATGCTCCAGCATGTCAATGTCTGTCTTGGCAGAAAAGCCCATCCAAGCCATGAGCAGCCGGTTTCTTCAGGAGAATGCTGTGGGAAATGGTGTCAAAGGCTTTACTAAGGTCCAGGTAGACAACATCCACAGCCTTTCCCTCATCCACTAAGCAGGTCACCTTGTTACAGAAGGAGATCAATATGATCAGGAGTATGATGAGGAGATCATACTACTCTGCTAAGCATACTGCAATTGCTGGCTGAGAGCACTTTATTCCT
Organism: Phalacrocorax aristotelis; assembly: GCF_949628215.1. Lineage (NCBI taxonomy): Eukaryota > Metazoa > Chordata > Aves > Suliformes > Phalacrocoracidae > Phalacrocorax > Phalacrocorax aristotelis. Next base: position 24,674,675 of record NC_134278.1, on the reverse strand, counting down.
AATTAGTTTCCCTCACAAACATAACTGTCAAAATAATTGAACTATTGAATCTTGAGTCCATTCATTATGAGTACAAATAAAGTTTTTAAACCAGCCTAGCACTATCTGTCTGTTTTCCTCATTCTGCTGCAGGATAAATCAATGTTTAACCTGAAATTAAGGAAAGGTACTGAAAAACTGTCAAGTACTTTAGTGATGCCCTCTGTGACTGTCTATTCTGGTAAATTAAACAGAATCAGAGAACCTTCCCAGACACAAGAACTCATGTATTTGTGCAGTTATATTGTTGAAATAGTCTCTTGAGCTTGCCAGCTAGTGTTCTCCCAAATAATTATCAAGTATGATCAGCAGTTAGTGTGGGCAAGCAACCATTCATAACAGGATATTTGAATAATATCTCCCTCTTTAAGAGGCTAAAGGATGTATTTAATAGTATCGATGTAGGTCATTCCATGCTAGCTGTCTTCACTGCCAGAGGCTCGTCCTGACGATACTTAATGTATTAGCAGACTGCAAGCCCTGTGTTCCACTGTCAGTGTGGATAGATAGCAGTGAAAGCAATCATCTGGATTTTAGCCAACATATCCAAATAGAGTAGGTTGCTGTAGATCTAGAGAGTTTTCTGTGTGAAGAGAAAGGAACAATGTGAAGGGTCTGTCAGTTTTCATGCGGTCGTTAGCTCTGATAGTTAAGCAAATGAATACTTTCTGATTTCTGAATGTGCTTTGTTTTCAGGGATTCATAAGAGAAGAACTATAGAGACTACTAAATACTCACTGTTACTGATACTGATGTGTCTGTGAGCATGATTTTACATGAACAATGCTAACTGGTCTGTAAAACGTATTGGTCTGGCTGGGGAACTTGTTCGTTCTGTCATCGTTACCTAACAAAGTATAAAGTTTATTTACACTTTGAAGGAATGTCCCATGTATTTCCCCTTTTCTAAATGTTTAATAATTTTCAGTTTTCTTTAATTACAAGAACAGAGTTTCTTATCTCAGACCCACTAAACATGTGTCCCATATTGGCAAGGCAGCTTAAGGGCATTCGCTTTGAAAAAATTGTTGTATTGCGTAGGGGTAGAGTTTGTTGCTCTCAGAGTTTGAACTAACAAGCCCTATGGGAAAAGAAGAGAAAATCTCAGAACATATATTTTTATACTTGTTGTGAAAGATAAACATTTTATGAAAATAAGAAACTGGGTTTCTAGGCAAAAATATTTAGATCAGTATAGATATCTGTGTAATAGCATAAACTTTGTTGACAGGAAAATTGATGTGTGCAAAGTTTAGATGCTGCAGTTTGCAAGAGTATCTGATATAACCACAAAATAATGAAATTATTCAGGTGAAATAATGAATTATTATTGAAGATGTCAAACTGTTATTTAGCCTAAGGGCAAGAAATTTCTTGGGTCTTCATAATGCAGTTTTCTTTGAGAGAATTTGCACTTTTCGACCCAGATTCCCCACTAAATGTCTTTCTGAAGCCCAGCCATATAGTTGAACTGAAGTACATTACATCCATTATGAATTTTATTTGATACCAGGCAAAACAAAGCAAGGAAAAAGATGCATAAAACCTTCCTTAGTTGTTATCTTCAGTAATACACCAATGGATCCATAGATACACAAATTCTTGTATGTATGATATTCTTCATCAGTTACACATAGGTTGAACTTCTGACAGTTAAAGAAAATAGCATTATTTCTCTGCCTACCAGCTGTCTTGTATACTCCTTTTCAGATTTCAGACTGAAGTCAATTATGATACTTTGGAAGTCAGAGATGGACCAGCTAGCTCATCACCATTAATTGGAGAATACCATGGAACACAAGCACCCCAGTTCCTTATCAGTACTGGAAATTACATGTATCTGCTGTTCACTACGGACAACAGTCGCTCCAGTGTTGGTTTCCTAATTCACTATGAGAGTAAGTCTGGTATTTCTCTGATAGATTTTTAATTAATTTTGAAAATAACATTCAATTCAAAAATGAGCAAATGAATGTGAACAAATAAACTTCAGTAATTATATTTGTATAAGAACAAATTACGCTTACTCTATGCTGTATTGACAGATAACTCTGAAACTATTAATTCTTTTTGGAATGTTTTTCTTCATGAGTTCTTGTATGTTATTCAGAATGTTTATGAACCTATGCGTTTAACCAAATGAAGAGTAATTTTAGAAACTTGCCCTTATGGGTAAATATACATTGTCCTTTTTTTTTGGTTTTTTCCCTTTCTCCCTCCCTTTCTCCTTCTATCTCTCTTCTTTCTCTAGTCTTAATATCCTTTTACAGTATTGAGCAGAATTAGGCCTTATCCATGATAGTTCCAAAATGCAAATGAATGCATATTAATATCTCCCTGTGAACTATAAAATCCTTGTAATAACATTTGCTTTTAAATTAGAAACAAATAATGACATATATTAAACTCTACAAAGTCATAGTCGTCTTTATATGATAGTATACCCATTCACTTAAGCACTGAATAAAGAGAGCTTATGTGGTTAGTGTGGTTGTGCTAAAAAAAAAACTTTGTTTTTATCCGTTGTTCTTATCTGGAAACTAATTTGACTGAAGTAAATTTGCTGTCATATTGCATCTGGAATGAGCGCCTAAACTTATATTTCATAGCTATATCATAACTTGGATATTCTGCATAGCTTCATTTAGCTTTGGCTCAGACATGATGGTAATGGCTGAACAGGCAATAGTACGGTAAAGTGCAAGGCTGCTAAATCATGTAAAGACAAGGAACAGTAGGTAGGTTTCTGCATGAGTTACATGCAGATGCTGTTTTTCCCTGACCTTACTGGGTTTAAATGTTGCTGTTACATTTTGTAATACAGTCCTTAAATATTTTGTGTTTTATTCTAAACACCCTGTCAGGGAGATGCCTTTTGTTCTGTTAAAAAGTAAAACAATTAGTAATAAATTATCTGTGCTACACATTCTTAAAGAGGACGATCTAATTAAGAAATTATTTAGACCAATATTTGTATATTAACTTTTTATCTTTATTGAAAAATTTAATATCTTACACACACGATAATAGTTTTTCAGTGCTATTTTTCTAGGTAGTCCGATTAAATGCCAGAATAAGATTTGATTAGCACACTGTAAACCTTGAAATTGGATTAGATCTTTAACAAGTAAAGATGACAAAAAGTTAGTTAATGATCTTTATCTTCTTTTACATATAGTCCTCATGCATAGATAATAAAAAATCCCCTTTTACATAAAACCAAATACATTTCCAAGTTTAAAAGACATAACAAAAGCTAAAATTTTATTTTACAGGCTCTTCCTGAGCAGTTTGACTCCCTGAATAAAGCATCTTTCTCCTTCCATAGAAGTAACACTTAAAAGGGTGCCTGGTATTATTTTTTTTGCTTCAGAATGAGTAAGAAGACAAAATGAAATTAAGAAAAAAGAGTAAATTATTTTAAAGTCTCACTTTAAGGAGTGACATTGTTTGTTTTTTGTGAATTATATTTCCCATTCAATAGTTATCTGAAAATAGAATTTCAGTAGGTATTAACAAAAAGCTTAACATCCTTTCTCATTTACAGACACTGGTGTTTCTTTTATGCTTTTATGTCATTGTGAATGACATTCAGCTGGCAGATTAAGCATTTAAATTTAAGTGTGGGCATAGAAGTGGCTGAAGCCTGAAGCTTACATTTTGAACATTGGACATCTGGTCAATGCAATCGATAGAGTTCATGGAGCAATTCAGTAAACCCTGAAGTAGAATCCAGGGGGCATATTTGATTGCATAAACACTTAGAGTTAAAGTTATTTTAGGTACAGTGCCACCTAGTTGCTAAGTACTGCACTTAGAACTTGTTGCTAAGTACTACTGGAGCGTGTCCAAAGAAGGGCAAAGAAGTTGGTGAAGGGTCTAGAGAATAAGTCTTACGAGGAGCGGCTGAGGGAACTGGGGTTGTTTAGTCTGGAGGCTGAGGGGAGACCTTATCGCTCTCTACAACTACCTGAAAGGAGGTTGTAGCGAGGCAGGGGTCGGACTCTTCTCCCTAGTAAAAAGCGATGGGACCAGAGGAAATGGCCTCAAGCTGCACTAGGGGAAGTTTAGGTTGGATATAAGGAAAAACTTCTTCACCTAAAGAGTTGTCAGGCATTGGAACAGGCTGCCCAGGGAGTTGGTTGAGTCTCCATCCCTGGAGGTATTTAAAAGAAGGGTAGACGAGGATATGGTTTAGTGGTGGACTTGGCAGTGATAGGTTAGTGGTTGGACTCAATGACCTTAAGGGTCTTTTCCAACCTTAATGATTCTATGATTCTAGAAATTTGGATCTTACACAAGTCCTTTGCCATGTCTACCAGTTCCATGGAGACATCCTGGTTATGATAGGATAACACTAGAAACATATATTGAGACAACAAAGGAGTACTGAGGGAACTAGCGGATGTTATGGCAGGATCCCTCTCAATCATCTACCAAAGGTCTTGGGAGTCCGGGGAGGTCTCTGCTGATTTGAGTCTAGCCAATATAATTCCAATCTACAAAAAGACAGTGAGGGAAGACCAAGGGAACTACAGACCTGTTACTCTAACCTCAGTTCCTGAAAAATTATGGAGCAGATTATACTAGGTACTATTGAAAGGCATTTAAAAAATAATGCAATCCTCAGATACAATCAACATGGGTTCACAAAGGGCAAATCCGGTTTAACTAATTTGATATCCTTCTATGATAAGGTCAGCCGGCTTGTGGAGGAAGGGAAGGTGGTGGATGTCGTTTTTCTGGATTTTAGTAAGGCTTTTGATACTATCCCTCACAGCAACCTGCTGGACTGGTTGTCCAGCTGTGGGATGAGTGGGTTCACGGTGCACCGGCTGAAGAACTGGTTGAGAGGCAGAGCTCAAAGGGTTGTAGTGAATAGGGCTAATCCAGCTGGCAACCGGTCACCAGTGGTGTTCCTCAGGGTTCAATTCTAGGGCCAGTTCTGTCCAATATATTTATCAACAATCTGAAGGCCAGAGTGGAATGCACCATTAACAAGTTTGCTGATGATACTAAACTGGGAGGTGCTGTTGACTCTCGTGAGGGACAGGAGGCCTTGCAGAGGGATCTAGACAGATTGGAGCATTGGGCTATGATTAATGGGATGAAATTTAACATGTCCAGATGCTGGATTCTGCACCTGGGATGGAGCAATGCCGGGCACAGGTATAAATTGTGAGAGGATGTTGCTGGAGAGCAGCCCTGCAGAAAGGGACCTGAGGTTGCTGGTCCACAGCAGGCTCAATGTGAGCCAGCAGTGGGTCCTGCCAGCCAAGAGGGCAAACCACATCCTGGGGTGCATCAAACACAGTATAACCAGCCAGTCAAAAGGGGTAATTACCCTACTCTCTTTAACAGTGGGGAGGCCTCACGTGGATGAAGTACTGCGTGCAGTTCTGGGCCCCACAATTTAAGAAAGATGTGAAGGTCCCTGAATGCATCCAGAGGAGGGCAACAAAACTGGAGAAAGGGCTGGAAGGAAGGTCCTATGAGGAGCAGCTAAGGCCTTTGGGCTTGTCTGGGTTGGAGACAAAGAGGCTGAGGAGCAACCTCATTGCTCTCTACAGCTTGCTGAGGAGGAGAAGTGGAGAGGGAGGTGCTGAGCTCTTCTCTCTGTTACACAGTGACAGGGTGCATGGGAATGGTTCAAAGCTGCGCCGGGGGAGGTTTGGACTGTCCATTAGGAAGCAATTCTTTACCGAGAGGGTGGTCAGACACTGGAACAGGCTTCCTAGAGAGGTGGTCGATGCCCCAAGCCTGTCAGTGTTTAAGAGGCATTTGGACGATGCCCTTAACAACATGCTTTAACTTAGTCAGCCCTGAAGTGCTCAGGCAGTTGGACTAGATGATCATTGTAGGTCCCTTCCAACTGAAGTAAGTCTATTCTGTTCTGTCTATTCTAACATCACTTTCCTTGTAACTTTGCTGAATAAATTATTCCCTAGTTTTCACTGACTGGGATGATGAGATCTCTTTGGACTCTGAAAGGAGCTTAAAGACCAAACAATCCTATAAATACATCAGTGGAAGCATCGTAAACTGAAATTGAATCTAGCTCTGAATGTCCACACTGTAGAAAGGAAATGCAATATGAACGGAGAGTTTTTACCTGTGACCAGCTGGAATGGGTATGTCCACATTCACAGCACAAGTTTTATAGAGTAAGCTTGCCAAACACTTCATACCTATGTGAGTGCTCCACAAGTCTCTTTAAGTCAGTCACAGCCTCCCTGTTTATATTGGTTTCTTATACTAGGTTTCTCGCAGAACTAAAATGGTCTCCGTGTTGCATTGTGTTGTACATGTTCTTGTAATTCAACTGGAATTTGTCACAGAGTCTCTCTTCTTGTGCTCGTCAGTATTGGGAGCTCCTGAAACATTTCTGTAGTTGGTATCAACCATATGTCCTTCCCTGATCCTTATCTCTGCATTGACATATGTGCACATGCTAGAAGGAAGGTAGTTAAAATAACCAGTAACATGGAAGTACTAAGCAAAATAAGTCAGTGTTTTCAAAGAACAAAGCCAGGTGGAAAGACTCTATGGAGATGCTGATTAGTCTGTCAAGAACAGGGGAGACCAAAATCATATCTTGATTGCCCTTGCAGGCTTAACTGTAGAAGTTGCCAATGTTAAAGGTGTCAGAACAGAATTTCCAATTATTTCACATTTCTTCCACTTGTTGGAAAAAAGGCAGTCTTAAATTTTAAGAGAAGTTTCTGAATATTTTCTCTAGAAATTCAAATAACTTTCTTATTTGGAAGTGTCATAAAAATTCCTCCAATTATAATAATAAATTTGAAAATATTTAAATCACTGAACTCTGAAGCAGAAGGATCTTAATCTTGCCTAAAACAAAAAGCTCAGTATAAGCTATATCGAGTTGCTACTGAGATGGCAGTAATATTCCATTAAGCTAAAATATGCCTATAATACAGCTTTAATAAAAATGTGACCCCTTAAAGGTATTTCAGATGTGAAGGTAACGTGTTAATCACCTGCCTTAAATGTCTGTAATTCAGCTTTTTGATGATACTTTTAACAGCTGATGCAAGACAGTGTAGGTCATCTCTTATGCATCTAAGCAAAAAAATTAATAAAGTGCCCATAATATTCTTTAAGTAGAACTCTGATAAAATAGTCAATGAACATTTGGTTGCCCAAGAACCAATAGAGAGCCTGAATAAGGTGATTTTTGTGAAAGGGCCCATGAAATAGCAGAATTTATGATTCTTAAGAAATGAAAAAAATGAGACAAGAAAATTGTGACCAAGTCAATGGTTTTCAGAAATCTAAACTTCACCAAACTTGAGAAATTGGTAGGTGAATGTTCTTAGGAATTAATTCCGGAAGTCATTTATAACAACAAACTGTATTTTTTTGAGAAAAAGAAAAAATACTATCAATTTCTGTAGCTATTTAAAAATCCCTCTTAATGATGTGTAAACAGAATTTAATAAAGTAAATGTTGGATATAGTCAAACATTGCTATAGATGGCTATTGAAGAATAACACAGATGTCTTAGAATAAAATAATAAAATCCAAAGTACATATTTGTTACAGAAGCAAGAGACAGAAAGACAGTAACAAAAAATATTTACAAATATATTCAAAATAAGAGAAAAAAAATTAAAAATCACTACTTAATAAAAATTTGAGAAAACATCAGATGTCACAGGGAAGACTCAACATTCGGTTTCTGTTTTGCAACATTTACATTGTAGAAATTGCAACATTTACATTTGTAGAAATTCCCTGTGCTATACTTAAAGGCAAAGCAGAAGCAGTCTTCACTCCACTGAAAATTATGTCTGAAAATTCAAAACTGTAAGGAAGTTTCAAACACTTGCAGAAGGGCACACACCTTTCAAAGAAAGGAGGAGGGGAAAAAAAAAAAAAAGAAGGAAGGAAAAAAAGGTGAGGACCAGAGTGATCAAGGACCTAAGTTTTATCTTCACTCTTTAAAAATACTAGTTTCAAGCTGATAAACAAGGTGATAAGGAACAAATGATTTGTATTTGATAAGAACAGATTATATCAAGCCAATTTAATTTCTTTCTTGACAGGTTAACTGGTTTTTGTAGATTTGGGAATGTAAAGGGAAGGAAACAGCTCTGTGTTGACATTTATAAGGCTTTTAGAAGTCTTCCAGAGAAAATACAAAAATTTGGTCTAGGTTAAATTATTAGAGGTGCAACGAACACTTCAGTGAGAACTGGAGAAATTTGCCCAGAGAGGCTGTGGAATCTCCATCCTTGGAGATACTAAAAATGCCTCCATACGAGGTCCTGTGCAACCAGTTCTGCTTGAGCAGCAGGGTTGGACCAGATGACCTCCAAAGGTTCCGTCCAACCTCAACCGTTGTGTGATTCTGTGATGCTGTGAACAATTTGGAAAACTTCCATGCAAAGAGCAGCCAGCAATTAGTAGTTCATTAACTCAAATTTGTAGGGATCCTACTGTGGTTACTAGCGATAGAACGAGAGGAAACAGCTTCAAGCTGCATCAGGGGAGGTTTAGACTGAATATTAGGAAAACATTCTTCACTGAAAGAGTGGTCAGGCATTGGAAGAGACTGCCCAGAGAGGTGGTGGAGTCACCATCCCTGGAGGTACTTAAAAGACGTGTAGATGTGGCACTTCAGGGCATGGTTTAGGAGGCATGGTTGGTCTTGATGATCCTAGAGATCTTTTCCAACTTTAATAATTCTATGATTCTAACTGTGATCTGGCCTAGGTCCATAACTATCTGATATTTTTATTAACAATTTTGATGATAATATAAGAACAGCACTTATAAGTTCTGAGGGTGATTCCAATTTACAATTATAGCAAGCACTATGGTGGAAAGATTTAGAATTCAAAACAAGCTAGATGAACTGAAGAAATAGTCTGAAATAAAAAAAATCAGATTATATAAAGAAACACACTAAGCATAAATAGGAAAGGATAAATGGCATGCACACATACAAAATAGAAATACAGCAGAAAAGGATATGATTTTTACACAGAGAGACTAGAGAAAAATGTAGTAGTAATGCAAAAAGTCAAATCTTCTGGCTGTTGAAGTAAATAATCAAAAAAAAAAAAGAATTACAAAAAAACCTATTTTTGTTTACAGTACAATTTTATCTAGTACTTGGAAAATAATTATTTCCCTTTATTTGATGACCACAGAGAATATTGTGTCCAGTTTGGGACCCAGTTTAAAAAAAGTAAGAGGTTGTTAACACGGAAAACATGACACATATGGAGTCAATGAAAGGTCTATATTTGTTTAGTCTAGAAAAGTGATGACTTGGCAAGCAGGAGGGAAGGCATCGTAGCAGTCTCATGTGCCTAGTAGTTACGAGTTGCAGCTAGTCCTGGAGTTCAGTCTAGAACCCTGCTAAAATGCCAGTGCTCCTTGTCAGCAATGAGCAGGCCAGAGGTGACATGTTAGTTCTGCCTTTCTAAATGACTTCTGTAGCTTGTTAACAAAAATAATATGCACCCAAGTGCTCTCCTAAATTTGACTGTTATGCTCTGTCACTTGGATCACTAGAGAGTGATCTGTCACTCTTTAGATATTCTTTCGAGAAAGATTTTTTCAACTTTTATATGGGGGAGGAATGAAAAAAGCTCTTGTTATAGCATGGCCACCCTCTTCAATTTCATCCTCTACCCCCTCCTTCCACTGCTTTCACTCTCCCAATTCTCTCTTCCCATTTTCAAGCACCTCTGCTTCCTCACCTCCTTTATAACATCATTAGTATGCTTCTCTAACACAAATTTTTTAAATCTGTTGACTGTATGACCTTTTTTTAGTAATATAACAATATTTTTTTTTAGTGTTAGTAATGTGATAATTGATTCAAATGCAGTCACTAACCACTACACTCTTAAGAGCTGCTGGAAGAACACTGAGGGTAACTGTGTAAGAAGGCTTGCAGTTCTTTGATCTTGTAAAATTACAGGGAAGTATTTCTGGCCACTTAAGCTATGTACGATCCAGTAAGTTAGAAATTATTGAGTTTTAGCTTCAGTCTTGTAGTCACTCATACAGTTTAAGCACAATCCCTTGTATGATATTGACCTGTGCCAGCTAACATCTTCCCATACTTTACCTGGACATATTTAGAGGAGTATCTTCAGCTGGAGACTGTTCTCGAAAGGCAACAGTCTTATTTATGGTGGGAAAGATTCTACCTGTATGAATGTTAGCTGAGTCGTGTTTTGAAATTGGTGCCAGAGACAGGGCCTTCTCCTAATTTAAGTTTGTGGCCTCTGGTTCTGATTATTGGAACCTTATTCTGACAAGGAAGCACCTATTTATTTTTTTTTTAATATTCATTTTTCAAAGCAAAGATAATTTACACTATGCTCCCTTAATTGTTAGAATGAGCCTACCTATATGATCAACTCTTCCATTAGGCAATATTTTTCTCTTACTGTCAAAAAAATTGCTTTTCTCATCTCCCTTATTAGTGTTCTAGATGATTCTGTACTGATGGCAAAGAATAGCACTCTAGCTTCCAGCTGAAACGCTACCATTGTTCAAAACCAATGGCCGAGCAGTGTGGTGATAAAGGTTCCTTAGCTGTCTCCCAGGAGGTGAAACAGAAGAGTAATTACCTCAGGTGTATGTATACAAATGCACGCAGTCTAGGTAACGAACAGGAGGAACTGGAGCTCCGTGCCCACTCAGAAGGGTATGACATCATAGGAGTAACTGAAACATGGTGGGACAACTCAAATGACTGGGGGATCACAATGGACGATTACAAGCTTTTTCGTAAGGACAGACAGGGTAGAAGAGGTGGAGGAGTTGCAGTCTACATTAAGGAACACCTTGAATGTATCGAAGCCAACTATGGTGACTGCAACTGTGCTATCGAATGCCTCTGGGTTAAAGTCAAAAGAGTCGTCTCCAAGCAGGACCTCACAGTAGACATCTGCTATCGGCCTCCTAACCATGATGACGATGCCGACAAAGCGATATTTGGGGCACTCAAGCAAGATCCTGGCCAACAGATCCTGGTCCTGATGGGGGACTTCAACTACCCAGACATCTGCTGGAAGAACAATACGGCAGCTCGCATGTCATCCACCAAGTTCCTGGAATGTATAGAGGACTGTTTCCTGACACAAATGTTAGATGTGCCAACCAGGAAGGAGGCGCTGCTGGACTTGCTATTCACAGAGAAAGCCTGCTTTGTAATATCTCGGTTAGTGGTAGCCTTGGCTGCGGTGACCACAATATTGCAGAGTTTGGGATCCTGCTGAGCATCCTGAAGGTCAGCTCGAAGGCAAGGGTTCTGGATTTTAGAAGGGCAAACTTCAGTTCACTCAGGGCTCAGTTGGGAGGGATTTGATGGGAAGTTTCCATGGAAGACAAAGGAGCTAGTTAGTGCTGGGAGTTCTTCAAGAACTCTCTATTGGAAGCACAAAGCCAATTTATCCACTACAAAGGAAAGGGAAGTAAGTGGAGCAAGAGGCCCCCATGGCTCAACCATGACGTCCTGGGTCTACTCAAATCCAAAAGGGAAGCATACCAGAGACGGAGAAGTGGAGGATTATCTGTCAAGAGCTACAATGGCATTGCCAGCGTGTGCAGAGATGTAGTTAGAAAAGCAAAAGCCCAACTCGAATTGAAACTGGCTGTAGACGTGAAAAATAACAAGAAAGGGTTCTTCAGACATGTCAAGCATAAGCAGAAAAAGAAGGAAGACATAGGCTCACTGTTAAATGGAAAAGGAGAGTCAATTACCAATGATGCAGAATAGGCAGAGGTCCTCAACACTGTCTTCACATCTGTCTTTACCAGCACTGTTGGGTCCCAGGCTTTGGGAATGAAATTCCCAATTGATCCAAACACCGACCCACCATCAGGGAAGGAAGAGTTAGTACATGAATTATTACAGGAGCTTGAACCCTACAAATCAATGGGCCCTGACACCATCCACCCAAGGGTGTTGAGAGAGCTGGCTGACATCGATGCAAGGCCACTCTCCATAATCTTTGAGAAGTCGTGGAGAACGGGGGATGTCCCAGAGGACTGGAGGAAGGCAAATGTTACCCCTATCTACAAGAAAAGCTCAATGGAGGATCCCGGTAACTGTAGGCCCATTATCCTTACTTCAATCCCTGGGAAAGTTATGGAGCGAATCCTCCTGGGGGCCATCACAAGTCAAATGAAGCACGTGACTGGGAAAAGCCAACATGGCTTCACTAAAGGCAGATTGTGCTTGACAAATCTGGTGGCCTTCTATGACAAAGTGACTTGCCTGGTTGACATGGGGCGGGCGGTGGACATCATCTACCTGGACTTCTCCAAGGCCTTTGATATGGTCCCCCACAGCCTTCTGCTAGAGAAATTAATGCATTATGGCCTAGACAAGTGGTGTGTGCAGTGAGGGGGGAACTGGCTGACAGGCTGCACCCAAAGGGTGGTGATAAATAGCTCTTTTTCCAAGTTGCAACCTGTCACAAGCGGGGTCCCCCAGGGGTCAATATTGGGCCCACTGTTATTTAATATTTTCATAAGTGATCTGGATACCGGCATCAAGTGTAGCCTGATGAAGTTTACTGATAATACCAAACTGAGGGGGGAAGTGCACACTTTGGAAGGCAGAAACACTCTGCAGGAAAATCTGGATAGGCTGGAAGAGTGGGCCAGCAAGAACCTTACAAAGTTCAACAAGGAGAAGTGTAAGGTCATGCACCTGGGAAAACATAATCTGGGAGTGCAGCACAGACTGGGATCTACCCTTCTGGGGAGCAGCTCTGTGGAAAGGGACCTGGGGGTGCTGGTGGACAACAGGCTCAATATGAGTGAACAGTGTGCTGCTGCAGCCAAGGCGGCCAACAGGATGCTGGGTTGCATCAAAAAGGCATCACCAGCAGAGGTGAAGAACTCATTATCCCACTCTACTCAGCACTTGTCAGGCCACACCTGGAGTACTGTGTACAGTTCTGTTCTCCTCTATACAAAAAGGATGTGGACAGGCTGGAAGGGGTCCAGAGAAGGGCCACCAAGATGATCAAAGGACTGGGAAGCCTGCCATATGAGGATAGGCTGGGAGAGCTGCGTTTGTTCAGCCTTGAGAAAAGGAGGCTTGGAGGGGATCTCATCACCATGTACCAATACTTAAGGGGTAGTTACAAAGATGGAGACTTCCTTTTTACGTGGAGTCACATGGAGAGGACAAGGGGGAATAGACACAAGTTGCTCTTGGGGAGATTCCGATTGGACATGAGAGGGAAATTTTTCACAGTGAGGGCAGTCAACCATTGGAATAATCTCCCCAGGGAAGTGGTTGACTCGGCCACGTTGGACACTTTCAGGAGTCGTCTGGACAGGGTGCTGGGCCATCTTGTTTGGACTCTGCTCTTCACAGAAATGTTGGACTAGATGATCCCTAAGGTCCCTTCCAACCTGTGATTCTGTGATTCTCTGAAAACATTTTTGACATTCTTTGAAAAATGCAAAAACTGCTCCATATCTAGCATGTATGGGTAACATAGTTGTTACGACACACAGCCATGTTTTGCTTTCTTTTTTTCATACCAGACTTATTTTCTCCATCCATTTTGTGTAATAAACATTCTGTAGACAATCTCTTAGCAATGATACACTTTAATATTCCATTTTTTCTAATGATTTTACCTACTTGACCTATGAAGGGAAAATATATTTGTGTAATATAAATGAATTTGTAGTATATAAAACTGTATAGCTATTGTATGCTTCATGCCAGAACTTCACATATATAGTTTAATATTGTCTTTTTGTAGTTAGGACATTCAGTACTGCCCATTATTAAGCTTGGTTTATAATCTTCTGTTAAGAAATAACCCCAAATCTTTGTCCAAAGAAGCAAAAAATATTTCTTTTCAGCTATGTTTATGATTGCTAAACTTCATGTACTGAATATTTTCCCCTAAGAATGAAGCTGTATTGCCTAAGCTGACTTTTCTATTCATATAGCACCACTGCTTCAGTCAGGAACCTGGAAGTTGATAGGGTTGCTACAGCTTTTGTTCTCCTTCCAATAATGTGAAATAACGTAGTCAACATAATCTAGAGTTATGATTTAAAAAACAAACTGATGAGTTTATCTGTTATATGTGACTCAGAATCCCAAAGTAGCTGATGTGTTGAGGATGGGGTGGAAGAGTGCCCCGAGAGGAAGGAAATTTAAAAGCACTGCTGTAGACCTCCATTTACTCTAACCTACCTCAGAACACAAAGTATAGTTTGTCTGAAAAAAAATTAAAGTGTATCAAAGTTAAAATTTCATACACAATTAATATTTATTTAGGGCCCATACAGTGCAGAACATTACAGACTTAAAAGCGATCTTTGAATCTATATTAAGCAATTTCAGCCAGGTGAAGAGAATCTAAAAAAACACTGTCAGCTAACGTGGTACATTTGCACTAAGAGCATGCAGTCAAGTCTAGAAGAAACTTATTCATCTGGAATTTAAGTATAGCAGGGATACCTCATGAAAACTAGATCATAAGCTTTCAAATCTGAATTCTAACTGAGATATAAGAATAGCTGGAGGGTACAGGGTATATATCTCTGTGCAAGACAGAGTCATTATTTATGATATTTTTGCTTGTAGTCATGCTTCAAACGCTCATACCTGTAGGTCTAAAACCTTTATACCCTGATAAATTTTTTTTCTTTAGTTTGGAACTGCTTCTACTTCATTCCTAAAGTTGTGTGGTAGTTTTAGATAAATAAAGCAAGGTACAAGCAAAAAAAAGAGAGTACAATTTCTACAGAAACGGTTACAGATGCACAGGCAGCTGGGAGGACCAGGACCTTCAGAATGTGTTTAGAAGGCTAAGGAGCTAAGAAATTGTTGTGGTTTAACCCTAGCTAGCAACTAAACATGGCACCGCCACTCTTTCACGCCCCACTCGGTGGGATGGGGAAGAGAATCGAAAGAGTAAAAGTGAGAAAATCTGTGGGTTGAGATAAGAACAGTTTAATTGAATTAAAATAGAGTAACGTTGTAGTAGTAGTAGTAGTAATAATAATAACAATAATAATAATAATAATAATATACAACATAAGTGATGCATGCTACAATTGCTCACCACTCACTGACCAATGCCCACCCTTGCCCCTGAACAAATATTGCTGCCCCTCAGCTTATATACTGACCATGATGTCATATAGTATGGAATATCCCTTTGGCTGGTATGGGTTAGCTGTCCTGGCCATATCCCCTCCAGCTTCTTGTGTACCTCCTCCATGGCAGACCATGGGAAGCTGAAAAGCCCTTGACTAGTGTAAGCACTACTTAGCAACAACTAAAACATCAGTCTGTTGTCAAGGTTATTCTCATACTAAATCCAAAACAAAGCACTGTACCAGCTACTAGGAGGAAAATTAACACTATCCCAGCTGAAATGAGGACAGAAATGCATAATGCCTTGCTATAGAGAATTTTGTGCTGTCAGCAGTTGGCTTTGAGAAAGGACCTTCTTTGGCAAAAAGTAGGCTGGAAAGAATCATGCTAGAAATTCAGGTCACCTGTGAGGAAGCACATAAAATCTTTAAAGACCTCAGGAGAACTAATCTTGCTCAAGACTCTCACAGCATCTATAAGTGATGACATCACTCATATGAAATCTTGTCAGCTTAGTGTTCTTTCCAACTCAGCACTGAAATATCGGAATGAATGTGAAAATTAATGTGAAAATACTTCAGTTAATGCAATGGGTGCCAGAGCTTTGAGGTGAATATGTCTAGATTTTGTCAGAAAAGCCAACAAGGAATTTTATACTCAAAAGTCCAGTGTAATTTAAACAGGCGCACAACAAATAATTTTTCAAAATAATTGCCTGAGAACAAACATTAAAGTGTTTATAAATGGTTTGTATGTCATGTGTCCCTGTCTCCCCCCCACTTCCTGTCCCTTTGTGGGCAGATTTTTAACAAGTCAGTAGCTTTTTGGGTTGCAATAAACTTTACACAGGCTCCTCTGAATCTCTTTGTTATCTCTGAGACTTGACTATAGGTTTGGTACCATCTATTTTCAGCCAGGTTCTAGTTTTCCCTTTTACTCCAGGCTTCATGTTGGCTGAGCCCTTCATACTCTCAGTTGTCTTTTTATCCACTGCAGCCAGTATTCTCAAGGTTTTCCTCTGGACATGCTCAGCTTCTCACAGAAGAAGGAACAATGTCCCCATACACTGAAGAGGTTCTAACTCAGTCATTCTTGTTTCCAGGTGCATGATACAGTGTATCAGGTGTAGGAATCAAGGTTTTGGTTACAGGTGGTCTGCAGGGCAGCCTCTGTGAGGAGCGGCCGGGGATGCCCCAGGCTGGACACAGCCGGTTCCAACCCACCCACCCCAGGGCACGGCTGAGCCCTGCAGCCAAAGTGGAGGCATGTCTGTGATAACATATTTAAGAAAGGGCAAAATGCTGCATAGGTGAGTCAGGAGTGAGGAAAAGAAAGTGTGAGTAACAATCCTACAGCTGCCAAGATCAGAGAGGAAGAAGGTGGCCCAGGCAGATTTTCCCCTGCAGCCCATGGAAGAGACCACAGTGGAGCAGATATCCACACTGCAGCCCATGGCAGGCCCCATGTCAGAGCAGGTGGGTGTTCCCTCAAGGAAGCTGCAGCCCATGCGGGCCCACACAGAAGCAGGTTTATCCTGAAGGACTGCAGCCTGTGGGAAGGTCCAATGCTAGAGCAGGGGAGAAGTGTGAGGAGGAAGGAGCAGCAGAGAGTAGCTGTTATGGACTAATAACCCCATTCCCCATCCCTGCCATGGCGCTCAGGGAGGGGAGGAGAGGTACAGAAGTTGGAAATGGAGGAGTGAACTTGAGCCTGGAAGATGGGGGTGGTGGTGTTGGTGTTTTTTCTTTGTTTCTTGCCATCCTTCTCTATTTTTAATTGGCAATAAATTATTATATTTTTCCTCAAACTGAGTCTGTTTTGACTGTGATGATAATTGGTAAGTGATCCCCCTGTCTTTATCTCAGCCCATAAACTTTTTAATCTTATTTTCTCCCCTGCACTGTTGAGGGTGGGGAATGAGAGAGCAGCTGGGTGGGGGTCTGGCAGCCAGCCAAGGTCAATCCACTACACATAGTAACAGAAAATAAATGTCTTTCATCCCAAGAGAGAGCCTTTGTTTCCCTTGAGTGTATCCATTATAGCTCATTACATGATTAAATTCCACAATTGTTTGCTATCACTATAAGCATAATGGTTAATGCTTGATTAATGAGCCTCCATTTGATAATTTTGAAGATTTTTCCCTTGTTCAGTGTATAGCTCCAGGTTTATTTACCAAACACTATTCAATCTCTGCTATAAGACATAATTGCTAAAGAATCCTTATGTCCGCTAAGAGTTATACAATTGTGTAAGCTGTGTATATTCTCTTTCTATTTTTGATGCTTAGGATAGTATCTGTAGGAATAAACAATTAATGTCTAAGCTCATCAATGGCAGATTTTTCAACACTGCTTTTTGCTAAGTCAAATAACCATTACTATGACAAAGGAAAGCTGAACTGTCCCACAGTATCAGAAACAGAATAGATTAAATGAAATAATCAAATATTGCTTATATACTAGCAAAATTTGTATTCATACTTTGAACCTTAGTATCTTCCTGTAGTTTCAGATATTTGGTGCTTCTGTTGGCTCTTTTTTCCACTGTTTGATAAAATATACTTTAAAGCTCCAATCTTTCCCTACTTTGTTTGAGCTTCTCTATTCTATGAGATCAAAAAATGAAAAACTGTGCTAAGAGTCAGTGACAACAACTAGAGAAAGTGCTTTATATCCCACATAAGTTCTCAGGCAATGCTAACAAGTATCTTTTGAGGGCTCTTTCTTCCTCCTGTCTTACTAATTCTGTGTTTTGTTTGGGATTTTTTCTGTTTACGATCTGAAAAAAAGGGGGAAATAAACAAATTAAATCTGTGTGTTTTAGGTGTTACTCTGGAATCAGATTCCTGCCTTGACCCAGGGATTCCTGTGAATGGCCATCGCCATGGTAACAACTTTAATATCCGCTCTACAGTAACTTTTAGCTGTGATCCAGGATATACACTGAGTGATGAAGAACCACTCATATGTGAAAGAAACCATCAGTGGAATCATGCATTACCCAGCTGTGATGGTAAGTGTCATGTTCTTCAGATGGCAGCTTTGAAGTCCAAGAAAGTTAATCTATTTTTGAGAGCTAATTAAGCTTATCATTGCTACTATGTCCCTTCAATTACACCAACATCCATACTAATCAAAAATTATTTTACTGTTAATAAAAGCCATACTTTACATCTCTGTATCAACTTTCAGTCAAGTACTGTAATGTACAGTGAAATTTACAAGTATATATTCACTGATAGAAAAATCAGAATTCTCAGAGGGTGCCACTGTTCAACGGTGAATGAAAATGGTACCATACAACTAATATTTTTGAAGTAAAGCCCATAACTTATGTTTTAAACTTAGAATACTGAATACCAAAATGATTGCTCTAAATTTAGGACATTTAATACCAAAACAGGTCATGATCAGCCTATATAATTCTCTTGACACATTTTTGTTTTGAAATTTTGGTTTTGGGGGATGTGCAATATGAAACTGGCCAGAGCTTTCATGAAATATTTTTTTTCTAAATGCTGAACTATACTAGCAAATATTTCTGTGCTATTTTTTGTCATTGGATTTTTTTCTAAGTTCTTTTTCTATGAAGTACAAAATAGATTCAGTTTTTTTGTGGAATGCTTGTTGCTACAAAATTCCTCTGATAGAAAACATGGGAAATAAAATTCAAAAGTATTTCAATAGGGATAGAACCCAGCATCTCTGAAAATTCTCCATAAGCTCCTTTCATTAAACTTTGTGCTAAAACTTCCTATTTTCTTCCTTCTGGTTGCTAAATGATTACCTTTAAAAGAATGTCTTGATCAGGCTTATTTCTTGTTAAGGTATAACTGTTCTAAGGTAGTGATGAAAGATCAATGTGTGAAGGGAGAAAACCCAAGCCCAAACAAAGGCTCTTGCTTTACCGAATTGCTTAGTGAATTTCTCACTCCCTTTTCAGGTCCAGTGTTTTCATTGATTACAGTGGAATGTCAGAGACCAAACTTAAGAGTGAGATTCAGCAAAATATTTTAGTTTCTAACTGTTTTAAACTGTTATTTTAAATCTCAACACCTATTCTCACTCAGGCTTCTAATTCTCACTACAGCCTTCTGGCCCCATGCACAAAACATATAAGCTACCAATAAATTATTGTATAGTTAAAAGCTCTTAATCACTACAAAGCAAACTCATCTACCATTAAAACTAAATCACCTTGTAAGCATTACAGCTTGTTCCTCCTTTGCAAGGACAGAAGCAAACTACTGTTTTCAATTGCATTTTCTCATCAAATTTTATATTGTGTGTTCTTGGCTCAACTGATGAACTTTGGAGTGTGACAAATCTTCCTTAAGCTGTAATTTTAAAATGAGCAAAGGATTTTTAGTATTCTTCTCTTGGTTTTAAGGATTCCATTTGCTTGTTTGCTTTGCTGTAATTGGTTGAAGAAAACTACAGTAGGAATCTTAACTTTGAATAGTATCCTATTCTTTTTCAACTTTGTACTAAAAATTGTGAATGTGTTTTTGAGTTAAAACACCAATATTCAACTCTTTTGTTTGCATATGAATGTTGAGCTACAGAAAGATCTAGTTAATCTTCACTCATTGAAAGAATCCTTATTTCGCAGCTCCATCACCCACTTTCAGCATAAGTGTATAATAGAAAATGTCAAGCCTCTTTGGAGTAGGGCCTCTAGGCAGCAACATACAAGGGTTACACTCAGTTTCTTCCCTTTTCCTCACATATTCAACTACATTGAATTAACTAGTCTAAAAAGATGAAATAGAACTCACTTTCTCTTAAGTAATCATTGTGTTAGCGTATTTGCCTCTTGAGTCTCAAAAAGTTGTGACCCAAATTTTCCAAATGTGATGGTTTTAACAGGTTGAAATGAGCATTTTGCAGTCACCTGCACACTGTTGATGTTCTCAAAATTGCAATCCCAGAAATTAAATTGGCAGAATAAATTCCTAAGGGAAAACATGTTGCTTTGTTTCATACCAGCAAAGAAGAAAAAGGACTGTGTACAGAGATGCAGTGCTAAAGCTCCCTCTGAGTCATGTGTCATTCTCAAAATATAATAATCTCAAGGTGGAGTGTGAAAAAAAATTTCAAGAAAGAGCTAAATAAAGACACATAATTTACATATTTTAAATTTTAAACGTCATACTATGTAAATTATTTGTAAATATTTAATATCTGCTTTAAGGAATGTTGCAGTCATATTTCCGTGATGTTTACAGAATAAGAGGGATTTTGAATTAATGTATTTTACCGTTCATTTATGCCATTATGGACCTGACATCTGTAATTATGTTTTTTTTTTTTATCAAGTAGTGTTATCAACGATATATTTACTCTTTGTTTAGCCATGCATGTTCTAATTCATGCTTATGTGCAGAAATACATATATCCAGGCACAGCCAGGCTAGAAACATTTCCTTTCATTCTACTTATTTATAAATATATAGAAAATACATAAATTCATGAAACATTAAAAACTTTAACAAACGTCTTAGTCTAATAAGAAATTAAAAAAAGAACTTTAGCTATAATGCCAGCAGTTTTGTATGTGTGTATATATATATTTTATATATTCATTTACATACAAGTACTGCAAGTTTATTGAACATTTTGTCACGTATATTTGCCATCAAGTTTATGGCAATGTATATCCCTCTGAGGAAGAAGGCTAAAAGCATCTTACTGCTTTGTTGCTTTATTGTTAAATATTTAGTTTATTAAAATTTAAAAAGAAAAAAAAAACAACATAAAAAGCTGGACAGCAACAAAGCATAGCCATCCTGTATTTGTAAGATCAGTGAGCAATTCAGCATGCATATCTTAAACTTTAATTAATTTGCCATGCAAATTTGAGCAGCCTAGTTTAGCAAATGCTAGTATGTGTAAAATGTTTTCTAGCATAGTTCTTGTGTCTTTCAAAATACACAGTTCCAAATAAGTTACTTATGATGGGACAATCTGAATCTTTGAAAGAGAAGAAAATAACCTTTTTTTTTCTGAACATCACAAAAGAAATCAGAGACAAACTTTTCTCTTACTTTAAAAAAAAGTATTTTTTTCCTTAAATATTTTTGTTTCTTAAAAATATAATTAAATGTATACCTTTTTAAATATGTAGTGCAAGAAAAGTATTTGCAAGATACTTGATTTTTGAGTTAGCTCAGAAAAAAAATTTAATCTTACTTCTTAAATACTACTACAATAGAAATGAATACTTGCAATAGTCTGGAACAAAGTTTTGCTCATTTTTATATTCTGCTGACTAACAAGCAAGGGTTGTAGATGAAAAATAAACTCCCTTTCAAGGACTGATTTAAGAATAAACAAATAGTTGTCAAATGTGAATGTCATGGCTTTGGATGAAGCAACTTCTTATTTTAATACTTGACCTTTTTTTTTAATTTTAATTGCAGGTCAAAAAATTAACTAGATATTTTTTTAAATAAACACCAGGACTTTTGTATGACTTCTGTTTGTTTTCTTCCCTCTTCCTTTCCTCTTGTTAAGCTTTATGTGGTGGATATATTCATGGGAAGAGTGGAACTGTTCTTTCTCCAGGCTTTCCTGATTTTTATCCAAACTCTTTAAACTGCACTTGGACAATTGAAGTGTCACATGGCAAGGGTAAGAATCAAATATGATTTGTATATGTATATGTAATGCCTATTTTTAAAAAATTCAGACACATAACCACAATAAAATGCCTTTATGAATTGAGTTAAATCAGTGCTTTCTGCCATTCTTTTGTGGAAGAAGTTTAATTTTCCAAAAGAAATATCTTCAAATGTGGTGTTCCTAATTTGTGTTTATTTTGCAAGAAAACATTCTTTTAACAATTACCAGAGGAAATGTGTTTTAATCTCTCTTAGAAAAATGGGCAGAAAGTAGAAGTAAAATATATGAAAATAATAATTACTTGTTAAACAGCATTAAATTTTTCAGTGAAAATTCAGTGTTGGGACCTTGTTGATTGCTTTTTTGCATTATTAAGCATGAAGAGACAGATTTGATCTGTGCAATAATAACCTTATATTTCAGACTTAAATCATTACGGCCAAAAATTATATATCTTTGTTATATATACAGTAGAGTCTTTGGATACCCAGTTAAGCTTGGCAGCTTATCTGTTAGGGAAATGTGTAAAAGAACTAAGGAAAAAAGCCTAGGAAGTACTAATGATGTGCTTCATACCACTCAATCAAAACATAATAAAAATATTCCTCAATCTCCTTTGTATGATAAGAAAATTCTTTGTTACGTGTGACAGTCTGAGAAGTATATTGGAAGTTACTACTTTTAAAATCTTCTTATGGACTGGATTTTTGTTTAAAATTCATATGGTATTTTAAATGTAAAATATATGGAAGGGTTTCTATGAAGAATATTTTCCCTGTAATAATTGTTCCCCAGTAAATAATTGTATCTGAAAATCTAACTGTAATTAAAAATTTAATTCATTGTTTGACTAAAAGTTGGCAACTGAAAAAACAGTCATGACTTGAGTAAGGGACTGATCTCAGACTGATACCCTGTATATACGGAAGACGATACATAAAAATTGTATCTGCTTTCTCCTTGTGTATGGGCACCTCCCTGAAGTTTAGAGTAAAAAACAGAATTGTCACGGAGGAAATGCAAAAATAAAATGTGAATAAAATATTTTAGCCAATTATTAAAGTTTAATAACTTTAGTTTAATAATGAGATCATGGTAGAGGTTATAAATAAAAGAGACGTACAGGAACTGAAAATCTGTACAATACAAATATAGATTTTCAGAGTGCTGTATACAAATAATACTGAATCCCCTCAATTCTTTTATGGGAGTTATTGATTTATGGTGAGCCAAACAAACATCTGCACTGCACATATTGATTGATTAAGCCTATGAGCTTTCTGCAAGTTTTATTCTCTGAACTTCAGATTTTGATTCCATCTGTGACTTTTTCTAAAAATCTTTCCATATAACGTAAGATTTTCTTTCTGTGTCACCTGTGTATAAAGAAAGAGAAAAAATTCCTATGAAATGCTTTTCTTTTTCCCCTTTTTAATATTTTTAAAGGTGTACAGCTTGTTTTTCATACCTTTCACCTTGAGAGCTCTCATGACTATTTGCTCATCACTGAAGATGGCAGCTTCACAGAACCAGTAGCCAGGTTAACTGGATCAGTCTTACCCCCTACAATTAAAGCTGGCCTCTTTGGAAATTTTACTGCACAGCTTCGATTTATATCTGATTTTTCAATTTCTTATGAAGGCTTCAACATAACATTTTCAGGTAAGGAATTCCATTCTGCTAAATATCCAGAAACTGTTTCCAGATAACACTTTTACTTGTAGATAGCAGAAACATCATGAAGCACCAATAAAAAACATCATTAGTAATTGTATAGTCTCTGTTGTAGAAAACTGCCTAAGGTTTGTAAAGACAGTTAACAGCTTGAGAAGGATGTTGATGATGTGACTGCTTTAGGAGAAGTTTTACCTGTTCTCAGAGAACCATCAACAGCATGGAAAAGAAGTTTGGAAGAAAATTAAGAGAAAAAAAAACCCAAAGATAGAAGGTACTGCTTCAGAAGGAAAAAAACCTAACTGGTACTGTACTACTAAAGGAAGTATAGAAACTATAAAAACACAGTAGTGTGATAATTCAGAGTCACAGAAGAGTCTAAATTGAAGACTCATTTTGGAATAGAAAATGTATATATAAAAATAAAATAAAATGTTTATTAGATGTTGATATCTTAAGAAGTTCTGATAATTTTTACAAATGCCTCTAAGATAATTGAAGAATTTAAGTTGCTGCTCCTTATTTACAGTTTTCTAAAACTAGAGCACATATAATACACATTTCTCAATAATTTTCTTTGCCTATCTGTATTACTGGAATGTAGAATATTTACAGATACAAATATGAATGGATCAACTACTAGTTGAGGTGTATGTGGATATTCTTTGGAAGAAGTACCTAAGGAGCTCATATATCCAAATCTTCTACATAATTTTTCAAGAACTGAGAAAACCAATACGTTTTGTTGACAACTGGCAATGTTTACAGATTAACAAGCTATTTACAAATAATGTATTTCATTTAGCCTGCTTATTTAAAAAAGAAAAAAAACCACCTCACTGATTAGAGTAACAGCGTTGGTTTACGCAAATCAAACGCTGAATTAGATTCATCTGGATACTTTGGACTAACCAAATCAGTGGTCAGCATTTTTGCAAGTTTGGAATATTAAATGTGAATATTAAATTATATCACTGATGGTTTATTTATAAATAACTCAAAATGGTAGAAGGCTAGGTAACTTGTAGATAAATACACAAAATAACATCATGGATGCAAGGGGAAAAATTGTAGAGTAACAAAATATATGGATCACAGAACTTTTCAAACACAGGCAAAGGTTGATGCCCTATCTACAACTAATATACACATAGATAGCCATCATATGTCATCTTTTATATTAACAAATATTTTAAAAAATATTGTCAGGTACATTCATTTTATGACACAAATGGGTAAGTCTGTTTTATTTTCATACAATCAGAATGTATTTCTCTATAGTAAGAAGTATTTAGTGAGAAGACCTTAACCTGCTTTGAATGTCATCTAGCACAGAAATTTGTTGGGTGACACCTGTAGGATTTCTTAGAGGCATGTGAATAGGGATTGCCTGATTAAGAGCGTAGCTTTACTTAGGAAGCTCAAGCACATTTTTGAAAATGTGATCATATGTCTTTTCATTCACCTGTCCATTTGTTTGACTTTTTGTTAGATTTTCTTCATTACATAATGATTTTTTTGTAACTCTAAGACTCACTTCTAAAGCTGTTTGGGAGTTCAGATGAAATATATACAAAGGATCTAATTAAAAAATATTATAGTAAACCACTCACAGTACAAGCTGATTGCAGCCCTTGATATTAAGAAAATAAATGTAGTGTGAGTAGGACACAATAGATACATAATTACTGTATATATAACCATAATAGACATATGGTAACAGACAGAAACAGTACCGGTTTTTAGTAGAGAACACAACTCTGAAATACATATTTTCCAAGTGTTCCATACTGACACAATGCAACTAATTTGGTAAGCTTTTGGTTTTTTTTTTAATTGCATGCGGACAACTTGTCCCATTTATTTATATATTTATTATGTTTTACTGTTTACAGAATACGATCTGGAGCCATGTGATGATCCTGGTGTTCCTGCCTTCAGCAGGCGAATTGGTTTTCATTTTGGTGTCGGAGA
Source organism: Phalacrocorax aristotelis (assembly GCF_949628215.1). Taxonomy (NCBI): domain Eukaryota; kingdom Metazoa; phylum Chordata; class Aves; order Suliformes; family Phalacrocoracidae; genus Phalacrocorax; species Phalacrocorax aristotelis. The sequence continues at coordinate 24,649,231 of NC_134278.1, read as the reverse complement.
TTCCTTGATCTTTTCTTGTTTCCCCGGATATCGCCTGGAAGGTGCTAATAAACTGACCTGCCTGGGAGGTGGTCGGCGTGTATGGAGTGCACCTCTGCCAAGGTGTGTGGGTAGGTGGTCACATGCTTTCATTTCATTCATCAAATCGTTTATAGCACATGGCATGTGTCAGAATACTGGACAGAGAAAAAGCGCTTGGGTTGAAAAGATTGATCCCCAGGCTCTACAAACTTTAAAGTCAGTGCAAGATAAAAATAATGCATGCCTCTTTTATTTAGAGAAAAAGAAGAAGAAAGAGGAATAGTTAGAATTGTAATAGAAAATAAGATCAAAATGTCTTGTGAAATAAAATATAATCTAAGTATTGAACTGTATTTTTGCCATAATTAAGATTACTTTATCTTTCAGGGTAAAGAAACAACCTTTAGAGCTTTTAGGTGAAAATAGCCTTTGTTAGAATCCCCTGTCTGTTTTTAAGGGTGTTTTTTCATACGGTGTTTTTATTCTTGTAACCCTAAACTGTTGGGTTTTGGCTTGTGGGTTTTTTTTTTTTGGTGTTTTTTTTTTTTTTAACAGTTTATAAACTATAAACTGTATTACAGCATTGTAAAGTGTAATTTTTTAAATTAATGTGCTGCTGTTAAAAATCAGTAGCTATAAGCTCAAATTGAGTGAGCAGTTCTTTCCTGGGAAAAGCTCTGGATTTTATAAGATTTGCACTGTTGCTGTATTTGATTTGTGAGATGGTTTTATCACTACCATGTAAAGTGAATCTGATCAGGTGCTGTTGACATAATGCTTCTGAAATGTCAAGTAGTTCCACACAGCTCTAAATGGATTTCCTTAGGAGGGTTCTTGTTTTAAATAAGATTTTATTTCATTAAGGGAGAAACTTAGCGTCAGCTTGTTTATTTTATTTGTTTTAAAGGGATGTATCTCTATATCTGAAAAAAAAGTCATATGACCTACAGTGTATATGCACATAAGATGCACATAAAGTTTTATAGAAAAAAGTAAACTATTTCTAATTTTGTTTTAAAAACTTGGACTTATTTAACCCATGATGAAAGAAAGTAACAGATGAGACAGACACACCAATATTTTATGGAGTTTGCCATACATTTGGAAATTCTGTATTTAAGTGTTAGGCTATTTTCAGCTTGATTTGATTAGAAGTGTCACTGGCACTGATGTTGATAATATAGAGTCACTTGATTAGCCAATGTTCATAGAGTCACAGAATCATAGAACAGCCCAGGTTGGAAGGCAGCTCAGAAGATCATGTAGTCCAACCTTTTGTGGGAAAGGGACCCCAGATGAAATTATCTATCACCCTGTCCAATAGCATCTTGAAAACTACAGCGATGAGGACTCTACCACATTCCTGGGAAGGTTGTTGCAGTGACTGATTGTTCTTATTGTAAAAAATTTCTTTCTTATATTGAGAGAAATATGTACCTGTTGCCCCTTTTCTTCTCCATGTGGGTCCTTGTGAAGAGAAAGCCTTCGTCCTCTTTGTACTAAGTACTAGAATACTGTGATGAGGCCCCTCCTGAGCCTTCTTTTCTCCAGGGAGAAGACACCTAACTCCTTTAGTCCATATTGATTTAAAGGGTGCAGATTTCACTAAAACAGTATTTATATACTCCCTTTGAGTGTGAATGTGTCCCATTTTGTTCTCCCCAATATTAAGAGTGTTCAGCTATTCTATAACTGTCTATGTGTGTGAATGGAAGATTAGCTCATTATTTCTCTGTTCTTGAGGAAAATATGCCAGTTGTGCATTATTGCAATTCTTAATAAGTAATATGTTAACCATTAGCTTAGTCAATTCCAGAGCTAAAGTACTTCTGGAATCGAGCACAATACCAGCTTTGGTTACGTGTATTTATGTTTTGTTGGACCTACTTCGAATTCCTATTTCTGCTACTTACCTGTGTGCTATTATTTCTCTATTCTGAGATAATCTAATCTCTGAAAAGTGAATTGACACTGCCTATAGTATACACAGAAAGATGGTATAATTTAGGAGGGATTTCTAGACAAAGATCCATAGATTAGGAATTGAAGGTATGAAATTTCAATCTTGAAATCACTTGCAGTTTCTGAGAAATGCATTTAGTGAATCCTTTGGACTTTCAAGGTCCTCTCAAGGAAGGCTTCTGTACCACATAAGAAGAAACTGACTTTGTAATATCATGCTGCATTTTAGGCAAAGCAGGGGCAAAATTACAACCACTTTTAATTTGATGTTGACTAAAAGTTCAGATAAATTCTTTGTAACCTGTCTTTGTAACCAAGCCTTGCAAGAAGAAAGACAAAAACCTCCCCTTGTGGTAGGTGGTGTGTAAGGAGGAGCCCAGCAGTCCACTTTTATGTAAGAGCCATTTGGTCGCTGGAGTAAGAAATGTCTGCTGCTGCTCCTGTAGTTAAGTTCTGAAAATGCCAAAGAATCAGTAAATTTCATTAGGAAGGAATACATATGTATTTAAATATACTTAGTATATAGTGAGTGAATATGTATGTTAATTTTTGTGACAACACTGGAAAAATAAGAAAATACTCTTTACTGACATCTTTAAATCACTAAGAATAAATTTAAATTCGACAACACGTGCTAAAAATATAATCTGCCAACCTTTATGCACACTTTAATCATGTAAGGAAACAAAAGCTAATATGCGTTCATTTTATATAAACCTTCTGGGTTTTCTGATATATTTTTACTACCTTTTAAGTATTACTATTTGGAAAGTTATCTGTGTCTGTTCCCAAATTCATTAGTTATCATTTTCATATACTAAGTTAGACTTATTTGTTGTAATAAGTGAGAATTAAATTAATATTGCTCATTTTATAGTCTTTGAAGAATTGAATAATTATTATGAAGTTCCGTATATACTAATAGCGCTAGAATGATAAGCTATATAGTTGGTGTTGACAATTTTATTCAAAATTACCACCTTGTAAACATTACTTCATATAATGGAAATGTTTGTTTTATACTGTTCATTTTCATGCTTGAATATGTGTTCTATCTTTTGCTCAGTTTTATTCATGTGTCATTTGAATATAAATTTTGAACCATTATTGTTTACAGAACATTTATTTCAGTTATGTGCAGCCAACATTCATATGAACAAAGATACTCAACCACACAGGAAAGCTCAAAAAGTTGTCATTTTCAGTATGTAAATTCAATTTAAAATTGTTTGCCTACTTGCATTTCATTTCAGTACTTGTTACCATACATATACTTAATTTTCTCTAGAAGAGGAGTCAAAATGCATTCTACACTATAATAAGAAGCAAGAAAAGCTATACTAATTATTTTCCATAGAAATTAGTATCTTATCTGGTGTATGGAATCTTCTGAAAGTTATAGGTCTTGGGAAAATTGGGATATTTGCCTGTTGGGGTTGTTTGGTTTATTTTATTTGGTGTTTATCTCTTTCTGGTGGGCTTCTCTATGTTCCATTCAAACACATGTTTATTTTAGTTCAGGTATCATATTGATCAATACATGATCTGCAGGAATACTGTTACCTTGCAATGAAGAAAAGAGACATTTTATATTGTTGTCATCTATGTTTTGATATTTTAAATGTTTTTATCTTTTAGAAAGGCTTTCCTACATAACATACAGTAATAAGAGATTCATACCTGATATCTTGAAAATGGCCAGTTATCCTCATAATGTAAATGACAAACTGCAAAGTTGCAAAGATTACCGAAGTATCATTAATTACCTAAATGAAGTATCAGTCACTGAATTAGCCATGAATTTATAGGACTAGTATAACCACTTACTGTGCCAGACACAGATATGCCTGTATATTCCCCCAAGCATAATTTAGGGATACATATCCAATCATATGTATACATGATAAGTCTGTAATTCCCATAGAAAGGAAATTTATTTACTGAGAGCTCAACACTTCCTTTTTTTTTCTTACTAAGTTCAGTTTTTTCATACACTTATAGACCGGGTCTAAGACATCCATCATTAAATCCACGTACATGACCCCACTTCCTAATTGATCAAGAAAGCCTTTTATAAATTATGCATAGGCAACTGACACTTATTTAAAACTGTATTTAAATAACTCTCTTAACTCAGTCTATGAAGAAAATTTGGTCTCTAGAAATTCAGCAGGCTAAAGAAATCTATAGTGCAACTAAGACACATACAAAGAAAGAAACTCTGCTAAGGAGCTGAGTGAAACTGAGGGAGAAAGACACAGTGCCTTTCAGTTCAAGCTGTTTTCATATGATTTTTTTCTTAACACCAAGAACGTTTACAGAGGTCCCATTTCCTTTTAAACTTGAAGAGTTCACACAAAGACTACTTCTTTCTTGAAAATGTGAAAAGAAACTAGTTGTCCTGAAATCTGCTGTTTTAGAGTGTACATTCAGAAGTTAAAACTAGTCTCAACATAGTGGTGCAAATTCATAAGTGCATTACTGCATTCAATGGCCTCTTGATTATTTCTCCCTCATTATAATTTCTACACTGACCAAACTCATCTACATGATATATACACACACCAACCTTTATATATCAGAAGGAATTTTTGGTCCTTCTAGGACACATGGCAATATATAGTTTCATGATTCTTTTAATCAGATTCAGGATGAAAGCCCTTCAAATTTAATTACATTTAATTCATAAACTAAACGTTCACATAAGCACTTACTGATTTGTATCACAGAAATAGTACTTAGTTTCATCTGCTGGTGAAAAAACCAACAAACCAACAGGGTTTCCAAAGGTATCACCATTCACCCTTCTCCATCCAAGTAAATAATTTCAAGTCCTTCCTCCAGTGTTCATCTCCAACAGGTTCAAAATTTTCCTCATCAGTGAACCTTTTGTGCCTTTCTTCTCCTTTGAAGATTTACTTTCCAGGTAAGGCAAAAGCAGAGCTCGGGAGATCTGGTTAGCCTAATATCATGACCTGGGCATTTTTAGTCCAAGGCTTTGAGTCTCATGGGGACTGCATTATCATAGTTTTCACTGGCCTTCTCTCCATGCTGGGCAGGTAGATGGTCTTCCCCTGAACTTCAGAGGTCTTTATCTGAGTGCCTGGAAGTTGGCTGACCCTCAGAATAAGGCAGCATCCCTCCTTCTTCAGTAAGGACCCTCCCTTTCCCTGCAAAAAGACACTGCCAAGTCTGTGTGTAGAATCAGATAGACATTCATAAAGAGGTGTCCTTGTAAATCTTACTTCCCTGCATCAACCCTTCGCTCTCTCCTCTTGTCAATTAGGACTTTAATGTTTATCTCAGCCATGCACCTCAAGTGGTTATGCAGTATTATTCCAGCTCATCACAGTTTTGAAAACTTTACCTGGAGTTTCCCTTTGGGTCACCACTCCATTTCTAAATATGTCCTCCAGTTGGATCTCTCCCTTCTGACTAGAAAGCAGTTTGTGCCTACAGCCACCTACTTGCTACTACTTGATGAAGAGAGCTTTGCTGTTAACAATTAAAAAGCATGGGGAAGATTCAGGCCCATAGGGATGACTCCCTTTGCACTGTTTAAAGAACAGATGTATTCATTACCCAAAGTAGTGTAAAATTTCCCTCATCTTGGAAGACTAAACTTTTTCTGTTTGTTTGTTTGGGTTTTTGTTTGTTTGTTGTTGTTTGTTTTGTTTGTTTGTTTGTTTGTTTTCTCTTCAAGCTGGAACCAGCTTAAGTGTCTGGTGAATTCTGTTTACATTGACAGGATGTGGTTTTTCAGGAGGATCCCCTCCCTTCACCTCTTTATACCAACTGTAGAAACACTAGGATTGCCAGTCTCCTCACAGAGAATGTCACATTCTACATTGAATTGTTCAAAAGACAGGTAGTGGGGTCACCCATAAAGAAATCTCATTTCCTGTAAAAGCTTCCTCAAAAGCACTCAGATAACAATGGTGGCTTCCCTGTCAAATGTGCTAGTAGTTGATATCTGCAGATGAGACACTTCAATCTCTTTTCACAGAAGTATTAACTGTTTCCCGTCTTTCTAGACACAGTGATTGCATTTGGAAGAGCTATCCTGCGGTCTTTAGCTAACTAGTGACTCATTCCAGCCAGTATCCTACAGTAGGGCTTTTCTGCAGTTACCCACAGTATAAAGGACATAGTCTTTTGAAGGAAAAAAACTGGCTGTTTACCTTTATGTAACCATTCTTTGAGATATGTTGTCTAAGTGTTACATTCACAGTGTTCCTTCTTACTCCTCTACTCAAAATGTACTGTAACTGAGAGGAATGCAAGGTGGAGGGGAAATGAGAGTAACACTGCTACTTTGCTATTTCGTGTGATGCACAGAATTAATGGAGTTAGGAGCACATTTCTATAGATAAAGTCAAGGCAAAAATACCCTCTTACCAGCCCTTGCACAGGTCTACCTGGGAAATAAACATGCACAGTGTCTTGAAGAAGAAATGTCACTAAAATAACCCATGTCTTTAGCTTTGAGAGTACTGATATAAGCTTATGGCCTTTTACTATTCTGAAACAGTGTGTTACCTATAAAGTTGTTAGTGTTTTCATCTGGCACATTACTGTAATTGTCATGTTTGTCTATGCGTTGTAGGTTTAATTTCCCAAATTTACTTCTGAATAATTTAATTATAATTTAAAATTACTGGTTTTGTGTTTATTGGTATGTTTCTGTGGGATAAAAAACAAGCTACTGGAGTACAAACAAGCTTGTCCTGATTATGTTTTGTCTAGTTGAGATTTGAAAACAGAAAACAGTTTCTTTCCCCTTCATTCATTAACATGTCATCCTGTGTTATTATTCATCGTTTTGTTGCTATTGCTTCAATTATTATTCTAGTATTTTCCAGAAAAAATGTATTTTTTTTCAAAAATAAGTTTGATTACTACCTGTGGTTGTGATGGGTTATTGATACTACTTCCACATATATAATTTATTCCCCTTATGTCACTTGCTTTTACATAGTTGCAAAAGTATATATACATTTATACTTATTTCATGGCTGTGTGAACGAAATTGCCCAAGAGTGTGGATACATAACATATTCTTCTTACTTTTTCCTTCCAGCAATAGCTTTTTATTCCCTACCTATAATTACACAATTCTATTACAGTTTCATTTACGTTTCACAGCTGACTACTTTTTCCTGAGGACAAAGCCCAGCTTTTAGTGAGTTGGTCCCCCTAGAGTACAGATACGCGAGTAAAGCTTCTAGGCAAACATGCAGTTCTGCGCATCCCCAAAACTGTGAATCTTAGGAGCTTGGTGAACACTGGGGTTCAGAAGTGATGTGGAACAACTGTTTAGTCTGTTGAAGTCCCTAGTTCTGAGGCTAATGTCCACCTAAAGGAGACTATCGCAATCAGGTTTCGGCTGCTACCTTGTTGTCGTCACTAGCCTTTTAAACAGGAACCACATGATTTGTCTGGGAAATCTGTTACTAAGGCAGATTTTCTAGATCTCGTCTAGAAAACAGGTCTGTGCTTTTAATCATACTTTTCCTATATTCCAGTTTGCTTTAAATCAAAGTAGTCAAGAGCTTTCTACCACTCTGTATTGGGGTTGTGCTACTGTTAAAAAAGGAATTCGAAGACTCATAGGTTAATAGTAGAAGCATTCATATAAGTAATTTTTTAAAATTGAGTGTAACAGTTCAGTGAACCAAAACAATGAACACTAGAAATAGTTCTCAGATCCAGAAAATTCTCTCCCTCCCCACAATGTATACATTATTGCAGCTCATTGCCATAGTCCAAAGGTTTCACTGTCACACTGCAGTGCAGAATGCTGTTCCTCGCCTCTTGCATTGCATTTTCCCTTCTGCACACTGGCATGGATTTGTCATGGAATCATATAATCACAGAATCATTTAGGCTGGAAAAGACTTTTAAGATCATCGAGTCCAATCACAAACCTAGCACTGCCAAGTCCACTGCTAAACCATGTCCCTAAGTGCCACGTCTACACATCTTTTAAATACCTCCAAGGATAGTGACTCAACCACTTCCCTGGGCAGCCCATTTCAAAGGCAGTTGTCAGTACTAACAGAAGTTAGAAGCTGCTCTGCTTGATTTGTTTGGATACCAGTGGCAAGTATCTTCTCAGGGTTGGCAGGGAGTAGGGTATGTGCAAAAGCAGAAATGTGATATAAAACAAGATACCTGGTGAGTATACACATTTCCAGAGATAGGTGGCTGATAGGTAGGGGCTGAGGGAGCAGAGGGTGTTTAGATTGCAGCATCAAATGCATGCATCTGATACACACCTAAATAATTTCCTAAGTACTTTTTGAAACGTCACTTTATCATCTGCAGTTATCCCCTAACAGGTGAGGAATAAACTTTAAAAGGCTAACGTAAAGGTTTGGTATTCCTTTATGGTGCACTATGATATGCTGATGAAATTCTGAAAGAGGGAAGACATTTCATTCTTTCCTTCCTACTTGCCAAAGATGTGCTGTTCACTGATTATTGAAGACAATGGGTAGAAACCTGAGCGGAGACACCTTTACAGTGAGTTGCAAGGTACAGTGCCCAAGTGTAGGTACCTTCTCTTTTCAAAAGACATTTCAGAAATTGCTAGTTCACCCTGCTGGATTTGTTAATCTCTGAGGGATACAATGCAATAGATGTATGTTTATTAGATCACAGAAGATATGGCTCTGCTGTAAGGAAAGTTTAGGTACAAAATAATATATGTAGTTTATTCAATCATATTCTATCTGTAATATTAACTGCAAAATTGAAGGAGTAGTAAGATTAAAAGTAAAAAAATAAAAGTGAATATTTGGTTGTATTTACTAATAATTTTATCACCTTAGTATCTTGGCTAATGATGATGGCCTTTTCCTAGCCTCTCTACTCAACCTTATGGCTGAAGAGCTAAGCTTGCTATCAGAGATGGTTATTTTCCCCTGTTCACAAGGACAGGTAACTAAACACTTTGATCACCTCTTCCAGGATTTAGGCATTCAGACATCACATGATAATGGGAAGGGAAGTTTGAATTAGTTTTCAACTCTCCTTTCTGAGATTGTCTTAACTTAGATTTTCATTTTGTTACCTGATTTGCACACTGCTTCTGTCTGCTTGTTTGGGTTTTCTCTGCTGACTATCTTAAGAAACTGTAATAAATTTTACCTATGATATATCACAAAAATATTATTTGTACACTATACAGTGTTACACTGTACTTAATTCAAACTAACCTTTCCTGGTAAACATTGCATAAAGTTCAAGAATAGCACATGATGTATTACGCATATCAAATATGATCTCGAAAATGCATGACTGATGTAACAATAAACTTTGTTTTGAGTGCTGTTTTTTGTTTGGTTTGGTTTGGTTTTTAACCTGCATTACTTTCCTGTCCGCCATTAGTTGTTGCAACTGTATGGAGTGTTCCTAAAGCAAGCTGTGAAAAACTTAAAGGATAAAGCTGAAAAGAAACAGCTACTTAATGTTTTAATTTCATATTTAAGTGGTGTTGCTCCTTTATTAAATTTTACATGGTACTTGATTTTTAATGGTGCATTAATACAGTATTTGAGTAAAATCTTCACCGATCATTGTTCACTGGTATTCACATTAAAATCACATTAATTTATCATACTCAGTTGTTATAATAAATACTACATGAATAATTAATGATAGGGTGCTACAATAAATTGCTGACACTCTTTAATAAGCTGTTTCTTTTTAATAGTTTAGTTAGTATTCATTGCAAAGTCATCAATTATAATTAATATACTTTGTCATGTTGTAGCATTGAATTAATTTCTATCGAGACTGAAACATAAGTGGGAACCTTGTTAGCCTGAATAGCACTGGAGATTTCTGTGAGGCCCTTGAGATCTGGCATTCACTGTTTTTTTTAAATTCTCTGTAGCATAAAATTTGTATTTGAGTTCACCTTTGAGAAGTCAAACTAAGTCTGAAAATTGCTATTCATCCTTACCTAGTGTTTAGGCAGAGAGAGCTCTCATTTAAGAGCTACTCATGAGCAAGAAATCTTGTATAACATCAGTAGCTGAATCTCTGAATCTTCAGACAGTGGATCCAGGATCCACTGTATTTTGGAACTCTATATTTAAATGCTGTCACATTTAAATTCTTAAATCTTTAGGTTATTTTCTACTTCATACAACACATTTAATAAAGTTATTTAATAGATTTTTTAATAATATCTATTTCTGTATCTTATAACATTGTATTTGTATAAATACAATTGAAAGGTCATTTTTTTAATCCCTGTTTTTTTAACCCCTCATTTTTCTGTCAATGTTTAACAAAAAATCAAAGATTTGTTTGAGTTAGTGCTTGAGTCTTACTGTATATGAATCTTCAAAATATGGTGCAATATAGTAATTACAGGTTTGAGTTGTCTTGATTTCAAAATGGAAAGTTTAATATTCAGGAAACTAACAGATTTCAGCTGGTGCATAGTGGGCACTCTGACTCTATTTTAAAAGTGAAAAGGAGTGATTTTTATGAGACCTTACTCACCTTAATGTGAGACCTGGTATAAAATTTTAATCACCTATAGTCATAAGGAAAAATTGCCCTAGGTCACCCTTTTGCCTTCTTTCTACATTTTAAGGTTGTATATGCGAAATATTTATTCTTGATAAGACAAATAATGTAGGGATGTTACCTTGGTAGCTCATTATCAGACGATACTAGAAAGAGTAAAAAAAAAAGTAAAAAAAAAAAAAGTAAAAAAAAAGTGTCCTTACCTTGGATTCTGCCAGTACTCCCCTGAGGCCAATTAACATCGCAGGATTTGTTTTGAGAACCTGAGTAGTGTCTTATGTCAGTGGCATATGGATTGAAAACTAATTAAGCAAACCTCAGAAAAGGCTCTACCTGCTGTTTAGTGCTTCCTTTCCTGCTGCATTATTCTTTGCAAAGGAATGGTAGAGAAAAAATACAATATGAGAATTGTTTTCAGCAAGGCATTTCAGTAAGGTTTTTAGTGAGGTGTTCTAACCTCACCATCATCATACAGGTGTTGCTTAAAGATGCACGTGCCCGTGCTTTATTAGTGCAGTTCATAGCTGATGACCTTCCTTGACTTGAAATCTATCTTAGAGAAGCCATCAAGGAGGGAAAAAAAGGAGAGAGACAGAAAAAAAAAAGGAAAGCCACTCCTCAGGCATCAGCTGGGAAGAGGAATAAGAGACTCCCCAGACAAATATCTCTCCAGTAAACACAGTGGTGACATTGATGATGACAGTTATGACAAAAAAATCCAACATCTTCAAGCTTTCTCCCTAGTACCATTACATTTTTCATGCAGGCCTTCTCAGGCTCCTCATTGGTAGCTTATGATGTGTGTTAGAGAATGTGTGGGTCCTGCAGACTAAATAGTAGTTAAGCTTTGTGTATGTCTATTATTGTGTAATTTTATTGTGTATTAAAATAACTATTATCTGCTCGTTATCTACTAGGCTCTATTCCAATATGAAGTTACAGGCTAAAAGCCACAGGGTCTGGAGTGATGCGGTCTTGGTGTAGAGTTACAGGCTAAAAGCTACAAGGCAAAAGGGTGAGAAATGAGAACAGTATGATTTAAAAATCAGTGGCCGTCACTTTTTAGGAGAAACCCAGCCATAACAGTGGTTCTGAATTCAGCAATGCCAGGTGAAAACAAGAGCACTTGTGATACCAGAGTGAAGGCACTGCCACAGCGGACTGGTAGTGTGTAGATGAAAGGTTGCAGGCACACAAGTGAAGCGCTGGCTACAGAATCGGAGATTAAGGACCTCTAACATTACAAAGATTAAGGCACTGTGCAACAGAGGTGCTGTGGAAGCTCCATGTGCACCTCGGCTTGATGCAGCATTCCAGTTAACAGGAAGCTTCATCTCCTTGCACTGCATTTGAGTTTGTACATGAAGCTGTGCTTGAGTCCAGTCATGTATTGTGTCTGCCCTGCAGAGGTCATCTGCTCAGCTTTAGAGGCCCCTCAATCAATGACTGTAGAGAAACCCTAAGTTTTTACTATTATGTGAAGACGGAGCATAAGATGCTTGGTTCAGCTTCACCCATGATCCCTCCTTTGCTCTTGTTTGAATGTTGCACAACCATCCTACTGGTAACAATATTGTCCAATATTGTCCATAAAGAATTATCAACTGTTTGAGCTCAGCTTCTTCTCCTATTTTATGAACTGCTGCACAATTTTGTAAATACAGCAAAGATATTCTGCACTCAGTAGAGTGCTTTGTGGCAGAGAAGCCTTTAAACTGATGATGTACTACTTTTATTTGATCGCTGCTTTAGGGATCTGCTTAAAATCCTGTCAAACCTTTTAGCGAGATATATGGAAGAAAAATAATAAAGCGAACTTTTCCATTAAACAAAGTTATCATTACATTGTACATGAACTGTATTTCAAAGCATTTCAAGAATCCCTGAAAGTTGTTTGTTTTGTAGAGTTTGTGTTCATATTTAGGAAGCGTTTGATGATCTTCAAAAGATCTACCCTCTGCAGTTTCCTTTTATCCAATTTCAAGAGAGACAGTGAAAGAAGAAGAAAAAAAGTTACTTATGTAAATAGAACTTAAGTGACTTCATTAAGCAAAAGAAAAAAGAATGGGGTCAAGTTCTAGACAGACTGCTCTCACTGCAAGGGAATAAAAGAACAGTTTGATAAGTAGCATTTTCCAGTCTGCTGCAGTCCTCAGCAGGGTTATAACAGACAACTCAGAAAACTGTAATGAAAATAAAGCATATAATTCCTCCTCTAAACCTTCTGTGTGTGGACATAGGTGGTGTACACTCAATAAGAGCATACCTTTTGAATTCTAAGGTGGATACTTTTGATTTTATAATAAATAAAATCAACTTTAAAAAGTGCACAAGATTCAAAAGCTGTAAAAAAGAATTAGATTAATCTGCTTTTATCTGCTTCCCACCTTTTGAAGCATAGAGCCAGTACCAATTAGATCTTTTTTTCTTTTAAAAGAGGATGAGTGTAAGGGACCTTGTCTTTTGGATGCTGTGGTTTGGCAGATTTTCATAGTTTGGCATATTTGAGAAGTGAAGAATCTGAATTGGAACCATATAAGTAACTGACATTTACAGAACAAATTTCAGTTAGTACATGCTAGTTTAAGCTATGTAACAAGCTATTTAGACGTGATGACAGTAACTTTTTAGTCACTAACAACGGAACTCTGCAGAAAGGGTTTGGGAGCTGAGATTTTAGAGAATTTGTTCTTCATTTAGAAACAAAAGCACAAACATCTGTAGCACTATGAGCACATTTTTATTTAAATTAGCTACATTAAATTAGTATGCATTACAGCTCAGTTACAACACAGTTTTGCTGCATACATAAGAGTGTATTCTTAAAGAAGTTAATCATTCCTTGCTGCATATCCTCAGCTAAGGTTGCACAGATATTCACTGAGGACATCAGAAAGGTATTTCCTATTCTTTAGTTACAAGTGCTTAAAAACCAATGTTTTATAACAGAAATAAAAACACATATTTGGTTTTTTTTCATGTCTGAATGTTTTTTTTGTAGTTCTCCTTCAAATTAGGGAACTAGATTAGCAAGGATGTTTTTAACGTGCATATTTAGTGCTTAGAATCTAATTCTTTTACAGTCTCAGTAAAGTTTCATATTTAAATTAACCTCACTTTTTACTTGTAGTCCAATTTCGATTAATTAGACCCCTTTAATATGAAAAAAAACTCTTAATTTTATAGATATTGTCAGAACACAGCAGGCAATATTTCATGTTACTTCTGTAAGAGTGTGCCCTTCTTTCTTTCTCCTGGTTTCAAAACAATTGTTTACAAGTTGCAACAATCCCGCTATGTCCTTCCTAGAGGAAAAAGAAGTCTCTCCTGTCCTGGAAAATGGAAGTTTTCTGTCATTTCTTATGATATCTAATGAATTATCAGGCTTTTGCTTTCATGAGATAAAATTCCCTACTAGTTTTCTTTATTTGTTTGTCTATTTTTGCTCAAAACAGATTTTTGTACAGATTCTTCATTGAAGAAAGTTTTTTGGATTACCCATACTTTGGTTTTTGCCACAAAAGATATTAAAAATATCTGAGTTAATTGAGATCAATATTATGATAAAGAAACAACTGGATCTTTTCTGTTTAATCTAGAGAGTGGATTTAGGTGTCACTGACCATACTGACAGCAAAAAGCCTGGAAACTTTGAATCAATTTACTTTGCACCTTGAAAATTAAATAAATTACTTGAGAAAAAAAGGAAGGCTAGGAAAGCAAAATAAGCAAGGGATCTGTATTACATCATAATGCATATTTCAGTGCTACATCTTTTTACAGCAGTTTTGAGGTATTATATGCACATTTTAAGTTCTTATTTTTATTGATATTTATTTTTTCTTTATATTTAAAATCTTAAATTGTACCTACATTAATACTATTATACTAGTCTAAGCACATCACATAATCTGGCAAAGACCATTATGAAATATATTCCCTTTCTTTAAAGGCTACAGCTGGAGGAGCTAGTCCTGAAAATGCTATTTACGTAAAGCATGTTCAGTTGATATGTTATAATATACCTCTTCACATAAATTCTCGCTGTTTTTTCCAAGTCAAGGTTGTGGGTCACAGTATGGAGACAGAATATCAACAGTAATTACTTTAAGATCAGTGAAGATTATTTCTCATGGCAAATTCTGTACCTGTCAATGTTTGCATAATTTGAAGACTTGTAGATACTAATACTGATACAGCTGATTTTTATCAGAGGAAGGGTGCATACAGTCAGTATTCAGTGAATTATATTTATTAAATGGAAATACAAGCAGATATGAGAAATTTTTCTCATGTAAGGGGCATGAGAAATCTTTTTCATCCCTGTAGGCTGGGGAGGCAGATCATTCTCCCAAGATGAGGGCAGGTCTCTGGAACTCCGAAGGAATCTGTAAGACACTTAAGTAAAGCAGTGGCATGAAAGAGTGAAAGAAAGTCCTCTGTAGCCAGAAACCAAAGAGCTCTTTCAGGATCATATGATAAGACTTGTTGTCTTAACTTGAGGTGCTAAAATCAGTAGTTACTCATAGAGCACATGTGCTAGATAAGGAAAGTGTCATGAAATCTTTTAAGGGTGATTGGCATTTTCTTATTTGTCACTTATCATAGGTGGATAAGCCATATCACTTCTGTACATAAAACTTCTTGGCTTGATCTTTCTTCAAGAATGTAACAAGTATGGCTTCATTTCCTTTGTTTCTGTAAAAGAATTTTAAATTATATCTGATGCCTCCTAGCAGAATGATCTTGCTGATGTGGCTAAAGGCTGTTGTTTCATTTTGCATAAAGAATTAAAGTTTAATTGGAGACAATGGAAATGGAAGTGAATATGGATATATTTTTCTAGTCTAGTAGTCTGGTACTCATGTGGTAACAGTGAATGTTGATTCATGGATTATTTCAGAATTTTATTTCCCAACTGTTTAATGTTTGAATTTCCTTAAAGAAGTGTTCCTCTCCCCCTGTTTAATGCCCTAACCATTATGCTAAAGAGGTTAGCCAACATTTGCTCGCTTTGTGACTAACTGATTTTCTAATCCCTTTATGTGAAACTGAAGTCATAGAAGATGCATGTTTAAATCCCCAGAGGCAAAGTGGATTGAATTTAGGTGTCACACATTCTGGCTGCATGTGTTAATTACTGTATAAAAAAGCAGCAGCAGTATCAGCTATTTTAGATATTTTTAAAGAAAAAAACCCATGCCATTTCCTATACTGCTGAGTAAAATATTAGGGCCCTGAAGGGCACAGATGCCTTTGACTGCATAAGCTTTTCCTGCTGACAAGACCAGACTCAGTATTGCTGTTGATGACTGCTCTTTTGAGTTTCTAGTCCTTCTTTATCTGTAGGGAGCTCATGCAGTTCTGGATTGCAGTGTGCAGGAATGGTTAGAAAAACACTCAAGTCCTTAGGGCATAAGGTCCTTTGTATATCTGGGAATTGTTCACAAATGAAAGAGATTTCAGGCATTAGGACCAGACCTTCAAAAACTCAAATGATCTGGAAAGAATCTTTCCATGGATGTGACCAATGTTTCTCTGAAAAAAATTCACCTAAATCTCCAGGCCAAGAAATTGGGGGGAGCTAATTAACATGGCTTTAACTTGATATCCTAATATTAGCAAAAAGTGGCAAGAAAACCTTAATGGGAACTGTGAGGGAGGGAAGTGGACAAAGAAGGGCTTGCATTCCTTTGGAAACCTCTTTCTGGGGGCTATGTCAGTGATATACTGACTGACATGAGATGTGCTAGGAAACTTGACTGGTCAGAGCAGATGAGCAACCCTTTGTCATGATAATGAAGGGAATGATAGGGCCTGATGAAACTGCATAGCTGTCAAATATTTGCAAGGTATTTGAGAAGGAGTAGCATGCACAGAAAACAGAATATGGTTGTATGGGATGGGTGGGAGGTGTATGAGTGCCAACTTGAGTTAAAAGTATTTTGCCATGCAATTGAATTTTAGTAAATAAATGTTCATAGCAGAAAGCATGTATGCTTCTTGAAGAATGTAGTATACTTTAGAAGGGTGGTAATATTATATTTATTTTATTTTGTCCTCATTATCCCTGATCTTATATGTCAAAACTGTTATTCACAGATTTAAATTGCCATGGTTTTGAACTTTGGAACATAGACTTATCGGAACAGAAAATTTAGCCAGTTCTAGATTAGGGAAAGCTCAGTGTACACTTTTCTATTACTACATATGTCTTAGTGGTTTACAGTCAATCACTGAAAGAAAATGTAGAACACTCTATGAACACTATGTAAGAAAACCCCTTTGATCCCATATGTTTTCTTATTTTCTTCTCTTCAGCATTTTGCTTCTATATTTTCCAGTTCTTTGGAGGAGAGAGATAATAAGATACCAATGCAGCCTAAGGGAACGTAGATATTTTTGCATGGATCTTTACTTGGGCAAACACTTTTTTGCAGAAAGCTTGTATAGAGTACTGATGTCATAAACACAAGAAGACATTGAGTAGTATGGATCTAAACATGACTGGCATTAATGTTGACATTGCTTTGAATTACATTTTATAAACTCTTCTAGTTCCACCTTCTTCCTAAAAATCAAAGACAAAAATGACTACATATGAACATGTACACACAAATATATATGTAGATATGTACATGTAATGATACATAACATGTATCACATATTTGAGAGATCCTTTACCAAAGAAGTATCAAAATAAAAATCTAGTTAATTTGTCAGTCTGCTACAGTTCTTTGAAACATTTAGACAAAGCAAAGTGACTTTAAATATGTTAGAAATACCTGGTGCATCCCACACTTCCCAGCAAAGGAAGAGTTCAGCTGTCTGAAGTTTGGTGGCAGGGGTTCTTATTCCCCAACACTCTTCTGCCTATTAAATATAGTGCATCTCAGGGCCTAAGTAAACTAGAAGAGGGGAGAACATAAAGCTCTACTTTAAAATAGCAAACAAACTCTATCTTAATGTGCTGAAACAAAGATCCTGAGCCAGCTTATTGGTGATTTCCTTCTTCCCGTTCCTAAGGGGAGCCCAAATGTAGAGTAGAAATAAGGGTCCGAGTAAGACTGTGCTTATCTCATTCCCCAGTTCCTTTCTTTGCCTCTTTCACCTTTCCTTCCATGCTTCCTCCTTTCCTCCATCCCTCCCTTCCTCCCTCTTCTTCTCCTTCTTTCTCTCTTTTTTTATTCAGTTTCATTGAAGGGAGGAATAAGCCATACCATTTCTCCCTGAATATGTTTAAATTACTTATTTTCTGATATATATTTCTGGTCTGTCTTTACACTGTATTTTCAAAATTATTCTTTACATGTATACTTGTTAAACTATACTCAGTTCTAACTTAAACTGTAAACCCCACACACTTCCAAAAATGAGTATTTAAACATTCTATGAACACTAAAATCCTATTTAAGAGGTAGAGAAAAAACCCAGATTTTTTTAAATCTATCACATATTTGATAAAAATATATGTTGATTTCCAATTTTACGTTAATTTATTATTACTTTAATTGTTATAACAGGTTTTTACCAAACTCTGAATGAGGTCTTAATGAGTTTTAGGTCAAAATCTATATTTAACACAGTATATTTTATCTTTACACTGAACAATGAGATATCAATATCAATCTCATCCATCTTAAAAAATGTGTAGATTATTATTATTATGTTACTGTGGGGTTTTAGAAGGTGCTTTTAGGCAATTTTTAAGCATTTTGAATATTTGTTTGAACAGTACACCAATATTATTTTCCATATCTCTGGATTATTTCATTTATGTGCTGAAATTTATATTGCACATTTCAAATAATTTTGTTAGTCTTTATTCAGAACTTAAACTGAGCCCGTGGGTTGAAACATACCCCTCTTCCTACACTTTATTAATTTCTTTACTGGAGAGCAATGACAAAAATATGTACTGAAAGTGTCAATAAGTTCTTACTACAGATGGCTGTGAGAAAGACTGACCTGCTCTTTACCTGGAAAAGAAGGGAGCTGTCTCCTTGGCCCTGACTGATGTCAGTAAATGTTGGTTTGGTTTTTTAGTTTTTTGGTTTTATTCATAGTGGAAAAAAATGTTTGAATGCTCTTGATGTTACATTTATTTGAAATGTTACCACAATAACTATTTCAACAAAACATCTAATTTTTATAGAATCTAGCTAACCTGCATTTTAGGGTTAGCCTGATGGCAGGACTAAGGGATAAATTGGAGGTAAAGGGAATTACATAAAAGCATGTAAGTGCACATAATAAATGTACCCAGTGAAATGCAGGAGATAGCAGCTTTGGTAGGGTTTCTAGGAGCTTGTCCTACAGATGAAATCCAATAGAAACATACTTTTCCTAGATAGCCTGTTAGAGTTTTCAAAGAGTCTAAATAGTACTGCAGATCACCCATGTTTTCTTGAAATGGATAATTCACTTTTTTTTTTTTTTTTTTTAATGTGTCTGTTTTCTTTAGCTGAATGTGGAGCAACTGTCTCTGGAAATGAAGGAACATTGCTGTCTCCAAATTTTCCATCTAATTATGACAACAACCATGAATGTATCTATAAAATTGAAACAGAGGCTGGAAAAGGGATCCATCTTAGAGCAAGGAGCTTTCAGCTGCGTGAGGGAGATATCGTTAAGGTAAAAAGAAAATAATTTCACTTTCTACCATTCTCAACATTGACATTGCATGAACAATGTACATTAAATTACCCTTTCAAATTTATGTATCTAAATTTTCAGAGGTAACTGATACTTAAAATCACCAAGTATTCAGAATTCAGTTAGCAATTTGCTGTCTGGGCCTCTCACAGCAACACATTTAACATGCTAGAAATTTCCATCTATGTTTCTAACTTGATTTGACTATTTTTATTTGCACTGAGTACTTCTCTCGAAGAGTTTAAAGATGTCATTGTTATGGATCAAATTTTGGTGGCCATACTCTCATCTATTTTGTCATCTTAAGAGATTCCTTATGTAAACAAGTGTGACAATTCAATTTGAAGTTATACATTTCCTGCAAAGTACAAGGCATTTAGAGGTGTGATGAAGGTGGGGAGAGAGGAAAAAAGAAAACCAAAACCAACCCAATCACTTCCTTGTAAATATTGTCTTTATTAATACAGACATTCATATCTTTGCTGTTATACCTGCTCTTTTTAGCAAGTACAGACTGGATTAGACAAAGAAATAAACAAAACTTTAAGAATCCCCAATGGTATTAGAAAGTTACAGTCAAAAGAACAGCATTTTCTCCATCTTCACCCACACAAACAGTGATAAGAAACACCTCCATGCTTGTGTGGCCACCATGTACATAAAACTGCAAGACCCTGGCCTATGGTTTTCCTTTTAGTTCAAAGAGAAATGAGTTGGTGGGCAAAATATGTGGTCTGTATTGTCCTTTGCTCTCATCTTCCATGGTCTGACAGTGTAGATCCCCAAAAGTATTTTTGCTCTGAACAGATGCAGCAGACAAGGAAGAACTTAATTGCTGGCTGAGCTGCTTGGATATGGTACATAAGTCTCCCACAAGCTTTGCCCGTATCAAGTTTATAAATAATTTAATAAACTACCTGAACAAAAAAAAAAATCTTAGAAAGCCCTAAACAAACATTCAAGAAACTCAATTATCCTTCAGAACATTTCGTGAGTAATGTCAAGCATACTTACAGACATTCCCTGGAGATATAAGAAAGATTTGTCTGAGAGAAAGCTGTTCTGTGCAAGCTGTTAGATACTTTCTTCTTTCATAGATCTGTTAGCACAATACTCCTGAGGATCCACAGGAAGCAAAGGCAAAATTGTGGTGATGTCTGTACTGCAAGGCCTGTTTTCTGTTTTGAGGGAACTGGTACAGCACAATTTTCACTCATACAATTAAAATCTCTTCCCCCATAGCCTCTCCATAACCTGCATTTATAAAAATAAAATATATTTCCTCTCCACTCTCATTCCAGGATGTCTTTGTATGTATTTCCATTGGAATCAGCCCTTGATCTAGCCCCTAGACTTACCCAGCCATTGTCTGGAAGACTGCCAAAAGAGGCAGGCAAAATCTTGACTGAAAATGTGCTGGAGATTGAACAAAATGTACAACTGAATATTAATGTTTGGGGTTGTGTCCTGGCTTTGTTTACATTAGTGGCTAAAGTATTTCTAGTATTCAGGTTTTATAAACTTGTCCATGCAGCTTCTGATTTCTTTAGTTAATCTATAGGAGATATTCTTCTAGACTCAAAGAAATGTTCTTTCCAGTCTTGCTGTACATCATGAGATGATACTGACTGACTGCTTCCCGCTAAAAAGCTGCTCTGTGATGGTTTAAAGTCTGCTAGCTGAAAGCAGAAAACATTCCGTCAACCTAGCATAGAAAGCCAGCATGAAGAATTTTTGTTTTCCAAAACAATGCCAGTTTTACCTTAGAAACATAAGAGTTACTTTGCAGAGTTGAATCAAGTGGTCCATCTAGCTCGGTATGCTTTCTCTGATAATAATGATAGGTGGTTTTATTTAGGTAAAATATGCAAGCTTGACCACTGTCTGTGCTCCATTGCCCTTATGCTCCGCCAACATCCACAGCTGTTGGTGTTACACCACACTTTGTTGTCTCTTCCATCTGCTACTGATATGTTGTCTTTGAATTTTGGTAGTCCTCTAAATTAGTTGATACTACTAGAAACTTCTTCTATGACAACAAATTCTGGAAGTTCACTATGTACTGTGTAAAGAAGTAGTTTCTTTCATCTCTTTGAAATCAACATCATTAATTGATTAATGAAACATCAAGTTTCATTAAGTACTCCTTTGCTCTAACAATACAGGATTTGATTAATAGTTTTGCATTCATGTTATCTAATACCTTCATGATTATGTAAATCTCATTCCTATCCCTGCCCAGCCTCCTCCTGTCCAAACTTAGTCTCTGCATCTAAAGCAGATGCTCCTCAGTAATTGCGTGTGTCTGCACTTTCACAGCTCTACTCTGCCCTTCTGTGCATGCACAGACCAGAACTATACAGAAGACTCAAGAGATGGATACTACAAGACAGTACTATATACAGAGCCCTTTATTTTTTACAGACCTATACGGTACTATATAAAGTCTGCTAACTTGTTTTTAACCTTCTTCAGTCCTCTACAAACTTTCATATTTCAGTGCAACATCATCTACAGGACTAATTGTCAGTTTTGTTCATATACATGTGGAGTGATCTCTTCTCCTTCATACAGGGCCATATATTTGTCTTCTTCAATAATTTATCAGAGGTTACTGTTGCATTCCTTTTCCATTTTATTTTTAGAGTTTTTCAAATAAATTAGCCTTTTTAGTATCAGTTAGGAAAAAGGGAAATATCTTACAGACTACAGCACCTAATTTTCCAGCAAGAAAGATGAGCTAAAGCAATATTTTATTTTATTTTATTTTATTTTATTTTATTTTATTTTATTTTATTTTATTTTATTTTATTTTATTTTATTTTATTTCATTTTATTTCATTTTATTTTATTTTATTTTATTTTATTTTATTTTTTCCCTAAAATGATTCAGAAATGGTACTTAACTGTGTTTGTATGCTTCAGTTATAGACTAGTTTAAGCAAGTACAGGCTATCTGCTCTCTCCCTCCTCCCTTTCCTGTCCTGTTATGTATGGGAAGGACATCTGACCATGTGAGACAGAAATAAATTTTCATGTGCTCTGATCAGATCTACAGTCTGAGCAGTTGGGAAATTAAGACACTCTCCGAAGGCTTACCTTTCCCACAGCTTTGGCAGGGCTATGGACTTCTGAAGTTTGCTTTCTTTCCTATCTGTACCTTAAATATGAGCAAAATATATTATAAACAGCAGCCTTCTATCTTGTGTCTCCACAGAAGAATGCCTCAAGACTGCCTTTCAGGTAACTTGTGAGGGATGCACTAAGGCTTAAGAATATTTATAAACCTTGGTCTGAAATATAAGGTGTTTTCCCACCTGAATATCTTACTCTGTTTTTAAAGAAAATATGTATGTATGTAATGTTGTACTGGGTGCAGGTGCCCTGGGGGCTGCAGGGCGGGCTCTGTGAGGAGCGGCCGGGGCTGCCCCGTGCCAGTCACAGCCGGTTCCAGCCGGCTCCAACCCACCCACCCCAGGGCACGGCCGCAGCCACGGTGGCGGCACCTCGGGGAAATGCATTTAAGAAAGGGCAAAAAATGCTGTGCAGTAGTGTATGAGAAAGAGGAGTGAGGAAAAGAAAGTGTGAGAAACAATCCTGATAAGGCCAAGGTCAACTCATCATTAATGTCTGACAAAATATGTAATATCACTAATTGTTTGAGGTAGGATCACTAAAAATTCCATGAGGATGTAATGAAAAGATTTGAGAATATACATAGGAAGATGTATAACAATGGCAGGAAGCTATACAGGAATTATTTCTTAAACCATGAAAGCCATATTTTAAAAGCATTTCCCTTTGGGATGATTTTACACCATAAAGTTCTCTGCAATTAAGGAAAATTGAAAAGTTTAGTTGTAAGTAATTTCTTTTTACTGTCAGAATGAGAAACTGGAATTTAAGAAAATCTAGCCAGCATTTCCTTTTTCTTCAGGTGACTGTCTGTTTTTACATTCCCAAAGCAGGTGCAGACACATTAGCACCATTACTAGAGCATTTCGCCTCATGAATAATCATAGTACTGTCCTCTTCTCTTGCCTGCATATTTTAATCCCAGCAGTAGAGCAAGCACTTCCCTTTTAGTTCCTCACAAATGCTTAGGTGAAATGGGGTGTCCCTGAGTGTTCTGGCTACATTTATCCTAGTGCTCCAAACAATGCTGTGATCATTCCCCGCTGCCCCCGAGGACAGCTTCCCCGGCTTTACTACATCCATAACTTTAAACTCTCTAATCTTACAAAACAAGGTGGCTCACTCAAACTGTCTCTCAGAAACAGTCCCCGGCCTGCACAGCTGCTGGACTACTTACTGCTTGCTCAGGAAAGATTTGTGAGGGTGTTAGTAAGTCTGCATTAAATGCGTGCCAAGGATTTACTGACAATAAATACTGTGCAGACAAGTTGTAGCGACTGGACTCCTACTCTGGCACTGTGTACTTGCTTTGAAAATATAAATCACCTTCAGCTGTATATATTCAACTAAGTTTACTGTTGGCACAGGTGAGAATATTGAGACTGGATACTGTGGCTGTGGTGTGTAGGGAATAACACAATTTGCAAGGGTATTTCTGACATCAGTAAGACCGTGTGTAAGATGGGTCAAAATTAATGCTTTCAAGGAGAATACATGCAGGTTAATTACCATAAGTTATGGGCAAAGCTTTTTATAGCTGTGGGAAATCCTGAACTTGAATTAGTGGGAAACAAATCTGAACTCAAATAAAGAAATAGACACAGAATCACGATTTTGAGGCATATGGAAAAACTGAGTACCTGGATTGTTTATTTTAAAGCTTACCCTTTCTCACTCACTAACATATCAGCCTCCCAATCTCCCTGCTTTAACTCTCACTTGAAACTTCATAGTTCTTTAAAGTGGCTACTTATGGTGAAATCTTTATAATGCAATCCCCACAAATTTGTTAGAGGTAAGAGGGAAGCCAGAATGTAATTTCATGTATTTCATCTATTTATCTAAGCAAACCTTTTTTCTTCAGGGCAGAGAAAATAGTAATTGTAGCCATGCAAATTGTATTTCACACAGATTCTCCTAAATGAGTTAAACATGTGCACTATGTATGAGTTGATAATGTCTAGACTAGTGTATTAAATGTGTTCTCCGGCTCTGGAGACAGTCACATATGACAGAACACAATGGTTGCACACAAGCTGCCTATTGGGAATGGCCCTTGGCCCACACTGATTACCAAACAATGACCAAGATTGTTAGGGAAAAGGGTTTTTCTTTCCCAGGGGTGGTTCAAACAAGTTATCAATATAGACAATAGAGACTCATTGCTTGTATTTGGTCACTAACACTGTTTCAATTACTAGAGTAGACATGTACCTACTTATGTCTGTAATGTTAAGAATAGCTGGAAAAGTGTCACCAGCTGAAAATTAACACACCTTTTTTTACAGCTCCTTTCACATGACCCATCTTAGCTAATTTTTATTTCTCAAACCAATGTTTTCGTTTGTGTCTGGATTCATCTTTGGAGATACTATTATTTAACTTGCTGATCCTCAAGTAGGAAGAGTGTCTGTAATAGTCAGTGAGGTGGTTCCAATACCACTGGAACAGGATGTCTAAGGGACAGTTGTGGTAATTAGCTGTTATTTTTCTCTTTAAAGATGAATAAAAATAACTTTTTTAACATAGATAATATTTTTTATTCATGAAAATTAAAAATACATCATTCCATTCAAAGTAATATATCTCAAACCAAATATATCTCTGTTTTTTCCATAGTGTGTATGATCAGAGTGTTATTAAAAAATAAATCTTATGGTGAATGAATGCCTATTTACTTTGTACAATAGATTTCCAGCTCTGATAAATAAAGTGTAATCAGTCTGTGGAAGTGATCTGTAGTTCTGGCCCAGGACAATGGTAGGAGCTTGGAAGCATTTTTTCAGATATTCTTAGCACAGCTTAGTTATATTTCTGCCAAGGGGTAGACATTAAGTATGTGTTGCTGCTCACATGGATCTTAAATACAATTGATTGTGTCTTCTGATAGCTCATCAATGTGCTCTGATATAAGACAATCTTTGCCTTAATAATAAGGACAGAATGTATTGTTCTGTCAATGGTTAGCATAATAATATATTATTTTTCAAAAGCTTCTTTTAAGGCAGGTAATTATATCTGCATATGTTTATTAAACTAAATTTATGGTTTTATCCCAAAAGATCTTTATGCATGTTGGTTTTATTATTTTATTCTGTTCATGTCAGCACTTGAGATGAACGAAGTACTTTGAAGATATTCACCTATATTAATGGTATGCTGGTATTTTCTTCACTGAGAAAATAGCTCTGATTTTAACTGTTGGTCATCATCCATAAATGTAGTTGCAGTGGTCTGTCCTCTCAAAAAATATATTTATAAATTTCATTAATAGATCTAACTGGACATTCAAATAGGAAGAAGTGTCTGTGACTCAAATGTAGCAATTTAAATTGTTAAATAGATCACTGCCTGCTTCTGGCTGGAATCAGTATAAATCCTCACTGTACTGCAAGGACTGAGAATGGAGGGATGAAGATCCAGACCTTACGATATTTACTGTAATTGTAGCTTTTGCACTAATTATCTACAGTCACTCTAGGACTTACAAGATCAGGGTAAATTATCCTTTATATTAGAAACTAGCTGTTCAGATTCATTACTTGCTTTTGTATAAGCATCCACATGGTGTATTGTATGTGTTTTGGAAGTATGCAACACACCTCATATTTGCATATTTTTCCACAAGAAAGTACAGATGATTTATTTAATTTAAAGAAGCAATTAGCTTTTGGGTTTTTTTATTCCTGTTGAGACAAAAAAAAAAACCAAAACAAACCCAAAACCTACAGGAGACTATTTTGGTACTTTATGGCTGTCAAGGTTTTCCAATAAGCAAAAATATTTTTTTCACCCCTACTCAACTCTTTGTATTTGTCATATATTGGTGAACAATTAAAAGGAAATTCTTATTCATTCTAGGATCTGAAAAATCACAGAGGTTAATATTGTTGATTTTGTCTCCCACTGAAAGTTTTCAATAAAGTAACATGATAAATAAGAACATCTCTACACTTAGTTTGGAAATAGACTCACATATCTTTTTTAAGACCTATCTTTCTTTGTTAAAACCTATAGTAAAACAAAAATTACTGCAGGCCCAGAGGCTGAAATAAAACATGACAGATTGACTTTAATACCTCAGTTCTGCTGTTGATATCTCCAGACAGGAGAGAACAGAGTAGGCTGTAAGGGTTTACCTCTTACAGCCTTACTTCAAAGGAGATTTCAGAAATTAGACTTCTGTTAACCTTTGTGAATAATCGTGAAAGATAATCTGAGCTTGTGAAACCTCAGAAGATAGAGTCAAATATAAATATTAATTTAATTCAAAATGAGGTAACAAAACTGAAAAGGAAAAAAGACTATAAAACACCTTAAGGGTGACAGAATATTTTATATGTCACTGAACTGCATAACCAAGTGGTATGTAACTCACAAAATAGAAACATTAACTTTTTGGAGAAACTATTGGCAATGCGTAGCTATATTTGGAAGTATTGTATAAGGATAAAAGAACAGTTTTAAAAAATTTGGATTTGATGTCCAATTTCATGGTATTATTCTGTTTCTACAAGGTGTATGATGGAAAAGACAGTTCTTCACGCTCTCTGGGAGCCTTCACCAAAAATGACATGTTGGGAGTTATCCTTAATAGCACCTCTAATCATCTGTGGATAGAGTTTAATACCAATGGATCTGATACTGATCAAGGATTTCAGCTCACTTACACAAGTAAGTAGCTCACGAATATGGTCTGATTGACTGTTTTGTGGGGAAATGTGTATTTCTCGGCTGCAGTGATTTCTTTCTCATTGAATGGTGAAGATAATTTCCTAGAATGTACTGTGGTTAGGAGACTAAATTTTGCTTATCTACATGGCTGGATAGGTGTCAGTAATTTAAGAACATTACTAAAAGCAAAATTGTAACCTTTCAAATTTAAAAAGCATTATTATTTTTAAGACTTAGCAATGGAGTTTGAAAAGAGTAAATTGTGACTTATGTGGGTTGAATACCTTAGTGTTATACTGTAGCAGAAAACTTATACAAAGCCAGATTTTTAAACGAGAACATTCAATCCCTGAAGTCAAATTAAAAAAAAAAATACAAATGAGAATTTATAGTGCACACTGTTAACATGTCCTGACTTGTTGTCCGGATCAGGGTGGAGTATGCTGGAAGGAGACCCAAGTGAAGAAGTTGTGATGAACCGTGCACTTGTCCCACAGTTTGACCACAATTAATTTAAGTAATTTGGCTGACAAAAATATGAGTCTTTTGGGGAGATAACTTTGAGGATAACTAGTTTGTTTCCAACACATACAAAGTGATATTTTGTCCATGTTTCAAGGAATCTCTACCAGGTTTCAGGGAATCTCTATGTTCCTTTTGCCTTCAATTTATTGCCTTTTATATCAGCTTCCATGAGCTCCTGCTAAATCCAGCAGGGCACCGCATACTGTGGCACAGAAATTAAATCGTAGCTCTTTCTAGTACATCTGCTGGCTTCCCTTTGGATTGGACCCAGCTGTGGAATCAGCCGAAATCATTCACTTTCCCTTCTCTCTTTCTGCTGAGCCTGGTAAATCTGAAATTTTATCATCCTACCTTTAGTGTTTTTTTCTTACAAAACCATAAAGGAAAGGAAGGTTTCTCTGGCTAAATGAATGTATGAAAGCGATTCCTTTGTTTATTTTTTTTTTAAATCTAGACTTTGTATATTCTTTCATTTTGTTTCAGAATCCAGAAAGAACCACCAGGCAAATCTACTCTGATTTGCCTACAGAGACTGTATAATTTTTCCTTTGAAAAAAGGAACAAAATATTTGTTTTAAAAATAATCTTATTTTAAGGGCTCTGATTTCAAGGGACTTGAATTAGTTCCTTTCAAATCCTGCTACAATGATCAGTTCCACCTACCATTTAGAAACATCATTTTAGTTAAAGAAGGAATTTTTCTTAATTTCTGCATCCAATAGCTTGATTTTGTTACACTTCAGTTCACAATTCTAATAAGATTTGCTCCCATACCATATTTTTCTATGTAAGTTAACATATGATAATTCATGTCTTAAGGATTTTTCTCGTGCCTGTTTGATTAGTTTTGAACCTGTTTTCTATTCTTCCAAGTATTTTCACATTTTCTGAAGTGTACAGGCAGAATTTGACAGTCTTCTAACAGTAATCTTAACAATACTGTGTACAGAAGCAAAACTCACTGTCCTATGTCTTCATAACATTTTACTTTTTTTTTGCTGCCAAACATTTCATTTAATATATCATATGTGATCCATTTGCAGCAGTTCATGTTGAAATGTTTATCTGTAATGACTTTTCCTCCCGCTTGCTCTCACACAAGAGAGTCCCCATTTATAAATACAGTCTAATCCTTTACTTTTCACATGTATTTTCAGGCAGCCAAATTCAAGATAATACATTTTGAGACAGTGACCATCTAACTAGGCGATTTCCATCAACTGTAAGAAGAAAACATGTTCTATGTTATTTCCAAACGCTTCAGTGTGGGACATTTCACCATTTATAAATTGATACAAGCAGAAGATACATTCTTTTGGAATGCTTTGAAAATTGGCTGCAATTCTGCCTCTCATTCTTTTTCTGAAGGAGTCCAATCCTAGCAATATTTTAAACATTAGATGTAACAGAACTTTATAGTCGTTATTTGATGCAATTGGAGTTTTTGGTGCCGTCCCAATGCAGTTACTAAACAAATGCATCCATTTTGCATTTGGTAAATATATCAAACCCAAAATGATAATTATCTGTTTGGATTATTCAAGGTGTAGTTTACAGCTGGAATTAACTTCCCTGAAACATTACTCTGCAGTTTATTTATTCACTTTTCAGATTGAAATATAATGCCAGATACTTTAAAATCACTTGAAAGAAAACCTTAGAAAAGTGTTAAAATGTGGTCTCACTGAAGGAAATTAGAAATATATATGCTGGAGTGAATGATATTGAATAATGAATATGAATATCATAAGACTCTTAGAGCTAGGAGAAGTGATGGTGTAAATCTAGTGGTACATCAATTCTGGTTATTCCATCTCTGGTTGCTGAGTTCTTGCTGCCCACAAGGGATACATCAACTGCCCTTAATTTTTTATCTTTGTAGTACTTTTCTTCCCACTGATGCTATTGAAATTAAGGTTAGTGCAGCTTTGAAGTTTGAATTTTAGAACCATTGCAATGTGTTATTAAAAAGACTAACTTAAAAGTTTACACTTTCAGTTCTGTGCAACTACCTTTCCATCTTTTTTAACATTTTGAATTCTGGGGATGGTGATCAATTTACAAATATGACAGAAGAAAAAGCTAATGATCCATGAGAACAGAAATGTGGATAAAGAAACTTTTAGTTCTGTTTTCAGAATCTCATTACTGGCATAATAAAACAGAAGTCTATAAACTCAGAATCTGAGTTGTTCATATAAATTGTAGAAAACAGAATATAAGCAGATATTAAAAGGAAATCTATAAAGGATCCAAGTTCTAATGAAATATGCTATACAAAAAATTGCTTCAGCGTAAGAACAATACTGACTGGAAGCTAGAAATTATAGTAGTTTTATTCTTTGATCTATAACTACAAGACAGTTTCAAGGAAATGGATTTAACACAATGGGTAGAGAGATTTTTTTACTGGAAAGGGTTATGAAAAAATCTGTACTCTTTCTCAACTTAACTCTTTTGAGAAACTAAGAAATATTTTGATTGAGGACCAAAATTATAGTGATTGTATTTAAGGAAACTGCTTCAGAAAAATCAAGACAATAACATTTTGTTAATATTCTAGCCTGAAATTTGCAGGGTAAGTATATACAAATGAGAGCCAATTAAACTGTAATCTGAGCAACAGATGAATCTGAGTCTACCAGAGGAAAAAAAGCCAAGAGAAACACAGAATAATACTTGTCTACTTCATGTAAAGCAAGTTTATTAAAAGCCACTTCCTTAAAATTTAGGTGTAAATGTTTTAAGATGGATAAAGGAAACTGCTTTTTTTCACTTACAGTACTTCTACATTGGTGTCAGAGGGAATGATTGCAAACATTGATATCTCAGTTCTGTGGAAATGGCAACATAAGCTTGATAGGACTAATCTTTTTACCTGAGGATGATCTCAGGTTTCAATAGATTATTCCATCTTAAATGTCTTTTATATACTAATGAAATGGGAAGTAAGAGAGTCTTTCAATATGAGAAGTTAGTGAATTATTTTAGTCTTAAGAATGGAGCCAAAATTGTACAAATTTTCCTGTATATTATTTCTTACTTCTCTCAAACAGAGCTTGGAAAAATAGCAAAGCTTTTCTTTGACCCCCTACCCAGCATATTTTTTTTCTTTTAACTATCATGGGAAGTGTTTGTAAAATCCAAGGAACAAAAAAGGACTTTTAAGATGGCTTTAATTCCCTATGAGTAGAGGGCATCAATAGAGATGTGCATGTAAAAATATGAGTTTACACATGTTGTAGCCACAACTGACTCATGTGACAGTTACTTTTTTTTGGTTGAGAAAATGTTCTTTCATAATTTCAGTTTTATAATTTGGGTTTAGTTTTGTTTTTTTTTTTTTCCTGTCCAATTAGAACTTTTTTCCCTGATATACCTCTAGCTTTTGTGGGGAAGAAAAGGTGTAGCCATAGGCAGTCCCACAGCTAGACCTACCTTTCCTGTTCTCTGCTCAGTTAGAAGATTTGTCCATTCTGGTATAAAGATGCCAGAGTTTTGTGCTGTCATGTCAGTAGTATTTAATGTTAAACTGACATTCAAATTAAAATGAAATCTTATTGATGCCACACAATGACAGGCAGTAAAAACAAAACACAGCTGTCTGGTAAAAGTAACAGACTGCAACTTTAAATAAGGAGCAATGCACTACAGCCTCTGAATAACAAACAGGCAGTCTCCCTCTGGTGTCTAACTGATCCCTTACCACAGTCCTGATGCAAGAGGAGTTTTAACAGTGGCTCTTTTAATTCATCATGTGGAGAATTGAACTTATTCTCACTTGTGTCACAAGTGCTTCCTTGTTACTGTTTAGTCCTCATTCCTTGAACATAGTCTCATTTTTCTTAACTATTGGAAAAACAAAAACAGTCCCTCCACACTTTTTCATACATGTCATACACAAATGTTTAGTGACACTGAGTACTGCATAATGCAGACTACTATGTAGTCTGTATGGAGTTGTACAGTACACAGAGTATTCAGCACTATACTGTACTTCCACAATGACTACTCTTAACTCTTGTGAAGATAACTTGTACAGTAATTTCACTTCTGTCTTATTTGGTCCTCATAGATGTCAGTGCAAAAATTACTTTTATGATTTCTGTTTGGCAGTAGCTGTGTTGTTTTTTATCTTTTAAAGACATTGCCATTTTATGTATGTGTCCAACGTTCATGGAAAGAAGGTAGAGCACTTAAACAATCTTCAAAAACAGAGGCTGCAACAAACAAGGCAGTGTCTGTGCTTCTTGTTCAAATATTTGTCCATCCTTGTTTTCTCAGTACAAGTTCCCACACAGTTGAGAAGAAAACACTTTTTCCCTTCACAGTACCAGCTAGAACTCTCAAAACTAATTTCTTCTCATGGTGCCTGAAGATGGGTGTCTATATTCATGCTATCATCCACCCATGCTCTCAGAAAGTATGCCAGGGTTGTGATGTGTAAGGAACTTCACCACTATGTAGAATTGCTCTTTGGACTCTCCTCCAGCCTGAGGGCTTTTAACAAGTTCCTTGCACTGGTGGTTGTCTGTCTGACATAGCATGAAGTTGCCCTCAGTCCAGACATCTGCTTTTTTAGGAGCAGTTTATCTAGCTCTCTATGGCAATTTCATGGTTCCTCAGTCCTGTGCAGGATATAATAGAAGCAAAAACTTAACTTATCTGCAGAATAAGCCTTGGAGTCCATTGTAATGTGTCAGTGGAAGAGTCCACCCAGGAATACTGATGGATATTATCTTAGGGAACATGTCTGGCTGAATTGGGCCACTCAGCAGTATATTCTGCCTCACTACAGAGTCCTGTGTGTTTCAGAAACATGCAGAACTACTTATAGTCTTTATGAAGTCCGAAAACCATTCAGAGATTTGTGGTATACCCTGTAGCCAGGTTTTATCTTTCTGAAGGCCTTTCACTCACCAGTTCCTGATTTGCTGCTATAGATTAAAAATGAAGTTCCGTGTTAGTTCCTCAGCACTTGTCTTTTATTTGTATCCTCCATTTCCCTATGATGTGAAATTAGATATTTTCCTGCACTTTTGAAATAAGATGGAAATGAGGGCTGGAGAAATTCTCACTAAGGCTTCGTCTTTTTGAGAGTGAAGTTATGTGGACTCAGATTTTAACTTAATGTTAACTTCCACCAATTTTGAATCCATGACCATTTCTTTCACTGAAAACAGAATTCTGGGTGACTATCTTTTCTACTGGAAGAGTGGGCAAGATTCAAGCCCTTGAACTGTGCTCAGCTCCATAGAACTTGCATCAAACTCTAGTGTTTCTAAAAGAAAGCAGATTTAAGATTATACATGGATAGATTTATTTTTTTAAAATGTACATTTATTATTTTTATTTACATTTATCATCCTTTATATTTAGCATGATTAGTTAGCAGTTTTACAATACTGTTTTCATTGGTCTCAAGATATACTTTTCAGTTTAAGAAAGGAAATTTTGAAATACATTTCTCAGAAATGATTCACTGGTTTGGCATTCATACTATTCTGTTATTTTGAAAAACAGTGCCAATTTTCAGTTTAAGTTCTGGGTTACGAACATTCCCTACTCTTACATCTTTCAAGATATAGTGAAAGTAAGTGCATGGAAGGTGAATCTGAATTAGCATAAACTAAATTTATATAAATGGTGTAAACTTGGAAATTATTTTGAGAGAATCCTGAACTGAAATTTAATTTGGTTCATTTCCTAGTCTACAGTAATCAAAACGGTTAAAAGAATGTCAGTGAAAACAATGTTCAGAAACTGCGAACTCAGTCAATTATTCTAGAACACAAGCAGACTCAAATTCAGAAATGTAGTGGCTTTGCTTCAGGCTGTATAGTGTCAGTTGAGCAGAACAATCCAGTAATTGAAAAGAAGCTCTTACAGTTTCCTTTCAGTAACTAATTGATGTAAAAGATCTGTTCCAAAGAGAATCTTCACATGCTGCAGCAAAAATTAAATTAAAATA
The DNA here is from genome assembly GCF_949628215.1 of Phalacrocorax aristotelis. Classification (NCBI taxonomy): domain Eukaryota; kingdom Metazoa; phylum Chordata; class Aves; order Suliformes; family Phalacrocoracidae; genus Phalacrocorax; species Phalacrocorax aristotelis. The sequence goes on along the minus strand of NC_134278.1, from coordinate 24,615,744 downwards.
AACAAAAGGCAAAAATTATTAAATAGGTATGTCTTAACCTATACTTTTATATATATATATTCACAGGTCATTTTAAGAGCAGTACAATTATGTGACTAACCCCAAATTAATATAAGCTGTATTGCATGAATAGAAAAAACTAATCTAAAAGAAAGTCAAAGTTGCAAATTGAGAAGTGAAGATTTAATAAATGCCAAAAGAAAGGTTAGTTAGAAATTGGAATTCAGTTCACTCCTGTACAAAAATTATAATATCCTGTTTAATAACACGATCACATCATAGTGTCTTCCCTCCTTGTCCATCCCCATCCCTATCCCCGTTCCCCATTCCCCCCCTCCCCCCAGATAAACTGCTTTCTGCTTCCAATGTATTTATTACTTACATAATCTGGCCACATTCTCAAACCTATGCTTCTCCTGTGAGCGGAATGAAATTCCTGTTCAGGGCAATGTGATAAGGGAAGATTTTTTAAAAAAAACTTATTCTGTGAAAATCAAAAGGTTTAACGAGATTAGGATGAATTTGCATTCAGTTTTAAAGCATAGGAAAAAAAGCCCTGAATAAGGCAGTCAGATTTTCAGTACAGAAGTCTTTACTAGGATTTTCCATTGTGGTAAATTTCAAAACATCAGTGGTTTTGCTTTTGTTTTGTTTCTTCTGTTCAGAATGAAACCGAACTTCAGTTTCATAATCTGATTCATTAAATACTTCCTCTGTATGGGCCTACCTCACAGAATAAGTAACACATCAAATTGTACACTCTAAAAATAATTTGGATAAAATTAGGATTTAGGGAACTGGTGTTCAAAAAGACTTAAACTTTACTTTTTTCTCTATTTACATGTCATATTGTGGCTTTTATGTATGTTGTGTTTTTCCCTGCAACCAAAGTTCCCAGTGCCCCAAAATTAAAGAAAAAAAAAACCCTTATCTTATTAGTAAGTGGGCAGAAAACAGAAGATATTAAGAGAATTTATATTGAATTAAGCATTGTTTCATATAATCGTATAGTCTAATCGATATTTTTAGAGCTATACTTTAAAGTTTTGAAACTTTTTGGCAAATAAGCAAAGTAAGATGTCACGTTATGATCTTTTTTAAAAACAAAAAGTGATAGATTAATACAATGAACACCATTTTATTTAGTGAATATAAGCATTGTGTTAACCTTTTACTTGAAAAATTATATTATCACATGCTTTGGAGATGAAAATGCTGGCATGGTGATGTTCGTGCCACAGTTTGGCGTTTTGCCTATCTTAGGAAAATCCTACCAACTTTGCGAATATATAAATCTGTAGCTAAATAGATTTTGTGTGAACAAGTCCTGCCTTAAGAATGAGTACTACAAAATATTTTTTTCTTTAATGAGCACTCTCAGCAGTCCTGGATAGGATGGAGGTGAACAGTTTGTTCATCTGTACTGCGTTTGGCTGGGATGGAGTTAATTTTCTTCAGATAATGCTGAGCAGTGCTTGCACAGTGTCAGGGCCTTCTCTGTTACTCTGCCACCCCAGGCAGGTAGGCTCAGGGTGGTCAAGAGGGTGGGAGGTGACACAGTGAGGACAGCTGACCTGAATTAAACAATGAGATATAGCGTACCATGTGACATCATGCTTAGCAATAAAACTTTGGGGAAGTTTTTCTGAAGTAGCCATTGCTTGGGGACTGAGTGAGTATCAGTCTGCTGGTGACAAGCAATTGCTTTTGCATCCCTTGTTTGTTGTGATTTTTTTTCCTTTTTCTTTTCCTTTACTTACTAAACTGTCTTTATCCTGCATTTGTCTTTCTAATTCTCTCCCCATCCCACTGTGAGGAAGTGAGAGAGCAACTGGGTGGGGTCTTACCTGCCAGCTGGGATCAACCCACCAACTATCCTGTGTTCTCAGTGCCTACTGTCTTGTAGATAGCCTGAGAAAGTGAGGATAGAGCTGCTCGATTACAATACCAAGGGAAAAAAAAGCCAGACTTGGAGAGGAGGGAAGAAGAGAGAAGGAAGGGAATAGAAGAGCACCTCTCATATTTCTGTGTCTGCAGCTTGGAATAAAGGAAGCTGCAGTACCAAACCAAGGATACTTCAAGAGAAGTGCAGCAGGCAAGAAGAGCACTCTGGGGTATTGGGAAAGACGGCATTTGAGACAAAAAGACTAGGATGCACATGTAAGAGAGACAAGCAAGACAAGCTTTCCAAGAAACATTGGAAGCATATGGAGAGGAGGATTGAGACTGCATTGGGAGAAGGAGGCTACAAGAATGAAACTGAGAAAACAAAGAATCACAAAAAACACAAAAAATACAACAGTAGTGGCAGTCTCTGATAGGAGTATAGGCTGAATAGTCCATGATTATTAAACTGTGTTCTCCAAAAACGCTTAAGGAAAAGCCAGGTTTCTGTTTGAATTAAAATATGTGTATTGCAAATATACATACAGAAGATGAAGAATATTTTTGTAAAAAAGCTCTCTGAACATTTCAAAAGAAAAACATTTTATTTAGTTTCCAACAATTAGATAATTTGTTGTTCTTAAATCACTGAATTATCTCTCTGTGCATGGAATTAGTAAGATAAAAGATGTTAACTATTTCTCATTTTCAATTAAGGAAAAAAGAGATTTTATATGAGGTATCAGAACATGTGAAAAAAGGTAATTTGTTAATGGTCAATTTCATTTGGTTCTGACAATTGCCATTTATAGAATCACAGAATCATGGAATCATTTGGGTTGGAAAGTACCTTTAAGATTATAAAATCCAACTGTTCAGTGAACACTTCCAAGTCCACCACTAAACAATGTCCCTAAGCACCACATTTACAGAGCTTTTAAATATCTCCAAGATGGTGACTCAGCCACTTCCCTGGAAAGAATTTTCCGATGCTTGAAAACCCTTTCAGGGAAGAAATTTTTTCTAACATCCAATCTAAACCTCCCGTGGTGCAAATAGAGGCCATTTCCTCTTGTTCTATTGCTTGTTACTAGGGAGAAGAATCTGACCCCCACCTCGCTACAACCTCCTTTCAGGTAGTTGTAGGGAGCGATAAGGTCTCCCCTCAGCCTCCTCTTCTCCAGGCTAAACACCCCCGGTTCCCTCAACCTCTCCTCAGAAGACTTTTGCTCCAGACCCTTCACCAGCTTTGTTCCCATTCTCTGGATATGCTGCAGCAATTCAATATCTTTCTTGTAGTGAGAAGCCCAAAAATGAACACAGTATTCAAGGTGAGGCCTCACCAGTGCCGAGTACAGGGGCACAATCACTCCCCTACTCCTGCTGGTCACACTGTTTCTGATAAAAGCCAGGATGCTGTTGGCTGCCTTGGCTACCTGGGCACACTGCTGGCTCATGTTCAGCCAGCTGTCAACCAATGCCCACAGGTCCTTTTCCACTGGGCAGCTTTCCAGCCGCTCTTCCCCAAGCCTGTAGTGTTGCTTGGAGGTGTTGTGACCCAAGTTCAGGACCCGGCACTTGGCCTTTGGAATCTCATACAATTGGCCTCAGCCCATCGATCCAGCCTGTTCAGGTCCCTTTGCAGAGCCTTCCTACCATCAAGCAGATCAACACTCCCGCTCAAGTTGGTGACATCTGCAAACTTGCTGAGGGTGCACTCGATCCCCTCATCCAGGTCATTGATAAAGAACAGAGCTGACCCCAGAACTGAGCCCTGGGAAACACCACTTGTGACTAGTTTCGAACTGGATTTAAATCCATTCACCACAACTCGTTGGGCCCAGCCATCCAACCAGTTTTTTACCTTGTGAAGAGTACACTTGTCCAAGCCATGAGCAGCCAGTTTCTCCAGGAGAATGCTGTGGGAATCTGTGTCAAAGGTTTTACTAAAATCTAAGTAGACAACATCCACAGCCTTTCCCTTATCCACTAAGAGGGTTACCTTGCCATAGAAGGAGATCAGGTTGGCCTGGCAGGTCCTGCCTTTCCTAAACCCATGCTGAGTTGGCCTGATCACCTGGTTGCCCTGAATGTGCTGCATGATGGCACTCAAGATGATCTGCTCCATAAGCTTCCCTGGCACCAACGTTGGACTGACTGGTTTCTAGTTTCCCAGATCCTCCTTCCAGCCCTTCTTGTAGATGGGCATCACATTTTCTAACCTCCACTCCACTGGGAACTCCCCAGTTAGGCAGGACTGCTGATAAGGGATTGAAAGTGGATTGGTGAGCTCTTCCAACAGCTCTCTCAGAACCCTTGGGTGGATCCCATCCAGCCCCATAGACTTGTGTGTGTCTAAGTGGTGTAGCAGGTCGCTAACCTTTTCCCCTCCATTCTGCTCCCTGTTCCTGTCTTCCAGCTCAGGAGGATGGGTACCCAGAGAACAACTGGTCTCACTATTAAAGACCGAGGCAAAGAAGGCATTAAGTACCTCATCTTTTATCACTGTGTTTCCCCCCACATCCAATAAAGGATGGAGATTCTCCTCAGCCCTCCTTTTGTTGCTAATATATTTACAGAAACTTTTTTTTATTGTCTTTTATTGCAGTAGCCAGATTAAGGTCTAGCTGGGCTTTGGCCGTTCTAATTTTCTCCCTGCATAACCTCATGACATCTTTATAGTCCTCCCGAGTTGCCTGCCCCTTCTTCCAAAGGTCATAAAATTATTTTTTCCTCACTTCCAGCCAAAGTTCTCTGTTCAGCCAGGCTGGTTGTCTTCCCCGCAGGCTCATCTTTTGGCCCATGGGGACAGCCTGCTCCTGGGCCTTTAAGATTTCCTTCTTGAAGAATGCTCAGACTTCCTGGACTCCTTTGCCCTTCAGGGCTGCCTCCCAAGGGACTCTGTCAACCAGGCTCCTAAACAGGCCAAAGTCTGCCCTATGTCCAAGGTGGCAGTTCTGCTGACCCCCTCCTTACTTCTCCAAGAATCAAAAACTCTATCATTTGATGATTGCTATGCCCAAGACCGCCTTCAACCATCACATCACCCGCAAGTCCTCTGTTCACAAACAAATCTGTTGAAGGACTCCTGGCTTTTCTGTGTATGTGTATGAGTCAGAGATTCTCATCCAATCTAAAGCCACTGAGTTTTCCTCTTGTAATTCACATCTATTATCAAGAAAAGAGCTGCTTTGTAAAATCTCCTGTTAGAAAGTTAAAATGCAGTTATACTTTGAAGTTGAGAAAGAGAGGAGCTAGGAGAGATCACCATAGATGTCCATATGCGTGTGTTGTTTTACATTTATATTGAAATTCTATCTTTAGAATATAAAAGTAAGATTTTTAAGTGATACTAATTCAGGTAGGCTTCTTAAGTCTATTTTTTTCTCATATGCTGATATGTGCATCCTAGCTATAGTATGTGATTGAAATTTGCAAGCAGATTTCACCTAAATTCATAAACTCAGAAGTGCTGGCCTAAAGATTATGTTCCTTTAATATTAAAAAATTCATCATATTTGAAGCATTATTTCTGAGATTTTAGTGGGAACACAGTTTCCCTGAATTTGTCAGTGCAGTGGCTTGAAGGGCAGAACTTCTTTACCTTCTTTGCCACCTCAACTTGAACGTTTTCTCCCATATTTACAAAAAAAATATAATCTATTTCTACACAGTAATAGATTCTATTCTAGAATCTCTTCTAGAGTTTGCCATTATATGTATGTGCAGTTGCATTTACTGAGTTTTAGATGGGATTTGTTCCAAAAATTTGCCCATTTCCTCTGCTTTTCACAAAAAGACTCCTGTTGTTTTGCATTCGATCATTTCCTCTTTTCCAAGTTTTACATGAGTAGACAGTAATGTTGCTGACAATCCTTCCCACTGCTGTAATTACCATAATTTCCCCATGAGCAAAAATTCCTGTCTGAAAGCTTAGGACACTTGAACAGAACAGCCAATATCTTATTGTTCTTTACCCCTGGCCTTCTTGCCTACTTTGGCCTCGTGTTGGATGAAAAATGATAATTTCCAGTTCAGGATTATTGACTCAACCCTCTCTGTTTTGGGAAAGAGAAGCTGCAGCTAATGATTATGAGACAAAAGCAACAACTGTAATTATTATCCAACTAATTGTCTTACCGATAAGGAGTTCCTTAAGTCACATAGATGATCTGCACTTAGAAACCTATGACGATGACCTAATCTTTCTTGTGAGATCTTTCTTGCTGCAATTGAAATGTAAGATCTTTTAGATACCTCGTTGTTGTTGTTTTGCTAACTGTTAAATTTAGGAAAGTATGAATTATAACAATTGATTAATAAAATCTAAGCAGGGCAAATGTAAAGATATTATTCTGTTCCATATTTCTCATACTGTTATAGAAAAGTAAAACTTTATATAAGGTTGGGATCTTTTTTTAATGTTAGACATTTCAAGTCATTTGTGTGTGCCCCTGAGACCAAAGTTTGATCTAAGCTTTCTTCTGACTGACTTTTTTCTCTTTCTGATTACTGTTGAAATGACCTCTTCTAAAATAACTCATGTAAATTACATTAAAATTTTCTAAATTTTGAAATTAAATAGTGTTTATGAAGATATGAATTTTCAGGAGGAAAACAGACCAGAATACAGTTGTAAGGATATTAACAGTTCAGATGCAGGAATGTAACTGTTTTCTCCCCTTTCATCATTATATGAGGGAAGTGTATTTCAACAGATTAAGCTTGTTACCCTAGAATCTAGTCTATTTTTATAACTGAAGATTAGCAATAAATAGGGAACAGATTTTTCAGTCATCAGAACTATGTTTCTATTTATTTGTTTTAAATAAATAGACAGGTCATGGGGGTCTTTAACTTTCAGTCCTGTCTGTGCCATACTGGTTTTTATAAGCTTGTACAAATCTTTTTCCATTTTTCAGTCCATCCTTGATGTTCACGGTAACTTGATGTTGTGGTTTAACGCCAGCTGGCAACTAAACACCACATAGCCACTCGGTCACTCCCCTCTGGTGGGATGGGGGAGAGAATTAGAAGAGTAAAAATGAGAAAAATAATGGGTTGAGATAAAGGCAGTTTAATATGTAAAGCACAAGTCACACATGCAACCAAAGCAAAACAAGGAATTCACTCAATACTTCCCATGGGCAGGCAGGTGTTCAGTCATCTCCAGGAAAGCAGGGCTCCATCACGCATAATGGTTACTTGGGAAGACAAACACCATCACTCCAAAAGTCCTCCCCTTCCTTTTTACCCCAGCTTTATATGCTGAGCATGACACCATATGGTGTGGGATATCCCTTGGGTTAGTTGGGGTCAGCTGTCCCAGCTGTGTCCCTTCCCAGCTTCTTGTGCACCCCCAGCCTGCTCGCTGGTGGGGTGAGGTGAGAGGCAGAAAAGGCCTTGGTTCTGTGTAAGCACTTCTCAGTAGTTACTAGAAGCATAAAATCAGAGAATCATACAATAGTTTAGGTTGGAAAGGACCTTTAGAGGTCATATAGTCCAACCCCCCTGCAGTGAGCAGGGTCATCCTCAGTTAGATTAGGTCGCTCAGAGCCCTGTCCAGTGTCACCTTGAATATTTCTAGGGATGAGGCATCTACCACCTCTATGGGCAACCTGTTCCACTGTTTCACCACCCTCATTGTAAAATTTTTTTTCTTATATCCGGTCTAAATCTACCCTCCTTTAGTTTAAGACCATTACCCCTTGTCCTATCACAAAAGGCCTTGCCAAAGAGATTGCCCCGTCCTTCCTATAGTCCCCCTTTAAGTACTGAAAGGCTGCAATATGGTCTCCCTGGAGACAACTCCTCCAGGCTGAACAACCCCAACTCTCTCAGCCTGTCCTCACAGGAGAGGTACTCCAGCCCTCAGATCATTTTTGTGGCCTTCTCTGGACCTTCCTCTGGACCAGTCCCATGTCCTTCCTGTGTTGAGGACTCCAGAGCTGGACACAGCACCGCAGGTGGGGTCTCACCAGAGCACAGTAGAGGGGCAGAATCACCTCCCTTGACCTTCTGGACACACTTCTTTTGTTATGGTTGGCCTTCTGGGCTTCAAACGCACATTGTTGGTTCATGTCCAGCTGCTTATCCACCAGTACCTGCAAATCCTTCTCTTCTGGACTGCTCTCAATCTCTTCATCCCCTAGCCTGTATTGATATGGGGGTTGCCCCAACCCAGGTGCAGGACCGTGCACTTGGCCTTGTTGAACCTCATGAAGTTCTGATAGGCCCACCTCTCCAGCTTGTCTAGGTCTCTTTGGAAGGCATCCTGTCCTTCTGGCATGCCAGCTGCACCACTCAGCTTGGTGTCGTCTGCAAACTTGCTGAGGGTGCACTCAATCCCACTGTGTATGTCATTGATGAAGCTATTAAACAGTACTGATCTCAGTACAGACCCCTGAGGGACGCCACTCATCACTGGTCTCCATCTGGACGTCGAGCCATTGACCACTACCCTTTGGATGCAATCATCTAACCATTTCCTTATCCACTGAACAGTCCATCCATCAAATCCATATCTCACCAGTTTAGAGAAAAGGATACTGTGGGTAACTGTGTCAAAAGCCTTACAGAAGTCCGGATAGATGACACCCGTAGCTCTTCCCTTGTCCACTGATGTAATTACTCCATCGTAGAACACCACGAGGTTGGTGAGGCAGGACTTGCCCTTGGTGGAGCCATGCTGGCTGCCTCAAATCACCTCCCTGTCCTCCGTGTGCCTTAGTGTAGCTTCTAGGAGGATCTGTTCCATGATCTTCCTAGGCACAGAGGGAAGATCATACAGATACATCTCTGTATTATCAATACTGATTCCAGCACAAATTCAAAACATAGCTCCATACTAGCTACTATGAAATTATAGATTTTAGATATATCTAGAGAATGTAGAAATAATATGAAAATTAACTCTATGCCAGCCAAAACCTTGATTACTCTAAGAGTGAATGTTCTACAAAAGACTAGAAAAAATGAATGCATTTGTAATCAATGAAGCGTTTGGTAGGTGTTTATTGCAAAGTAGTTTGCACTAAATAACACAAGAAAAAAAATGCGTGTGTTCATGTTATTTCTTCTTCTATCCACCCCCAGAAAGGTCAGACCAGTCCTATTCTCACAGATAACCTACAGAATATTTTAAAGTACTGACAGTGTCAGTCATTTCCCCACTCATTATAAAGGGGTCTTAGACATGGAGTGTTCCTGAAGATGCCTCTCTATAGACATTTGAAGTTAGAGTTCTTAAACTCACATGGAATCTCACCTTTAATCCCTGCTTCTCTTATATTGAATGTAAATTATAATTAATTATTAATTTGCTTGCTGATGGTAAAGCTTGCTCTCATGCTTTCTATATATGCACAGTAATCATCTTGATGCAGGAACATGCATCAAGGAGAACCTATCTCCTGCAAGTATTGTTATTTATTAAAAGTATTTTCTTTCAGTAAAATCATCACATACAAAAACTGTCTTCTGCTACTTGTTTATGTGTATTTAACTTACTTCTTAAATTTATAATTTTTTTTCTTTTTTATGTGTGGATGTTATAGATGTATAGAGCAGAACAGAAATTTTGAATAGCACATATGGACACAGAATCTGGTTGGAAATTGGTGGGGAAAGGCCTTAAAACTTTTTGTAATATACTTATTACAGAAGAAAATTACAGAAGAGTTTTCTTTTTCATTTTATGTAAAAAAGACTTGTTACTGACAACATAGATTAACATCACTATTTTACATTTGACATGTTTATGTTTTCTTACGTGTTGCTTAAGAAAAAGTTCTGAAACTCCTGTTAGAAAGTATTATCTATTGAATGACTGTCTCATCAGTATAGCCAAACATGAATTACCGATAGATTAAAAAGGTTCTGAGAAATTGAGATTGTACCTCTCAATTTCCAAAGGATACAAAGCAACAGGTATTATTACTTATTGTGAACTCATTCTGCTGTACAAGCATGTAGAAATATATCAGTTTATTTGAAAAACATGGCTCCTTTGGTGTCTTTCAGATGATCTGTGTTGGAATGTAAAATATTAAATCACCAAGACATAAAAATATTTCAGCCCTCCTTACAAAAACTTGACAGATGCAACAGAAAGAGATCGGGAGCTAATTTTGTGCTAGTGCACACAGCCCATGTCCATTTGTCATCCTAGGCTCTTTGAAAGTTCATGCAAGTTTCTGATACTTCACTATAGCCACATTATCCAACCACTTTTCTTTCTTTAGACTTTTCTATCATCCTAATTAGGTAGAGATTTTGTAATTGGCATGTTTTCCAGTACATATTATAGACTTTTTTTCTCCACAACTGTAGGTTTCAATAGCACATAAATGGTTCCAAGACAGAATGAAAATGCCAGGAACTCTCATTTTGAATTGCATTGATTTGATTAAATAGATTATGTTATGGATGTTTAAGATGCAACAACTGCAGAATGAGTATTTGTTGACATTTACATGCATTTAGGAATCCATTATAGACTCTGAACATTAACTCAAGTGCCATTTCATACTTCTAATTACTCTTCAGTAGTTCAAAATTGATTCTGTGTAAAACATATAGATTGTGTTTGTGAGCTTAAATTACTTGAGATTTAGATAACACTAACAGAGTTCTTGATGTTTCCAATATTTCTCTTTAGCTTACTTTTTTAATATTAAAGCATCTGTTAATATTTTCAGGTATGTACTGAAATAGGATTTATGTAGGTTTGACCTTCTTTTTTGGGGGTCATCCCAAAATATTTTACCACATTTTCAGAAGCTGAAGATAGATTATACGTAATGGCAAGTAGAAATGAAAGGACAACATTACCTTTTCGCTGAGCAGGGCCCACCCAGTCTATACATTTGGTGTAGTAAGTAATATAATTATTAGATATTATTAAACACCATTTGGTGTCCCATGGCACGTGCTTTTAGTCCTTTAATGCTTAATATACGAACTGCAAAAACAATTTTACAGAATAATTAACCCCTCATGGCTTGTCTTGTGACGTTTTTATGGGAATTAGTGGTATTGCTGTTTTAATGGTATTTCCCCATCTGTAACAATCAGTTACAGGAAATTATATGACTATAAATTTCATTATCTAAGCTGAGATCATTGGTAGTATTGACCTATACCGCTATTACCTCTATGCTATATATTAATACCAGCTGTTATTTCTTTTATAATGTCTTTAAAGTTTTGTCTGGTAGGGTTTCTATTTAGAGCTCATACTACAACATGCCAGAATCCACAGAACTGACAACACAGGTTCATGTTTTTTTGAATTTACAAGAAGAAATTAAGGAATTCCCTCCAATATTTTTCTTTTTTTTAACAGCTTAGTGGCTACAGTATTTCTTTACTTGGTGGTACAAATCTGAGGCCAAGGTTCCATGATCCTTTAAAATGAATTTGTGCAGCATCAGAACACCCAGCAGTTGAAATCTGATCTGAATCTGGCACAAACACATGATTGAATTCCTGTAAAATTAACTAGAGCTACAGAAGGAAACTTATGAGAATTTTGTGCTTTTATGCTAGTTTTATATATGGTTTGGAATAAAGTCAAATGGCATTAACAAACAATAATTAATCCAACATAAAGCTTGTAAATCAAGTTAACCTGTCAGAAATTGTTGAACAAATTTGTACCATGGGACCACAAGATTAAGGGCTGTGATGTTACATTTATTTTACCGTCAGTTCAATTATTTCCTCTGTTTTAAAACTGTTCTCTTCCATCTCTGTGGGTAAAGTTTTAATTGCCATAGTATAATTTGTGCCAAAGTATGAACAAGGTTTACTAAGCCAGAAAGAAATGTAGCCTAATTTCATGTGTGGTTATAGGGGACCCATATTCTTGTCCCTAGTAGCAGTGAGCTTATATGTTCTTCTAAGAGAGTTAATGTAACATGCATCAGCATTGCTTTATATAGGAAGTAAATTATGGATGAGTACCATAGCTCACAATTCAGTGTCTTTTTTTGCTTTTGTTCATTTTGTAGACCAGGAACTCATAACTTTTTTTTTTTTTCTCATACTCTTCATAGAAGTCTTCACTGAAATCAAGGTTAGAGCTTCCAAGTAGGGACCAAGTACCTAAAGGTTGGTAATGCATAGATTTTAGGTGCTTACTTTCTTGTGTATCTGGCTTTAAGAGAATTATTATTTCAAAATACCTTAGGACTTTTTCCAGAAATAGAAGTAAGAAATCACTTATTTTTCATAGAGCCACTGTAGGTTTACATGCAGTGTAAATGAACATATATATATATATAGTAAGTAAACTGTATTCTTCTTTTCAAATTGGGTGAAGAGAACATTTGCAGATATATCAGAACCTCATCAGCTTATGTCAAAAGCACACTGTACTGTATAAAATCCCTGAGAATTTCCCTTGGGGACACAAAACGAACACTTGCTTCTTCTATGTGAATTCATATTGAAGACAGGTTTTGGAGGGTACAAACTTGAAGCTGAACTGAAAGGTGTGCTCCAGGGATGCACTTAGCATACTCCACCCACTAATGGACACAAAAGCTAACCCAGAGTAAAAACACTTCAGGGCAGACAGTGTGGACATTGTGTCCTCAGCTTCATTGTTTCACTGCCCAGATTAGCTTCTACTGTAATGCACTACTTACTAATGCAGATGGAACCACAGTACCCATCATAATTAAACTGAGTTGAAAGAAGTTGTAATTAACAGTCTATATACATTACAGACACATCAATAATTTTTACCCTGACAACTGGTATTGCTACATTCCTGATTATTTATATCAAATATGACAGAACAAATCACATTGGATAAATAGTGTCAGAAGGTGATAGCCAACGATCAAGATGTATTTTCGCTGTTTTGGTTTTAATTTAACTGGCTTTTATCCATTTATTGTTCTGATAACCCTATAATGAAACTCAGGAATAAGATAATGGGCAGCAATTTGCCAGTACAATAATCTTTCTCAGCAGTAAGAATATTGGCAGAGTTTCTCTGGCTGCTGGTTTGTTTCAATGTCAGGTAAATCCAAGTACTGTGATTGTACGGAACTCATGACCGTATCTCTCCACTGTGAAAGTTCACAGCATCTACTTTAACACTGAAGTTCTGTTGCAATATTTCGACAATGAGTTTTCACGACAATATGGTCCTTTATAACATATTACACCACATGTACAAGAGCATCAGGGAAAACGGGAATGGAAATTTCTATTTTCTGCATGTGATGAGAAAGGGAAGAAATTGGATAAGAAGAGCTGGAAATGCAGCTTGCCTGAGAACACACAGGTCAAGATCCCACTATATTTGCACATAATTAGCAGCACTTAATGTGAAATACCCCAGTTTTTAATAGGCCTACTCTAAAAAACAGAGGTAGTCTTGCTTGTGGAGAAATGTAGTGAATGTGTGGCCACAAATTATATACTGTCATTCTTATATTTTTAATAGGGTATTCAAAGTGGCATTTTATAAATCTGACATAAAAGCCAGCAATTAGTTTGTTGTATGTCCTTACAGGGAATATTCTATTTTTCAGATACAAAAAACAATAACAGTCTTTATTTTGTCATACTGAATATTTGTACCTAATGTTTTTTCTAGGCATAATATTGTAAAGAAACTCTAAAAATTGAGACTACCGCTGGACTTTTCCTGAATTCATAATAACTAGAAGAAATTAAAATCAGTATTAATTTTCCAAGGCAATTTTTTGATTAAAATATCCGAATAACCTAAACAAAACAGCAAGCAAAGGGTTTAGTGTCTCAAGGATATTTAAATTTAGGTTTTTTATTTTTGTTCCAGTTACTTGTATTTGCGTAGTATTTTTTTCTGTATTGTGTGTGAAATAATAGGAAATTAAATTCTGATACCCAAGATGGTGAGTGGTTATGTTCTCTACAATCAGCTTGTCTAACACTTTACCCCAAATAAATATTTGATTAGATTTGAGTTTAAAATAGACTGACAGAAAATCTTAACTCCTTTAGTGATATAAATGCTCCCACAGAATCTCAAAAATAAGATTTTTTTAAAAAAGCAATATATTTCTATATGGGACTTCACATCTGACACAGGCATAGGCTGAGAAATTCCTATATGCACTTTTGTGTACTACTGTGCTTTTGTCAAATGTCTAAAGCTTGTGGCAGGATCTCTTTAACTCTTCATATCAGAGAGGTTTCAGGAGGCCTCAGGGATCATTACTGTGGATGAGGAGAAAATGGAATAGTGTATCTGCCATGTATAATGTGTAAACAGATTGTGAAAAGATAAACCCACTAAACTTGGGTTTTGCTCTATTCAGGAAGCCCTTATTCTGATGAATGAGAGGACCTAGGGTCTTTTATAGACACATCATCCTACAGAAGCAGGACTGCAAGACAGAGAGAAGAAATAAGATTCTCTGGCATTGCATCATATATATTTACACACTTGTGCAAAACTGAATGCTAAGTGGAATACATGAAATGACAGCAAGTCAGAACAACTATATCCCAGTCTTGACATCTTTTGTAGTGAAGATGGGTATATAGCAGACTCAAAGGGCTTTTTTTCCCCCAATGTTTGTTTCGTTTCACCCAAATTTATCTCTTGGTCTTCTAAAAGATACTACTTCTCCCTGATAACGTTTTATTCTTTATGTGGTAGAAGGTAGTTGACAATCAGTCTCTTGTGTAGCTTTCTAACTATATATCAGTCTTATGGAAAGTTTATGTCACCACACATAAACAAATTCTTTAATCAGGCAAGTTTCATCTGTCAATCACTGCCAATGGTAACCAAATGCTGCACCTACTAAAGGATGGGAAAGTATCTAAAAGCAGGTGGCAGAGAAATAGTGTTACACTGGATCATGCTGTCAAATCAGCGTTAAAATATCATCACATTATCTATCAAACAACTTAGATTTTCAGGATTTTAAATAAATGTCTTTGTATGTTTAATAAGGAGATTAAAATAATGAAATATAGCTTTTTCTTGTGAAGTTCAGCTCACCTGAATGACCTAATCATCTTGGCTTTTTTTATCGTGAATTAAGAGAAATAGACCCTTTTAGAAGTGCACAGGTTATCCAATCTATTTTAGGTATCTAGTTTAGGATGAGATTAATAACACCCCATAAATTACTGTTAACTCTAAAAGAGAGACAACTCTGTTTTCAGGTTTGGGTATTTGTATTTGATGCTGAGAGCTAGTTAAAACAAATGCTACCCCTTACCTGGAAACTGACCATGTTTTCTTGTTTAATTTTTGTCAACAAAGTGAAATTGCAGGGGTGTGCCAATATTCACACAGAAACAATCTTTTAGCAAGGAATAATGATAAATCTCTATAATCCATTTGTACTGTGTGTGATTATACATACTCCTTCTGACATGTAGGCTACACCTCTGTTAGCAAACTAAACATTGTCAGAGCATGAATGACTGTCTAGACTTCTGGAATGTTAGGGTAAATGGTAGCATGCTTCTAGCTTGCCTTGTCTAGCACTCTCCCAACCTCAGGTGTAACGCAGCAGACAGTGTGAGCTGAATTCCCAGGAAATAGCTTGTAGACAGCACACTGTTTTGAAGCGTAATTGAGTTTAACAGTGCATGGCTGTAGTCAGAGCATGCTCATTGGTCTTGGGGCTTGATGTTCCTTAAGATATTAGCACAGGTAGAGATGCAGTGTCTATGTGATAGAACAGCGTTCTTTTTTGAGAGGGATTCCTTTTCCCTAACTCTAGGTACTTAAAATTCTGAGCTACTATAACACACTATATAAAGAGAGAACCAAGGCTCAGTTTACAGTAAAGGCAGAAAATAAGTGTTTCCAGAAGCTGATTGAACTGATTGATCTTAGACAGCTATCTAAACACGAGTTCATTTGTTTTCTTGAGATTCATATTTCTCTGCTGGCAATGAAAGTAGACTAAGCTAACTCGTTCAAATACAGCTCTCTAATTTTCAGAAGTCTGAATTATGACAGGTAAATCCCAACCTTCTGTACAATTTACAAACAAAGAAAGCAAAGACCTTTTGTGTTTTCAGAGGACTAAGTTGTTGGACAGCCTTAGCATTTGTACAGGAGGAAAAACCAGTATTAGACTACTCGCTATGTTTTCAACTGAGGTTGATGTTTTCAGCGTCAGGAGAAAGGCAATGAGAAAAATGTGGTACCAACTCTAGTTTGCTTATTTGTGAAATAATGAAAGGTTGTCTATGGATATGTTATTTGCCATAAAGCTGTCTTATTCTTTCCTAATTAGTTAAATGCCTCATGTATAGAATAAGCTGAAAGGAAGACCAGCAGCCTGATTCAGAACCATGTCATGAAGCTGTTCCATAAAATAAGGACAGCAAAAAGGAAACCATTTGTAGAGTCAGAATTACTTCCTTAGGCTGGGGACATGACAGTAGCTAATGAAAAATCCACAAATTTGACTGGAATTGAGCAAGATGAACTTGGAATCACTCTATATTGCTCCAAGAACTAGACCTTAAGGCAAAAGGAGACATTTAGACTGCATCTTTACATTTTAGCAATGCTATATGGAGAAAATGCAGAGGGGAAAGGGTAAAATATGGAAAGAGTTATAGCTGCTCAGAGTAGAACTGCTCATTCCAAGGAGCACAGAAGAAGCTGTTTATCCCATTCAGCATGTTAATAGACCAAAAAGGGGAATGCTAATTGAAAATGAGAGTAGGAATATTTCTTCATTTTCAGCAGAGGAGAAACTGAAGCCATGCTATCTTGACACTAAGATGGATGAAATAACCTTTGCATTTTCTTCCTAAATCCCTACTATGGTCTGCTGGCTTTGTAACAGAGATTAGACAAGGAATTGAAGCTCCGACTTAGAGCCAAATACAGGGTCACTACTGCTTCCTTTCCTCTGAATAAAAAAGAATGAAAGAATAGAAGTGGCATAAATTAATATATTGCACACTAATCTCTTTTGGGATAGTGTAGACAGTATGCTTTCTTCAATAAACTAATGACGTAATCAAATTTCAAAAGAAAAATAATTAGCTCTTGGTGTTTCAGTTTCTGATTTACCCAAACTAAATATACTTTATCTTTGGTCACTGTGGATACATCTAATCTAACTGAATCATGAGAATATAATTTGCACCAAGATCAGATTCATTGACATTATATATTGATTGATATTTTATATCTTTTTGTCTTTTTTTCTTCTTTTCCCTTCCCATTTCTGTTTACAGGTTTTGACCTAGTGAAGTGTGAAGATCCTGGCATACCAAATTATGGCTACAAGATCCGAGATGAAGGACATTTTATAGACACTGTCATTTTGTACAGCTGTAATCCTGGCTATGCAATGCATGGTAGTAGTATTATGACCTGCTTAAGTGGAGATCGAAGAGTTTGGGACAAACCTTTGCCTACTTGCATAGGTAATATGGATTGTGGCAATGAAAGATTTCAGTCTGGGGTTTCAAGAAAAACAAAACTAGTATTCTGTCTTTAACTGTCACATCTTCAAGTCTCTAAAACTGTGTTTCATTACAACAAACATAAAAGTGAAATAGAGAGTACTAGGTGCCTAACTTAACACCAGTATAGCTATTGCCCATTGTACCTTTGCTAGGCAGTTTCTCTCCTCCAGTTTTGCTTTCCAGCCCAGCAATTACCAGTGACTTCCTGAGTTCAAATTTCACACGGAGTTCCCATGGATCATTGGGAAACTCTTTCCTTCTGTGTATCTTCTGATGCTTAGTTTTTGCCTTTGCTGCCTGCTGCAGGTAGGCCACCAACTGCTTTCAGCACTTACCTGATCTGTAGGACCCTTGCTTGTTGCCTCTCTCCCATATTGGGTGCTACATTCTCCATTCCAACACCTGCTTCCTGCTAAACACATTCACAGACCTACAGTCTACAAAGCAGCAAGCTCCCTTCCTTTCAAAATTTCAGCTTATCCAGAGGGTAAGTGCCAGAAAAACATAAATGAACAGCACTTCTGCTGTCTTAGTAGAGGTGTTATTTTTCCCACTTGATTCTGGAATTATATCTAAGTTTTCTCTTATATACATGACAGGTCAAAACAACTCTTTCCAGTTTTGATTTAAAGACTTTTCCAGGCTTTTTATACATTCAAGTCCTCAGGCTCTTCAGTTTAATTGGCTACCTTCCTTTTCCTCTAAGTTTGCCCTTTTGTAGACAAGAGTCATAATCAGTCCTACCTTCACCCGTGTCCCTATTTGATTTAAATGAAGTCATTACTTTGAGGTCATTTTCTGTGATATTTTCTTGTGCCTGTCCTCACCATCAAGTAAGTATTTGAGTCAATTCTAAAATACTTCTTGGTTCCAAGTCTATTAGGTGAATAAATCCATCCATCGATCTATTTCCATTTCTTAGTATGATGATTTGTGCTCTAATATCTATGTGGGATGTTAAAATCTCAACCATGCTGTATTTAAAACAAAACAAAACAAAACAAAACAAAACAAAACAAAACAAAACAAAACAAAACATGTATATTCCAATCTGACATGGAGGAAGATAGGTAACCCAGGATCAAGTGAATATAAAGAAAATTCCCATCTTTGTTTCTGTAGAACATCTTTCATAACCCTTCTCCAAAATATTTTAGACTGATAGGTATGTTTTTTCATGCTGACTTTATTTAGTTTACTGCATCACTACTATGTAACGCTCCCTCAACTCCTCTATCTCTATCTCCAGTTTTCTTGATAACAGGATGTTTTTAAGCTTCTATATTTCAGTTACGATTGCTGCTTTTTTTTTTTTCTCATTATATTTTGATTTTGTACCTTGCATTAGTAGATTTGGTTTCTGTATTTTGTTGCTAAGCTTTTGGAATGACTTGTTCCAAAATTTTTTATTTCTTGAGGATCTCAATTCATCTTTAAGTGGAATTATGTCCTGGTATCAATAGAATAGTCAATTCTCTTTTAGTATCCTGAGACAGATTTTGTTCTTGTTTTCAGTCTCTTCAACCACAAAGCTACCTTTCTATGTGCCTTTATTTCTTTACATATATTTTTATTTGCTGTCCTTGTTTCTATCTTTTAAATAAAATTTGGGTATTGCATTAGTTTTGTATAAACTCCCTCTTTCTGTTTCTCAATTTAAAACTCTTCTGAAACATTAAGTAGCTCCCCAAGAACCCAAATGCTCATCATTCTCTCTGAAAATCTTCTAAAGGTGAATCTTTCTAAACAGCCTTTCACAAGCAGTCCATTACTTTCATTAAATTGTTACCTTTTTTTCCTACTGTTCTGTGCACAGGAAAACTTGTCATGAAGATCTCCGAAAACTCAGTAAAGCATCTGCAGATCCTTTCATGCTCTCTTCCCTCCCCCTCCAGTGCTATTTACATAATCTTTTCTTTCTTCAGTTTTCTTATGCTACCACAGTTTTATCTCTGCCTATTCTGATTTGACTGCCTTCCTTTTTTTCCTTTTTCTTAAGTTGCCCTGAACTTCCAAATGTCACTTTGTTTCTTAGACATATTTTCTTAATATCCTCCTGTTTGTGCAGACCTTTATTGCTTGTTGTGTTTTAGATCAGCATTTGATATTTGCTGTTGTCTCTGGTGACATTTGCTTTCATTGTCTTTACTATCATTTCACTCTCATTCACAAAAAATTTCAAGCCCATACATAGACATATTCCACATATTCTACACTAGTCATCTTCAGCGATACACTGGTATATTGTTCTTAGCATTCATTTTCATTTTCTCTGTGATCTAAGCCTTAATGAAAAAAGTCAGTTAACTCCTGTAATTCCTTCTCTGGAAGATTATAGAACTTTTTTGAATGTAAGTCACTTCTATTAGTTACAGTATGGTTATTTACTTTATATAGTATATTCTTTGAGGTGGTGATTTTACAGGGTGCTCACTTCTTCATACTGGAAAACAAACCTTCTGGATTTTTGGTTAGAATCACTTTTGAAAATTTACTTTTGATCTGCTCCTAAAATGGATTTTTTTAAAAAAATATATGAACTATGTAATGCTTCATCACAAATTTTATTACGCATTCTGTTTCTAAATGAGTATTCTCAGAATTCTAAAGCAAATCTGTCAATTAATTTGAATTTAAATAATTTTGGTTTCACTGAGTAATCTCAAGTTCCTTAGTAAATACACTACTGTATCAGTCATTTTCTGTAGTTATGTATCACAGCAATTATTGCATTCTGAACTCCTTGTATAATGAAAATTAACTGAAATCTTAGACAAAGCTTATGTTAGACAATATTATATACTAAAGCAGCTTTCTGCTGTGGTTCTGTAACTAATATGTAGTGTTTGAGTCATCAAACCAGCAGGATAGGTAAGTAAATCAGTTACCTCTACAGTTATTTTCCGTCCTGGTAACAATTTGGTTGCCAGCAGTGACTTGGTGGCATGTATAAGACTTATTATTTGATAGGAATGTTGCTGATAGATTTCTTGGCCCAACTGCCGTGGTTCTTTTATCACCTGTGGCTTACACTATGCTTTCTTTACAGCTGTGCTTGAAGAGTTCCCCATGGTAACATTTTTTAATACCACTACTTGTAAGGCAACACTGTAAATGAAGCAGGAATTTAGGCACATCACTTAAGAGAAGAGTTACTGATCCTCTTTGGTTCAGTGGTATCTGACTGTTACACAGTTCCATTTTCACCAGGGTGCAATTTTATACTGGCCAGACAACAGCATGATGCTCTAAACAAGCAACATAAGAATTTGATTCTGGATGCTTAGCACTGCATTTCTCTCCACAAATTGTGGTCTCTCCACAAAGTTAAGATAGAATTGATAATAAAAATGTTTTGTACCAGACGCGGCATACTTTCAAATCATAGCTTTCTGATTTACTTTCTTTGTGGGCATATGGCATTTAAATTTTTAAATACTAAAGGAAATTACTAGGCAATAATAGCTGCTTTTTGATGTAATTAAATTTGATGTTATATGGAAGTAACTTGAAAACATCAAACTGAAGGTATTTTGACATTAGAAAAAATTACAAAAAATTAGAGAAAACAATTTTAATTACAAAACCCAACACTGTAAAGTCTGAGTTTGAGCATTCAGTGTTACTTAGAAAAGCCAGGCATGTTAGATGGGATATTTCTGAGGTATTTTAGCTCTCTTGCTGATGTTAAAATTGTGCTTTTGTGGTCGCAGTTCATATTGAACTACTCTTGTTGGTAAAATAACATAATCACAGAAGTATGGTTTATTGCTTTATAACAAGGTAGGAATGAGATCATTATATGTGCAATTTTAACTCATGTATGCATCCTGGTTTATATGTATGTGTATTATTTCAGAGATATTAGGTCATTCTATTACCATTTCAGAAGACAGAGAGACGTAGAATGGACAGAAAATGGGAGTGCAGAATATTATGATCTTGTTAAAAATGTAATTCTTGCTTATTTTGTAGCTGAGTGTGGTGGTCGAATTCATGCTGCTACATCAGGGCGTATTTTGTCCCCTGGTTACCCAGCACCATATGACAACAATCTTCATTGCACTTGGATTATAGAAGCGGATCCAGGAAAGACAATAAGGTATACTATTAATTTCAGTATTCATTGTCGACTTCAGTATTTTAGAAATTATAGTCTATGCCTTAATTCTCATACTCTTCTACACAATTTTTTGTTTATTAACTCCTCCTTACATTAATAAAGTTGATGCTTGTCATGCTGGCATTTATGAATGCCATCCCTCTAGGGAACCTGGTACCTAAATCATGTAGGGGACATCTAGGCATCTAATTCAGAACTGTGAATTCTGTTAGATGATATGGCCTATATATCTTCAGTGTGGCAAAACAGTGCCTTTTTCTAGCTGTAAACAAGCTATAGTGCCAAGCTGTCAACTGTGGTTTCAAAATTCTTCCCCTGAGTCATTGTAATGGCATTCTTTTATATCTTACTGTCACATTCAAAGTAATAATTTGTTCTAAAACTAATATAATTATTCAACACTACTTCTTAAATACTTTACCTCAAGCAGCCGTGAAGTTCCTGACTCTGCCAGAGGTGCTCAGACATCAGGCTTCTTGGACCTTGTTGGGTATCTATTAGGAACTGTCTTTTTGTCATGAATATTTTGATCTGATGAGGATTTGACAACAGTAGCAGCAGAGATTAGAGCTATAAAACTATAAAGCTACAGTTCTGAAGGGTTTTCATTTTCCATTCCTGCTCTTTTCTGTCATATCATTCTTAACATATAGAACATTTTGAATTATGTAACTATCAGATTTTTTTCCTATAATCAGTTGAATAATAAGACCAGCAAGATCTAAGAAGACATTAAGAATAATCAAATTTGAGAAAAATGATGAGATTGTAATAAGAAATGCTTACAGGACTGTGAAAATGCTTAATAGAGGAGGACTTGAAGATTCCTCCACATAAATTAGGCAGCATAACAAAAAAAGGAAGAAATTAGAAGAATACAGAAAATGAGAGAAACACAACTGGTGACTAATGCATGAAATAAAGGTGCATGCCAAGAACTGAATAATGGAGTATACAGCTTTAATTTCTATAATGATTTATGGAAAGATGATGGAAGGATTCAAGAACTCAGGCAGAAAGAAATTAGTAATACAAGAAGAACTTTTAAAACAGTTTTTCCTCATCAGTTTGACATACCGACAAGGACGACTATCATACTTTGCTGTTATTGCATAGCTAAATCACTCAAGTGGCAGGAATACCAATATTTAAAGGCTATTTCAGCTCAGTTTTGTTGTAGTAACACACAGATTCAAAAACTTTGAAATGGCAAATTCTGTTCAATATTTAAGGTAGTTTGTCCACTCCGAACAGGAATTTGCTGTGAAAGCAAGAATGTAACAAAAACATTTAACTTCTAATCAAGATAGAGAATCTTAATTTCTGTCATTTAAAAAAAAATAGTATACTAATATGTTTAATGATATGCAACAGAGGTTAGTTTTATACCCCAGTGACAGGAAAGAAATATGTGATTTCTAGTAAATGTGTTACTTTAGAATATTAGCTATTTATTTATTTAGAGCAAAAAGTTAGCAAAGAGTAAGTTGTGTCATTATTCATTTTATGTGGACAATAGTTTTAACTGATAACTTAAATGAAAATTATTAATTTAAAAAAGTAAACATACAGAAAATACAAACAAATGGCTAGTTATTCACTGGGAGGTTTTTAATTTTTTATTTTTAGTAACCCCATTTCACTAAGAATTCGCTCCATCATAGGTGATTTCAATGAATCATTTACATTTAAATTACAACTTTGAAATTAATGATTTCAAGTTAATGTCAAATGTAATGAAGAAATATCAGGACACTTATTTGAAACAAAAAAAAAGGTGTTGATATTTACCTATTAGATTTCTTCAATGTTAAAATTGTAAACAGTCAGAACTTGAAGTCAATGCACCTATTTTGACTAATAGCATGGTATTCTTGAGCACCTTTCTAAATCTAATTCCTCACCTGGAGATAAATACAGATTGTTCTATTATAATAAAATTTTATATTTTATGAATTTTGGCGTAAATCAAAGATAGAATAATATATTTTCTAGGTTTTTATAGGAAAGAAAATGCCATGCTGACAGAGTTCCCTGTCCTCTGCATGCTGCTGTCCAGTAGCTACTGCTTTTTTTTTCAGTTACATGTGATTGAAGACAATCAGTGTTCTTGGTATCCTTATTTGAATAAAGAGGGGAAATCTTGGATGAAATCATAGTTATTATCCCTTAAGATATCTATCATAAAAATAAGTTAATTTATAGAACAATTACTATATGACCCATAATGGTGGTTTCTGTAATTCAGGCAATTATAGAACCAAATAGCACCTCTCTTACAAGACCAGCTCATTCAACAAGAGAAATGGATAACTCTTTAGGACCCCCACCTCTTCAGTCCTAAACAACTCAAAACTAAGTACAGTTTGGGAATGATTGCTTGGAGTTTTGTGTAATTATGTTTAATGAGTAAAGTGCAGTGCTTTTACTTTCTCTTTGCAGTCTTCATTTTATTGTTTTTGACACTGAGGTCGCTCATGACATCTTGAAAGTATGGGATGGGCCCATTGAAAGCAGCATACTTTTGAAAGAATGGAGTGGCTCAGCCCTTCCAGAGGACATTCACAGCACTTTCAACTCATTAACATTACAGTTTGACAGTGACTTCTTCATCAGCAAATCAGGCTTCTCGATTCAGTTTTCAAGTATGTAAATATTTTTTTATCTCAAATACAATAATTATATACACTGTTTCTATACATTATTCTTATATATATGAACTGTTTCTCATCTGACAACTTCCTCAGTCTTTATAAAAAGGACTATATTATTTTGATTATTTTATATATTTATGCAAAGAGCTACAACTAGGGTGAATTTTTCGAATTGCTTTGAATGTTTTCTTGTTTCTTGTTTTGTACAGCAACCACATGCCTAGCATTATCTCATTAGCATTATTTAACAAGTCAAAAGGAGTTTGTAGATACATAAGTTTTCTTCTGCACTGATATTTTAAATGTTCCCACCAGTGCTACCTAATAATATATTATTTTGTGTTTATACTTTATGTTATTTGGGGTTTTTTTTTCTCACAACGTTGGTTGCGTGATGCATCATTTTTATGACCTTAACCACTGCTTGTGTACATGATTTAACTGAAGAATAAAATATATCTTACCATATTGAAATACATTTAAAAACTTACTATTAAACTAAGCAAATTCATCTTCAGATCTAAAGTGAAGGCTCCTCTGTATACAGAGGTGCTGTGATCAATATTTTGTATGTGATCAATATTGTAAAGCTGAGTATGTGGAGTTTTTCTATGGTATTATGGTGGAGGGTAGGACTGCAGGGAGACTACATCATTATCTTTGACTCGGTTGTTCCCCCCTTATATATCTAGATATGATGTATGTAAGTGTATTTCTGCTCAGGAACATAGGAAAATTATGGATTAATAAAACATCTGAAAGTAGGAGTATTATTTAAAACCTTCTCTGTAGGTGCTATCCTTCAGAAGTAAAAGGCACTAATAAGTATTCAGGCATTATTATTTGCATGAGGAAATATACTTTGGGGTTTTCTGCTCTCTAAATAATGCATTTTACATTTACCTGTTTACTTCATTTTGCTTGATTTTTCTGAATGTTGCACCCCCCAAACCACAGGCTCTTTCATCAGCCCTAAGATACCTAGTTAAAAGTATGCAAAATGAATTCAAGACAAAGAACAGAATAAATGTTTCTAAAATTTCTCACTAGTGTGCTATATAATATGCTGCTTTTCATGTTGTTTGAAAAAAGTTAAATTTTACATTTGTGGAAATGAAGGGGGTGTTTACTCTCTTAGGGCTAGCAAACACATTTTATGTAGTATTATATGAAAATGTTTATGCACAAATTTTGAAAGGATTAATTATTTAAGCAGTTAGATTTGCCAACATATTCTTTGACCTTCAGTGATACTTATAATAAGTAGGAGACAATTTAATGCTTTAAGGGTGAAGAACGGATTTTGCCATTTTCGTATACTATCTTATGGATGCACTTGGTGATCATTCTGGCAATTGCAGTGTATGTCTTACTGGAATTAATTGGAATTAGTGGTGAAGAACTGAATGCCTCAGCTCAAGTAAAGGGAAAATTGTATTAAAGTTTCATTCACTCTGCTTGAAAAGTGGAATGTTTTATTAATTTTTTAATTGTAAGGAGTAAAAAATATGATTTAAGGAATTTGTTAAAGTAAATTTAAAATATTTCATCCAAAAATCAGAGCTTAGTTTATTTAGTCTCCTTGAGGCAGTGGGCAGACCACTGTGGCCTTGATCTGTAAAGGATTTAAACTAATTAATCTATGGCTAACTGAGGATCTTTCCATGCTTTAGCATTCATCCTGTGTTCAAACTGTAAGCCAGTTTATAGCAAAGCTGCACAGAATATTGAACTTTCACTACTTTAGTAGTTTGTAACTCAATGAATAGAAGAGTTTTGAGTTGCTTAAACTTTTTTCTGGTAATTGCAGATGTAGATGTTTTATTACAAGGTCTGTGAAGGTAACTGTCCAAGTTTTGTGTCTTTGTGTCACTTGAACGATTTTCAAGTGTCGCATTTATTAATGAGTATATTTTATTTAAATATTAATTACAATCCAAGAAGTAAACTTCAGGTGCAGAATTGCAGAAGATTGGAAAACCTTCAGTAATCTGGACGTCTTACACTTCTGCAACTTCTGTATTGGATTATGCAACTGAGATGAGTGTCTCCGTCAATGAATGTCCAGTTATGGGACCATACAAAGTATATACATGTGAGAGTATCAGGTCAAACGAACAGCTTAAAGACAATGCATTAAAGTGTTAACCTTCAGCTGGAGAATTTGTTTCATAGTGCTGTAAATGCGCTGATTCTTTTCTATTATTTGCACTCTAGAAGGCCTTTATTGCATCTGCCTAAAAAAGATGCTAGGAAAAGATACTATAAGGTAGAACAGAAAATATCACCTATAAATTACTTACTGTTGATTGTAAATTCAATTAGAGGTATTTTTAATGGAAAAAAAGTGGCTGAAGCTTACAAAATGTTTGAACACTATTAAAAGTGCCTTGTCTTGCCCACTCAGCTCAGAATATAGAGCATGAGGACACGAACCGACAAGAGTGATTATGTTAATTGTAATCAGCCTAATGCTTTTCATTAAAACTTAATCACCATTTAATCATGCATAAAAGGACAAAAAAAAAGAAGTTCACTGTACAAAATTGACCTTTACTCTGGGGGTTAAATACATTCAAACTATGTATTACAAGCCAGGGATGTCAACCAACTCTTTCTGGTTAACATACAAAAACTGAACACAAGAAAGGTATAGGCAAATTAGGTATTTGGCTTTTTTATTGCAAAAAAACAAAATTACTGGCAGAAAAAACCATTAAAAAAAGGACAAATTCTAACCTAGCTTAATTCTGTTCTACATGTCTAAGGTAAATGGGATAAATCTCTCTCTGAAGGTGCCTTTTCCTTTTTATCAGCTATAGGTCTAGTTATACTAGCATACACTAAATATCAAACTTCTGGACATCTAAGGGCAGGTGAAATGAATCCTACCTGTCTTTTTAAAGGTGTCTAATTTCCTTTGAGATGCCATAAAATATCCCAGTTAGTCTCCATCTGCAACTTTAGAATGTCACACAGCCAGAAGTCCTTGATCATATCTTCCAGTCCTGTGCAGATACCACGGATATTGTAAGGCATCTCAAATGAGACTAGCCACCTATGTTGAAGCAGATCCATCTTGCTTATTCATATCTAACCATATAATTTGTTTAGTTGATACTTAACAAAACCAACTGAAGTGGCAGATTATAGAAACAAGCACAGGCAGTTGGAAGTCTCATTATCATTCTTACAGACTCAGCCTTATATTAACAATACCTAATAGTAGTTCTACCTTTCTAGCCTAGCCTTTTTTCTTGAACTAAATTCTCAGCTGTTGTAACTTAATATTGCTATATCCTTTTCTTAAACTAAATGATACATTCATAGTTCCTTTGCTGGTTTCATACATTATGCTCCTCAAGTCTATAATACATCAAAGGATTATTCACACTCTTCTTATAATGGAAAAAAACATTTTTAGAAATGCCTGGCTTTTTGAGAGTCAGACCCATCTGTGATGGTTTTCTATGCCTACCTCTGGTTCTATGTCATTGTAAATTTCTCATAGTCACAGCATTCTGTAAGCACACACTTTAATTAACAATATACCTGTCTCTGCTTCCATGTAAACAGAAATGTTATCTTTTTTGTGCTAATACAGAATAACTAGCAAAAAGTTAATGAATTAGCAAAGACTTCTCAAATTTTTTTAATATTTCTATCTTATTAGAATAACTTCAGACACTCACTTTATTAAAAGTTAAGATAGAAAATTAAGACATTTGTTTAGTGGGTTTAGTCCAATTTTGTTTTTTCTGTTGTTTGCTTGCTCTCCAATATTTATAAAATTTGCTCTTGAATTAAATGCAGAGATAAGCAGAGAAATACAGAGATAAGTAAAGATGCCTGGCTAAACTTTTATCTTAAGAATACAAATCATCAATTATGATAATAAAAATAAGCAACTTATACCAACCACTTATTTAGAATAATTATTTGGAAATTATTGTGTCTGATATTAATATATCTGTTGATATCTTACTTCCTCTGACAAGAGCTTAAGTATCAGTAGTTCTGTTTGATAGTTCCTAATGACACTGGACTTAATCTGACAAATCTGTTTAAGCAATGATGCCTGCTTCTGTCCAGTTCTATAATTCCATTTGATCATTTGTCTACAGTAATTCTTACAGTAACTTAGAGTATCTTGAACTGTTAGAGTACTGTTGTCTTGTAAATTGTTCTTTTATTGCTGAGATATCTTTTAATCACTTGCTTAATGGCCTGAGCTACTACATTTAAGTAGAATAAGAATTTCCATGGCAGAATCTTCATTGCTAGGATTCATCATGCAATTGTTCCAGTTTGATTCACAACTGAATTTTCAAGAAAAGGGAGTTAGCACAAAAATAGATTTTAAAAGAAATTTACACATGCATAACCATATAACTGCCCTACTAACTAACTAAATTTTTAGTTCAAAGAATATGAAATCCATTAAGACATCCCTTGTTAAAATAAATAAAAGGACACAAGACACAAGAGTGTAGGATTCCCCTTTAAAGTCTGCAACCTAATATTTTCACAGTTCAGTCACTTCTCTTGCTTTCTGTGATGCTACACATGTTGCGTTGCATGCTCAGAATAACACTGTCTCATTAGCATGAAACTGTGTCAAAGCATTCCTATCCATCTTCTAATCCATAGCCTGGGCAAGGCCTCCTCAGACTCGTGGGGGTAGCTGTTCTTAATTTGGTTCCCATGGAACTAAGCAGAAATGAAGCTTGTAGGTTATTCTGATGGTTATCTCTAAACTTGTAAGCTTTTGTACCTCAGACTTAATGAAAGAGGCTGCATTAGCATTTGGGTTTCTTTTTTCTTTACATTATTGGACAATACAATATCTTTAAATATGTAGTTGATGCTAATTTGCACAGTTCTTAGTCTGTACATATAGATGTATTACATGAGATGATACTTTTTAAACAAACACTATTCTTTCATATTTGGAAATGTTTGTTAGTTTGAAATCACTGCGAATCCTATGTACAGTCTCTCAGCTTTGATATGCCAAAATCCTTCTCAAAACTATTATGCAGGCATAACGCAGTAAACAGGGGAAGCTTGTGCATTGCCTGCAATTTATAAGCCTAGACCCTGAAAAGTCTTTATTATTTTTATAACCATGTGGAGTAGCAAAAATAGAGTTGCACAACAACTTGGTGTTGTGCTGCAAATGCATCAAATAGCTTACATGATTGCCATAGACATAGTGAAATTGATATTGATGAAGGTGATGGGTTTTTTTCTTGAGCTACAATAGATTACAGGCTAAACAAACTGATAAAAAAAGAAGTGTCCTTCAGGTGAAAGATAAATTAGGCACATATCTAACATATTGCTCAGAAGGCTACAGACACACAAATATACAGTGTGCCACATTCTCAAAAACAGTCTCCTATTGATTTTCAGTGAAATTTTAAATCAACCTTGAAAATGTAATTGGGGGGCCAAATTAAAAAAAAAAAAGATCTAAAATGGGACTCTGGAAGATTATTAAATTAATAACAGAGAGGCTTAACACATTGGCTGCCAACATATGGAGGTCTGAAATCTCCCTAGCAATCTGTAGTTTTTCCAGCTGTGCATTCTTCTAGCACTTACCTCTAGTTTCATGTTTCATGTACATAGAAGCTTGTTCCACTCTGACCAGATGAGACAGTAGGAGATGGGAAATCTGTAGAGTATTACTCTATAACCCACTGAGTATCAAGTAGCTTACTGATTAGAACACATGTGCAAGAACTGAGAAGCAATGATTTAGTTCTTTTCCAGCATAATGGATTCAAATCCCCTCTCCTGTCTATGCCATTTTAGGCACCTAATTTTTCTCAGCCATTTCTAAAAAGTCTAGCTATGGAGTTTGGTTTGATTTAGCATCCTTGAGTCTAAAATGTAGTTATTGCTCTCCCTTCTTTACAGCATATATATTTTAATTACATTCATCTTTGAGTTTCTGAATTCCTCAGGCCCTTTTGAAAAATATATATGGGAATGCTAGATCACAACATGAACATGATCTTTCTTATAGCTATGTAAACTAGATATTAATTGCATGTCTACATATTAGTGAAGGGACTGAGAAGAAAAAACCATGTTGCAAAAGAAGTTCAATGACAGAATTGGTGGTTTTAAATGTCTGTATTACTTATCAGCAATGCATATAACCTCTATACCACTTAGATATTTGGACAATACCAAATGAATCATTAATAGACTTCTAATTTTCATCCAACTACAGAACTTCCTGGGAATCTTGCTCATGGATTGGACGGGCATACTTTTTGCTGGGTAAAAAACTGGCTCGATGGCTGGGCCCAAAGAGTTGTGGTGAATGGAGTTAAATCCAGTTGGAAACTAGTCACAAGCAGTATTCCTCAGGGCTCAGTGTTGGGGCCAGTTCTGTTTAATATCTTTATCAGTGATCTGGATGAGGGGATCAAGTGCAACCTCAGCAAGTTTGTAGATGACACCAGGTTGGGCGGGAGTGTTGATCTGCTTGATGGTAGGAAGGCTCTGCAGAGGGATCTGGACAGGCTGGATCGATGGGCTGAGGCCAATTGTATGAGGTTTAACAAAGCCAAGTGCTGGGTCCTGTACTTGGGTCACAACCACCCCATGCAGCACTACAGGCTTGGGGAAAAGTGGGGAAACCTGCCTGGCCAAAAACAACCTGGGGATATTAGGTCACAGCCAGCTGAACATGAGCCAGCAGTGTGCCCAGGTAGCCAAGGCAGCCAACAGCATCCTGGCTTGTATCACGAATAGTGTGGCCAGCAGGAGTAGGGAGTGATCGTGCCCCTGTACTCGGCACTGGTGAGGCTGCACCTTGAATACTGTGTTCAGTTTTGGGCCCCTCAGTGCAAGAGGGACATTGATTTGCTAGAGCGTCTCCAGAGAAGGGCAACAAAGCCTTTGAAGGGCCTGAAGAACAAATCTTATGAGGAGAGGTTGAGGGAACTGGGTTTGTTTAGCCTGGAGAAAAGGAGGCTGAGGGGAGACCTTGTCGCTCTCTACAGCTACCCAAATGGAGGTTGTAGCGAGATGAGCGTAGGTCTCTTCTCTTAAATAACGAGAGATAGGACAAGAGGAAATGGCCTCAAGCTGTGCCAGGGTAGTTTTAGATTGGATATTAGGAAATATTTCTTCCCTGAAAGGATTGTCAAGCATTGGAAAAGGCTTCCAGGGAAGTGACTGAGTCATCATCGCTGGAGGTATTTAAAAGACACGTGGTGCTCAGGCACATTGTTTAGTGGTGGACTTGGCAGTGCTAGATGAATGGTTGGACCCCATGATCTTAAATGTCTATTTCAACCTAAATGATTCTATGATTTAATGGTTCTAAGTAAAACAAATTGGAAAAGAAGCAAGTTGAAAAGTTGACAGTCTGTCTGAATGTTCACTTTACGAGATGATATATCAGCGTTCAAATATCTGGTGTTTTGTTTTATTAGTATCAAGTGTATTTGGCATGATAGGAAGCTTTTTAATTTCAAATACATAAAATAACTTCTGAGGCTGCAAGAACAAAAGTGTAAAGAACATCTTGGTGCTTATCAAACATCTGTCATTGTTTTTAAAATTTAGAAATTTGTATACAATAAATTGACATTAACAGTGAAATGAATATTAAAAAGCATCAGTCCTTCATAATTGGTGCACACTTGACACAGTCAAAATGGGAAAAATATTTGCTGAGATATTATATTGCATAACCTCTTAAGGAGAAAATTAAGATTTTTCAGAGATATATTAGAAAAAGATACTAATGACAGAGATGGGCTTATGCTCATATAATTGAAAGTATTATCATTCTTTAACTGATGTGCACTATCGTGATCCATTTTTTAGAGCTGTTACTGTCTGTCAAATAAGAAATAACTTCTCTGAGGTCATGACCATGCTTTCCTTCCCCTGTGGCCAAGTATACGTTTAGTAATATGGGATGTCAGGTAAATTGTCAGAGTGGTGCCTGGGGAGTGCTTACCCAGTACTCATTAGTAGTGACAGCCATTACTTTAATTCTTGGATTGATGCTTATAAATTCTGGTGGAAAAAAGTCTACCATTGTTAACAAACCTGCCATGTCTTTTACTTCATTTAGCTATTATAACCATCCCAAGGTACGAGATGTAATATCTGGAATGGAAACAAGGTCAAAAAATTATTAATAATAAAATGTTAAAGAAAGCTCCTGTGTTTGTAATGTGTTGGTTATCATCAACCATGAATTCTTATATAGGGTTGTTTTACAGTTTCTGTAGTTTGTCTAAGTGATAACGTATTTGCTAGAACATGCATAAAACCATTTTAGCAATCTAAAATGTTTGTTTCTCATTTTGCTCATTATTTTTTCAACCTTTCTGTCTTCTGCAAATCTACAACACAGAAAAAAAAAGTTTTTCAGTTGTACAACTTGGTAACTCTTTCAGTTTTGTAAATGTTTAGTTTCTCCTGCTGTTTCTTGTAGTGATACACTCTAATGGTGTGGACAGAAGGAGCA
Source organism: Phalacrocorax aristotelis (assembly GCF_949628215.1). Classification (NCBI taxonomy): domain Eukaryota; kingdom Metazoa; phylum Chordata; class Aves; order Suliformes; family Phalacrocoracidae; genus Phalacrocorax; species Phalacrocorax aristotelis. The sequence goes on along the minus strand of NC_134278.1, from coordinate 24,583,118 downwards.
GATGCAGTTATTAATACAGAAAATGGGTTACCAGCACATTGTGGTCAAAAAGGTTGCATAGTGGTGGTAGTGATGGAGCTCTTTTATCTTATGAAAACTTTTGGGTTGCACAATTTGGAATGAGTTAAAAAAATCATTTTAATGAAGTATTAATATTTCCTGGGATTGAAACAGAAAAAAATAAAAAGAACACAACACACACACACACACACCCCCCCACCCCCAAAAAAAAAAAAATAGAGCAGGGAGGATGGATTTTTATCACTAACACACGTCATTTATAGGAGGTGTGGAAGAGACTGTACCCTTCTATTTAAAACAATAGAAAGTGAATATCAGACATAAAGAATTATATTTTATGTTCTTATTTTTTGGCCTGTAATTTGTAATGCTATCCTAAACTCCAAGTACTTGAAGTGCTACATACTGCTCAAAATACAGAAATACATAGTCATTGCTTTCCCAGAGACTGTTGGAGAATGGTGCAGCCAAATATGATAATGAACAATATTAGATCATCAGCCAACAAAGTGGTAAAAAGCAGTTCTAACAATGGCATATATGCTTTTAATAAATTACATCAGTTTTTCTCTGAATGCTCCTCATTGGTCTGATCATGTCTTACAGATATCAGAGCAAAATTACACCTTGAAAAGACATCCAATGTAGAATTAAGATGTTACAAATCTGTTTAAGAATGCATCAGCTGTCTGATGCGTGAGCACACAGAAAGTATATAGTTTATATTAGAAAAAAAAGACAATAATTTAATATTGATGTTTCACATTTTTCGAGTACTCCCTTGCAGTACTGGAGATGAGCAGAAGGGCGTAGTGTAGCATTTTTAGAAAAAAAGTCTTTGGTCTGGGTTCAAGAAGTTTTAACTTGGTTGAATGAAGATGATGACAGTTGTAGAGGGACTTACTTCTAGATAAACACCAATATCATTAATAGTGACTGTGACACTCAGTTTGTGACTCTTATTTTGGCTTTTGCTCACAACTGTGGTAAGTTCTTGGAAAAAGACATGCTTGGGTGAAGCAGCCTGGACTGGTAGGAAACAGAGTGCAATTCTCTTTCTTTGGGAACACTGCAATGTTTACTGCAGTTCAGGATGTTGAATACCTGAAGCTAGTAGAAAAGACCTGGCATCTTCCACAAATCTATAGTGGATGTAGATTTGTATATCAACTTTCTGGATGATTACTTGTTTTAAGTCATACCATACTGATTATTCTGCTCAGTTTAACATTCCTTTTTTAATGAATTTATTTTTTCACAAAGTAAATTCCATATCCAAACTCAGGGGACTGAACATAGGTGAGGTACTTTGCTTAGATTCAGTTTGAGCACACTCTGAGAAAGTTGTTACTTGCCCCTGAAATAGGAACTTCAGGACTACCTAAAATGGCTATTTCATTCAGCCAGCTGGGTTAAACAGCATTTGCAGGCTGCAGGATATTAAGACTATAGAACAATGTTATTTATGTTATGATACTTACCCAATTGCACAAAAGGAATCAAAGTGCATAAAGAAATTTCTTTTGATAACCAGCACATGACATGAGAAGAGGAGTTGCTAGCTCTTTTGATGCATGAACTGGACAAAAAACCAAACCAAACCAAACCAAAATCCAAAACCCCAAAACAAAAACAAAAACAGAAGGGAAAAATAAAAAAGAAAGAAAAGCTTGTGTTTGTTTCCACGCAGGCCTTACTTCGTACTAAGGAAACTGGCAGGAAGCTAACATAATCATGGCATATCTCAGTGGGCAGATTCTTGTAAAAATAAGAAATAAAATGCCTTCCTATATTAACTGATGAGTAAATAATATTACCTCTGTTTGGAATGCTGTTATAAAAATATTGTGCTTTTAATTATGGATGTTTAATATCTACACCTTAAAGCTTTTACTTCATCATTCCCTTACAGCTTCTATTGCATCAACCTGTAATGACCCTGGGACACCACAGAATGGCACTAGATACGGAGACAGCAGAGAGCCTGGAGACACTACCACCTTTCAATGTGACCCTGGCTACCAACTTCAAGGACAGGCTAAAATTACATGTGTGCAACTGAACAACCGATTCTTCTGGCAACCTGATCCTCCTACGTGCATAGGTAATAAGATGAAATGTTAGTCTCTGTTTAAGATTAATACAGATCTGATTTCTTGTTCAACTAGTGGACATAATGATGCTCATGCTGGAGTGAGCTTTTTGGAGAACCCAGCTATTTTGTATGTATGGTTAATGTCAGCCTCATTCTCAAAATTAATACTATTTTTGGATACATTTTCTCACTTTATTCTACTCTTTAAACTTCATACAAGTTTAAAATTGACAGTCTAACAGAAATAATTAAATGGAAGAGGTGATTTAGAAAAAAAACAATTCTCATTAAAATGCTCTCATTAGAATGGTCTTCAATAATAATTTCATAATTTAGTTACATAAACTGGAGTCCATTATTTATTCTGAAAATTTTATGAATTCTTGTAGATTAAATACCCATCCTGTGCAATCCCTAGGAAGCTAAAGATACTTTTTCTGAAGCAGGATTCTTGTTGGGAAAGGTAGATGCAGAGAAGAGGGTCCAAGCGACAATGCTGTTGAAAGAAATGAGATATATTTCCATAACACCAGGAGAGGGTGGGAGATCTTTCTTTGAAACAAGTTTTGATTCTTGGTTCTGTAGTCCTATATGGCATAAAGGTTTCTGTGAGGTTCTGGTCAGTAGACTAATAATTATAGGCTTAAAACTCTTGCTGATATGTATTTTAAGGACATCAGTGTAGCTCTTCTAAGATTAATCAACCTCTGTGAAAAATTATCTGCTAGTTATCGTGATTATTAAAATCTTTATGATTTTGTTGCTTATTGATTTATAATTAAATGAAGACTTATTTTAATGATTCCAATCCCCACATAAAACGCGTTTTAATAGCACTGGTATAAGCATAATGTTTTTCCTTTCTACAAGCCATTTTGGAGAGGGTCTTTCCAAAACAGCAAATCCCCAAACAACTGTAGTCCCTCTTTTTCTCTAAAGTGTTTACAGATATCTCAAAAATACTAGGAAGGTTTCAGGATAATGCAGGATGGTGTCTCTAACTCTGTATCGTCTAGCAGAATTGGAGCAGCATGTAATCTGAATATTATGTTCGGAATACCTTGTGTGCAATGTACAAATAACAGTACAAAAATGCTGACTAAACTGGGATTATTCACAAATTAAAATCATTTAAATAAAAATTAAAAAGAAAAGACATCTGGTGTCTAAAGGTCTAGAAGAGTCATATTCTTTCTTCAAATACCAATTGTAATCACTCTGTATTTCTTTATAGTCTGGTAAAAAAACCCAAAACACAAAAGAAAGAAGGAAATAAAGAAGGAAAGAAAAAGAGAGTACCTTTGGGAAAAAGTATATACATATTGTTATTCTTCCATATATTCAAGATGACTTTGAAGGGGAAAGCAGATTAGAGTAATCCTTACTGTAGACAAGACAAATTAGAAAACTTAAGGGTTCTTTAAAGCCATTTTATGCCATTTTAAAAATTACCATAATGTGCTTGTTTCAGTATGATGACTTATAAATGAAAAATTATTCACATTTAATAACTGTACTATTCAGTACTCTGAACATTGTTCAGCTTCCATTCCTTATTGTTTAATGTTTTCTGCTCTATTTGTACTTCATAACTTTGACCATGGTTATTTCAGGCTAAATCAAACCAAAAAGAAATAAAAAATAAAGAAAAAAAAAAACCACAAAAAACACACACCCTGGATCGAAAATAATGACTAAAATACCAAAACTACAGACACAAAAAAAACCCAGATACAGAAATATGCTAATTGTTTAAATAAGTAAACAAATACATAAATAATGGAGGCGGAAAAAGCGTTTAGTTTGTTTTCATAAATACCACAAGGGGAATGGGTTCATTAATGCTTTCATTTGGGTTAGGAGTATGGTCTCCATGTAATTTTCTTTCTCACAATTTAGTTCATTATTCTGAATTTTCTTGGAGCTTTTGAATGAAACTAATTGCAAGCTGAGTTCTATGAGTGCATCTGATGTACCCCAACCACTAGTGACTAGAAATGGCCTGAAAAAATCCTTCTTTAAGATGTTTAATGCAGATTCCAAATCCTTAGTACCAACTGTTTTGCACTACAGATGTGTTCCTATCAGTTTGCAGGACTTTGTAATGTAGATGCAGCCCATGTTGACTTCTATGTGATTATCATCTTTAGAAGCTGAATTCCTTATCTGTTTAAAAGCAACATTCAATTTATGGTAACTAAATGAATGTCTGATTTTTGATTTGGGTAATACCTTTACAGAGTGAATCAAACTCTTTTGTGTTACATCTACAGTCAAAAGAAACTGCATCCTGAATCCTGCTATTTAGCTTTCCCAGTTCTTAAAGTACTTCCAGTACATAAGAAATACTTCAGCTTGATAGAGATGGGCTTAAGTAACAGCAAGAATATACAGGACTTGTTACTTACCTTCATATTTTTATTCCTTTAGAAAGAACTTTTCTTGTGCTTCTTTTGAATATGATGACAGCTCACATTTTTTAAGGAAAATAGAAAAATGTTTGCTAGCTGGAAGTGGGAAAGTTCTTGGGTTTTCTTTAATTATTATTATTTTTGGTAAATGTAGACATTAATTTACTCCTCTTTTACAGATTATATATGCTTGCGAATTTAACATGTGACCGTATTCCTATTTCTTTTTACATTGTGACAGCTGCATGTGGAGGAAACCTGACAGGCCCAGCAGGAGTTATTTTATCACCTAACTATCCACAGCCTTATCCTCCTGGGAAAGAATGTGACTGGAGAATAAAAGTAAACCCTGACTTTGTCATTGCCTTGATATTCAAAAGGTACCATTTCTAGATGAATGCCTCTGTTTAACAGGATTTTAAATGTCACATCTAAAAATGGCATCATTTATCACTTCTTAAAGCTTCTAATTATATTCTCTGGCTGAGTCCTGGAGCAGACATCTAATATGTGCTATATCATTGCTTCCAAATAACGTAAAACAAAATAATATAGTTATATGGCAATTTTCATATTGAATATATTCCTAAGTAACAAAACTTTCTGTGACCTATGAAATAAAAATCTTTTAAAATCAATGACAATTTGTAGAAATGCTTGATTTACGTTGTTATGCCTTATAGAAGAGACTGTAGTGGAAACTCTGTAACTCAGTTCTTAAAGGTTTTTACAAATACAGGCTAAATACACTTTGCTTGGAGTGCATAGATCAGAAAAAAAAAATTGGAAAATTGGTCTACTTAGTCAAGAGATAAAAGTTGTCCAGATAACGTTGTCTCTAATTTTAAAATAGTTTTATTTACTGAATGCACTATCATCAGCTTATATTTTTCACACAGCTTTTTAAGACAAATTGAATTTCAGGGATATAGTCATATTCATGTGTTTAATTTATCATTTCTATTTGAGTCAGGCCTATAAAATTATCTTTCCTGCTATATATATGTCTGCAAATGTAAATTTTCTTTTTTGATTCTCTGTCCTAAGTGTGATTTTTAAGCTAAGAACAGTAACATTGCTGGTGACTTCTGTGGAATGGTGATGAATTCTGATGCTTTCAGGAAGAGATGGTGGCATGCTTAGAATTTTGTTGTATAATATGTACACCCTTTTTTTATAAAAAAAAAACAACACCAAAAGAAAAAACAAAAAGAACCCAAACAACGGTTTCTTTCCTTGACTGACTGCAATGTGTATTCTAATATTGATACACAAGAAATTAAAGAATAAAAGCCTAAGTTACTTGAAATTACACAATCAAGAATATGATAATTCTGTTCCTCAGGTATTAAATCAAATAACATTAAGGCATGAGAATAGTTCTTCACTAATTACACTCTTGAAAATGTCACATGATTGGTGGTATGGTGAGCAGCATATTTCTGTGGACTGCCTAAGTAATCAGCTCAAATTCTCCATTTCAAGTAAAATTAAAGAAACCTATAGTTACTCAGTATTCCGGTTTATTTGTGAATTCTATTTTAAGAAATAAAAGTATGAGCAATATAATGGAATTTGCAGTTTATGCTATACTTCCAGCATATTTTATAATTGCAGTCCTATAATACACACTGAACTACCTAATTCTTTCCTAAACATGATATTCTGTGCAAGAAGTTCTTAAAATGTCCAGGAATAAATCTTCCTTAGAAATCTGAAAAAAAAAGGTTATGCCATAGCTTCCCAGGTTTTTGGCACTACCTTTTACAAAACTACCTGATGTTGGGAGACCATTCTTGGAAAGTCATCCATCTTCTGACCTATAAGGCCTTTTAAGGTGTAGATTGTGGGGTTGTTAATCTTGTAAATAGTTTTAGAATGCTTCAGGAAAAAAAAAAGAGGAAAACTGGAGTACAAATTAAGAAGGAGGGGAAAACCAACACTATTATCTGTATGTATATGGCTGTCAAACAGAGAAAATGGAAAACTATGACTACCTTTCTTTTTTTAATAAATGCTGTATTTTTACTATAAATGGACCATAAGAGTAATATGGATTCATATTTCATGAAAAAGTGTGCAAATACATGCTGGTAACTTTGTAATAGAGAAGCAAATTGAGATAGTTTTAAAAATATAATGTTAGAACACTCATAACTTAATGGACTATCACAAACCCCCTCTGATTTATAAGAGAAGTGAGGGCTGAAGTAACTCAATTTCTGCAATACTTTCACTAAGTTCTTTGATTTTTAGAATAGAATAGAATAGAATAGAATAGAATAGAATAGAATAGAATAGAATAGAACAGAAATTTCAGTTGGAAGGGACCTACAACGATCATCTAGTCCAGCTGCCTGAGCACTTCAGGGCTGACTAAGTTAAAGCATGTTGTTAAGGGCATCGTCCAAATGCCTCTTAAACACTGATAGGCTTGGGGCATCGACCACCTCTCTAGGAAGCCTGTTCCAGTGTCTGACCACCCTCTCGGTAAAGAATTGCTTCCTAATGGCCAGTCCAAACCTCCCCTGGCGCAGCTTTGAACCATTCCCATGCACCCTGTCACTGTGTAACAGAGAGAAGAGCTCAGCACCTCCCTCTCCACTTCTCCTCCTCAGCAAGCTGTAGAGAGCAATGAGGTTGCTCCTCAGCCTCTTTGTCTCCAACCCAGACAAGCCCAAAGGCCTTAGCTGCTCCTCATAGGACCTTCCTTCCAGCCCTTTCTCCAGTTTTGTTGCCCTCCTCTGGATGCATTCAGGGACCTTCACATCTTTCTTAAATTGTGGGGCCCAGAACTGCACGCAGTACTTCATCCACGTGAGGCCTCCCCACTGTTAAAGAGAGTAGGGTAATTACCCCTTTTGACTGGCTGGTTATACTGTGTTTGATGCACCCCAGGATGTGGTTTGCCCTCTTGGCTGGCAGGACCCACTGCTGGCTCACATTGAGCCTGCTGTGGACCAGCAACCTCAGGTCCCTTTCTGCAGGGCTGCTCTCCAGCAACATCCTCTCACAATTTATACCTGTGCCCGGCATTGCTCCATCCCAGGTGCAGAATCCAGCATCTGGACATGTTAAATTTCATCCCATTAATCATAGCCCAATGCTCCAATCTGTCTAGATCCCTCTAGATCCCTCCTGTCCCTCACGAGAGTCAACAGCACCTCCCAGTTTAGTATCATCAGCAAACTTGTTAATGGTGCATTCCACTCTGGCCTTCAGATTGTTGATAAATATATTGGACAGAACTGGCCCTAGAATTGAACCCTGAGGAACGCCACTGGTGACCGGTTGCCAGCTGGATTAGCCCTATTCACTACAACCCTTTGAGCTCTGCCTCTCAACCAGTTCTTCAGCCGGTGCACCGTGAACCCACTCATCCCACAGCTGGACAACCAGTCCAGCAGGTTGCTGTGAGGGATAGTATCAAAAGCCTTACTAAAATCCAGAAAAACGACATCCACCACCTTCCCTTCCTCCACAAGCCGGCTGACCTTATCATAGAAGGATATCAAATTAGTTAAACCGGATTTGCCCTTTGTGAACCCATGTTGATTGTATCTGAGGATTGCATTATTTTTTAAATGCCTTTCAATAGTACCTAGCATAATCTGCTCCATAATTTTTCAGGAACTGAGGTTAGAGTAACAGGTCTGTAGTTCCCTCGGTCTTCCCTCACTGCCTTTTTGTAGATTGGAATTATATTGGCTAGACTCAAGTCAGCAGAGACCTCCCCGGACTCCCAAGACCTTTGGTAGATGATCGAGAGGGGTAATGGTTCTTTGAAATCTGCAAACTCTGATTTATTAACATATCATTTTCTGTTCATTTTATCTAAAATTTTTCATTCTTAGGCAGTATGTTACAGGTAAGACCTGTACTATTCTTAAGGAGCTGGTTTTGAGAAGACAGCAGTGTCTGCATAGGATGAGAATGTGGGTTTTTAATAGAGAGATGCAATATATTTTGTCAAATGTGTGTTGACTACAGAAAGGTTGGAAACCATTGCTTCGCACTATTTGCTTTTTCTCTTTTTTTTTTGGTCTGTAGACTGCTACTTCTTTGAACTCTTCTAACTCTAAACTAAAAATTCTCTGTCTTAGCAAAATTATCCAAATATTTTTCTGGCTTCTGTTGCTTCTTCAAAATAGAACATAAAATATTGTTCATTATATGAAGCCATTTCCATTTGACGTTACTTAGGAATTTTTTTTTCTGCTGATTTCTTAGCTAAAGATATTCCTTTTTGTTTTACATGATTTGGAAAAGTTTGCATCTAACAGTACTAACTGATGTAATAGAAAGAAGAACAGCTGACCACCACACTTGCAAAAATGCCAAATATTTATTATTTTGTTTTACAAAGAGAATTGGAAAGAATAAAAAATCCACTCACTTGACTGAGCCCTTGCCTGCTTTTTAAAATGTAGTTCTACTTTTCTTATATTTTTTTCAATGTTCCTAGTATATCCTTTTTATCTAGCTCTGTATAAATTTCTGATATAAATGCCTCTGTTTTTATGTTGTCTCAGAACTCATCTCAACTAAATTTCTCTGAAAGACATTCCATTCATATTATCTTCATTATTGTTTTGTATAAACACATAAATGTCATCAAATATGGCATTGCAGAGATGGTTTAGTGAGAATAATGATTCACTTTAATTTATCATAATTACCTGATGTAATTTGGATATGAACAAAGGCAAGTTCCAGAGTAGTGGTCTGTCCATTTGAAAGGATCTTGTTTGTAAAATGGTGAGTCCATGTTTGTATGGTTGGATTTAAGATCATCCAGTTTAGCCAACTAAAAGCTGCACTTTTAATTTAAGCTAGTTGTCTGGATCATTCCTGTGATCGCTGGTAAGAGGCAGCCTTTCTACAGCAGGTGATTCATTCCATCTTTTGAAGGTGTTTAAGATAGGTAGGAGGATATGCTTCTTTTTTTTATGGACTGTAGACAGAGCCTGTATGATGGCCTGATACTAGATGTTTTGGAAAACTGAAGGTGTTCAAAACAATGGTAAAGAGAACTCCACTGAAAGTTAGTAAATTTCACTGTGAATTATATTTAAAAAGACTTTTATTACTGCAGAAGAAAATGTGTTAGGCAGAAGACTGGCAGCAGTACTCACAGTAGCGTTTAACTCATGAAAAAGAAATGAAGACTTAATTCTCTTTTTTCCTTTATTTTCAGTTTCAATATGGAACCTAGTTATGATTTTCTACATATTTATGAAGGGGAAGATTCCAACAGTCCTCTAATTGGCAGTTTTCAAGGTTCACAAGCTCCTGAAAGAATAGAGAGCAGTGGTAACAGCCTGTTTCTGGCTTTTCGCAGTGATGCTTCTGTTGGAATGTCAGGATTTGCCATTGACTATAAAGGTACTGTTCTAACCATAATGTGTGGAAAATAAAGGGAAATAAATGTTATTTAGTATTTATTGAGACTCAGATCTGTTCACTTTTAGATGTACTTATACTGAACTGCCAAATATTTCTTTGCATTAATGTAGGTTTTAAAAGCTATTTTCTGTAAGTGTGTGGAGGAACACAGAAATCCTCTTTCATGAAATGTCCTTCACATCACCTATGCACATTTTTATCATCCAGAAAAAAATGTAGAAGTAGAGGACGTAGTAGATGTAGAGGACGTAGTAGATGTAGAGGATGTAGTAGATGTAGAGGAAGTAGCATTTGGAAAAGAGTTGTAGAATAATGGAATTGTCTTACCCAATTAGAATACATGACTATTGCTGCTCCCTTGTTGACACATACCAATACATTTTCCTTTCCATTTTGTTGTTGAATCTACATATACATTTTTGAACAACTACTGCAGGAAAATATTTGCATTTTTTGGGGGAGTACTTATTACTAGCCAGAGAATGGGTTACGCTGACTATTTATTAAACACACACACTCACTTTAAATGCTGGATTCTTTTCTGGTCACAGATGCTGTCTCTGGCTTGATTGTAATCTCTGCTGATATTTATCAAGCTATTTTTCATCACAGAGGTGCTGCCTCAGCTGCTTCTTCTTGCCAGTGGAAGCAAACCACATTAATACATGTGTCAAAAATAAAGGAACAAAAATATCTAAAGAATATAGAAATACCAATGAAAGAGAGGGAGGATAGAAAGCACTATTAAATAATTTTTATATTTAGTCTTCATCTTTCATCCAGCATCATGCATTATTCTCCGTGTTGGCAAGGCTTTACTTCCCAAAGTAATTGTCACATTGCCATAGATTAAACCTTAGTGTGTTTGTTCCTACCTAAACTTGAAACAAAATACAAATAAAATGGGAAAAATATTTGTTCCAGGAAGTCTTGTTGACCTCAAGGAAAGAAAATGACAAGTTGAGCAGGAGATAAAGAGATAAAGATGCCCATTGAAAACATGCATAATCATTTATTCTGTGTGTGTATTTTCTGTTCTCAGCATAGTCTAATATGTGTGCCTTTATGCAACTGGAAGCTAAATGCAACACTAAGAAAATAAAAATATAACATATAAAAGCAGAACAGTATATTTTTAAAAGTTATTATACTCAATGGGCAGTATGTTTGTGCCTAATAAATCAATATTTTTATTAGGCTTATATTTTAATAATTAATATAACATTTATTACTTTACATTTCTGAACATGGATATCCAGTTTTGCTTTCTGATAATATTCCTTGAGTATTTAATTAAAATACTTGCTTTATTAACATTTAGTTAGGGAAGGAGGCATGCTATAAGCTTCAACTATGAATTTTACTTTGGAAATTTTTAATAAAATCTTTGCCTCCTATAATGGACTTTATTTATATTAGATGCATCCTGCCCTCCTAAAGAGTTCTTATATTTAGCAAAATATTGTTTATAAAACAATATTACACAATATTTTAATAGATTTTAAAGGGACTAAGCTGTGTTGAAGCCTTTTCTAGGAAAAAGTATAACATATTTAATAATATAGCAGTACTAATATTTTGCTTTCATTTATTTAGTTTAAAGAATGTTGTATGTATAAATCCTTCTTATTTCAAGATCACCTCAATCATATTCTTGAAACAGTCATTTCTAATATGAATTATTTCTCCCATTACTTTTCTTTATAATTTAACTTGCCGAAGATGATGAATGAAATCCTAGTCTTGTTAAAATCAATGCCTATACTCACGTTGACTTAAAGATTTTGTACCTATTAGCTCATGCCAGAAAATAACTGTTGTGCTTATTTTGTCAGCCATCAAGCTCCAGTTATTATTAGATCTTCTTAAATATGAAACATAAAGGAACAACACAATTTTTATGTTTACATTATTCCATAGTATAACAGCTTTCGAATCAGAAATTACTGAATACTGAACACGATACATGGTTAAAAACATAATAGTGTTAAATGGTGAATTCTAGAAATGGTAGTTTTTCTTCTACATCGCTAAACTTCAGTGGAGTCATTCAGCTCATTCAGAGTTCTACTAACAAGAGGTAGGAAGAAAATGCTGTTGGTTAGATCCTCTCAATATAATTTCCTTGGGCAGATAACCAATCAAATGCAAACATCCGTGATCTTGTAGTAAGCATACAGAAACAAGAAAAATACTATAATAAGCTATTGAAAAATGTAAATTGACTGGAAAAAAAACCACTGATAATTGTTCAATTTTCTTTTTTAATTGAAAGTTTATATAGGTTTACTTTAATTAATTTTAACAGAAAAGCCACGGGAAGCTTGTTTTGATCCTGGAAACATCATGAATGGGACAAGAATTGGAACTGACTTTAAGCTTGGTTCAACTATTACTTACCAGTGTGATTCTGGATATAAGATTATCAGTCCTTCAACTATAACATGTGTAATTGGTACAGATGGAAAGCCAGCATGGAACAGAGCATTGCCATCTTGTAATGGTATGTACTGTTTTCTTAACATTTCCCTTGTCCTCCCGGTGAATTCAGAGTTTCTCTGTCCCTGAGGCTATTTATACTATTTCTATGCATCTATTAAAAAAAAAAAAAGGTCTTGAAAATAGCTTGATTAAAAAAAATATGCAGTTAAAAAATAAAAATCACAATGATATGAGTTTTGGACTATAACTTAATAATTAATGTATTCACTATTTCAAAATACATTTAAATTCTGAAATCAAGACATTGTTATGTTTATAATAATGATTACAATGTAATATGTAAGTTTCCACGGTTTCTCCTTTACATCAGTTTTAGTGGAAGGCTTTGTGATCTATATGAGAATCCATATAAAATAGACTAAATATTAATTATGGAGTATTACTGCCCTATCCATTGTTTCTTTTTATTCTCTTTGTATTGTCTGTTACGAATTTATTGTTTATTAGACTGTGAGTAGGAGCAGTCCTTTCAACAAAATGGAGCTTCAATATCTGACTCATTTATAATAATAGAGATTTTTGTGTGCTCCCACATAGTCTCAATATGTATTATTTTCAGGTATTAACTTTGTAGTGATAGGAATGTAGAACTGCCTTTAGAAAGAATGTAGCAACTTAGACTATGCCTATACTATTTGAATTGTGCTCAGAGCAAGAACTGGGGACTGGAAATAGGTTAAGTTGTTAGACTTAAGTTGTTAGACTATTCCCAGGCATGATTTTGGTCCAGACCTTATAGCACTCTAAAATTTCTTAGTCACAGTGTGGGAGTAAGCATGGGACAGAGGCTGTTCCCAGTAGGTTACCTGCATGTGTTTCTGAAAGTGAGGGTAGTAGTACCAGTACTAGCACTATTATAGGTATTTGCTGTGACCAATCATGCTGTTTGGTCTCAAGGCCATAGAATAAACTGTTGTGGTGTTCAGTGTCCAATGCAGCCATAGCTTAAGTCTATGTCTATACTCCTAAGGAAAAAAGGCATGGGAAGTTGATGAAGTAGGTTGCTGATTATCCATAGTGCTTAACTGCTACTTCATGACTTCATCTATGAAAATATCACTCTGTTAGACTTTATTACAAGTCTCACATTATTTCAGGAACTTTGGACTGTAACCCCTGCCCTGATGCACACACACAAACACACAATATAAGAATCACAGAATCATTTAGGTTGGAAAAGACCCTCATTGATTTCAACCATTAACCTAATATTACCAAGGCCACCACTAAACCATGTCCCTAAGCACCATATCTATATGTGCTGGTTTTGGCTGAGAAGGGGTTAATTCTTCTCACCGTGGGGGGTTGGGGACCTTTCCATCTTCCCGCACTCTGCCGCGCAGCGGGCGGGGCTGGGAGGGGCAGGGCCGTGGTGGGGGCGGCTGACCCCGACTGGCCAATGGCAGGTTCATTCCATACCACGTGACACCGTGACCAGTATGTTGGCGGGGGGCAGTTGCGGCTCGGGAGCGGCGCGGCGCCGGGTCAGCTGCATTGCGTGCGGTTTGTTTCAGCGGTTCATTCCCCTTCCCCCCTCCCCTGGGGCTTTGCACCTGTCATTGTTCTCCTTTACATTGCATTTGCTGTTGTTTCTTGTAATTTTAATTATTAAACTGTTCTTATCCCAACCCACGAGCGTTACCCTTCTGATTCTCTCCCCCATCTACCGGTGGGGGAGTGAGCGAGCGACTGTGTGGGGCTGAGCTGCCGGCTAAAGCACGACACTATACGTCTTTTAAATATCTCCATGGATGGTGACTCATCCACTTCCCTGGGAAGCCTGTTCCAATGCTTGGCAATCCTTTTGGTAAAGAATTTTTTCCTAAAATCCAATCTAAAGCTCCCTTGGTGAAATGAGTCCATTTTCTCTTGTCCTATCCCTTGTTACACGGGAAAGAGACTGACACCTCGCTACAACCTCCTTTCAGGTAATTGTAGAGAGTGAAAAGGTATCTCCTGAGCCTCCCTCTCTCCAGACTAAACAACCTCAGTGCCCTCAGCTGCTCCTCATAGGTCTTGTTCTCCAGGCCCTTCACCATCTTGGTTGCTTTTCTTTGGATGTGTTGCAGCACCTCAATGTCTTTCTTGTAGTGAAGGCCCCAAAACTGAACACAGTATTTGAGATGTGACTTCACCAGTGCAAGTATATGCCTATACATACACATACAGAGACACACACATATTTTTATTTATATATACACATACATGCACACATAAATACATATCATTTAAACTCATATTTTCAGAGATGGGCAGAATATCTACAGAATTATGGGTTATGACACTTTAAGGAAAGGTATGGAGATTGTAGAACCACTCTAAAGAAAACCAGTAATTTACCAATGAAACAGAGAACCCAGAATAATGTAAAAATATATAAGATTTATTTTCAAGCCTTTCAGATTAGAGCAACAGGTCAATAGCTGCATGCTAAACAGATTTACCACCATCAATAAAAAAGAGGAATTAGGATGGTTGTTTTTTTTTTTCACGGGGTCGTTGATTCAGTAACTTTGGTTTTTAAAAGATTTTAATGAAGAATAGCAAGGTTTTTTTTTCCCTACATATGGTCCATATTTGGAGCACATGGAACAGCAGGATGAAGCGCTTTACTTATAAACAGTGCAGAATGCAGCTTTTGCTGCAAAGTTGCAATAGCTTAGCTTTATTACCTTATGAAAGTACACTTGTAGAACAATTATATTTTGTATTATTTAAGGAGTTGCTATAAAACACTGAGTAGTGTAGAAAAGTTAAAATGACCTGTAGTTCACCTTGCAAACTGATATATTTCTCATATTTTGGGCTATTTATGTTTTTGACACAACATTCAAATTTAAATTTAAAAATCAACATTTATTTTCTGAATTTTTCAAAGCAGAATAAACATCCTATTTTTTAAATAAATAAATTGCTATTACAATAATACCTATTATTATAACACTTTATAAAACATGAAATAAAAAATTAGGGGAAGTGTTCTTTTGAATCCTCTACTTCTTACACCCTGAAATAAAGGTCTAGAACAGACAGACAGAGCTCCTAAATCAATACCTTTATTTTAACGAAATAGACATCAATCTCTCATACTGAGTTAGTTTTGGGGATCATCCAACAGATAATTGCAAATCTAAAATTTTACAGGAGATTATTTTTCAGCATAAATAATTTGGTACTGTATTGACAATAATTACGTGTAACTTTCTTTTGATTTGTTAAAATTGTTCTATATTTATACAACACAGATCCTGAAACAAGGGATAGAGGATAAATGTTAGCCATACTGCTGAGACTTGGTTTTAATTTTCTGCCTCAATAATTATAATGCTTATTCCAATTTGACAATACAGTATTGAGATGCTTGTGATATCTATTCTAAATAACACTGGGTGTCTAAAGAAGCAGAAATTACTAACTGAAAGATTGGGTGTCCTGACATTGTTAAATCTGAGTAAAATTAAACTGGAATACATGCTTATGGAAGTGCTTTAAGTCTATTCAGTATGGTTTACTGTGTGTTTCATTTTAAAACACATGCTCTTATGACTTCAGTTAAGGTGTAGAGGTTTTTAAAGTATCATTTACATGGCTACTACATTTGTTTCTCTAGTATGGAGTAAACCATACTAGTTAAGTAAACATCTATGTATACTCCCTTGTGGAGTCTTAAATAACTCTTTAATAAAATAGACTTGATTTATGAGGACAAAAGTCTCAAATTGTCGGTTTGGTTTTTTTGGCTGTTTGTTTGTCCTCATATTACTGAGGACTGCAAGAGCTCTTTGGGTCCCTGTCTTATTTTACCACAGTGCTGTAATGATAGCTGTGCCAGTAGAATGAAGAATCCTTCTTTTTGTCACAGGTCACAGTTCTGAGTAAAACTGATACACGAATAATTTAAAGTAAAAGAACAATTATGTGAGTGGAAAGTGTAAACAAAATGAATTATTTTATGTTTACATGTAGGCTGAAAGACTTGGGTTTGTTTAGCCTGGAGAAGGGAAGAATGAGGGGGGATTTCATCAACACCTATAAATATGTAAAGGGTGGGTGTCAGGATGATGGGACCAGGCTCTTTTCAGTGGTATCCAGTGACAGGCCAAGGGTCAATGGGCACAAGTCAGAACACAGGAAGTTCCACCTCAATGTGAGAAAAAACTTCTTTCCTGTGAGGGTGCCAGAGCAGTGGCACAGGCTGCCCAGGGAGGCTGTGGAGTCTCCTTCCCTGGAGACATTCAAAACCCACCTGGACGCGTTCCTGTGCCCCCTACTCTAGGTGTGCCTGCTCAAGCAGGGGAGTTGGAGGAGATGATCTCCAGAGGTCCCTTCCAACCCCTACCGTTCTGTGATTCTCTGATTCTGTGATTCTGTGGATATGAAATACAGATCCATTATATAAAACATATTTATACATAAATTTAAGAGTAGGAGTGGTACGGGAGACCTGAACGAAAATACACTCAGGATCACCTATGTTGTCCCATAAAGCCCTCTTGTAATATACAACTTAACCCAATCAAAACTGAAAATATCAAACAAAAATGCTCTTGAAGCACTTTTAGCATGTTCTGAATTTATATTTCTTTATTTATACTGAGAGTTAATTTCCCCTTTTTAAACTTCTTTGAAATATTGGATGAAAAAATATTACAAATTTTGAAGCATGAAAACTAGAAAAGAACTTAAAATGAGTGTTGTATAGTAAACCCTAAGAATCTCTGAAAAGGACACAATTCTTTAAGTCAATTAATCCAATTAAGTGAATTAATACAACTTTATTTCTGTGTGGTGTGGTTTTTATTGTTTGGGTTTTGGTGTTTTTTTTTAAGGTAGTATTTTACAGTCAGCCATGATGAAAAGATATTTCATTTTTATCTAGGTAACTGTTGGCAACTGCAAGTACGTATGTTTTGAAACACTAATAGAAAGTCTTAGGCATATTTTTTCATTATTAATTTCCCAACCCTTAATGAAGTTATTAAAATATATCCTCTGAAAATGCAGGTTTTTCTCACTAAAACAAACATTATTCATAATCAAAACTGAGAGCTCTGTTTAGGGTATGTTCAACTGCCACAGTACCGCACTGATAAATTTTGCAGACTTAATCTACAAAAGAACTTTTCTTGCATCTTTTTCAGCCTAAGCACTCACAGGCTTTCCTTACAGAGTGTATATACTACGAAGATGTTATTAAAAATGTGATGAAATATATTATTTTAAAAAATCTAAAAACAAGATAACACCTCCCTTTTATAAGGGAACATTTTTACAGCTCAGGAACTTTGGAATTTGTTTTAAATTAAGCATAAGTGATATACTTGCATTCCAGTGAAATAGTCATGACTTTAGAATTTCATCTGGTAATTAAAAGATAGACTTTGTGGCTTAGCTTCTGGTATCCCCAAAGAAAAAAGAAAAAAAATATAAAGATTTCAAATTCATGGCATGAACTGATTCTTTGTGATATTGAGTTTCACCTCAGCCACATAATCCTATTCAGCCTACTGATAGATTAAACTTCTCATCTTCAATCATTACATTGGATTTTTGAATAATTCATATAAACAGCTAAGGGAAGACACAGATTTGTAGTATTAATTGCTGCCTGTATAAGGAAGTTAAACTTGTAGAGGTATTTCAAGTATGCTTTTTAAACCCAGTTGCTGTCAGGGAGCAGAAAGAGCAGGTCTGCTCCTCAAGGGCAGATGAGCAGGAGCTGGGGATGTGCAAAGCACAGGCTGTGCCCTCACTCACTGGGCACAGTCCCGCAGTAAAATAGCTGGGTCAACAGATCGGGTAACAGGGTCCTTTGATAGCCCCAGACCGATGAGCTCATCCACCTGGACCCCAGGTCCTTCTGCTCAGAGCTGCTTTACATGTTAAAATGCAATCTGCTATATGTAAGATTCCCAGAGAGGAGTAATGTTGGTTTACTTTGTTCTTATATCAGAAAGTAATCGTTTAGATTATGCAGTGATCCTTTCCTTGCTTAAAAACAAATGTAATGTGACTATTCTAGTTTTTTATAATATATTTTATCTGTTTATGTATTTTAGAAATAGTTTTATTATTGGCTTCTTGGGTAAAATAACAGTGTACAACAACCTTTTGTTCTTGAAAAAGCTATAGTTTTTAGTATTGTTTGATGAAATCATTTGGAAAAAAAAGAAAAGAAAAGAAAACCACAACAGAGCAACAGAGCACTGAATTGCATGTAAATAATGTAATTATTATAAGGCTTAAATTTTAATGAAGATTTTGACAGGAAACCAAGCCTTTCCATTAGTTCTCAAAAGCTGAGAATAGTGACAGCAATACTTTGTTTTCACTGTATAGAGAGGTATTTACTCAATATCTAGCACAAGGAGATATTTTAACCTAATTTGCTATTTCTCCAAAAGAACATATCCCTTTCATCCATGCACTGCTTTGGCTTTTTGTGAGAAATTCTTGAGACACCAACATCCTATGATGTAATTCTTTATAACTGGTAAATCCAGCAGTCCCTCAGAATGCCACATTTATTGCCCATACATGGAGGGAACATACCACACACGCTTCATTTTTTTGTCGTGATACAGGCAGAAATGCTACATACATATACCCTGACTAGTCTTGAAGGTTGGAGGTCCACTGTCCTTAAATATCTCTTCTAACTTCTGCAGCTGTAAAGAGTTTCTCTTACTCTTTAAGAGTTTCTGTTCTGTTCTGTTTTATACACATATGAATCCAAAGATTTTTTTATATGTATAAGCTACATGCTTTTGAAAATCATCTAGGAAGTTATGAAGAGCAAAGCAATTCAAGCATACTTTCAGAGAGCGGAATCCATGGCATTCTGTGCAGGGTACTGTTAGCATACCCATGTATTCCTCTGAGACCCAAGACAACTGTGTTGTGCCATTTAATTATGCAGTACCATATTTTTTTCCTGAGCTTTTCTTTTTATATAGATACATAAATAGCTATAGACATATTCAAATTGAAAAACCCACCTAAATTCTGTGTTTACAGCTTCTTTCAACTAAATTATTTATACTTCCAGTCCTATATGAATACTTGCAGTCAAGTAAAATTCTCATGTATTCTAATTTTAAAGAAATTTTAATAAATATTATGTCCTGAGAAAGAACCATTAGATATGTTGTTACAGGAAAACCAATCAAAAGCAAAACCACTAAATTGTTACTTTGTAATCTTTAAGTTTTCATTTTCAGACTGAACTACTACAGACAACTGTCATTAATGTAACACGTTTCTTTCTGTTTTGTTTCCAGCACCATGTGGAGGGCAGTACACTGGATCAGAGGGAGTGGTTTTATCACCAAGTTATCCTCATAATTACACTGCTGGACAGACTTGCCATTATTCAATAACTGTACCTAAAGAATTTGGTAAAAATTTCTTCTACTGATTTTTCAATCATTAATAATTGTTCAAATGTCCTTCATGTGTAATAGTGACCCTAGCTTTTCAATATATTGTAAATTGGTTATCAAAAATAAATGTATTCTTGAGACAGAAATTGATTTTAGGGTTTGACCTTTTACTTCTCCCTAATCAATAGACCTCAGCTAAGCCAATTGTGTCTGCTCTCCCAGCATATCCTGAATACTGTCATTGATTACATTATTCATCATCATAGGATAGTTGTTCATTCAAGCTTCCTGCAATGTAAAATTAGTTGTCAAAAAAGCACATCTTAGATTTTAACTTTTTGGTTTTCATGTTTTAACAAGGGCAAGATGAGTAGGATCACATTTAGCAAGTACAGTGGAGGGAAAGAAAGCAATTTTGTATAAAAGTTCCAGAAATGTTTATGAAAAATCACAAAATTTGTTCTTTCAACGTGTCAAAATACTTGGACAAAGTCTCTAAAACTTGTGCAGTTGTATGCAAGGCATGGTTTTCTGCAAATCAGGTTCTCCTAGTGCAAATCCAGACAAATAGCAATAAGATCCATTTTAACATTTACTTACCAAAAGACTGAATGCACAGCAACTTAGTGTGTTTGGTACTTTATATACTCAATGAAACCTTTAAGGACTCAGCAGTTTTTTAACCAAGGAATTTGGAAAGTTGTTGACAAAAGCAGTTAGAGATTTACAGGTTGAGAACTTGGGAAAAGTTTATTACACCTCCTAATAATAATTCATAATACCACTCTAGTACTGAACTCTTCATTACTAGTCTTTTAACTTACTGTTATATGAGACAAGCTCAATGTTTTTGTTCACAATTTTTGTTCACAGCTTTGTAGTAAGAAAATTATTAATTCCATTTTCATCATGTTTTAGAAAGTTTGTTCTTACATTTCAGAAGCATTTCTTCAGAAGAAGAAAGAAGAAATATATTTGCACAGGAGATACTTACAACAGCTATGGCTAAATAATTATCAAATAAAATACATTTTAATTAGTTACTGTCCTGTTTCAAAAAACACAATATGTATCATATAAAAGCTTTTCATCAATATTTTAAGGGTGGGAGAAACAAAAGTCCTTGAGATTTGTATTAAAGGAAAGTTTAAAAGTACTCTGTGTTCTTTATTATAGTTTTGACTTTTCTACAAGAGAAAGTGAGCTTTGAAAGGATGCAATTCTTCTTTTTTCTGCTACAATTATATACAGTGCAGGAAAATAACCGGTAGAACACGAAAGTGGCTGAAACTTGTAGAAAGGATCCTTCAAATCATTCAGAGTCATTAGATCCCCAAGACAGTAGTTACAGTGAAATGCTATTGGGGCTTTACAGGCATGTTTATCCAATTAGCGGCTTTATTACACAACATTTTTCACTAGAATTCCTGATCGAGAACACACAAAATATCTCTAGGCTTACAACTAGTTTACAACTCAGAAGTTGTAAACTTTGTTTAAATAGTTACATTGTGTTTAGTTTTTTGGTGTTTAATTAGTATATGAAATAATTGGATATTATGACAATTTAGAAGTTTTTAATAAATAATGCTCAGATTTTCATATTTTATTATATGCTATTTAAAAATTATGCAACCCTTTCACCAGACATCCAAACAAATACATATTTTTATTCTTATTTGTTAGAAAGAGGAACTGACACAAGAAGAATCTATAGCAAACATTTAAAATGCTTGGCAAATATCTGAAATTTTTTTTCTCTGTACTGGATCTCATCATGGTCCTGAGTTGAAGAGGGCCTGACAAAAAAGTTACTTGAATGTACTGGCTATTGTCACAACTTCAAACCAATCCTTTATCATTTGTGATATAAATTTTCTTTAAAAAATATATATTTTCAGCAGTTCTAATAGGTTTAGGGATTGAAGAACATTGCAATAAGTTTACTTCTAGTTGATAATAGTTTGCACAAAGGATGCCCTTGCAGCAATGAAAACTAACTGCACACTGGGTTGCACTAGCAAGGATGTGGCCTGCGAGTTGAGACTAGGTACTGTGGCCTTCATGAAGTAGCATCTGGAAACTATGTCTACAGTTTTGTGTCTATAGCATTGATTGCTAAAATAGAACAAGTCCAAAAGAGAGCCAGAAAGATGATTAGGAGGCTGAGGCACAGTACAAGGAAAAGTTGAAGGAAGTTCAGCCTGGAGAAGATAAATGAAGGATGACCCTTCCTTGCAGAAATATGCAGTGAAAATAAAAATGGCAGTAGTCACAAGTAGCACAATAAATTCAACTGGACATAAGGAAAACATTCTTCACCATGATGACGATTAAATAGAGGTAGTGTGAAGAAGAATTTTTGTTGATTTTCAAAATTTGCTCGGAAGACCTGAGCAACCTAACTGAACTTCAAAGTTAGAGCCCTGCTTTTAAAAAGCAGGAGGTTGGCCTATGCAATTTGTTTTAAAAAAATAATAATAAAAAAATTGAGAACTTTACAAGAAGTTGGAAAATACAATCTGTACAGAAATTGTGCTGTATTGAAGACCCATGGTTTCTATACAGAATCTGGGATATGTATGATTTTAAACAGATCCTCCCTTATCAATAAAATATGGGGTAGCTGGAGCGATGAAGTAATATTTTTATTGACTTCATTGTACTGGTTTATTACTTCACATTTCATAGTTATTAGTGAGACGTGTCATATAATTAGCTTATTTATTTGTTAATACACTTTAAGTTACTTACAACTGAAGTAAGAATTAAGTGCAGCAGTATTTCAAAACCAGAAATACATTGATATTTTTAATATTTGATCAGTTTTTATATTCTTTCTGATAAAATAAGTGCTAATGCAAAGTTACAAATATAGCCAAATCAATAAGTTTAAAACATCTTCCTCAGATTAGAGGTGGATAAGCAAGTAATCATGTGTAACAATAGATGTACCCTAAGAGTTGCTAAGGTTGGTAATGTAATTTTGGTAAAAATCTTTCCTTTTTAGATATTCCATTTTTTTTATTCTCATAGCTACCTATGCAATAAGGAATAAGACTTGTTTGACTGGAAAGCACACTTCTGGAAAGCATGATTTAATTATCTTTCTCTTTTTTTAATTAAAAATAAGGAAATAATGAAAACCACTTCAGATCCTTATTACTTATGTATAATGCAGCTGTTTTATCACAGTAGTTAATAACTTTGGAAAGGTTTCATGCAGGAATCTACTGGTAACTAAGACAAGCAAAAATACCTATTAATTTTTTTTTTTTAAGATTAAGTTCCTGTTTTATCTTCTCTCTTTTTATTTTTTTCCCCTCTTTTTCTTTCTCTTTTTTTTTTTTTTTAATGTAGTTGTGTTTGGACAATTTGCCTATTTTCAGACAGCTTTGAATGATGTGGCAGAATTATTTGATGGAGAAAACTCTCAGGCTAGACTTCTTAGTTCACTGTCTGGATCCCACTCAGGTAAGTAATAAAGAAAAGAAGCATGCATTTCTTACACAGGTCAGTATGGAAAAAATAAATCAGGAGAATGTTATGAATTTCATTTGGAAATAGAATAATAAAGTCATTGGAACAGGATGCCAAGGGAAATGAAAGACCCTTCTAAATCTTTGAATCAAGACATTATTGTGAAATATATGATTTAGGCAAAAAAAGATCACTGGGATGAGTGCAGAACTAATTGAATGAAATTCTCAGATCTTTATGTAAAAGGGCAGATTGGATGGTGTAATTATCTTCTCTGCCCCTAAACTCTGAATTACACATCTACATTTTCTGAATGTCTAATTTAAACACAAATTACTTGTATTCACAAAATGCAATTATCTGTATGCAAACATGCACTTAGACTAAAAGCAGGCCAGCTGTTGCATTCAGGTAACTATAGCAAAATGTTGACCCTGTGAAATTATAATTAAATTTATATGGATTTCACCATGGCCAGAATTTCCAATGTATGCATATATAATGACTATGTTCACCTCAAGTAGATAATATACAAATATATTTCTGAAGCTAATATGTTTTGTCATACACTCCTAGTGTTTAGGAGAGTTTATATGTGAGGGCTGTTTTTTTTTTACAGTCCAGGGCTTTTCATGTCTTCTTGGTTTTCACATTGAATAATTGGAGAAATACTTGATATTAAAAGCATGTGACATATCTATTTGATTTATAGAAAACATTTTATTATTTGAAAAATTCAACTCATTTTCTGCTGGTGAATCCTAGCTATTTGTGTCATATTCAGAGAGTTCATAAATTAATTTAAAATTTGCTTAATTACTAGCAACAGTTCAGCATCAAAACAAGATATTTACTTTTTAATGTTTAAATTTAAGAGACAACTCATCTAAGCACCCAGTTTTACTGCATCAAGTGTATAAAGAAGTTGAAACTAATGTCCACTTTCATAGGGGATATTTGAAAATAATTGAAGGGAATTTAAAATTGTGATTTTTATTTATTACTTGTGACATATCTGATTTACGTTGTTTTAAGATAGGATTCTATTACATGGAAGTGCTGGTTACAACAATAGAAAGCTACACTAAGTGAAAGAATTATAAATCCTATTTATCCAGTTATAGATATTTTAAATTACTACATTATAATTCATTTCAGTAGAATTTCCTAAAATGTGGGTTGATATGATCCAAATAGAATAAAACCAGTTGTCTTATGGAGTGGCATCCTTGCATTGTAAAAGTACTGCAATTTTGTCTGTAGTGATTCATTACTGAACTTTTATCATGACTGTAAATAGATATCTCAGGAAAGGAGATAAAGTATATTAAACATCTTTATTGATCCCCAAGTCAATATATAAAATTTGAAATGCTATTAGAAAGTTAATAATGTAATAAAGTTCATGTATGACCATAAATTTTATTGAAGCAACTACATAAAATGGGTCGTGGATCTGTTCTTTTTCACTTCAGTTTTTGTTTTGAAATGGTAAACATCACATGAAGATCCCCTGTGGCATTTTTCAAATACTTTTAATTGTTTAATGTGTTTTGCAAGGCAAGGTAAAGCTGTCAGTCACAGAAAAAAGTTAACCAAAAATTTTGGCCCCAAATGACAATATGGTTCCCCAGACAAGTAGTTTATTGCACCTCTAGTTCCAACAGCTGCAGTAAATGTCAGAAAGTTTATGTTGTTGAGTCATGAAATAGTTTTATTCTGACACGTTTTCAAACCTCCAATGGCAAATTTAATTTTATACACTGTTATTTATGTTTTCTTTAACTGTAGGAGAAAACCGTAAAACTATGTGTTTTAACAGTATATTTGTTTACATACTGAAGAGTTGTAACTGTTTTCTCTGTTTTGTGCATTTAATTTATTTTATTTTTGCATTTGTAGGAGAGACATTGCCTTTGGCTACATCTAATCAAATTCTTCTGCGATTCAGTGCTAAGAGTGGGGCGTCAGCCAGGGGGTTCCACTTTGTTTACCAAGGTAAACACGTCTGCTTTTGGTGGAAGACACTGGTGCCAGTCTCACACAGTGTTTGAATTCTTCGTAGGCCTTAAAATATTTCTTTAAAAATGGGTGTAATCTTAACCTCTTTCCAGCCATCAAGGACTTGTGATGATGGACTGGCTTCATAATGGCAGTTGCCTCCGGTGAATACTACCTGACCCCATGGGCTTGAACATGTTCAGCCTCTGTCAGTAGTCTGTGATCTGTTTTTCCCTTCCTGCTGAGTGTTCATGTCCTCCTCAGACTGTAGAAGTACAGGGTGAGGACTGTGAAGGCAAGGCAAAAAAGGCATTTAATATTAAATATTTTCTGCATCATTTGTCATTAGGTTGTCCACACCCTACACACCCCCAATATATCACCATAGACACATACATTTTGAACTCCCCTTTGTAATTAGCATACCTTGTAGACTCTTTTTTCCTAATGTCCTTCACTAGTTTTTGCTCCAGCTGGACTTAGACTTTCCTGATTTTTGTTTCTAAGTAGCTGAGCAGTGCTGTCATACTCCTGATTTATTACCTGTCCTTGTCTCCACTTGTGGTATGTTCCCTTTTTGTATTTAAAATGTTTGAAAAGCTCCTGGTCTAGACCTGCAGGCTTTCTGCCCAAATCCCCAGTCTTCCCTCACAATGAGATAATTTGTTTTAAGGCTCTCAAAACTCTCAAAAAATTCACCAGTATCCTTCCCCTTCATGTCTGTTCCTTAGGAGAGTCTATGTAATAGCTTCATGAATACGCCAAAGTCTGCTCACCTTAAACCCAGCCTTCTGCCTGTTCCTCAACTTCATCATCTTGTGGTCCTTGCAGTCCAAGCTAGCATCTATATCCACATGCACAAATAGCTCTTCTTTGTTTGTGAGCAGCTGGCCAGGTTGTAGCTACTTCTTAATTTAGTTAACTGATATAAATATCTGTTTAATCTGCCAAATGTTTTGCTTGACTAAAATGAATAGGGACAAGACCATAGAACTTGTTTTCTAGACACAGTGACTATTATATTCAGGTTTGAGCAAAAACATATATACATCTTTATTTTGTATTGAGTTGGATGTAAGTTGCTAAACTGCTACAGACCAGAGGAGGCACATATTTGATCTCTATTAAAAGCCAGATTTAGCTGAGATTAAAATGCAAACATGCTACTGCAATTGGCAAACATGCCAATTTCAAGCATTTGAAATAGGCACTGGAAATCCACCCAGAATTGCTAGCTGCATTTTGGAACTCAATAAATCAGTAAGAATAAAATCAGTAGATATTTTATACAATATCAACATTCCAACAATTTCTCATTTATATTCAGACGCTTTAATGACACAGAAAACAGTCTTGTGATTCCAGGGAAAAAATATCCAGCTACCTGAAACAGATAGTAAAAACAAAATGAAAGATTTTATACTTGTATATTTAATTGTATACTTAACATTTATTTTATACTTAATTTTTGCCCCATCCAATTAGAGTTACAATATGAAATAGTGATTGTTTTCTAACAAAAACAATAGAAAAATATATTTGGGGATTTGTTCTATACTGGCAATTACTCACTTGAGTAAAGCATAAGAGTTATTAGGACAATCTTTGCTACATTCACCTAAAGTTTTAATTCATAGAAGTGCTGTTCATTTCAGCTTTCTGAAGACATAAAGAAAAAGAAAAAAAAAATAAAATATTTTCAAGTACTTAGAAAATCTCAGTTCTGGTTATGTTTAGGCAGCATAATGTTGTTGAAACCATATACCTACGTTTCAGCACGTTTTTACTCCCTACAGTTTCAGAGTTAGTTTGACTGAAGTTAGCTTGTATTCTCTATGACACACTATTCCTCAGTGTAATACTATAAAGAGAGGGTAAAAGTGCCAAAGACACTTTCAGGCTTACCTCATGAATATCTGTAGCTAGGCCTAAGGTTTTGGGGATTTTACGTAATTGTATTAGTATTGATCAGTACTCCCAGTTGATGTTTCAAGAGTTTTTGTTTAGGCTGCTAAGAAATTCTATCTTCTTGGAGAGCTTGGAGGGAAAATTGGTACGGCTCACCCCATGAGGTAGTTTCAGTATTAAAGGGTGGGTGACAGATGTAAGACTTGCAGGCCCGTTTCTGACACAACTGAACCTGAGGAGGTATTTTGTGCATATCTGCACACTGCAGTCGAAATGCAAGAATGAGACAGCATGCCCAAGTCTGTTACCATGCTGCTAGGCAGCATAGTACACCAAGTTGATCCATGTGTCTGCATCTGGTGACACCTGGAGTAGTGTTTACATGTCCATTGCCTGTACAGGCAACAAATGCAGTCCCAAAGGGGCTTCTGGGCAGTTCACTAGATGTATTGCATACATGCCCGATAAGCTTAATGAGGCAGACATTGAACACTCTGGTTTATTATATACTAGCTTTTCAGCTTTACTAAACTGAAGTATAAAAGTAGTTTTTGGATAGTTTTAAATAATATTATTAAGGTTTCTTTCATTTGTTTGTTTTGTTTTTCTTTTAATATTGGAGCATAGTCATGATTTGACAAAGCAAGTTAATGGAAAGAACTGTCTCACCTCAAGAATATTTCAATAGTTGTAAGGAGCTTGCTGGGACTGTTCAAACTCCTTCTGGATGGTGTTTTTAATCCTTCTTATGTTTTTATGGAAAGATATCACCATGACTGCACACTCAACTTTGGATATAGCTCAAGATATCAGTACCTGCCCTTCTTACAGATCAAATGCATCGCTTGCATTTAAATTTATCATGCACAATTAATCAGAAAAGAGGGGGCATATAAACTTCTGGAATTAGACAACAGCTTTCAGCATTTGAGTGCTTATCAGTCATCTGCATATGGATGACACCTTTCAGTCTTATTCTATTTGGTTTTCATGTGCCTAGAGTGTGTAGTTATTTTTGTTGCTTTTAAAGAGTTCATAGTGATGCAAAGCCTCAATTCTGTTAGCTGTATGTGTATACCCACACACACATAAACACACACACATATATATATTGCTGTTGAACAGTAGGTCTCCGGGTGAGCACAATGATAAGCCTCAATTCCGTCACTTATTTGGACTATACTTATTTTTTAGTCACTGTAAAAGATAGATTTTAAAAAAGAGAAGTGTTTTGTGGAGCAGCAGAAAATGAGTCCCTTTATTTGTCTCAGGAGAACGATGAAGCTATTTGAATATCCATGTTTTTTAATATATTTTAAAATACATCTTAAGAGCTTTATTTCACATACACATATGTATACATATATTGGTTAATGAGTTAGTGATACTTAATAAGCTCTATCATTTTGAGATTTTTCTCTCCTCTTTTGAAGCATGTGATCATATCTCCAATGACCACCTGCATGCTAGCCTTTTAAATACCCTAGAGAATAACATCCGCTCTCACACTGAACACAGTAATCTGGTCTGCAAAGTCAATCATTTTATTTATCGCCCTCTATTCCAGGTTGACCTTCTTCCCTGTTCACTTTTCCACTGGCCTGATTTCAATTTTGTTTCACAGCAGTATGAAACATTTACTAAAAGATGGAGGATAATCACTATAGAAAATGGAATGTCTCTATGATACAGTTTGAGGAGTCTAGGTTGCCAATGCTATAGGCAAAAGCTAGAAGGAAGGCTAGAGGGCAAAAAAGTTATTGCTTACACTATTTCACATTCTGGTTTGAGCAAGATTTTGATTCAGGTTTAATGGCTTTTGCAATGCCACTTTCTCAAAAACGTCGTTTTAGCTGCATATGTTGTCTGCCTTGTTTCTTTTTCTGAGATGACCACATTTCCTTATATTTCACACAATAGGCTAATGCTATCTGTAATATTAGACAGCATGAATATCCAGTCTTTCAGAATATTAGGGTCAGGTATGCTGAAATATGCCAGGGACAATCACATTTAGGAAGATTGGGAATTCTGTTTTTTTCAGGTTTATTTTATGTTTGTTTTCCTGCTATGACATCACCTAAGAAACAATAGCATATATTCTTATATAGATGAGGCTGCAGCAGTACAGCAAATTAATGACCTTTCTACCACCCAAAAAAGTTATGTTTTTTTTCATACTATTCTTCTTTTACTTGCTCCACCATACAAATACATGAATTACTTTATAAGATGATATGAGATTTTAAAGAGAACTATTAAGAAAGTTAACGTGCGAGTATGGGGCAGGACTGCGGAAGAAAGACAAAGGGGAACAAGAATAAAAGAGGAACGTGACTTTAACAATTAAGATGATCTAATCTGTGACAAGAATAAAATACATAGCCGTATATTTACTGCTGAGTGTAATTAGAAAGCAGAACTAAGACTGTTGGTATTATTTTCCACATGTGTTTTTATGACACATTATGTCCTGGTTTACAACACATCTCACAGATGTTTGAAACTGTACTGCATTTTGCCATGGATTACTTGAACCTAAATTTGATTTTAAGCAGTATGGGAGTACCTCAATTTGTTGTTATGTCTGGCTTGCATTACATTTCTTCTTAAGGCAGTTCTTAAAACAGGAAAATAAAAAGCATTAGTAAAATAGTGCCCTTTATAGTGAACGGCATGATTTATATGTGCATTTTTAGCATTTCTTTCTCACTGTAACCATTAACAGAGTATTAATAAACCTGTGAAAAACGGAGCAAAATATCAATTTTAACATGGCGTTATTGTTTCCTGCTGACAGTAGAATAAACTGACACAACTCTAGCCATAGATGTTTGTGGCTGCCATGACCATTTTACTTACTGGCTGCTCTCAGTAACATGGCAACTTTCAGTCTGAAAAGGAAGGAAGCACATAGCAGTGCTTCTGCTACATGAACTAATTTAAGTATGTTAGCAAACTGTCCCTATGTTTGCTGTAATGGCCAAGATAGCCTGCTTACAGGAAAATAACTTTCCTAAGGCAATATTATAATGAAATCAGGTGATCTGACGTCCTTTGTTGAGAGGTGTTGAAAATGCTAGTTACACAAAGAATATCTGTTTGGATTACAAATGCATGTATGCAAATTGCCAACTGTGATTAGTGACAAT
The DNA here is from genome assembly GCF_949628215.1 of Phalacrocorax aristotelis. Lineage (NCBI taxonomy): Eukaryota > Metazoa > Chordata > Aves > Suliformes > Phalacrocoracidae > Phalacrocorax > Phalacrocorax aristotelis. Next base: position 24,552,760 of record NC_134278.1, on the reverse strand, counting down.
TATAGGATATTCTTTAATCTGATTCTTAAAAAGGGTCCTTTACCTTTGCACAATTGTTGTAGGGATTCTCTGGATGTGGACTCCAGGTGAAGGTTAGAGAATCAGAGCAAGGATTTTCTTCTGAAACTTCCTCCATTTTGAGGAAGTGAATAAAAATATAGAGAAAGGTAGCATTCCTATAAAAGGCTGGGCAAGGGTTTCTTCCACAGAGTGAACGAAAAATGTTCTGGGAGTGATGTTGAAAGTTTTAGGCAGGTCATAGAGCCTTTTAGGAAAACAGGTAAGGTTTAGACATGTGTAAAGCTAAAAGTTTAACTAGCAGGGGGTAGGTAGGTAGCAGTGACCTGTGTGGGAAGAGTTTGTGAGCTACCATGTGCTACTCACAAACAACTTCCTCTGAAGCTGGCATAAAGAACCTCTTACATGATAACACTTCCACCAGTCAGAGAAGCATGTAGTGCCTCTGCTCAAAGATATTTAAGAAAGTGACAACTGCTTTGGGGCAGAGATGATTCTGGGGATGTATTGCTGGAGATGCTGCTGGAGGGACTGTTGGAGACATGCTCTTGGAAAGAGGCCCTCTATGCCAAAGGGGAAGCCCTTCTAAAGGGACTGTGGCCTTTGGGTAACCCTTGCTGGAGTTAGAACACCTTGGAGGGATTGGCAGCCTGTGAAAGACCTATTCTGCAGTAGGGGGATGTCTCTGAGCAACTGCAGCCCATGGGTGACCCACACTGTAGCATGAACACTAAGAAACAGAGTGACAAAACTTGAAGAAACTGAAAGCAGGAGAAGAAAGGAGTAAAATGATAAGTACAGCAGAGGAAAATGAAGCAAAAAGAGAGCACACAACCCCAACCTCCTGTGCTGCCACTGACCTCACTGGTGGAACTAAGATGGACACAAGGAAGTTGATACATGGGAGGGGGAGGACAGGACAGATCTTTGGCTGAAACTGAGCCTGGGGAGAGGGAAGGAAAGCTGTTTACTTAAGTGGCTGTTTGATTGTTTGTGTCCTCTTTCTTCTTAGCTCCTGAATCAGTGATCAGAGGTTTGTGTTAACTGATAATAAATTAAATTAAGCATAATTAGGTATAAATTCTCTTAGTCAAAACTGTTTTGTCCACAACAATGTATTGAACCTTTTGCTATCACATGATTGCGAATGATTTATCTCATGACCAAAACTCCCATTTGAGCAAGTAGTCCTGACCGAGGGATGGATTAATGCCTAATCATGTGGCAGAAGCTGTAGTTCTAGGCATATGACTGTCATGTGGCTGGATGCGTGAGCAGCCATCATCACCTAGTCAGTTGTAAAGTCAGTATACAATAAAAGAAGGGTTTGAATAAAATAGTGTTTGTACAGTAGACCATTTGATAGAGAAAAGGCTACTGGTCCCAATAAAAGAGAACAGGCTGGGTCAAGTTGAATCAACCCAGCAGACTGCATCTGGTCTGCAGGTTATGATCAAGAACTACGGTTTCTTCATTATCCTTCCACAAACGCAGAACAATTTCCTGCCATGGTTAGAACTATATGCATGAACAAATTTCACAGAGCAGCTGCGTGATACTGAGGTCCTATTGAAAACTTAATCACAAAATCACATTTATTTAAACAAAACAGGTATTTTAAATTTAGTGAAAGGGAAGTGGTTAGGTTTTACTATGTAAAGTATTTAACCATTTTAAAAACTTGAGAAATGTATTTGCTTTTGTTTTGCCATATATTGTAGTTATTATTCCAGGAGTTTGTTTGTTTACCTCTGACCACTTCTTTCAATCAGGGGTGTATTTTATAACTTTCTCAAGTTTTCAAGGCTAAAATCTTCTGCAACCGTCTAACCTACTGATTTGAAAGAAAATATGTGTTACTGTATCTGTATGACCTTGTCTGGCAAATCAACCCACTGCATATTAATAAAACCAGCATGTATTGTACTGTTATTGCTAATAACAGTTATTTCTAAACCTTCTTTGAAAAAGCTTTTCTATATGTTCAATAATACTTGCATAAACTTAACTTATGCTTAGTAGCAATAACAAAAACTGGCAGAACATAGTGTTAATGTAATCATAAATGAGAACTTCCAATGTTCTGCTAAAATATGTTGCATATTTCAAGCTAGATTTAAGATAAGATTGATTTCAATTAGTGTTCTGTATCCAACTTGTCAACAAATGTTAACTTCAAGAGCACTTACCAGTAGTACTTAAAACTACTGCACTTTAATTATGAATCTGAGTAGAGCAAATGACAATATAAGAAATAAGAAAAGCATAGAAAATAAGTATATATAGGCTCCACACACCTTGTATTTTACTTAGTGACCAGGGCAGCTGATCAGGTGGTGTGTCTGTGTCTACAGGCGTGCACATGAATAGATGGGAATATTGCTCTTCACTGTTACAGGCCAGCAAAGAAAATTAAATGTAAGGATGTAAAATAAAATCCAATATAATCATGAGTCTGTTGACACTATTCTTAAAATAGGTTGGTAAGCTAGAAACATGTTTCTGCCAGGAATAAAGTATAAACACACAGTAGTCTGGTTTTTGTGGGCTGTTGTTTTTTTTTTCCTGTGCCATTCTGTGTGTTTGCTAATTAAGGGCCAAATATCTGGCAATTTTCGTGGTGTTACTTATTCATCTCTAGATGCAGTGATCCCCTGAAACTAATTCTTGAAGAAACCAAACAGGTCAAACAAAGCTTTTGAACGTACCACTCACACAGAAAAAATATTATATTTGATGAGATTATTTTTAATGTACATTTGCTTTATTATAGTTTAAAACATAGATGATATTACACATCTATAGTTCTATCATTTTTTTCTATAAATATATATACCTTTTAAATTTCGTATTTACTAGCTAACTGCAAAATGAAATGTATAAAGAGCATGTTTCATACATAAACAACTTGCACAATACCAAGAGTCAGTAAGTACGAAAAAATGCCTGCTGTAAAGAAGTGGTTAGAAATAACAAAGCCAATGGGAAAATAAACCCATGGGCTTCTAATTAATTTTATTATTTTGCTCTTTAAATGTTGCTTACAATCTTTTAACTGTTCTTGTATCACATTAGGTTTATGAATTCTCAGAAATTATTGGTAAAAAGAGTTGTTGTCAACTGTAAACACTGAAATAGCCTTGAGGGTACATTGTTATCACTTGGTATTCTCCAAGATGATGAATCACATATTTATATATTACATTGGTTTTATACCTGATTATCTACAGCATAGTTTTCTTGGCTTCTAATGAGAAACTTCTAATGAGAAGCCAAAACTTTCATATTTAGTAAGTAAAATAGGTGGTAAGTATACTATCCTATCATTACAGAGGGCAGCTGAAACACCCACTGATCCTATCATGCCTAAGGATGTGCTTCCAAAGTCACATGCCCTCCAAGCTGCCATGGCACTCACATAATTGTACATGGTTGCAGCCCAAAGCCGCAGTCCAGCCAACAGCTCTGAAAGCATTAGGCCATTCTTTGAGAATACAGGAGCACAGCAAGTAAAACAATAAACATTGTTTTTTATTTTCTTGATGATGACTGTCATTTGGAGTCATGGATTCATTTTTTCTTTCTCTCTTTATGCAGCTGTTCCACGCACAAGTGATACGCAGTGTAGCTCAATTCCAGAGCCTAGGTATGGAAGGAGAATTGGCTCTGAGTTTTCAGCAGGCTCTGTTGTTCGATTTGAGTGTAGTCCTGGTTATCTGCTACAAGGCTCGAAAGCTATCCGATGTCAGTCTGTACCTAATGCCTTAGCTCAGTGGAATGACACAGTACCAAGCTGTGTAGGTAAGCAAATACATTTAAGTCGTCTGTTCTGTCAAACTTGTCTCTGAATCAGAATTCAAGAACTGTTTCAGAAAATAATATTTAACACATATATTCACTTTCATTCCATTAATATCAGTCATGCCCAATTTAAAAAAGCAGTTTTCCGTATCAAAAGGTAATTGAGTACCAGCTGGCTGGTAGGCAGTATAGTGTTTTATGTAATGAGTTAGGTTATATAAACAAGTGTGATGCACATTTTCTTGAACATTCATTATCACAGAATCACAGAATGGTAGGGGTTGGAAGGGCCCTCTAGAAATCATCTTGTCCAACCGCCCTGCTTGAGCAGGGACACCCAGAGCAGGGGGCACAGGACCGTGTCCAGGCGGGTTTTCAATGTCTCCAGGGAAGGAGACTCCACAACCTCCCTGGGCAGCCTGTTCCACTGCTCTGGCACCCTCACTGGAAAGAATAAATTTTTTCTCATATTGAGGTGGAACTTCCTGTGTTCTGACTTGTGCCCATTGCCCCTTGGCCTGTCATTGGGTACCACTGAAAAGGGTCTAGTCCCATCATCCTGACACCCACACTTTACATATTTATAGGTATTGATGAAATGCCCCCTCATTCTTCCCTTCTCCAGGCTAAACAAACCCAGGTCTCTCAGCCTTTCCTCATAAGGGAGATACTCCAGTCCCATGATCATCTTGGTAGCTCTCCGCTGGAGTTGCTTGAGCAGTTACCTGTCCTTCTTAAACTGGGGGGCCAAGAACTGGACACAGTACTCCAAATGTAGTCTCACCAGGGTGGAGTAGAGGGGGAGGATAACCTCCTTCGACGTGCTGGCCACACTCCTTTTAGTGCATCCCAGGATACTATTGGCCTTCTTCACCACAAGGGCACATTGTTGGCTCATGGCCACCTTGCTGTCCACCAGCACTCCCAAGTCCTTCTCAACAGAGCTGCTTTGCAGTAGTTCAGCCCCCAGCCTGTACTGGTGCATGGGGTTGTTCCTCCTCAGGTGCAGGACCTTGCACTTGCTCTTGTTGAATTTCATCATACTCCCCTTTGCCCAGCTCTCCAGCCTGTTCAGGTCTCACTGAATGGCAGCACAGCCTTCTGGTGCACCAGCCACTCCTCCCAGCTTGGTATCATCAGCGAACTTGCCGAGGGGGCACTCTACCCCTTCATCCAGGTCATTGATGAATATGTTGAACGGGACTGGACCCAGCACAGACCCCTGGGGAACACCACTAGTTACGGGCCTCCAATCAGACTCTGCCCCATTGATCACGACCCTCTGAGCTTTATTGTTCAGCCAGTTCTCTATCCACCTCACTGTCCTCTCATCCAATCCACACCTCCTAAGCTGGTCTGGAAGGATGTTATGGGGGAAGTGTCAAATGTCTTACTGAAGTCAAGATAAACAATACCCACTACTGTCCCTTCATCGACCCAGCCAGTCACACCATCATGACTCATACACATCTTGCAATACAGGACAGATTTTAATTCTCTGAAGTGTCTTTACCTGTTTTATTACACAGCACTTTTTATATATTTCTATCACACATAGGTTGATTTTTTTTTTTCAAGCAGAAGCATAATGTATATTGAATAATGACAGCATTGTTAAGTATAGCTAATTTTCTTCAGTCTGTCAACAGACAAGCAGTGGGATAATGTTTAGCACTTCAAATTTTTGTTCTAAATGTTCAAAGGTTTTCTCCTCCCTCTCCTTGGATTTATATGCAAAAGTCATTGCTATTCATAGGAATTTACGCTATAGTTAATTAGAATGTTCTAAAAATAAATGTAGGTGTCCTATTTTCTGTATATTCTGTGCTTTTTTTTGTTTAGTTTAGTTCTGTTTTCTTGAACCTCAATGAAGCCACTGCGTATAGCAATATTTAATGTACCACACTGCTTTACCAGCTAGATCCAATACTGCAACTATCTTAGGCTGTGTTCACATGATTCTTGTCAATCATGATTGTGTTTAGTGTTATATCTTTACAGTTTGTTGTTTCTTTCAGGTAAGACATGATTAGACCGTGCTGCTAGACTGTTCTAGGCTGCACACACTCGAAGTTAACTTCTGAATTGTTTATTCATGCAGGGTGTATCTTAAGGTTGATGTTGTTCATATATTTTTGATAACTGCTTCCTCAGTTCAGTTCATTGTGTCACATCTATGTGTTTATGCTAGAAAAGAGAATTATTATAATTAGCTTAGTTAAATTATTATTACTTTTCTGTTCTCTGAAGTGGTTTAGGTTTTGTAATAATTCATTATAATACTTCCTTTCAGTGCCATGCAGTGGGAATTTTACGGAGCGGAGAGGTACTATTCTTTCACCAGGTTACCCTGAACCATATGGTAACAGCTTGAATTGTGTGTGGAAAATCATAGTGACTGAGGGATCAGGTATTCAGGCAAGTCTATATTCTGCCAAACATGGAATATTAAGTACTTTGTTGTTCAGTTAAAAAAAGTAATTATTTCTCTAGAAGTGTCAGAAAATAGCAATCAGTAAGATCATTTTTGGGGGTACTTGAAATATTTGTGCTTTGTTTTTCTCAGTATTGTTCTTTGGTTAGCTTTATTCCATGTTATTTTATTTTTACATCGGGTATGAATGAGAAATGGTTAACAAGCAGCCTTCTCTTTTAACTGTGTGGAATATTGAAAGCAGGTCCTGATCCTTCAATCTGTTATGCAAATACCAACCCTTTCTATCTGCTAAGATATCGCTGAGGCACTTGAGAGGTCTGCAACTGTCTTGATTATCTGCTCGTTTACACTTTGAGTAATTATTTAATTATTATTACATAATTATGCAACATATGTACAAAATCCTTCTTACTTACCAGGAGTCATAATTCTATAAGTAAAAAAAGCTTTAAAAGTGAACGTTAATGTTTTATTTGCATTTTTTCACTCAGGTGTTTTTGTTTGGATCTGTGTATGTATATTTTCTTTGGGGCATGTTGTCCTTTTATTTTGTTGTTTCTAGAACATTTAAAAATACATATGGTTATTTGGTTTTAAAAGTGCTGTGGTGGTGTTTTACAGATCCAGGTCATCAGCTTTGCAACTGAACATAATTGGGACTCTCTTGAAATATATGATGGTGGAGATATGACAGCACCACGACTTGGGAGCTTTTCAGGTGAGGATATATGGTGATTTAAACATACAGTTCTATATATAGATGTCTGAGAGAACATGTTTTTGCTCACACATATACACAAGGAGTATATTTGTATTGCATCTTTTATTATATCTTTATGAAACACTCATTTTGGGGAGGAGATTTCAGGTGCTGTAAATATGTCAGTATTCAAAATCAAAGATTTTCAGATGAAAATATGATACTAAAATGTTTAATTTTTATTAGTGTAATTTAGGTGCTAATATTTTCAAAAATATTTCTGTTGTTTATCTTACCTACCTCTCCCGTAGAAAGGATATAGTGATATAAATTGGTACTGACATTCAAGAAGCTTCCTTTGATAGCTTTGACTTAGTTTATCCTTGTTATCCTCCCTTTCTCAGGAAAAAGGTGAAGCATTCAGTATTCATCCAAACTCAGCAGAACTCAGAGAACAAACCAAATTACTACAATTGGGACACAACAAACCATGTAATTTATTGCTTCAAGTGTGCATCAAGCATATATAGTTTTACTCCTTTTTTATAGGACAAATTTTATAGAAAGAGCATGTTCTGTAAAACAAAACAAGAGAAAGAGATCTTTCATATAAGTTTAAGTAAAGAATAATATCCCAGATTCATGAACCCTATCACAAGTCTGACCTGATTCTGGTGTCGCTAAAGCCTTTTGTGGAATTTTGACTCTGGTGACTTCACAAAATTTTAAAGTGTAGATGTATATTGGATTGTGTAAGGAAATGAACGATCAACTGAAAAAAATTAACCCCTTATTATTTATTTGGATATTGAATTAAATTGAAGTTGCACCTCAAAATTATGTATTAAAATTTGTCGTGGATTAACCCTCACAGGCAGCTCAGCCCCACCCAGCTGCTTGCTCACTCCCACACAGTGGGATGGGGGGGAGAATTGGAAGGGTAAAAGAGAAAACTCATGGGTTGAGATAGAAAAGGCAAAGCAAAAGGTACATCTGCAAGCAAAGCAAAACAAGGAATTAATTAAGTGCTTCCCATCGTCAGGAAGGTGTTCAGCTACCTCCAAGACAGCAGGACTCCATCACACGTAACAGTTGCTTGGGAAGACAAATGCCATCACTCCAAACATCCACCCCTTCCTCTTTTGTCTCCCAGGTTTTATTGCTAGGCATGATGTCATATGGTATGGGATATCCCTGGGGTCAGTCAGGGTCACTCGGGGTCAGCTGTGTCCTCTCCCAACTTCTTCTGCACCCCCAGCCTGCTCGCTGGTGGGGTGGGGTGAGAGGCAGGAAAGGCCATGACTCTGTGCAAGCACTGCTCAGCAATAACAAAAACATCCCTGTATTATCAACACTGTTTTGGTCACAAATCCAAAACACAGCACCACGCCAGCTACTACAAAGAAATGTAACTCTATCTCAGCCAGACCCAGTACAAAAGGCTATAACATTTAATATTAAAGGCTAGTAACTATGCTGTATAGTAAACTGGCAATAAGGAAGAAAGAAATTATGAAATGTAATCATCTTCTGAAAAGTGAAATATATAGCAAGTATATTGGATCTGTTGAATAAAGATCTGATGAAATGATCCATTTATCCATATTCCATGTAACAATACCCAAGACTCAAAACTTTCTTATTCTATACTAAAAGTGTGTCATCTTGCTTTAGCTTGAAAGCCTTCCTAATTTCCAGGGAAACTGGAAAAGACAGTTTCCTATATTGGAAAAATTTCATTGGAGATAGAGTAGCACAGCTTTATTGTAGATTTAGCATTTGTATAATGAATGTCAGACTTAAAAATGAAGAATTTTTTTTGTGTATGGAAAAGGCCTAAGGAAGAATATTTAAACATAACATTAAATCTGCTGTTCTCAAAACTGAATCCGTAATGTGGCATTGAAACTGAATTCCAGGCATAATTTCATAAAGTAGTAAAATTCAGAGTTTCTCTCTTGCTATATCTTGTACAATACTATTGTATTCTGATTCACTCTCTGTGAATTCATCTGTCTTCTAAATAAGTATTCGAGATGCACAGGTGTACAGCTAAGTACTAAGAACTTACTAAATTGTGCTACTAAACTATGTCACAGTGTTGATTTGGAAAGGTGAATTCACTGGAGTCTGTTTCTTAAGACTTCACAAAGATAGATAACTATACCATTTTCTTGTGTCAGGGCACAGCATGGGCCAGCTGCTGCCTGGGGTTGGGATGCCAGGGGTGACAGGAGCTCTCTGGGGCAGCAAGCTGTTGCCTGTCCCACTGCTCCAGCCAGGAGCAGGACAGCTGGGGGCACTGGGGCAGACCCAGCCCCAGGCATTAGGCATCTTTCTGGAGACCAGAACAGGCTGAGGCTGGTCTGGGATGTGGACCCGTGGGCGGGCCCAGGTCAGTGGGTGCTTCATATACCCAGTCCCAGAAGAAGCAGATGTTGGCAAGTGATCAATAAAATTTCAGTTAGATCACAGAATTCATAGAACATCCCAGGTTGGAAAGGACCTCAAAAGATCATCTAGTCTAACCTTTTGTGGGAAAGGGAGTCTATATGAGATCATCTGACCCTCCGTCCAATCACATCTTGAAAACCTCCAGTGATTGGGACTCAACCATGTCCCCGGGGAGGTTGTTCCAGTGACTGATTGTTCTCACTGTAAAAAATTTCTAATGTCAAGAAGAAACGTCTCGTGGTGAAACTTGTACCTTGTCTTCTTTTTGTGGTCCCTGTGAAGAGAAAGCCTCCATCCTTTTTATACCTGCCCTTTAAGGACTGGAATTCTGTGATAAGGTCGCTCTCTGAGCCTTCTCTTCCCCAGGGAGGAAAGACCTAACTCCTTCAGCCTTTCCTAATAGGGCAGGTTCTCCAGCCCTTTGATCATCTTCATGGCCCTCCTTTGGACCCTCTCCAGTCTGTCCGTGTCTTTCTTGAACTGTGGGGACCAGAACTGGACATGGTACTCCAAGTGCAGCCTGACAAGCGCTGAGTAGAGTGGGATGATGACATGTCTACCTCTGTTACTAATGCCCCTCTGGGTGCAGTCCAGGATCTGATTTGTCTTCATTGCTGCAGCAGTTCACTGCTGACACATGTTCAGCTTGTTGTGCACTAGGGCCCCAGGTCCCTTTCAGCAAGGCTGCTCCCCAGGCACGAAGATCTTAGCCTGTATGGGGCTCTTTGGTTATTCTGATCCAGGTGCAGGACTTTTCACTGGTCTTTGTTAAACTTCACACTGTTCTTGCTAGTCCACTGTTTCAGGCTGTCCAGATGTCTCTGTAAGATGGCTGACATGTCAATCTCACCACTCAGTTTAGTGTCATTAGCATTTTGGTGAGGGTGCTTTCAACTCCATCAACCAGATCATTTATGAAGGTGTTGAAACAGTGTGGGGACCAGTATTAATCCCTGGGGGAGCTCACTTGTGACAGACTGCCAGCCTGAACTATGCCATTGAATGTGATAATGACGAGAATTAAAAATTCTAGCCTCATTTATTTCTCACAGTACAATAGGATATAATTTCCCATCTTATTGAATATCACCCTCTAAGGAAGTAAAAGCCTGGTGTTAAATGTTAGCAGATCCTACAAAGGAACAGAACTGCCAGAAAAGCAATTTTGTTCAATGAAGAGTATATCCATTCTGAGTCAACATCCTCATGCATACGGAACAGGCACCTTAAACATCCTTAAATGTATTTCAAATTTCATATGGATACTATAAAAAGTCCTCCCCCCAGGAAGATGTTTCACTATTTTCTGTATTCTATGGTAAGTATTGTGTGATGTGAATGCTCTGTATTCTCTGTGAATTTCCATATTTGGAGCTTCTATGTCAGACAGTAAAACCTTCTTTGAAGGTCAACTTGTCATCTTTTACCTGCTCACCATTTGTATCAAGATTTTGCTCAATACAGTTAGATTTTAAAAGTATTTACCATTTCCTGGTTTAGACTGTAGTCTTATGAAGATAATTCTTTCCAGCATTTCTTTCTAAACCCGAGTTTCAAGATCATACCTAGACTGCTCACAGTTACTGTAGAAACAGCAAATGCCCCACAGGAAATTAAAATATTTCTTATACAACCACCGTTGAAGTTCATTAGCTACTTGATACTGTCTGTCTTTGAGGATAATGATAGAAAACTATGTCATTTTTAGCCTCAGTAGATGTTCCAGCTTTAGACTATAGAATGAGTTACATGATAGTCATGTGGTAACAAAAAAATATGTGTCAGACTTAGCAACCCTAGTGGCAAATAATGTGTCCAAGGTCAGTGATAAGCTTGTTGTGTAACGCACACTGAAGTCAGAGGCACACCATTTTATTATAGTTATTTTAATTAGATAAAGCTAGTATGTCTTTTTTTTTTTTAATGTGTTGCATCTGCTTCTTCATTTCCTGTCATACCCTTAGGATTAGGATAAGTGGTTGAAATATTATTGTGGGAAGAAGGTGTGGAGTGGACACAGAGGAAAATCTGGACTGCTTTGTTCTGTACTGCAGGGTTTTTATACATGTGGAAAAAAGTCAAATGGCAGCTGAGCTTGATCTCATAATCAAATCGTGATTTTTTTTTGTTTGCACCTCTTTTTTTTCTATCCAAGTTAGTAAAGTTTAATCTGAACATGATGGGATCTTATTTGATTGTACTTACATAGCCTCTTAGTATCTTGACTTGCAATCAAAATTTTCTTGCAGTTTCAGGAGAAAACAAGGCAGAATGTTTGAAATTTCCATGCATATAATGAGAAGAAAATGAGCCTGTCTGATTCAGTCTTAGTTACGTCTTTTCAATATAAACTCTGATATATCAGCGTGCAACAGTTTATTCCATAACTTTTATTTTTCCAGGTACAACTGTTCCAGCATTGTTGAATAGCACCTCCAATCAACTTTACCTGCATTTTCACTCTGACATTAGTGTGGCAGCAGCTGGTTTTCACCTGGAATACAAAAGTAAGATTGCTTGTTTTATAGAAATTTCTCAGGAAAAACATGCATATGGAAAGGAAAATCTATATTCTATATTCTCTATATATCTATATTTTTCTTTTGGTTTTTGGTGTTGGTTTTTTTTTTTTTTCTTCCCCGACTACCAAAGTCTACTCAGCATGAACCTAATATAAGTGATATCTATTAAACTGAAATTCTAAATAAAGCAACATTTGAAATTGCTGAAAACCTGCTTTCACAAATCAGCAACATATAACAAATCAACCTGCCAATTCAAAACAGCATTTTAAAAATGCAGGCTTTAATTAAGCTGTGGGGTTTTATTCAACTTATTTCAGCTTAGTTCTGAAATTTAGGTAACAAAAAAATAAAGAGTTAGTTTCCCTGTTTGGAAATAGATAAAGCCAGAACAGATAATTCTTTTTTTTTTCCCCTATTTATACATGTATATATTTATTCCTTGCTATTCTTTCCTTTCTTTCAAATTCTTTTCCCTCAACTAATTGCTGTAATTTAAAAAAAAAACCATTATAATCCCAGAGCTACAAGAAAACATTACAGTTATCTTGGTAAATCACCAGTGGTATGAGCAGAATAACCTAAGAAGGTTAATGGCAAATTCTGCAATATATCAAATGATTACCTCACATAAACATATATAATTCAAACATGCATGTTTGTATTATTAACTCTCTCAACAATTTTAAATACTATAGAATATAGTAAATTCAGCACATGTGTTCGCATAGTATTGCTTTTAACTGGAAATAGTTACTGCTAAGAATATTCTAGTCTTTAAAAAATAATATGATGACAAGTTAACAGTCTCATGAATGCTTTGATGAAAGTCACAGAGTAACTCCTTTTTAATTTTTGAATGTGGATGTGCTCTATTTTCTTACAGAGGGCATTCAAGAATTTTTTTTGAAAATGGAATTGTTTTGTGCTACATGCATTCCAATATTAATATCTAAAAATGTTAATATTGTTCTTCACCTTTTTAAGAAGTACGCATAAGTAAATAAACACATAAATGATCTTCAGTAAGCTCTATTTAGGATTGAAATTAAAAATGGTATAAAATATAAATATGTACAGAATTTTGAAAGACAAGATTTTTGTCTCATAAAGAATATTTTAAAATAAACACAATCCATAAGATAGTCCTATGTTTTAATTTAGTTTCCTGTTTGTTTCAAGCAATTATATGCAAGCATATTGTAGAGGTTTTTTTAATATAATAATCCTAATTGTGATGTAGAATGAGAATATGACTTACTTCTGCAGGAATTTTTTTAGAATCTACTATTTCGACAAAGTTCTCTTTTTTTGCCTGGGGAGCCCTTCTCCCCAATTGGTCAGCCTGTTTTCCTCCCAAAGCCTTTCGCCTTAACCTGCAGTGATAATATAATTTTATATGAAGTCTAAAGAGGTACAAATTTATTCTAGGTAGTTGCTGTACAATGAACATTTTGAAGTTCAATTATTATCTTTTACTGTATTGGCTTCATTATCCCTGTCAGTCCTGAAAGAAATGTATTCTCTTAACAAGTAAAAAGTATTTGAGAGCATGCAAGGTCTCTTGGATTTATGGTTTTGTTTGTCTCCTAATTGCCAGTCCCACAACTGTGCTCTGGTAAAGCATCTATTGACTTCAGCAGTTCCAATATTTCAATGCCAGGGTTTTTCAGAAGTGCAGCTCAGTACAGGTCAAGGTAGCAATATTCAGCATTCAGAGCTTAGTTAACTATTCTGTTGACATTCTGACAGGAAAGAATAATTTCCTTTCTCATGTGGCTATACAGTCTCTGCAGGTCTAGCAGGAGTACAGTACATCTGTGTGTGTCTCTGAATACATAAACTGAGCAAATCCCCACAGCAAGAATTTGCTGTTTTATATTGAGCAGTCACCTTTTTAGATTAAGAAAGAAGCACAGAAGGAAATACTTTTCCATTTAACAAGATGCAGATATTGCTAGTGTTTGATTATGAATTCTCACCTATTGTTTGAAGCAGCACTGGAAAAATATATACTTTTGGTTCAGAAGTCAATCTAAAATTTGGAATAAAAATGTCCTTTTATTGAGGAGTTGTCTTACAGAAGCAAACACAAAAAAGTGTGATGTCTGGGAAAAAACATTCAACATGAAATGCTATGTTAGAACGTCAGGTACTTTTGACAAAAACAAAGGAAAAGGAAGGCTAGATTCATAGTCTTTCTAAATAAAGTGCTTTGCAGCTGTAACATTCAGCTATAGTATAACAGGCCTAAGTTTGATTCTTTCCTCTTGCAGAAATTTGAATGTCTGTGTAGTCACGGTGGAGGACCTCAATACCTACTTTTGTGTCTGTTCTACTTAATAAGACTAGCTAAGCAGCTGTATCAGGATTTGTATCAGCATTCTAATTACCAGGAAAAATGGTCAGTCATTGAAGTTCAGCTTATAATTAAACATTTTGTAAAAAGTAGTAGAGTACTAAGATCAGATGTATAAAGAAAACATCACTGTTGTGAGGCCAGGGAGCTATATTTAATCTATTAATTTAACGGACAGAGCTGGACTTGTATGTACGTAGAATGAAGGCAGTTGGTCATGATACTTAAGTGGGTACATGGTTTTCAGTTCTTGTTCAAATATATGTTTTTAAAGTTTGTAATGGAATTGTAGAAGACAGCTTAGTAGTTTGTCTCCTTTGCTGAAATACCCTGCGATATTTCTCTGAGTAGCAGCAATTGTGTTCAAATCATTGCAGGTAACAAAGACCTTCTTTCTTTCTTTTTGTAAGTTGTCAGTAGCTGCTTTGTGGGAATCCACTCTGTTGTCTTCTTTCAGTTTGTCTTTATTGAGGACAGAGGAAGAGCAATGGATTCTGGACTCAGCAGTAAGAAAAGCCTTCTCCATTCATCAGTTCTGCTTTTTATTGTAGTGCTTTTCCTTTATTTTATGTAGTCACAAGAAAAGGATATTCAGTAAAGTATGGGAAAAGAGTGGATTTCGAAGATGAATGACAGATTTCCAGAAAGATTTATATAACATCCCTTTCATTTTCTGATCAGAAAACTAGCTGAGGGGACACACTAAACTAGAGAGAAGAAGAGAGAGCACAAACTTGCTGGGAAATACTGTTGATAAGTAAGAGTTACTATCAGTACGGATTCATTTAAAAAAATAACAGAATTATGCCAGTTTATATGAGCTGAAAATCTGTCCCTTAGTTTTGTAAAAGAAAAGAAAAAGGAATAATAGTAAATGACAATAATATAGTCATGCAAGCAAGCTAGAATTAGTATGTATTTATGTATTGTAAAAATCTCCAGCGTAGCACTTCAGCAATGTTGATGCAGAAAATTAGTTATTTAATAACGTTTTAACTATGGATAGACAGAAAGTTCACAGAGAAGGAAGACTCCAAAAAATAAATTTTAGCTAGTCCTCAGAGATCTAAACTTTGTGGGCACAGGTTTTATTTCATTTTCAAGCAGGTTATTTTGTTCTTCTTTAAAGTATTTTTCTATAGAAAATTGATGCGTTTTCTGTGACCTTGGTTGAAATTTATTAATGGTTGTATTGGAAGTATTTAATGTATAGCTATGGTTCTTTTAGTATTTGAGTAATGCTTTTATGAATCCAATTGTAATTCTATATAGTTCCTACCCTTTCAAGGTAGGGGAATGGATTTGTTTATTAAGTTGCTTTCCTGAGTAATCAATTGCTGTCAGTCAGAACTAACAATAAAAACTCACAGTAGTTCTGATTTTTCATTGTATTTCAGGGAAATCCACAGAGATCATGACTTAATTTTATTTTCCAGAACAATAAACCAAAATACCAAACTTCATAGCTACCTACACCCCTCATGGTTTACAGTCTTAGAGTTCTCTTCTCCTTCTACATGTACATAGTTCCCAGTTAGCATTAATTGTAATTATATGTATGCATCAGAGGACACTAGATCCTTTAATACGGTTTCAGATATAAATATTTTGGAAAGGGAAAAAGCTATTTGTCTTTAAGATTGAGAAAGCTGTAATGATTTTCATAAGGTGAAAATATTGCAGATCCTCTTTTCACAGTTCATTTTGTATTGAATTTTTTTTTTTTTTGCCTTATTTTAATCTGGGAACCAGGCTTAGTGATTAATCCTAAAACATTTCAAGAAAATTATTTAAGTAAGTGAGCTTTGTTTTAAGTCTTTTGAGGATGAATAGAAAATATTACACAAACAGGAAGTACAATTAAAGTTGTTGTGTATTGATTGTTCCTTGATTAACAAGAATTATGAATTACCAGAACTAAAACCACTAAAATGTTTCCTATGCAAATGCCCAGTAGGTAAGAGAGTGTTAGTCCTGGAACAGTGAAGGGATGGCCTTACACTTTTATATAATTCCTTCTTTAGTGAGAAGACCTTTAGGAATTACAGTGAAGACAATCAGCTTTCAAACTCTAGATATTACCAGAAAAATGCCAATTCACAATAAGCTGCTGATCACATCAAGTTCAAAAAACTTTAGATCTTGAATCATCTGGGGTATGAGAGACAAAGTGGTCCTAATACTGTTTCATCTAGTCTTATCTCTGCATGCATTTCAAATTAGAGTAGTAGGTAAAGCTGATCTAAACTAGCCATTCTGGAATCCTGCAGACCCCTGATGTCATTATATGAAAAAAGTCTTCATAATGACATTAGGAAATGAGGATCACTTAGGAACACTCCCTTCATCCCAGAAGAAATTCCAAGGAGCAAGAAGCAACAGAAGAGAGTATCCTTAAATCACTACTAAATTATGTATCCAGAATAGAAATTATTTCTCTAGAATAGAAATTGTACATCATCTTACTATTTTAGAATAAATGGATAAGAGTTTCAACTTCAAAAGATGTTTTCACCAGTGAAAATATTATAAGTACACCTGGTTTTACATCAATATGTTAGGGAAAACAGCTTTATTTCAGTAAAATACATTGTTTGCTATCATTTGATCACATTTATTCCACACTGTATATTGCTGGTTTAAAGTAACTTTATAGGACTTCATAAATAACTTTAAAAATCTTCAGCTACTGAGGACAGCTTATTTTAATCCTAAATATTTCAATATAATTTAAATAATTGAATAAATATTGTTTTATTTCTTGAAGATTTGTCTTCCTTTTAGCAATGTGTCTTTCTCTTGCTCTCTCCATTTGTGGGTTCTTCCTATATGTATCTTTATTTTCATGGGAAGGATCTGGGCAGTCTGCTCCTGCAAATCTAAGTTCATGCCTAACCTAGGCAGTGCACATTTCCCTTGTAGCCTTCAAACACACACAAGCCTTTGGGTGAAAAATATAATTTTGTCATTTGCTTTATTATGTTTTTATGTTAGGCATCAAGAATGTAAGTATGAGTTGGTTGTACAAGCTGAGTGTTTATACTCTATTTCTATGCTACAGTCAAATTGATGATTTACATAGGCTTTTTCCTTTGTTTTGTTGGGTTTTGTGTTTTGTTTTGGTTTGGTTTTGGTTTTGTTTTGTGTTTGTGGTTTTTTTTTAAAGTCAGATACACAAAGTCACTCAAATTAAAAGAAATAACTGGTCAGTGCCTTTGAAAAATTTCATTCTGGTCATAACACAATTGTAAGTATTATCAAAAGCCACTGTGTGGCATTGTTTCTTGTCATTTCAGAAGAGTTGTAGGTGTTAAACTGGTTGCAGTAACCTATAATAAGGAACAAAGCAGCAAAAATATGCAACAGAACTGTAGAAAAAGACAGAAATTAATCATATAAATTAATCCCCAGACTGTGGTAGAATAAATAACAATTATTTTCACAGCCACCAGCAAGTCCAATCAAAATGTGCTTTGTTCAACTTCCACTATGTACAACAGTAGGAGGAATAAATATTCCTGCTATTTGATTGAATTCCTTTTAATCTTAATGAACAAAGGAAACAACTATCCAAATGCTGTGGTTTAGAAATGTGTCTGTTTAATTCAGTTGCATTTGTGGGCACTGATGTTTCAAGCTTGGTCTTAAAATCTAATTTATTAACTCAGTAGTAGTTTCAATATTTTCTTTAATATACAAGCAAACAAAAAAAGTCTGGAAATAATGAGTGTTTGCTCATACAGCATGCTACTTGAACCTCTCAGTTGAAGTCAGGATTGATTTAGTAAGAACAAAATATATAATGAATATAGACATGTAAGTTTAAGCCACAAATGTCTCTAAGTATGTGTGAATATATCCAAATGTAGCAAACAAAATTAAAATATTTCAGTAAAAACCCTGTTTTATGCAATCAGAATTTTAATAGTGTCATTTAGCCTTATTACCTTGAATTAGGATATATGGCACAATTCAGTATCATTATTTTGGTAAGCTTTTGTTTTACCACTATACCAAGATAATGTAACGTGTGAGAGCATAAGCTTACTTTTAATTACTCTCTCTTCTTCTGAAGCTTCTCTATCACATGTTTTCAAGTGCTCAAAGTTTTCAGCAGCTGAAATAATGGATTCATTGGTAAAGGGACTAAAGGACAATGCAGAGAAGAAAATGTATTCCTTCAAGCAGCCTGTTGTTTGTTGTAGGTCCAGTTAAGATCTTTCATGCAATTTGATCTTTAATGCAGCTCTTCAGTGCAGCAATCTTTTCTGTTTCCCTGTATTAAAGTGGGTGTGAATCATAAATGTGCCATTTTTAATTTAGCAGGTCCTGATCCTATCAGTATGTCTATACAGCTTACTAGCTATTGACATGAATCTGACCACTCTTGCAGTAATTCACTGAGATAAATGCATTTTCTGGGCTGGTGTCTGAAGCACGCAGTTTTGGAAGAGGCAGCTTGAGTTTTGATATACACCATCATCAAAACTGAAAGAACAATTCACTCCAGCTTGATGTTTGTAATATAATAAAGAGCAATATGTTTCAGTTAGCCACAAAGAGGTGGGAGGGAAGGATTAAAAAAAGAGAGCCTGATGACTTTTGGTCAAACTGTCAGGAAATTCTTGTTCAGTTGTTCAGTTTGCAGCTTTCTGAAATGGACACTAATGGGCATTCACATTGTCAGATATGCCAGCAAGGATTTTCTTTCTGCCAGCAATGGTAGTGATGTTTGGTCAGATTCTGAGGTAACTGTAGGCATGTATATAATTATGGAAGTGAGGCATATTTGTCTTATGCCACAGCAGAGCCAAGAAAATGTTTAGCAGGCAGTAAGTGGAAGAAGGTCAGGGAGAGGGTTATCATTCCTGACATTGATGTGTTCTCTCTTGTACTGCATAGCAGAAGCTGAGCTCTGAAGAGCATGCACTGAGCAATCCTTGTCCTTTTTTGATTGCTTGGACTTGACATTTAACATGTTTTCCCTTTATTACTGACTGTTCACATACAATCTAGTGTAATGTATTTCTGAGTCTCTGAATACTTAAGTTATCTAGTTTGTCCCTGGATATTAGAATTTGTTTGCTTTTTCTCAAGCATTCCTTAGATTATCAGACCAGTTCTAACTAAACTAGTTATCTAACTAAACTAGGCTAGTATTATGTAATGATTAGAAAGTGAGGATAATATTTGACTCTGTTTTCAACTTCCTCTTTGCTTTTGGGGAGGTAACATTTCTTCTTAATATCAGGTGTACCAAATAAAGTAAATTATAAGTGGGTTTTGCATAGTGTTTTGTGATATCCTGATAGAATATCCTATATCATAAGTTGTATCATCAGACCAAAGAAGCAGTATACACAAAGTATTATACAAAATATAAGCAGCTAGCAGAAAGAGAAAGTTTTTACCGGGTTATTAGAATCAGTAATCATTTAAATTTATCTGTAATGATGTAACAGATAAAATACATAGCGTAATACCGTATCTAGCAGTTGCACAGAAAATTACTTTGAAGATTTTCTTTTGATCATAGTCTATTTAAATTCTGTATGCTATTTAACTAATGATAGAAGGAGCTATATGACAAGCACATTAATAGTATTGCTATGCAGTAACTTATAAAACTGTTTCTGTGACTCAGAAAAATCTGCAAAAGTGACTTTATTCATACAGATCTAAGACTGCAGGCTTGTAACTCTCAACACACAGGAATGCTGAGTTCAACCAAAATATAAAATTCTTGAAGACAGGAAGTGAACATCAAATTTATCTTCACAGAATTCAGCAAGTACATTGCTATCTGTAAGCAATTTAGTCACAATGTCTTTTTTAGGTGCTTATTCATTCAATAATGGTGAGTTTGGAGCAGGGCTTTTAACATTTATTTTCTATTCAAGGGTAAGGAAATGCAGAAATAAGGCTTGGTTTGCTTAAGTTATGTCTGAACACTGCATTCTCAAATCAATAAACAATAGCTTATATACTGTAGATTGCATTATTTAAATAAGACATTACCCTTCACTTAATGCTGGAGCAAACAGACAGTTTGTGTGGATGCAGATCGCAGCTATTTAGTACCTATATTCAAAGAAATTTCCCAGACGTAGATACATTTATTGTACTGTGGAATACAGAGTGGTTCACCAAAAGAATGATACTAGAAAACTGCAACAAAAGCAAAACTGTTGAAGTTAATGATGATATCCTCATGCCTATTTGGAAGATTGCAGTTCCACATAATGGCCACAAATGAAGTCCCCAGTGACCACATGAAGTCGCCGCATTTGAAAGGTGATGATATTTGTAGAACACCAAAATTTGTAGATTCTGTGGTAGAAGTTAGTGAAAATCTTTAAAGTATGTTTAGATATTTTCCTAAATTATACTTTCCAGTACACAAAGGAACTATTTCAGGGAGATCCTGCAGCTTGCAATAATTAAATAATTCTTTACGTGCTCATTAGAAAATATTTAGTTTAATAACTCTTGCATCACTTGTTATGAAGGCTTTACTTCATACCTTGGTAGCTGTCACTCAGCATTAGAATGGCTTGCATTAGGATGGCAGTGAAATGCAGTGAGACTCAAGGGCACAGGACACAGAAAGAATGTACAGGATTATGGAACATATTTCCAGGATAGAAAAAAAAAAAATTACTATTTCAGGTGAAAGTGTAAAAGCTATTTCAAACTTCTATGTCCTTCATTAAGAATAATATATTTACTTCAACTAAATCTTGAGCTGCAAAAAACTGACTGGAAAAGGGTGAAGTGGGAAACACAAAATTCTTATGTGTGTATTTAAGATTTGTAAGGCATATATATTTGAGTGATGAAAAGTAGATACATAAAGGTTTAGGGCATAAAGTTAAAACCCTGTATATCAAAATGTACAAACAGCATTATCTGAAAGAAAATTGTATTCCTGTAGAAAGACTAGGGTCTCAATGAATAATACCAGATATTGTTTCATAATGAACCATCTGGAACAACAGACTCCAAAATGTCAGATATCAGAGAAAAGTGAAATATCATGTAATTTCTGTGCTAAACACTCTGTCAAGTTGCACCTACTGTCACCAAAGGGGTTAGATTTCATAAGAAGACAGGGAGAATTGTAGTATTGAGTCAGTTATTTTTTCAAACAAGGGAACTAAAGGACAAACTATCACATTCAGGAAAGTATTATTTTTGTCTGATTTTTACAGAGTTTTATGCTAATAAATTCTAAAGGTCTGTTCTTACACATTGTTAAAATAATTTCTATTCTGTTCTGGCTTTTACACATCATATTTTAATAAAATATAACAGTTACAAATTTATATTTCAGTAATAACTAATTAATGACTGACTTCACAATTAAGATTATACATTTTAAATTGATTTTTGATTTCAAAGGAAGTTTTTAATTTTACAAAGGGAATGAGATTCTGCTGTCCAATCATAAACTGATGAACTAATTTTGCTGGTCCTTCTGTTAGCAAAGAAAATCTTAAAAGCACAGAATTATTGAATCAAATCAGCAGCTTCTCAAGTGTCTTATTAATTTGGAATATTTTATTTTATATTTAATTTTAAGTTGTATTGACTAAAAAACTCCTTAGATAAACACACAAGGAAAAAAAAAAAAGAGTGATATGCAGTTGGCAAAAAGCAGAAGCTAGTGCTTCAGGTGGCCAAATTTAGGTGAATATATTTGTGAAATTACTAAACACGGAGAGTCTTTGTAAAATTAATCTGTTTTCTAATATCCGGCTTAAAAATAGTAAGAACAGACTGTTCTGTCACACCTTTGCAAAGATTTAGTTTTGGGTTAAGAGTACTAAATTTCAGATGTCTGAACTTCTTTATAGTCAGTGGAATTGTCTAAACATAAGGAATACCCTTGGCCTTTAGCTGCTGTTCCAAAAGGCTCTGCCACCTAGCCTCAGTAGTTCTGCTCACCTATTGTTGAAAAGAGAGACTATACTTAAAGTGTATTCCCTCCTTCTCTCTCCATTTCCTTCACGAAGATAAGAAAGAAAAAAGAAGTCTGTTTAATATACTACGATTACCATACCAGTTGAAGATAATAAAATGGCATAATATGTAATAGCAACATGACATAGTAATTGCTACAGTCACAGTATATAATCTTTGTGTTTCAGTCATACTTCTTGTATTCTGCAGGGCTGTTCTGAAAAATTCTGTGTTTTAAACAAAATTTCAGTTTAATATTGAAATAAAATTTATTTAATGTTCTCTTAAAAATCCCAGTGCTGCAGAAAGAATTCATTAGAGCAGAGAACATCAATGAAGAACTGTTTTCCACTTATCTATGTTTTTTCAATCTTTGTGTTTACTTTCCTCAGCTGTAGGCCTTGCTGCCTGTCCAGAACCAGTAATTCCTAGCAATGGGATCAAATCAGGAGATAGATATATGGTGAATGATGTTTTGTCATTTCAGTGTGAGCCAGGATATACATTACAGGTATTTCTTTCTTTCTTTTTTCTTCGAATTATACACTGTGGAATAATTGCAAAAAAAAAAAAAAAATGACAATAGACCCACCAAAAACCTATTTTAATGAAGAGTCTGTAGTGTATCCATAAAGGTGGTTTAAGTGGAGCCTATGTGAGTACTCCCACGTTATAAAGCTATGAATGTGTAGCATTGTCTGGCCCTCAGTAAAACTGGGCTGGAAAATCTTGTCTTAGATTAACATATCATTGAGCAGTAAAAACCATCAAGGTGGACGAGGAAATAGCATAGTTAGAATGTTTTCTCTAGAAAATTATTTTAGTACTATGCTTATTGAAACTGTACAGTGGTTTTCCATTTTTGGAAGTGGTTCCTGTAGGTGAAATTTTAACCACAGTGGTGGAAATACATCATGGGATTTCATGTTCTGCTCCGAAATTGTTCAATTTAGTTTCTAAAGCAAATTTTATTCATGCTAAATCTACTCTTAACAATCTTGCTAGGAAAGAAATACTACAATTTAGTTCACAGACTGGGGATGTTCACTGTTCACACACTGGTTTAGTTTCCCATTGTAGAAACGTTATTTAGCTGCTGTTTATAAATGTCACAGCACTATGTAAAACTAAGACTGAAAGCTTTTTTCTTCCCTCATTATTTCCTCTAATTCATTTACATGTAATCCACCACTGGTGCGACACATTGAAAACATATGAGTTTAGAATCTTTTGGGTGGTAATAAGTCCCACTCAAGACAATGTAAAAGCATACCACTCTATCAGAGAAAGCAAAGCATTACAACTTCTGCTCCAGAGAAGGACAGTCATGGCTCCCTAGATGATGTTTGCCAATTCAGCGCTCCATCAGCATACATAGGCTTATTTTTTGGTGTCAGTATTCCTTATCTTTTTCCTAAAATTCGTAAAGGATTCAAACTGACTATCTTATCTCTAGGCTAGATGTGGGAACACCTGCACTTGAAAAGTCTCTCCAGGTGATCAACAATATGCTTACCTTTTCAGTCACGTATTACAGATACAGGGTCACGGTTTTTAACCTAATCTATGCTCTTTACATTTATAGCATGACTTGAAACAGCCTGTATCAGAAGCATCCCATATCCATAGCAAAAAAGATTCTGTCATACTTGTATCCTAGAAAAGATTCAAGACTTGTGCACAATAAAGCCTACTGTACCCATCCTGAGCACTCGCTGCTCATTTAATGGTTCAAGGATTACTTACAAGCCAGCTGATGGTTCATATATAAACTACTTCAGTTTTTCCCTTTCCAGGCAAGGGGAATTTAATATTATTTTAAAAATACCTATGGGCTTAAAACCTTTAACTTTTGGACTTTATTTTCTCTATTTCATCTTTCCCTTAACAGTATCCTTTGTAGGTAGCACTAATGTCAGTAAGAAAATAAGAGACATACAAGACTTGCTATCATGTTTTTATTATATGGTCCCTTCAGAAGGACAGGCTGTCATTAAAGCTTGAGTCCCAAATAGATTCTGACTTCCATTTAAAGACTGCTAACGAACCATTAACCTTTTTCTATTTCAAAGTAGTATATGATAAAATGCCATACCCTACTGATATATTGATATATATACTGATATACTGATATATTGCTATAGCCAAGGCAAAGGTATGGGAATTGAAATTTGATCTTCAGTGCTATTAGTTTGTTAGAATGGTGTGCTGGCATGGTTTTGGCCTAGGTGGATTATCACAGCTCAGTAATTAGCACAAGCCAGAGACTTTTCCTTATAGGCAGTTTGTATCATGACACTTTGCTCTGGAGGTAAATTTGGAAGTAAAACGTAAAGGAGGTAGATGCAAAAGAATGTGCATTTGACCTCAAGGCTAGAAAACAAGCCCAAGCACTTCCACTAGTACAGATGTGGTTTATATGTTCTTATATTTGTAGAAAAGCTCTGTGGAGTTATTTATATATTTTTATTCAGTTCCACCCTATGATGAAAGGATCAGGATCTGATCAGGGTGCTGGCAGAGCTGCCATATAAGTGCTGTTCATCTAATTGCCAATAGGTGCTTAGCCCCTTATTGCTGAGCCATACCACTGCTTCTGAGCCATTAAGATTGAAATATACAGAGGTGAGCATCTGGGTGTTGGGTAAGCCTACAGCAGTGTTCTAACAGAAAAAAAGTGAAAAACTTACCCTATGCTAACTGTTTCCTCTGGAGATGAAATAGCATCTAATCCAATTTATTCCATCTAAAAGTCAGCCATCTAATCTCAATCAGCTCTCATTGTGATTCTAGAGATAAACAGTCACACACCTCCAAGGGCTGATTCACACTAAGGTTTTGTGTTAGGACAGGTACCTTACTCTGAAGAACATATGGTCTTTCTTCACTGATTAGGATATCAAAAGGTTAACACAGGTATCTATCTTTAAACTGCTTAGGTTTGGTGGGGTGACTGCTACTTGTATTGCCCATCATATTGCACTGTCTTCTCTCCCTACTTTTTCAACTCTGAAATGTCTGAATTTTGCATATGAAAAAAGGGGATGATTCTATTTTTATGACATTGATTAGAAATAGATAAACCCTCAAGATACAGCATCATTGAATTTTCTGTCCATACTTAAAACAACGTTGCTCAAATACTGAGGTGGAGTGATAACAGTAGAATATGAATACTTCAGATGTAGCTGGAATGAGTACAGGAAACCTTTTGAAGATACACATTGTTAACCCTGAACTGATGCTTTGAATCTATTTTTACTTAGAAAAAGAACACCAGAAATGTGAGTTCATAAATACAGTATTAGCATAAAACAACCATGTATTTGTGATGAAGAGATCTGCACATAAGAAACTGACCTGTATTAATGCTAAACTTTAATACACTATGTATATGAGTATCACAAAACCGCACATCTTTTGTCTATGCAGGTCTTTTCTGTAGTCCTTGAATATGACTAACTGCACTTTTGTTTCTATACTTACAGGGATTCTATGATTAAATACTTGCTTAAAATTGCATAGCATGTGCTTCCTTAACTGTACTTCTTACCTCTATTTCCATACATATATAAATTTAATCCTAACTGTAGAATCTGACTTTTATAAAAAATACTTTCCTTATCTTGTCTAAAGTGTAAAAGACAAGACCTCCAGTATCCAAATTCAATAGAAGAGAGTATGAATTTTTGAAAATATTAATGAGGATTTCTACACTGTGTGGACTCTGCTGTAAGAAAGTGTATACACATGTATGTATAGTATGTTGCTCAGACAAGACAAGTAAAAATGGCTTTAGATTAAAAAGGAATAATAATTAAAATAAGGTTCTATGAGGCACAGTATATTTGCTGTTCAGCAAGTATAGATCAGCATAACTGAAGATCTGGGGTTTTACTTTTGTAGTTTTGGGTTTTTTTTCTTCAGTCTAGCTGTGAATTTACCCTCAGTCTTTAGAGAACATATTCACAGCTAGCAATAACAATCAGGTGTGGATTAGTTTATAATTGAGACTTACCAGAAAAGTCATAGAGCTCAAACTACTACCTGGAGATGCATAAGAAAGGTAATTGCTAGCTGTAGGATTAAGTGTCTCCCCCCAGGAGGGGACTTTAAAAGACTGAAATCAGAGTGTGCTCTTGTTGGGAAGAGGCTTGAAGCCAGAGGAATCATTTCATTGTATTTTTCAAAAGATCTTTTATAGGCCATTTTACTTTTTTTTCCTGAATGTGGTAGTTAAATTATGGCTTCCCTCTGACTCACATCAGAGACATGCAATCATACAAGACTAAGAGAGAATAAAATAAAAGAGGGAATATTGCATTAAGTAAATTATTCAAAACCTCATTCATTTTACAAGTAACTAAGATGACACAGTAAGTGCATGTACATTTTTCCTTTAACATAAAAAGGTTGCTTTCTTAAAAAAAAGTATGTTATTGAATTATCAATTTGTAGTATTTTTATAAGTAAAACACTAATTTAGTTTTTAATTAATTAATTTTAATGAAAGCTGATTTTTTTTCTCTCCAAGCCATTTTTTGGAAATGCTTCTCTCTGTCTTTCAGAAGCTGATTGTCTAGATATACTTAACTAAATTATTAATTAAAGTAGTTTTATTCCATACAATTCTATATGAACTTTATTAAAGATAGTGTGTGTAGTTTCTTTTTTGTAAACATATTAAATGATGCAGAAGTAATTTCATCAAATGGATTTTCCTTTACTCTATCTTACTTATTCTACCTTTTTTTTTTTTAATGTGAATTTGATTGCTATGGACAAATAATATTTAAATAAGTCTTCATAAAATATTGATAAAATGTGCTACCTTGCTAAATATTAGACTCTTAATACACTTAATAAAAATAAACAATAGATGTTGAGTGACTTGTCCAAGTCTGTATATCCAAATGGTTAAAGCAGGAACTACACCTTGCTCTCAGTCCCATGTCTCAGTCTTTGTATCAGACTCTCTCACTCCTGCCAGTTTATTCAGCTTTCACATTCCAACAGCAGAACTCATAACCTGAGATCCTCAGAGAACAGAATTGGCAAAAAAAGGGTTTTGTCTGCACTACTGTTACGTTTTCAGCTTGAACTGTTACCAGTGCAAGAAAAGTTGGGAGCATTTTGCAGTTGGTCCTAGGCAGCCACTCTGAAGTATGTGGGAATAGGCTTTGCAGGTCACTTCCAGCTAGCACATGATTCTGCTTGGTTCTTATGATGTTTCTTAAAAATAGGCAGAGTAAATTAAACATGACAGCTAAATAAAGAGGCACTTGTACTTTTATAGCTGTCTGCCAAGATGTTGCATGTATGCAGTGGGTCATGTTGTGAGGCCATGTGAGAGTTCAAGGCCTGCTGGTAATTGTGGGTGACTGTCTTAGCATGGTCCACGTCCATACCGTCTGTAGCAAGCAGATGTGGAACAAATCCCTTTCTGGTTGTGTACTACACAGAGCAATGGTTGATTCACTCCAGATTGCAGCCTGTAAATGAACTAGTACGCTTATACTGTGGATGAGAACCCTGGTACTCAAAGAGGGAATGAACCAATTTGACCATATGAATGCATGTAGTCAGCTGCTTCTGTCTTGTAACCAGCTTTATATTTAGTCAAAAATGCGAAGAGGTTTTCAAATTAACAAAGGAAGGGTGTTTTAGAACATTTATCCAGTAAATAGAAAAACAAGAATATAAAACCTAAAGTATGTGAAAATAGAGTTTAACAAATTCATAAAAGTAATTATAATGCAGCTGGTTGATAGAAGAAAAGAAAAGACACAGATAAGACGATCCAGGAGGTCGTCTGTAGCTCTGCCTTCCCGGAAAATCCCATAATAAGTATCCATAATCTAATATTTTGCCCTTTCCAAACAGGGACGTTCTCATATTTCTTGTATGCCAGGAACGGTTCGACGCTGGAACTATCCATCTCCTCTCTGCATTGGTATGGATATTTACTTTATTTCAGTGTGTTTTGAACATCAGTCAGAAGAAACTCCTGGCTTTGTCATGCCTATTGTTCCTTCACTTAATTCTGTTTCAGTCAAAACTTCTTTGAGTTTTCCGTTTGTGTCTATGAAATATGGAAAAATTACAATTTTTTTTCTTTAAATATATTGTATATGCTATTTTTAAAAATATTATGAGAGGGGGCAAATGAGGAAACCCAGATGTTTAGCTTGTCCTGAATAGTCTTCTTTGAATCAGGCTGAATCTTATTCAGAAGGGAGAGGAAGTTAACACATTCCTTTTGCAGCATGCTCAGCTTGGAGAACCTTCTCAAGAACAAGGTCTTTCAGGGAGCAGAGGAGACTTCTCAAAGAAGCAGGCAGTCTATCTGCAGCACAAAGCAGCTCTGAAGCCAAGCCTTCAAGGGCGGTAGATTGAAAAAGAGTTTTACGGATCCAGGAAATGCTGGCTCCTTTAATCTGAGAAAGTTCTTAAACAAATATGGCTTAAAAAACAAAGCTAAAAAGTATTTCCCTTTTAAGCACACTAAAACCTTACCCAACAGATCTGAGTTTTCTCTGTGCAGATAATAAACTTGTTCTGCTGGATTGTTTCTTGATTAAACAAAGTTTAAGAGAGTCAAGATTCTGGCATCTTTTGGCTTGCATATTTCAAGAAAAAGCAGGAGTGCAGGGGGGAGCAGCACAGCTCCATCATAACATTCTGTCACTTCAGCTTTGAAATACATTGTTCAGTGAATACTTTTAACTACATTCAGTCAGCAAAAGCTATTCCTTTTAGCTTCATATCTAAGAGGAATTTAAAAGATTGGGATGATATTGAGCAATATTAACGTGAAATGGTTTTAAAGATTCCTTGTCCAGTTGGGCCTATATATTATTTTGAGTTGTCAGCTTCGACAGAAGCAGTGACTTCTGATTAATACGAAAGCAGTGTAGTTCCTTCAAATCAATTTTAGAAATGGAAAATTTATTCTATTCAGAAAGGTGTATTTTGGGGTTTGGGTGGGCTTTTGTGCTAATCTTATGTTTCAACTTTTATAGTAAATCTAGTTCCTATTTGCAAACAGTGTGCTCACTGATTTCTTTTTTTTCCTTTTAGTTCATGAAATTTTGCTGTCCTGGAAGCTAAAATACCATCAAGAAAATAAACAAACCTTTAAAATATGACAACCCCCCCAACTCCAACCCTTAAAATGTTGATCTTTCTAGAAAAGCAACCCAAAATCTGTTCTTTTCACTAAATAATGCATTTAACAATGCAAGGAGGTAGAGATATTTGAGAAATTTGAGACTGATTTCTCAGATTTGAGTGGCCTTTTTCCTATTTTGATTCAATTTCTTGTGTCATCTAACCAGTAGATTATTTCATTTTTTTCAGTACAATTATCACAACACACAGTATCATAATCTGTTCCCAGATAATATATCACTGTAACACATGGCATGAGGACTCATAGGCTTTAAAGTAGAGATTCCTCAAAAAATAAATATAAATTACAAGATTTTAATTTGATTTCTTGAAGTTACTCTTCCTTCATATTATTGTCCTAGCAAAGTTGTAAACTTAGCTACTTCTTTACAAGTTGCTTCATATTTATAGTTTAGCTTTATGTCATCTTAAATGATGCAAATGGCTTTTCAATCTCTAAACAAATGAATTTGCTGAAGAATAGCACACGTATAGCAAGCAAAGAATAATTCTGTTATGCAGCTAGCCTATACCCTTCTGAATTAAAGAAATAACTGTGGTGGGGTTTTTATTGTTTGTTTTAAACTCAAGTGGGGGTTTAAGTGTATATATTATCTGCAGCTGCACCATGGATCAGTGTCATGGAATCAGAGAATCACAGAATGGTAGGGGTTGGAAGGGCCCTCTAGAAATCATCTCGTCCAACCCCCCTGCTTGAGCAGGCACACACAGAGTAGGGGGCACAGGACCGTGTCCAGGCGGGTTTTCAATGTCTCCAGGGAAGGAGACTTCATAACCTCCCTGGGCAGCCTGTTCCACTGCTCTGGCACCCTCACTGGAAAGAAGTTTTTCCTCACATTGAGGTGGAACTTCCTGTGTTCTGACTTGTGCTCATTGACCCTTGGCCTATCATTGGGTACCACTGAAAAGGGTCTAGTCCCATCATCCTGACACCCACCCTTTACATATTTATAGGTATTGATGAAATACCCCCTCATTCTTCTCTTCTCCAGGCTAAACAAACCCAGGTCTCTCAGCCTTTCCTCATAAGGGAGATACTCCAGTCCCATGATCATCTTGGTAGCTCTCCACTGGAGTTGCTTGAGCAGTTACCTGTCCTTCTTAAACTGGGGGGCCAAGAACTGGACACAGTACTCCAAATGTAGTCTCACCAGGGTGGAGTAGAGGGGGAGGATAACCTCCTTCGACATGCTGGCCACACTCCTTTTAGTGCATCCCAGGATACTATTGGCCTTCTTCACCACAAGGGCACATTGTTGGCTCATGGCCACCTTGCTGTCCACCAGCACTCCCAAGTCCTTCTCAACAGAGCTGCTTTGCAGTAGTTCAGCCCCCAGCCTGTACTGGTGCATGGGGTTGTTCCTCCTCAGGTGCAGGACCTTGCACTTGCTCTTGTTGAATTTCATCATACTCCCCTTTGCCCAGCTCTCCAGCCTGTTCAGGTCTCACTGAATGGCAGCACAGCCTTCTGGTGCACCAGCCACTCCTCCCAGCTTGGTATCATCAGCGAACTTGCTGAGGGGGCACTCTACCCCTTCATCCAGGTCATTGATGAATATGTTGAACAGGACTGGACCCAGCACAGACCCCTGGGGAACACCACTAGTTACGGGCCTCCAATCAGACTCTGCCCCATTGATCACGACCCTCTGAGCTTTATTGTTCAGCCAGTTCTCTATCCACCTCACTGTCCACCCATCTAATCCACACTTCCTTAGCTTGCCTGTGAGGATATTATGGGAAGCACTGTCATAATTCTGTTTAATTCCAAATTTTTTCCTCTGATTATGAAGCCTATCTCATCATAGCAGCAGGTATTTTTAACCATAACTGTCAATCTGAAACAATGGGTTACCCAGTTTATATGTGCAACTACACATTCCACATTTTCAGTAAAATCACACTGAACATTAAAGCATTTTGCTCTAACTCAAATTCTGTGGTTTTTTTTTTCTTTCATGGGAAATGTTATGATTGTGATAAATTTCACTGATTGTGGGTCACGGGGATAAAATGGAAAATCCATTTTTTAATTAATTATATGCCAAATATTAAGAAATAACAATATTAAAAGATACAGTGACTTTCTTTTCATTTTTAATAGCTAAATGTGGTGGAACACTGACAAACATGGGCGGTGTGATCCTGAGCCCAGGTTTTCCTGGAAATTACCCTAGTAACTTAGACTGTACATGGAAAATTTTATTGCCTATTGGATATGGTAAGTAAACTTACACTTGTAAAGAGCAGAATTAAAAAAATATAAGAATATTCTAATGTTCAGTACAAAATAGATTTTATCCAGTGAATATATTTTGAACCCCTTATATACTTATGAGCTATCTTTTGATTTGAAAATATTTGACAGTTTAAAAATATATCTTTGTCAAAGCAGCTTGTTATTTGTAAAACTCAGACTGTCTCAGAAACTGGTTTCAGAGCAAATGAAATCTGCTGAATGAAGATATACCAGATGAAATAAATAATGTAAATTATAAATTAATTAGTGGTCTTCTGTTTAAGGTCTTTTCATTGTCCCCCAACAGACTTTTTAATAGTGTTTCTTATGTTCTATGAAAATGGACAAACCCTCATTTTCAGCACTATGAATTTGTTAAAAAATATTCTAAAACTATATTCCAAATGCCAGGCAAGAGTTACTAACTTAGAAACTTCCTAGGTTCGCATCAAATCTATTGTCACATGGAAAATATCTTCACAAATAGATAATAATTAGATAAAGAAGGTAATAATGGATAAGGGATTTATAAGTGCATGTATAAAACACAATCTTCTATCATTATCAGAAGTAAAAGAGGAATAAGTTTTCTTGCTGTGAAACATTATGTGCCATACTGCGAATTCAGTGCCAGTAGAATGTACTAAAATATAGTAGAATGTATTATACTAAGTTAGTTTGTAGAAATACTGTGCTATGCTCTGCAATAGTGCCCTTTATCAGGGTGTACCTGTTAAAAGTGATTCATCATAGTTATGGATAGCCTTAGTAGCCTTAGATATCCTTATAACCTTAGGATGACCATAGACAGGACATCTTGGCTAATTTTGGCATTCTAAAGCTACATTTGCGTGAAAAAAAATATAAGCAACTGTTCTGGAACAATGGCACCCTAATTAGGCCATTACGATACTGCCTTTTAAAAACAGTCCTTCATATTTCTCAGAGTTGCACTTTTTCTTTAAGCTTTTCCATGAAGACAATGCTTTGTGGATTAATTATCCGAGTGTCTTGTGTCTTACTATTATCCCTCTCACTTCTCAGAAAGTCTCCGGTAGTGGTAATCCTATACATAGAAAAGATTATGATTTTGTTTGGCAAGGGATTTAACAGGTACAAGGTGTTCATACCATTGATCTATCATTACTTTCATAAATACTGGAAGAGGTCATTTTTTACCATAAAGTTGCTACAGGGATATTTTTCCCATAGTCTCTGTCAGATAATCCATAGATAATGTCCTTATACCAGGTTTAAACATTGTGACGGATGTGATGTTTCACAGGGAACTTCTACTGCAAAATCTTGGATACTACTTTAGTTCCAGGTATAAATTTGCCTACCTAGGAGCTGTTTGTCTACATTCACTCTACTGTATCAAAACAAATACATGAAAGCCATGAAAACATAGAAAACATTTCCAAAATTGAATAATGTTCCAGGATTTTTTTTGGAAGGTTTTCAGTGTGGTACTGATTAAGTTAGAATTTAGCACTGTGCACAAAAACTGACTCAGAGGACACTCATGAACATGTAATGATTGATTCAAATTCCACTGAAATAATTAACCTCACAGTGACCTCATCTCTCAGTAAGTATTCCTTTATTCCCATCCATTTATTCAAACTTTGTAACTGAATGAAGCCCATGTTATTGACTTAGTGAAAGCACACAAGTGTGTTTAAACAAAGTCCAACCATAAAATTGCAGGAGCTAAATGTGTCCCCAAGTACAGTGCTTTCTTCATTAATGAAAATATACTGATTGTGTAAAAGAAGACCATGCTAAAATCCAAACATTTTAAACAATTGGACAATATGTCTTTTCAAGTGAGTTGCAGTGATTTTGTAATGATTTCAGGTAGCTGTTATTTAACATTTGTAAAAATGTTTAGCTTACCTTGGAGTTCTTATTTAGAGCCTATTCAAGTGAGAGAGGAAATAATGTTGAGAATCCAGCCAGAAGTAATATAATTATAGTTTGACTGGGTAATTATTTATTTTCTGTAGCTATCAGTTTTAGTCTCTATATTTTTATATAAGAAATTATTTAAA
The DNA here is from genome assembly GCF_949628215.1 of Phalacrocorax aristotelis. Classification (NCBI taxonomy): domain Eukaryota; kingdom Metazoa; phylum Chordata; class Aves; order Suliformes; family Phalacrocoracidae; genus Phalacrocorax; species Phalacrocorax aristotelis. The sequence continues at coordinate 24,519,023 of NC_134278.1, read as the reverse complement.
ATTTTAAAATTGGCTCTTCCCATGAGATTATGCTTATACTTCTGACTGCTCAGCATTTTGGGAATCGTATCTCTCATTTTCATTTTGTGAGAAAGGCCTAGTTCAGCCATCTGACTTCCAGAGAGGGTCTGTGGTAAATGATCCTGAGTAAGTACCTGTCACCAGTCTGGAGTTCAGTGCATCTTATAGTGCTGCATACAGAGTAGAATGGCTCTAAAGACACACTGACCCAAGCTGGAGGGAAGAGGGGGCATGCATAGGTGACTTGGGTCAGGGAAAATAAGGTAGAGTCGCTAGTCAGAACTAGGTAGGTAACTTCTGCCTCTGAAAGGTCACTCTGTTAGTAACCTTCTTGGGTGATGAGCTGATCCTGAGCCTCTGTGAGAGGCCTGGCCCAGCTACAGTAATGCTCTTTTGGCAGAGTCCTGACCATGCGTGATACAGCAGTATTTGTGACATGCCCCTCCCTTGAATGTTTCCACTAGCTGGTTTAGGAACCTGACAAGTATCTAGCTGATGACTTTGTTTCATTGCTCCCTTCATGTATGGTTATGATATTTATTGGGAACCAAAAAATTATAAGCTCCAACTCTTGCAATACTTAGTGGCTATTTCCTTAATTTAAGCATCCCACTTTGAACAGTGACTAAAATATAAATATTGTGCCTGTAACAATTATTATGACATCTTTTTTTATTATTATTTCTATGCTATAGCATTTAGCAACATGTTATAAAAATTTTGTTTTTAATTTTTCTTCCTTTCTCAATGATGCAGGTGCACACATTCAGTTTCTGAATTTCTCTACTGAAGCAAATCATGATTTCCTTGAAATCCAGAATGGACCTTACCACACCAGCTCTATGATAGGCCAGTTTAGTGGAGTGGAACTCCCATCACCCTTGCTAAGTACTACTCATGAAACACTCGTCCATTTTTACAGTGATCACTCAGAAAACAGGCAAGGATTTAAGTTGACATACCAAGGTAAGTAGGAACTAGCACAAAGAACTTTATGGATAAAGAGGAAAATATTTTTTTTAAATATTTAAAAATATGCTAGTCATATACTATATAGCATTTTTAAATCTGTGGATTGTTTAACCTGTAGGGTCAACTGAAATTGTGTTGAATTGGAATCTTTATTTTACTGATGTAAAAACCTGAGGCCAAGGTCATGTCATTTGCCAAAGGTCATGTAGCTGATACTCCTTTCCATCCCCTTAAGGTGTACCGTTACTGGACAATACTGCTAATAGTCACTGTCTTGTTTTTCAATTTATATAATCTTGTTATATTTAATGTAATGAATGAGGATTTCAAAATATGGTATAAATTATTTTAAATATTCAGGTGAATATTTTTATAATTCTTATATTTTGCAGTCTAGACTTAGAGTGAAAATTAACAGGAAATGAAAAGAGACCAGATAACACCCATTCTGTTTCTGTATTTTCAAATACATATAATCAGTATGAAGTGAACTTTTCATGGTCTTCTACTGTTGGCTTTTTTCTTCATCTTCATTGTTTGTTTTTTCCCTATTAATGACAATAAAATGTCATTAATTCATACATATTTCTAAAATGTTAAAATAGTCTTACTGAAAACTGTTGAGTCCTATTTCAGGATCTGAACAGTTTAACAAAATGGAACAGCTGGTTGAATTTCCATCTAACTACAGTGAGGGATATTCATGACACCTTATTCTAGGCTCTTAATTTAGATAACTTGGTTAGATTTTCATATGTATGTTTATAAGCTTATATACTTGTATAAGCAAGTATGTGTTGTGGGTTAATCCCAGTGGGCAGTTAAACACCAGACAGCTGCTCACTCACTTCCCTCCCACCCCCAGTGGGGTGGGCAGAAAAGGAAAGGCAAAGTAACAGCAAGAAAATCTGGGGGCTGAGATAAAAAACATCATTATTTAATAAGTGAAGGATAAGGGGAAGAAGAGAGAAAGGAAACAAAACAAAACAAGTGATGCAAAGGAAATCACTCACCGCCTCCTACCGGCAGACCAATGCCCAGGCAGTTCCCAAGGGAAAGAAGGCTAACATCCCTAAAAACCCTCTCTCCCCTTTTATTACTGGGCATGATTTTATATGGTTTGGACTATATCTTTGGTTACATCAGGTCATCTGCATGGTTGTGTCCCATCCCAATCTGTTGCACACTCCCAATCTATTCACTGACAGGGCAGAGTGAGAAATAGAGGTAGCCTTGATGCTGTGCAAGTACTGTGCTGCAGAAGCCAGAACATTAGTGTGTTATCAGTATTGTTTTGTTCACAAATTTAAAATACATATATACACATATTTACAGTTATAGTCAAATTGTATCTATGGAGTCAATGGACAGAGAGGAAGAATCTTCCAGCGGGTGATTCTGAGCACCTGAATTAGGCTAATGCTCATAAGGCATGCCCACAAAAGGTCACATCTCTCTATTGCGTGTGGAATTTTGTTCTGTCACATAGTCTTAGAAGTAGGGAAAAAGCTCAAAACATCATTCCCACATAGCATGATTTTTGTTCTGAGCAGTCAAAAGTAATTGTGATTGGGGAGATGACTCTTTTTAGGATTTTCGGGAAAGACAGAAAAGTGGCAAATTTCAGAAATGCTAAATAAGTAAAACACAATGCCATGTGGTATGTTTTCTGTATATTCTCCACTATTCTTTGTTCCGGTTCTAATTAGTGTGTTTTTCCTTACTGTAACAAGCCCTTCCTTAATTGTGTCTTGAGTGGTATTGAATCTTTATAGGCTTAACTGCATGTGATTAACTCCTGACTAACAGCATTTTCTGTCATGAAATTAATAGTTAAATCTTACATTGTTTGTAGACTGTATAATATGTTCTTCGAGAGGCAATGTTCCAGCATGCACAGCAAGGTTTTGTGTTCCCTTTAAAAGAAAGCATACATTCATATTTTAACAAGCTATAAAAGCTTTAGCAGGGGGACAAGGAGACAGGTTCAGTTTGTTTTCTTAATCATCATTACTTAGGTTCTTGTGTATCTATCTCATGTATCTGGATCAAAAGGTATTTAATATACGTAATATTCTATGGTTTTAACAAGGAGAGTGATGTTTGTTGATGTTTAAGGAAATGATAGTCCAGATCAAAGTAAAAGATGGTATAGATTTGGAAAAAATAATACCATATATAGCTTGATTGGGTTTATATATAGTTTGATTGGTTCATGACATAATGCAATTGATATAGATCTCTTTCAAACTCCTCCAATCATTGGTCAGTGCTTGGATCTGTTTTTACCTATAGCCCAGTACCTAAACCCAGTGACACAATTGGTACTGCATGACCACTGTGACATCAGACACGACACAAATTACCTGTAGTTGTCAATTAAATTCTTCCTTTAAAGTAGCAAGTGGTTATCCAGATCCAGTCACAATGTTCTAATAAAACTGATGAGAGAGATCTAGATCTCTGTCTATCTGTATGGACAATGTGCACTTGCAGCCCAGAAGGCCAACCATATCCTGGGTTGCATCAAAAGTGTGGCCAGCAGGTTAAGGGAGGTGATTCTGCCCCTCTACTCCGCTCTGGTGAGACCCCACCTGGAGTGCTGCGTCCAGCTCCGGCCCTCTCAGCACAAGGAAGTCACAGACTTTTTAGAGCATGTCCAGAGGAGGGCCACAAAAATGATCAGAGGGATGGAACACCTCTCCTCTGAGGAAAGGCTGAAATAGTTGGGCTTGTCGAGCTTGCAGAAGAGAAAGCTCTGGAGAGAACCTTATAGCAGCTTTCCAGTACTTAAAGGGCAGGGGTGGTGTAATAAGAAAGATGGGGACAGACTTCTTAGCAGGGCCTCTTGTGACAGGACAAAGGTAATAGTTTGAAACTGAAAAAGGGTAGATTCAGTACTAAGACAAGAGTTCTAGATTTTAGAAGAGCAAACTTCAGCTCGCTCAGAGCTGAGTTGGGAGTGATTCCCTGGGATGCTTCCATGGAAGATAAAGGAGCTAGTTAGTGCTGGGAGTTCTTCAAGAACTCTCTCTTGGAAGCACAAAACCAGTTTATCCCCTAAAAAGGAAAGGGAAGTAAGCAGAGGAAGAGGTCCCCTTGGCTCAACCATGACCTCCTGGGGCTACTCAAATCCAAAAGGGAAGCATACCAGAGACGGAGAAGTGGAGGATTATCCGTCGAGAGCTACAATGGCATTGCCAGAGCATTCAGAGATGCAGTTAGTAAAGCAAAAGCCCAGCTTGAATAGAAACTGGACATAGATGTCAAAAAAAAAAACAAACCAAGAAAGGCTTCTTCAGGTATGTTAACCAGAAGCAGAAACAGAAGGAAAACATAGGCCCACTGTTAAATGGAAAAGGAGAGACAATCACCAATGATGCTGAAAAGGCAGAGGTCGTCAACACCTTCTTCACCTCTGTCTTTACCAGCACTGTAGGGTCCCAGGCTTTGGGAACGAAACTGCTGGTTGATCCAAATACCAACCCACCATGAGTGAAGGAAGAGTTAGTTTATGAATTACTACAGGAGCTTGAACCCTACAAATCAATGGGCCCTAACGCCATCCACCCGAGGGTGTTGAGAGAGCTGGCTGACATCATCACAAGGCCACTGTCCATAATCTTTGAGAAGTCGTGGAGAACGGGGGATGTCCCAGAGGACTGGAGGAAGGCAAATATTACCCCTATCTACAAGAAAGGCTTGAGGGACGATCTGGGTAACTCTAGGCCCATCAGCCTTACCTCAATCCCTGGGAAAGTTATGGAGCGAATCCTTGTGGGGGCCATCACAAGCCAAATGAAGCATGTGATTGGGAAAAGCCAACATGGCTTCACTAAAGGCAGATTGTGCTTGACAGACCTGGTGGCTTGACATGGGGAGGGCAGTGGACATCATCTACCTGGACTTCTCCAGGGCCTTTGATACGGTCCCCGACAGCCTCCTCCTGGAGAAATTAATGCATTATGGCCTAGACAAGTGGTCTGTGCAGTGGGTGGGGAACTGGCTGACAGGCCGCACCCAAAGGGTGGTGGTACATAGCTCTTTTTCCAAGTGGCAACCTGTCACTGGTGGAGTCCCCCAGGGATAAATATTGGGCCCAATGTTATTCATTATCTTTATCAGTGATCTGGATACCAGCATCAAGTGTAGCCTGATAAAGTTTGCTGATGACACCAAGTTGAGTGGGGAAGTAGACACTCCAGAAGGGAGAGCTGCTCTGCAGGGAGATCTGGATAGGCTGGAGGAGTGGGCTGGCAAGAACCTTATGAAGTTCAACAAGGAGAAGTGTAAGGTCATGCACCTGGGAAAACATAATGCGGGAGTGCAGCACAGACTGGGATCCACCCTTCTGGAGAGCAGGTCTGTGGAAAGGGACCTGGGGGTGCTGGTGGACAACAGGCTCAATACGAGTGAACAGCGTGCTGCTGCAGCCAAGAAGGCCAACAGGATGCTGGGTTGCATGAAAAAAGGCATTGCCAGCAGAGATAAGGAAGTCATTATCCCGCTCTACTCAGCACTTGTCAGGCCACAGCTGGAGTACTGTGTACAGTTCTGGTCCCCACTATACAAAAAGGATGTGGACAGGCCAGAAGGGGTCCAGAGAAGGGCCACCAAGATGGTCAAAGGACTGGGAAGCCTGCCATATGAGGCTAGGCTGGGAGAACTGGGTTTGTTCAGCCTTGAGAAAAGGAGGCTTAGAGGGGATCTCATCACCATGTACCAGTACTTAAGGGGTAGCTACAAAGAAGATGGAGACTGCCCTTTTACAAGGAGTCACATGGAGAGGACAAGGAGGAATGGACACAAGTTGCTCTTGGGGAGATTCCGATTGGACATGAGAGGGAAATTTTTCACAGTGAGGGCAGTCAACCATTGGAATAATCTCCCCAGGGAAGTGGTTGACTCAGCCACGTTGGGCACCTTCAGGAGTCATCTGGACAGGGTGCTGGGCCATCTTGTCTAGACTGTGCTCATCTTAGAAAGGTTGGACTAGATGATCCCTGAGGTCCCTTCCAACCTGTGATTCTGTGATATACATAAGGAAGACATTTTTTACAGTGAGGTTGGTCAAACACTGGCACAGGTTGCCCAGAGAGGTGGAAGATGCCCCATCCCTGGAAACAATGAAGTTGAGGTTGGACGGGGCTCTGAGCAACCTGATCTAGTTGAAGATGTCCCTGCTTATTGAAGGGGTGTTGGACTAGATGACCTCTAAAGGTTCCTTCCAACCCTAAGTATTCTATGATTCTGATATTACGGTTTTCTATATTGAGCCTGTCTCAGGCAAATTTATTTACCTTTAATTTATTCACCTTTAATTTATTCCATATATTTAAGCAATATCTGCTTATCACTGGAGACAAAAACACTCTGTAATCTGTGCTACAGTTTAGAACTACAACTGACAGAAAATGTATTGCTATAATTTGTCTATCTTTTTATTTTTTTCATTTAGCCAATATTGTTTGTTTCCCATTAGAACAATTTAGTATGCTCAGCAATAGGAGACTGAGTCTGGAGAATCATTCATGTGGTATTCAAGTGTAGCTAAGAAGACTGCATGTACGTTCAGAAGTTAAGCTGATTGCCATAACCCGTGGTCTAGAAATCAGATGAAATCTTGGGCCTATTGAAGCTAACTGTTTTGACAATTATTTCAGTCAAACCACAACTTCACTTTTTACCTTTTTGCCTGTTACAGACACCATTCCTTTATTCATCCATGGTAAACTGCTGAAAGAATCTTTAATAATCTATGTCCAGTGTGGGGTCACCATTAAGATGGTAGCTTTCATAATTCAGAAATCCATTATATTATTGTATGACGTTTATTCCGTATCTTGAAAAGGTTGATAAATTATGCGCATAATTCCTCTTTTCTTCTATTCTTGCCTTCCCCACTGTGTCCAGTAGGATTATTTCTTTCTGGTCAGAAGTAAAAGGGAATATGATGAAGAGGACACCCTACAAAAGAAACTGATATTTTTTGGTTCACTTTAACCCTCTCCTGTTAAAATCACTTGCTTTTTAGTTAAGTTACTTTCTTTCTGCTTCTCCGAATTGCAACTTGTCAGCTGACAAAAAAAATGTTTTCATGACTAACTCATGGACAGTATAAAATTTTATCCTGTTATTAAAATAGAGTAAAAGCAATGTGTCTAAAACCAGAACAATATATTATCAAATATAAAAAATTTTCATTAGAAAGGCCTAATGAAAAAATATTTTTAAGTGATGAAGACTGTGTAGTAGCATTCTCAGAATAAAACTGTCAAAAAGAAGTATTGTTCACTACTTCAGCAATTAGTCTAATAGTTATAATAGTAGGTAGAAGATTCAGAACCAAGAGATACAGTTAACTGATATTTGGGTCATTCTAATTTCAAATTAAAAAATACAGCTAGTATTTATTACCTTGTTTCTCAAAATGTGGATTCATAGGTGTATTTGAGTTACCAAATGCATATACATTTATCCAGTTTTATTCTCCCCATGAGTGAGAAGCAAAACAATTTCTCCAGTAAAGGCAACTCACGCATTTCATTTTTATGTAATACTCCTTACTTACAAAGAGACTCGGGTGACTCATTCCTGAGGTGTTTTGAGGAAGCACAGTATTTTAATCTATATATTAAAAAAATATATGATTTTAAAACTTAAAAAAACCTACAACATAATCCACTCAAATAGAAAGATGCTGGGAAAACCAGAATTATTTTACTTACTCTTTATTGATTTTTTTTTCCTAATGTGGAAAGTTGCTAACACTGACATGTTCAATTTTTAAGTGATTAGGATCTATCAGCTAAGCTCACTCTATTGACTTATGTTCCCTCTTCCATCTACCTCATTTCCTGCATTCTACAAACAGATTTCGGCCTTTTGTTCTTTAAAAATTAAATATATTTAATGTGTTTATTTTTCTTCAAATAGTACAAATTCTCTCTGTTGTCTCTGAGATCCCAGATTGCACTAGCCATTTCTATTGCTAACATTTCTCCTTTTGTAATTCTTTCTAAGATCATCATAATTTATGTCTTCTTATCATAAAGCACAAGTAACTTGCTCAGCACCATTTCGAATATGTAGGAAATTGTACTCTCAATTCAAGATATTAATAGTCTAAGGAGAACTTCTGGAAATAATGTGTTTCAATGTATTCATGATTCCTCTGACGTGAAGTAAAAAAAAATGCCAGTGGTTTACAACTGAGCAATTTTAGTGGTTACTTTTTTTTCTTCATACAAAATATATGTTGCTTTTGATATCTGACTTTTCTTTTCCAGATCCACACCTGCTGGCTTTGATATTTAGTTATCTTCCAGATTGTTTCTGGATTTTCCTATTTCTTTTGATATTATACTTCTGGATTTTCCTCTCTTCCTCTTAGTCTGTCTGAAATTGCAGAAACAGGACTTAAAAAATAATTCTTCACTACTCCAAAATTTTTCTTTTTCCTTCTCCTTTCTTCTCTGTTAGAAATTTTCCTTTCAGTAAGTCGAACATCAAATAAGTCTTAGCCTGATTTGCTCAGACAACAAGACTTACACTGTTGTGATGCATGACTGTCATGCTTCTTGATATACTTTATACTGCTGTTATGCAATTTTGAAACCATTGGCCAATTTCAGTTAAATTTCACAGCTCCTAGAAATATTTGAAAATCAGTATTAGTAAAGTGGATGAGAAAGTCCTAAAATAGTGCCCTTATAGAGAAGAAAGAAGCAGCATTACTCCATAGGTGTCAATTCAGTTTGGATTGCTGGGTACTCAACTGGAATATTCCTTGTCAAACTCATCTTAATAAATACTGTGTCTTACCTAACTGCTATTCATGGGATATAGATGTGGGAGAGAGATAAAATATGAGAGGTTGGCATGGGTGTAACACTCAAAATCTTCTTATGGGCAAAAGGAAGCATATTTTCATATAGCATATAGAAAGTTAAGAATTTGTTATTAGTCCAATTAATGTTTACACAGTTAAGTTATACAAGTCAGTTAACACAGAATAAAATTATAAGCAATGCAGGTGAAATTGTTATGCAAAAGCTTTGTCCTATCTACGCCATTTCTTTTGTATTATGTTCATTCTCCCAGTGCTCTTATGGAGCCTAACATGGACAGCTTCTGCCTTCCTCATGTAGAACTGGAGAGGCAGTCATAAGCATCCCAAGCCCTTTGGCTAGGAAATATGTGATATTCATGACAGGGCTTTCTTACTCTTCAGTCTTTCATTCCACTTGGATTATATTTATACATGTTTTTCTTTCCACAGGCTGCTTCTTTCTTACTGGTTCCCAGCCTGACTTTGAAAGTTGCTTTCCCCAGGTTCAATTACTCTAAAGAATTGTTATTTGTTAAGCAATGATTGCCAGGGCTTGCCAGGTCTTTAGCATGCATGGTATTTGCAGAGCAGAATGTAAAACATGTTGAGTAATAATCACTTGACTGCTAGCAATTGTTAAAATGAGCTAAAACTAGCTCAAGCCAAGGCAAGTCTAGGCATATCTCAGATCTCTGAGATCTTGCACTGTCAGGTGCATAAATGGCACAAAGCCTATGGCATTTTCCTTTCACAGAAAACTTAGAGTGTTTCAAGGGCTTGGAGATGCTACAAATAAGGTAAGGTACTCCAGAAAAGGCTTAATCATTGTGATATCCGCTTATAAGAATGTAGTACCTAGATGGAGGTAAACAGAAACTGAGCAGATATTATGTAGATATATAGAAAAACCACAGGCTTTGTTTGTTCAGCTGCTGACAAAGCAATGTACTGAATTCATCCATCCTCCTGACAAGGTAAACCTAACAATTGTTATACCAAACAAAATAGTCTTTTGAAGCCTATCAGTAATAATTTACGTAATTTCCAAGAGTATATTTCAAAAGTATTTAATCTCTCAGGGCATCTAAAATACACATCTTAAATTAAAGGGAGCAAATAGTTGTCATGTCTAAGTAAAGGTTGTATGTAAAATTAGAAGGTGTATATCAGTGCAAGAAGATGTAACACACACATACTACCAAAATATTTTTTTTTTAAATATTGTTAGTACTTTTTCTTTTGTCCACTTTTGCCTTCTCTATAGAAATTACTTTGTAATGCAAAGCAGATGGGTCTGAGGATCAGACATCTTTACATATTTAATAGGTGTTTTTTTCAGACTGCTTCTAATCAGTCCCATTTTAGGATGTCCTAGTATAGTATAACTGGGAGAAAAGTTCCATAAATAAAAAAACCCATTGCTTTTCTAATAATGAAATTAATTTGATATGCCCTTAAGAAAAGATGAGTGGGCAAAAAGAAAAGTTGTATTCACATTCACCAAATCCATTCTAATGTCTTAATGAATGTGTTGCATATTAAGAAGCACCCACAAGACTGCATAGCTTAAGCCTAGTCTGATTTTTTAAAATATGCTTAACTTTACATTAAAATGGATTTAAGATTAAATTTGCCCTTTAATTGAATAGTACTAACTTGTTTCAATTCAAGGACTGCTTTTTCTTCAGTTAAAAAAGTGCCATTTCCACTAACGAGAATAGAACAAGTAGTGGCATTAAGGTAGCAGATGGTCTTTTGCAAGGTAGATGTTTCTTTATAAAGATATCAGTCTAAAATTAAAGGGAGATTGATAATGGGTATGCTTATTTGAGTAAACTTCCATGTCATAAAAAAATGAATTTTTCTAGAGATCTTAGTATTTTGTGAAGGATAAGGCTTTTTGATAAGCCCTCATCTCAGGTGAAAGAAAAGAATATGAATATTGCATAGTGAATGATAGCATTAATAATGCTATTTCTCAATTTTTCTACTGACTTTATGAAGACAGAAAAATGCTGATGAGATTGAAACTTAATATAGCCTGAGTCTGTTCTCTAAGCACATTATTTTGGGGAGGAAGAAAAGTGTATGCACACTGAGAACAGTAAAAATATTTTTTTCCCATGCTTTCAAGGAGGTCGTGCTGCCTCTTAAGCACTAGCTTGTGAATTCTCACAGCACAGGATTTGAATATATGACCTGAATCACTTAAATACTGTGTATTTCTGAATGCAGTAAAAGGCTTTGTCTCCTTAGCAGAACACTAGGGAAGTTACAGCTCTACGTACCATTGCCAGTCAGTTCCTTGTTGTTTTATGCTCAGATGTTCCCGTGTTTTGTTATCACTTCAGCTTTGTAATTGCACTATGTAAGGAATGGTGGGTATTCCATTACGGTCAAGACTAAGTTACTAAATGTGTGTGCATTGTGAAATCTTTTGTTTCATTTGTGGCAAGAAAGAAGTTCATACTGATTCCCTGTTGAACTATCTGAAGCAGTTAAGATAAGTTTTATTTGATATTATGTTTATATATTTGTAAGACAATGAGAGAACTTTAAAAGCACATGATTTTTAAAATAGCAACTTTTAGGTTTCGTTTACCTTTCTCTGTTGTTGAAATAAATATTGTACTGTTTAATTAAAAAAACCAGAAGCATTGAGAAAGGGTGTCTCTTTGTTGTCACCTCTGTCATTTTGCCATCTATGAAAAGCAGCAAAGACAGCAAAAAATCAGAAATACTTAGAACATTTCTAAATTGCATTTGACTGGCAATCTTGAGTTCTGTATACTGGGCTTACATAAAAAGAAGTGTGGCCAGCAGGCTGAGGTAGGTGAATATCCCTCTCTAATTCTCTCATGACACCCACCTGGAGTACTGGATCCAGCTCTTGTGCTCCCAACACAAGTAGGACACGGACCTGTTAGAACACATCCAAGAGAAGAGCTACAAAAATAATCAAAGGGTTGGAACACCTCTCCTCTGAGGAAGGGCTGAGAGAGATGAGGTTGTTCAGCCTGGAGAAGTCTTCAGGGACGCCTTATTGTGGCCTTTCAATGCTTAAAGAAGGTTTGTAAGAAAGATGGAGAGAGACTTTTTACCGAGGCATTTAGTAACAAGACAAGGGGCAACAGTTTCAAACAAAAAGAGGGTAAATTTAGATTGGACATGTTGTGATTTAGCCGGCAGCTCAGCCCCACACAGCTGCTCGCTCACTCCCCCACTGGTGGGATGGGGGAGAGAACCAGAAGGGTAAAAGTGAGAAACCTTGTGTGAGACAAGAATAGTTTAATAATTAAAACAAAACAATAACAACAACAACAACAACAACAATAATGCAATGAAAAGGAAAAAAATGAGTGAGGCACAAAACCTGAGGCAGCGGGAAGAGGGAATGAACAATCAAAACAAGCTGCACGTGATGCAGCTGCTCAGCACCCACCAACCTGATGCTGCTGGTCCCTGAGCCCCAACTGTGTCATCCCGTCATCCCATTTCCACCCCCACCCCCCCCAACTCCAGTTAATGTACTGGTCATGGCATCACATGGTATGGAATGAACACCCCACTGGCCAGTCAGGGTCAGCTGTCTTGGCTGTGGCCCCACCCCTCCCAGCCTCTTCCCCACATGTCAGAGCATGGGAAGCTGGAAAGCTCCCTCACTACTACAGGCACTACTTAGCAACACTGAGCCACTACTTATCAGCAACTAAAGCATCAGTGTGCCATCGGCGCTTTACCAGCTACAGTGAAAAGAGTTAACTCTATCCCAGCCAAAACCAGCACATTCTCCACCCCTTATTCCATACCATTTACACCATGCCCGGGTCCCATGCTATCCAATACAACCACACCAACCACCACCCCGCCCCTTCCCATCCCTTGACATAATACACAGACAGATATCATTCCCTTAGTCTATGGACCTTCCCTGTAGAATGTCCATTAAAATGTCCATTGAGTTCACCCAGTCCATGACTCTGGGCTCCAACTGCCATATCAGTCTTTCAGGGCAGGAGAGATGGTTTGTGTGGTGTTGGGTTGCTGCATACCGAGTCAGTCATCGTTCCATCACTGCTACATTTTGCTTGTTTCATCAAAGTTCATCTTCCATGGATTGGGAGGCTTGTACTATGATATCATTGTTATGGCATATAGAAACCACAGAAGAGATGACACACAGTATTATATAGCAGTTTGAATTATGCCATTCAGTTCATTGACTGTTTTCACCCAAAATCAAATCCCCTTGAGGCACACATCAGATTTCTCCATCCTCCCGCATCACCCACCAAGTGCACCCAGGCCCTTGAGCAAAAACAATCCCACAAATGGGTTTGCCTTTGCCTGAGGCAGGAAGAATCCAGACTGTTTTACCCAGCATATTTTTTACATGCACTACAGGGACTTTTTCCCTTTCCACAGTACATAAGGGTTCTGATTGGGCAGGGCCAGCTCAATTGGCAGATCCCTTCGTGTTGACTCACCACATGGCTTTTGCTAAATGTGTATCCCAGTGTTTAAATGTTCCACCCCCCCATTGCTCTCAGTGTAGCCTTTAATAGTCTATTGTATCTTTTGATTTTCCCAGAGGCTGGTGCGTGATAGGGGATGTGATACACCCACTCAATGCCGTGCTCTTTGGCCCAGGTCTCTATGAGGTTATTTCGGAAATGAGTCCTATTGTCTGACTCATTTCTCTCTGGGGTGCCATGTCGCCACAGGACTTGTTCTTCGAGACCCAGGATAGTGTTCGGGCAGTGGCACAGGACATAATGAAGAAATATTTTAAGACGAGGGTGGTGAGACAGTAGGATGTGTTGCCCAGCAAGGTTGTAGACGCCCTATCCCTGGAAGTGTTCAAAGTCAGGTTGCCCCTTCCCATGGCAGAGGAGTTGGAACTAGATTATCTTTAAAGGTCCCTTCCAACCCAACCCATGCTAGCCTAGTCTAATCTAGTCTAGTCTGAGAAATGAATTTTGGTCTTCAGTCTGTAGTTACACACAGCATGATACTGGAGGAATGTACAATAAGATGAAAGTTTTAAGTAGCCTTAATTGTGAGCTTTCCTAACATTTGAGTGTTTATAATGCTCAACTCTCTGCTAACAATTCTTCTGTAAAGTAACTGTTTCCATGTTGAAGTGTTATAGATGTATGTAGCCCTTGAAAAGGCAATGTCACCCTAGTGTTAATGTAAGAAGGAAAATTTAAATCATAAAAACAAGATAGCAGAAGGTCAATTACTTTTATTTTGTAATTTACACTCTCTTCTTACCAGTGGAAAATACAAAATATTTTTAAATTTCAAGTATCTGACTGCTGCCAGCATTGGAATTAAATATTTTTCTCAGATTTCCTTTACATTGGGCTTCATTTCAGGCTCTCACTAGAGTTTTTTTCTGCTACAAAATGGTACATCATTTTTTAAAGCTCAATATCAAACAAGACTTTGGGCATGACACTCATAAAAAAAGCTTTCTTTTGTGAGGTGTGACATCAGGATTTGTGGGTAATATTTGATAGTGTTGACTGAATAATGAATTGCTCTGCTAAATCAGGTATAGTTGTTGCATATATCAAAAGAACAGAGAAGAATATAATTCATATTTATATTAAAACTATAAAACTTATTTCCTGAGTGGGCTATAAATCATGATATCATAGTCAGATGGATCGCCTGACTTATAGTTACTCCAATAATTTATGAGTCATCCATAGGATTTATACCAGAAGCCACATGCAGAGAGTATCTTCACATTTTACAGCTTAAGAATAAAATAAAATAAAATAAAAATGCTCTGCTCATGTGGAAGTGTTTTCACCCCTGACTGACTGACCTTCAAATTTATGGTAGTCTGCTTTAGGCAGAGGTTCTATACTTAATAAAAAAAATACCAGAACAAACCCCAAAAGTTTCTGTATGTGTTTTGTTTACCTTGCTGACAATAGGAGAAAAGCATACACATCTCTCAATAAACACTAAATAGAATTATAAAAGGTAGGCTTTATTTTTTTTATTAAAAATCCAAGGGACTTTAAAGGATGTGTGCAAATTAGAGGGACAGAGAGATGTTGAAGTTCTTTCAGATTTCCTTTCACCTGAGCTCTTCCTGTGTTTTCTTCTCATGTAGGTCAGTGAGATAAGCTTTTTTCTGAAATAAATTTTTAAGACTAAATCAAAAATTGGAGACCATATTAAGTGCATTTAAAACATAACCTAATAATACTGTATTGCAACAAATTAACCAATAAGGAAGGATATTTTTCATATATATTCATCTCCTGAAAATGTTGTACAAAGTTTAAAAGTTCCAATACTTATTGTCATTATTCCAGAACACTGCCATAGTAACTACTGGGCAAGGTAGTGCTGCACTTTGTTGAATAAACCTGAGAGATCTTCGGACCCTCCAGAATAACCTTCTATTGTATTTTTAATATAATTTGCTAAGTAGCTTTTTATATAATTTAATATATGAGTCATAACATGTCCTGTATTCTTAAATAATCTTTCTAGTACTCTATTTTGAATAAAGATGTTGATAATAATGATATTATCTGTAGTAGTACTATACGACTAATGACAGCAATAGTAAAAAGCATTAAAAATTAATGAACCATTACTAGAATTTGCACAAAATTTTAATGAACCATAATTAAGCTAGAATAAAGCTTTTTGTATTTCCAGTATCAATTAATTTGGATTGTTAATTTTTAATATTTTTTTCTCAATTTTTTGATACCTGGGGGAAAGGTAGACTGATTTATTAGAGGATTTCAGAATATTTCTGGTACCTCCACATCTCTTACAGCTTTGTAATGTTACAAACACTGGATTCTGGATTCACTGAATGGGTTAGGGAAAAGAAGGTGGCTTTCTCAAAGTAAATCTCCTACTCATTCCATTGCGTGACTTTAATCAGCAATGACTAAAAAAACTTATGACAGTAACTGTACTTCAGTGAAGAAATTAAGTACAAACTTCACTTTAAGTAAGCACTTAAGCACACTTAAGTTATATGTTTATCTTAATCTTGCTGTAATGGCTTGTTTACATCGTCTGATTGATAAGTATATACTTCTAGGATGAACTTGTCCATACTGTAATGATTAGCTTTGAAAAATAACAAAATACTTTGTTCAAGAATATGTTCTTCGTCTCTCTTACAGTATTTTTAGAGCTTGGACTTAATGGCACTTGTTAATATAAAGCACATTGGTATTACTGCTCTTATTTGAACTTCCTTATCTTCTGACAGAATTATTTCATAACTGTAAATTAAATGCTGAGAAAAAGCAGGACATTAATTTTCTCATTAATTATTTCTTAAATGGCAGTTACTTACTATCTGATCTATGAGAATTTGTCTGTGAATTATATTACAAAACATTTTATAAAACTGTGTTTTTCTTCCTGTAGAACTATTTATTATTTAAATATTCTAAGGAAATACATCTTCAATATGGAAGCATGTAGTTTTAAATTATCTTTATATCCTAGTAAACATTATTAATGAAAGAACCTTCTGAATTTTCATCGCATTATTTTGTATGAATTAAGTATGTTTACTGAATAACATTTTGAGGTTTTTATAAACATAAGCCACAACATTAAATATGATGAATCATTAATGTAATGTTTTGCATATATCTAGAAGGAACTTTTTCCTTGGTAGACTTCTGTCATTTTTATAGATCTTTCTGATAATTTGTGACTTTATAGTCTTCCATTAATAATTTTCAAGGTTTTTTCTTTTTTTTTTTTTTTGGTTAGGTGATTGTTTTGGCATAGTTTAATATATATCCAAAAAATCAAATGGATTGTAAAAATCTTTTATTTAATAAAATTTTAATGAATTACTTTGTCAAACCTTACTAGAATACTTACTATAGTGTTTAAAAGTAAAAACATATTTAAGGAATTGCTGTGACTACTTGTGTTCTGATTTATTGTTGAAGACATTGTACAATTTTATTGATGCAGGTAATGTACAAACTGGAATATTGCCAGTCAAATATAAGTCACCATAGTAATATACACATTATCCTCAATTTATAATGTTTTTTTTGCTACACAGTTCTCATAGTGCCACAAAACTCCATTTTTTGTTGTGCTGCAGTTACATCCATTCCTAGCAGAGGACTCATACAATGTTATGAACATATATGAATGTTATAATAAAAAAAGTTTTCTCAAGTTCTTATGCTGCCATTAACTGTATAAGAATACTTGCATGTTAATATTCTAATTTTTGAAATTGCACTATGAACATGGTCATTCAATAGACAGGTGTTTTTAAGAAATATAGATTAATTTCAGACATCATGGACAAAATTATTTTCCTAAATAATTTTGCTATTTCTTACTTGGAATGATTTGCATTTTTTCTTATATATCAAGGTAAGAAGAAGTTATTTTAAAATTTTGTTATAATTTTTAATATTAAGCAACCTGTTAAATTTGTTCAATTAAATTATTAATATTACTGTGTGCAGATTTTGGATTCAATGTTGTTGCATTCAAAGCAAGATTTTTTTTATTTCAGACTTAACACATTACTGAGTATAAATAAAGTTTATGTAAATATTTGACGTACTCATGAAATTATGTCACTTCAACATACTCATTAAGTATGTCCATCTTATGTTTTAAATAAATTTATTTATTCCATGTATCTTGGTTAAAAATGTTATCCTATTATAAAACTATTACTTCACAGAATTTAGGCACTAGGTTTAAGCCTAGAAATTTATTAAAAAATAAGGATGTAATTTGTATAATATCGTAATCTGAAGCTTCAACGTGAGCTACTAAAACACAATATTCCATCTTCATGCCCTGCCTGCACCCAGTGTTTCTTTGACTTTCCTCTCTAAATTCCTGTGTAGGTGGCAATTCATTCTATTCCAGATTTTGGTCTTTCCTACGCTTTGTCTCTAGAGCTAATTTTTTCATTCCTTTACCAAGATCTGGATGGTGCAAATTGATTGATTTCTTGTTATGTGTAAATGACTCTATTACTGGAGTTTTGCGTTCCAGTGTTTACTATTATGGAATGTATTACAGAATTATATTAATGTTTGCTTCCTATGTTGAGAGCTGACTAAGCACTGAAAACTATATCCCTTCTCTTCCAGCTTACGAGTTACAGAACTGCCCTGATCCTCCTCCTTTTTTGAATGGATATATAGTCAACTCAGATTACAGTGTGGGTCAGTCAGTATCATTTGAATGCTATCCTGGCTATGTGCTGAGGGGTCAGCCAGTTCTCACATGCCAACACGGAATCAACCGGAATTGGAACTATCATTTCCCCAGATGTGAAGGTAACTTTCTGGTAGTACCCTTGCTTCAGAACTCACAAAAATTTCTGATATTTGTTTACTTGTTTGTGTGCATGTTCGTAATGCAGCTTTTGTTGCACCTTTATCCTAATTTGTAATGTAAGCAGCTAAAGTCCAGATACTACGTGCTTTTATAAATCATAAATATTTTATGAATCATGTTCCTCAGCAGTGATTTATTGTTCCTATTGATATCTGTCATTTGTATTGATTATGAGAACTCGTGATACTGCCAGAAATTATCTTAAGCTCCATGCAAATTTTTTTATCCCTTCTTTTTTCTGATTTGAGGTGAGGGGGGCAGTGTACAATGTAACATAAAAAATTTTCCATTGTAAACCTTTTACTTGGATTTTCATCTAAAAAACTGCAAGTGCAGAAACAAAACTTCTGACATTCATCTAGACCTTTAGAGATTTTGACAGTCTCATATAGAATGTTATGACAAAACTAGTTAGTCATTGTGTGGAAGTGGCATCATAGAAAACCGACCAGCTAAGAAGATATAAAATAAATTTAAATAAATTATTTCCATCATAACAAGATGCTAATGGTGCTACAGGTTTTCACTGAAGAATGTATGTTCAGTATCATTGACACTGATCTTGAAGGATGCTTCCCTACACAAACCACCCAATAGCCTTCAGGTTAGTCAAACCAGAAAAGGCTGTGAGAAATTCAAGAAAGGTCTAACTGAGCTACATCTATCAGTCATGAAAAAAATGTGAAAGAAGGGTCAATCTTTCCACTTCAGGACAAACTGAAGCTAGAAAGAAATTTTCCAGTGGCGCAGGTTGACGTAGTGTTTTCTACTTTGGATTCTTCTGTGCATTCTTATTAGACGTGGAGGGTTGAATATTGTCAGAAGCAAAAATACACTAGATGGACTGGAGGTTTGCTTCAGCACTGCAATTCCTTGCTTCCCAAATGAGGATTTTAGTACTGTGAATAATAACTTCAAATTATTTTCCTATTATTTCTGAGTCAGGTGTTCTTGTACAGCTTAACTGTATTGCTGTGCAGTGTGAACATGTGTTTTATACATGTACTTGGGAAGGGATGCTTGTATTACTTCCTTATGTTGTCATTTAGATTCAATGTCACGAGAATCGATAAAATTTAAGTTCTAGTTCCGTAATTGTTAATGCAAATTACCATAAATTTCTCAGAAATCTAGTAAATATATAGAGGAGGTTGAGTGTGTTGTGTATTTCTTGGAATGCAAAAGGTTTACAAGGAAGTAATAAAGTTTAAAATGAGTTTTCTGGATGAAAGTTTCCACAGATACAAATCTCTGTCCATCTGAGACTTGTTAAAGCATAAAAACAATTACAAAACTCCAATTTTCTGTATTTTTTAAAATACTATTGATATTATTATTATTATTATTATTATTTGAATTATCTTTTAATTTCTTGTTCATTTTAATTTAGACTATATTTTATCACATTATTGCTTAGAAATTATAGAAGTCTGACAGGCTCCAAGAGTAAGACATAAATGTGCCATTCTGGCAAAAAGGAAAAGACAATATCTGGACAGAACATTTGGCATTGGAAATGAGAAAGGCCATGCCCCCTGACTTCAGCAGTTCAGTTAGGAAGTAATACATACTTCAACAAATAGGAGTACTGAGTTTTGTTTTATTATCAAATTAAAGAACAGGTTTTATTGGCAGGCACTTATGCTGTTTTGCATTTTTGACAGTAAAGAAGTAGAAGTACTAAAATGATGTTTCCAGTACTGAATGGCTTTAGAAAATTTCTGGCAGATGAGACTGTAACTTTTGTACAATCAGTAGGTACATTTACCGTTAAATGGCTGTCACAATGTGGCTGCTGTTCCCATGCCTTCCTTTTCTTTTTCCTTCGTTGTTTTTTTTCTGGTTTTTTTGTTTGTTTGTTTGTTTGTTTTTTTAATCTGTGCTTCAGAACAGCTGGCAGACAAACAGTTTACACATTTTGCAGAATTATATATTTTAATTTAAGTAAGAAGGAATGCATGCAAATAATTCAAAAACTCTTTTTGACTATTAATTTCTCTTTCAGAAAGAAGAATAAGTAAAAAAATGAAATAACAACATAACCAGTTAATATAATTATTAAATAAATATATTATCTTAGCTAACTACAGTTGGAATTGTAAAACACCTTCTGAGCCTTATGCAGCTCCATTAGTCTACACTGCAATAGGCAATACAAGCATCAGTTATAAAATCATACCTCCCAAAGAAAAAAGAGTGGACAGGAATAAAAAAAATTTAGTTCTTTGTGAGAGTAGGGCATACTATGTGATAATGCATCACATCTTTGTCAAAGTGGGTGGTTATAGCTCATAATGATTTTTTTATTTTTAAATTTTTTTTCCAACTATTTTACCACTGGCATATTTAGATTAAAGTTATGAAACATCACCTCCCATATCTTTTAACTAAAAGAGTCTGTAACATTCCTTTTAAATTACATGTCTAATCTTATAGAATCATAGAATCTTTTGTGTTGGAAAAGACCTTTAAGGTCATTGAGTTTAACTGTAAACCTAACACTGCCAAATATTGCTCTGAAAGATTCTGTTAAGGCCACTTATTTCTTTCTGTTGACTGTAGTAGGTAACTGCTGTACTTATTTTAAAGAATTCATTCAGCCTAAAACATGGGCTTAACTACTCCAGTTATGTGCTTTTCTTCCCAAGTGTGCTGTATTTAAGTGCCTCCTGAATTAGGCAGTAAATGAATAGGAGGATTGGAGATTTCAATTTTGCACTTAAATGTTTTAAAAGTCCTATTCTAGGTATATAAGACGTTATACTGAATGTGATCTATAGTTCCGTGTGACTTTTTAATTAAAAATTATAGCACTTTACAAAATATTTTTCCATGTATTACATGAATTAATAAGTAATTAATTTTGAGTTCTAAAAGAAAATCATAGATGAGAAAGGACTATTTAAAAAAGATATTTTCATTCAAAGGAGATTGGGTTATGCATTCAAGTTTATCAATGTTTGGAAAGAAAATACAAGGTTATTCATGATAAAACTGTGCTATAAACAAATATGAAATACTTTTCCTCATGTTGAACATATGGTAAAGTTTTACAATATCCATTAAAGAGTGATATATAACTCTGAAGGATGACGGTAGAATATTATTAACATATCTTCCATATTCAGTACAATGCTAGGGTGAAAAGACCAGTTAGAGTTACAGGCAGAATATCAAGTGAGCATAGGGTCTGTCTTGTCTGCAAATAATGATGCCGCTTTCAAAAATGTGGTGAGAAAAAAAATCTGAAGAGCATATGAAAGATATGGAATAATTACTTGATAAAACAACTTCTGTGTAGTCTTTATATGAATATAACTTACTGTACTAAATTATAATATTAGTGTTTTTAGTCCTTCTAAATCTTGCCACTTGATGATACAGGTTTTTAAAACTCATTATGATATCTTCTGCCAGTTAGCTACGATGTGCCTTATTATCTTGTATAAGAAATGAGAAAGAAAATACTTTAAAGGATATAAAAACATAAGAGAATATACGGGTTTTTTTCCCTCTTCCCATTGAGGTTGACCTACACTCTTTGCACTCCTAGAATAAAGACATTTAAGATACCAAATCCATATTCTCCCTATATCCTTTTAGTTTACTAATTAACATTAATTTTAACAAACATTAATTTCTCAGATGCAATTTGAAATGTTTTCAGTGGGAAAACAGTGATTTGCATACGTTCATAGACATCTAAATTCTTAGATTTCTAGGGAAGTTATAATCTCTGTTCTCTTTGAAAATTGCTTTCACACGTATTTTTTAGTGGTTCAATGAAAGTTGTAGTGTTAGCATTGGAGATTTTTCTAGCATATTTCATTCTGTTTATTACTATTTTTATTATTAAACTGTTGACATTTGGGGTAATCCTACTAATATCTTAACAAGATAAACATGGAGCATTTACCTTAAATTGTTGGTCTTTTACAGTATGTATTTTGGGGATCCTGATTTAGTGGTAAATCAGAAATGAGAAGAAGAGTGTATAAATGAAAGTTAAACTGAGAGAATAGATAAGAAAGGTAACCATTATGTCACTCACCTTTAAGAAATAATCATCTAGCCTCCTCAACTGATAAGAAATTAAATCAATATCACAAATCATTCCGTTTCTTTATCCTGGCTTGTAATAAAGCTCTTGATTTTTTATGTAATGAAATTAAAGGCTTTCCTTCATGTTTAATAAGCTGTTTCACCTTTTCTTAAATGAATAAATGCTGTGTGGGATTCCTCCAGGTTTGGAACATCCAGATAAGTTAATCAAAGCAACAGAACTTATCCAGAGTCTCTTTGTTAGCTAGCATTACAGCACTTCAGCATTAGCACTTCAGCATTGAGGGTGACAGAGCAGTGGAACAGGCTGCCCAGGGAGGTTGTGGGGTCTCCTTCCCTGGAGACGTTCAAAACTGCCTGGATGCGTTCCTGTGCCCCCTGCTCTGGGTGTTGCTGCTCAAGCAGGGGGGTTGGACAAGATGATCTCCAGCGGTCCCTTCCAACCCCTACCATTCTGTGATTCTGTGATTAACACTTCAGTAGCACCCTTCCGTAGCCTGTGAAATTTTATGTTCAGGTGCTGCCAAGCAGAATCTTTAACACTAAGTGTTTTTAGAATACTTTAGAAACCTAGGCCCCCAATTTCAAAATTCAACACTTTTTGTTTTTATACTGATCATAGACCTCTTCCTTTCTTCCTTTCTTTCTTATCCTAGGCTAAGCTTTTTGAGTCAGAAGCCTTAGCCTGATTTTGATTTCTTCCACAGGAGTTTTGTGATAATGAATCTGCAGTGACCTATTGTCCCTCTTTTCTCACTTATCAAGATTTGAATGAAATTGGTCAGTTAAAGAATGTATTTTAAAAATCCTCATTAATGCTTTAATAATTTATTTTAATAATTTTAAAATATTAATTGCAAATGGATAGCAGTGTTGTAATGGAATGTAGAACTCTATATTAGACAACTAAAAGAGTATTTCATCTGCAAAAAGTGAACATTAGATTAGTTTAGCAGCAATCTGTATATGATAATCTTAAAGGCATAACAAAAAATGGCATTTCCTATTATTATAGTGACAGCTATATAGATAGGATAAATAGGAACAGAAGACTAGGTAAAAGTTGCAAAAAGGAATTTTAAGTATATCAGATATTTTTATTGTATGATATTATTGATACATGTTATAAAACTACATCAGCTTATCAGCTTGATTTTTAATTTTTTGAGGAATGAAAATATTTTCCATAGTCTAATAAAAAATTCATTAAAAAATATTCTATACCTCTCTCACTTTCAATAATATACTGTTCCTGATTAAAAACAATATTCAGTTAAATTGTGGAAAAGACTTGAATATATCTCTTCTGATGAAAATGTGATAAAGATAAATGGACTCAGGTAATAAACTGGTACACTTTGTAATACTAGTTCCAGTTAGCAATCAGAGGTTAATGGAAAACACAAATAAGTATTCTATATCTAGGACTTTTTTAAAATGTCACATAATTTTTTTGGATTACCTTCCATGACAATTAAATCATATAGAAAAAATAAAACTGCTTTATAACCAGATGTATTTTTCAACCCCAGAGAGATTAAATGCCTGTTTAGATGCTTTCACTTTACATGTGAGAACATCACTGGGTTTCCTCTACTTTGATGGCAGTTAAAAATAACTGTGGTATCGGAAGAGTATGGTTTTTTCTGATCTATCACAAAATGGAAGACATTTGCGGAGCTGTGAAAGGACTTCAGAATAATAGATAATATTCCTGAGTAGTGATATAGACGCAGCATCAAAGGGCATAACAGCCTTGTATCGTTTCTGTTGCTTATTCATTTGTACTCCCTAGAGAAACACATTTCCTAAAAGAGTATTGAAGACACATGAGGTCTACATTAGGAGTGGTTCAGACTTTTATGGTACAAATTAGCATTTTCTTTGTTTTCTTAGAAGAAGTAAGAGTAAAGAAATACTTGTTCTGTTTGAATTAACATGCAGGAAGAGAAAATAATAGTTTATAATGACATATATAATAACCTTTTTCTGTTCCTTCCCCATCCAGACAGTTTTAATTCAGTAGTTTTATCTTCATTTCCTAACTTAAAGAAGTCATTCCTGTCTTTTCTGTTACTGACATGTCTGTAATTCAGAATCTATGTAGCTATGATTTCTGATGAAAGAGCATGTTTCATAGTGTTTTGGCAGAGCATACAGAGTTTTCTCAGTCTGTCAGGTAGCACACTACTTGCTTTGTAGAAAATTAATTTCTGTACATTAAAGCTCAGTCTAGCACTGCTGAAAGAATTAAGATGACATATAAATGTTTTTGCAATAAGGAAAACAAATGGTTATAAGGTCTCTGTTGGAATTTGGCAGTGGGTCTGAAAGGGAAAACAATGGGAAAATTAAATCATCTTTGTAGCTATGGCCAGTAGTCTTAGAAGTTCAGATCAAAACCTTTCTACAGAAGATTGCACATGCTTCAGAAGGCTGAGATAAATGAGATCTGGTAGTCGCTCACAAAATAGACTTGACAGTGCTTCAGAGGAAAAGGTTGGGCTGTCTGTGCAGTTGTCCCATGGAAATCTGGCAATGTATATCTTACCCGTAAATGATTCATTAAAAAAATTTATGAATATTTGTGTGTAAGATATGGAAAATAGGTCTGTAATTCCAGAATATTGAAGACATCTAGTATTTCTGTTTGCTCTCTTCAGGTAATAAAATCATCATGACAGCATCTGTTCTATTATTATCTTTAAGTGTTCTTGCTTTTCTACAGTTGCCAAAATATATTGGTAAGAATTTGTTGCATCCAAACTACGAAATAGGTTGCCTGAATCCCCACCAGTCAAGAGGCAAGAGGAACACGCCATAGATGCAAAGCCATGGTTTTAGTGCCAGTCCAAAGAAAATCTTAAGAGTCTAATCAAAAAATTATTATTAGTCCATTTACAGTGCTACTAACATTTACAGTTAGGTAATGATAGAATGATATACAGACAAACATCTAATATCTACCCCTTTCTCTGATGTACATTTACTCTTCCAGTGTCTATACAGTCTTAAGGTCAATGGTCTCACTCTGGGAGAAGGGCTACAAGAAGTTCATTCTATACAGAAAACCTATTTATTATCACTATCTTTTATTAATAATTATATATTTCTATGTAATATTGTGTTACATCACACAGTTCTACAAAGCCAAAATAAAGCAGTAAGTAGTTACTTGATCATTGAATAATTGCCATTACAAGTTAAAAAAAGTCTCTGACTTCCTGAACAAGTCAGAAAAAACCTGACAGGGTCTGTGGCCTGTTTTGTTAGCTTAACACAAAGTCTGTGGCCTATTATTAGCGGTGCACCACTATATTTAATGGGCTATATGGCTAAGGTTTTGCTTGTTAGGAGTTTTTTATTCTTTCCATATCTTTTCTGTATTCCATTATTTCATTGGATTCATAGTAGTAATAGAGAAAAGTTCAGTACCCTTTCAATCTTCTCATATGGACTAAGGCAAATATCAAAGTGAAGGTCTATCTCAAAAATACGAAACAGTATATTTTGTTTGTCTCCTGGCATTAAAAATCCCCTGCTTCCATGTTCTGAATAATCATAGTCTGATATTTTTAGCCACCTACTGTACTGTTACCAATTTTTCATATATTAATATTTCCTAACAAGACCAAAGATATAGTATGAATTTCTGATTTAATTAGGTAGACTAGCTGGCACTTGATAGTGCTGTTTTTATAAACATTTGAACCTAAGTCCTAAACTAGAAGTCCTAAACTGACGGAATTTCTCCAGGCTAGTTGTAGAGTTCCCTCCCTTCATGCTAAAGAAAAGTTGTGTGTATAAACAAAAGTTGTGGGTTTGGTTTGGTTGGGTTGGGTTGGGTTTTTTGGCTGGTGAGTAATATTAGGGCCATCAGTAGACAGGGAAAATAATAATTTTAAAAAGCTGGTAAATGACAACATTGTGGCTGGAAGCTTGCCCTGCTAAGAAATCTCACAGAAGATCTCTGTTAGTCTTGTGAAAGAGTGAATGTATTGGTGTATATATGCTGTGAACAACTGTGGAAATTCATACAACAAAGGGGTTAAATAGTTATCAATCAGATTCTAGTATAGACGTGTTGAATGGAGAGGAGATAAGCAGAATGCACAGATGGAAAACTGTAGTATGGCACTGGAGAATTGCCTGAACAGAGCAAGGATATGCATGCTTTTGGAAGCCATCCCCGACCTAAATCATATTCTCCACTGTGTAGCAGGTGATTTAAGATGTATTAAAGAGCTTAATTTGTATATGGGAGAAAATTAGATTAATTTCTGCTCACAGGATCATAGTAGACACTTGTCATGTAGTCATGCTCTAAGACTTCACTCCTGTGCAATCAGGTTGTCCTAGTGATACACCATAGCTGTCTTTGCATGACACATGTAGCCATCAATAAATTACTAACTAGGTTCGGACACCTTTGGGTGGATGCTTAAAGATGTTTACTGTCCTTCCATGCACAATGTTGTATCTGGAATTAGGTATGAATTGGTAAGGGAGCATATAGTAGGGTATTCATATGTTTGTAAATCAGCCTGTAGTCTACTGTTAACATTTGAAAGTTTAGAAGACTTGGTTGTATATTTTTCTGTTTCAAAAGTCCGTGTTTCTTCATACCTATCATTCAAAGTGCAGTGTAAGAACTTCATTAATTTAGTGATCTGTTTTTTCAAACTAAAGCTGCTTTTGTCTTCTGTGAAATATAGCCTGTTATTTCTGCTTAATTTTCTGTCTCCTGTGATTTTTAAGGATCTTTGGAGAAAGCCCAGTATCAGCTGTGTGTATTGCTTATTCTATTAGAGTTTTGTTATCTGTGACACTTTTTTTTTCTGAGGCATTTATTGATCTGTCATGTCTGTGCTGAGATACAACCAATCTGCATTCTTTGTAGAGTATTAGGGAATAATGGAGGCAACGTAAAAAATGTATGCAATCATTGACAACATGAATAAATCTGTCAAAAATATAATAAACTAAAAAAAATATTTAAGTATAAAACTTTATCAAAAAATCCTATCTCTTAACTAGAACTTAAAGAATTTTCCACTTGTCATTATATTAGTGTCAGGAAGTGTATTTCACTGTAGTAAGCATACTTGTCAAAGCAGACTTTTAGCTGTAAACATGGAGTACTGTGGAGACAATAGACTAGATTTTTGAGACCAGGCAATCTGAGCATGGCATAAATGTAGGGGATTAGGGAACAGTAAAAAATGGGCTCAAGAAACATTTCCATTATAGAACGATCAGAGCTGACAGACAGTGCCAGCTGCCCTTGGCCTGTACATGCAACTAGGAATCCAACAGATAGAACCAACCCTTCATTTTCCTTATCTTGTTTCCTCTGTTGGGCACTAAAAGGTTATATTTCAGGAGCAGATGCTGATCTGTTCTAAGATAAGATGTGCTGAATGCATCATACTAGCTAGTACTGATATGGATGAAGAAAGTGAAGTGGTTAAAGCCTCCTTGACCTAGCCTAGAAATCCAATGATTGCTAAACAGATTTCTCCAAAAAGGGCTGCTCGTCAACTAGCCAGATGATCCTTCTAGCCCAATGGTATAGCAACTTTAAACCATATGGGATATGTGACATACTTCTGCACTTCTCAGTCCTTCTTCCTTTTTCCGTTTTCTTTTTTCCCCTTTTCCCCTTTTCACCTTTTTCCATCACTTGGTGAAAGATGCAAAAGAAATGAAGAAGGTCTGAAGGAGCATCATAGGAACCCTGACAATAATAATATAAGCTTTATGGTAAGGGCTAATGAAAAAAGTTCTAGAGCTAGAGTGAGCGTCCACAGAGGAGATTAAAGTCTCACTCTAATGAGTGAGACTCATTAGTCTGCACTAATGGACGTATGTCTACTCAGATCCATGCTTGCATACATAATCAGTCAGTTCCCCAAATCTGAGACTCAAAAGAGAGCACATTATTACATATTTGTGTAATACATAATTTGTGTATTACATATTTGTGTCCAAAGAAGGGCACTGAAGCTGGTGAAGGTTTTGGAGAGCAGGTCTTATGAGGAGAGGCTGAGGGAGCTGGGGTAGTTCAGTCTGGAGAAGAGGCTGAGGGGAGACCTTATTGCTCTCTACAGCTACCTGAAAGGAGGTTGTAGCGAGGTGGTTGTCGGTCTCCTCCCAGGTCACTAGCAACAGAATGAGACAAAATGTCTTCAAGCTGTGTCAGGGGAGGTTTAGGTTGGGTATTAGGAAAAATGTCTTTACTGAAAGAATGGTCAGGCATTGGAAGAGGCTGCCCAGAGAGGTGGTGGAGTCATTAACCCTGGAGGTATTTAAAAGATGTGTAGATGTGGCACTTCAGGGCATGGTTTGGGAGACATGGTAGTGTTGGGCTGACAGGTCGACTTGATGATCCTAGAGTTCTTTTCCAACCTTAATTATTCTATGATTTTCTACCATTGAATTAAATCAACCACCTTTTCATGGCATTGATTTACCTACAGATTTCATTCAGCAAGTGTATGCTAATTTGTATCTGTGTCTTCATTTTGCTTGTCGTAAGAACAATCAGCACACAAACTGCAACTGAAATACCATTACACATGTCTAAAAACTGTCAGAAATACAGTGCCGTGGTATTTGGGGGTAGTGGAAGAACAACCAGCCTTTATTTTTTCAGAATTGTGTTCCAGTTCAGTTAGAGTTCTGTCATATGGAAACATGAAAACTTTGTTTGCTTGTTTATTCATTTCTTAATCTTGAATGGAAGCATAAGGTGCCCCTTTTTAAATATGTGGTGATTTAGTTTTGAGAATTCTCTATAAAAGCAATATTCCCAGTAGATTTGGATGGATTTTAAGAAATAAAATCTGAAAGACATAAAGATAAATTATTTCTTAGAAATATCTATATTTTCTGTCTCTGAGAAGCAACCAACCAAGGGAAAATGCTCTCTGTAAGACCTAGATTGTCTTGTCCTGCAGAGCTTTTAGAATTTGCTATTCCATTAGAATTTTGATATTCCATTTGTAATACGAAAAAGTATGTTTCTCCTATTAATTTTTCATCTGTTTTCTTTTCAGCTCCTTGTGGTTATAATGTAACTGCTCAGAATGGTACAGTTTATTCCCCAGGATTTCCAGATGAATACCCAAATTCCAAGGACTGTACTTGGTTAATTATTGTGCCTCCAGGCCATGGGATTTATATCAACTTTACCTTACTCCAAACGGAACCTGTGAATGACTACATTGCCGTTTGGTATGCAATTTTTTAAAACAGAAGTGATTTTTTCTGTTTGATTTATCAGATCTCACTGTCCCAAGCTACAGCTTTTGCTTAGTATTGCTTTTCAGGTCATCATATGTGCTGAAGAACAGCATAAAACAAGTTCTGCAATTATATGAGAAAAAAAATTATTATATATCACAGTCTGAACTCTTTAAGAAGACTTCGAAAAGTACTTTGAAACCCAAATTTACTTATCAATCAGATCTTTGAGCTCTCTGTTTTCTGAGGCCATGTGATATCAGAGTCACGTAATAAACTGCATTATATTGAATTATGTGTACCATGAACATATGAGGCAAAACATATTGGTTGTGACACAACTTTTTGACATCTTTGGGCATTAACTAATTTATGCCTTAATTAAGATTTTCTGAAATTTCCTTAGTATCTTAATATGGGTGACAGACATACTCTATTTCTCAAGCCAGGATTTCAGCCCTTGTACCTCTATGTCTTTAAGCCTCATATCGCATGTTCTCCATCTCTCAACTTGAGTTTCTTACCCCCTTAACCCATCTCAACTTTGTGTCCTCAGCTGGAGGAAGAGGTGCCAGGGCTGTTTAAATTCTTGCATAAGTATTTACTGCACTGAAGGGCAGGCATAGATGATGCTGAAGTTGTTACATACATATCTCATCCTGGCTAGCTATGGTCCTTACCCCATATAATGTGCAAAGTGACTTATCTCATATATTCTACAGATAGTTCCACAAAAGGACAGTTTGCACAGAATATAGGATGTAACTTACTCCTCTCTGAGTCAGTTGCTCCAGTCTCTCAGCTAGTCCACTATTCCTGTACTTTTTGTGGTCTGGGATGAGTTTTTTCCAGACAGCAATACTGAAGCCTGTATAATACAGGGAAAATCCAGTCTGATTATAGATATGCATAACTTTTTATGAACTGCCATTTGGCTACTTCTGGTATTTGCATTGCCTACAAATCCAAGTCTAAAATGCATCATAGGTTGTTTTCTCTGGTACGTTAAAAAAAAAAAAAAATATATATATATATAAAAAACCACTGGTAAAGATCTAACTGTACCAATGACTTCTCTTTTTGCCTAAGCAAATAAAGTCCTAAAATTGTGTCAGCTTTCTGAACAAGTCTGGCTGAAGTATGTGCTGAATTCCTGAATTGTTATATTCTTTCAATAAAGTTTTTAACACAACTATTTTAAAGCTTAGTTCTCTTACTTCCCATTTGCCCATGAATTACAAGCATGCTTTCCTTAAAGTTATTTTCTGAGGTATCAGCAATGGATAGCTCCTGAATTTGCTGGGAGGAGGTTGTTTAGTGTAATTTTGTTTAGGTCATTCATGTATGTGTCATTAACTTCTGTACGAAAAGACAAATCTTAGTATCAAAGCTTCCCCCCCCCACCCTGGGAATCAGACTTTTAAAATTAAAACCTAAGTAAATTATCAAGGTCCTATTCAGTATTCATTACTTTCATTCTTGTTTTCAAGGCAGCAGGAAGAAGAAAATACATTTTTATACCAAGTCACTTATAGTTTATTTTTTCTTGTCATCACTAATACCAGAATACAAATTTGAAACCTGAATAATCCTTAAAAACTGTAGAAGAGGAAAATAATTAATTTAAATTACATTTTATTTAAAAAAAATTGTACAATTTATACACAACATACATTCTTTTAAAACTTGTACCAGAGTTTTTTTCTATGGTGGATTTTTTTTCATTAACAGTTTATCTTGATAGGTTTGAGATAGACAAAAATTAGTTAATGCTTGGATTTTACCAATGCAAATGAGGTGAACAAGTATCTGTCTGATTTAAAGACTGAAAAGTCAAAAGCTAACAGCTTTCAGGGAGCTTCTAGGTGATCTCTAGCCTTCTGAAGTACATATCACAAAAGCTTTTTTATTCGGTTTAGATTCAGTACATGTAATATATGAGATGACCAGAAGTAAGTGTTGCAGAGCTCAAAAAATTCTTCTGTGATAAAAACAGGAGGTTTTGTTTATTTATTAACTCTGCCTGTTCAGGCCTGAATGTTCTATATGATAATACTGAAAATTAATGCAGCCTGATGTACTGGAGTATATTTCTCTTTGGGTGTCTATCCTACTGTTCAGAAACACAAAACATTTTTTATCCATGTTTTTTTTCCCTTTTTTATTTTTCCTTAGGACATATCTCTGAGTCTTTAAAATAAATTTAAATAGCAAGAATAACTTGCAACTTCCACACCTCTGTATGTGTTAGTCATAAGTAAGGACTTGCAGGACCTGGGTCAAAATATATTAGAAATATTATAAGATTACAAGAGTTTCTTGGATTTTTTTCTTTCAGTTGATGTGTACATGAGAATTTTTGGCAGGAACATACAGAGAAAATTTCAGTCAGCTGACAATTTTTTTTTCCCATGGAGACATAAAAGTTATTGTAAAGTAGTCCTGCTCTCTCAAAACATATTAGGCTTTGAAGTTAGAAAGAGTATTCTGTGTTGCTAGAAATGAAAAGAAAGCAAATTTGTTCTGAATCATTAGGAAAACCATTTTTTACAAAAATTGAACCTGCTCCACAGAGAAAAGAGGCTGTTAATTTAAATGTTAAGTAAAGTACAGTATTTCTTCAGCTGATTTTTATGTTACTCTTCCTAGGGATGGTCCTGACCATAATTCGCCTCAGCTGGGAGTTTTCAGTGGGAACACAGCTCTGGAAACAGCTTACAGTTCCACCAATCAAGTCCTCCTCAAATTTCACAGTGATTTTTCAACGGGAGGATTCTTTGTCCTCAATTTTCATGGTCAGTTAGCTTTATATCATTAACATCTAATTAGCACAATCAATAAGTGAAATTTAAAAATATTTCTTAACTTTGTGATGTACTCAATGATCTTAAATAAATTTACCATGATTCGTGGGTTTGCTGCTTTTTTAAAATAACAGTACAAATTAGTTTTTAAAATCCTGCATTAAAAAATTCTTAAGAACGTTCATTTGTGTCTTTGAATAAAATTGTTCTATCTGTAATGTTAAGATATCTAATACTGAGCTTTTACTTTTTAATTATTTTGGCACATTGATTAGTTATCTTGCTTTTAACCTTCTGTAATAAAATTCACCAGCTGACTTATCCTAGGGCACATAGTGTGGGAGGGTTGAACAACAGCTTTAAGTCTGATATCCAGCAAAAAAGTTACAGTCCGGGCTACATGACATGAAAATTAGGCATTCTAGAATTCTAGTTCTAATTCTGATTAACTCACCCAAATTTTGTATATTAAATGGAAGATTGTTAACCTTCTGGTCTGTAATTCAAATAGATAGGGTGATTTAATTCACAATGACAGGAGGAAATCCCACAGAAAGACAGAATGTATCTATTTGCATGGGGAAGTCTTCACGAAACTAGTACTCAAGAGTCTGAAAAGTTTTTCTTGTCTGTGGTTTTCTCCTAAAAGAAGGGCGTGATATATGGTAACCTAAAACACTTACCTGAGAAGCAAAAAACGAAGTACCTGGCTTTAGTCATCAGGCAGAAAACATATAGCTCCCACGTAGTGTCTGAGAAGCAGGCTACAGGGAATAGTCAGTGAGAGCGTTTTCCAGCCTTAAATTGAAAGTACATAAGCATGTAGTCAGTATTTCAGGGTTTACGACTTCAGATGATAAAAAGGCAAGGTACATAGTCTATTACAGTACATAGTGCATTACCCTAACAAGGGAAAAAAAGAATCTGCTTCTTTTTCCCTGCACTGTTTCTTTATTTTGCATAATAATATTTTGCATAATGTCCCATGGGTGGACAACGTGAACAGTGTACATGCTTTTAATTGCTTTAATTGCATTCAATCTGCAATGGAGATACCACAAGAAAGATATTGCAGAAAATCCTGCAAACTGGGCTTCTTGGAGACTAAATTGAAGGGATTCCCATTTTTTGAGCCCGCATACTGGGAGACAGATGTCTTGCTTAGGTGAACACAAAGGCCTTACTGGACATGCGTAGAAGTACAATATTAAGTTCTTGGAAAATGTTATTTCTGGAAACAAGAATAGTGTATATTTCTTACATACTTGCTGTTACAAGTGCCTAAGCAGGTTGCAAAGCTTTTTTTCTCAGGTGTTCTCTAGAAAAAACTAGTGCTATTAGGAATACATAATAATAATTATATGTATGTGTTCATATATATATATATGGCAGAAACACCATACAAATACAGAAGTACATAGGAAAGCATGTATGCTTTCTCCTCCCTTTTCTTGGAAGCTCTCTATGGATAAAAAAACTGAAACTCTCCATGTTTTGGTTTTTTGATTTTTTTTCCCTCCTTGTACAATTGCTTTACAGGATGAGTTATAGAAGCTTATGTGGAAGATAAGGGCTGATTCCTATATTTTATGTTTCTTTTACTTCTCAAAAATGACAAGTGGATAGGACTAGCAAGTTACTAGGAGAATTTGTATTCTTTACTGTGATTTAGCTCCATGAAAAGGAGAGTTTTTCTATACTATGTGCATTCTGATCACAATCTTAAATCTCTCCTTTGGATTTTTTATCCAGAAATGGCTTCTTCAGCTGCTCTAGGCATTCTATTCCATTTTAGAAACATGGCAGTCATTGTACTAGTCACCTTCCTTATGAGATTGTTCACAATTTATTGAAACAGATTTGAAGAGTAGAGATTTTGTTTTAAAAGCATTGTGTAACTTATTAAATAATGTTATTATTATTACTGCTACTACTGCTGCTGCTGTTTCTTCTTAAAGTAAATACATAAACCTGTATCCTGAGAAAGACTAACTCCAAGTATGCTTAAATTAAGAATGAATATGACAGGTCAGGTATGTGACAGGTAATTACAGATTTTCCAGGAAATCTAAGTGATCTGTGATTTATAGCCATTAGCCCTATCACATGATGCAAAGGCAGCCACATGAAACAGCAGCCTTGTAGCTGCAAAAACCTCATCATAAACATCACAACTGCATCCAATCCTACAATGGATCTATAACTATCCAGGCAGTGTGGTATACAATATATATAGCATATTTTTAGATAATATGTAATGTCATGACATTTAATTTGGAAAATGTTGTAACTGAGAGACCATTAGGTTCAGTGCAGCTTTGGTAATTTGGGAAGTGTGAATAGGAAATTAGTTTTCTGTAAAATAATTCTTAACACACCAGTGTTTAATCCTTTTTCTACTTAAATTAACAGCTTATCAGCTGAAGAAGTGCCAGCCTCCACCCACAGTTCCACATGCGGATTTGTTTACAGAAGATGATGACTTTGAAATAGGTGAAAAAATAGTACCTCCTTTTCTTTCTTACGTTTTCACTTGAATTCTGATTAAACTAAACTATCAATGTATTTCATCTTCCACCTGAGATTTTGGTATACTTCTGTTTGCGGGTTTTTTTGGGTTTAACTTTCATGTTAATAATTTTTTCAGGAGATTTTGTGAAGTACAAGTGCCATCCTGGTTTCACCCTTGTTGGACAAGATATATTAACATGCAAACTGAATGCACAGTTGCAGTTTGAAGGAACCTCTCCATTCTGTGAAGGTAAATATGTGCTTGCATGGTCTGCATATCATTAGTATTCCTCTGTTTTTATTTTCATATATATTAAACATCAAATTTTTGGGCACTGTGGTTTCATTCAAGTTTAAAAGAAGTTTCGTTTTATTTCTTCAATATCTAACAAGTGTACACGCTTTCAAATTGTTCCCTAATGCGTTTCCACAGACATTCATTTCTTTAGAATCAAAGGACAAGTGGCTTTAACTGTTTAATTACAAAATTAACGAAACACTGATTTCCAAAATTAATTTAAATTATTTAACTTTGTTTCCTATCAAACCACAGATTTCTTTTTACCCATGAAGAGATTTAAATGTCTGTATTTAAATTAAGCTTTCAAAGTAAAATAAGAAATTATTGTCTCTGCTTTCACAAATATTGACATTATATAACAAAGTCACATGAAAAATGTGGTGTTCTAAAATAATATGTGGCAAACTTAAATTCATAGAAGCACTAAAAATCTTTCAACTATTCATACTATGTTTATAATTACAGTATTTCAAACAATGGATTAAAAAATGTAATATAAATAATGTTTAAGTGTGCATTCATAGACAATTTGCTCATCTTCATGGAAAAGAAGTATATCTTGGAGATTTGTACGCAGACATCCAAAGTATGTTTTTCAAGAGATGCTGTTAGTTATTTTTTCTTTAGTTTGGTTTAGTTTGTTACATAGTGGACAGCAAAAAGATTTTGAAATGTTGAAAAAGTGACAGAGAAAGCATCTGTAGAATTTTGTCCTGAAGTTCCTCAATTTTTGGGGGGGGAAAAAGTTACTGATGAGATGCCATCATCAGAACAGTGATCAGAAGTTCTCATATTCATAATATATTAACTGAGATTAGCTAGCTTCGATCTATAATATGTAATTATGGATGAAACATCTTCCATATCATGAAGTAAGAACATCCATATGCACAACAAGTAACACTGGAAGCACAGCAATTATTGTGACACTTTATTAATAGCTGTATGTGTACCTTTCTTCCTCTTGCCCTGGTTCTCTATTTCGATGACTTAAAAATTAATAAAGGGTTCATAGTACAAGCTGCACTAGTTTCTTAATGCCATTATATATTTGATGCATCTGTAAGTAATTTGTCCATATGACTACCCATGCCAGAGAAAGTTTTTGCTCCTTCTGTTTGTTGACTTGTGCATACAATAATCTGAGATCTGTCATAAATTCAGAGACAGTGACACCATGTCCCTGTTTCAGGTGGAAAAAATTCAGTATTAATTTCAGGACCCTCATCATAAAGTATGCAAAAGTAATGAGAAAATTTTATATTTCTGTCTGTTTCTTGGTCAAATAACTCAGTCCGTACTGATGTTTGATTTATTTTCCAATCAGTGTATTTTAATAAGATGACTGTACTGCAAATCCAGCTTTCAATTTTAAGCTAACAATTTATTGTGAGTTAACCCCATCTGGCAACTAAGCACCACACAACCGCTCACTCACTCCCCTCTGGTAGAATGGGGGAGAGAATTAGAAGAGTAGAAGTAAGAAAACTCTTGGCTAGAGATAAAGACAGTTTAATACGTAAAACAAAAGCCGCACATAGAAGCAAAGCAAAACAAGGTTTTAATTCAGTGCTCTCCATGGGCAGGCAGGTGTTCAGCCATCTCTAGGAAAACAGGGCTCCATCATACTTAACAGCTTCTTGGGAAGACAAACACCATCACTCCAAAAATCCACCCCTTCCTTCTCCCTCCCCCAGCTTTATATGCTCAGCATGACGTCATATGGTGTGGGATATCCCTTGGGTCAGTTGGGGTCAGCTGTCCCAGCTGTGTCCCCTCCAAGCTTCTAGTGCTCCCCCCAGCCTGCTCGCTGGTGGGGTGGGGTGAGGGACAGAAAAGGTCTTGACCCTATGTAAGCACTGCTGAGCAATAACTAAACATCCCTGTATTATCGACACTGTTTCCAGCACAAATCCAAAATACAGCCCCATACCAGGTGCTCTGAAGAAAATTAGCTCTACCCCAGCCAAAACCATCACATTCTCTAAAGAAGCAACTTAGGAGCTTCTGATAATGATTAGCCATCTGCTAAGTTTATTTCCAAAAAGTCTTTCAGATGCTGTGGAAACTAGTCACTTTCACTCATGGTAGCAACACTTCTTTCTTTGCAGACCAGAAATCCCATATACCAGGCCATATACCCAATGATCTGTCTCTGGCACTGGCCAGTAATTATTTTCTAGTGAACAACATAAGATCATTGCAAGCATGCAGTTAATTAAGGCCTTCACCCAACTGCAGCTAAGCCACTCTTAAGCTAGCAATGTTCTTTGTATTTTGAAACTTGTAGGGCTGTTTCTTCAGTGGGTTTATTCAGTCCCATTTTGAAGCCATGTAAATGCTCTGAAACCAAAAGTTTTGTGCAAGCAAGTTGCACAATTTATGTAATACATGAAGATGTTTCTCTGCTTTGAACTTGACACCTGCTGTTTTGATTTCATGTCCTCTAGTTCCTATGGGGGAAGAAACAGTAACAGGTTGTTCCCTATTCACCCTATTTATGGCACGATTTTATAAACCAGAAGATATTTCATAACTTTAATCATTCTTGTCATCCTTCCCAATACCTTTTCCAATTCTACTGTATTTCTTTTGAGGTGATGCAGTATAGAACTGCATTTATACAACACTATTTGATCCTGATAGACTTGGAAAAAAATGCTACTTGCTATATAGTTTACATATTGTATTTCAAACTAATTTTTGGACTCCCTTCTTTTGTTTCTGCATTATACCTGTAGTTTAAAATTGTATGGATTGTCCTTATTTTGATCAGCTTCACATTTTTTAAAGATGCTAGAAAACTTTTCATCCTCCTGAGCTGTGCCACTATGTTGTAGTAGGCAAGAAATATATTTATATATAGAAGACCAGGTTCTAGGATACTATATACAAGTCTGATGTCATATCTGACAGGTGAGAGAAATCAGTCTCAGTGACCACTTCTACATCATTCTGAATGAATGAACTCCAGAGCAGCTGTAATTGTACCGCACCACGCTTTTCTTACAGCTCCCTTTCCCTTCCTGTCTGCTCTGTCTGAGAGCAGATTTTCTCCTAATGCTTTGGTACTATGAAAACCTGCCAGCTGGTACTGTCTAATATACAGAACCCTAGGCAACCTACAGGACATACTCTCATTATGCATGAATTTATGTTTACCAATAGTTGACTGTGATTTGTGTTTATACACTTGGAGCCTCTGATCTTGCCCTATCCTTATATCCTCTTGCTACTGATTTCTTTCCTTTTTTAACTGCTGCTAGGTTAATGTAGAGATGTAAATTAAAGCATGATAAACACTGCAACAGCAAGAAATATTTCTGTATTTGTCACAAAAAATTGATGTACTAGTAAAACAGCTAATTGGCATTCAGTGAAAGGTAGATAACTCTAATCTGACTGCTCAAAACACTTGAATTAGAGAGGTGGTGTGATAATATTGTCCTAGGGTGATGCTGATATTTATGAATAAAAACAGAAATCAAAGAGGAGACAGTAGTGTTAGAGTTAAGTCAAAAAGCTTAGTCAGGCCTTCCCCAAAACAACTGAATCAGGTGTGTCAAAAAGCCAGGTTAGGTAATCCATTTCCTGAAACTAGGATAGGATGAGTGTGTTACGTCGTCCTGCAGAATTACTTTTCTTGTGTCACTGCCCCGCCACGCTTAATTACATGAAAAGGTGTAACATAAAGATCTTTGTTATTTCCTGTCGATTTTCTGTAAACATTGCCTGTATGTATGAATTTATGCAAGCTAACAAATAACAGTACTTGAAATTTGCATGTGCAACTGTATGATTCAAAATGAATGTAAAATAGATTGCTTATGTTCTCCAATATGCCTAAAGCAGGTTTTTTTATATAATATTTATTCCTTTTATTCCAAACAATTTTATAATAGCTACTTTTAAAATTCATGGGATATACTTATAAATGAATGATAATTAAATATTTTCCAGGGCTCTAGTGTCTAATTCTGTTTTGCAGCTCAGATTTTCTTGACTGGTAAACTTCACATCAATTCCTAAACTTCTTAAATGTGTAGGTAGTTGAATCACCCTGTACCTTAGATGACAGAAGAGGGTCCAGAAGGTATCAAATTTAATACTGAAGAATAGAATGTTAATGTGTTAATTGATTTAAAAACAAAAGAAACAGTGTTAACAGTAGAATATGTATGCCTCAACTGGAGCAATCTGTATGACTTTGTATTTAGGAGTATTCTGTTTTCAAGTACTGTGCTAAAGGTGATAGCTAATATTATAGAACAAAAGGGTCCAAACTGCAAATTTTTGCTTTCACCTGTTTTGTGAATGATACCAGGAAAATAGCACTGTGGAGTTTATTTTTGTTCAATTGATAAGTATCAGTTATTAGCAGTATTGGAAAATGGATTTGCCTTTTTTTTTTTATAGAGCAAGGTGAAGCAGTCTCACTGTCTCAGTATCTCAACTCTATGTCTTTAACCATATGAATCTTGTAAAATGTTCAAGTCTAGCTTCCACCCTAGACATTAAGTCAGGTAATTGGCAGCTAAGCTATACTGGGACAATTTGGTGAATAATTCATTATGGTGGAGAAGAAGAGCCAGCAAAGGCTGCCAAGATTAACGTTGCCAATTTGCCATGTAACACCATGGCACAGCCAGCTCCCAAGCTGCAAAGGAGCACTACACTGCTTTCCCATGCCCCTGAACTACTCCAGAACTGTTCCTCTCATAAGTCCCTGTTGTATGTTCCCTGTGAATGGCTGAGGTTGGAAGGGACCTCTTGTCCAATGGCTTTTAGCTATAGGAAGTGAATCCCGGCCATAGAAAGTGTGAGACCTATAGCTTGCTGTGTAAAATTTGTCCACTTCTACTCTAGCATAGGAGAGGTACTGAGCTATTTACAGCTTAGAAAGACAGAAGTTTCATTTTTACTTGAATTCTATGCCCTAAGAATATGCTGAAGGCGGCCTCACAAGACACTATTTTTGTCTCAGTACCACAGAATATTCCATATCCTCTTTCACCCTTTGCGTTACTATTTGTGCTGATTTGTATTAGAGAGGTGCCTTTTTTTCCACACAAAAAGTACTCCTTCATTTTGGAAAT
The DNA here is from genome assembly GCF_949628215.1 of Phalacrocorax aristotelis. Taxonomy (NCBI): domain Eukaryota; kingdom Metazoa; phylum Chordata; class Aves; order Suliformes; family Phalacrocoracidae; genus Phalacrocorax; species Phalacrocorax aristotelis. Next base: position 24,478,790 of record NC_134278.1, on the reverse strand, counting down.
TGTTTTATTAATAAAGTTTGGAAGCACACTAAGTGAATACAATAGAATATATGGAGGAAAGAACTCTTACAGCAATTCTGCATTGATCTGTTTCTTATGTTGCCTACATGTGATTATTTTTTCAAGGAAATTCTCTGACCTTTAAGCTGTTGATTTTTAATATTCACCCACCAAAGAAATGTTCTTAATTACAAAACAACATCGTATTTTTCCTCAATTACAAAAGAGGGGCATGAGGAAACATCTGAAAAAGGCACATTTTCCCCTGTGGTAAATAAAATTAGTTTCAGGTCCCTTCTTAAGAATCAACTGTGAAGAATGGGAAAGCTAGCAGCGGGCAGTAGGTAACTTTTACCTGCTTTTGCAAAAATGGGTTTTTGTTGTTATTTTTTTCAAACCTAGCAAACAAGCTACCTCCTCTTTTTTTCTGCTTCTCTTTTCGTCTCTGATGTCCTTTACAAAAAATTAAAAAAAAAAAAAAATATCTAAGAGCAAAGCAGGTGAAAGAAAAAAGCAGAAGAAGTAATTTCTGTGAGTTTATCTTGTTTTGGGTTTTTTTTAATTCTCCCTGCTGTTTCCTAGTCCTGTCTTTTTCTTTTTGCAGGTCATTCTTACAGTGGCCAATTCTCATCTGGAGCATTTTCAGAGGTTTCTGAGATGCTCACAGTCAAGGTGTCTTGTGCTTTCTTGAGTGTGATTGTCTTTCTTCCTATTCTAAGACATCTTTTCCCAAAGAAAACTAGCAATTTTCACTTCTCTGGATTGGTGACTTTCCTCATTTTTTCACTGCATTTCCTTCCCTGGCTCCATTTCTTTCATATACTTGCAGTGAGTTAGTGAAGAATATCTCAACACTTTATGACAGTGTTCTGTAGATCACTGTAAACTGTTCCCAAGTTTTTCAAAATTTCAAGTTTTGAAATTATTCAAATTTTGAATCTTATTCTTACTTGAAAATCCTCCATCCCAAATTCCAAAAACTTCATATACTACCATAAGTAAATAGAAGTTCATGCAGCCTGTTTTTAAGAAGTTACTTATCATGCACCTCTTTGGAAATGATACCTGAGGGAATTTAGCTGAAAGAGCACCCATATAAAGGGCTGCAATAATAATCTTTTAGATTAACACAACTGTGTACTTTTCTGGAAGAATGTACTATCACACTTTCCATTTTATGAGATCACCTGCCTTCAGTTTTGTCTGGACTGTGTCTCTGTAACATACAGATTTTGTTTGCAGGCCCCAAACCTGAATGACCAGTAAATAATTTGTTCCATGAGTAATTTGCCCAATGGCTATTTCCATAACTGTCTAAGATGCTGAGAAAAAGCAGGCAACAAAAGGCAGTGTATCCTTACCAGCTCTGCTGTTAGTTTTTAGATATGCCATGTTTACTAAAGACCACTCCAGAGGTACTTGCTACAGTCCCATTTTCCTTCCAAATGTCCTGTGCTTTGCAACTACTATTTTGTCATGTGTTAGTTGATCATGGCCATTTCTTAAAGCATTGTTTATCCAGAGGAGTGATAGTTTTCCAGTGTTGAAAAGAATCACTGTGTCTCACTGTGAAAAGTCTGACAGTATTACTGATGTCTCCAGGATACTTGTAATTTACAACTTTGAAAACCAGCTCTTAATCCACAGGTTGCTCTAGTAGACTTTAAAATTAGAGCAAACCTTCCAATGAAGCCAGTACTGGATCAGTAAAAGACACCTCTTCTTAAAAATAGTCTTGCCGAATAAGCAAATAATACTGCAGGGTAAAGCAGGTTGTGGAATTGTGTCATGTCAGCTACTCTTCAATAACTGATGAGTGCTTTACTGCATGTCTGACAGGAAATGCCATGTAGCTAGCCAAACTTCTGTTCAGTAATAAGTCTCATCTATTTAACTAAGGGAAAATAGTTATAATTACTTATCTGACAATATGTTTCTGTCCAATGTTGTTCTGTGATAATTTGCTGGTTTTGTTGTACTTGCTGCATATTCATGAGTCAGAGCACTTGACTGCATTTTCTCAAGTTATTCTCTCTAATTTTGAAGAATATAGGAAGTCAAAGTAACAGTGTGTTTCATTTTAAGATAATGAGAAAAATAAACTACTGTCATTAAATACATGCAATGCTGTATTCTTACACAGAAGCTTGTGTGAATTTCTGGGTGTAATTTGGCTACAGGTTTTTTTATCTCAAGAGAAAATCCCGGAATTAAAATTGTCAAAAGGATCCTTACTACTTCATATACCATAGTCTTTCACTCTTTTAGGATGTCTGCTATGAAAAATGGCTTTACTTCTTAGAGATACTGTCTGCTACAGCCAGTGCTGTCAAATGATAGCAGAAAGGGACACACGCCAATGAAAAATGATTTGCTTGCCATTTTTCCCCAGCCCACACCTGGTTCTCCCTGCTTGACAGTATATTCTCACTTGCATATTATATCCTTCTTTTTCAGAGGCTGACATTTTTCTTTCTGACTGAAGAAATTTTTAGCTAAACAAGATGAGGGGGAGGAGAGGAATAGAGGGTTTCAACAATTTAATATTTCTTCCTGCATTTGCTGGCATGATAATGCTGCATATTCTCCAGTCTATTAGGGAAGATTGAAGAAGAAAATGTTATGACAAAAATAAGTAATAAGTAGTTTTTACTTTTTCACATTTTCCCCACTTTTTATATCCCTAAATAATCAGAGTGGTTTTTAGATAAGTGATTTATAATTTATGCTATAGTATAAAAAAATCACAAGTGAAGAAAAATCACCCTGAATTTTACACTGAAGGCTCAACGTATGCGTCAGATCTAGGGAAGTCTTGGAACAGCCAGAAAACGAACTGTTTTGATTTTTATTTTATTTTTTTCTAAACTTTGGTGCCATTAAGAAATTGGTAGTCCTCAGAAAATTATGTTTTACTTTATGTTTGAAATGCATATCCTTCTTTCTTAATGTATCAATATTTAAAATATTCTAGAGAATGTGGGACGGTGAATGGAATGTTGTATTTTCCAACTCAGGCATGTACATTTTCTCTTACCTTCCACACACAAGTCTGGAAAACTGTATCTAGGTTATAGAAAGGACAGGAATAAGCCAGCTTCCCAAGGGTAAAGGTCTATGCACTGTGTAAGACAGTGATGGTTAATTTATATGTGAGTTAACTGATAAAATTCCTATTTTGTTTGCATTGTGGCTTCTGGTGGAGGGTTCGGATTTGTACCCAGTGTATGGAACAGAAGGTGAAGACTGGACTTCTTTTATAAAATATAATTTCCTTCTCTACCAGTATGCTTAATTTTCTGAGAGAACAATTAAAGATAAGGTCTTGACACTGTTTTCCCCCAGTTTACAGGAAAATTCTTCTTGGCTACAACTGAACCTAAATTTCACCTCCAAGTTTGTAAAAGGCCAAATAAGGGAAATGGTCCAGTTTTTAATGTTTGTTTCTGATATTTATGTGTGGGTTTTCCCCTGTAACATTTTTTCCTGCGATCATTTTTCCTCGGTTGTTGTTTTTCACCTTTCCTGTAACCTTTAATTTATGCAAGTACTTGGATACTGTGCCAGACATTTTCCAGGAATGCATTTCTGTTGAGATATATTTGTGAATCTTACACAAAAAGCATTGTTAATATGCACATATATTATGAAACTCTGGACAAAATGAGTCAGACTTCAACAGCAAACAGACATGAAAAAAATCAGTTCTGCCTGCGAGGTAAAATGTTAAAGAAAACCAGTGACCAGTAAAAGCATTTCTTAATCAAAAACAGTATTTAGGATATAAAATTTACAGCATTTTAGTATAGTACTGCCATAGTTTTAGCTGGGATAGAGTTAATTTTCTTCACTGTAGCTGGCATAGTGCTGTGTTTTGGACTTAGTATGTAAATAATATTGATAACACACCCATATTTTAGTTATTCCTGAGTAGTACTTACAGTAGTCAAGGACTTCTCTAGCCTCCTGTGCTCTTCTGGGTGCACAAGAAGACAGGAGGGGGTGGGGGTGTGGGGCACAACCAAAACAGCTCATCCAAACTGGCCAAAGGGATATTCCATATCATATGATGTCATGCCCAGTATATTAACTGGGGGGAGTTGGCCGGGGGAAGCAGCGATCGCAGCTTGGGGACTGGTGGCTTTGGTCAGTGGGTGGTGAGCAGGTTACATCACTTGTTCTTTGTATTTTTCCCCACTCCTGAGGCTTCGCCTCTTTCTCTCTCATTATTTTCCTTTTCATTATATTATTATTGTTATTATTATTAATACTATTACTGTTTTATTTTAATTTTTAAACTGTTCTTAACCCACACACTTTCCTACTTCAGCCCTTCTGATTCTCTCCCCCATCCCACAGGGGTGGGGGGAGTGAGCGAGCAGCTGTGTGGTGCTTAGCTGCTGACTGGGGCTAAACCACAACAGGGACACTCCTTGTCATATGTAGAGATCATAAATGCCTATGAATACCTGGTCAAACTGTAAAATGTTATGAGTTCAGAGTTTAAATAACATGGGAAGTGGTTGCATGAGAAGTTCTTACTTGGATGACTTGGAATATTCTGTATCCAAAATAAACCCTTTGCCTGTGCAAAACATGTATGTTTTCAAATGATCTGGTGTGCCTAGAAGCTCCAATATGTTTCTATGTTCAGGTAACAGACTTCTTTGGTAAAGGTGGATGTTTTTTTTGAGAACTCAAATGGAAGACAGCTACTAGGTTACCAAATAAAAAGTTTCACCAGGATTTTTACTTCACGCATGTGAATGATCACACCAACATCTGTGAATCCCTTGACTGTAAACCCTTTGGGCTGTGACTGATGGATTGGGCTGGGTTAATGTTTTATTACGATTTGGATCCTGTTTCATAAATGGAAGGTTTATAAAGGTGGTCCTGTTTCTCATTCTGTTAAAGGAAACTTTACTCTCGCCTCCATCTAGAATATGATTTTAACATGTTTTCATTTGGAAAATGAACTTGAAGCATCCATATATCTGAAAAATAATACTATTTTTTCATGTAAAGGAAACACTTTATTTCATTGTTCGATATGCATGTTGATCATCTTGTTGTGTCCTTTTTAGCACAATGTCCAGCGAATGAAATCCGTACAGAATCATCAGGAGTGATCCTCAGTCCAGGTTACCCAGGCACCTATCCAAACTCTCAGACCTGTTCTTGGACTATAAAGGTTGAACCAGGATATAACATCTCCATCTTTGTAGAAATGTTTCAAAGTGAAAAGCAGTTTGATGAGCTGGAGGTATTTGATGGTAAGAGAGATTTAAGTTCTATCTAACCACAAAAGAAAAAATATCAGGTCAAATGGGGCTTGATTTCCAGTTGTTGGTTTCATAATGCATTGATAAATCTGAAACTGAAAAAATAGTCCAGTATTTCTATTACTTTTGCATTAAGTCTAAGTTTGTTAGCCAATGAAAGTTTTTATAGATGTATTCAAGACAAAGAAGCTTTTAAATTTTCTTAGGTACTGTTAAAGGAAGAGCAGTAGCAGCTGCAGCATTCCTATGAAAGTCATAGTTTTCTGTTTCCTGGGAAAGGTATGGAGGTGTCTGAAATTGATCTGTATTGGATCACTTCTGGTGAGGAGATATTTTGGGGTTATAGTTCCATTTGTCCAATTTAATAAAATTATCTGAGGCTAAATACTCAAATTTGAGTCCAAATACCCAGTCTACTTTCTGCATAGCGTAACAGAACCAGTGCTGTACCTTGTTTGAATATAGTCCTGTTAAAGAATTTGACATCTGATTTGGGACAAAGAGTAGAGAAATGACAAAAACTTAATTTCTAGAGTGTTACTGATAGCAGCAGGCTCACAAATGGCCCTGTTTAATTACAGGTTATTCTTATCTTCTACTGAATTTTTAGCTTATTATCACTTGTTCTGTTCTCATTGATTGATGAGAATAACTAGTCCCTGATTGTTCTTTAATATATTTTTATTCATTTGGAGACCATTATCATATCTTCACTAATTAACCAAGAATGTATGCTAACTATGATAGAACTGATGTATGTTCACCATGGGAGTTTAATAACATGAAAAATATTAAAAGGTCATATGTTTTGAGGTAGCTTTTTCTCAGTATTATATTTAAGTAGTAGTTTTTTAGTGTCCAAAATTATTTAAATATTTTCAGTTTTTGATAACAGCGTTCTGAAAAATCCACAATATTTTTCATTCTTTTAAAAATGTCAGTTTTTTTCTTTATAATGTGTATGTTGGTCCTTGTCAGGTTAGTGGAGAAAATGGTCTGAAAAATCTATTAAGAGTCTTTTCCTGCACTCTATTTTGTATTTAACATCAAGACAATATGTAGCGCACCTGGAACTTTTCTAGTAGTCTGATCACTTTCTTTGTTTTCTTTTGAAAATTTCTGTTGAAACTGCTTAATGTTCCTGATGAAGATTTTTGTTTTCTTTCTTCTACATTTAAATTTAATGTAACCAGGTTATCAAGAATAGATTTGTGAGAAGAATTATCATAGTTACTACATTTTTAAGCACTGTCATTTCATGACATGAAATCACATTCTTAAAAATTCATCTGTAGTGCAGCTCTACTGAAGTAATTTTTTCTACCACCTACCAGCAAACTTAAATGAGAAAGATAATGGCATATTTATAACCTCTCAATACAGTGCCATGTAGAGATTCCTGAGCTAGCTCTCAACAAGTTGATATTTAAATATGGTACATTGCAGTGCCTTGCAGAGATACTTGCTTGTGTCCCTGTGGCCACATTAGCAGCGTGCTTTGCTAGGCTAATTAGTTCTACATCTCAGCATGATGAGTTTGTTGGGGCAGAAGGCAATGCTGATGTGGCTATACTGTTTCCAGTGATGGATATAACTCAGATAAGCTTGTTCAGAGCTAGCTTAGGTATTGCTCTGTACTACTGCATTTTGCAATAAATATATATCATAGCCCAGGACCTTGTGTAGTCCAAAACAGCGAACCTTCATTTAAGTTAGTAGAACTGCATGGGTCTAGCTACACCAGGTAAAGATATGTCACCAATCTTTATGCACAAACTATATAAAAATTGGCAATACAATTTTTAGAGAAATAGTATTTGCTAAGGCACAGGTCTCTGATTAATTTAAAAGGCAGCTTTGGAATGAAAACCAAAATAGTGACTACACCTAACTGACCACGTTGTAAATTATGGTGCTTCAGCAGCTGGATTATGATCCGTACTGGCATCCAGTCAATAAGGCTACCCTGGTCAGCTGGGAGCAACAAGCCCATAAGCCATTCCCACTTATCAGTCAGACCCTTAGGAGATCCCATCTATATTTTAAACCAGAGAAGTCATAAATGTACCATAAATATAATTACTGAAGACTTTTGAACTTGAAAATGTATTCAGGCTACTTATACTGAACAACATTCATTTAATACAGCAATTATTTTTTTAATATATTTTTTTCCTCCCTGAAATAAACCAACAAAATTCTGTTACTGAAATTAGATGGAAATACCAACTTTTACCTAATATTCAGGAAAGCATCATATGACAGGTCAGCACACCAGAAGTTGAATATTTATTTCCTTACATAGACAAACCCTAATATAATTAAAAAAAGAAAATCAAACTCAAGAACATCTAAGTCATGCTGCTGACTTTCATGTGCATCAGCTGAAGAGGTACCTGCTAGGTAAGGTACGGAAACTGAAACTCAACTTCAGGAAAAAAACCAAGAAAACCAAAATGCATTGGATCATTCCTCCTATATCCCAATGGCTAAAAAGTGTGATGTGGCATGTGGTGCTGCAAACTAATTTCATAATCATTACTAAGGAAAAATTCTTACCTTTTTGTATGTACTAGATCTTCATTCGTAATTGTACTCTTTTAGCCCCTTTATTTGAGAATTTTGAAAGAGCTTATATTTTCTAAACTGTAACAAGTAAAGAGCGTTAAACAGATTTTCAAAACCCAGGGTGAAGCACAGAGAAACTAAAGGAATTGTCGTATTCTAAATAATTTTTTCAAGCAAAAATAGGAATTGACCTCAGCATTCCTCACTGTTTATCCTACGCTGTAATTACCAAACACTGACTCTCTAATACAAAAAACAGACAAGCCACAAAGCATTTTGTAAGGGCATGCTGGGAAACCTGTGCCTAAAGCTATGTTTATTTGTTCATATTTTGTATATGCATTTATTATTTAAAGTTTGTTTAGCAATACTTATTTAGTTTAGAGCTGTCATTATGGTGACTGAAATACAGTTCCTAAGGACTGGGAGGTTGTCTTAATCTTTATGATTTGCTCTGGCTTTTATAGCCTTCCTTTCTGTACCTGCATTGTCTGGATCAGAAAATATACTTATTTTTTGTTGGACTGGAAGGGGAGAAGGTTGACAAAGATCGCATTCAATTTTAGGTGTCCTTTGAATCAATTTTATTTTTGTGTTTTCATGTAACATAAGAAGAGCTGATCAGGCTGCAGCTGCTCAAACTCAGCAAAAATGAATGAAGCAGCCTCTTTATTTGAAATAGCTGTTGTGGCCAAGATAATGTTGATTGAACGTGGTTTTCCTAAAATTGAAAAACAGAGAGCAAAAGTCATATGAAAGGGAGGAGTTCAGCTGGAGAAAACATAACCTTCATATGGAGGAAGAAGATGACATTTCATGTGTTAGGAAGCTTTCACTAGGAGACTGGTTTGATACTTGGATTATTTTTTTTCTCTTGCATCTATGTTGTTTTATTGCATAGTTAGCCCCCAAATAATTATCTGTGCTTCTAGGGTTTTATTGGATTTTACTGTGGTGAAGATATTGGTCTAATGCCAGGACATACTTTTTCAGCATCCTGTATTTACCATAAGTGTATATTTTTTTTTACACTAAAACGATACTATAATAAGCACGCTGTCTTTTAACAGGACTGAGTCCTAATAAAGTATGTAGCACTTGTACATATGTGTATTCCACAGTGAAGCTGTTATGATCTTATATGTGACAGGGCATTTTTTATCTGTGTTCATTATGTAATATGGCGGTGTTCAAAGTTATATTAGCTGCACAATGTCAAGGAATTTATAGATTTGCTGCCACTCACTAGCTGGAAAAGAGTTTAAATAAATAATAGATGTAAAAGAACAAGGAGCAGGAACATAACCTCAGTCAAAGTAATTCTTCAAAATAGAAATTTTTTTTAAAAAAAAACCACTAATTTTTCAGTGTTTATTACAAAAACACTCATTGTTTTGTATTTGTTTGTTTGTACCAAGATTTTTTATTGTGCCCTCTAGGGAAAACTTAAAACTGGATGGATAGTTTAAATAGAGATTTGTTAGTTATTTCACGGGCAACAATGTGTTGCATTATTTCCTAAGCTTTCCTTGTATATTCACATTCACAGATGAGTTAAAATATGGAAGGGATTACTTAAACTGGTAGTACTTTAAAACTTCACCTGCTTCTTTATTCATCTCTGAAGGTTCTTCTGGGCAAAGCCCTCTCCTGGTCGCTTTAAGTGGAAACCAAACTGGACAACTTAACTTTACAAGCAAAATGAATCTGCTATATCTTCGCTGGTCAACTGATCATGCAACCAGCAAGAAAGGATTCAAGATCCGCTACTCAGGTAGCTAATAATGATTTCCATTAAATTATACTCTGTGGTTACATATAGTTTATGGCTCTGAGACTGGTGCCGCTGGGAAAATTATGGGGATTTTGATCATCGGTTGGTCTACATGACATCCAGGCCTGCTGGCAGCAGACGTGGGACACCTGTCTCAAAGGGGGAAAAGTATCTTTGCTCAGGAGTTAGGAGGGCTCATTGAAAGAGCTTTTAACTAGATTTGAAGGGAGAAAGAGATAAACTTGGGCTAGCTAGAGATAAGCTGGGGGCATCATGCCAATGTTTGAGGGACGGTGTTCTAGCGAGGTTCTTCAGTCTGTTCCACAATGTGCTGAGTACACTGGAGCACATTTGAAATATCTTTATACTAATGTGTGCGTCATGACGAAGAAGCAAGAGGAACTAGACGCTTTAACCCAGTCATTAGTATAAACAAAACCTGATGGGATAAGTCCTGTGAATAGGATGCTGTGATGGATAGTTATAGGCCTTTCAGGTGGGATGGGCAAGGCAGGTAAGGTGGGGGTGTGTCACTGTGTATAAGTGAGGGGTTGGATTGTATGGTGCTTACAGTTGGTGATGACACAGTTGACAACCTCTGAGTAAGGATGAAGGGGGAAACAAATAAAGCGGATATTGTTATGGGAGTCTACTATCAACCACACAGACAGGACAACAACACTGATTAATTATTCTACAAGGAATTAAGAGGTGTCTATAGATCAACAGACCTTGTCCTTATGGGTTATTTTAACTTCCCAGACATCAAATGGTAATATCATACAGCGGACACAAACAGGTCCAGGAAATCCCTGAAGCATGTTGAAAAAGCATGTTGAAAAAGCATGTTGAAGATAACTTCTTGGTGCAGGTACTAAGGGAACTGAATAGGAAAGGTGCCCTCCTGGATTTGTTGTTTGTAAAGAGAGAGGGACTCCTGGGTAAAGTGGTGATTAGTGGCTGTCTTGGTCACAGTAACCATGAAGTAGTTGAGTTTCAAATCGTTGTAGGTAGGAGAAAAATTGCCAGCAAAACTTTGACTCTGGATATGGGGGGGCCGACTTCAGACTGCTGAAGAAGCTACTTAGGAAGGTCACCTGGGAATCTGCTTTTGAAAGTATTGAGGTCTGTGAATGCTGGTCACTTTTTAAGAGCCATGTCTTAAGAGCAAGAAATTACAAAGTGTCAGAAATCGAGCAAGTCGGGCAGAAGGCCAGCTTGGCTGAGCAGGTATCTTCTTGTAGGAAAGTGTATGGACATTGGAAGCAACGACAGGTGAAACAGGACCGCAGAGATGCTGTTCACCACTGTAGGGAGAAAATTTATGTGGGCAAAGCTCAGTTAGAGTTCAAGCTGGCCAGCACTGTGAAGGACAAATAAAGGGCTTTTTAAAATATGTTAACAGCAAAATGAGGGTCAGAGATAACATTGGTCCATTGCTTGACAAGGTCGATCACCTCACAGACGGGGATGCAGATAATGTGGAGATGTTTTAATGCCTTCTTCACCTCTGTCTTCAACACCAGTGATGGGCCCTGGGACCTCTGGAGCCCTGTGTTGGAAGACTCTGACTGGGGAGATGATAAACTCCCAGCTGACCCTGAACTTGTTAATGACTTGGTGCTCCACCTGGATGCACATAAATCCATGGGACCCTATGGGCTTCATCCCAGGGTACTGAAAGAGCTGGTCAGTGTCATCATGGGACCTCTCCCCATTATTTTTCAATGGTCTCAGGAGCCTGGAGAGGTCCTGGTCAACTGGAAGATGACAAATATTGTCCCAATTTTCAAGAAGGGAAAGAAGGAAGACCCTGGTAATTACAGGCCTGTAAATCTTACTTCAGTGCCTGGTAAAATTATGGAGAAGGTTATTCTGGGAGTTTCTGAAAAGCATTTGAGAGACAATGCAGTCATTGGTCATAGCACAGGTTCTTGAGGGGAAAGTCCTGCTTAACCAAGTTAATCTCCTTCTATGAAAAGGTCACCCACCTAGCTGACCAAAAGAAACTAGTAGATGTTGTGGGGTTTGATTTTAGCAAAACTTTTGATGCTGTCTCTCACAGTATCCTTCTGGATAAACTGTCCAGCACACAGCTAGACAAGTCCATAATACTTTGGCTGAGCAACTGGCTGATGGGTCAGGCTCAAAATGTTATAGTAAATGGGGTTATATGAGGCTGGTGGCCAGTAACCAGTGAGGTTCCACAGGGCTCAATTTTAGGTCCAATGCTCTTTAATGGTTTTATCAATGATCTGGACACATGAATTGAATATACTTTGCTGACAATACTAAACTAAGAAGAGCTGTGGACTCCTTCAAAGGTAAAGAGGCATTACAGAGAGAACTGGGTAGGCTAGAGAGCTGGGCAATCACCAACCATATGAAATTTAACAAGAGCAAATGCAGGATTCTATACCTGTGATCAGGCAATCCTGGTTATCCATACAAACTGGGAATGAGAGGCTGGAGAGCAGGCCCATGGAAAGAGATCTGGAGGTTTGGGTGGATGGCATGTTGAAGATGCTGAAAGGTCTCGAGGGCAAGACTTGTGAGAAGCAGCTGAGGTCACTTGGTTTGTTCAGCTTGGCAAAGAGAAGGCTGACCTCTTCGCAGTCTACAACTTGCTCAAGGGGGGCAGCAGAAGGGGAGGTGCTGATCTCCTCTCTCTGGTGACCAGCAACAGGACATGAGGAAATGGAATGAAGCTGCATCAGGGGAAGCTCAGACTGGACACCAGGAGATGGCTCTTCACTGAGAGGTTAATCATTTCCTGGAAGAGGCTCCCCAGGAAACTGGTCACAGCACCAAGCCTGTCAGAATTCAAGAAGTGTCTGGATGATGCTTTTAGTTGTTTGCTTTAGTTTTAGGTAGTCCTGCAAGGAGAATGGAGTTGGACTTTATAATCCTCATGGGTTCCTTCCAACTTGAGATATTCTATGATTCTATATACTATTTAACATCAAATTAGGACTTGTAATAGACAACAATAGACAAAAAGAAAAAAATTTATTATAATGTGCATTTTGAGTATGTGTAACATTTCCAATGCAAGTTCAAAGTAAGCACAAGACTTGGACTCTCTGCTTTTTCCCAGTTTGCCAAAGATCTCCAAATTAATACTTCTCCAATTAATACTTCTCTCTGCAACCTGCGATCTTGTCTTACCAGAGCTGGAGCAAGGCCTTTGCAATGTAGTGGGAGGGATAACCCTTAGATTTACACAGAAGTACTCAAGGGTGAGAATTTTTGACCCTGAAATAATATGCAGTACTCCAGCTGCAATTCAGTGCACAATTACTAGGTTTACAATTGCCTTGAGTTCATGACTCTTATTATTATGCTTTTCTTCATGTACAAATAAATGGAAAACTGGAGAGGAAAAATCCTTTACTTCTTCAACAAGCTGCATGTGAATATGGTGTTGTGGTGACATGAAAACATGTAAATAGTCTACATAAATAGTGTTAAAAAATATGTCCCTTATTAAGAAAAAGATTGGTTACCAGTATTTCAATACTGGATTGAAATAGTGAGAGAGAGAGAGAGGTGATACTTACTGTCTGTTGTCAGTATTTGCGGTTTTTTTGTGTTTGGACTTGATAAGCAATGTAAAGGTTGTGTGTGTTAATTTTGGTGGCTAATAATTGTTAATATAAATTAAGTAGAGAAAGGAATACTAAGAATTTTGTAGAAGAGCACTTCATCAAGCACCAGGTATCTCCCATTTAGTCATGCTAAACGCCATTTAGGAAGATGATTTTCAGAGATCTCACTCCTTTCCTGTACCATCCATGCACTACCTGTCTAACCTCTTGAGAGTTTCTCTTGTTACTGAAACAGAAGATCAGGGTGCACAACATAATAATGATCATTGTTTTGGGGACTTAAGAACTATAAGAAGAACTATTAGCAGTCAGGAAAAAAAACCTAGTTAATAACAGCAGTAACTCTACCTTGCAAGCAGCCTTTGAAGTATTACTACAAACAAACTAAACTAAGAAGTGGGGGAAAGGGACATTGTTTTCAAGCATACCTGAGATTAATTTAGCTTTTCATAGGGAAAAGGCAACTGCAGAACCTAATAGATGGATTGAGAGTGTGGAAGAAGGAACTAAGAGAATCTATCACGCGATAACCCTCAGATGTGTGGCAGTGAAGGGAGTGGGCCTTCTGTAATGAATTTAAAGTAAGGAAGTAATATCATGGTTGCAAAAATAGTGTTACTGTAAAGAATCTATTTTGTAAGTATCAAATTCTTAAGGAGACTCATTTCTGAGGAATGAGAAATTATTTTACACCTTTGCGTTTATGAAAGCATGTTTTGCAGTTGTGAAGAAGTGGTGTGTCTAATTGCTAGGCTCAATTCATCAATTATTATGGCACTAGTCACAACTAATAATAAAACTGGGGGACTGGAGAAAGATATGCAATCCTTATGGCTATGTTTTAGGGACAAACAACTGTTTTGCTTTTTCCGCTTCGCTAACAGCCAGTGCCTGCATTTTTCTCTAAACTTCTGTACATTTTACATGAGATTCAATGGAAATAATCAGCATGAAAGAAGAGTAACAGTGAGCAGCAGCATAAACAATTGGATTTGAATCTTAATGAGGGAAAGCAACATCATGAAAGTAGGAAAAATACAAGGTCCCAAAAAGGCTATTGATACTGTGGCAGCTGTGACTGAGCCAGCAGGCTTCCTCATAATGAAGACCCTATTGAAATTAATTACAGCCCTCCCACAACCCTCCCCTTCTCCAGCTATGCCTATGTGCAAAATTTTGCAAATTGTAGTTTTGTCACAACTAGATTTCATTTGCAGATACAAATTTTCTTTGCTTTTAAAAAATGCTAGAAGCTTTCAGAAGAATTCTTAATATTGCCTTTAGCATACGAGCTTACTTGTGTAAGCTATTTGCCTAGTGTTACTTGTATGTTTTCTGTCTTGTGGTTTAAAGCTTTTTGCTAAATCTTAGTAGAAAAGAGCTATTGCGTTACAGCACAGCAGTATTCTTTTAAGGTCTTTGAACATTATAGAGGCACTAGCATAATTTTAATCTAATAGTAAGTTTGCTAACTGCACATGATCTCTTCCTTTCTCTAGTGAGTATCTGTATAGTATAGTGAAACTAGGAGGGGAAGCATCAGTTAAAATTTCGTGCAGCTCTAGGGAAGTAATCCCTTTTTTCTCTGGAAGATATGTAATATGGTAAATTCACTAAAATGGAAGCCAAAAATATAAGGAAAATGTATGGCATGCTGAAATACTTCCTGGTGCAGCTGGGTTCCACAAAAACTATGCAGTTTATTACAAATGGGGAAGATCTGTGAGTGTAGAAAAAGGAAGTTGCTGAGCCCAGGCTAGAAAACTCACTCTGTAAGAGATGAAACCTTGAAATTGCTTTGAGATACCTGCAGAATCTGCTTTTTGGATTTGTCTTCCCTCTGTAATTTATAACCCTGCATGCACATTCTTACCCAAACCAGCTAGCATAAAAGCATAACAAAAAAGTGATGGAATTTTTTTTTTAAGTAATGGTGGAAGGAATGGGAGCGCACTACAGTACTTGGCACACCTGCTGGAGGCAAGGTGATTTGGGAAGCAGAGAGGTACTTAGCTTGCCACTTTCCAAGTTCACATTGCCTCTATAACATTTACAGGCTTAATTTTTGGTTAGTCATTCAAGAGTAAATAAGGCATTATTATATATTTTTAATAATAATATAATTTAAATATACTTAATTGTAATAATTACATTTAGATCTCCATTTTAGCGTTATTCTGCTCTTGTTACCTTATCTGTTATTGCAAGAAGCTTAATTCTTCACCATTCTTTTAATCTTATTTTTAAGCTTTGTACCTGTGAAACAACAGTTCCTACTTCCTCTCTATTTGAAATTAAAAGAAAAGGCTATTGATTGGTTTGGTTTTGTATTTACATTTTCCAGTATCTGGTTAGAATTGTCAAGAGAACTGTATGAAGTAGTTAATCAGACTCTATAATTGTTTCTTCTATGGTTCCTAAAATTTTAGGTCATGATTTGCTGTAGTAAATACAGCAGGAATGTCACACAATGGAGGTTTATACAGTACTTTGAATCAAGAGCAATGTAAGCAAGATCATTTATAAAAGTTGAACCATCAGTAAGAACATCTGTACTATAAATAGCAGGTTATTTAGTCAGATATTTAATTTTGGAAGAGGCAGACATTCACAATTATATCACTAAAGAGGGAACAGGCCTTTGCAAATTTACCTTGGTGTTTTTATAGTGTTTACACATTAGATTTAAAGATACACTGCAAAAGGAAAAGAATGGCAACCCAATCCTTTTTTGTTGCTTGGTTGAGTATTGTTTTCCTTTTTGACTCTGTTTATTTTAAGGTGAAAAGTGACGTATGGAATAGATTGTCCATTAATTAAGGAACTATTCTTGTAATCAGAAGAAGTATGTTTAGTTTTCTTGTGGGATCTTACCTAATCACTTAAGCCAGTATCTGGTTTCTTATCTGTAAAGTGATAATGTTAGTAAACCTCTGCCTCACTGGGTATTTCAAGAACAGCAACACAAAGGACATAAGATCCCCTGGTAATACAGTGATGACAAGTATGTTTTCAAAAGGGAAAGTTAGAAGGAAGCAGTGGAATAAGCTGAGACTTTTTATCTCTCAACAAAATATGTAGCATATAAGCTAAACAAAGGAAACATGGGATTTGAAAGAAGGCTTTTTGTTTATTTATACTTTCAATCACAGGCCAGTGTTTCAGTGAATAGCTATAAGTATTTTTTATCTTATAAGTTTTTGGACTATTGATCAAAGAGTCTGCTGGGAAATTATGTCCTTTGCTAAGATAAATTCCTAGAGAAAATGTCATATTATTCACTGAGATTTATAAAGTCATCTGGGGGGGGGGGGTTGGACATCCAGCTTCAAAGAATTTTAATTTGGAATTGGGAATTATTTAATTGAATTTCCCTTAGACAGAGTGCCTCAAACAACTTTGGAAAATCTCAGCATAAATGTTTAAATGTTCCAGCTCTTAAGAGTATATGCTTTGTGAAAGGAAGAATATGGTCCTGCAGATACAAAATCAGTGTTTATCTGTGCTGCTGTCTGCACATCAGTTGACTAGCAATGTGTGATTTAGCCAGGCAGTTATTACCCTGGTGGTCTTCAGTTGCAAGGGACAAATGGACATTGTGATCATAAGTGATCACGTTGCCTTGCAAAAAAATGCTGATGCTTAAAAGGCCTTGAAAGAATGTGGATGCTATGTCACTTTGAAAAGTAAATTAAATCTGTAAATGTAAAGCTACTTCAGGTCACTGGAATGCCTTTATGGAAGCTTATCATGTTTTGTAGTTAAACATTATCATTCCTAGATGAGAGCACTCCTGTGTCATTGCACCTATAACAGCTAAGCCTCATGAAGTTCCAGGGCAGATGCCCTCTCAGAAACTGGCTGGGAGAAAACCAGCATTTTATCCCAGTGGTCCTTGATACAAAGCTGCAATATTTTATGAGCACTCTGTAGAGATTCCTGTTTAAGCCCAGAATTTTCCCTTAGCCAACAGTGGCTATAGTTTTCAGTCTGATATTCTTGAAGCATTTACTTACCCTCCAGATCTTCAGATATTTTTTATTTATTGCTTTGTTTGTGATTCTTTGGTTTAATATGTCAGTTCCCGATCCTAGAAGATGTTCAGTTTAAAGAAAAAAATTAAAAATTACTAAACTGTAGATTAAGATGGGAATTGTAAGGATTCTTATCAATATTCCTTCATTGTCTCAACAAGTGTTAGTGTTTTCAACAAGATTTTTCAGAGCTGTAAAATAAAAATCCATTTTCAGAATTGTAAATTATTTGCTTTAAATATTTTACTTCTTTTCATGCTACGTATAGCTTAGACATAATAAATTGAGTATCAGCCTTTTCTACTCATATTTCACTGCCTTTGCAGCACAATATACTCTGAATTTTGGTAGGGCTTTTGCATGGATGAGGACTATAGGTGCTGCTTGCCTGCAGTCTTGTTGCTGGCGTCTGATATACCAACTGCCTACTGCTGCTATTTTAAAATGTTGTCATTAATAAACATTTCTATGAGAGTAGGAGGTGAATCTGATATTAAATAACTATATTTTAAACATGAGTTATCTGAACATTATGATTCATATCACAAGATGAAATACCTGGAAACTGCAATGAGCTTGTTTGGTACTATACTTTTAAATTTCAATTACAGAAGTATTGAGTGCATTCTGCTGCAACCGAAGTCAGTGTGGATTGTGTTTGGACATATAACACTAGGCTGGAAAAATCAGATCATTCTTATTAAAATAGTAAAAATTTTAGTATATTTCTCTGTATTTGAAGTGTTTGTAAAATAGGGATAATAACAATGATTCCTGTTCTAATGTAATTTTGTGAAAATACACCAATTAATATTCACGCAATATCTAAATAACATATGGACAATCATTATAAAAAACCCCACACAAATTATATGTTGAAACAGTGAGTAATTTGAAGTTAATAAGGCGTGAAAACTCATCTTAAACAATTAGAATATATATAAAAAAGGTATATATACTGAAAGAATAAGTAGTGTCCATTCCCTATATCCTTTAAAGTAGACATCGTAACCAAAACTAGAGTATGATCATAAGGTTACAGACTCTGTAATACTGACATGCATATGTATAAATGAACTGAAATTTGTATGTAGGCTTAAACTCCATCATTTCCTAACTTCTGAATTATTTTCAGCCTAATGATGTTCTTGGTTTTTTTTCTTGTTGATGCATTGTTTTCAATTAATTTCTAAGTAGCTAATAAGGTTCATGAGAAAGCAAACAGAAAATCCCAGGTATTCTGCCATGGGGGACTATGATGGTAAACATTGTTTTAGCAGCCATACTTAAAATTTGATATCTACACAGATACTTTTTGCAACCAGAGTAGACTTCCTCTATTTATTGATCAGCTCAATGAAAAAAACATGCACATTATTATGCCTCTTTCTGATATGTGGGATCCCTTCTGTACTGTCCTCTGTTGAAATATTGTTTATTGTACTTCAAGGAATTGACCTCTCATTTCTCATGTACTCCCACTCACCATACTTAGTTTGCCCCAGTCCTCACACTCATTCTGGTCAAAACACCTCTGCCAAGCCAGTCTGGCTGTGCTCCCCGATCTTTCTGTCTGATCTTCACCCCTTTTCCAGCCCCTCCCTACAAATAACAGTCTACTTGTAGTGCTCCTCTAGTAGACAATATAAAATAGTTCTTTATCCAGCTCTTGTCAATCTTTCTCTCCCTTCTGGCCTCCCACCTTAATTTCCTTTGCTTCCTCTTTACAATGTCTCCCCTAATTATCTATTCTCCTTCTTCCTTGCTTCAGTCCATTATCTTCTCCTTCTCTGTCTCTTACAAGTCAATTCCAATTGATTTTGTATTGTTTTCCTTCCAGTTTCTTTCCCTGAATCATATATATGTTTTCCTTGCATCACATTTTATTCTAAACATAATCTCAGTCTAATACATCCATTGTTTTCATGCCACTTCTAATAACCTATCAGTTCCTTCTCTTTCCCTTGTTTCCATCACTACCTCAGCCTCCAATCCCTCCTTTCCTACTTCTTGTCTCATTGCATAGTCTGTCATGACTGTTCTTCCCCGGGCTCTTAAACCCAGTACTTTTGTGTCAAATATGCTTTCTCTCTTTTCTCCAGTTATAGCCTTCCTACCCAGTCAAACCTATCTCATAGCTTTATTTTCACACTTGAACATCTGCCTTTAACTTTCCACAGAGCTTTACCAAAACATGGCAGTTCCCAGATCTCTTCTTCCCAGCCTCCTCCAGCCCCATGCAGCTGCTGCCACTCACTCAGTGAGACGCTTGGGGTGGCAGGAAAAGTAAGCAGTAATAACAGTAGATTGCAGTGATGGTTGAAAGCAGCAGATATACAGGTGTCATCAAGGCAGCTGGGGAAAGAGAATATAGATTTCTATAGCAGATTTGCAATAATAGCCATTAGGACTTAAGTATATTTGCCAGAGTGATGTTGAAGTAAATACTGAGCAATATTGCTGTTTCAGTTCCTGTTGTTTTCTTGTATCAATTTCTTCTTCTCAGTTCAAACAATTTTTTTTCTTTATATTTTCTGAACACCGCTTCAGTCACTGGAGAGCTTAAACTATGCCTTTGGGTTCTGGGCATTGTTAATTGTTACAACATAAGGAACAGTTATGACTGATAGATTTCCCCTGTGGCCACCTGTGAAACTTTCAGAATTTCAACATCATTCTGTGTAATTTGGCAGCCTGAATGTCCCACATTTCATGCCATTTTAAAGCTGATCTCTTTGGAGGTTCATACATACTGTATATTGTTAAAATTAACCACAGCTAAAAAATTGGCAGTATGTTCTCTGGTAATTAGAACACAAAGTGCAACCTGTTAAGCTCAAAATCTTGTTATGGGCAAAAACCCCACACTCTATATGTCTAGCCAAGAATCTACTGTTAGTATAAGTGAAATGTTTGCAGTTTAATAAAAGAATTATTAGTCCAGATTAAAGAGTATTTGATTTAGGTAGGCATGGAACTGAATGTCACTGTACTTATAAGGGATACAGAACATGACCCCAAACAATTGTTTTACTAGACCATTCTAGCTTATTGATTTTCATCCTGGTTTTTGCTTTTTCCTTTTTGATTTAGATTTTTTCAAATAACTCCCCAAATGAAAGAATGTATAAAAATGACATTTCAACTAGAAATAATGTTGCTTAATTGAGAACTATAATTCCTTAATAGAATCCCGAAAGATGCCAACGTTTTTTAGCATCTTTAATGTAGGACCTAGTTTTACTGCTTTTGTTGGGTGGCGTTTCTTAGAAATGCTGGTTTTTTGTATACTGCGTCTAAATCTTGATATTTAAAGGAATCATCTCAGTTTGGAGTCTAATCAACTCTATGATCTCACCATAGTCAGTGAACAGAAAAGTCTGTCTTTAGGTGGTAATTGGTATTATCGATGCACCTTATGGTGATGAAATATACATTAAAAAAATAGAGAGCTAGATACTGAAAACTGACAGAAGGAAATCAGGGATGTGTGCAAGAAACAAGTAATATGAAAAATATAGTTATAGATGTAAACCAAATTCTGTAATTATGTACTTGTGATATAAACCCCCAACTTCTAGATAATTGTCTATAGAAAATTATATGAACGTCATAGTATGCCTAAGACACATTTCAGTATGATACAGAGAGTTAGTATTGTAGCAGCAGTTACAGTCTCAGTGTCCTTAGTACCAATGTTTAGTTATCAGTGGAATTCAATAGTGTTTTCCCTGCAAAGGATATTCGTAGGCTTATTTCAGTGGTGGATATTCAGCCAGGTTTACTTTCTGCAAGCTATGGTCCTACTATGCTTCTTCCAAAAAGATACCAATCTTTGTAAGCCTGACATGGTGCACTGCTGCAAATACAGAGTGTCTTGTACATCAATACGGAGTCAAGGTAATTTTTTCATATTGCTTTTATGCTGTGATAAATGACTGCATGCAACAAACAGATTTGGGTTAGACTCCACATGTATGTCAAACTATCCTGTACTTTTCTTGACCTGGATCTGGCCTGGGTAATCATACTCCATCCTTAAGTACAGGTATCGTGACCCTGTTTTAAAAAAACCCTGGTCTTCATTACTCACTTCTTGACACAACTATAAATTCCGTACTTTTTTTACTTCCTCAGCACATATCTAAATATTTTGTTCATGTCGTGTGTTCTTGAGGACCATACTGGTCAGGAAAACATCTCTGTGAACAATATTTGTAGTAGTAGTAGTGATAAAGGTTTAGCAAGGCTTATTTTAATTTCAAAACTTAGATTTAAATAAGTGCATTTTGTCTTCAGAAGTAGTATACATTCAACATTTAAGAAGCTGCACACACCTACATTCTTTTGTTAAAAGAATGTTTTGTTACATTCTTTTGCTAAAAAATTAATACAATTGTCATGTAATATCCTTGGTGGAATATGTACATAAAAACTACATAAATTTTAATCTGAAAAAATGTATCTGATGAATGAGTCTATTTTTCATGTAGATTTTTTAACATGTTTGGCAAAATGTTTCTAAATGCACTGGATTTTTAAATAAAACTATTCATAATTAGTTTTGTATATTATATAGCTTAAAGAACAGTTTTATTTTTATAAATTTATCAAATTTTAAGTACAGTGTTTACTAAGTGTGAGTGAACCTGCTGAACAATCTATGTTTCCTGATTGCAGCTTTCTCATGTACAATAGAATAAATTGGTTGGTGATTATAAACTATGTTTTTGAACTTCACTGTATTTCTGCATAAGAAGCCTGAATCTTCACTGAGGATTCCAAAAGTAATGTAAAGGGTTCTGTTCTAATTTTAATGGTATACAAAGTTTGCACGTGTCACAAATAATGTGAACTTTGTAAAGTAAGTGTGTTTTATGTGTTTTTAATAATGTCCCTTTTTTTGGCATTTAGCTCCCTATTGCAGCTTAAACCCTATCTTGAGGAATGGTGGAATCGTAAATAAAACAGGTGGTCCCGCTGGAAGTAAAGTTCGTTATTACTGTAAACCTGGGTATAGAATGATTGGTCACAACAATGCGACATGTAGGCGTCACCAAAATGGCATGTATCAGTGGGATTCTCCCGTGCCGATCTGCCAAGGTAAGAAAATGTTTTCTTCTTGAGTATGCTTTTATAATTTCATTGCAAAGAATATTTTACAAAAGAGAGATACAGCATTGTCAATACTGCTGTATGCCGAGAGACACACTGACATCATGAGTTTATCTAAATACATATTGAATTGTGAATTTAATGTATACAAAGCTGAAATATTAAGTAGATTAATGCAGTCACATACAGACCAAATGAAAAATACCTTTACAGTACTTCTTTATTTAATAAAAGACATATCTCTAAACAGTCCACAGCTCATAGTATTGTTGTATTACAGAACATTTTATAAAAATTCAGTAGTTTTCAGGCATTAATTTGATTATTCTAGAAAATCACTTTATAAGCAGTACTTTAATGACATAATTTGTGACTTCTGCTTTTTTTGTGTACCCTGGAGTTAACCAGGATCTACTTTAGCTTGTTCCAGACATTTGTTAAGAGTAGTTGCTATTTGTCAAATGTCTGTAATTTTCTCTGTACGAAAAGCCACACACAAACTACAGAGGAGTAACATAAAGTAATACAAAGCTGTTAAATATGGTTTGTTTTAGTTAAAAATGTTTTTTCACACAGTGAAAGAGTGGACACTAAGGAGCTGTATGTCAGATTAGGAATGTGGGTGAGAGTAGAAAGACTGCGAATTCTATCCGTATCATAGTTGGCCTAATCTAACGTTTTCATCTGCGTCTGCTTCTAGCCGCCTTTGCTTATAGGAAGAAAGGGTAGTAACATCCATATTTAAGACTTGTTGGAACTTCTTTGATTAAAACCTGTGTTTAGTTGCCCCTAACTTTGATGACATTAACAGCAATGCTTCATGTCAAGGATGATTCAGATATTTCTAAAAACAACATAAGATGGAAGTTCTATTTTGCACCTTAAAAAAAAAAAAAGAAAAGGTCAACTGAGATTTGGCATAATGCTTACTCTTCTATTAAGGGTGTGTTATTTAGAAGAAAAGTAGAAAGCTGCAGAAATTTGGCTACAGTTGAAGAACTTATTCACATCTTTTATACAGAGTGATTTAGTAGCTAAATATTTCCTCAGGTGAGCATTTTCATGCCTAGATGGGTACACCCTTACCAGTCCAGGGAGAAGCTCAGGCTGCCAGTGTGCCACAAGCAGGATCTGTATATCTGTGCTTCCAGGCTCCAGGTTGTCTTCTAATTTTATATACCATAATGTGTTATGGCATATGATGCTGTTTGTCCCTCCTGAAGGTCACCAAATTATGGGGGAATCTGTGTGTGGGCTGGGCATGAGGTAAGTTTAGGGACAAGGGCTGCTTTTGAGCTTACTTGAAATGCATTTTAGGTGCAGTAGCTGGTGCTGGCATAGGTAGTGAAAGCTCACAGATACTTTGCAGTAAAGAACCCAGAATGATGCCTAGGCCTACATCTTGGTCAGAAGAAGTAATTCCGTTCAAGATTAAGACTAAATTTAAACATCTGTACACGAGCTAAAGTTTTAATTAATTTGTTTAAACATAGTACCCTAATGTCTTTTACCTGTTCTCCATCTACCAGTCCAGAAAGGCACAAGCTTCTGTGTTATATCCACTAGACTTGTCAGATGTGTTGAGAAAGGCTTGCCAAATTACCATTCTAACTTTGAAAACTGTATCTAAACACAATGAGGTGCATGAGGAATTCTGCATAAAAAGGAGAGCAGTTCTTTGAACACTTTAAGAAAAATGTCCCCACTTTTAAGGGAAGAATGGAATAATTCACAGAAAGTGCAAGAAATGATATGCAGATATGTGCAGGACTTGACATGAGGTCCCAGGACTTGACTGTGGATAACCGGGGGCAGAGTGCCAGAAAGTAATAAATTCTGAACAAAAAAATAATCAGACTTCAGAAAGTCATATGATACTTCAGACATTGTGTCTATCCTTGTTATTTTATCACTATGTGCAAGAAATAATAGTGAAATTTTAGCAATGCAGCATGTTCAGAAATATATTTTTTTCTTTAATTTTTAAGGCATATTTATATTTTCAGCAATATATGTGGCTGTGGACATATAGATTTCTGTTAGCACTAGGGAAAAAAAGATTTAGGAGATAGGGAATGAGTTTAATCTTTACTAGAAATTTCATATTAGTGTAGGATTCCTCAATTTTAATATGTCACTTTTAAAACTGACACAACTTGTATGTCTGGATGAAGCATATATTTTTCAATAAACTCTGAAATGCAAAATATGTTTGTAAATTTGTTAAGTATCTCTTATCAAAATACATGCATTCTCTTTGAAAATTAATTAAAATTACACTTTTGCTCCAGCTCATGGATTTCATTATAGGATGTTTCCATATACAAATGCCCTTGATTAAGTCCAAAATTTCTGTAAAACCAGTTCTGCAGGGTTACATTTGTAATTAACAACTTGACTGTGTCAGAATTAATGTTGAAATCAAATTTGATTGTGTTATGAAAAAGGGGAGTTCTTTTTTGAATATTTAATATAGCAATATCAATTTTAATATGAACCCATCTCTAGTATGGGTTAATCTGGTAAGGTCAATCTTATCAAATGCAGATGCATGTAATAATGTCCTGGACAATATATAAAGGACTTGACTCCTATCTAGGAAATTAGAAGTTATTGTTATTGCTTTTATTTAATTTGTGAAGGAAAAAGAGAAACGTGAGTCATGCTACATTCAAAATATTTATAAGCTGAGAAAATAGCAATTCTTATACAATAGCAGTATAATACAGATAGCTGTTGAGAGGAAAAAGTATATGCCACAGTAAGGATCTTGGCAACTACATAAGTATGTCATCTTAGTCGCTGCTTAGCTGATGTCCAGACCCCCATGTTGGGGGAGAGTAAGAAAGGAAGGATAAGGCTCAGAGATGTATAGGTGATAAGAGAAAATAAGAGAAAACCTTGGCAAGAAGAGCAGGGAGAATCAAAAACTGAAAGCAAGAAAGAGTTGTCAGGGTCAATGTGGCTCAGGAGTGGTGGGTTTGCAGATAGCTGGATGCTAGGTTCTGTGTCTGCCCTGGGGTAGAAGACATTACATTTTTTTAGGGAACCAGCTTGAAAACATCCATTTGCAGTTTCCCAAGAACCATGAGTCTGGGACCACCAAGCTGTTTAATCATAAAATTAGCTGTTCTGCATGTTTGAGCATGGAATTAAACTCAGACCTTTTACCTTTTCAATGAAGGTTATTATGCAAAAAATGTCCCTCTTAGCACACAGTCTTAAAATAAAAATGTGAGGTAGGTAGCACATTTTAGGAATTCCAAATCTCAGCTTCCTCTTATAATGTATTTTAAACTTATGATCATATTTCAAAATAGAAAACTGTAAGAGGAGTGTAGTACTTCAGACTAAAAAACCAGAAGTTTGAGGGGGAACCTGGTAACAATCTTCTAATATACTGAAAGTAGCTGCAAAGAGGGATGAAATAATTATCTATGTCCTTTCTAGATGGAGGAATTACAGCTAAATTTACTTCAACAGGATCTTAAGTTAGACTTTTCTTTATTTTTTCCTTCATTTCTCTGAGGGGCTAGTGAAACACTGGAATAGATTGCCTATGAAAAATGTGGAATTGTCATCATTGGAGGTCTTTAAGGAACAAATTAGATGAACCTTCATCAAGTATAATTTTGGCTTGTGATAGGAGACTAAACTAGATGACCATTCATGACCCCTTTTTACGCCCACAGCCCTAGACCACACAGCCCTGTTTTCTGTTTCTTTGTTGATTGTGTATGTATCCAAGTCTGAGAATTAGGATTTCTGTGGCATGGCTCTCCCTGATGTTTCCGGTCAGATACCATAAACATAAGCCACACAGCATGTTTTTTATTATGAATCCCACTTTTAGGTACTTCTCTATTGCTACCTTTAATTTTAGAGTGTTTAAATGCTTTTTTCAGCACTATGTTCTATACCAGAAACGGGTCACTAAATGATAAATCCTTGTGCATTAAATTTAGGGATCTTCCAGTATATGGAAATAAACACAATGTCTGACTATAATGCAGTCTCCAGCTTCTTTTCTGTACGCAGTGAATTTGTATGCTTTAAATATGAAAAAATACATAACCATCTTAAAAGTATATAGGTGTATAGATATTTTAAAGGATTGCCATAAACTTTAAATTTACTGGATTTCATAAGAAATAAATTCCAGTAACACATGTAGAACATTAAAGAGCAACTAAAACTGCATCTCAGTTTCTAGGTAGTAAAAGGCTTTTCCACTTGCTTTGATTAACAAGTGTAGCCTCAAGAAATTAGTAGCAGCAGGAATATTTATTTCTAATCCCAGTTTCTGGATGAGAAGCAAGCAACAAATAGATGGACTGTAACAGGAACAGTGCCAGAATGCCAAAACTGCTTTTATGATTAGTAGCTAAAGCAAAAGTGAGAATAACCTCCCAAAGTAGCAGTACAGGATCCAGCAGCAGCTGAGGAAAGGAGACAGTAGAGGACTGAGTTACAACACTAAGAATAAAAGTGGTGAAGTGTGACACTAAGCACCGATTTTGAGGTGCTTTAGTACACTGGACATTGCATCAGACCTGGAGCAACAGATTGGCCCACCTGGGTGTGACCTGGGTGTTGTACATCTTTTATTGTTTAAACTAACTTGCACATAAGAGCTACTCAGTCTTGAACTTTTCAGTAGTTTCTAGAAAGGTTATTGCTAAAGATGAAGAGCAAATGGTAACAGAAGTATTTGCTTCTAACATGAACTAAGCAGACCTGTTTTTTTTTTTTGTTTGTTTTCACATGACATAATAAATTCTTCTTGCTCCATAGAAACCACTAAATTATTTGAGGTTAATTAATGTTTGAAGTATTTAGAGGGAACTAGAATAAAGTCCACTTGTATGTAGAGATGTACATGTACATGGATGAGTGATAGGCTGATAGTTCTGAATTTTGGTTTTATATAAATAAATGTATGCACACTTAACGCAGAGACTGTTGTTTTGATATCAGAAAGGAGATCTGGAAAAGAAGCTGGCAAGAAGTTAAATCAAACATTCAGAAACATTGCCACAAGGCAGAAAAGAACTGAGAGGCTTGTTAGGACAGGGAGGGACATAGTGCAAGGCTCTGGAGACACTGAAACATTTCACAGTAAGCATGACTGGAAATGGTGAATGCATAGGCATTTTTATGATGTAAAATAAACTGACAGCTTAACTTTCTGGCAATTCAGCATGCAAATTGACATTTTGCAAATGTAAAATTCTGCTTACGTGACAGAGGGTCAGAAATGGTTCTAGTTGTAAGTAAAGGATTAAACTGGTTATTAGGGGAGTAGATAGAGCACTGAACCAGATGAAGCTCAGCTGCCTATTCTGGGTACACCAGAGGCCTGAAAGCCATCACTTCTGCTGTGGTCATCTTGTGGGGAATGATTCCTAATACAAAGGTCTGATGCTACGGGAGCAGCAGAACTTGCTTTTATCCTTCCCCTTCTCCACTTTCTCTAACACCATTAAGAACAGTAATCCTGGGTCTTCAGAACCCCTTTCTTACCACTTTTCCCTCCCTTGTCTGTCCCACTACTACTCCTTCTAGTGGCAGGAGGCTTCAGCCCTTACCCGCAGGTGGAGAAATACTCTATTTTGAGAAGGCAAGAGCACCGCTGGTTAGGGTGCAACTAGTGCCAAGAAGTTGTGTTGCAAAGGAATCAGCTTATTTTGGAACATTCTTACCATTCTACTTTGACAGATTCCAGATGGAAGAAAACAACTGAAATGAACTAACCATTCATCATTTTATAATGCTTACCTTTCCTCATTATAATCATATGCAAAGTACTTAGTTGTATTTAATTTAAATGCATCAAATGTGGCAATTTGGGAATACTGAAAACAAATTTGAGTGTTGTGTTTATGGTACCATGACAACATATTGTGAAATTAATCATTTACATTGAATTGGGTAAATGATAATAAAAATAAGGTTTTTTTAAAAATACTTATTTTCACCTCTGTTTAACAGATTTCAGACAAAGGCTGTCATTTCTTCTTTTGAAATATCTTGACTTTATTAAAATAATAAAACTTCACAGTGACAAGGGGAAAGAACAAGTACCCAAAGGACTTTTTAACTCCTAAAACATTTAATTGCTTCTTACGATTGACTGTATACATGAAAAAGACATTTTCATCTGTAAAACTACACTCTTTATTGGTAAATATTTAGAAATGAAAGCTTCAAAGCTGTGTTTTATTCAGTGTATTTATTTACTGAAGAGTAATAAATGGATGCCATTCTTAAAGCAGGTAGTGATTCTGTATGCACATACATATTGTATATATTGTATATTCTGAGATACTGTTAAATGAACTGTAATGAGCTCTTGTAAAACAAATAATAATTAAGCCAAAAAACTAGATGCTGCTCAAACTTCCTTCAGTTGACAGCAAATTAAACTTTGTGAGCTTGAGACAATAACTGTTTGTCTGGAGAGAGATTCAGATGGAGCAAAAAAAAGTGAAAATAATTCTGTAAGTAATTTCCTTTATGATATGGAAAAATAATAAGTCTGAATTCACATAATATTTAGCATTCTGAAGTGAATGAGTCAAATACATAAATACATGTTTAAATATCTGAAGAATGCCCTTAACTTCAGTGGAGCTCTTTCCCATCTAGT
This sequence comes from Phalacrocorax aristotelis, assembly GCF_949628215.1. NCBI lineage: Eukaryota > Metazoa > Chordata > Aves > Suliformes > Phalacrocoracidae > Phalacrocorax > Phalacrocorax aristotelis. Next base: position 24,449,757 of record NC_134278.1, on the reverse strand, counting down.
CATATATTTAGGTGCTTTCCTCATCAGACAAAAAATGTTAACTTGAATTCCTAAATAACATTCTTTTATATGTATAGAACAAACAAATATGAAGTTTGTTTACAGTAGTGCAGGAAAGAAAGAAACCCTGAAAGAATGGAAGAAGACTATTAGAAAGCATTTAAGTATTTTCCAGTTCATTGCTTCTTAGACCAAATAACTTTGGACACTTTCTTGATTTTTTTCCTAGCATATAAACCATTGCCCTTAGCTTATGTTGAAATTTCTGACTCTACAGTGATTAAAAAAAATAATGATCTACAAAACGTCTGTCTTTATTAGATGCACTTCAAAGTGTTTATCAATGTTTTAAATACTGCTACATTTATCAGAATGTTGTAAATAGCATGGAAAATTAATTTCCGTAGTCATGCATTGGGATATGTCAAAATTACTAATCTATGTTTCTTATTTCAGTGGTGGGAGAATATTTAAAAAAATTTATGAGAAAATGTCAATTCTTTACCTTTTTCTTTCCTTTCTTTTCAGCTGTATCTTGTGGTATTCCTGAATCCCCTGGGAATGGCTCAGTTATAGGTAATGAATTCACTTTGGGCAGTAGATTGATATATGAATGTAACGAGGGCTTCAAGCTAGAATCTAGTCAACAAGCAACAGCAGTGTGTCAAGAAGATGGATTATGGAGCAACAAAGGGAGGCCACCTGTTTGCAAATGTAAGTGTGCATGTATTTCTCAAGCATATTTTCCTTGAACTTTCTCAGGAAAATCTTCACTGGAGATGTTTAAGTTTTATGTATACATACTCCCTGAACTGGCCATTCAGGAATATATAATCATCCTCAAAAAAATCTCAATTAACATTATTAGATAACTCAGTTTCATGTATATTTTCTTATTCTGAATTATGTACTCTTCTCCATTTTCACAGTATAAAGTTACAACCACCAATTTTAATTTCTTTTAATGTAACTTCTAAAGGAATAGAAGCAAACCCTACTTCTTAAAATAATGCTAGCACAGATAATTAAGCTGAGTAAGAGTCCGTTAGTCTTCATTTTTGCTTTCTGTCAGAACTAGTCAGTGTAATGCAGACTCCCCTACCATGTGACATGGCCTTTCATTTGCATTGGGCTACCAGTGCCTGTCTTTGTACTAGATGAAAGCAATAATTAACTGAGCCTGACTTTGAATACATGACTTGAAATACCAATTAGGACATAGTCTTAAAATTATTAATTGCTATAACACTATACTTAAAATTTTTGAGAGTTAATATAGAATCTTGAATTAATCCAGATTCTGAATTTGAAAAGCACTTTAGCTTTTCAAACAAGTAAAATTCAACTTATTTTTAAAGAAAACCTAAAATGCTGTGAATATAAGAATTGTGAAGTTACACGTGATTGTGAAATGGTTTTCATTTATTTGAATTAATTGACAGCAAATAGTTGTTAGAAAACATTGCTGACAGTTACTTCAAGAGATATTCTAAGCATCCCTGAAAGATGATAATTTAACCTAATCTTGAAGACCTTCCTGAGTATTCTATTTCAGTATTTTAGTTTTTTTCCCTTGCAAAGTTTTCCTAATATATATAACCAGAATCTGTTTTTCTGTAGTGTAAAAGCATTATTTCATTTTGTATTCACAGTGAACAAATAGAAGGTATGCTATTCTTCCTTCATTCTTTTTAAGGTGTTTGAAAACTCTTGTTTTTTCAGGGTGGTGCATTACGCTTAGGCGGCAGCCAGACCCTCACCCAGCTGCTCACTCTTAAAGAAACAGGGAACATAATAGGATGAAAGGTCTTGTGGATCAAGATAAGGACATAGAGATTACTTTCACAGGACTTGACTTGGGGAAAGTTAATTTAATGCATTGCCAATTAAAATAGAGCTAAATACCTTTCAGGAAAAAAAAAATCAAAAGAACACTTTCCTCCCCCTAATCCCAGGGTCAACTTTACTTCTTTGTCCTTGACTCTTACCCCCTCCCCAAGCAGTGCTGGGGGATGAGGAATGGGAGTTGTGGTCAGTTTATAAAAAGCTCCTCTCTGCTGCTCCTTCCCTCTCACACTTTTTATCTGCTCTAGCATGGGTCTTCTCCACTGGCTGTTGTTCTCCAGGAGAAACTTGCTCTAGCATGGGTCCTCCATTGGCTGCAGTTCCTTCAGAAAATATCTACCTGCTCCAACATGGGCTGCAGTGTGGATGTATGCTCTGGTGGTCTGTGGCTCCATGGGCAGCAGCAGAACACCAGATCTGGTGCCTGGAGCACCTCTTCCTCCTTCTTCTGTGACCTTGGTCTTCCCTCTGCTGCTTGTCACTCTTTGTTCACTCCTCCTCTGCCTGTGCAGTGTTTTATCCTTTCCTAAATACACTTTCCAAGAGGGCCACTATCTTGGCTCAGCTGTGTCCTGTGGTGGGTCATCTGGAACCGGCTGTGTCCAGCAGCCCAAGCCTCTCCTTACAGAAGCCACCCCTACAGCACCCCTCCCTGCCCCACCAGCACCTTGATTCTTCCACCCAATACACTCAGTCAACTATTCTGTAGCAATAACTGTCTTGCTGTGATTCTTTCTTACTCTTTCTTCATACTTTTTGGACCGGTGATTCTCATTATTGTCCTCTGGACAATCTCGAGGTGATCTACATCTTTCTTGAAGGAGAGTACCCAAAACTGAACACAGCAGCTCCACAGAGTACATAAGAAGGATTATTCAAAACCAGCTGTGATCACACAGACATGCTCTGAATTCAGAGTCATGTGCAGAGGGAAGGCAGTGCTCCAGTGTATTGAACTGTACTTCATTGTGTCAGAAAAAATTGACAAGGTACAAAAGACATAACTTGAATGATTAATCAGCAGAAATATCAACACAATTTTTTGGAGGGAAGAGGCCAGGTGACCTAGCTGGGGATTAAAAATACTGAATTAATAACACCATACCTGCAGTGAAAAAAAAAAAATCTTGTATTATGAAATTGTCAAACTTAACCAGACAATGACTACCCTGTAAAAAAAGCTTTTGACTTTAAAAAGTTTTATTTAATATTTATAATAGCCTAAGAAAATGTATGTAACACCTTTTCTCTTCTTTTTTCTTTTTCTAAAAATATATTGTTTGACAAATAATGCAGTTACTTCTAAAACTAGGAGTGCTAAATTAAAATGCTAGATATCTACACGGCAATATTACAGTCAATTTTTTCAAAATGGATTGCTATTCAGAGGCAGGCGTGCTTTACCCACTGTTTCTTGCTTGAAAAGTGAAGAAAAGCTTAGACAATTTGCATAACAACCTTTTTTTTTGTAGTGTTGCTGCTGTAAGGATAAGTGTATTTAGTCTCCAGAGATAGAAACATCTCAGACTTGATGAGCAGCAAACACAGCACAGAAAGTTAAATGGTAAATAAATGAATTTATTTTATCCTCAGGTCTCTTAAAATGAAGGTTGAAATCAGTGCAGTTTGTTTTGTAAAGTATCTCTGATAATATAATGCCTGCAGCAAACATTTGAAACTCCTTTCTTTTCATTAAAATTATTTACATCAGATTTGAATTATGAGAAATATGATTCGTGCTGGTCATACAGCAAGACACAGGTGGATCATGGACATTAGGCTATCAAATTTAATTGCATGAAATACCAATCAACAGATATCTATTAAGAAAGCTTAGCTGAATGAGAAAGTTGTAATTTGTTTCAGTTACTCTACATAGAGAACTCTAGCACATGATGAAGGGAACTGGAGATGTATATCTGTATTGCTATTTAAAGCCTTTATTAGAAAATACTTTAAATCAGGCCTATACTCTCTTTAGAGGGTGACCATATAGTAGTAACTTTGCATATGAGTACAGGACACTGTGTATAGTATGCCAAATCTTTCTACTGAAACCTGTAAATTAGTATGTTACTCTTGGTCATAGAAATGAGTGTGATATTCAGTTCCAAAAACCAAATCCATCCAAAAGGTGTAGATATATCCAAGAAATCTGAAGTAATCAGACAACTTCATTCTCAAACTATAGATGAGTACTGGTGCTTGTATGATTCTTCCCTTAATATATGCCACATAAACTGCATCTAATACCTTTTACCCCAATTCATATAATTTAGATAACACTCAAACAGAAAGGAAAGGATGTGTAGGCACCATTCCAAAATTAAGGCTTTAAGTTGTAACTACAGTTAACTCAGAAACACTGTTTTACCTCTCATCAGCATTTTTACACACCTGTAAAGTACTCTTGTGAAAAGTCATAAGTTTTCATCTTTCTAAGATTAAAAAAAAGAAAGAGAACAATCTTTTGGGAATTTTTTCTCTATTTCATTTCATCAAATGTGATTTGAATTTTGTCTGCTACTATGGAAATACAGATGCTGATTCTTGCAGTGGCAAGTTAAAAAGGGAAAAGCACACAGGCAAAATTTCCTTCCTCTCCTTTGGATGATATAATCTCTTGCTATTATTATATAAAATTGCATCATTATAGCATGATTCTTACATTTTGTTTGTGACTAATTATTATTCTTATTATTTAGTGCCTCACTTTCTTCAGAATAAATATCATCAAGTGCAGAGAAATAGGGTCATCCAAAGCAGAGAATGAAAGATGGAAACAGAAAAGGACTTAGCTATCGATGCAAAATTTAGATGTGTTTCTTCCTAAATTCAAATCAGAGCCGCACTTGGATATCCAAGTTATTTACTGAATAAAGAGGTTCATGCTCGGAATAGTGTCCATAACTACTTTGTAAAGAAGCAGAGTAATCTAAAGGTGTTGGTGAGGGTCAATCCATTCATCTGAGATACTTCTTTTGTTTTTACATTTTTTGTATTTTTAAACGTTTTTCAGCATGTGCTTGTTTTTCCTGTATATCTTTCTCCTTCTCCTGTGAAATTCCTCTGATTTAGAAATCTAGTTTTTTCAGTGTTCTAGATGCAATTTTCCTTTTCTATCTTGTACAGGGGTTTTTGGTTTGGGTACCAAATTTCAAAACCGATAGAAATCAGAATAGAAATAGTACACATTTTTTCCTGAACATCCTTGTGACTTGGACTATCTCTCTACATTTCATGTGCTAAAGGTGACAGATAAAAACAGTTAAGTTTTTGGGAGTCACTAAATGTATTTTCTTATAGATTTTGATTTGTGGACCCCTGATACTGACTTTCTTCATGAAATAGAAATACTCATCTAAGTCTCGGGTTCTCCCTGTGTTGCTGTTTTTTACTTTTTCTCTGAATAATATAGAGAAACAGTTTGTTTAGGCCATTCTTAAGAATTTAAAAAACTAGAAAGAATGAGTTGTGCCTCACTGTGTCAGTAGTAGAAAATGCATGACATGGTGAGAGGAAACTACTGAAAAAATTGTTATGAGATCTGAATCAATGAAGGAGGTCATCCTAAGCCTGCTCTGAAGAAAAGGAAAACTTCTTTCTTTGTTTAGTATGTATAATTTAATACTTTTAGAGAGTTTGTATTTTCTTGTTCCAAAATTCATGTTCCATGAAAAGAAATCTCAGTAATGAGTTTGCTTTGACAAACACTGCATTCCAGTACTAGAAACTTCTGATAGTCTGAGAATTGGTACAGTCCCAGTGTTTGCACTAAGGAGAGTTTATGTATGATACTTTTAGAAGAACTAGGGTGATCATTAGTGCATAATTCTTTTACAAGTCAGACATCGCTTTTTTCATGACAGAGCAACACAAAAAGAAATGTTCTCTGGGCCAGGAGGAAACATTTTTTTTTAATGGAGACTTTTATTTGCATGCTAGTATCTAATGCAAATTCTTAAGAATATGATAATTATTATTAATGCCCATGTTTAGAGTTTTGTTAGACTTGTAGTAAAAAGAAGTACAGACACCTGACCACTTGAAATTAATGGAAGTATAAACTTTTTTGTTCCATAGGAAATCTGCAGGCCTAAAGCTGCTTTAAGAAATATACAGAAAAGAGTACTAAAGTAGGTTCTGGTTAATGCAAAGCAGAACTTAACAGTTCTGTGCCCTATCTGTGCTTTTTGTCCAGATCTAGGAAACTGATTTAAAATATTGTGCCAGAGGTTGAAAAAATGACAGCAAATGTTGTGATTTACTTCCATGTTTCTCTTCACAAGATTAAAGACTGAATGTGTTCACTTATTGCAATGTTAGATATTTTTCTGATTATGCCAAGGTACCCTACCAGTTCTCTAAAGCAAAATACCATAATTTATATACCAAGACTCTGAATGCATACAATATTTTATTATATATAAAATGTACACATATAGGTTATACTCCATGTGTGTTGGTGCTGAGATCTGGACCAGCATATGTTTATTAGCAGAAATACTGCTGAAATAGGGTAACTTGTTAGCCTCTGTTTTTATTTGCTTTCCTTTTCATAGCAGTAAGTGGATGCATAACCTAGGAAACTGCGTTTGTGGTTAATTAATTTTTCTAACATTTTAATTGCCTGGAATGGTCCCTGTAACTACATAACTTCATTGCTCTTTTCCATTGCTCCTTTCATATATTCATTCAAAGATTTAAACCAGGTCCTTCATTGGTTTATGCTAATTTCTCTAATATCAAACATTTTAAAAAACAGGTAATGTTACCTTTGCATAATGTGCTTATTGCAGACTTCGTTATAGGTATTTTTGAAAGCTATGTTGTGCTGAGCTATAATAGTGACGGTTCAGACATTGATTTTTATCTAGAAATTAATTGGAAAATAATTAAAAATTTTAGAAGCCTTTTTTATAGTTTTCAATTTCAACATGTTTGTACAATGTGTATTTACAGAAATATGAGTCATAAGTAGTTCTGGAATAAAGTATCAGTTGTAATATAAATACAAAAAGGAATTTATTAATATAAATAGGCAAAGATTCACCACCAGCCCGTCATAGATATTGTGCAATTTCTGAAATTTTTATTAGCTAGGACATTCAGAACACCATACCCAATAATTGTAACATTTTCTTTGATAAATCCTGAGGTCAGTAAGTAATTTTTGGAGTATTTTTTCAAGGTTTGGTATGTAACATGGGGTTAGTACTTATGCAGTGAACTGTAGTAAACCAGTTAATTAGTTTAGGCATTTTAGATTAAGCCAAATATATTAGACTGATAACAGATTGACTTGAAATAACTGACTGGAGTGACACACTGATATTGAATACCGTGTGATCCTTTGGTTTATCTATTTTGAGATTTTGAAGCCTTTCCCATTTAAATATATTGAACAAGAAGCACTTAATCTTTTTGCTCTGGTTTTTATTTTTGGTGGTTTTTTTTGTTTGGTGGTTTTTTTTCCTACTAGCATACTGAAACTATCAACTTGCTCAAGTGATCCTATTTTGTTCTTAGGCGTTTGTTCTTAGATCCTGTGGTGCTATTTGGTTTCCTACTGTCTTCTTATTTTATTAATACTCATGAATTTAAACCACAATAGTTTCTCAAGCATAATGCACTGCTTGACCTTAATCTTGCTTTTTTTTTTAAGGTAATAGTGAATTTAGTCAAAACAGTATAGTTGGACAATGTATTTCTAATTATTGTATTATAAATTCACAGTAGAGTAAGACAAAAATATCCTTTCCCTTTCTTTGTGATTTTTAACTACCTGCTGAAGAATGGCAACCATCAGATGCCATTACACTTCTAAATAATAATAGCAAGTTTCTGTAATTAAGATATATTTCTGTTATAAACATTGTATTTGTCTTTTTTCCCTTTAAAAGTAATTGCATTCAGAGACATAATATTCAAGATATTCCTGGAATAGCACGAGATGTACTTTTTTTTGCTTATGTAACAATAAGCAAAGACAAGCAAAGGCTTGTAGGCAGAAGGGCAACTCGTTAAAAGGGACGAGTCAATCTTCTGGTATTCAGATTCTAGGAAAATATTGATAGTACAGTGTGTTTGTTGACCATAAGAGGAAGCAAATAAAGTTACAAAATTACAAAGAATTAATCATGGGCAGTTAAAACTAAAGGCTGAGCATATTACTGCACAAATTCTTGTTAGATTTTAGTTGTTGGAGTTGTAAAAATCTTGTTATATATCTTTGGTCATTGTCACTGTTCATATGGTGAACATTTTCCTTAGTGAACATTTTGTTCATGTCTTGAGTAACAAATATACCTGGGCTTATAGAACAACTCAGTTTTTCTCCTTTTTTTATGGTAGTTATATCTCATTATGAATTCCCTGCTTTTGAGTCTACTCAGAATTATCAGTTCATGGAGATTGTCATGTCATTAAAATGGGTAATGTTAATAATAATTTCAAATTACAGGTATGTTTTCTGACCTATTCTTATATAAAGTGGTATTATTCAAATATTTCTATAAAAAAATACCTGGAGAAAAAAAGAGAACACCTTCACATCCGCAAGAAGTTGAGATCATCCCTTGTAGAGTTTCATCTATGTAAATGACAGTTTAAATAGTGTCCAGCCCATAATTTGCAAGAGAGACATAGTGAGAGGCAAATTGATGCAGTCATTCATAAACTATGTGCACAAAATCAAACATTTATTAACAGGGCTTTTTTGTTTCTTGAAGGATGGGGAAAATAATAAATCAAAGTCAGCCTCTGTAAAATTAAAATTTTTCAAGCAACAGTTTTAGCTGATTACCTCAGCACAGTCTACAAGTATACTCTGTACTGGGTAACATCTTCCATTAGAAATTGTACAATCATGTATCAGAATCTGATAGTTGTTTGTAAAGTGTGCTTGCAACAATATTCTAAGTATTTATAGCTAAAGAAAGTATAACTAACCTCAGTAAGGAGAGGAAACATCTATGTGGCTTATTTACATGTTCTGAAATAGCTGAGCTTCTTATCACTAAGTATCTTAAGATATCCCCTATGGTTAAGACTAAAATTTTTACTATTAGACTAAATAAGAAGCTTGCTTTAATCTCTGAAAGAACCAATAAATTAATTGCTTGAAAGAAGAGATGATAAAAATGTTAAATTTGAGGAGTATTAAGAACCTGTTTAGAATATTTTCTGTCTTCTGACAGACCTATATGATATTCACTCCAAGTTGTTAAGTGAAGTGCTTTAATATGTTTACTGTATTTAACAACAAATAAGAAAAAAACGTTTCTTGGTTAATAATTTATAATCTTTGAGTAGCTATGAAACACAGTTTAGTATCAGTACCACATTTATATCAGGAAGTAGGAAGTCCTCCTTTAACCTGGTAAACTGTTCATAACTAGTCAGAATATTGTTGTAAAGGCTGAAGTGAAGAACTATTAAGTTTCAAAGTGATTGTATAGTGGCAATCCTTCCTAAGATATACTGAAAAATATCTAAGAAAATACTCTACAATTTCAACTCAATGTAACCTTATAATCTGTCATTTGGAAGTTCTTCAGATGATTTCCTCTTCATAAATTCTTATACATCTTCGCAGATATGCTACAGCGCCAGCTTTGTGTTTTCTAGATGATAGAATTTACCATGGGTAAGGTAATTATTGGAAAAGGTAGAAGTATAATTCTAGCATTATCAAAGGTATTCTGAATAGTGGTGGAAATCTAAATTTTTACAGGAATTGTCTTTGATCACTTTCCCTGTATTTCAGTAATTGCCTGAACTAGTCTCTTTCATTACACATTCACACTCATGACAAAATCACTTTATATCTCTCAGACAGTGTAAAGTCTACAGAATATGTAATAATTATTTGTCAGCTTTATTAGTCCTTTCCCTGGTAGCATGTTCTAAATTTAGTATAACATAAATGGGAATCAGACTCTTCTTTTTATTTCTTCAGTATAGTTTGGGGTTTTTACACACTTCCTTCTAATGCTTTTGTCTTACACTAAACAGTTTGGTGACTTGAGTATATTGTACAAAAATCAGAGGTAATGATTCCTAAGTATACCATATATTTAGAAAATTTATCAATTTTTTTTTTTAAGCAACTTATAAGGGAAACAGAGGACCTAAATTTCTGTTACATGGGGTTTTTTTGTTTTTTTCCTCAGAAAGTATAGCTTTTCTCAAGTGTTCCTGGGGTAGTAGATTTTTTCTAAAATATTCTTTGGGATATAAACAGTCACTAATTCATTCAGACTTTCTATAGCAGGAAAACAACATGACATAAGACACCAAATACAGCTATTTTTCAAATAAAATAATAATAAATATTTTCATAAAATTAGTCTAATTGTTACAGACACATAGGCACATTAAGATAGAATTCATGTCAATATGGTAAATATTCTCTGTACTTTATCTTGAATTGCAGAGCATCAATCTGAAACCAAAAAATAATTTAAAATGCTCTATAAGGTTGGTAGCTATATTAAGCCTTACGAAAAAAATAAACTACAGTTCTTGTCTACTGGCAGTAACTGCATTCTGTACAAATCCAAAATGCTAAAAGTAACAGAACTAAAACAACTCTAAAAATCTCTCTAAATGTTATCTTCATTTTTAATGTCAAGTGTTGTAAACTGGAATGTAAAAATTTTCCTGAATACCTATAGTATACTGTTTTATATTAATTTGTAACACTCACTGAATGATGTTCATTATTTTTCCTGGATCTTGTATTTAAAAAAAGCTTATGGTATGCTCTATTCCACATTGCAAATCTTCTGCCAGTAAGGGAAGGCATATATTCTGTGAAGAAACTTAGGGGTAGAATGCTAATATTAAAGTGTCCTTTCTTCACAGCTGTAACTTGCCCCAGCATAGAGACTCTGCTCTCAGAACATGTTGTCTGGAGACTGGTTTCTGGGTCACTGAATGAGTATGGAGCTCAAGTCATGCTCAGCTGCAGTCCTGGATATTATTTATTGGGTCGAAGACTCATACAGTGCAGGACTAATGGAACCTGGAGTGTAGGCAATGAAAGGCCAAGCTGTAAGGGTAAGGAACATATTTGTTTACAGAATATCCTATGCTTTTTAATACATATATTTTATTTTATAAATAGTGTAAAATTTAAAAAAAAATTGCTATCAATCTGTAATTAAGCAAATATGAAATTCTCATTAACTTGTTGAAATTAGTGGATTCAAAGTGTTTATGTGTAAAGTACAATATATTTCATACAAGAGTCAATGAAGAATCATCAGAAGATCAATCTGGATGACCATCTATGTCTGACTACGGATTTATTCAACTGGGTAGTGCATAAGTATCTAGAGAATACTATGGAGATAATGTTATTACTTTAGAAGATTCCAGATTAGAATTAGATTAGAAGATGATATTGCTTTGACCTGTTGGGTGAAGCATGAAAACTATGCTGCTGGAGAAACATATATATGAGCTTTTAAAATGTCTTATACAAAAGTATCATAAATTACATCAGCCCTGACCTTGGATGTTTAAATATTTAAAGAACCTTGGCATTCTTAGTGGGATCAAACAGCTGTCAAGGGTTACAGTATCAGAGTCTTAATGAATCGCCCCAAAACTTAATTTCTTCTTTTTTCCCAGGATGTTATTTGCTTTGGTTGGAGAAGATATTTGGTACATCTGTTGGTTCTGCTGCTCTTAAAACAGAAACCTTTCCTACATTTTGGTAGTACTTACAGGCTCTCTTTCAATGCCAGGGCAGCACAGAAGATCCCAGCATCTGAAGGAAAGTGGCTAGCTGACAGGCCTAGCGTGCTAAGCAGAAGTGCAAGTAAAATTTAGGCATTCAGTTTTTCAGAGGAGTATGTCATTTCAGTGAGATATTCAAATTTAGTATTTCATCCTGAAAGAGATGCTTTATTATTTTTTTAGAAAGTGACTTTTTTTTTTCTCTAGATTAAGTGAAGCTTCTAATGTTAGAAGATACCTGACAATGGCTATTCTGAAACAAGCTGAATCAATAAGAGAATTTTTATGGCAGCACTGTAGGAAAGAATTCTTGGGATCAGGTGAACGGTTTACTAAATCATACCTTCTGGTATTTTTTAAGCAAAGGGAAGAGGAACATTCTGCTCTGTCAAAATCTGTTAAGTCTGCAGGCATGTCAATAATACCTTATGTTAAATGGTACCAAAATTATTTGATACAATTCTGTGATAGTGATAACAAAATGAATATAGCTTTTCATATTCCAAATAGATGGCTGAGCAAAACCTTCAGTATGATATAGTCATACAGATGGATTGCCAACTGTGTGAAAGTCAGCCACTTCATGACTAGTAGATGTGACAAAGAGAAGTCAAAATTAATTTGCCTAAATATGCAATCCTAATGCCGTATGAGACAAATTACAGTATCTAAGCTGGCAGATACTAAGGAGAACTTGGGAGAGATTCTCAACCTTTTTCAACAGCAGCTGGAGGCTAGACAGAACACCTGAAGACATCTCAGATGGTACAGAATCACTCCCAAGGGTTATTAAGTATAAATTGACACAGTCTCTCATCAGTAGTGGGAAGTGTATGGCTACAAACCTAAGGTATGGAGTTTACAGAGTTGTACTAGAGAACGAAGCTAGAATAGGAAAAGAGCAAGAAAGAAAAGAGAACGAAGATGGATGCACACCATTTAACTAAAAATAATATAAAGCAATATTTATTTTCTAGAATATAAAAAAATTATTTAAGATGTTTTCAGAAAAATGCTGAGAGCGCTACGTGTAACAGTGATATGTATGCCATACATACATGAAAGCACTGTATGTGATCTTATCTAAATTATGATGGTTTGTGGAATTATGTTGGTTCTGTTTCACTCTGTTAGCTTTGTTTTGGGAAAATTTCCTTTTGAAAATATTCGGTTGGAAAAATAAGGTGACCCTCATATATCTCCTATAAACCAGTAATAGATATATCAATCTTCTTTCAGATTTAAAACCAGTGAGTTTTTATTCTATTAACTGCAATTGTGCCCTTTTCCTTTTGTGAACACATACTAAAAAAACTGGTTTTGTATTTGTTGCCTAACACATGGCTACTGTTCAGCTGCTGAGAAGTCTTTGAAAAGTTAGTCCTTGACCAACCTCTACAATTACAGAATTTTTATGTAAATAAAATGCATATGGGCAAAGTATTAGGTAGTTACAGAAACCCTAGGAGTTGCTGATTGAAGAAGATACATTAGTTTATTTATAAGACAGGTGCATTATTCTGCCTTCTGATAGAGGACTGATCAGGAATTAATTATGGCGAACTTCATCCCCAAAGAGATATTCAGTATTATTTCCACTGGATATAGTTCATTAAGATCCAGAAATACACTGTAGAGTATTTTGAGAAGTCTACTGTTTACTTTCTGTCTGTCATTCAAATACTACAGGTAGGTTATATAAATATAGATTCTAGCTGTTTATATTTCTAAAACAGCAGGACAGCTAATTCAAACACTGATGATAAGACATTTATATCATATTTATTATTCTCTGCTTGTGAATAATATCTAAAGGAATTGCAAAACATCAGATTAAGAAACGTTTGGATTAAGAGAGGCCTAATGAGTAAATTTATTTTATTTGTTTAAGAATATGCTGAAAAGCTGCCTAAAAAACCATGAGGTGGCTTATTATTCATGTAGTTTAGTTATTTTTAACGAGAATCACTGTAATTAAAAATAATAAAGCATTTGTAATATGTTTAGAACAATTAATTCTATTGCATTTTAGGAAAATAATTTTATTTTTTAGCATATGCATAAGTGTAATATTTAGCATTAGCATTAGAAGTTACGATGTTACGCTACTCCACAGATTACATTAATGTGACTTGATTGTAGTTGAAAGGAGTCTTATCCACCACTGGAAACCTTACGTGCATAAGAAACTTTTATCACATGCATTCTGATTATGACCGAGTTAACTGCAGAGTGTTATGTACTTGATTTTATCTACCCAATTCCATGTTTACTATAGTGACTCTTTTAAAATACAGAAGAACACGGCCTTGAGGTTTCAGATAGAAGTTTAGTTGTGATTAACATGCTTTTGAAAATAAACCCATGAATTATGCTAACATATAGTAAAATGCAATTGAAACTCTTGAAGGCATTGGTCTGCATCTTAAATTCCAATATTATTGATATATTTTTCTATAAAGAAGAGACATGACAGAATAATTTTAATTAAATTCATTTGATACATTCTTAAAAGGTAATTTTTCATGTGGTGCCTGTAATAGCTGTGGGTTGCAGCTGATGCTACAGAAGGTTTCTGTGATAATGGGTCAAGTCTAGCCTTAAGAAAAAACAGATTTATATTTTTAGCAAGTAAATTACCATATATGTTATATGATTATGAATAGTAGTGGGGAATAAGAAAAAAGACAGTTCATAACAATTCAGAGTACTACATGTTAAAAAAATATAATATCTTTAAACATACATAACATTTAAAATGGCCAGGAAGGTATATTTGAGGAGTGGCCAGGAGTATGTACACATCAAATATAATTACAACCTTCCCAGACATTCATGTAATTCTCTTGTTTCAGAACGGGAAATACAGCTTGTGTTTAAGCTGCTGTCAAGAAGTGAAGATATCCTAATGAATTTTCAGATCTATAACATATGCTGCCAAATAGGCATAATACTGTGGAATACAATCATATTTATTCATATTACATTTACTTTTAAAGAAAATATGAGGTGGTATATTGCCTTGCAATTATGAAACAAATTTTTGTATTACAGTTTGTTCTGTTTGGGTTTTTTCCTAGTTATCTCCTGTGGTGGTCTTCCATCTCCACCAAATGGAAATAAGATTGGAACCTTAACAGTGTATGGAGCTACTGCAATATTCACCTGTAACACTGGATACACATTAGTTGGTTCTCACGTGAGAGAATGCTTGGCAAATGGTCTCTGGAGTGGTACCGAAACCCAATGCCTAGGTATAAAACACATTTCCATTATTTCTTATGTTTTGTTTTAATCAAACACAGCATCAAGTACTGGAATTCAGCTCTTGTGAAGGAACAAAAATTTTAAGTCAATGACAAATAAAACTATCTTAAATAAAAAAATATTGTGTATTGCATATGATTTTATAATGCACTACTAGTATATAACTATTTATTAGAAATTAAATTGTACTTGATGATGTTGGAATGCTTTTTGGACCAGGAGGGTTTTAAGTGACTCAATTGCCCACCTTTACAGTACTTTGATTTGCTTTGTGGAGCAGTCACAGGGTGTGTGTTGAAACTAAGCTGGAAGATTAGCGTCAGTACAAGAGTATTCCTGGTGTATTCCAACTATAAATGAGCTTTCAGCATGTTGAGTGTTCAGTTAATGGAAGCAGACAAGAGACAGCCCAAAGTAAAGCAAAACCAACACCCTTCCAAACCCTGAGATGTATACAGTTTGGACCTTAAGTTCTCATCCCAACTCTTTCATTTTTCAGATCCACTCATATTGGTTTGCACTTCTAATATAGACACAAGAAAACTGTTTTCCTTTTCAGTCACCTTAGAGGGTCAGCAGTGGGTATATTCCTAGTTGTGGACAGGATATTTATTTCTGTAATCTTTTGTTTGCTTTGTCTACCCTTATTTTGTAGAGTTTCTTCTTGCCTCTCAGCTGAATGTGCTCAGTTACTCTCAGGAAAGGAGGAATCTCTTCTTTCTTCTCCAGAGTTCGACCTCACTTAAAAAGCAGATTCCGTCTCTGCTGCCTAGCCAAATCCTTTTAGCAGAACACATAGTATACCATGCCTATTTAGTTCATTTTAAACAAAACAGTTTGACAACCTATTTTATGCAATAATTTAATTTTACAGAGGAAATAATTCATTAACTGAAAAAGAAAAAAAAAACACAAAAAAGCAACAAAACCAACTAGAGTAACTAAGATAACATTATCCATGACACAGTAAAAACATTGTTCTATAAGGAAATGGTAATAGCTGCAACATAAATTGTTGGAAATTGTACTCTATCTGGAACTCACTTCTTGTAAAATTTTCAGTAGGCTAGAGCAATGTTTGACTAATTAGATGCATTTAAATATATTAAATAAATGTTTTAAAATAAATTATGCTGATTTCTTTCTAAATTATAAAATCCCTTGTCCCCCCACTCTGTAGAAACAGTAAGTTTTTAAAAGGTATATTAACAAGAAAATTTTGCGTGTGAAAAATAAAACGCCAGTTATCTTCTTCTGACCTTGGTATCTCCAAAACATCCCATTAAAGAATGTGAATAGATACGTTTTACAGTATATCATGAGGAGCAACATACCTTTGTCCTATCTGAAGAAATTAATTTAAATGAAAACTAAAAAACTTCTTTTATAAGCTTCACTTCTTCAAACCTTCATGCTTTCTGAAGAATCCCTGATGTTGTCAATTCCATGAACAAAGTCAAAATAAACCTGACACCTACATTTACAATAAGTCAGTGTCAGGATGGATCCGTGAGAAAGAAGTTTTACATATACCTAAAGAACTGATAACAAAAGTTTGCTGAACATTCTTGGACAGCTGAATCCATTCTTAACTTTCTAAATATCAAATGTTACTGTCTTTCTTCGTCTAGATAGACATACCTATGATCTTTGGCCTATCAGGTTGCTGGTGCTTATTACCTTATAGATGCAAGTGGTAAGTGGGTGGTCTATGCTGTTTCGCCTTAAATTTCTAAGCAAAGTTACCTCATAGTACCATCATAAAGGGTATCTGCTGTTACTGAGCTTTGAGTTCATGCTCTCACCAAGGTGCAAAACTGAAAGAAATGGCTACAATTCCCCTGAGCAAAACATAGAAAATCAGAGCTGCATTTTAAAACACAGCAACATTCCCCTGGTGGAATATTATATTAAAAGAAAAGAAGAACATCTGCATCACAGTAACCAGCCATGATGGGACCACATAGGAACTCAATTGTGTCTTCAAAAAAACAATTTTCAAGTATCATAAATTTAATCTTAGCAGGTTATTAAGAAAAATGAATAGCAAGTATCATTAGATAATCATGATTTTTACCAGAAAACTAGTAACAACATCCTGCATTTCTGGAGGTCTTTAATGCCTGAAAATACTTCTAGAGAAAATATTTTGAAACAGGTTGCAAGCCATAAGACAGTAATGCACTAACAGACAAAAGCATAATAATCTAACCTTGATGAAAAAGAATGTGGAGTTATCAGCTGCATATTAGCTCTATTCTTCATCAGTTTAGAACAGACAATTTGATGGGGTATAAGTGAAATACAGAAATGTGTGAGTCCTCTCTCAGAGACAGGGATAAAATCTCAGTCTTTGTGTCCTACTTGCCATGTTGATTGCCTTTTCTTCTTTCAATTCAGACACTAGGCTGCAGCAGCAAGGAAAATGAAGACAGAATCTTTCAGAAAAAATAGCATAAGATTGTGTAATTCAGATCTGAATTAAGATTTTATAACCTTTAATCCTGTATTCCTGATTGATTCCTTCATTTTGCAACAGTTATGTGAAGATTGTTTTACAGTGTGCCATCTCTTAAGATATGGAGTGTTCAGAAATAGTGACCATTGACTCATAGAGCTAACATAGCTTCTAAATAGCAGTTTGTTATTAGTGAGTTCCCAGCAAGATGTAGCTGTTTTTGGCAAATTTTCTGAAAAGGAAAAACACTTCTCTGGCTTGATGTATTTTCAATTCCATACACTTCATTTTTCATTTTAAAATAAGCTGTATTAAGAATGATGTCATCTTGATGTAGGAAATAATGGCATAAATGGAGTATACTTGAATTACTATCTCTTTTGCTATTTAGAGCAGTAAATCTTTTTTCACCTAGGAAAAATAATTCCATTGAGGTGCTGGTTAGGGGAATGCTATGCTTCAGCATTACTTTTTCACAGACATAAGTTCACCCGTTCCACAATGGAACTATATAAGAAGTTTGTACATGAAGATACATCAGCTTCCTGATGGTGTCAGCTTATCCTTGGACTGAGGCTGCCCAACAAGATGCTGGAACTGCAACTATGAAGATCCAACAGACCCAAATTTGCATGTGTAGGAGTATTTTACTCAGCCCCTTCTTCTGTTGCAAACATGCAAATGATATTGTATAAACAGAGCTACTGCTCCTCAGTTTTTTGCAGTGTGTTATACCATTCATTGCCAGTACAGTGCCTGACACCTGCATATAATTTCAAGCATAAAGAGATGTGTTAACATTCTCTCATTTTAACTAACCTGAAATACCACTTCATCATCTGATCAATAATAATAGTGTTTAGTACTTATGTACTGCTTTTCTTTTTTGAAAGGCTATACACACAGGATAATTTGGCTGCCAACACATATAAACTAAATAATATACAAATCTCAAGGTACTCTATATTATAAATAACTCTTGTCCATGGAAGGTTGGAAAATATTTTTTTTCTTCTATTCTAACTACTGAGAAATATATTTTACCACTGAACAACCCAGAAGATTAACTATCTATGGTAGCCATAAATTTCGATTCAAATAGTGTAGCAATGGAAAAAAAAAACCTGATCAGTACAGATGATACATAATGAAAAATACCAGTTTATTCTTGAAGATGTGTTTAAAAACTACACACAGTGAAGCTTTTAACTCTTTGGAAAACAGCTAATAAGTTTACTAGATCTCATAGTTAAGAAAGGCTTTCTGTATATACATCTTGATTTTCATTTATATGAATTCATCCTTTTCTTCTCCTGGAGTGTTGTCTGTGGTGGATGTTGTCTGTTTCAGTTTTTAACAAATTTGCATTGAAATTGGTATCTGTTACTATTATCTTACCCTCTTGGTCATAAGTAATAACTTTTTTGTTCATCCTGACTATCTGCATTTTAAATTCTTTCTACAGATCTATACCCACTTATAATGAACGCAGGACTCGCAGGAACTATTACTGCAGTAAAAGCAATGCTTGTCTTATGATTGTCTTCCCAATTCATTTTCTAAAAAAAATTGGTGGACTTTGGTTTCAATTTGATCTATCAGATTGATTGCATTGTTCAATGCAGCCCTGTGCTTAGAACTGTTAAATGCATGGATCTATATCACTTGACAAAAAAAGATCACATTTAGAGCTGGAAAGTTGTTAATCACTATTTAGTCTTTGCTATTTCAAAATCAGACAAGCTCTTCAGTGCCAGAAATACTGCACAGCTCTGAGTATGAAACTCTAAATTTGAGTTAGCACATGCATGCTGCAGATGGTTGTATTTCTGCTACTAAACCCCTTTCTGCCTCTTTACATTCTCTCACATAAGGGATATTCACACCATGTACTTTAGGCACCTAATTTAGATGCAATTTAGAGTACAATCTAAGATCCTAAATTCCCAACAAGGTCAATGGAACTATGCAGGCTCCTCCAGAGAGCAATTCAGGTAAATTCGTAAATTTTAAAGCTAGATGATGTGAATGCTGCCAGTTGTGTATTCCTAAATTTCAAGGACAGCATGCACCAAATTTATTTCAGAGGTGCCTTTAGGACTTACCTGAAGCCTGTGAAAATCAGGAGGCAAACATCCAGGGAGCTCTGAATGAGCCTTTCTATTTCAAAGGAATGATAATGAGGCAGAGATGTTTTTTACCTACACTGTACCTGCATGAATGTAATTCAGGACAGCTATAGATGAAAATAGGTATCACTTTATGTTACCCACTGGTCTGTGTAGAATGAATTTATGATTTCAGGCCAGCTGAGTACACTAATTTCTGTATCTCAGGAAATGGTTTGTCAAATCCTTATTATTTGTCTCAAAAGAAAGCTAAAACCAATGACTGTAGTTAATGAGTCCAAGGCTAAATATAAGACCTAAGTCTTGAGGTAGAGAGTATTATATGTATTTTTTCTTAGTTTTACAAGGATAAATGTGAATCATCAGGCAAAATATTTTTCATTTTCACTCAATTACTCACACTGCTAATATTTCCTATTTCTTCCCCTTTTTTTCTTCCAAGAATAATTACACCTATAAATCACAAAACATATGTTTGTGTGCATGTTTTATGTGTCTGAGCGACCTTACATACATGTAGGGCATAGATCAAATTGGAAGCATTTAAGAGTTTACTTAACTCCATCTCTATTATTGCTGGCATGGACAAAAGCATTTTTCTGAATAGGTATTTTTCTGCAGACCTTTTATGACTTCAAGGTGCAAAACTATACATGAACAAGTCAAGGACATACTATAAAATCTAAACTTAATAAAATTTACTCCATGCCATTTTCATAAATTTTTAGCATACTTTTTTTCAAAAAAAGAGTTCCATATCTTATGTAATTCTAGAATATATATAATTCTCTACATTTGTCAGTGTAAAAAAATGCCACTGCTGACTGTGCTTGTGTGAAAAAAAATCTGATTCTGTAATTGATAACTCATAGGTAAACTGCAGTATGATGTTGTCATATTGGCTTATATTTCAAAATCTTATTAAATAGAATTATTTATATCTTGCTTTCCAGGTGTTTTAGAATAAAACTACTGAACCAACCTTGAGCCATGTGAAAAATTTCCCTAATTCTTGAGACCATATTTTATTAAAAAATCCACTATTAGCCTCCTTAATATTCTTTTAATCTAATTTTACTTGATGAGAAAATTACATACATTTTGTGTTATTGCAGTGCCTATTTTAGTTCTTAAGTTATTGGAAAATTTAATCTAAATTAGTCAAAATTCCCAGAAAAATAATTAAATCCACTAGCTGGAGTGATCTGTAAATGAAATGACTCACATAATAAGTCCAGCAACTTGTTAAATCCCCATTTATGAGAAAGAGGATACTTTGTATTTTTACATTATGCCAGTTGGCACATCTTAGCTATCTTTCTTCTTAAAATTTCCTGTGTTCCCTGTGTTTGGCTTTCCTGCAGCAATCGCTTTTCGATTCTTCACTATATAAGTCTAGAAAAGTTTTAAAAGATCAAATATATTCCATTCTATTTTGTATAAATACAGCTTTTCTCTTCCCATTTTGCATCTGTTTCATAGATTTCCTTTCCTGAAATCTGCAATTGTCCCAATTGCCCAAATGACAATTTTCAGAATTGTCCTGGTGCCTGAGTTTTTAGAGCAATGCAGAATTTTTTTATTTAGGAGAAGAAATTCTGATTAAAACTAAGGTATACCTCTGCTCTAGTACATGGTTCATCTAGGCCAGAGGTTAGTTAGCTAGACCATGAGCTTTTTCCTCCTAGTAGTACAGTTAGGGGGGAGAGATGGTACAGCGGTAGAGAGAATCAATTAAGGAACTACTTAAACTGAACTAATATCTGTGACTGAAGTGATGGGATATGTCATTGTAAGGCTGCTTTCTACCATACTTAAAAGGTGAGAACAATGGCAATTTCTAGAATAAATCCCAAGTAAAACATCAGATTTCCAAAGAAAGCAAGAGCCTAGCTTTTTCACCTCAGTCCCTGGAAAATTGAGGGAGCACGTATTAGGAACTAAGTTCATTTCATAGGGAAAACAAGAAGATAATTGGGAACAGACAGGATGGAACAACCGAAAGCAAACCTTAATAATCCTATTGTCATCAGAAAAGACATGTTGATTTCAGCAGATTTCTTTCACTTCGTATTGTAGCAAAACTTTTGAAACAGTCTCCCATAGTATCCTTCCAGACAAATTGAGAAGACAGGGACTGGATGGGGGACTACAAAATGCGTGGAAAACTAATTGGACCACAAGACTCTGAGGGTAGTGTTTCATGATTCAAAGTATGACTAGTAGCCAGTGGATACTGAGGATGAATACTGAGGCCAATACTATCCAGCTTCTGTCAGTGACTTGGATAACGTGTTGGGGTGCAGCCTCAGCAAGTCTGAGGATGACACCAAATGGTAGGAGAATAGTTGATATGCTGGATTGCAGTACTGCTAGACAGAGGGACCTTGAGAATCTGGAGGAACGGGCCAACAGAAAGCTCATAAATTTCAACAAAGACAAATATAGAATCCTGCGCTTTTCCTAGAATAATGCCATTCATGAGTACCAGCTTAGAACTGACTGGGTAGAAAGAAACTTTACAGAAAGCAACCCAAGTGACGAAGTGGAGAGGCTGAACAAGAGTTAAAAGTGGCTTTGCAGTAAAGATCACAGACTGGACTATTTTAGCAGCAGCGTAGTCAGCAGGTCATAGTTATTATTCCCTCTTCAGCACGCATGTAGAAAACTCTGTGTAGTTTTGTGTCTTCCACCGTACAAGAAACGTCAGAAATGGAAGCAAGTCAGGGGGAAGGGCCCATTAAGGGGCTAGGGGCTGGAGTATGTGATAGACAAGTAGAGGCTGAGCAACGCTGGAAGAGAGAAAATAATAAGGGGGATCATATTACTAATTCAGACTGAGAATAATGAGGTAAATTATTTCATGAGACATTTCAAGGAGAAAAATATTCTTTCAATGTCCTTGTTACTCTCTGTTGCCATCCGCCCTGTCAAGGGAAGAATAGCTAGATAAGAAGTTGGGTGTGAAAAGCTTACATTCATACTTTCTTCCACAAATTTACAGAACAACATCATAATGTCTCCTCAAAGACATAAGAAATCCTACAGTTAATATTATTATAATAATCCTATATGTATGAAAAAGGTAATAAAGTGGCATGTGTTTTACACTTCTCGGGTTTTAGAACAGCCATTAAGTCTAAATGAAATGTACCATCTAACATTATTAAAGGGGCTTCAGTCCCAAAGAAGCTAAGCTACAAACAAGCCTGCTGTTGGTGGATACAGCCTGCATGAAACAGAATATCACACGCACCCCCATTCCAGCAGTGGTCATGAGCCTCAGGTCCCTGTTCTCACACCTTAAAATGAGGACTTAGGAGAGTTTCAAATTAAATTATTGCCACTTGTAATTAACCAGTGTCAACTTTTTTATTCTCTTTAATCAGTAAAGCAAAATAGTTTCCTGCTCAGCAACTCTGTTTTCAAACCAAATGAAGAATCTGGAGAGAATAAAATCATTACTTGGCTTTCTTAGTGCCAAGAGTGCTATTACCCTGGGGCAATGAGTTCTATAAAGTTTAACAGAAGCTGATATAACTAAGGAGGAAACAGTGCTGGTACACATTCTTTCCTTTTCATGCCTTCATACAGCTGAAGAAGGTAGCTATTGCGAAGTGTATTGACCTAATTGGAAAGCAATCTAAAAAAGAGTTTATTATATTTTTTACATGAATACAAATTTGTAAGCACAGAAAAGGTATTAAATATGTCAGTTTGGCTAAGAATCAGCTGAATACAACATAAAGGTAATTATTATTTGGAAAGAATAAACAGAAACAAAAAATCTTTTTACGATTCATTACTAAAAGCCATTAATAAACAAATATGAACTTAATTGTAGAAACTGGAGCTAAATGTTAGGACATATTTGAACATAAGATATACTTAGCTGTAGCATATTTTTTTTTCAGGTGAAGAAACCTGCTTTCTATGTTGCAGACTTTAAATTAGACTGGAGAAAATTTCTATTATATATAAATATAAATAGGGGCCTAAATGGCATTGTAAAGGAGCTAATATAGCTAAGTGGGACATATATACACATCTGAAATAACTCAGTGTTTCTTCTTTTGAAGGCTGTGATCCGACAGATATTATTTATGGTTTTGTTTTGTGTTTTTTTTTAATGAGCCTTTGAGGTTTTTTTGGTTTTATTTTTTGTTTTGTTTTTAAATGTGATTAGCCTTAGGATCTGTCTACTAGTGTCTGAAGACCTGCTAGTGAGAAATCAGTTATTTGTTGGATACTTGTAAGGGCTATGTTTGTTCGAATAACAACACCAGGACATACAAATGAGCATGAAACTTGATCTCTCCTATTAAATTATTAGAACAATGCCTAGACATGTTTTTGGCTAAGATTCTCCAAGACAGTTTCCAAGAATGGTTCAAGTTAGCTTAAACCAGTACTGATCCTGGTAGGCAGCTTCCTAGCAGCCTTGCTGATCCAGAGGGCAAGAGATTTTCATTATATGGATGTACTATTGGCCTCTGCCAGAGAATGATCCCAACCATGTTTAATTTATGAGTAGAGAACTACTTACAAAGTCCAAGGCGAATCATGAATAAGAGAAATCAGAACTCTATGATGAAATAGTAGCATGGGTTCGAGAGTTAAAGACCTTTTAATTCACACTTCTCTGAGGAAAAATGCAACCTTATTAAGACAAAGGGGAAAAAATATCCATGTTAAAAGTTTCAGTTTTCTAGAAATGAAACTGAATTATTTCTAATTTCAGATGTTTGAAATTTACATTTTCCAGACATTTCTCTGAAAAATTTATCAGATCTGCAACAGAATCTGCAGAAAGTGAGAATAAACTTCTTTCCTGTGAGGGTGCCAGAGCAGTGGAACAGGCTGCCCAGGAAGTTTGTGGAGCCTCCTTCCCTGGAGACATTCAAACCCACCTGGATGCGTTCCTGTGCCCCCTGCTCTGGGTGTCCCTGCTCAAGCAGGGGGGTTGGAGAAGATGATCTCCAGAGGTCCCTTCCAACCCCTACCATTCTAAATTCTAAAATATACATATGAAAATTAAAACTATTTGAATATCACTTCACCCTAAAAAGGTAGAAGGTATATCAACTGTACTTCTTGTAGTATTTGTCCTGTGCAGTGCAGTATTTGACCCTAATATATTGTTTATTGAAAGCAAGAATGAGATTTTGTTTTCCTATCAGCATTCTTGTAAATGTTGGCGAGGTTTGTAAGAATATATGTTTTTGATGGGTTGCTCTTTTATTGTAGCTGGTCACTGTGGTTCTCCAGATCCAATTGTAAATGGTCATATTAGTGGAGATGGTTTCAGTTATCGTGATACTGTAGTCTACCAGTGTAATCCTGGCTTTCGACTTGTTGGTACATCTGTTAGAATTTGCCTACAGGACCACAAATGGTCTGGACAAACTCCTGTTTGTGTCCGTAAGTATAATTAATTTTTCATTGAATTATTACCACTATTTTAAACATATTTGAGCATTAACAATGGATTGGATGTTCAAAGGTGTTTGAATGAGGTGCTCAGTCAGACATTTATTGGACCTATTTTCAATTACAAGGGTCATTATGATAATCTAATCCAGTTTCTAACCTAGCATAGACTGAATAACTATATTCAGTAATTTCTGATTTCTGTTATTTCAGAAACAGGATGACATAGGCATTGAATTGGACTAAACAGCAGGATGCAACTGTATAACTTCATCTATCTCCTTCTCCCTCTTTCTCCAGGGATAATTTCCATGGCAAGTGTGGGTTTACTGAGCCTCTCCCCTATTTTTTGAACAAGAATACCAAAATCCCTTGGTCTAATATCATTGTTTTGTTGGTAAAGCTGGAATACTGTTCATCTGTGCAGTTTTGATGGTGACTGCCCATATTTCCAAGTTGGCCCCCTAATATTTACCTGTGCAAGCCCAGGCATGGTAGTGGTTTATACCACAAAAATGTTAGCATTTTATTCCCTTTAGTAGGATTTTTTTCTCTTAATTCACCTACTTTTGAAACTTCCATAATTAGTTACTGGAATTATTGAGTCTTTCCTACTCTACTTCCTTCCTCTTTTGTGTGGCAGGTTTTCTGACATTTTCTGGACCATCAGCCATTTAATCAGAGTGAGGTCTGATTTCTCTGCATTTTATGCTACTACTTTATTGTGTAGTTGGTTTTATTATTCTTCTTCAGTTTTAATAAGGTTTCCCATTTATAGACAATTTTTGTTATTTTTAATGGAACATTTATATCAATTATTTCAATTTTATAATTTTTTAAGATGCCTGCAATGCAGACAGATGTATATTCGTCTACACAGAGATAGTCACTGAGATGATCAGCTTTTCTGTTCAATCCATGTTAGTATCTTTGTTTCATTTCTGAGAAAATATATTACTGGTGAGTCATTAGATTGCAAAATGTTCATTATTTTCTTTCTTAGTAGTATAATGAAAATTTCTACCTGTATACAGCTGCAGGAAGTATCTGCGAAATGTCATTGTCCTTTTAAAATCCTATTTATATCTTCAAGTGATTTATATTCATCAGAGGAGAAATGCCACCAGCTAGCATTATTACTTTTAGTGCATTAATTTTGTTGTGCAGTGAATAAAATCCCTTCAAAAGAAAGGGGCAAAGCTGTGGGGGGTGGGAGGCTATTTCTTCCTAAACTGATGATATCATTACTGTTATGAGAAGAACTGGCAGCAATTTCTGTCGTTATAGGTTGCCTAATACTTTCCATTACAACACGGTTTTCTTTTGCTTATAACTCTGCCGGAATAAAGAGACATAGAAGATGATATTTTTGTGTCAGCATCCAAGCTTCAGATTATTTTCCTACATTTATTTATTTATTATTTTGTTTATTTATTAACAACTCTCATAAAAATGGGTCTGTTATTTCTGAGAAGGAAAATGAAAACACACTGTTTACCAGTGTTAGAAATGTGCTCCCTAATGTAATGCTGAAATGGTCTTCTGATTGTGCAGTGTGGATCAGGAACTAGAAATATGGCAGAGATACCATAAAGAAAGTATGGACTGTGCCCCTGAAAAGTTACCACAAAATGGTTTATATTTTGTGAGATTTTTACAGAAGATCATGCATCCTTTTGTACTGGCTTTGAAAGCAATTTCAGAGTTGTAAGTACTAGACAAAAAATACTCTCTAAGCAAGTACTCAGAGTACTCCACCCATGACTAATTTAGCTTAGTTTCATATGAAAGTCTTGCACAACTTGTGGCACACAGGTGTTTCCCTATCTCTTTATTGGATAACTAGTTGGACCACACTTTAGCCAAATATTTTCTGAAAGATATTTACTTGCTGTTTATTGGGAGTTAAGATGAAATCTGAAGATGTCTGATTAGTTCCTGTGAGTAACAGCACAACAAAAATCAGAAGACTAACCTTCTTTACTAAAAGTATTAATGATGACCAAATAGCTGGGTACTTGGACTGGATTTTGTTGTTCAAGTATTATCAGCACTACCATTATTTCTACTAGATTATGTATTTTCTGTGGTGAGATGAAAGTCTCCAGGGCCTAAGAAAGATACTGTGTTAAAGACACGAGTATATATGAGAGTTATATTAAGTGGGTTGATCTAGAATAAAGTTGATCCTGTGCATGTAGTAAGATTTTATTGTGATATTTAGGGTTTCATCTTCAAATGTTGCAAAGGAGATGGGGCAGAAAGGATTCAAGTGACTTAAGTAGATTTTTTTACACAATATAAGGACTAAATACATAAGTCTATATACAGGAAGGTGTCCCATTTAATTCCCAAAGATCAGTTACTGCTGAAAATACTGTTTCACAGTTGAACTCCATGATAAAATAAAAAGAAACACATTTACATTGTTTTCCATGTGTCTTTTCAATTTAAAAACCCCAAACAAACTATAGAGTAATAAAGCAATGATAAAGCTGTGTGTAAGATGTTTATTTGAGTAAAAGTCACTAGCACAATGTTGAAAAGTTTTGTGCGTGTGTGTGTATACATTCTGATTTTATATTGTCAGTACCTATGTTTTTCTATATTTTTCTATATTATTTTAATGTCTTGCCATGTGGAAAGCTAAAGCTTGGCCATAACGACTGTATTTTATGTGTCATTTAAGCATAATCACCATGTGTAGTACACCTAATGGGAAAGATTTACTCCCAACAATGATTTCTCTATTGCCGTAAGAATATCTCACTAAAAGGATCATTACTTCAGTAAAACAGCTCAGGAACTTTGGAAACAGGAATGCTTGAGAACTCTAGAATGCTCTGAAACAGCACATAAAATTGAATTTGTTTGGCCTACTACATTTTGAAGCTTGTAGGGAAAAATATTTTTTTTTATTTGCATTAGTAGGAAATATAGTGAACTCTGCATTTTTTTTAAGGTATAATGCATATCAGAGGGGTGTCAAAATGCATACACATATATAATTATTTATATTACAACTTTCCACATAAGGTAAAAAGTAGATTCTAAAAGTTTCATTGAAAAATTAAGATTTTTCTCCTGGCAGTTAAGAATTCTGAGTAAATATATCCTATTTTTCTTCTTAAATTTATTATATAAATAGAAAAAACAAATTCAGAAGGAAAATAAAAAGAAAAAAGAGCTTCAACCTGCAAGTGATTCCTTGGAACAGTACCTTTTGGTTAGATGCT
This sequence comes from Phalacrocorax aristotelis, assembly GCF_949628215.1. NCBI lineage: Eukaryota > Metazoa > Chordata > Aves > Suliformes > Phalacrocoracidae > Phalacrocorax > Phalacrocorax aristotelis. The sequence continues at coordinate 24,421,645 of NC_134278.1, read as the reverse complement.
AGCCTGCCTATTTTTCTTTTAACAGCAATCACATGTGGACATCCTGGGAATCCAGCTCATGGAATGACTAATGGCAGTGAGTTCAATTTAAATGATGTTGTAAATTTTACTTGCAACATTGGGTACTTACTTCAGGGTGCTTCTCGAGCACAGTGCCGAAGCAATGGGCAGTGGAGTAGCCCTTTACCCAACTGTCGAGGTAAGAATCTTTCTCATACATTCTGTGCTCTCTAATGACTGATTTCAGGCATGATCCTTTATCCTGCCTTCAAAATACTGGGATATAACTCAGACACCTGACCTTTAGCAACTTATTGCCACTCACTTGAGTTTTTGCGTTTCTGTATTGGAAAATGGAGTTAGGGCTGACTATTGGGGGAGCATAGGATTTTCAGTATTTTACCTCAAAGTTCTCAGGCTGCAATCCCTAGCATTTAGTTTATAGACATATAAAGTGTACTTTGTATCACAAAAGTTATATTACATTAATAAATTACAGTTGGCTATCTAACCTGAATTAGGTGCACTAAAGTACAGTTTCTATAAATGGTCCATTACTCCTATTAAAATATAGTTATGCAAATGAATATTCATGCATCAAAACACCATTAATTATTATGTAATTCTTAGCAATACCTGAGAGATGTTCATAACCTTTGTACATGTGAAACCTGACTTCTCTTTGCCTAGAAAAAAAATTATTAAGTAAGTTTTAAATTTGACTGGTTTTTTTTGCAAAGACATATCTGAACCTGATTACTCGTATGCTTTGGGTAAGATGGAGATGTTTGAGAGATGAGAATGAAGCAACAGTTTGTGTTATGAAGAAACCTCTGTATCAAATGTACATCGTAGGGAAGGACAAAAAGATAGCATTTTAAAACACAATCAAAAGTTCTCAGATTTGATTGTGCCCTTATCATTTATTTACCCAGATGCCAGTAACATAACGAAGATTAAAAGGGAAACAAGTCTCTGAAGTTACCCTTTTGTTACTCTTTCCATTTATGGCCATTGTTTTTATTTTATTGTTTTTATTTATTTTACTCAACCTTTAGCTGTTGTTGCAGAATGTGGAACTAATATCAGATCTTTGCTCTGTTTCACCAAAATCTTTATCAGACTACTAAAATCTGTTCATTGGTGTATTGGTTTTATGTTGTATACCCTGAAATATCTTGTACTGGTGTATACATGCTTTCTCAATGCTGAATCCAGTGAGATGCTGATAATACTTAGTGATGTAGTGAAATGTTTTCGTTTGAATCACTGAGGCTGATTGAATATCTTCTGGCTATAAAATAGATGTAAATTGTCAGAGATGTGAAAGGTAGGGCATGAGGTGAATCATGTAAGATGTACCGACAGATCTCAAAAGCCTGGAGAAAAGTTTTTGAGATACTATATAACCTTCAGTGCCTTTTTGTGAAGGCTCAGAAGGGAAATGTATTTTAATGGTTCTAATTTAAAATGGATCTAGTTTAAAAATGTTGTTCCTGATCATATTCCCTTTTCAAAGCTGGAATTGCCTGTGTCAGTTTAACAACAGTACTAATTTCCAAATGTGTAAACCAAAACCAAATGAAAAATACTTACTCTCTGGAGAGATTTTGCCTGGTATGGAACATGCAAAAAAATAGAACAACACAAAGATCAATCAATCAATTGAACAATTGACCTATTTATACATGTGTGTATATATATAGAAGTTATATACATATTATATCTAAGACAGATTTTTGAGTGTTAAATTGGAATTGAAAGGCTGGCAAGATTTTCCTTCTGTAGCATAATTTGGCAAATCTTTGCTACCTCATGCATCCTCTGAAAGGACACAAGTCAGGTTTTTCCTTAAGCTGATGAACATTTCAGTTCTTTTGTGTGGATTGTATCTCATGCCTGAATGCTGGCTACAAAACTAAGATTCTAAAAGTTACTTCACAAATTAAAAAAAAAAAAACATTTTTCAAATCATCTTCCACTATTAAGAATACAAGTCTAGAATTCTATTGTCCTCTCTGATTAGACAGGCCCAAGTTAGAGAGCTTGTTGAAAAGTTGGTTAATACTAAAGCAGATAACTTCTCCAGAAATGCAATGGCTAGTAAGCTTTTCTTGAGTATTTTCTTTCACTGGAAAACATAAATGTTAAATCAATGTAAGTACTATGCTTTTCATCCTTTGTAACTTGTCTTTAATGTACTAAAGGAAGATGCAGTCCATGAAGTTGTGCTAAAGATACTAACATTAGTACTAAAAATCATATAATAAGAAGTTAACTTCAGCTATTGGTAGCTTCATTAGCTCCATCTTTTGGTTTATTAAAAATCATATTGTATTACAATGGTTGTTCCTAGGAATAACAATAATCTTTGGTGATTACCTCATCATATTGTTTCAGAGATAGCTGATGCAATTTCAAACTCAGTGTGTGTGGAATTAGACCCTTCATCCTCATTAAAACAATAGAGAGATGGCAATTCCCTCAGTCACTACCCTCAGAATTTATTCAAGTGAGTTAATTAGCATAACAATATAATTATTGGAACAGAGAAGCAGGAATTTGCAAACTGTTCCTATTTAGACTCATATACCTTTTTTGCCTTTTATACTGTTTCGTATTGCTAGCCTTTAGTGGACAAACCCCTTTACCTTGTCCGTGAGTCTTAAGTAAGCTTCTATGTGTTGAAAATGTACACTTTTTCACACATCCTGTAGATTTAGTCCAGATCTGCTCTATTTGACTGTCAGAGGCAGAGACTGCATGATTTTACTGAAGTTCAACCCCATTTATGAAATACTCAGCTATTTACATTGAACTCAAGTACATTTATTAAAAGGACAACAAGTGAAAGTGAAAGAAAAAAAAGGAAATTTATGAAAAATAATGAAAAGGCTGAGAAGACTTAAAAAACATAAGAATTAGGATCCTTACAGTTACTCCAACATTATTTCAGTTGTGCCTCCTCTCTACCTACATTTTCCTCTTTTAATTCATCACATGAATTTGAGTTTGATCCAGGCCAATTTATGGTCTGAAATCTGGTTACAGACATTGGTTTTCTGAAAGTAGTGAGTACTATAGGTGCAACTCTGCCAAGTTCCATTCACTGAAGGATGGCAAACTCCTATCAGAATGGAGTGGCCCAGAGTTCTCTCAGCTGAGTACCTACAATTTTGTCTATTCTCATGCAGCTGGTGTAAAGTTGGGCTTTTGCCTTTCACTCAGTGCTTCTTCATTTCATTCTTCTCTTCACTTAGTACTTCTTTCTCTATAGCAACAGGTATATTTCAGTGACTTACTTGTATCTCTTCCATCATGAACTGTGAGTGCCCACCTAATCTTGTCACTTACCGCTTGTCTGTTGCCTCACTGTAGTTCTGTATTATAAACCATAGAGTTGTTTAGGAACTTTAATCAATAAAGATATAAATATTACTGATATTAGTGTAACTTGAAAATAGTGGTCAGTATAGGGAATGGATAATTAATTTTCTATACTGGAAAGTTTGTTAGTATATGATTTGGGAGAATGTAATCTCAAGGTAAAAGAAACTAAATTCTGTCTTGTGCATCAGCAAGAAATTTATTTAAAATACAATTAAAACTGTATGTTTTACTCAAATGTCACTGCTTTTTTTGTGAAGATGTACAAGAAGTAAAGAACCAAAGCTGAGTCTAAAAGCATAGGTAGAGCATAAGAAACTCACAATAGGTGGGACAAAAAGAGATGGTCAGACTAATACAGAAGTGTTGAGGCATGATCGACCTTGAACTCCAGGTTGACATTTAAAGTGTTTGAAAAAGAGATAGGTCATAAAGTTTGCCGTTTCTTTAAGAAATCCTCCTTTTGGGTTTTCCAGAGGAATATACTGTCTAAAGTAACAATAACTGTTGTAAATGTATTTGTGCACTAGAAGATATTTAGTTGTAGTGCAAAGGGAATAGTCAGCATCAACTTCAGTTTAATCATAGTAGCGTTACAATATTTCTGTACCATTGACCTACTACATGCATCTCTGATCTAGAAATTGCGAAGATTTTATTTCAATTATAAGAATTTTTTAAATGTTGTACTGATTGTTTTGAGAATTGGTATTGTTTCGTATTTTAGGTTAGTGTGGTGGGTTGACCCTGCAGTCAGTATGAAGCAGTTTCTCTCCACTGTTTTTTCTTGTCCTCTTCTCTGGTGTGGGTTTGCCACAGGCTGCAATTCCATCAGGAATATCCATCTGCTGTGGTGTGGGTCCTCCACTGGCTGCAGAGAATATCTGCTCCCCAGTGGACTGTCTTCTCCTTTCACCTCAGTGTTCCCTCTATCTTCTCCCACCATTTTTTTTGTGCCCTCCTCCCTTCTCTGTGGCATTTTCTGCCCTTTCCTAAATATTTTTTCAGAGAAGCACAAACTTCCCTCATGGATCCAGCTGTGATTTGAGGAGAGACTGAGATCTTGGGTATTTCAGCCTAGAGAAAGCTCAGAGGAACCTAATCAATGTTTATCTAAAGGAGGGTGTAAAAAAAGACGGCCAGACTTCTCAGTGGTGCTCAGTGAAAGGACAAGAAGCAAAGGGCACTAACTGAAACATCAGAAAAGGCTTTTTAACTGTGAGGGTGGTCAAACACCTAAGCAGCTTGCCCAGAGAGGTTGTGGAGTCTCCAATCTTAATGGTATTCAGAACTTGACTGGACAAAGTGCTGGGCAGACTCCTGTAGCTGTCCCTTCCGATCAACTATTTTGTGACTCTTTGATTCAATTTATGGCTAAAGACTTTGAGAGATGCATTTGGAGAATCTTGCTGAGGTGGTATTTGGTGTCTCCAGATGTATTTTTCTGCTGATCCCACTGTTTTAAGCTACTACATAATACAGATTTAACAAAAATAAGCAGACTGCAAGCCTTTCAGATTAAAACACAGTTTCACAGACTAAGGTAAAATGGGACCAAATTATGAGACTGTAACCTAGATATCTGATCTAGGGTAACTAGATGAGTAACTAAGGCAACTTCTTAACCATCTCTGCAAGACAGTCCGGCGCTCAAAAACCACTTGAAGATACATATAAGTAAATAGGATACAACAGTTTTCCCCAAATTAGATGAATACAAAACAAATGGAAAGGAACTTTTGAGTAAAAATGTATTCCACATATTGACTAAGGTCCTGAAACCCTACTGTTTCTAGCCTGCAACTATCAAAGCTTATTTTTAACTTGACACTGTTAAGAACTGTAGCTGAAGATGCCTATATGCTGCTGTTCACAATTAATTTAGGAATCCACTGTGAAACAAAAACTTTTGGTATTCCTTCAAAAGAATTAAAAGAGAAGTACGGAGCAGTCTGGTTCAAACCTCCATATGTCAGGCGTGTTCCCACGGAAGACTTCTCTCCATGCATTTACCTAGTTTAATTCTACCTGTATGTCTGGGCAAAGGAGCCTTCTCTTCTGTAAGCTGCCTCCCTCTAACCTCACAACATAATTACATTTATATGATTTCACTGAAAGCAGAATTTGATACACCATTCAAGATTTTTACTTCAGTAAATACTATAATTTTCTACCATATGTTGTGAAAATTGCTGTAACATATTTTATTTTAGTTTTGCTTTTTTATTTATAATTTTATATAATTTGGACTAAAAGATGAATCTGCATGATTCAAAATTATTAGATATTATTTCTGCAAAAAAGGCTTAAATAAAATAAATCTTGAATTACATTATTTATATTAAAGAAGAGCAGAAAGCCCTTATTGGTTAGATTTAAGAAATAGGAAAGTTCATTTCAATGATTGAATCATTCTGAAATGATAATTTTACATCCACAATTTAAGAAAAAAAACACACAAATTGTACCAACTAAATGGCTTATATAAATTTACTCTTAATGAATTGGTAAGAACTTACCTAAAGCAAATAATAGCACTTCTTCTGGCATACACATTTACTTCTAAAATTGCTTTGTATCTAACGGGTGAAAAACATTTGTATTAAAGTTCATTGTTAGTAATGAATTATGAATATGTGTACAAAGAAAGTAAACCTTCCAGCTCCTTAAATATACTGCTGGGAAGGGATTGATATTCCTGGCAAACTTGTGTCGTTTAATTCAACGGAGATTTTATGTATGACCTTTCTTTTGAACCTCGGTTGAGTTCACTTGAGTCAATAATGAACTTGGCTTCACTTCACTGAGACTGTACATGCAGTTACTGCAAGATTACTGTTTGAAGCTGTTGCAGAATTTTATTTTATTTTATTTTATTTTATTTTACTTTACTTTATTTTATTTTATTTTATTTTGCAACCAAGCTATTATGTATGCATGGGAAACATTGATATTTTCAGAAAATAAAGCTGGACAGCTGTCTCGCACTCTTTTGCAATGATACATTGCTTCTATCTATTGTGTCAGTAGGTTAACTAATAAATCACTGGCAGGAAATTTACCAAAGAAATCATACGAGTTTTTTTGCTTGACAAAAAAAGTAGTACACACAAGAGATCATATGTGCTACTGTAGAGCCATGTGACAAAAACTTGTATGTAACAAAGTACTCAAATATATTTGTGTATCCTAATGCACTGAAAGCACTGAACTGCTTTACAGTGGTATTTTTCCCCTACTCCAGAATGCTATTATGCCGATAATTTAATAATTATTTAGTTAGTGATAGACACAACACATCAGTTTGCCACAGTTCTGGCAACCTGTTCTGGCACAGCAAGTAAGACATTTGATCCCTTAAAATTAATACATTTTTTTAAAATATTGGATTTTTGATCTGTCTTCTGAGGTAACATAATCATTAAAATACCTAGATACCTAGTTCTTGGAAAAACTCATATTCCTACTGTTTCTTTCACAAGTAAAAAAATGGCTTGTTGTGATGTTGGGATTCTTACTGAGATAAAAAACCCAACTTTTTTGAATTATCAACACAATAATATCAGTTTTAAAGTTTATATTTAATCCTAAATACATCTTTTTATATATATATTTAAAGATTTGTAATAGTCTTTACTGGAATGTTGAGATTACTGAAATATGATTTTAAAATAATAATTTGTTACATAGGATATTTTCACCTCCACATGAGGTCTACCTTTGCCTGTATTTATTTGATAAATACCATGCCAAATGGTCAGTTTACTTGCCTTTAAATTGGAATCAAATGGCATCGGAAAAGGTCCAATAGCCAAATATATCTTCTCTTTGGTAAACCTGCCTGAGTAGGACTTGGCGCAGCCCAAATGTGCTACCCCAGAACTAGCTATGAAAATATCAAATCCTAAACCAAATATGTTTAGTATGGATTTTTTTCCCCTTCGCAGTCTGGAACTGCTTTCCATTTTGCCCTTCAGCAGAAAGCCAATCTTTGCACTTCCTCCTTTTCATAAATAGCTCAACCACCAAAATAAGAACTGAATCAGATGGTCTCATCAGGACTGTGCACTCCTGATTGCACTGCAGGTCATTTTTCATATATTATGCTTGAAGTAAGAACTGCTGTATTAAACATCACACTTAACTGCATCTTTCAGAATGCAGGGTTTTGCAAAAAGCTTTTCTTGCTCTGTTTTCTTTGCTTTGGCATTGGATAAACTGTCCTATCACTGCTGCCGGTTCATAAGGCAGTGTCAGATTCATAAACTGTGTCAGGAAAAGTTTATATCCTTTGCTACTCTTCCCTTCAGAATTCATTATAACTTCTTATCAATGAGGTTTAAGAGCTTTTCTACTACAAAAAACATGTTTCTTAAAACCAGAATTTTTTTTTTTTACTGGGAAGATCCATTTGGCAAAGTTATAGAGGTTTGAGCTGCCTCATATTCTCCAGTCTGTGTCAGTAAGTCCACGCTATTTGACAGGAATAAAGAATTCAATTCTCTGTTCATTTATCCTGGTTTTGTACTGAATTTCTACTTTGAAAGATTTTTCTCTCTCTCATTATTGATAGATTATTGAAAAGCTCAGTTAGACCTTTTGTCTTATCAAGAATCTGATAGCTACAAGTAACTGTCAATTTTTTCATGTTTCCTTTAATGGGTATATAATTTGAACCAGTGGTAATATGTTCCACTCCTTCACTGACAAGAAAAATAAACTTTCTGATGACAGCTGATAGAAGGGTGGGAGAGATTGAGACTTCTCCTCCAAAGATAAAGATAAAGAACTTTAAACCTAAGCAATTTTCCATCTATGATGTTATCAAGGATTCATATAAGTTGAGAAAAATATGTGGTTTGTTTGGTTTTGTTTTTCCAAAGTCAGAGGCCTTTGTGGAGACTTTTGCATACTTTGAATGTTAGATATACCTAATCCGTTCATGTTGATAGCATGCTGAAGTCCTTCAGAAGTATAATTAGAACTTGACTAAGCTTCTTAAATGAAGAGGTGAGGTGCCATGGGAGATGCCATACAATGTCTGAAGTATTTACCTGAAGCTGGCAGAGATGACACAGGACTTAAAATTACTCTTGCACCTCTCTGGAGTGGCACCTGCCTGGAGATCAGGCACAGACATCTCAAATGGTAGTAGAAACATCTTTTGGGCCAACTGAATAAAGTTCCTCTCACATGTGAAAAACAATGCTCTGATTAAGAAAAAATATGATGAGAAAGACTTTAAGACAAGTCCCCAGAGTTTGTACTATTAAGACAAAAGTTATTATGTTGGTACTACTTGTACATAGATGCCCACAAATGAATTTATGTATACATAATAGATCTAGATCTCATCTAGAGATTCTAGAGAACAACAACAGGTAAGTACTTTAGCTTTCTGATGCAACTGCTAGTGTAATGCCTGGGTTCATGCTGGTATGGAATAGGAAGAAGAGATTTCATATGTATCCAAGAGATAAAGACATGCTTTTAAAATTAGTTAATCTGGCATTCAAAAAGAGAAAAAGAGTGTTATTTTATGAAATTGGACCAACTCAGTTCAAAGCTTAAAAACAAACTAACTGCATGTTCATGGAATTTCTTTTAACATACTTCTTACTCCATTTTTGTTTTAGCATGTTGTTAGCTAGTTAGTTATCAGAGCACTCTGGCAGAAATTCAGAGCACTCTGGCAGAAATTGTCCAATAGAATATATAAGAAAGACTACATTTTTTCTAACAATGAAAGAATATTTGACATGTTTATATGAATGGCAAATATTTTGGAATGTGGTTAAAAGAGATGTGTGTCTTAGATTTTTATCTCACAAACGTGTGAACTATATACTTAGTTGAATCTATTAATGTTAGTTAGGGTCTCATTTATACTAAGATATTATTAAGTAAATTATTAGTTTTAATTTGCACTGTTACCAACAACATTCATGCCACATTAATTACAGTGAAAATTTCCTTGTTCTAGGTTCATCAGAAACATGACAGAACTTTAGATTTTGGATAGATTTTAATAAAGTATGTAAAGCCACAAAACACTCTGCTTCCTAAATAAATATTTTAGTTTTATGGTTTACATGGCCAGAATTTCTATCATACAATTGCTCTCCAACTGACCCCCATTGAAAAAATAACAATTAAAAAATCAGTTTCTTATATATTTGAGACTTTTGCAAAGTGAAGTTTTAAGTTGATCAGTTCTTTGTTTTGGTTTTGTTTGGTTTGTTTGTTTGTTTTTCTTTACATTACTGAGCACTTTTCATTGTTGTGTATTGTTGGCTTTGCACTGAACTTTACTAAAATTCCATAGTCTTGCAATTTTGTAATCATACTTTCACAAGCACTGCCTTTTTTCTATAGACAGAGTGTTTTAGAATTTGTTATAAAGTTGGACTGAATTCCCTACTCTTACTCAGTCTGAGCGCCCGTCCCTATAAATGTTCTAGATATCAACATTAATGCAATACTTTTCAAATAAAAAAGTTTAAAAACACAGTTGATCAGATATGAAAGTTTAAAAAAAGCAGCTTAACATTGTTTCTGTCAAGCAGAAAAAGAAAAAGAGAAAGAGAGAGTGGGAACAAAAATAAAATACTGTGAATTATGTACTTTTTGATGATCATTCAACTTTTTAACAGAAAACTGCCTAAAGGACTCTGACATGGTCTTTTCACTTCTATGTCCTCAAGGGTTTGAATCTACTCAGTGTGAGGTTCCAAAGTCATCAGGGCAGACTTAAAGCATTCTCCTACTTTTCTCAACAGACTAAATTGAGAATGCCAGAATTCATTTCCCGTATAACCCTTGACAGCTGTCATTGAGAGAAAGCAATCTCCGTCTACTCTCACCATAATTTACAACTGAGTCCCCAGGGTGAAAGGCAATCAGGGAAACTACTGCCTTAGTTCTGTATGCGGGCCAACTCAAACTCTTTTCTAAAGTACTCCTTACTTCAACTCTTAGCAACAGCACACTTGTGTGTGTATATATATATTTATATATATATAAATATATATAAAAATATATATATATATTTAAAAATCTATAGCTGATTTTAAATGGCACTGCAGGCATCACTTTGTTTGCTCTTTAGCATGAGGGATAGTATTCCCTTGCATAATCATTTGATAAAACTTCATGTATGATGCAAAGATTTTGTTGCACAGAGCACAGGCTAAAATTATGCATTCAGTGGCTATTCTGCATTTTGCTAATCACTGAGTTGGCTGAACAGATACTACTGGTACAAGAATAAGAACACTGTATCACACAGACAAATTGAAACTTTGGGACTTTAATATAATCCTTGAACATTCCATATATGTTTCTGGTCTGCATCGAGAATTAAGTTTTTCTATTCTCCCTATTGTGTTTCAAAGATAATTCAGTTAGAATTGTTTTTGTGTAGCTTTAGGGCAGCATAGAGTAATGAAACAAAGTTCTTTTTTCTTAATTTCTAATACTGTTTTTTCAGAAGCTAACCTGGCAGGCTTGCCCATTAAACCAAAGTTTCAAATTTAAGCAGTTATATTTTATTTTGTTTTATTTTAATAATCTCAACTGTACTAAAAGAAAAGGGACAGCTGTTGTGAATGCTTGTTAGAAACTAAACCTAGGAAAGTACTTCAGTAATCCATAAAATGGGAAGAATTTGTGAAAAGAATTGTATTTACGAATGTGCAAAACCTTCAATAAATGTGAGAGTTTTGCTGTATGCTTCAGAATTGTCTTCTATTTCAATAGACTATTCCAATACTAAAATTGGAAGAATTTGGCCAAATAGTTGAATGTTCTGTTTCAACAAAGCCAGTGTATATTTGAGTGCAATAACAATGATTTTTCAATAATTTTTAGTGGAAAAAAATTTTTGCTATTTCTTTTGAATAAATTCTAAAATGTCGTTTCACTGTTCATTTTACTGCTTTTACAGTATTTTTATCTGTGCAGTATTTCAGTGTTTATTTTTAAATAAAACAGTTTATCACATTGATCTAGAAATAAAATAAACATTCAATATTATGGTTAAAGAAAGAACACTTTCCTATGTTCTGTAGTTCTCACAATTCCCAGATGAGGTTTCCACATGACTGATAGTCCATTAAGCCATGGCAAGTTGTCTGCATTTTTGCTCTGGAAGGTCTGGGGTTTTTTTAAGGTTTGTGCCTGTAGATGTCTAGTATCCTCCCCATTCCAGCAAAAGAGAATACCAGGACAGCTGCTGCATTTCTGTCCCTCACTCAGAACTTCAGGCAAGGCATTACTTTTCTCCTAGAGCAGTCCTTTCATGGAGGCACTGTGTCAACCATGCAGTGTTCTTCATGGTAAAGCAGTGGCAGAGCATTCATTCTGCTGTCACATAGACTCTCAGGAAAATGGCTTTTTAAAACGTTGGTGGTAGACAAGTTCTCATTTAGGATGTGATAATGCCTAAGCTCCTAATCAGCCTGAAGATTATCAAAGTGACTTCTTTTAAAGCCTGTCTTGTGTTCTGGCGCTGGGTATTCTTTATTACTCCTCTTCATGGTTTGTTGGTTTGAAGAGTAGAAGTTAAGATTTTTTTTATGGTCAGAAAAAAGTGAAAAAGGGTGTATGAGCCTCTAACATAGTCTTTAGTGCCTTCAATTACAGTGAACAGATTTGATTCCAGAAACTGCTCCTATAACTGTTTTATCCTGTTACTCCTTAATATAAAAAAAAAATGGAAAGCTTCTGTGTATCAAAGATAATTTATAAACAAGTTTATATTTTATTATCAATGGAAAACTGCCCAAAAGTCAGAAGCATGAAACTAGGGAAAAGTTTGGATTTATAGACAATCTTTTGATATAAAGGTATTGGACAAGCATAACAATGCTACAGTGCCCTCTTGCCAGAGCTGAAAGTAAGGTGCTGATATTAAGCTCCTTTGTATCCTAGGAGTAGGGAAAGCAAAAGAAGCGTAATGGCACTCTTGCAAATCCATGGTAACCCTCATTCAATGGGAATTAGGTTGCATGTGTATCTGTGTCAGTAACTTCAAGTCAGACAGACATGAAAGAGTAATGTAGAACACCAAAACACCACCTGTATACTGCTCAATATGCACATAAAATATTTTTAAAATTTGAAATAACTGATAATATTTAACAGCTTATGATAATTGAAAGTTCAGAAATTGTACAGTAGAACATATACATTCTTGCTATACTTAGTGTTTTTAGACATGGGAAACACAGAAGGGTAACTTCCAATTTTGTGAGGGTGAGTCAAAGCTCTGTCTTGTATTCATTATTGTCCGATCTAGCTGAGCAGTGCAGAAACTGTCTTCCTAATAAAAGCACAAATTCAGACCTCTGTTTCAAAGCTTTTAGTTTAGACATTGTCATTATTTTATTTTGACTAGTTCTAAGGAACAAGAATAAAACAGTTTTTTTAAGGCAGCTAAACCCTGTATGTAGCTTTGTGAATTATTTAAAATTTAAATAGCAAAAAAAAATTTGCTTGAACAGAATTAATGGTTTTAATGGTGTTTTATTTTCTTACCTGAACAGAATAAAACCAGAAAAAAGAATCATTTTTGGGAAAAGAAAAAGTTGGAATTATTGTAATTCAAACATTTCTATTTTCAAGCATTTGTGATAATAAGAGTTAAACCAAGGGCAAACCACCAATGCCACCTATGCTTTCCTCTGGCTTTCAATGCAAAAGATTACAGGTGAAATATTTTGAAAGGACTGCATGTCACTCCAGGAATTATATCATTCTTATTCAAATATATAATTTTCAGTCTTCAAATTTACTCACCTCCAATTTTGGGGGGTTTGGGCTAGCTTTCATGTGGGAGCAAACTGACTGAAAATGAATGAAATGAAGTTGAAAATGAATGTGGAATTTTTTTATTTTAATGGTTTCACAAGCACTATTGTAAGTTATTTTCAGTGATTCTGAACAGTCATGTTATTTTAGCCTTTTTTACTGTAAGTATAACCTGTTCGTATTTAATATATAGAGCCCTATAAAAGAAGTAAAAGGGCAAGGATCTTCATTCTCAGACAATAAAAAATAAAAATCCCACCAGAAAATAAACTAAAAATATAAATTGCATGGAGGAATAGTCTTGCAAGAAATTTTGAGATCACAAGAAATTAAGTTAGGTAAACAAACAATATGAATCTTGTCCTATAGCTTGGAAAAAAATCCTGTAATATGTGTTTGCATGTAAATTTCCACTAGTTTTGTGTTTTCATTTATGAAATCTCACTGTAAAAGTGTATGTACTGGCACATGGCCGATTTCAAATGCTGTAGTACTGAATTAAAACAAAGGTGGATAATATTAAATGCAGGCTTCTAAACATGTGCCCATACTGTGGATCTGTGTAAGCGCAGCAAGGAGTCCTAGTTGCACCAGGATAAGATTTCTAATACAGAAAAGTTTTAATTATGATTGATAAATTGATATTAATTCACATTTGAAATATTAAAGGGTTTTTTGGCTTTCTATTCCACAGGATTTTTATAGCCATGAAAGACAATTAACTTCCATACTTTTTTAACTGTATAAAGATTATTTAAAGAAAGAGCTGATCTTGCTGCCAATCAAGATGGTTGCTAAAATAGGTGGATATCAGTGGAATGGAAAAATGGTTTTTGGTGTAGTTACTTTTCGGTATGCAGTTTCATTGCAAAATGGCGTACTGATTAGAGCATGGGCATAGGTCTCAGAAGACCTGAGTTCAGTTCTGCAGCAGTACAAATATTCCATACAACCTTAGGCATCAGTCTGTGAGATGATATTGTGCTATTGCGAAGTTGGTGATTAAAACTGCATTACCATATAGCAGCAATTTTAGCTAAACAAAGATTGTGAAACATTCATTTCTGCATTTGGAATTAAACATATCTACATTTTTAAACTAAACAGTGCCTGGGCATGGAAACTTAATTGCCTCTACTAAGAAGGCTCTCCAACAGGTTTTTCATTTGAACCAAGCAGCGCATCCACAGGAATTGTTCAGAGCATGGTTCAGGAGGTAGCATGGGCAGCAGGACCATTCCTGATGAGCAGTTCAGAGAAATTCACCTGAGTCTGGAGGGCAACAGAGTGCAACAGCATAGACATGGCCATTGCCTGCTGGCCTCATGTCAGAGAACAAGTGCTTGTATTCTTCACTTCATATTGATACAGATGCAGCTTCAAATGTTAAGCATATACGTATGTGGAGAGATTGAGTTTAAGGATATGTTTGTACAAGACAACTTATAACTATGCAGAGGATGCAGGCTACTTCCAAAAGCAGAAGCTTTACAGCAGCATCTACACAGCACTATGCCACATCTAATTGCCTAAGAAACAGGATTAATTGGGATCCAGCATGCATTGCTTCTGGGAGACATTCTAGTTTCTGTAACAAAGGATTGCACTGTGAATACAAACATATGAGCTCGTTCAGATCTAACTTAATATTTTGGTAGGGCTTTGTGTCAGTGGGCTGTATGTTTTACAAACTTTCACTTGTGTTTCTGTTCTGTGGTGATAGGTATATTGCCAGTGAAAGAATTAGACTTAGTTGGCAGACATTAGTAATAATGGAAAAAAGCAGTAACAAAGAATGAAATATATATTTTTTTGTGTAATGTACAAAGAATAAAGCATTTTCTCTTGATAGTACTCTTAAATATAGATTCCCCAGAAGCAGGAATGTTCAGATTTCTTCAAAGCAAGTACAGAGACACAGACTTCCACATCTAAATCTTTCACAACTTCCAAAGGGCAGTGAGATTTTAGGTCTTTGCATTTTTCCCACTCATATGGGACAGAAAAAAAGTCAAGAGGTAAAAAGGTATTTGCTTCTGTCAGTGAAATCCCAGTGTAAACACATATTTATTTAACCTGCACATATCTGATTTATGTATGAAATTTTTAAGGTTATAAGACTAAGTTTAAATAAATGTTGGGAGTATGAAATCTAAGCTAAACTCCTATAATGTAATCTAAGTGTAACTTCTCTGGTGAATTATTTGATAGGATTCAGCATAAAACAGAATGGGAATAGTTTCAATTAGGAGACTAGCTTTACTACTCCTCAGGGAAGAAAAAAAACAAAAAGCAGGTCTTTTCCATTAACTATGTCTCTTCATCAGTCTAGATAATGCCTTACTAATACTTTATACACATCATTGTAATACCAATGTTTTTCAAATGTATTTTGCTTTGCTGTGCAATTTTGTCTTCAGTGTTTTTAATAACAATGGTGAATAGGTTTGCTTCATGCCGAAGAGTGTTCTGCCTTTCCCCTCACCCCCAAATATTTTTTGTAAAATAATTTTTATGAAGGAAAAATTTTGATTCATATGGGATGTTCTTTAGACCTAGGTATATGCTTGTCTAGAATCCACTGCAAAACTGAAATAATGAAGATTTAATACTCTTAAGATTGTGCCTTTTAAAAAAGAAAGATAAATAAAAGCAATTTTAACTGTATTTCACAAAAAATTAAATTTTAGGATGTTAATAGTTCTTTAAAATCCTGGTACTTCTTAGCCGATTGAATGAAATATTCTTTCAGTGAATGAACATTTGCAAAAGCTAACTTGTTCTAGTGTATTAGCTAATCAGTAAATTTAAATTATATGTGTGATAAAACTTAACCTTTTGAAAAAATTATGATTCAGGAGTAAAAAACAATGCATTAGTGACTCTGTATGTCTTAACTCTAAAATTATAATGCTATCTGACATTCTTCTCCACTGGTTTCTTTTTCATGAAAATTAATTTGAACTAAATGGCGTACTTGAAAGCTAAACTCCTGTCATTGATGGGCTGTAATTTATAATACTAATATTTTAAGTCTTTATTTATTTATACCATTATGTTTAGAGTGAGGACAGGGGAGGGGTGGAGGGGGCATTTATAACTTTTCAGACAACTTTTAGTTTAATAGCCAGCAAAGTTGGAAGTTTGCAATGGAGATGCATATGCATCCATAAGGATTGGGGAGGGCAGATATACCTTATATAAAAACCAAACTGTCACCACAAACCCCATATTTTTTTAGGTTTTTAACTGCTATCTGAAAAATAACTTCATGCTTTTTGGTGCTTACCCTCACTCCCACTCCACTATCACATATTTGTTTTTTCACCATCTTCCTTCTTCTGTTCTACACATTAATAGCAGAAAATGTTCTTGTTAATGTTGGAAGCAATTTTTCTTATGAAAAGAAATTAAGAATGACAAATGGTAAAGTGTTATTTAAACTAGGTCCTGGTTTGATTTTTATCTGGTTTCCTTCACAGGAATTCTTTCTTTTTGCATTTCTTTGAAAAAAAAAAATTGCATAAAAGACCAACCTAAGCTTACCAAGAGAATGTTAAAAAATTCCTCCAATTTCTCTTTTATATTCAAACTACTTGTGTGTCCACGACTACTCCAAGAACTAGACTAAAATCATAGTATCACTTTCAAAGATAAAAGATCTAGAAACTTACTTAGGCATATCTGCATATCTGATATTTAATTCAAATAAAAAACACAGAGGATATCCAATGGACCACAGTCATAAGCTGCTAGTGAAGTAACAAAAAAATGACTGCTACACTTTATTTATGACATTGGTATCATGCATGAGTGTTGAACACTGTTTGTCTTACAGTGGTGAACTGTTCTGATCCTGGCTTTGTGGAAAATGCAATTCGGCATGGACAGCAGAATTATCCTGAAAGTTTTAAATATGGAACAAGTGTGGCATATCATTGCAAGAAGGGCTTTTATCTGTTGGGCTCATCTGCTTTGACCTGTAAAGCTAATGGCTTATGGGATAGATCGCTACCAAAGTGTTTGTGTAAGTATTCAGTTGGATTAACATTGAAGAGTAGTGCATGATTTTTAGTCATGATATTCAGCAAAAAGTGTCCTCATCTATTGAGGAACAAACTGAAAGTTGGGATCAACATATTGCAAATTGTATAGCTTAGTAAGAAAACATTAAGACAAGATGTCGTGCAACTTGTCATTACTAAAAATGGGTTTAGAGGAAACTGTGGAGCTGTTATTTCAAATGCCAGAAAGTTAAGATTAATTTCCCTTTTGGTGTATTGTTAAGATATCTGAAAAAACTAGGGAAATCTAAAATTATTATTTATATGTTATCATTTAGATTGATAGTCTAAGACCATTAATGCTTACCTCAGAATTATTTTTTTCAGATGTATTGAAGCGTGTATGTGAGAACAAATCTATGAAATGTGCAGCAAAATTTTGCTCAAGAGGGTCTTCTCATAACATCAGTTCATGCTTCCTCCATCACTTTTTCCTCAGAGAGGGAGGAAATCTTCTGATGTTTCCTATAATCAATTCAGTGAGCTTCAGAAAATAACAGTTTGACTGACTTTCATTTTCCATTGAGATATTTTTCTTCTCTGATCACTATTTATTTCCTGACATTAGGTTTCTGAATTGTAATTCAATTATAGGAAACAAAAAATGAAATGAAAGTATATTTTAATTTGCAAACATGTCAGATTATTTTAAAGTTTTTCCGTTACAGAACTCTGATCTTTACTTAAAAGTGTTATTTTATGAATTTACACTTATATACCAATCAGATCAATATATGTAACAAGGTTAGTGAATTTTTCTTTTTTATGCTTGCTTTCTTCCTATTGATGTTATTTATCTAATATCCACATGACCCAAGCAGTTTTGATTTGTTTTTCACAACAATCTATGCTTTCAGTATCTGTCAATAAAAGTATAATCTTTCAAATGAGCCTGAGAGGTGCCTACATTCTTCAGTTACCTACATTAGTGGCTGCTGCTAATTTGCTGCTGATGGACTGAAACATTATCTGAATCTTAAATATCACCAGGACAAATCTGACAGTCTGTCCCCTAAGAAAAACTCAGTGACATGAACAGGGCTCTTCCTATGAGAAAGACCTGTTTATCTATTCACAGATTAAGTCACTCATAGTTTTTTTCAAGTACTGTGAGAGAGATTTAATTTTGAAACGTTATCAGTGATAATATCTCTTTTTTTCAAACATAATATTGCTTTTGGTGATAGGGCAGAGTCCTTGGAAAGGCAGGTGAGATAAATATTGAACCCAAAGTGTACACAATGTTTACCACAAACAATTCTAGTTCAAAAGTAAAAAAAATAGAAATACACTACTCTTTTACATGCATGACAACACCTGTAAGTGCCATTGCTTACAAATGGATGCTTCTTTTCTTCTTCATAAACTGGGAAAATTTCATGCTGCTCACTACAAATCATTATACAGCCACATTGAGGTGACTTATGTATGATTTTCTTCAAAATACTCTGGTCACCCACCGCAGCTTCTTCCAAAATTGTGGCAGGACTAGCATTTGCATGGTACTGAAGCAAGCTCATTAAGGCAACTGATCTGGCTGAAAACTAAGCACTGTTTTGTTTTTTTTTTTCTTTTTTTCCTGGGAGTACTCCTCAGCCAGATCACTGTCTTGATTTGGTTTACCATTTGCTACATGAATGCTTAAGCCAGCCCAAGAAAAGCAAGAGAAACACACAGCAGTGAAAGTACAGTGCTCAGGATCATGCCTTTTGGGAGAAATCCATTGTGCAGTCAATTTAACATTATAATGGTACTCAGTATAACACAAATCATTTTGATGTCTGTCAAGAGTAACAGTCATCAGAATAGCAGCCTTTTCTTTCTAAAAATGTATTGGCTAATAGATCATTCATTCAAGTAACTTATAAAGTTGCTCAAGTTCAATTGCTCTGCTTAAGTTCTGCCTGAGTTGTGTGACTGTTTACTGAAGTTATGTAAAAACGTATTTTCTTTGGGTTTTTTTTCCCTACTGGATGACCTAAGTTTTACACACATAGCATTCAGAATTTGATTTCTAGTTCACCTTAAGATGACTTATATTTCCTCATATAACTGACCCAAACTACTTGTTTGCGAATTATTCTGTACCAAAATGTTTATCTTAATTTCTTCTCAAACAAAATGTACACCTTAATGTAAACATAAATATGATTCAGAATTTACAAAAATTATCAGTAATCCATTTTTTCTAGCTCATTTTAGTGCAACACATTGCTATAATAATACTACAGATGAAGATTTTTATTTCTCTATACTGCCTAAACTGCATGTAGTTATTTTCTATATATGATCAAGCTACTTACCATTATCATATCTGAAATATACACACACATTGCAACACTAACCTTATATGGTTTCTTCTTCCTCAACCTTAACAGAAAAAGATGTGTACTATTTGTAGCGAAGGACACTGTACAGAAATGAATGAGGAAAGAGAGCTCTGAATATTTTCAGGGAAAGTCTAACCTGGATGGGTTAGTTTTACATGTAGTTTTATGTTTAATCTTACAAATGACCAGTAAATCATCTATAGCAATAAGAAAACTAAGATATGAAGGAGCTGAAATCCAGACAGAAGTTTATGTTGTGTGGTAACAGCCTCATTTGTATAGGTTATAATAGTTTTTTTCTGTGACATGAAAACATCTTATAAAATTGTGCTCTTTCTTCTGTTAGCCATTTCTTGTGGACATCCTGGGGTACCTGCCAATGCAGTTCTTTCAGGAGACAAATTTACATATGGCTCCATAATTCACTATTCTTGCACAGCGGGTCGAAGGCTCATAGGAAATTCTACTCGGGAGTGCCAAGAAGATAGCCACTGGAGTGGGACTCTCCCTCACTGCTCAGGTACTCGTACCATCCATCATCTGAATGTCACTTTGTAATTACATCAAAAAGCTATTCTCAAGCAATTTTTAACTAGAGTCAGGTATTTGTTGTTTCCTTTCCAAGTATCTTTTTATTTCACCGATAACCACTCAGCCAAATTATAGCCGTTTATTGAAATATTCCCATATATTTTCTCATTCTCCTTGTCATTACTTTATAAATTTACTCCTTAGCTAGATGTTATAGTTGTGTACTGCAGTATATAGAAGCCACAAAACACTATTTAAAACCTGATAGAGTTCTGCTTAAAAAGGGTGCACGTATTAAATTTTATTTTTATGAACACTGTTTTGTGTAAACAAAGGTTGTCACATAGGAAAATGTTGATTAAAAACCACCACAGCAGAAGTATGAGATAGTAAACTTCATACATTAAGAACCTCTTTTCACTTAAGAAATATTCTTTATTAGTACCACAATGTGCAAATACCATAAACCTTTGCAATGTTCTTGGTGCTGTCTGGAAGTACAGGCACAGTTTATTCTCCCCTAGACTTACTATGCAAATTTAGAAGAAGCCATGACACAGTTTTGTTGAAGTCAAAGGCTCAGATAAGGATTGGCTGCTAAGGTCATCCACAGTGTATTAAAAAGTCTCATAAGGGAAACAAGTCTACACACTTCAGTATAAAAAGAAACAGAGACCTGACAGGTTTCAGAAGAAGATTTCCTAATGAGAAAATTTTTGCATAATTACACATTATAGAATCTTCTTATAACTTCCCCTATGCAATTGGACATGCTCACTGCTGGGCTTATCTGATTCAATGTGGTTCAATTCAGATTTTAGCTAATTTCAATAGGTGTAAGGTATATAAATTCTGTACTTTGAAAAGGCTCCAAATAAGTGTTCATTGAAAATGGTCCATTCATAGGCTGATTCTGCAAGGATGCTAAGCAGAATTTGAAACACTGAGGAAAGGAAGTGAATTTAAATCACTAATGTTTATTTACTGCTGTCTGCTGTTCAAGGAGGAAGGAGTTTCCTTAGTCTTCTCACACCACTAGATCTCACTGCCATCATAGTCTCTATGCCTAGATGTGAAAGGAATCTCTGCAGCACAATCATATGGATAGTTTCCACACAGAATTTGCCTTTCTTGCTTATCTTAATCCCACATTTATGTCACCTTCACCTTTTTATCCAGTATAAAATGCCAGACCTGAGATTGAACTAAGATATTAAAATTTCTAAGGTCAGAGCACTCTAGTGCTGTTCCTGGTATTTAGTTTTGGTAGCAGGGGTCTACAGGGTTGGCTTCTGTGAGAAGCTGCTAGAAGCTTCACATGTGTTTGACAAAGCCAATGCCAGCCGTCTCCAAGCCAGGCCCACCGCTGGCCAAGGCTGAGCCCATCAGTGAGGGTGGTAGTGCCCCTAGGATAACATATTTAACAAGGGAAAAACTTGCTGTACAACAGCAACTGCAGCAGTCAGAAGAGAGGAGTGAGGCTGTGTGAGAGAAACAGCCCTGCAGACACCAAGGTCAGTGAAGAAGGAGGGGCAGGAGGTGCTCCAGGCACCAGAGCACAGATTCCCCTGCAGCCCCTGGGGAAGACCATGGTGAGGCAGGCTGTGCCCCTGCAGCCCATGGAGCAGATACCCACCTGCAGGCCTTTGAAGCAGGTGGATGTGCCCAAAGGAGGTTGTGACACTGCGGGAAGCCTGGGCTGGAGCAGGCTCCTGGCAGGATCTGTGACCCTGTGGGGGACCCACGCTGGAGCACTCTAGTCCTGAAGGACTGCACCCTATGGAAGGGGCCCCAAGCTGGAGCAGGGGAAGAGTGTGAGCAGGAAGGATCAGCAGAAACAACATGTAATGAAGTGACCGCAACCCCCATTCCCCGTCCCCCTGCACCGCTCAGGGAGAGGAGGTAGAGAAAATCAGGAGTGAAGTTGAGCCCGGGAAGAAGGGAGGCAGGTGTTTTAAGATTTAGGTTTTATTTTGTCATTACCCTACTCTGAGTTGATTGGTAATAAGTTAATTTTTTTCCCCAAGTTTGGTCTGTTTTGCCTGTGATGGTAATTGGTGAGTGACCTCCCCCTGTCCTTATCTCAACCCATGAGTCTCTCATTACATTGTCTCTCCCCTGTCCAGCTGAGGAGGGGAGTGATAGAGCAACTTCGGTGGGCACCTGGCGTCCAACCAGGGTCAACCTAGCAGAATTGCCCACTACAGGTGAAATTCTCATGCTGATAGAAAGAAATCTTAATCACTAACAGTTCAGACTCTTATTGATATCAGTCCTGAATATGATATATTTTTATAGACTCTTAGATTTTTAAACACTGTAGCTAACTCCTATGATGGGGAAAATATGTCTAGTGTAACTAAAACATTGTTACTGATGCAGAATTTAATTTTCTAAGTTTGAACATGATATGACACCATCTTGAGAGGAAGGTGATTCCTTAGGAAAATGAGAAATCTCTCTCTGTTAACTCAATTTAAAAAAAACCAAACAAAAACTCCCAAACAGCCAAAAAACCCTAAAAAGGTGTCTCATTCCTCTAACACATTTAGATTTCAAAAATAAATACACTTTCCAAGTTAGGTATTCAGGAGATTACTCCATTAAAAAACAATAGGAATAATTTGTATTCATAATGTCAATGAAAGAATTATTGTGCCCAGGACAACTGAGACAGTTAATTGGTTTTATACTTAAGGGATATGAAAAACAGTCCCAATATAACACTTGTAATCTGTAGTCTGTTTCTGCAAGGGGTTTATTTATTATATATTAACATATTAATATATGTTTGAATGCATGATTGTATAAATACGATCTCAGGGTTTTGTTGCCACCTGGGACCTGCTGCAATGATGGACACTTGTATCTTATGAGTTAAGTGATAGATGAGATTTTTGTTTAAGATCACTCACTCATTCTTCAGTAATGGATATGTAGCCATCTACACTGCTAAATAAAAAAGGGCATACACCTTCATAATACTTCAACTGCCTTTGTCTATACGCTCTGACTATAAAGTTGCATGGCTCCAGTTTAAACTTTCTCCAAGACAAAGCTAGGTGTGTCAAAGGAAAAAAATTCTGGTCATTCAACTGGAATAATCCCCTCAGCAATGTCCCAAAGCAAAGTGGGACATAATCAGAATTTTACAATAATAGATCCTTCTGCCCTGAACAATTCCTGCAGTCCTTGCATTCGCAAGCCAAATTGCGTGCCACAAACCTGTTTCATGCTGTAAACATGCCACAGTGGTAGCCTGACTCACAGCCCTCATGTTAATTTCACACATCTTAAGCTACAAAAATATCTGTGAAATAGTAATGTCTTAGAGTAAGGGGAAGCAAACGGCACCCAGAGGCCACATCTGGACTGTTTACTGAACAGTGCCAGGTCATAGGTCATGGATGCTAGTACTTGATCACCTAGACCATTATGTCTTAGAATTGTCCACCCATCCTAACTAGCACTCCATCACACAATGCACAAATACTTTGCAAGTTGGTGGTGTGCTGGAGATCATTCTCAACAACCACTATGGATCCAGACACCCTGTTTTGGAGAATGAGTTTAACTCTATAGATGTGAACAGAATATACCAGCTGGCTTCAAGACACTCACGCTGTTTACAAGCGTGTATGTAGAAAAGGAAACCTAGGTCCAAATGCCATAGGGCAGGGTGACAAGGACAATTTATTCTAGAAGGAGCTAGTACTAAGCAAAGTGGACACAACTGAAGCCCACAAGTTAGCCTTGAATTCAGGAACTGTGTCTTTGTCTCCTTTTATAAGGAAGTATGATTGTATCCAAAGTGTCTGTCTCAAACTTGTTAAACTGAAAACCTTATGCAACATACTTTCTGGCTTTAGAAAAACTTAATTTCTAGAATAAAAGTTTGAGTTTTCTCAATATTTTGCTACTGTTATTCTGTTTTTCAAGACTTTTTCCTTCATCTGAGAAGCATGCCTATGATGAAAAACCTATGTAAGAAGATATAGACTTCAGCCTATGGAATTATTTAAGCATATTTTTAAAAAAAGAAAAACAAAAAAACCCAAACCATAGTTTTAATAGAAATTCAGTCTGGATGTATGACTTAAAAATGGAGAACAAAGGATAATGTTGCTATCAACCACAATTTAGACACAGAGGGATTTAGGAGAGATTCAATTTTATGTTAAAATTTATAATAAATTATTGATACTGAGACCATACTTCCTTGACCATCTTGGGTAGCATTTCCTGTAGCAGCCTCATTACCTGATAAGGCAGTTGACTGTTTCATCAGGCCTATAATGACATGTTTGAGTGGTCTGTTTTGCAGCATCTTCTTTCTTTTCTAACACTGTAAGAAATACTTGCATAGGAATTTAAAGGATAAGGAAAATGATGAGGTGTCCTTTCCATTCTTGACAGGCACAGAGGGCCAGGTACCACATAGTCTTTTCTGTGGATATATGTATTTCAAATATATTTCTTAAGAAACTTGAGTATGGTTCTTTTCACTCTTGCTGTTGTCTAATTTTTGTTATTAGAAGTTATTACTAGCAAAGAAGTTGAACAATAAAATACAATGTGTAGAAAATGTAATTTATGTCAAA
Source organism: Phalacrocorax aristotelis (assembly GCF_949628215.1). Taxonomy (NCBI): domain Eukaryota; kingdom Metazoa; phylum Chordata; class Aves; order Suliformes; family Phalacrocoracidae; genus Phalacrocorax; species Phalacrocorax aristotelis. The sequence goes on along the minus strand of NC_134278.1, from coordinate 24,396,922 downwards.
AGGAAAACAAATGTGACTGACAAAAAAATGTTGGGTGTGCTTCCTGTGTTCACAATTATGTTTTATCTTTTATTTATATCACATTCTTTGTTTAGGTCTGTGTAAGTCTCAAACAAGAAGTACGCTAAAAAGACATTTTCACCTTTGGCTTGGTTTCACATCCTCGCACTGGGGGAAAAGTGATTAATTATAATAGAAATAATGCAGTTAGTACTACGATTTGCAAGACAGTATTTTCACTACCACTACATTTGCATGTAAATACTCTGCCAATAATTCTGCCCTATTGTGTTTTACAGGAAATAATCCTGGCTATTGTGATGATCCAGGAGTACCAGCTCATGGGTCTAGACTAGGGGATGAGTTCAAAATAAAAAGTCTGCTACGTTTCTCATGTGAAATGGGTTATCAGCTGAGAGGATCTGCAGAACGAACATGCCTGTTTAATGGTTCCTGGTCAGGTATACAGCCTGTGTGTGAAGGTAGGTATTGATATGATCAGCATTTATGACACCATTGAGTGACATTTACTAATGACATTTTATCCTTTAATTAAAAAGCTTCATGACAGAAATATGTTTTCATACTGCTCTGCAGAAATTTGATATAAAAGAGTTGCAAACAGTCCACGTTTTGCTTGAAAGCCGAAATCTAAACTGATAAAGTTTTGGAGCATATATTTCTAAGTAGATTCTGAGAAAATAATTCTAGTTAAACAAAAAATAAGCCTGAAAATAGAGAATATATACCCAATTTAAATGTAAAATTTAACAAACGCTTCTGATTGAAGATATGAAAATGGAGTGATAAATCATCATTCATCTTCTAACAAGACAATATTTAGTCTTCTCATTCTATGCAATGTCTACACATCAGGGACTGAACAGATGATAAATATTTTATTCTTAACTAAGTATAAGTTAATGTATATTTCTCCACACAAGTTAGACTAATTTTTTATGAGATATACTATTTTTATGCTAGCTTTTTCAGCAACAGAGAATATTTCTGGAAATAACATTTAAGAATGAGATAAATAAGATGAGATAAATAAGATAATATAAATAAGATAAAAAATATAATAAAAAATTTTTACACTCTTTATGCAGTCAGAATTGTAAAGAAATAATGTAAGACTAGATGGAAGATAGAACAAAATATTTTTAATTCATTGTGGTTTTTCATCTGCAGATTTCATCACAGTATCATCTACCAGTTGTTCTTTTGCAGTATTCTTCAGCTCAGACTAACCTTCTGTCAGTGTAGATATCATCATAACTGTAAGAAAATGGCAGTAGTCACAATAGCAGTATTTCCAGCAGAAAACTGAAGTTTTGCAATGTCCTTTCTTCTTCCCTGGCATGAAGATATTAAGCATAGTAGGCCAGCAGCACTCAGTGGCAATTAACAGTGTTTGAAATGCCTCTGTTTTTTCATTCATTCATTTTATTTTTCTATTCTCCTTAATATTTTCTTGTTCAGTATAAATAAAGATCAGATTAGCAAGATAATACCTCTTCACCCCGACAAGTTGAAGTTCCAACCTACAATGTTTCTGTCTTCAGTATTTGAAATTTTTATACATAAAAAGTGAATAACACTTCATTAAAAGAAAGGCATTTAGGTATTATTCCAAACAGCAGTAATACTCAGAGTAATTTTTAGTTGGAAAACTGTGTTTATTATAATGAATTCTATAATCTGTAACTATTAGATTCTAATCATTAGATTCTAACTATTATGCTGCAGACCATCCATCTAGGGGTTGTGGTAGACAAGTTGAACATAATCAGCAATGTGCCCTTGCTGTAAGGAAGGTTAATGGTATCCCAGGCTGTTTTAGGGGGGAAGTGATCCTTCCCCTCTACTCAGCACTGGCAAGGCAGCATCTGGAGTGCTGGGTCCAGTTCTGGGCTCCTCAGTACTAGAGAGACATGGGTTTACTAAATTGAGTCCAGCAAAGGGCCATGAAGATGATGAACAGACTAAAGCATCTCTCCTCTGAGGAAAGGCTGAAAGAGCCAGAACTGTCCAGATTAGGGAAGAGAAGGCTCAGAGGAGATCTTATTAACCTATATAAAAATCTGAAGTCAGGGTGCACAGAAGATGGAGTCAGGCCCTTTTCAGTGGTGCCAAGTGACAGGACAAGAGGCAATGGGTACAAACAGAAGCACAGGAGTTCTGTCTGAACATCAGGAAACACTTTTCCTGTGAGGCTGACTGAGTGCTGGCATAGGTTGCCCAGAGACGTAGTGGAGTTTGCATCTTTGGAGACAGTCAAAAGCCATCTGGATATGGTTCTGGGCAATGGGTTTTTGGGGACCCTCCTTGATCACATTACCTGCAAAGGTCCTTTTCAGTCTAAACCGTTCTGTGATTCTTTGTTTCTGTGATTCACACAAATACGAAGATTTGGTCATTGCTCTCAGAATGTCATAAATTGAGTTAAGCAAATATGAGGAAATACAATAAATATTATAAGTAGTGTAAGGATTATTTTACAGTCAACTACTGTCAAATTATAATTTAGTCAAATGTTAAGCATATGCAGGCTTCTTGTCTTTGCATAAAGTCCATAAATACATTTAGCCTTAGTGAATACATCCAGGCTTTCCTAATGCAGCTCAGTCTTGTGCCTTGACCAGTATCTGCACATGGGCTTTAATTTGTTTTATTAGTTTTATCATGGAATCATAGAATGGTTTGTGTCAGAAGGGACCTTTAAAGATAATCTAGTCCAACCTCCCTGCCATGGACAGGGACATCTTCCAGTAGATTATGTTGCTCAAAATCCCACCCAGCCTGACTTTGAACACTTCCAGGGATGGGTCACCCACAACTTCACTGGGCAGCCTGTTCCAGTGGTTCACCACCCACATGGTAAATAATTTCTTCCTTATGTCCAATCTAAATCTACCTCCTTTCAATTTGAAACCATTACCCCTTCTTCTCTCAGTAGGCTTGGTAAGAAGTATCATTCCATCTTATAAGTCCCCTTTAACTATTGAAAGGCCACAATAAGGTCTCACTATAGCCTTCTCCTGGCTGGACAACCCCAACTCTCTCAGGCTTTCTTCATGGCAAGGACATCCACTAGACCAGGTTGCTCAAAACTCCATCCAACCTGACACTGAACACTTCCAATGATGAGGCATCCACAACCTGTTCCAGTGTCTCACCACTCTCATAATAAAAAATTTATTCCTTATGCCCAATCTAAACCTACCTTCTTTCAGTTTCAACCATTGTCCCTTGTTCTGTCACTACAGGCCTTTGTAAAGAATCTTCCTCTATCTTTTTTATAAGCCCCCTTTATATATTGAAAGGCCACAGTAAGGTGTCCCCAGAGCCTTTTCTTCTCCAGGCTGAACAACCCCAATTCTCTCAGCTTCTTTCCATACGAGAGGTGTTCCAACCCTCTGATCATTCTTGTGGCCCTGCCCTGGACCTACCCTAACAGGTCCATTCCTTTCTTGTGCTGGGGACCCCACAGCTGGATGCAGTACTCCAGATGGGTCTCACGAGAGTGGAGTAGAGGGGGAGAATCCCCTCCCTTGACCTGTTGACCGTGCCTGTTTTTATGCCGCTCAGGGTATGTTTATGACGGGGATTCCTCCAGTTGTCTAAGGAGGAATGAGAGGCAGAGACAAACTGCTGTATAGTGACCATAACCCTTCATTCTGTCCTCTGCACCAATTATGGGGTAGGTAGGGGGGCCTGAAGTGAAGGAATTAACTTAATCCTGGGAAAGAGGGTAGGAAAGGTGTTGTTTTAATGTTTGTCTTTCTGTCCCTATCCAAATTTACTTTAATTGGCTATGAAATAAAAAACTGTCCCCAGGTTGAGTCGTTGTTGCCCCCAGAGGTAATTGGTAAGCAATTCCCCTGTCTTTATCTTAACCTATGAGCTTTGTCATCCTTCCTGCTGAGGAGGGGGCAGCGAGTGAGCAGCTGGGTGGGCGTTTGGTGCTTAGGCAAGGCTAATCCATCACAATATTCCAAGCCATTACATTTTATCATACTTATACTTTATCATATCATTGTATTAGAGTAAATAAATTTACTTCTCATGCAACCACTTTTTTGTGCTGTTGGAAGAGTAGAGTTGCCAGCTTTTGAAAGCACTGCAAGAGCAGTTACGTCCTCCCAGTCTTACAAACCACTTTATGCTCCATGGAAGGTTATGGAAAGAGTTTGATTTAGATGCACATTTCTTCCTAACTCTAGATTAACACTGTTAATCTCTTAACCCCATGCTAGTTTCATTTTATTCCAATGAAGAAGCGTAGTCTCTGTCCAACAGTGGAATTTTATTGCACTTTTGCCAGAATCCTATCTGCCAGGACGGTCAAATAAAGATGCTTCCTGGGAAGGTGGTTAGAAAAAGTCAAAACAAACAAACAAATCCTACTCATAATTGGCTGGTCCATTGGAAAAACAAAACAAAACAAAGCATAAAAAACCTCCAAACCAGTAAACCTTTCCAAAAAAACCCAACATATGATCAAAGGAAACCACTGTCGAATCATGAATGTATTAAGAAGAAACATAATGATTGCCTTATTTGCAAAAAGATATGGAGGTCAATACAGAATGTCTGTTCTTTTCTTGATTCAAAAAAGAAATGGACAGGAAGACCATAATTTAGTATTTATGCACTTTTGCAATTGAAAGAGGAGATATCAGAAGACAGGAAGAGAATAGAAAAAGTTGCCCAAAGACAAAACAGGGGCACACTTCTGTCAGAAAGTTCTGAATGAGCTTTATTCTCTCCAGTGACTGTATTGGGTGGGGTGGAATATTTACAAGCAGTGCAAACTATCTCAATCAGATATTGAAGAAACAAAACAAAGCAAATGCAAGTAAAGTGATCATATTAATGAAGAGAAATAAGATATTAACTCAAGAATATACCTATTAAATATTTTGTTAGTAAAACTTGCTATAGCTTTTTTAAAAGCTGGGCTATGGACCTGCTATTTTTTTTATCCCAGTTAGTCACCCATCATGGAAATATTGATTTTTTTTATCCTTTTCTCCACAGCTGTGTCTTGTGGGAACCCTGGCACCCCAGCCAATGGTATGATAATATACACTGATGGAATATTATTCTCCAGCTCAGTCATTTATGCCTGCTGGGAAGGTTACAAAACTTCAGGGCTAACTACTAGACATTGTACTGCTAATGGGACATGGACTGGCACTGCTCCAGACTGCACAGGTAAGAAATAAACTTTCTTCCTCTAAAACTTTATAGTAGTAAGTCCTCCAGCCTTCCTAGTGAAAACAATTATTTTGTTAGATAAAATAACACATTTTTCCCCATTCATCTGTCTTTTAATACATTGATATTTTATATATTTAAAGGCCTTTTTAATACACACTAGATGTTTCCAGAACTATCTTTTAAAATGGAGACATAGATAACTTTTCTGTATTTGTTTACCTCATGAGTGTCAACACTGAAAATATTACATTATTCCTAAGAATATGTGTTCCTCTAGAGTTTCCTTTATCTGTATTTTTGGGGGTTGACCTTTTGGGTTGGGTTTTTTTTGTGACTTATTTACAGAGGAAGAAGTTCTGGTAGTTGAAAATCTGCTTTTACCTAATTGGATACATTACTGTGCCAGATTTTATTGTGAGCCAGAGGAATTGGATCCGACTCATAACCATTCTGCTAAGGACCAAGAGTCAGGGAGCAGCAAGATCGGGCTATCTCATCAGGGAAAGAGAGTGGGGAGCAGAGGGGTGCTGCAAGGCCAGAAGGGCCAGTGGCCTCACTGACAGGGCAAGACCCATCCAGATCCACGGTACATCAGTACAGTGTTAAAAAAAAGAAAGAAAAGAAAGAAGGAAGGAAGGAAGGAAGGGAAGGAAGGAAGGAAGGAAGGAAGGAAGGAAGGAAGGAAGGAAGGAGGGAAGGAAGGAAGGAAGGAAGGAAGGAAGGAAGGAGGGAGGGAGGGAGGGAGGGAAGGAAGGAAGGAAGGAAGGAAGGAAGGAAGGAAGGAAGGAAGGAAGGAAGGAAGGAAGGAAGGAAGGAAGGAAGGAAGGAAGGAAGGAAGGAAGGAAGGAAGGAAGGAAGGAAGGAAGGAAGGAAGGAGGGAGGGAGGGAGGGAGGGAGGGAGGGAAGGAAGGAAGGAAGGAAGGAAGGAAGGAAGGAAGGAAGGAAGGAAGGAAGGAAGGAAGGAAGGAAGGAAGGAAGGAAGGAAGGAAGGAAGGGAAGGAAGGAAGGAAGGAAGGAAGGAAGGAAGGAAGGAAGGAAGGAAGGAAGGAAGGAAGGAAGGAAGGAAGGAAGGAAGGAAGGAAGGAAGGAAGGAAGAGGAATTTCGTAACTTTGCTGGAATTTCATTGTACCATCAGCATTAGGCATAATGTGACAAAGTTCCCAATATGAAGGAAAGAAAAGCCCTGTCAAAAGTATCACTAACATATCAGTCTGCAGTAGCAGTAGAGTGTACCAGCTTAAGCTAGTGTATTTAATGAACACAGTATTTGGCCCACACTATTGCAATGCCTTCAAAAATATGACTTTTTAGCTAGAAACTGATGATAACATTTTTGATTTTGTGTGAAATATATTGATAGAAATTTTTCTTGTCTTGTACAGTTAAAAAAAAAGGACATTAACTATACATAATTCTATGTTTCATTACATGTTTATTGAAAAAAACCCACCCTTTTTTTTTCTTTTCCTCACTAGTGATCAGCTGTGGAGATCCAGGTCCATTAGCAAATGGAATTCAGTTTGGAAGTGATTTTACCTTTAATAAGACAGTCAGCTATCAGTGCAATCCAGGATACTTGATGGAGCCTGCCAGTTCGGCTACCATGTGTTGTATGAAAGACAGCACTTGGAACCAGAGTAAACCAATTTGCAAAGGTGTGCTTTTGAATTTAAATAGTTTACAAATACTGTTTTGGTATTATAAATGAAATTCACTAATCAGTGTCTTTATATATAAAAAAATGTCAAAACATTCTCTGGGACAATTAACATGCAAATGCAACTAAAACATTTAGATAAATATTTGTGTAAAATTTGTATTTATTTTGCACATATGCTGTGGTATGATATCAGTCAGAATAGCAACATTAATGACTACAGTAGAACCAAATCATTCTGCAATGAAGATTATTGGAGTGCTCAGTTTCAAATGCTAGGAATGAAGTACCCAGTTTTGATTTTGGACCCATTTATCTTGGATTAGATGGCCAAAATTCTGTAAAGGGATCCTGCATACCAAACTTTCTATAAAAGATTCCCTTGCTGGTTTAGTGTAGTCATCATAAACAGCCAAAAAGATGCTTCACAAATAGCTAATTACAAGTGCTAACATAAAGGTCAGTGTCGGAATGAGACTGAAAGGCAAATAAGGTAGCCTAGTGAAAATTGTTAGCACTACTACAGCAGCTCAGGGAGTAAATTTAACAGCCTAGGGCATCTTCTGCTTATGAAAGGCCTAGACTGCCAACTCATCTAGCATTGCTTTAAAGTGGTGTCTATGCCTAGCCTACTAATTAAATTTTGGCATATGTATTTTACTGACCATATTTTCTGTTGTAAAAATCACTGACTGAGTGATTTTACAGTTGTGGTCTTTGCTGAAAGAACTGATGTGTAAATGTAAACTTGGTCATTCCAGATTTCATCAGTTTGGGCACTCTTTCATAAGCTGGAAAACATCATAATATTTTTAAAGAGTCTTGGCCACTAATTACCCATAAAGTAAATGTCCATAGCATGCTGAAAGCCTTAGAAAATGAGCAGGTGAATGAACAAAGTCATATTAAAGGCTTTAAATACTGCTGCAAAATTAGTTTAAAATAAAATGCAAATATTTAGAATCACAGAATCATAGAAACATATTTCTTGAAATAATTCACATTTATTAAAAATGTTCACCTAGTTCAGTAGCCTGTTGCCAGCAATGATTAGTAATGAATATGTAGGGAAGAGATTCAGAACTAGGTAAGCTATATACTCTTCTGGCTTCCAGCAACACAGAGCTTAGGGACTTCCTAAACCTTGAGGTAGTATTTTTGTATTTAAATTGCTTTTCTGTCTACTACAGGCTGCTTTGTCAACACAGGAGTGCTTTGTTAGAACTGAACAGCATTAATATTTTTTTTAGTTTCAAAAGTGTGAAGTTATTTTGTTGCATTCTCCTAAACTCTATAAAGTCTTGAAATTATAATTTTCTTTTTGTGACACAGCTATTACCTGTGGTCCCCCTCCACCAGTACTCTACGGGAAAGTGGAAGGATCTGATTACCGCTGGGGTGCCAGTGTGAGTTACAGCTGTGCAGAAGGCTATCAGCTGTCTAACACAGCTATTCTCTCCTGTGAGGGTCGAGGAATTTGGCGGGGAGACATCCCACAATGTTTGCGTAAGTTTTCAGGGTATAGGTGTGTTGGGCTTCACAAAAGCTACAATGAGTTGTGTTGGGCTACAATCTATTGTCTTGGGCTACAATCAGTTTCTCACAAAAGGACTCAGCTAGATCAGGTAATATATGGAACACTGCAGGATTCTCCCTCCTTCTCCCAAAAAGCATACCTCATTATGAAATTGAGTGGTTGTGCCCATTTAAGGTCTTGGATTTGTTCCTTTCCCCAGTGACTCCAACTCTTATTACCTAATTGGAGCCGTCACCGTTTGCCTTACTGATAATCTTTTTAAATGTTCTGAATTTGACTTTTAGTGAACATGATTAAAATTTTCTTTACACTTTTCCTTTTTCTTCCTTGTTTCCATTTTCATTAACAGGTGAAAATAAGGATCCTAACCCTTAAGCTCATAGCCTTGTTCTCCTTTCTAAATTCTTTTTTTCTTTCCTGAAGGCGAGTACATACCCTAATATCTTGTTTGTATTTGTTTTTCAGCTTATTCTAAATCTGTCAGCTCATCTCGTTCAGTGCTTGAAATCTTGTCAGGACTCTGACAAACACTTTTCCTTTTACTTAATTAGGGCAAAAATTTCCAGCCTGCTCATCTGAGGGTGACTGATGTGAAAACTGGATACATTTTGAAACATTACAATATAGCATTGCCTACTTTGAGATTACTTTGTCATCCAAACCTAATCAACATTTAAATGTCTCAATTAAAAGGTCTATTTTTCCAGGTTAACTTTTATGCTTATAATAACTATAAAAGTGACAATTAATTTTAAATTGCTGTCAAGAATTTTTCAGAGCTACAGTCCTACACGTCTAGATGAACATAGCATTTGCACTCATATTCAGTATGCCTGACTTGCACATAAAACAGTGTAGAATACTTCAGTTGAGGCACGTGCAGTTTTTAATAAGTTTTTTTTATTTCCTTTTTTATATATTAGCTGTGTTTTGTGGTGATCCTGGTACTCCAGCAGAAGGACGTCTCAATGGAAAAATCTTCACCTACAGATCTGAAGTTAGCTTTCAGTGCAGACCTCCTTTTATTCTGATAGGCTCTTCAAGACGATTCTGTCAAGCAGATGGTACTTGGAGTGGAATTCAGCCAACGTGCATTGGTAATAACTACCACTACTTACGCTGTTTCTATGGAGAATATTCTTGATAAACTCTATCATAAATCTAGCAATTAGCTTTCCAAATATAGAAAACATCTCTGTAATATAAAAAGAACTAGATAAATAAGGTTATATTTTGAGTATAAAAATTTTAGGATAAACACAATTGCATATGAAGTAATCTGTAAATTTACATGATTGCTTGTCTGCTGGAAATGCAGAATGTCAATAAGTGCAAGCACATAAATTTGTTCCATCTATTTTTAGAATCTTTTAGATATGCAGAAGACTGGCAGATTAAAGACCAGATTCTGTCACTGGAGACTTAAAGGCATTTGTCAGAATCACTCCTAAATCAAAAAGCTTTCTGGACTTTGTGAAAGTGGCTTGTACACCTCAAAAGGATGAAGGGTGCTGGGTCTTACCTTCTGAAATTCTGATAAACTGCCAAGTGTTACCAGTTTCTCATTGACTGATGTGCAACTGATAGGCTTTTAGCATGTTACATATTTAAACTCACTGAGAGAAATGCTGGACGTCTGTAACTCCCACTGGTATCAGCATTTGGCCCAACTTGGGGCGACTTGCTAGAGAAAATTATTTTGGTGTTATAATAGAAAAATATTTTTTGATATTTCTAAACAAACACATTCAGACACAGACTGTAGCCTATTTATATATTTTGCTGTGGCTGAGATACTGGCTATGTGGAAGAGCTGGGATGGGCACTCTGGAAAAAGGTGGTAAGCAAAATTATTGAAAGCAGACTGTGTCTGTAAATTATGACCTTAACAGTATGATTTTTTAATATGAATTCAAATCTCCTTCTGTCCATGGTTTTTATGAACTGGGCAATCCATCTTAAATTTATTTTTTGTAACGGAGGCAAGAATGTCTACAAAAGCTAAATCTCAGGTCTATTGTGAAGAATCAGATTTGAAAATGACATTTCTATTCATATTTTGTATAGCATAATATCGAAGTATATGGAAAATACTGCGTCAAAGGAAAGCTTTTCTTTTACATCGTAGTTTTTATATTATCATAGAAGGAAAATATTACACCATCTAAAATATTTAGAGATACCATTGTTAAGCAATTTTAAGATTAGTGAACAATACCGAGAACTACGCCTAGAAATACTATACGATGGCAAATGATGGCTAGCTTTTCTATTTCTGGATATTGATAATTTCCTTAAAATAATTTGTGAAGTCTTCCTTTTTTCCCCACTGTTTCCTCAGATGAGACATATCTTAAAAATTCAATTCAACTTCATGTGTCTATGCAATGGCATTCCAGCTGACGATAATTTATCAAAGTTCTTGGTCAGGATTGTGTTTGGTTTTTATTCTTGCACGTTAGGTCAACAACCACCCAACTTTTGAAGCCTTTGGTAAATATCAGTCCTGTTGAATTGTTATTCTCTACTGATGGTTAACATTGACAATGGAAGTTGACTAAGAGCAAAATGACATACCACATTATTGTATGTGATAAGTTCAATTTTCTCTCTACAGAAAACTAAAAATGGTTACAGATGAAATACAGTCCCAAGTTGCGTTCTTTCTAATGCAGTGTCAGCACAAAAACAGACTTGGTTGCCAAGAGGGAATCGCATAGTACAGAAAGATCCACTGGATCAAGTCCTGTGCTGTCTACTTGGTGGATGTGACTGGGCAACCCCAAAGCAAATACATCCTCAGAATATGAAGTGGACATTGCTGAATCAAAAATAGTTCCAGGCTGCTTTAAATTAAACTCATGAAACTGATCACCATATAACTAGTTATACCCTGCTGGCATACCCTCTTTTGTGGGGGTACTGTCTTTTCATTCTCCAGCAACAACTAATTTAGTAGTCCATTTGAAACTTTTTTTTTCTTGGTGACATAGAAAAAATTCTATCAAAAATTTAGTACTTTACTCGCTATAAGAAAGCAGGTTGTTCTGGGGTTCGGGTTTTTTTTTCAGTTTTGGGTGTTTTTTTATTAGAAATCTAACTTAACCATTAAGCTGTTGATAGGGAAAGAAGAGGAGAAAAAGATTTCCCTATATGTTCCATCTGCATTGTGAATAGTGGGATATACTATGTTTTAAAAAAGGTTTAAAAGGATAAACTCAGAAAAATTAATGCAATCCTAACTCTAAAGTCTACACTACCAAAGGTACCTGCAAAAATGCCCTTAAATAATGGCAATATACTGAAACTAAGCACTGTGATCTATCATGGAAATTTAATTGGAAATACAAATGTAATGTACAGAAATACATTCCATTAAAAATTTGATTCTTGTTGCCACTAGACATCAATGAAATTACTTAATATTTGCAAACAGTTTTAGAGTATTGTTTCCATACTATGATGATATATGTTGTGTTTCTCATTTTACGTTAGATCCAGCTCACAATACATGTACAGATCCTGGTACTCCACATTTTGGAATACAGAACAGTTCCAGAGGTTATGAGGTAATTCTTTCTTTTATTTATTAGCTTTCTAAATTGAAGATACATTTAATAATTACAAATATATTAAATTATCTGTAGGTTTAAATGTCTGATGTCTGATGTAAACCTTAGGAAATTCCTGCTCCTTTTTAATAAAAACTCATGCTTCATTCCAAGCTTTTTTTTTTAACATACATCTTAAAAAAAAAAAGAACTTCTAACCTTGCAATATATCATGTGTTCAGTCCTTCAGGAGACTTTGTAGGATGGACTATTTACAGATTGATTACTTAATATGATATGACATGATATAATTAATTTGCTTTATGATCATAATTCTTTCATACATTGATGAATAGTCAGTAAATACTTAACAACCAAAGATCTGTCTAATCCAAAGGCCGTGTAGTCCTTGACAAAAAAGTCAACAAGTGACTTAACTAAATTAGCAATTCATGTTACATTTTATTCAGTCAGTGAAGATAAAATTATTCTGTGTGTTGGATCCAGGTTCTCTGTGATGAATGCCCTTTCTATAATTTCCAAATTCCTCACAGGTTATTAGCTTACCAAGTGACAGACAGATAAGTGACTGAGGAAATAGAAGTAGATGCAACAATGACCAATCCACAGTCATTATACAGATCGATTAACCTTATGTGAATAGATTCTTCAGGTATAAATACTTGTGATTGGAACCTAAAATATGTTCCATTTCTTTTTCCTGCTTATTTCTGAACCTAGGGTAGTGTGCCACACAGTATTATGATATAGTTAGTAGAACTGTTTTTCAAAAAACAATCCTGTCTCTAAGTTCGTCTGGTTATTGGTACCTTGCCTCTCTTGCAACTGTGCTGTCTGTCACTACTGTGGCTGTCAGCTCTTTCCTTCACCTTCTGCTCTTGCCTGTCTTGCAGATGCCAAGGAACTTCTCCCCTAGACACATCTTGTGGCCTCACCCCTAATGTTGTTGTTCTAGTATTAGGTGCAGTTGCTTTTCTGTCTGTTGCTCATCTTGACCCTGTACCTGTCCCCATCATCACTTAAAAGCAACTGTAATCTTTGCACCTAATTTGATCTGGGGTTTGTTTTTTGTTTTATCTCCCCCTTTTATCTGTCTCACAAGTTATCTTTAATACCAGAATTGTACTGGCCAATTCACTCTTCTAATGTTTATTGAACATCAAGGCTAATTTTAGCTTCTCATTTACCTCTTGAGGCAATACTAAGTCTTCATCTGTTCTGTATTTAGTCTTTCTCAAGTATATGTGTGGTAGATTGACCTTGGCTGGACAACAGGTACCCACCAAAACCACTCTATCACTCCCCTTCAGAAGCTGGACAGGGGAGAGAAAATATAACAAGAGGCTCGTAGGACAAGATAAGGATGGGGAGATCACTCAACAGTTACCATCACAGGCCAAACAGACCAAACATGGGAAAAAATTAATTTAATTTATTACCAATCAAATCAGAATAGGGTAACAATAAAATAAAACCTAAATCTTAAAACACTCTCCCATCCCTCCCTTTTTCCTCAGCTCAATTCACTCCTGATTTTCTCTACCTCCTCCCCCCAAGTGGCACAGGAAGGCGGGGAATGGGGTTTGCAGTCAGTACACCTCACACTGCTTCTGCTGATCAGCGGGAGGATTCCTCACACTCTTCCTCTGCTCCAGCGTGGGGTACCTCTCACAGGAGACAAGGCTCCATGAACTTCTCCAACATGAGCCGTTCCCACAGGCTGCAGTTCTTCATAAACTGCGCCAGCGTGGGTCCCTTCCATGGGGTGCAGACCTTCAAGAAGACTACTCTAACATGGGTCCCCCATGGGGTCACAAGTCCTGCCAGTAAATCTGCTCCAGTGTGGGCTTCTCTGTCCACAGGTCCACAGGTCCTGCCAGATCCTGCTTCAGCCTACATTTCCCACAGGGTCACAACCTCCTTTGGGCATCCACCTGCTCCAGTGTGGGGTCCTCCATGGGCTGCAGGTGGATATTTGCTCCACCATGGACCTCCATGGGCTGCAGGGGAATCTGTGCTCTGGTGCTTGGAGCACCTCCTCCCCCTCCTTCTTCACTGGCCTTGGTGTCTGCAGGGCTGTTCCTCTCACGCAGCCTCACTCTTCTCTTCTGACTGCTGCAGTTGCTGTTGTACAGCAAGTTTTTCCCTTGTTAAATATGTTATCCCAGAGATGCTACCACCCTCACTGATGGGCTCAGCCTTGGCCAGCAGCAGGCCTGTCTTGGAGCCGGCTGTCATTAGCTCTGTCGAACACATGTGAAGCTTCTAGCAGCTTCTCACAGAAGCCAACCCTGTAGCTTCCCACCTGCCCCGAACCAAAATCTTGCCACGCAAACCGAATACAATGTGCTTTCACCCTCAGGTCACTATGTGTTACAAGAAGATATAGATTTCTCTCAAAATACTAGTGAAGTAGATTTTTTTTTGGCGTATGTGATTAGTAGGGATTCCTGTTTGTATGATTTATCTTCTACAAACCAGCTTTTAACAGTGTTTCCTCATTTCAGAAAATGCTTCCTGCTCCTTGTGATGACAGGCAGCAGTCCTTTGAAGTGTTTTCCCCTATATACCAGCACCTTGTCTTGCCCTATTCTTTTTGTGCCTTTTGTGCTCCACTGCACTGTGACTGTTACAAATGCCTCCAATCTTTGTCACCCAAGTATTATACAAAGAGTGCACTGCTTTTATTTTTACCTTTACCTGTAAAATAGAAAGGAAATATAACTCTGTAACTACCTTGAACCTAGACTTTTTTTTTTTTTTGCGTCGTCTTTTGGATCATTGAGGAAGTTTTTGCAGCTCATCATTACTTACTGATACTAGAATTCGCAATTTCACAAGAAGCAAGGTGACTTAGAGTCAAGACCAGCTACACTCTCTTCTGGTCTCTACTACAGACATGCTGTGCATCCTTGGCAAGATAGAGAGATTAATATGCTTAAAAATAGTTATTAAAAGATAAGTCTACAAAGCCATATCAGTAATTTGACCTTTAAAGATACCAGTGAATTTCACAAGCCACTTCAGGAAGAACTGATGCTGCATTTGCTCAACAACTATCATGATAATCTATTCTTATGTAACTGAGTAGGTATTGTTAACAGGTAGGCACTTTTGAAGACAACTGTCTATTTTTAATGTCCACTGAAGTCTTTCTATGAAATTTGCAGTGTAGAGCTATCTGCATTTATATTCCTGCAAACTATTATATTAATATGCATTGATCTTTACTCATTTGCAAATTGCATTTCTCTATGTGATATGTTACTTTATTAATAATTCATATAATTTCAAATAATAATATTTTTTGTGTTGTTTTTTTTAATTTCATCTGATCATATTTATTGCCAAGATGTTCCATCCAAAATAAAAGCAATGCTTTACTGTTCAATCTGCATCTTTAAATATCTTGGCCGGCAGTTGTATTACAGTTACTTTTGTCAATCCCTTTAATAAGTCCTTTTTACTAGAACATTCCACACAATCTTACTGTTGTACATTATGAAAAGTCTTCATCACCTGCAATTTTGTGTCTAGTTTTCATGCTTTTCTATTCTCAGCAGAAGTCTGAAGAGAGTTTTCTCAGTTACTTTACTTTTTCTTCTGAGAAAGGTCATATCACAGTTGACCATAGGAAGGCTTTCCGTAACATCACTCTGCTAGTTGAACATGTCAGGTAAAACTTAGGTAGTTTAGAGTAAAGAAATGCCATGTAAGGAATTGTGGCCTGGAGTTTTCTCTAGTGAATTTATTTGTAGATGGAACAGTTCTTCAGAGTTTTTTTTCTTTTTCCTTTTTCCTCTGAAAAAACATTTTAGTCAAGTCACATATTGAGAAACCTTTGAAAAAGACTTTATGGTCAAGTTCTATTGAAATATATGCAGTGATATACAGGAAAGAGAGACATCTCAGTCATTTATTTTGCTTCTGTAACACTGACAAACTAATAAGCTGAAATGTACAAGTGTCGTTCTTCTCCACGTGCACAGACTTGTCAATATTTTCAACTTATTGCTTTCACATAAGTTTACAAATGATCAGTTGCTCAAACTTTTCATCTCAAGGAAAAAAAGTTTAACTCTAGAAATTGTAAATAGAGGAAATTTTTATTTTTGAAAAAATCTCTGTAGTACCTTATCACTGTCTTGATATCTGACTACACATGATGGATACCTCTTTTATCTAACATTCTGTTTTGATCCTTAGGTTGGCAGCACAGTATTTTTCAGATGCAGGAAAGGTTATCATATTCAGGGATCTACCACCCGTTCTTGTCTTGCTAACTTAACTTGGAGTGGCATACAGTCTGAATGCATTCGTAAGTCTGGTTTCTTATCTATGTGTTAGAATATTGAGCCATTTTAAAACGAGTTATAAAGTGATGCTTGTGGAAATTCATACTTTATTTGCAACAGTATTTTTAAATGTTTATTATTTCTTATTCTAAGACCAAAGATGTATTTGGGATATATTAATGTGAAGTAAGATTTTTCAGATTTTTTTTTTCATGAAGTTTATAATAAATTCTATAAGTTTTACTCAAAAAAAAGTCTGTCTGCGTTAACCCACTGCATTAGCTGCTTTAAATTAATCCAGTGTTTTTTAAGGCATTAATATAGATTAATAGACAACAGAAAGTGGCCTGAAGCATGCGTGGGGCTATTTTGTTGCCTAATATTTTGTGAATTGTAAATCAGAACTCATCAAAATTAATCTTTTCTGGGCTATGCATGGGTATGCAAATGATTAGTGTATTTATAGCTCTGTATGGGTTGGAGGACATAAAATAATTATTGTATTAAAATGCACTGGTCTAAGGTAAAAGTAAGTCATTAGAACGACCTTAGATTCTTATCCTCTTTCAAATTATCTTTGGTTTGTTATAAATGAACAGCATGGAGCACAGAGAAGCATACTGAGCAACCATATCTGTTATAATCAATGTGATACCACAAAGTCTTCCTCTGGAACCTTTATTTCAATTGGAATTCATAATGAATTTATTTAGCATAATAACTGCTCTGTAATTTTCAAGGCCCTTTAAAACATTGAGTGGAAGTGATGCTTGAAGCTATGACAGTGCAGTAATTCACAGGCCCAATCATTGCACCACGTACATTGGCATGTGCTTCCCTTCATTTTAACTCTTTTCTGGTTGTTATTATGATTTAATTTTGGTGTACTGTTTAAAAATATATGATCGTATCATTTCCATCTTGCCACGATAATAACTGTACACTTAGAGTATAACTTTTACAAGTAATAGCTACTTGACTTTTCTAAAAGGTGTACAAAGTTTACATAATGAAAGGGAATAAGTAGGCATGCATTTACTTCAAATTACATACTCTAATCCTATGGAAACTGTTTACCACCACTTTTTCTAACTCTAAAAACCCCTTTGCAGCTCATGCTTGCAGGCAGCCAGAGACACCGGCACATGTAGATGTGAAAGCAATAGATCTTCCTACTTTAGGGTATACTTTGGTGTATACCTGTCAGCCAGGATTTTTTCTTGCTGGTGGATCAGAGCATCGGACATGTAAACCAGATATGAAATGGACAGGAAAATCACCTATTTGTAAAAGTAAGTTATTACTCAAGTGATATGTTGGGCCCTACTCGGTTGGATTTAATATTCCCTGACATCTTTATTTGATATAGTAGGATTAAATTTTTCCACTTATTATTTAAAAATGCATATGACCTAACAGCTTTTTCTTTATGAAATAAACAGTAAAAAAATCAAACTGAGCATAGCATCTAGAAGTCATGGAGGAAAACATGGGGATATCTGTGTGCAAAGCCATAGGCACACATATATGTAAGTTTATGCTTAACAACAGCAAACAAAACCTAAACAATATACAGTATTACTTTTATCTGTATTTATCTTTATTGCATGGTTTTAAAGAGTATTTCAATGAATTCAGTGTTTACTGTATGATTTTCTGTTAGGAACAAAAAAAAAAAGTTATTTCATAGCTTGGCTTTTAGATTCATTCAGGTATGTTTTTTCTCTAAGAAAATCTTCTAAAATAATAATGAACAATAAAAAAAAAATACATCTTTGCACCAGATTCCACTTTTTTTTACATCCATGCAAATTTAATACATTTTTGCTAGAGTAGCTCTAAGTACATAATTACGAGGTCTAAATTTGCTCTTCACATGCGAATAAACATGGCTATAAGCTCCTGAGACAAATAAAACAAAACTATATTTAGAATATAAATAAAGAAAAAATAGTGAGATGCCATGGGAAAGATGTTTGCAACATGATTTTTAGTTCTAATATGACAAAGATTCTAAACAGGTTTGATGTTTGAAAAATATTTGATTTTTCATTAATGTACGGGTAGTCTTCATTGTTTCAACATTGTCAAGAGATATGAACTACACGTAATTATCTTCTGACTCTAGTTCCCTAGAGGGTGATTTTTTGTGGGTGCTATATAAGTAATAAATTGAGATAAATTATGTTACATGATTTTTGTTAATTTTCTTTTTCTTTTTTTTAAGTAAAGATAAAATACCGAAAAAGTTTTTCTAAGCAAGAAATCTTTTTTTTTTAATTGGCTTTCAGTCAGTAGAATTGTATATAAGGAGTATAATTCTCCTTGAATGCCCCACACTCTTTGTACTTTCTTAGCACTTGATCAGTCTAATCAGTGAATTTCTGCTACTAAAGAAAAAAAAAAAACAACATGCGAACCCAAGTATTCCTATGAGGCAAGAACTTAATTTGGGGTCAATGGACATAACTCTGCTGAGTGTACCAGAAGTAGAGCAAATGACACCAGTTGTGATTCTTTCCCATGATATCTGATCCTGTCACCTTAATCCAGCTACCTAGCTTTTGCTGATTTGTGTCATAAATGTAACAGTCTTTATTAACATGATTTTTACTATATTTAATATACTATTACTCATAATTAGATGTAGTATTTGTCCCCTCTATAAGGCTCTCTTTTATAGCATTGGGACTGATATAAAAATTTTAGGCTTAGATGTATGAAATACTTGGCTAGCCAGACAACTTTCCACAGTAAAAATGTTGTTTACCTAAATTATTTTTTGGTAGTTTTGTGTAAGTGTATAGGTTCACACATGTAAAGTAGGTTTGAACAGGTAAAGTATTCAAGACCAGTTATTTCTGTTTTAAATATGGCTCTATTGGATAAGAGATGATTGCATCCATCAGGCATTGTTTTAACATTCTATTAAAAAAATATGTTCATGAAAATGATAATTTGTCTTTTTACTTGTAGGTAAAGGAGTGAGAGAAGTTAATGAAACAATAACTAAAACTCCAGGTTTGTATACAAGAAGAGTTTTAGATCTAAATAAATTAAATTGATTTACACTCTAGATTGTTATGGATAATAAAACTATTTCCAATATTTGACTTAAGTATTTATTACTCATTTCAAAGGAATATAAATGTTGAGGTCTTTCATAATAACAAGTGCTATGTAAAACCTATTCTATTAAACTCTTACCCAAACAACAATTTTTTTTTTAATCCTACAGTACTAATTTTGTGAATTGTACAAAAAATCCTGTGAAGCCAAAAAGAGAAAGCATATATACACAAAACCCTGATTTGAAGTAGTTTTATATCAGAGAGATTGCTATAATGGAGAGCCTTATAACGAGCTTGGACTATAATTGCAGGGACTGGGTTCAGTTAAAGTTCTGCCCTTTACATTGCAAGTGTTGTAAGAAACTGCAAAAATCCCTCAAGAACCAGTTCTGGAAATTTTGATGGACTTCATTTCATGGAAATTCTCAAGGTACTCTAGGATAGGTCCACCAGCAGTAGGCAAACATTGCTGCTGCTTTTATATGCCTCCTCAAGACACGTGTGCAGTTAACTTTTTCCTCCTGTCAGTGACAAAATAGACAAATATATCTGAGAAATCCTTGATGTAGATCTTTTTAGGTTCAATCATTTTCAGAAAATGAAGGGCCTGATTTTTTTAACTGACTTCTTTAACAATGAGCGGAGTTTTCACCAAATAAATGAGCTTGCAACTCTATATTCTGAATTTCAGCAAGCTGCAAGGGAAACAAGATTAATGGTTCACACTCACAGCAGTTCACAGAACCACTCTGTAGAGTAGATGGGATAAAAAAGTATTTCTGCTAATAATTAACCTTCCTGGTGAGTTTATTAGTGAGAGTGTCAGGTGAAACATAAATGAGTTCTTCTCAAATGCATTACTTCTGCAGACTCACAATAAAGTAGGATATAATGTGCATTCATTATAATTAATATACAGTCTTCATTTGTTGGAGGATTCACCTCACCAACACCTGAGGTATACATTAATCTGCTACCACACAGGTTTTGAAGATTCAATGCCAAATTAAAATGTAGACCAAGTTTCCAAATGTATTCACTCTGCAGAGCATTAGTATCAATTCACACCACATCATGTCCCTTATAATTAGTTTGGATAAGTAAATAATATTTGAAAGGCATTTAAAAAAAAATATTATGATTGAAAATGCCAATAACGGTAAGCAAAGAACTGATACTCTAAAAAATGACCGTAATTAACCAGGAAAAGTTTTAAGCTGTTTTTAAAAACCCAATCTTCACTATTATGAAGTATTTCAAATTTGTGAATTCTTTTTAGTATAGAACACTATTTTGAAGCATTTTCTTTACCTTGTTATCTTGGCTTTTGGTAGAATTCCATTTGCTGCTATCTATATTTTAGATATTAAGCTAATATTGCTAAATAAGAGGTTATGTTACAGAATAGATTAATGTTCTGATTTCCCACCTTTGGATATCTGAATACAAATTATGTTTATTATTGTTTATTAAATTGCTCCTTTTTTGCCAGAGTTAATGTTTTCATAAGCAATAGTAACTATCATTTTTATGGTACTGTAAATTGTAATTAAGTATAAGTTGCACCTAAAGAATTCTCACAATACCCATGTGAAGTTTCAGAACTACAATACTCTGGTTTCCATGGTCCTTACTGCTTTTTATAGTCTTTGCAAAAATACTTCAGAATCTGTTTTAATGAGTAGTCATGGATTTCACCATTCATCACGTTCTGAGGAGAATCCGCAGTTGGTGCAGTATTAGTATAATAATACCCAGTTCATTTTTCTTATTCTGCGTTTGCCCACAGTGGGTGGGAAAGGCAGACAGGGACATTGCAAGGGCTTGGCAGATTTGGGTCAGAGATAGTCTGATTCCCCAGCAGCATCCATGGGACTGCAGCACTTGCATTTTAATCTTTTATTGAAACGTGACTGGGGAAGCAGAAATATATTTTGCTGTTTTCTTCCCCTACTGATTCTGTCCCTCTGCAGCAAGTGCAAATTCTATAAATACTGATACAGTGGTGCTATTTCATGAAGATTAAAGCTCACTGACATTTAGAATAGTTAGAGAATCTAGATACTGAAGATGTTGAATGTGACAAAAGAAGTATGATGTCTGCTCCTTTATAAAACTATTCCATAGTACCTGTCAGGTTCAAAGCAGTAATACTAGATGTTCACCTTCATGAGAATAACTTCAGACACACAATTTTAATTAAAAGCAAAACCAAATAAAAATAATTTTGGCTTATTTTTAAAATGCAGTTTTCGAGTTTACTGTATGTCACTATTATAGCAAAGCAATGGAAATATGTAGAAAAAAGAGCCTGAAAGACCCTTTATAGAATTCATATATTTCCAGAATATAAGTGAATTCTAAGGACTGTGAGATGCCAATTGAAATTTAATGCTTCAAAGTTTTAGTATTGAGTTGAGGTTATTTTGCGTAAAGCCCCAGTCCTGCACTGAGTTTTGCTTTGGAAAGGGAGCACTTGAGATTCTTTGAGGCTGTTGTACTGAAAGCCGTATAGTGGGTCTCCACTTACTTGGAATCCAGTGTGGTACAAGACACATGCTAATGATGTTTTGAAGTCATGCCACATTGAGCTTGAATGTTTGCTTGTGGCTTTTGCACATTTTGAAAGCAAAAGACAATGAAGAAGTTACCATCCTTCCTCTTTATGAAATGCATACTAGGAAGTGTAATATTCAAGAGATAGAGTCAACAGCTAAGCAGTGATCGGATTTTCAGATATACTGCCTGTCAGTATATATTGTTGGAAATATATGGTATTATTGACCCATGTTTCTTTTTGATTTATTTTTCCATTCAGTGATTAGGTGGAGGAGGAAATAGCCATCAAATCTATTCAAAATGGATACACACGATACCTACACTGATAAATTTCCTTCAGTATAGACAGCTGTCTTTACACATGCTCAGAGTTTGATAAAATGCAAAAAAAATACAATAATTTCTTTTAAGAGTTAAGTTAGAAGCGTGTGAAACAGTTCTACTATCAGCCTTTAGCTTTTTAACAAGTATCATTTGCAGTGGTCATGGATAGTAAGGGTGAATTTTAGTAGTTGCTAGGGCTGTCATTTTGTCAAGATATCAAGTAACTGGTTAAACAGTTCTTTTTATGAAGTTTTATTTTTATTCTTAAAGCTTTACTTCTCAAATTGTAATGCTGGAAAAAGCTTAGAACTAAGTAGGAAAATGTAATTTTTCACTTGTCAGAAGCTGCCCGGAAACACCAGGTGCTGCCTGGCCAGGGGGAGGGTTGGTCTCTTTTGGCCAACTTAACTGTCTTTTTAGCTTAACTGTCATGTTTGAAGGAAGTCTTCCCCAGATTTTATAACAAGATATATGGGAGAACTATATAAAACAGCAAAGTATATGGGAGAAATATAGCAACATGAGCGGAGGAATGCATGTTCAAGACATGTACACTTCGTAAAATTATCTGACATAAAAACTTCTCCTAAGTTTTTATCTTCTGTGTTTCCTTTGTAATTAATATTAATATTGCACATACTGTTGAATAAGAGAGACTTTTTCTACTCTGTCAGCAATTTAGCCAAATACTTAAAATACAATATTTAATGACCTGTAAATAATTTATTTTTTCTGTATAGAGGAAAAATACCAATAACATCAAATAAATAAGCCAAATACATGCAATTTTTTCCTATAATTCATGCTTCATTTTATAGGTTATTTACTTCAGATTATTCAAAATGCGGTTTCTGAGAAACAGACCTTTATTTTAAACTGGAAAATGTTCCCTGCTCTGGCAAATTCTCTGTTCATAGGTGCAGTAATATTGTGTGGAGAAAAGATGTGGAGTCTTAAAAATGACTAATAAAAAACTTGTGCTAAACTGTGTCTGGAATTCAGTGAACTCAGTTGAATATTCAGTTGATATTCAGTTGAAAATCGCACAGAGTGCTGCTTTAATAGATTCATGAAACAAAAGGAATGGTCTATGACAATGTGTCCTTCCAGGAATCCCTTACTTCAGAATATTATTCTCATTTTTTTTCATCATACCTTAAAGCTACTGGGCTTTAGGGAAGAGTGCATTATTTTTCATAGTCTTGGGGACATTCACTGAAGCAAAAAAGCTATGAAGTGTGAGGTTATTTAAGAACATATATTGCAATGGACAGTGGTAATATAGTATAAGCAACTGCGTGAAAAGGTCATTAGATATATTGTCTTTACTGTTGTAAAATTTTTACTGTATTACCTCCTTAGAACAGTAGGTTGATGCTGTAACAGAAAAAATGAAGAGCATAAATATAGCTAGAAAGATTGCTGCTTTGTTGTACTTTACTCCTTTCTTTGTTTGTTTCTTTTTTGCCCACTTTTATTTAGTTCCCTCAGATGTGTTTTTTATAAATTCACTGTGGAAAGGGTTTTATGAATATTTAGGAAAAAGACAGCCTGCCACTCTGACTGTTGATTGGTTCAATACTACAAGCAGCAAAGTGAATGCCACATTCACTGAGGCATCAAACGTACTACTCAAACTATCAGGTAGGTTCAGAATCTGGTGTTAAAAAAAGCTGTTATTTTATTTTTTTTCATCTGTTCAGTTTTCTGCCAAACACAAATGACACAAAATCTTTATATTTTCACTAAAAATATTTCTCTGCTTATTTTGCAAAAGGAACGGTCATAATGTTCTGCACATATTTCAGTCAATTTATATGTGGTCACTCATCTATTTTTCTCCTTACATTTCAAATAAATATTGAGGTAGGGTTTTTTCATCTTGGGCTGTTGGATAGTATTGATGTGTTGAACTCACAGGTAATATTGAAGTGGCAGATGAAGTGTTTGTAGGCATTTTAAGAACTATACCTCTGAAAAACTCCGTTATTCAATAGCAATTACTATCTGCTTTAAAACAATATGGTCTTGATAATGGCATAATATAAAATAGGCACAGATAATTAAATAACATACTAAATTTTTCACACCTTTTAATCACATTGTGCATTCCTTTCTGCAAATCTGACTGTGAAGTTCTGATTTAGTGTCTGATCACAGTTATAGTTGAAAAAAGCATTGTCAGCTATCCGTAACTTTTAAGGTCAAGAGTTCAGATAGAATTTCAGTAGCTGGCTTCCAAATGGTAAATTTTCTTGCACTGCACTATCCATATTTACTATAGGAATATACTGTTTTGATGTGAGTAAAATCCAATAGTTTCCAGTTCAAGAGAACTCCAGGCAAGGAATTCCATCTGTATTCAGAATTATTGAAATACTGTTTGAAAAAAACAAATATTCTTGCCCATTTATGTATAAAATTAAAAGGTACAAAACCATCTTTACATCATATTATCAAATATGATGTGGGCAAAAGAACAATAAAATAAGATCCTGTTATTACAGCACTTTAAATCTTGTTTTTTCCAGGTTATAAAATTCTATTATTACAGAATGTTTTCTACAAAATATTTTCGTTCTAAAGCAGTATATTTAGCTGTGAAAAGATATTTGAACAAACTGGTTGAAAAATTGTTTAAAAGGCATGTGTTACCTCCTTTATTTTAATAGGTGTTTACAAAAAAGAAGAAGCCCATTTGCTCCTGAAAGTTTTTCAGATTAAAGGAACTAGTGATATTTTTGTAAGCAAGTTTGAAAATGACAACTGGGCACTAGATGGTTATGTAAGTAACCAGACTGCTATGGATAAAGCTTGCTGAGAGCAAAGTTTAAAGTTATTTGTGATTTCCTATATAACTCTATCCAACTTTTTATATTACAAATATGGAGTACAACACTGTAGAAGTACAGATGCAGATGTAGAGATAACATTATAACATTATTTTTCTTTTCAAGAATATATATACAAAAATATGTATTCAAAAATATGTATGCAAACCTCTATTTGTCGCAATCCCATTAGAATTTTTAGTTTACTAAGGGGAAGATGGAGTTAATCAGCATATTTTGCCTTGTTTTCTTAGATGAGAGTGAAAATTTTACCTTTAGAAATAATGTCCTTTTTTCGGTGTGGTAAATAGTTCACTGTAATAAAATTACATTATATATTTGTTTAAGAAATCTTTTTTTCTGTTTCAATGTATTGTAGGTATCGTCAGGACTTGAAAGAGGTGTTTTCACCTATCAAGGTGATATACATGGAAAAGACTTTGGAAAATTTATGCTCCAAAGACAAGGTAAATGCATTCATAAAACTTTAACTTCTATAAACTTTTTGGGTCTTCAAGAGTGAATTCAACAAATGACTCAGCTGTCTAGCTGAAGTAAGCATGTTTATTTCATGCCATTGCTATTATAAAAATATAATGAAATATGCATATTTGAAATATATAGTTCAAATCCCAATTTAAATCTGCTTAACCTTACTGTTTCATGTTTTCTAGTATAGCAATCTAATAAGATGACTACAGGAGAATGCCTTTGCAACTGCTTGTTTTTCTGTGAATGTCTGTTTGAAAGTAACGGTGTCATGAAATGCAAAGACACTTCCTGCTCAAATATATACACTGCAGTCAGAATCATATAGGAAACTAAATGGACAGAATCAGCACTGATTTTAAGAGTGTCATTTGGAGAGTTCTTCTGCTGGTGGATGTTTTCAGAATGTGTATGTATGTGTATAGAATTCTACTACGCTGTCAAAAATATGAATTGAGTGATTGATATATATATATACACACACATATATATTTCAGCTATGGACTCAAGTGCTCCAGCAGCTGGTGAAAAACTAGTTATTTTATTTTACTCATAGAAAAAAACTATCATAAAAACTAATGAAGCATTTACTCATTAAATACTTACTCATAAAATAGTTTTGGCAAATACTAAGTGGAGGCATCTTCATTTTCTGATCCTGCAACTGCTGCAGAGTGGTTGAAGCATGGTCTATATGCAACAAAGTACTGAGCTAGGAGGTGGAGACAACCTAGCCAATATATCTATAGCAAACTGTATTTACATTTTATGAATTACCTTAGTTCCGTTAACTTCATCGGTGTTGTACCCAATGCCCTGTAAAGTTCTGCCAAACCTCCCTTGTATTCCTTTGCTCTGTTCACTGCTGTAATAGCAGTTATCCTGTGGATTTTCTTATTTTGGCCACCTCTCAATTTGCTATATATGTTTAGTCACAAGAGGCAGAAACCTTACTCTTCAGAGTCTCAGCCTAACTGCCAGCTTCTGAAGCCAAATACAGTTTCAGTCTTCAGAGCAAAATCTTGTGTGGGACAGATTATTTGTCTACCTATACTTTTGTGTAATTCTTATCACTGTAATATCTAAGTTACCTTTTCCTTCATATTTTAGCAAGCACTGTAAAAGTAGAGCATCAAGAGTTGTCCAAACATCTGTCTTGTTTAGCAGCCTTTGATATATCAAAACAGTGAGAGTATGGTTTGTTGGTTTTGTTTGGGGTGTGTCTGTGTTTTTGTGTTGTTTTTTTTTTTTTCTTAAGCCAGGCCGGAAAAGGTACCGATGGTCTTCCAGATACCTAATAAAAGTTTGGGTCCATGTGTTGTAGCAGTGAAATGAATAACTCATGGTGGTAAATGAAGAACAAGCAGAATGACAATTCAACAGTTACAGCACTCTCCAGTGGGTGTATTCTATGGTAGTGGAAAACATTGTCCTTATCACTGTTTAGAGTTGCACTATGACAGCTCATATTGTATATTCCCAAGGCTAGCTAGGAGCTGAAGTGTCCAAGTTACACATGCATTCCTGGGCTGAAGGCCTCTCATCCTCAACTTTGACATCTCAGAAGAGAGCTTGCTACAAATGCAGATACTGTCTCTTTTAGAAGATTTCTTTATGTGATTGCTAAATAGCCACTGATTTTCTATAGGTTGCTTGTTGCCTATTGAAGAACCTAGAGCTAAAAGGAAACAGCAAATTTCCAGTCAGCACAGGTCATACCCTCGCAGTCAAGGATAATTTACATTTTTTAAAAAATATATTCTGTTCATGAATATTCTGCTGGGGTAATGATCTCGTATGTCCTCCAGCTGAAGACTTAACATATTTCTGTTTCTTCAGGAAGTTAAATTATTTGCTGCCTTTACACTAAGCCAGAAGTATGCATAAACTCTGCATGCATTGGTGCATGCATAATGTAATATAAAAGTCTTCATCTGCAAGCATAGCTCAAAGAAGAGCATTTACTGAGAAATAGTTAGGTATGTAAGTTCAATCTAATAGATGAATAATTCCCTATCACACAATTCTAGAGAAAGACCAGGCTCAGTGGATATGACCAGTCTTGGAACTTAATGAATGAAAACAGAAACAACTTTTGTTTCTGAGTACTGTTTATCCTCTTTCAGAAGCAATTCTTTTTGCTTGACGCCCAGAGAAGAACCCAAAGGGCAAAAAGATCTCTGTTATCTTCCTGCCAAAAGAATTAGAACTGTATCTGAGCCTGCTCAAGGGGCTCAAGTTGTGACACCAAATTATTTAACACGTTTTGCCAAGTAATCAGTCATTGTTGGGGGCTCTTTGTTTGTTTTGTTATGTTTTAATAACTTGGTCTCTAAAGGCTGCAAGTCTGAGGCTAGGTTCAGTTTCTGTAATTTCTGAGTGCCTGTGCTTCACCACTACAGTTCCAGATGATGTTTATTCTAAAATGTTGGCCTTGTTCATTCCAATCTGGACTGTCCTTTAAAACTTGTATGAAAAGGTGGCTTTGTGAGAAGAGAAACTTACTTCACCAAATGATTATTTTCCTATATTTATTTCCTCCAGGGAAATACAATGACACCCTTCTCTTTCCTTTTTTTTCTTCAAAGTACTTTTTAGCTTGTCTAGATTGAGATAAATATTGACATGAAATATGAAATATGAATAATTAAATTGTGTCCATGGTATATTAGATCAATGGCTGTGACATACATGTACATTTCTTGAAACTGATCACCTCCTAAAAGTGTTGAACATCATGAGACATATGAATTTTAATTTTCACTCTATAAATGTGTCAATCTTCCTTTCCAGATCACTTCACACAACTTTCATCATTCGCAAAGAAACTCTACATCTAGACAGGATATTCACAACTTCAGAGTACAAAATGGTTGTGCTAATGCACAAATAGAGAGCTAGGGCTATATATTAATACACTCCTCATACCCAATGAAATACCCAAAGAATCAGGTGAAGAAGGTCCAGCCTCTGTTGCTCCCTGGAAACCACTGACTTGCTTTCCATGACAGTATTTTTTCTCTTAAATCCTTGAGCTGCTAACCATCTTTGTCTCAGAAATTACTCTTCTACCTGCAATTCTACTTTTCTTATCTTGCATGACTGTCACTGTCACACTTTCTCCCAATTCAACAGCAGTTATTGTACTAAAACTGAGCCATGCTGTACAGATGCCAGACACTTGAAACCCTGGGCTAGGAATTACACAGAAAATGCATTTGAAAGCTTCAAATGATAAGGAAATGCTCCTAATGAATATTTTCACAAAAAATATTATTTTCTAGTATGTATAAAGGAGAAAACTCAGTAACTATCTAAAGGGTAGAAGTACACAGCTTGTGCAATAATGACTTTACTATGTATTATCAGAATTGAAACTTCACCTGACTGCTGCTGTTTTTAGGAGGCTGAAGAAACCCCTGTTATTGTGTGAAATGTTTAAAAAACATTTATAATCTCACTGAATATCCCTCTATTAAATAGCACATTTCCTAGTGACAAAATATGGCTTTTTTAATGAAAAGTAAACCAAACTATCTTTTGCAGTCTTTTTTTTTTTTCTATTAGCCTGCAGATATTTCCACTTTTTTGGTTTTAGCTGTGGAGAAATCAATACCTAGATTAGATCAGTACAATAGGCTTTCTAATTTCTCAACATGATAACCCTGTCAGAAGAAATACAAAGTTTACATCAGGACATGTTTAATCACAAACAGCTCTGAAAATGATTGTAATATATAGACCAGACTGTGCTGAAGTTACAGTGAATCTCATACATGAAAAAAATTTAAATTATCCAGAATTGCAGCAAAGTTTCTCTTCCATAAAGAAAAGCACACCCAATGCACAGTCTGAACCTGGTCAACACTTCTCCAATGCCAATTAAAGGTTGTAAACCTCTGTCCTGGTCTCTCCTCCTTGGATAGCATCTATATATTTCTCTCTGAAGAGCTGTGAGTTCAAACTGGCAACATGGAGTTGGATCTCAAAATACATTTATTTCTACAAAATTATTCTATAATTTTCACTATAAAATTATTTTTGTCCTTCAATAGTTAAGTTGGCCACCTATTTAAACAATTTCATAATGTCTCAGTTTATACTGATGGAAAAATGGGTTCCACAAAATACTTTCCAGTCCTGGTTATCTGCTTGTCCACAACAGGAACCCAGCGAGGCCATGCCACAGGCAACCACCTTTGCATTCTCTGCACCTCAGTTTTATTGCAGTGCGAACGCACCTGCCACAGGCTCTAAAACACGCTCATGTCTTTATAACCCCTAAAAGAGGGTTGTAAAGCAGCCAGGGCATGCACACAAGTGCACAGACTTAGGATTGCTATTAAGCTGAGCAGGACCATTGTGGTTTATTATAGTTACCTCATTTCTCTATTTCATGTCTGATGTGGTCTCACATTGCTTGTTTCTCAGCTGAATATTAAGGCTGCAAGCATAGAGTACTTTTTGCAGCATTAACAATTTTTTTTTTGTAGAAGGTAAATGGCTTAATTTTATTGAATTAGTGACTCATGAAAGGTGTAGTTCATAATTATTTTAATTGCTGAATACTGTTTTCAAATAATTTTTATAGTTATTGGTATATTATTGTGGTATTAACAAGATTTATACTTTGATGCTGCATGCTATTTATTTCATGTTTTAAAATATAATTATTTTATCAAGACACCATTTTCTTTCCTTCTTGAATAAGAAGATAAATGTGAGATAGAAAACCCAGGAATTTTATTTCTGCCCTTTTTGTTTCATTTCAGGTCCTTTAAGTGCAGATACAGACCTTTCAAATCATTATTATGGTACAAACAGCAGTTCTGTTGCAGCTGCCATTCTTGTACCATTCTTTGCTCTAATATTATCAGGGTTTGCATTTTACCTCTACAAACACAGGTATTGTAAATGTTATTTATTCAGTACTTAATAAGTTTTTGTTTTAATTTTAATAGGTCAGTGTAACTAGAGAACACAATGCTAAAGATATTCAGGAATATCTTTACTCAAGAAAGACAACTATTTCTAAGTAATCCCATGAAGGGCTTCAGGGCAGAGGAGTTCTTAACGGTGAACAATTTGAAAAATGCATCACTGCGTTAAGGAGTAAAGACCTATAAACCTTCTTGACTGGTTAGGCTGAATCAGATTGAAATCTCAGGTCACATGTTTTATTCTTTCATTTTAATGCTTTATTAAATTGAATGTATGCTGCTTC
This sequence comes from Phalacrocorax aristotelis, assembly GCF_949628215.1. Taxonomy (NCBI): domain Eukaryota; kingdom Metazoa; phylum Chordata; class Aves; order Suliformes; family Phalacrocoracidae; genus Phalacrocorax; species Phalacrocorax aristotelis. The sequence continues at coordinate 24,366,136 of NC_134278.1, read as the reverse complement.
TTTCAAAATGCTTATAAGTATTAATTATAGAAGATGAAAAATCCATAAATCCCATGAAGGAACAGCCCATAATGAGACTACTTACAGTACATGCTGAATAAGCTAGTGGGTACTACTAGAATTGGCATCACTTCAGCTCACATGAAACTTTTACATGTCATTAGATAATCAAATAAATCCAACCATCTTGCCTGAAATTGTGTTTAGAAGCTGATGTCTATGAATCATTTGAACATTTGTTCATTCTGAGCGCTATTTGGCTAGAGCTTTTTGGAACAATTCTTATATTTTTGTATTGAGCTACAATTCTCTCTTTGTGTTATTTGCAATTTGCAAAATGGTGCTTAACAGAAACACTGATTTTTGATAATATGCTCTTAAAACTTTTGTTCTATAATCATAATACTGAAAGTATTTTCTGATTGTAAGAAATTGCATAGACAAACTGAAGTCCACCATTGCTCTATGATGGACTGGACTGTCCACCTACCTCAGTATTAGATGATTTTGGAAAAAGAAACTGCAGTGGGACTTGAACTTTGGCTATATATCCTGAAGCATAATATAGCCTTTTCTTGAAAAAATTCTTGAAATTACCTCAATGACCAGAATAACAACATGAAATTTTCAGAGATGCGATAGTAGTTATGCCCCTAGAGTCTCTCTATATCAGAGAATTTGAAGGTCTTCTTAGGGGATGATTTTATGGAGGTTTCTGCTGTGCCTGTGTCAGATTAATATCATCTAATTAGAACTAAGACTGTTAAAACTTTTTTACACGGTTTCTGTATCTTTTATCTGACAGACAGGGATTGCTTCAGGAATGAAGACAACATCTCAGTCTTTCTGAACAAAATTAAAATATATTTAATTACTCACACTTAGGAAAGTTCCTAGTTAAGATATCTAAGCATGTTATGTTACTTTTAAAATGAAAATATGCAGAAGACGACATATGTATGAGTAACAGAATTATTTGTAGGTTGTCAGTTTCCATTACTGGCATCTTTCCAGGGATAGTTTTCCCTACCTGCTAGCCAAAACAGAATAATTTTCTAACAGAGTTTGGTTTTCCAGAACCCTTCTCTGATGTTTTATCATGAGATTATTTTCTAAACTATATGACATTTATTAAGCACCAAGCATCTACATTTTGCACTCTTTCATTGACTTTCCTGCCCTATTTAATTTACATATATAAAATTATATACTGAACCTCCTTTATATGCTTGTTTAGATACTTTCAGATACTAAGAGATTTAAGGTTAAAGTAGTAAAATATAATACAATAGGATATAATTTTACTGGATGTATCAGAAATTCTGCACAGTTTTGTTTCATTTTTCATTTAATTATTGGCTTAATATGTTTTAACAGAACTTTGCATAAAAATGTGACCAACCTTGAAGTTTTGATAGTTTCATGGTGGTAGAACACTATCCAAAATAGAAGAGTGTTAATGAATGTTAATTCTATGTATCCTTTGATATTCAAATGCCAAAATTTATGTGAATATTAGTTAGGATTTCATCAATCTGATGAATGATCAATGTTTGGACATATAAAATGTCTGTCAAGGGATTTAGTAGTGTTTATTGCTGGAAGTATTTATGGAGGTAAGCAGGCAAGCTAGGGAAGATCTGCCTAGAATAACTGAAATTACTGATCTTTATCTGAAGGTTACTACCACCAGCAGTGCAACATATTTTGGATGTTTGCTATGTCAGTGCAAGCATTGCCTGAATGAAGCTATGCTGGCTGACTTTGCACTGACTTATTTAGTTAGTACCCAGGAGACCTGTTACAACACTTCAATAGTGCAATGCTAACTTCCTGTTCTGGAAGGGTAATAAACAGCTGATAGCAGCAAGTTACCAAACTGTTCCCTCTACCTCTGCTTGAAGACATCTAAGTCAATAAATTCTGTAAGTTTTTATCTCATCTAAACCCCAAGATATTATTGAAAGGATGAATCAGGAGCCACTTACCATGGCTCTTTTCATGTATGCCTATTCATCTACTCCATTCAAGTCTTTTAAATTGACAATTTGTATTGACCTCATCAGAACATTTGCACAGATAGTCCAGTTGCCCTCCTAGGTATAGGGTAAAAATTAGTGTAGGTAAAATCCCAAATCTCCAGGAAAGTCAGTTAGAATCTGCTTGATGGTGATCAAATTATATTCTCCTATTAAAGATGCTACTGTATTTTTGACAATAAAGTCAATACTTTAGAAAGACAAGGATATATATTTGGAAATTGGTAAGGTGTTAATTTAGTAAAGCTAGAATTAGTGTTTCCACTCTTTGTAAGAATTCTTTTATGGTCAGACCAGCAATCTAAAACTGAAAATGTCATCAGAAAATATCATAATTGTTCCTACTGACAGAAATTATTATAACTGTAACCAGTTCCAACTTTACTTTTGTCTGTACTTTTGTTGTACATTGCTTTACTTTTGACTGCCAAATTTGACAGTAACAACAAGCTATGAAGTTGTCATTCTTTTGACATTTTTGTAATGGAAAATGCATACTTATATTGTGCCTACATTGTCTCTGTGCTTTGTAGCATCAGTTTGCCCATTAGGAATTTGTTTTCTTCTCTTCATGTTACAAAAAATAACTTCCAGACAGATTTCTCTTGCTTTTTAAGTCCTTGCAACATTCTTTATGGGTCTTTTTTTATCACTTTTAGACAGAGTCATGCAATTTCTGTAGACAGGATGGAAACATTATAGATAAAACTTACATTAATTGTAGAATGTTTAATTTTAAGGGTTACTAATGATAATTTCCTGTCTTTTTTTCCCCAGAACAAGACCAAAAGTACAGTATAATGGGTATGCTGGACATGAAAACAGTAATGGACAAGCTTCATTTGAAAATCCTATGTATGACACAAACTTAAAACCCACAGAGGCAAAGGCTGTGAGGTTTGATACGACTCTGAACACAGTTTGTACAGTGGTATAGCCTTCAGTGCCCAATATGACTGATTCATAGCCATACCTCTGATGGACAAGCAGTAATTCCTTTGGTGCCATATACCAGTTTCCCTTCTTCTCTTGGCTTTGCTGCTGTAATCTTTAACATCTTCTGTCAGCCTACATGCAGCTAAATTTTCTGGTAAAAATGTGTCAGTCTTCTGGGGATCAGACAAAGAATATTTTTTCATCTTAGAGTTGGAACAAAATGCCTGGCTGCATCTGCTTCAAATCAAGGCACACTTTAAGGAAGACTGCCCAGTCATGCCAGTTTGTCATATTTAATGCCTCAGACTTTCTTATTTGTATGTGGCTGGATGCCTTTCAATGCATTCTTCTGGGCACTTGGATAAATCCTATGAGTACTGTGACAAATGATAGCACCACAGATTATCCCCGGGAATATTCTGAAGAAATAAAGCTCTCTTGAAGGAGAAGACAACCTTCTGTGGGGTTGCATACACCGGCAAATGCTTTACCATTGAAATCTTGCTAAAATTAAAGAAACTTACAGTGTATCTCATACATAGGGTAGTTTGCCAATTTCCCAAACAGCCGTTATATTGCAAAATGTTAATGCACAATTTTTTGCACTAGAGTGTTATGGTTGACTGAGTAAGATACTGGTAAAAATATACAGGGTTTCTACACACTGTCCATTGTATATAGACATTGACTCATTCTTTGCCAAGCAAAACATTCCACAATAAATTTACTTGGAATACTAAATTATGAGTCCCACGCTTAGCACCAGTTAAAATCTAGTCTGATAGAGGACAATATTTCTTTTGTCAATTTTTGACTAAATTTCTTTGTACACATGATTACAAGTCACTGGAGACTTTCAGCCAAAACAAGAGCCCATTTCTAAGAAATTTTCATTGCCAGTATTGTTTTCTTCTGAAATTGGTCATCAATCACCATTGTCAGTATCATACTATTTAACAGCAGGGGGGTTAGCAGCTATTGCTGCTTGCCATGTACAAATGTGAATAGTAATTTATTTTAGATAGCTCATAAAGCCTGTGAGCCTGTGCTCATAATACAGTCTTCCCTTTTACATTTTTTTCCATTTTTTCTTGTAATATGACATCATTTTCTGATGTTACATGGAACTAAACCACATTACAGTAGCATATGTAAACCCAGTGCAAATTGCCTAGAACAAACTGTCGTTCAGTTTCTGCTTTGGACAAAGAGAAACATTCAACGATCTTTGCTTTCTGTTTCTTTTCAGATTTTTTAAACACACTGCTTACTGCTTTTGTACTTACACAGTTTGACAGAGAAAGTTTGATATTTGTAAATATGAATGGTTGAGTAAATCATTAACCTTTGCTTAGAATTACAGTTTTTATTGAATGAAAACAAACAAACAAAGAATCTAAAGATGCCATTGGGCAGATTAATTAAACTGAGTTTTAAAATTAGGAAATTACAGGAAATAATGAAGCAAAAACTGATTTCAGTCATACACATTGAGCTCAGAAACCAGGAAAGTTGCTTTGCTTTTCTTTAAAATTTGGGGTTGTTTTCTGTTCTTGTTGTCTTTTTTTAGTTTTCTGAATTTCAAACTGTCCTAATGTCCAGTTGATATCAAAAACTGTAGAAAAATGTTTCAGAACTCCATATGTGTGTAGGTCTGGTTGTTATACACAAAGCAAAAAGGTAATGTAAGCCCAATAACAGTTTTTTCAGCTAATGTTGCAGAACACAAAGAAAATTTCAAAGGTAACCCTTGGTCAGCTTAACAACTCTACATCTGTTAGATGAAAAATACCAGCAATATAATACAGTATTGTAGGGCCTCCAGCTGTTATATTCTTCATATGAGCAAGAAACTCTGAAGAAAATTTAATAAATAATCCTTTCCAGTCAGTTCCTTGTTCATTTTGTTAGTAGTTTTTGGCTTTCTTTTTTGTTTGTTTCTGAAGTTTTTGTTCAGTAAGTTTCATTTATCGGTCACATCTCAGAACCCTTCACATTTCCTGAGAAAGAACAAAGTTATCAGATCAAAGTTGTTGTCTTGATCCTCCCCCACATAGAGGAAGTTGCTCTGCAAATGAAGAGCTTCTGTAGGAACAGTGGGCCAGGAGGGAAGCTGTTGTGTGATTAAAGTTTTTGACAGGTGTTCAGAATTGACATTACTGCTTTGGAAGTCCTTCTGTAGTGGCGACGGCAGGAAAAAAAAAAAGGATTATTGAAAACAAGTGCAAAATTCTAGCTAAGTAGCTATTATTGATGCCTTCTACTTCTGCCCTTACAGTGTATTCTTCAGTAACCTGTATTGCTATGACCACCCAAGAATATGTTGGATGTAAGGTCACAGAAAAGAGAATAGTTATTTGATCTTTTGTGTTAGAGAACACAGATCCTGCGAAACCTTTATCCATTCGTTCATTTTGGGGAGGTTATGTAAGGAATGTTTATCCGAAGTGAGTGCTCTTTCATCACAGACACTAAAAATTGGGGCACACTGACAAATTATCCTAAGATGTTGGTTTGGAGTATTGATTAAACAGGAGCTTCAGACTGAAACCCAAGTAAAGGAAAGCTCTCTAAGTTTTATCAGTTCTACCCACATCCTTCAAATGCCTCTCCTTCTCCGCTATGTTTGAGTCTTCTGTTCGGATTGGATCTCTTTCTCCTGAAGTTATTTTACAGAGGGCTGTGTATGCATGCACGTATATATGGTGCTTCATCAGAATAAGACTCTTATAATGTTGTGCAGTGGCCAGGTAATGGCAGCCAGGAAATATGCTTGCTGAGATGTATGCAGAAGACTTTTCCCCCAGTGTTGACCAGATCATTATGATGGGCTAATAATACATGCTATATGTTTTTTTTAAAAAAAACAGGTTATGTGCTTCAAAGCTGTTAAAAACTGCTGCTTGTATCACACATCTTGCCTTTCTCCAGGCTAGCTGCAATAATTTTTTTTCTTGTGTAAAATATTTTGTAAACAAAGAAAAGCTGTTATTAAAAAAGAAAAAAAGTGGGAGGGTGGGGGGTGGGGTGGGGAAAAACACCGGCATTATGATCAAGTCAATCTAATTTTCATTCCCAGTATTTCATTCTGCCATTTCACTACATGCTGCTGTGACATGAAGTAGGTGCAAAAGAACTTTTTGTACAGAGATATATTTTTTATGAAGAATTTGTAAAATTATTAAATATGATGTACTTTTTTGATTAATGTAGGTAAATTGTTAAAAATAAATGTTTTTACAATACAAAAAAATTGTAATTTTCCCAATAATGTAAAATTTACCATCTTTAGCTGATTTTCAGTTCTGGTCCTATTACACATGTATTAATATTAAAGTGGCCTGTTAAAAATAAACAGTATTCTCTTTCGCAAAAAAATAAATACTATAAAAGATTGTAATATAGCCTGTGCAATGCCACCTACCTTGAAAGCAAAATCAGAATTCTAATTAAATATTTAATTTTAGATTTTCATCTTTTGTGTGACCTATTCTTATCAACTTTTTTCCTTCTATTTACTTTTATGCTTTTAAAACTGAGATATTGATTTTTCATTACATTAGATTCGTCAGTAGATTCTTAATCTTGTCATTTTAATTTCCCAAGCATTTTGTAACCTGACAAAAATTTTCAGGTGCTGTGTAATGAGATAGGATCTACCTCCTGTTATCTTACACTTATTCAGATTTTCAAATGGGACTTAGGGTCCCAGATAATTTGATTGTTTGGTAAAAAATAACCTGTTTATTCTTCCACAAGCCTGCATCCTACCTGTGGAACTGATGGATCACATGGAGCCAGAGGTATTTCCAATTCTAACACCTGAGAGCTGGTTCTGCAGTCACTTAGATGTATACAATTCTGCTGAAATGAAAATGCTTACATACATAAAGATAGGCACATATATTTGTGTTTTCAGGATCAAGACCTAAAATTCTAAACTTCTTTTTTTTAAATGATTTTACTCTGTATTAATGTAAAAGATTTATTGATTTACCTGTTGACAGCTTAAGAATGAATGAGTCAGGCTTCAAGAATATTCTACCCATAATTCCTTGGGGATCAGTGGTAGTATACGGCTGTGGTTCACTTTTAGAAGAAACTAAGCTATGTGCATGTCCTTGCTTCCTTTCTCATCTTCACAATCCTTCTGGTAATATGATATCTTATAGACTGTTGTTAAAAGTTCTCATCTCTCAAAATGATTTGACTTTCCTTCTGACACTAAGCTATAAACTAAAATCACTAATACTATCAATGCAGATATTGAGGCATTATCTGACAGGGAGTCATGATTTTTATCTCTTATCACAAAAAATAGTCTACCATACGCTAAACAGGTGAACTATTGGTCTTTTCACAGTTGCCCAACTGCAGTGCCAGCTTTTGAAAATTATTTCCCCTTATGATCTATTGAAAAATGTAACATGGTGTATTTAATTTCAGATTCTGGACAAAACATTTATAGAAAAATCTTTTCTGCACCTGAAGATACAGTTATCTAAGGGCCACTCTCAGCTGAATCTGTAAAAAACAAAAATGTTTGGTTTTCAGGTGGCATCTGCTAGCTCTGTAGCAGCAGTGAGGTTATAAACAGTATCAAATGAATAGCATACCTATTGGTATGATTCACTCAAAATGGAAAATTCTTTTTTTAAAGCTGCTTTTAATTTCAGACTCCAGTAAACTACATTAAAAACACTACTACCTGCTTTAGCATGAGTACTAACTCGAAACCACAGGAGCTTGAACATATATGGCTGAATGCTTGCGAGAACAGAAGCCAGAAGGTGGAAGAGGAAGACGTCTTCTGCAGAATACTGCCTTTAAACAAGTAGAAAAATTTACTTTTAAGCTTGTTTCTGTAATGCATAAGAAGAAAAAAGACAGTAATTCTTTAGGGATCCATCCCAGAGGCCTTTACATTTTTTTTAGAGTCAACAGGAAAGCAGTATTACAGTTTCAAAACCTTGTCAATGACAGTCTTCTAACACTAAATGCTTCCCACCAAGGAGCACAAGATTGTAGTCTTGATCTCACTATGTCAGATTAAAAAAAAAATAATCAAATAATACCTGATATATTCAGGTGATTAGTTATCAGGACTTGATTATATATGGTATAAAGAAGTAACAGTTGCTAAACAGTTATATTTGTTTACATATGTAGTAAATATGTAGAAATGTGAATATGCCTGGAGCATAAACCACAAGGGAACTTGGATGCAGCTTTACAGTGTTACGAGTGTGTTCGTTGCTGGGCAGAAGATTCAGCATCAAGATGTGTGCCTACAGTCCATGAAGAAATTATGAGAGAGGTAAGAATTTGCACGTAAGATTCACAGAGGTCAGCAAGCTGAGTGGAGCTACCTATACTACTCAGAGAAATACTAAGGCAAGAGGAATGCTTAAGCATCTCACTCTTGGCCTGAAGAACATAAATTGTTCCACTAGGATTCACAACTGAAATCTCTCAAAGTTGGGCGGATTAGTCATATCAGGGTATTTTTTGTGTTGGTTTTTTTTTTGTTGTTGTTGTTGTTGTTGTGTGTTTTTTTTGTTTTGTTTTGTTTTGTTTTGTTTTTTGTTTTTTTTTTGCCAGGAAGCCCCAAGAGCAGTGGATAGTTAGTATTCCTTTTCCCTCCTATACCCAATAGTGTACTGGTCAGGGTGATCAAATCAGATGTGGAAGATCAGAGTTCAGATAGCTTCTTTAGCCTAAGGAGGAATACCAGGTTGTTAACCATAAAGAAGTTTGCTATAAGCACTCAGCTGTTGAAAACAGGTTCTGGGAAATTATCATTACCTCTTTCTCCTTGCAGTGCAGTATTTGACCTAGTAAAAATTTCCAAGAATTCCCTTTGGTTCATGGCTTGCAGACAAAATATGTAGGGAGCATTCCTAGTTTGAGAACCCTTTAACCATGGTGTAGATAATGTGCCACAAAGAGGAAACTTATGTCCCTGGAGATGTTGACAGGAAAAAACACTAATACTTGAGTTGGGTTGAAGATCAAACAGCAGCTGGAGGAGGGTTTTGAGGATACAAATTTTGAACTCAGGAAACAAATGCCAAATAGAAAACAAAAACCTCTTTGTATCTTGGTGCACAAAAGTTTGAGTTTACCCATGCTGTGAAAGAACCTAAGTAAAATTTGCTTAGAGGAAAAGATTAGACATAAATGCAAACAAACAAACAATGCCCGAATCAAATCTCTTTAAGAATAATTTAACATTTTCTAAAATGAAAAACTCCTTAAGGACCCTTTAAATTAACAGTTCAGACACCAGACTGGCTTAGCAATGAAATGCTGTTGTAAATAATATTAGAAGTATATTCGAAGTAATTCAAGATTGAAAAAATCTAAGTATCAGTTGAAAAGATGGACACAGGTAGCAATAAAAATAAGATTATAGACAGAAATTTGTTAAAGGAAAATAAAGATATCAGAAAAAAAAACTATAGATGCTGCTTCTTGGGATGATAAGGGAATTTTTTAAAAAATGTGAAGAATGAGAAAGATTTGGGTAAGGAAATACTTATTAAGTGCCGTGAATGGAGATGGTTAGAAAACAAGAATGACATAAGTATTTGATAGAATTTTTCACCTTGGGTTTTGTAATTGGAAAGAGGTAATATTAGATATTCACTTAGAGATGACATAATACTAGCTAGGCTACTTGTAAATAGGAAGGATTTAAGCAACAATTGGTAGACATAAACATTTTTTAAAAATCAGAAACAACACAGAACTTCTCCCTGGTACTTCTGAAGAAATAATCTGAGTAGCCCTTGACCATGAAATAATTTTGAGTCTGTCTTGGAAAATAAAGGAAATGTCAGAAGGCTGGAGAAGTGTAATTATTGCACTAAAAATAATAATAATACTAAAAAAGACCAAACAAAGGACCATTTATCCTAATATTAAAATTTGAGGGGAAAAAAAGAAATCTGATTGAGATCCTTTTGATAGAAAATAAAACGACAGGATAGAGTTAAAATCTAGTCAACAGATTTTAGAAGGAATGGTTCTTGTCACCAAAATCTCATTTAATTCTTGAAAGCCTGATTGATAAGATAACTACTTCTGCATTAAATTAAAAAAGAGACAACTGATTTAGTAGCACACAATAATTAACAAATTGAAATAGAGAACATCAGTAATTACACAAGAAGTTGATTAAGAAATAGCTGTCAAGCAGACAATAGGGAATTATCACTGAAAAAGGGGATGCTGGAAAAAGTCCATTGCTCTGCTGCTAGGCCTGATGTTGCTCACTAGTGACATGTAAAAAAGGACAACCCTTTCTGAAAAAAAATATAGGTAATAGAATTGACTGAAGGATGAATAATGATGATGAAAAAAGTAACTTGGAACTATTTGGTCTGGTAGGTAGGTCAAGTCTATTTAAATATAGTGGTTTTTATGTAGCCTCAAGAGTAGTTGAAAATAAGAAATTAGGATATTGAGGCCGTATTTATAAAATGGATATTAGATCCTAAAAAGCTGTATCTCTGAAAAGGATTTACAAGCATGTTAACTGTGATGCTGTGGCAAAATATGAGGTATTGAATCACTGGATATAAAACAGGAGTACTGAACAGGAATAGAGAAGTGATTTTTAGCCTCACTGTGTATGAAGATGTATGAGATTCTGCATATATTTCAGCAGTTCTTTTTGGAAATAGGATGTCAGAAAAAATTTGAGAGAGTGTACAACAACATCAAATGTGATTTAAGGTCTAGAATAAATACCTTCAACAAGAAATTAAATTTGTGTAATCAAAAAGAAGATAAACTGTGGAACCTGATTACAGTGTACTACACTACATTCATGGGATTACTAAACTGCCCTATCATTTAATGAAAAAAGGCGTGACAGAAACCTTAGTAGACTTGAAATTTTAGCCAGACAAATTAAAAGGGAAAATTAGGCACACACATTTATGAGTGAAGAAATAAACCTATGAATTAATTTACCAGAAGTAATTTTATGTTTGCTATCTGTTCATTCCATCAACTTAACCCTGGATGTTTTCATGTAAGATAGGCGTTACTTCTACGTTACAGATCTAGTGGTTCTTTAATGTTTCAGGTCTCTAAATAAAAATAAATAAATAAAAGCAAAAGAAAAAATAACTTAACCTGGGATCTATAAAACATAAGGTACTTAACATGGCTTTTAAAAGCCTCATTCCAAAAATCTAAATAATGCATCTGCCACCTTACTGTATTGAGTTATGTCAATACCAGCAAATTAAACACCCTTCCATTGAGGGCAGTTATCACAGATCAGCCCACATCCACACTAAAGATCTCTTTTAGATTCCAAAACAAGGTGACCATATTAACCATAACAACTGGAAAGGTTCACTGGCTTATACTTGTGAAATATTTGGGAGAGCACTAGTTGACCTAGACCAAAGCATAATGGAGACCATTCTTACTGCTTTCAGTATAAACAAACAAACTCTGGTGCTCAGGAACATTCTCTGTCACTGCTATATTTTCTAGTATAACTACAGTCTTGAAAGTATAACTTACAGACTTGAGAGGCTCTAAATGCTGAATTATCAAGAACGCTCATCAAAAGGAGCTCTAGTGTTATCCTGTTATAAAGGCCAATGACCATCTTATTTGAGAACTGTGATTAAAATAGAATAGATGCTGCAAATTTGATTAGGAACTCTTTCCTTTCATTGTGTAATAAACATGGGCAGAATATGTCTAACAGACTGAAGTTTTTGAAATATTTCACGGAAGATCATGCACTTATTTTAGAAAGGTAACCAAGCTTAGTTATAAGCTAGGTGAGAAGCTGCTCATTTTAATATGGCTCTAGATAAGGCCAAAACCCAAACGTGGCCAGCTGAGGCACTGTAAGGGAGTACTGAAGGGAGATGTAGTATGTCTGTGTCTCCATATATGTGGTATCTGAGTGGAGGCTGTTGGGGCAGTGGGGAGACCATCTTGGACTTAGCGCAGTTCTACTGAAGTCCTTTAATAGCACTTTCCCTGTATACATCCTGACTATCCCTATAATATACACATAACTAAGTTAAACAGTTCAGGAATCTAGGCTGAAAGAAAAGCAGTACAATATATCTTGCATCTTGTATCCATATGGTTAAATTTCCCACCTTCCAAAAAAAGATAGACATATCTAATAGTCTGTTGGGAAAGGTCCCTGTCATTGTCCCCTAGGCTCAATCTAGACAAGGTTTAGCAGAATGGTGAGGAAGAAAGTGCGCTCCATCTGGCAATATGGAGGAAGCTGGGTGTTGATCTAGGTCATTAGGTAGGGAAATAGGTTCAGGGAAGGAAGCAAGGAAATGTGAATCAGAAGAGATGTGCATGAGGAAGAGTCTTATATTATTCATCTCAGGGTTTCCACAGGATTCAGCACTTTTACTGGGACATGGTTGTTATGTCCGTCAGGGTGTACCGCACGTAGATCTACTTCTACAGCAGTAATCCATAGATGAGCATACCAATGCAGGTAATTCACAGGCAGCAGACCTGGCTGACTTATTCGTAGGCAACAGCATGGTAGTATTGCAACCTGATGTAGAGATCCCTCCACTTACCTGAAGAGTATTCACCTCTATCCCAGATGCACTCGAAGTGACATAAGACACTGGATTCATGCTCATGCAAATTGGCTTGCAATAACTACGAAAAGACACTAACAAGGATTAATATGTTATGTCTGATATGCTTCTTTCACAGAGACATCTGAAGACGAAGTCTTGGTCACAAGAAAGGGTTGACCTGAGGAACTATGCAGAGACAGGTTGGGTTGTCAGCCACTAATGTGCTGATTTTGACTGCGGTAGAGTTAATTTTCTTCACAGTAGATAGTATGGGTCTATATTTTGGATTTGTGCTGAAAACAGTGTTGATAATACAGAGATGTTTTAGTTATTGCTGAGCTGTGCTTACACAGAGTCAAAGTCTTTTCTGCTCCTCATACCACCCACCTGCAAGTAGGCTGGGGGTGCACAAAAACTTGGGAGGGGACACAGCTGGGACAGCTGACTGCAGCTGACCAAAGAGATATTCCATATCATATGGTATCATGCTCAGCATTAAAACTAGAGGGAAGGTTGGCCAGGGAGCCACTGCTCGGGGACTGGGTGGGCAATGCTTTATTGGTGGTAAGCAATTGTCTTCATTCACATTGCTTGTCTGTCTTGGGTTTTATTTCTTTCTCTTTGTTATTTTCCTTTTCATTACAATATTATTATTATATTTTATCACAATTGTTAAACTTTTCTTATCCCAACCCACGAATTTTCTCACTTTTACCTTTCCAATTCTCTCCCCCCTTACCTGCTGCATGGGGCAGTGAGCAAGCGGCTGTGTGGTGCTTAGTTGCTGGCTGGGGTTAAATCATGACCACTGGTCATGTAACTAAAAAGACTTTTGAAGGGACAGAAGGATGAGGCCCTCTTTAGAGCCATCTGGAAGTGGAGCAATACTCAGGAGAAGTGACAAGGGGTCAACGGTCAGTCCTGATGGTCTTTGTTGATAGAGTCATATGGAAGTCAAGGTGGAGGATTGAACCAAGAAGCATGAGGACAAGATTCTTCAGAAACCCTTTGGTTTGGAAGGGCTCAGTGAAGAAACTCCAGGAGCTCCTGAATCGCTCAGAGAGATAGCTTGGGAACCCTCAAAACTGTCAGGTTTATGCTGCTCATCATGACATTGGAGAGAAAATGAAATGGACAAATAGGAGTTCAATTCCCCTTCTCTCCACCACCACTGTCTTTTTCTGGTGCATGATATTTGGCTTTTGTTTGTTTTCTGAGTATTAGGCTTTCTAGTTATCCATATACACCCACTTAATCCCATTCTTTTTTCCTCTTTTCCCCCTCCTTTCCCTGTAACTCACACTCTAGTTTGCTATGACTTTATAAATAAAAATTTTAATTCATAAAGGTTTTGCTTGTGACTTTTCATTTCAGGGAACAGCAAAATCTGGTGAAGGTGAGAGGTGTTTCTGAGTGGCTGGGAGGGCAGTTTCAGACCCTGATGTATTTAGGCCAGGGTTAAGAATAAGCAAAGGGACAGGGTCAAATAGGTTGGCAGTGGCTCTGTGTGTGAGGAAAGTAAAGGGAAGGTGAACAGTTTCATTTATTTGGGGGGTGGTGGTGTCTGTGGGGTGGTTATTTGTTGCTTTTAACTACTACTATGATGTAGCAGGCTTGGTGGACTGCAGCTATTGTGCTTGTGAGGGTTGTGACTGAAGTAGCTGTATAACCTGGCTATGGAGAGGATAAGTTGGAGACTGCCCTCAGTTGGAGACTGAGCTCCCAAGTGCTCTCTCTGGGAGGGAGAAGGATGCTGCCCTGGTCTTTGTATGAGTCTCAAAGACTCATACATAATGTCTGCAGTCAGTATAGCAGGATATCTTGTCCATCAGTCTTCCCCAGTGCTACACAAAGGCCTGTGAAATGAGAGAAATGTAGTCCTTATGGTGAAAATATTGCCAGGAGTCCTGCAGGGGGAGCAATGAACAGAGGGAATTCCAGTCTATGACAGGGTGAATCTCCCTAAAGAACTTTCCCACCTGCCTTGCCTCCTCCATCCCAGGCCCTGCATATGCTGGGTAGTTGCACAGCATCCATAACCTTGCATAGGATACGGATCAAGAAGGTGATGTATGATTTCTGCACCCTTACTGTTATTCCGATCGTAATTTTCTAAGTGTTTGCATAGTGACCAGTCACTGTCAGAGGTAGCACAGGTAGAGAATGGCAAGTGTCTTCACCTGGTTGCTTACCTGTGGTACTGTGGAAGTGGATGAACTGCACAATCTCCCTTAGGAGAGCAGTGCAGCATGTCTTCAAATATAGACCCACAGTGACTGTCATTACTGTCAGTATTAACCAGGTACTTTGGGCTAAAGCTCAAGATTTGCAACACCTGATGCTGTTGACTCAGGATCTGGTGCCTGGCAGAGGTCCTTTTCTCTTCCTGTACTTCCTGCCTGATTTCCAGACTCTGTGCAGTGCAGTGTGGTAGTGAGTGGTGGCTCTGCTCATCTGCCCATCTTTAAGGGCGAGAACAATTCACAGTAGTCACAAGAAGGTATCAGAGAGAAGGTATCAAAGGCTGTCTGACATACACAAAAGTGGGAAAAAATAGGCTTCTTGTGCCTGAGTTATACCATTGATAGCATAACAATGCAACAGAGACTGCCATTTGAGGAACATGGAGCACAAAACTTCTTTTATATTATGATGACATGGAATACAAAGCATAGGAAAGATGAGAGATGGCATATCACAGAATCACAGCATGGTTGAAGTTGGAAGGGAGCTTTGGAGGTCTTCTAGTCCAATCCCCTGCTCAAGCAGGGTCACCTAAAGCCAGTTACCGAGGACCATGTCCAGATGGCTTTTGAATATCTCTGAAGATGGAGACTCCACTCTGGGCAACTTGTTCTAGTGCTCGGTCACCCTCAGAGTAAACCATCCTTTCCTGATATTCAGATGGTGCCTCCTGTGTTTCAGTTTGTGCCCATTGCCTCTTGTCCTGTCTATAGCTTCTCTATGGGTACTTGTGGGACACAGTCTCAAAAGCCTTACTGAATGCAAGGTGGATGCAGTCCACTGCTCTCCCTCATCTGCCAAGTCAGTAATTTCGTCATAGAAGCTTGTCAGGTTGGTCAAGCATGACTTCCCTGTTGTGACTCCATACTGACTACTCCAATCACTTTCCTGTCCTTCCTGTGCCTGGGAATGTTTTCTGGGATTAGTTGTTCCATCATTCTGTTTCAATACTGTCTTAGAAAAAAAATGTATTAGTAACCCTTCCTTTGTCCTCTAAGGCCTTAACCTATGTCTTTCTTATTTCTACTTTCTTTGAAATCTAAAGGATAATGAGAAAATGACAGCCCTTCGTTTCTCAAATAGCTCAGTACTGTGTCTTCTCAACCAAGTTCACTCTCTATTGTATTTTTTTTTCATATCAATAACTTGCTCAAGTTAAGTGACATTCACTTAATAACTTTCACTCAAAGAAAGCATTTATGTGTGTGCACTCATTATCTCTTGCTCTCTATCCCACACACAGACACACACGCACATTTACTTTGCATTTTCTTTAGAGAAAAAAATCTAAATATTCTTCCTTCTTCCTGTGAAATCACATAGTAGCTGCAAAACATATATGCTGGCAGTAAGGAAGTAAATCAATTTTTTTACAGCTATAAAAACTATCCATTACAAAACAGATATATTTTTTCTACTCAGCAATATTTTTCTTTTTAATAAATTACATTTAATGACAACTTCTATTTGCCCCCCCAAAAAAATTAATCTTAAGTTTTCCTTGGAGGAGGTCCATCAAGTAGTCTATAGTAAATATCTTATTGCCTCATTTGCTCCTTCTGGAATACTTTTTCTGAGTACCTTAATTATAACTGTTTTTAAAGTTTATTCCTAATGCCAGGAGTTGGATGACAAATTGTATGCAAAGAAAATCCACTTCCCCATAGTCTTGCTTACTTTTCTTCCAGTCATGCTTTTTCTTCAATGAATCATTTCTTTTCAAGAAACTAAACTTCTATTATACTGCTGTTGCTCATATTCCAACTGTTGGCAAAATGCTTAAGCAAGACTTAAGAAATTAGCATATTTTGATAAAGATTCAAACCTTTCCTGAGCAAGGTATCATGTGTTTTTACTTACTTTTTTTTTTTTAAGTAACTAAGTTCTATTTTCATGTGAGGCTAGTGAAAATATGTCCATATCCATACAGGATGTATGGAGGATAATATCTCAAGCCCTGCTGATGTATATATGTTAAATCCAGAGAATGACAGACTCATGCAGGTTGAAGGAGATCCCAGAAGCCATCCAATCCAACCTCCAGCTTAAAGCAAGGCCAGTTAGAGCATGCTCAGGGCCAGGGCCAGTTGGGTTTTGAATATCTGCAAGAATGGATATTTCGCAGACTCTCTGGGAACTGGTTCCAGTGTCATGCTGGTCCTCACACTGGATCAGAATTTCCCATATTCCAATTTATGTCTGTTGTCTCTCCTCCTACCACTGTGAGAAGAGTGTGGTTCTGTCTTCTCTACACCCTCCCATTAGCTGATTATAGATAGCAGAGAGACCTCCCTTTTAACTTCTTTTAAGGCTCTTTAGTTCTCCTAACCTCTGCTCATGTGTGATATGTTCCAGATAGTTGCAGAAAGCAAAACAAAAAGGTTTCACCTATGCTAATAAGGAAAACTACCAGACTACTCTCTGGTCCTGAGGATAAGATGTTGTAGCAGGGACTGTACCTGTATAGCCGGAAATCAGAGAAGAAAATTCAAATCTGAGTTTAAGAGGGAAAGAAACAGATATATAGCATTGCCTTAAGAATTCCTTTCAAAAATGATAAGCTAATTTAGTGCTAACACAAATCCACTTGTGAACCAGGGATCATTCAGAAACAATAAGACTTTAAAAGACTATTCCTAGTTCAAAATATTTCTGGTCTTTAGTTATAGTGCTTTTTTTTTGGCAGGTGCATTAAATGGTAGTCTGTTGAGTCCATTGCTTAATTTCTTACAGATCTCTTGCAAGTAGTATTTTTACACCCAGAACCGAAGATGATTTTAAAGGTCATGTTAAACTCAACCACTAATCAACACAAACCCAGCAATGTCTAATATTTAGCACACTTGTTGTGTTTGCTTTCAGGTTTTCCATAAATACCTACACTAACAAACTGGTATTTCACAGACTGACATTTTCATGAAATACTGCAGTTGATGAAGGAGAGAAGCTACTGTATGTACTGTACAAATCTTGTGACATACACTAATCACCACAGACAATAGAGAAAACCCTTTCAATTGTAGAAATCTTCAGAGCACAGCAATCTTTACGGTCTCTTTACTTTTAATTATTTTTACTCACACTCCATAGGTTTCAATTTCTGGTTCTTTCAGTTCTTCATGTGCTCTCTGCTTTGTTATATGGAATCTATATAAAGTTACTAAATTTGGTAGCAGAAATATTTCACCTTCAGATATAGTCTATCTTTCTTTCAGTAATAAGGAATAAATCTTCACTCTATTTGGGGGAAGTTTTACAAGAAAGGAGTTACTGTAAAATATTTAATATAGACTTGTACCTTTCCGGTTTTTAGTTAAGTGGCTGGGCCATAGTTATAGACATCTTACCTTTACTTTTAAGAATAATATGTTTTTGTGAGAATACTAAGTTTTTGTCCTCAGAAGACAGTTTACTTTGTGTTAAGCTCTTCCATCAAACAGATTATTTTCTGTTGCTAGCAACAGCTTTGCTGACAGCCTAAGCCGAGCCAGGCATCTCTGACAAGAGACAAAAAAGCCTCCATGACTATTATACTGTCAATTTCCTAGCCACTTCAAGCAATTCATTTTGAGGACTTTTTGACTATATTTATCTAAAGCTATTTCTTCTTATTTTTCTTTGTAATATACATTCATTTATTCTTATGTCACATTTTGGAACATGTCTTGCAATGCAGAAACATCAGGCAGCTTGATTTACTGCTGACAGGCCTTCTATGCAGTTTATGACTGAAGCAAGATTTTTTTCCCTACCCTATTCATAAGATTTATATGCCAGTGTCATGAGAATGACCCACAAGCTGGTTTTATTCTTCAAAAAAATTACTGATCTGTGTATGAAAGTAATATTTTGGAACTGGAAAATTTTAACATTTTTAAGTGTCATTTTGAAAATATGGTAAAAACTTGTCACCAGAGATAAAACTAGATTTAGACAGTACTAATCCAGAAGAGATTTTAAAATTAATATGCTTAACTAGCAATATTTTCCTATAAGTGTTAGTCCCACCTACTTTTTGTGTCCACACAACCTAACTGTACTCTGGTTTTGAGAATTGGCCTACTAAGACCAAGAAGCCAGAACTAATTTTTTAAACAAGGTAAAAACTTTTTCTTATAGAGACAATGTCAAGGCCCTAACTGGATTTTGATGTAATTGTTAAAAATTACTATGCATTGTTGCATTCCATACATTTTGTCAAAATCTACTTACATGTAAATAAGCACCTTTGCAGATTTCAGGTGGCATTAGCAGGCCTCATGACCATTACCCAACAGCTAAAATCCATTGTACTTGTCTACAGCACATATAAAATGCACAGCAACCTCAATGACATATCTGCACCTGTTTTGTGCAAAATATATGTCTTCCTAAAATAGAGGGAAAAGAAAAAACAAGCCTCAAGTTTTTAAATGGGACCAGTTATTTGCACTATAGTTTCTTTTTGCATGACTTGGTCTTTAGTTGAAAGGATTTTGCTGCTCAGTGTCTTTAATATTTTCCTCTCCATCACACTTCTTCCTTTATTTTGTACATAGCTGATACTGGAGCAAATATCCAGTTATGTTTAAATGAAAAAAATCATGTGGAATATTTATAAACCCTTATCTTATTTAGATTCAAGGATTCATGAACTTAGTAACATAACATGGTGATTTTTTCCCCTTGTCTTTAGTTTCCCATTGAGTTTAGTAGGAACACTGTTGCCACCTGCAACAGAGAAGAAAACATCATTGCCATATCCTCAAAAATGCTTACTTCTTAGTCTTATATTGGGGTTGTTGATTAGATAACATTGCTCAAATTGTTTTGAAGGCAAGCGTCTTATATTCCTATGAAGGGGTGGGTGTGTAAGATTTGAAAAGTTTTTGGAGCAATTGTGTTAGGGAAAGTGTTAATGGTGCATTTCTTTGTGAACATTTAAAAGTGCTGACACATTGCTTTCATTACTGAAAGTGTAATTTAAGACCTAATGCAAATATCAATGTTTCTGTTGCTGTATCTGTCAATGTCAGCTTCAGAAGCAGTTATGCCTTGCTTCCCTTGTTCTGCAAGGAGTACAATTTGAATTTGTGGTTACAGGTAGGTGAACGCTACCTCTAAATCTCATCGTTCTGGCTCATGCGTATTATTCAAGCTCATAACTTCGAAATACAAGCATTCTAAACCCTTGGACTTAAATGATTTGTAACCTGATACCTTTAGGTGTGAGGTCTAGCTAATATAAAGATAGCTTTTCTGCCTTTTAATCCAGCACAAGTGGACATTTCTGTTTTCCATACTTCTGTACCAGATAAACCAAACCCAAACCAAATAACATAATTTTGATGTTATTTAAGCATTTCAAGAAAAATCTTTCCCATCACTAAGAATAGTTATGTAAATTGTGCTTAAATGACAAACAGTTCTTTACAAAGTAGCCAAATTTGTCAGGTGTAACACTTTTTCTTCCTTGTTTTTCTTAAAAGTTACCATGCATATTCATCTAAGAATTTAAAACTATGCAGGTGTCATAACATCATAAATATTCACACTTAATTGTTTCAAAGTGTGTTTCTAAAAGGGATACAAAAGCATTGGAAGGAATACACTGGATACAGCTTTATTACAAAAAATATTATTCATTCAAAAATAAAATTAATGTCTTTGAAAAATTTCACATGTATGACTAATTTTTCTAACATGAGCTGTCTGAAATGGGTCAGAGAACTATTAACACAGTATATTTTAGGCATTCTTTAGCTGCAATTCAATTAGCCTAAGTTTAGGAGAGATATTCTCTTCATAGAGAAAGGTGAGACTTTTGGAGAGTGACACTGTGTGTCTCAGCTGAAGAACTTTGGAACACTTCCCATTCCCTGGCATCACCAGAAGAGCATGCTCTGATGACATGCCGACTGCAAAATCCCAGTGTTTATTAGGGGATATTCCAGTGCTGGACTGCGTTAGGAAAAGCATCACCAGCAGTTTCAGGAAGGTTACCGGCTCAGCACTACTGGAAAACTTCTGGAGTGATGGGACCAGTTCTAGGTTCCACACTATGAGAAAGATATGGAGTTAATGGAGAGAGTCCAGCTAAGGGCCACAAACCTGATGAAGGGACTGGAGCATCTCTGATACAAAGAGATACTGGGAATGTTTAGGCTGGAAGAAAGAAGGCTCAAGGGGATCTTATCAATGTGTTTATGTACCTGATAAGAAGGAGTAAAGAAGCCAGAGATATAGTCTTCTCAGTGCCACACAGTGATTCAGAACAAGAGGTAATGGGCAAAAATTGGTGTTTGAACACTGGAACAGGTTGCCCAAGAAGTCTATGGAGTCTCTATCCTTGGAGATATTAAAAGCCTGAGTGGACACCTTCTGAGCAGTGGTTTGGACTAGATGACCTCCAAAGGTACTTTCCAACCTCAGTTATTCTGTGAGTCTAAGATTCTGTGGTATGTCAGATGTCACTGTACGGCTGGAAAGCACTCTGAAGCCTTATCTTCCCCTCAATATATCTATAGGCTCATGTTGCTCCAATAGATGCCTATAGTTAATTAGTATACAAGCCAGCATCTAAAAAAGTAGATTCTAGACTTTCATGAGATATACATAGTTTTGAAAACAATCTGCCCAACCTGGATGCCCTCACGACCAGTTCAACTTTCATATTTATCAATTTTATTGCAGATATAGGATCAGCAGTCTGGTTGTGCTAGTTGCTGTTGCAAACTATTAATGATATGCTGTAGTTGAAAGAAAATACACGCATGTATATTTATGTCTATATGCACTTACTTATAACTGACATCTCAAATTAGAAATAATATCTTTTCAGACTGTCTCAGTGGCCAGAGTGGTTATATAAACACCCATGAGCCAGTTATAGGAACGAAAGGTATGAAACAGTTGTGTTTTTTTGGAATTCATTGGATACTGCTTCCTTCTAAAACAGTTTACTGTGAGCTTACAGTCATTTTTATACCACATGTTAGTCCTTGTTTTTTTTGATTCAGTGGCTCACATCATCCATTGATCTTCCCTGCTATTGGTACTGACAAGAGAGTAAAACTAGCTGTTTGATCTGCTGAATAGTGCTGAATACTGCTGAATACTGCTGATTTCTGCCCCGTCATTCCCCTCAACAAAGACTCATCTGGGACATTTCACAGGCTTTAAATGAAGTGATTGATACCATGCTTACTGGGAAATAATTGAAGTAAACAAAATTAAATAGAATGCATGTTGTCTGTGCGTTGAAAGATACTTTTTTTCCTCCCCTGGTATCCCTAGATCTGTCACAGAATACCTTAAAGTAAAGAACTAATGAATTCCTTTATTTATTTTGAGATTTCTGTTCCTAATGAAAAGTGGGACATCAACTAGAAGATAGGAAATCATACACTTAGAGAAAGTAGTATGCATGAAGATTAAAGTTTTGGGTTTTTTTGTTTTCTTAACATCCCATAAGTTTGTTCAAATAAGGGAAATTAAATTAAAAAAAAAAAACACACAAAAAAACAACCAACCAAACAAATAAACAAAAAAACCCAGGGGCTGCAAATTTCTGAAACAGGTATAGCTTTTTCCAACCAAGTAAAAGCAAATTCCTGAAAAAATGTAATATACTATGGGAAACAGCTATTGAGCAAATGCAAACTTCAGTACATTTAAAACATATTTTGGAGAAAAATTGCTTAAAATACTAACAATTATCTTTGTTACTAAGCAAGTAGTTATCTTAATAAACACTCTAAGGTGCTCACTTATTTGTGAAAATATAGATATATTATGAAGTGAGACACTTTTATTCCTTCCAGCAGTCAAAATGGATTTAATGTTATGGGTATAAGAATGTCAAAGGTGCTTGTAAAGGTCAGATGGGAAGATAGTTAAGCTACAGAAGTAATAGCAATTGTGTTCTAAGCAAGCAAAGGCATTTCTAAGTCCCTTCACCAATAAAAAAATTGCTGTTTTTGACTAAGTGAATACATGAGATATTGAATAGAGTTGCACACTACATACCATCCAAAATACAATCTGGTCATTGATTAGATTCTCCTATAAAAAATAGGTATTTAGTCTAAACTTATTTCCTCAGGCCTCCCAAAAGTCATTGATTAGACAGAGAATAATTCATTCCACCAGAAGACTTGTGCCGGAGAAAGGTAGAATAAAGATCCTGCTGAAGGTGTCTATCCACAGGTGCTTTATATAGAGCAGCTAACCCAGACTGGATGACCAGTTGTCATACAACTATGGTTAAGTGAGAGGAATCCAGACCTAACCATAACATGTCAGTTTAAATGGATGTTCACTAGTTCATGAGACTTTAAAAACTGGCTGTTTAAAGGTGACATTGATATTTGACATGTCAAAATATTGACTATTTTGACATATAAGAATGTCCCTCACATTATTTCATATGATTTTGTAAACAGAAATATTTTGGATGCTGCAGTAGATACACAAGTCTGACAGATTCAGGCACATGTGACAGTCAGCCTTATGTATTACGGCTAGAGCAGACTTACTAGGCACATTATATGCAGATGCTCCATGTGAGGGCTGTTTACCTAGGGCTTTTGGACTTGTAGCTGCATGTTTATAACAGCTGTTCAGAGCTGGAACTCCAAAAGTTTGAAACTCCCAGGAAAATGGGTAAAGGTATTTTCTCTCTTTTGGGATGTATTTTCTGCATATAAGAAAAGGACATGTGATCTAGACTTATCACAACTCTAATTTACCTTTGGTGGTGGCTACCTCTTTGGTCTTCATGTAGCATTGCATGTTCCTTCAGGGCTTATACATAGGCATCATATGATAGCACAGAGGTTACTGACAAAAAAATCTTGGGCTAGGGCAACCGAAATGGGGTTCTGTACTTTGGTCATAACAACCCCATGCAATGCTACAGGCTTGGGGAAGAATGACTGGAAAGCTGCCTGACAGAGAAGAACCTGGGGGTGTTGGTTGACAGCTGGCTGAACATGAGCCAGCAGTGTGCCCAGGTGGCCAAGAAGGCCAATGGCATCCTGGCTTGTATCAGGAATAGTGTGGCCAGCAGGAGCAGGGAGGTGATAGTGCCCCTGTACTCGGCACTGGTGAGGCTGCATCTCCAATACTGTGTTCAGTTTTGGGCCCCTCAGTACAAGAAGGACATCGAGTTGCTGGAGCATGTCCAGAGAAGGGCAACGAAGCTGGTGAAGGGTCTGCAGAGCAGGTCTCCTGAGGAGTGGCTGAGGGAACTGGGGTGGTGTAGTCTGGAGAAGAGGAGGCTGATGGGAGACCTTATCGCTCTCTACAGCTACCTGGACGGAGGTTGTAGTGAGGTGGGTGTTGGTCTCTTCTCCCAGGTCACTAGTGATAGGACAAGAGAAAATGGCCTCAGCCTGCACCAGGGCAGGTGTAGATTGGCTATTACAAAAAATGTCTTTACTGAAAGAGTGGTCAAACATTGGAAGATGCTTCCCAGGGAAGTGGTTGAGTCACCATCCCTGGAGGTATTTAAAAGACCTTTAGATGTAGCACTTCAGGACATAGTTTAGTGGTGGACTTGGCAGTGCTAGGTGAATGGTTAGACCTGATGATCTTAAAGGTATTTTCCAACCCAAATAATTCTGTGATTCTATGACTCTATGAGGGAAGAAGGAAAAGAAACAAGAGATATCTATCAATAGAGATCCCTTCCTGCCACCAGACCCAGACATCCTAATTAGCTTCTTAGAAGATTTTAACAAAATGCTGAGAACCCCTAAAGCGTTAACACCTTGAAAGCTTCATAAGCATGTTGTGAATGATGAAAACCACCTATTAAAATCAGCCAAGTAATTATGTGAGTGTTGACTGCAGGATCAATCTGGATTTATCATAAAAACTGTTTAACATATTTGAACTTCACATAGGAAGCAGCAGGGAGGTCCTATTGATAGCTTCGCTGTGACAGATATTAAACAAAAAGCAAACAAACCAACCCAGGAAGGAGAGGAAGGAAGGAGAGGAAGGAAGGAGAGGAAGGAAGGAGAGGAAGGAAGGAGAGGAAGGAAGGAGAGGAATGAGAGGAAGGAAGGAAGGAAAGGAAGGAAAGGAAGGAAGGAAGGAAGGAAGGAAGGAAGGAAGGAAGGAAGGAAGGAAGGAAGGAAGGAAGGAAGGAAGGAAGGAAGGAAGGAAGGAAGGAAGGAAGGAAGGAAGGAAGGAAGGAAGGAAGGAAGGAAGGAAGGAGGGAAGGAAGGAAGCCTATGCTTCAGGAGGTTTTCCTGAACTGAAGGTTCCACTCAAAGGTGGAGGAATCAGGAGGCTTTTATTATGGTATTCTCTCCAGACACAAGTATATTTTTATATATAATGCTTATATAAGTAAAATAGATTACTAATCAAACTGAGAGATCATAGAATCATAGCATCAGTAAGGCTGGAAGAGACCTCTATGATCAAGTCCAACCAGCAAACAAACACCACCATGCCTCCTAAAAAATGTCCTGAAGTGCCACATCTGCAAGTTTTTTGAACATCTCCAGGGATGGTGACTCTCTGGGCAGCCTGTTCCAATCCCAGGTGAGTGAGCATGTCTATGTTCTCTCACAGCTTTGCTCATTACCACTTCATAAGAACTTTACCATAAAGTGTTGCACCTTCAAACTATAGCAGACCTGCCATAATTAGGATCGACATAGAAATGGAAGATGCCATGTCTTGCTTGAATGGTTCCTAATGAGCCAGAAAATTTATTCCTCTTAATTGGCACTGAGGTTTTTAAATCTTCAGCACAGTGAAGAGAATCAAAGTACAATTTTTAACAAATTATGGGATAGTAAAAGAATTATACTTTGTTTAATAAGTCAGTTTATTTAATTCAGCACAACATTATATGGATTTCAGTAGGGGCAAGGTCTAACTCATTGCCTTCTAAGCATTCAATTTGTTTTAAGCCTCAGAAATTTTCCTGTTGTTTTTACACTGCCAAGACATACCACTATCTTTTGTTACATTAATTCTCCTGAAGAATGGATTCTTGTAATTTTCTGCTCTTATTTCAAACTCTAAGGATTATCAGAGAATTTTAATATCTAGTTTAGAAAATTATTAACTTTTGATATGCTTATTGTTTAAACAAGGACATTAACTCTGAAACTGTCATGGATGATAAAAATCAAAAGGATTTGTATAGAAAAACAGTTGTGTAGCATATGGACATCACAGTCCAGTAATCAATTTCTCCAATTTTAGTAAAAGTGCACAAGATTGAAAGAGCAAAAACAAGGGACCATCTTTTTGTCTTACACAACGGGCAAGTTCAAACATGCTAATATTTGAATCATTTGAGCATGTCACTCCTCCTCCAGTTGAGGATGTTACTCAGCAGACCCTGTCCCATTCCTCAGTAGGCAGGATTGGGGTGTTCTGACAGAGCGTCTGCAATCTTGCACTATCAGTTCTGAGGACAAAGGAATAACTTAGTTCCTAAAATAACAGTCTAGAAGGTTTCATACTAATGCATAACTATCAAGCAATCTAAGCCCAGAAAGGAAATATTGCATTATTTTTTTCTATCTTACTGAGACTATAGCTGTAACTGTAACCCAAACCTTCAAATTAAAAACCTATTTTTCAACTAACATTTTTTTTTCTCTGTCAGGTATGAAAATCCTAACTTACCTAGAGCACATGATGAAAATACAATAAACCTTTGAAACCTGCCACAAACTGAAGTATGAAAGTCTTCTATCTCCAATATGGGATTGAAAGTAAAGTACCCAGCTTCCCTTGTAAATATTTTCAGTAGGAATAATTCTGCTGTCCAAATGAGCAGAGAACATTGATTTCTTCTGTGCTTAAGTTGATTTATCTTCATTCAGATAGAAAAATAAGGGCATTCAGAAAGACAGTGGTTGATGGCTTCAGCATTCACCTTGGTAAAAACTCTCCACAGCCACTTAGCCAGATGATTGTCACAGATTGCGTTAGTCCCAAAGATAACACCTGGCCACGGGCTTTATTTGGTGTTTTGCTCAGGTCAATTTGTTGGTTTTATTCAGGCTATTGACCAGTTCCCTGTATATGGAGCCCACCCTTCTACAGCCCTTGTATCAGGATGATATCTCTAAGATACAGTATGTCATGACATGGAAGAGACATACAAGACACATGCAATTTTTACTAGCTGTGCAAACCAGTAGGTTGTTGTTTCATCCCAGGTAGCTAGTGAAAATTCAGCCTGTGTTAAAGGAATAGACACTTCATTATCAGCTTTTGAGAAAAAGCTTTTTATAAGCATTTTATTGCCAATTAGTTATCAATACTTCTTGCCTTCATTCTTCTTGTTCAAGATGAAAATTTGTAACAGACTACCCTCTCCGATTTTTTTTCTTTCTTTTCTTTTTCTTTTTTTGGCAGTGATTTCAGCCTCACTTGTTTGTCATTGGCCCAGTGTTTCCCTCTACATTTGTTTCCCATGAGGTATATTTATAAAAGCTTGCCATACTTTCTATCACCGCTTTGACTAATACATATCCATTCTGCTTTTTGTTGCCCTTTTGTTGGCAGAAGTAAAGGTTGAGAAAACAATGAGAATAATATTGTATCGCAAGGAGTGTGTGCCATAGTTTTTCCTTCAGAACAACAACCAGTACTGCTTTTGTCTGAATGCTTTTGCAAAAGTTGTTGCATACATAGAATGAATATTTGAGACTTCCATGTATCTTTTACTTCACTGATCATTCTTGGGCCTTAATTTTTTTCTTTCATTTCCACATCTGTGGCCAATACAGTCATGGAAGTCAGAGGTCCTATGGCAAGGGGGCTGTGCCATTTGCCAAAGATGCAGGATTTGGGGATTCAACATTGCTTAGCGTATGGAGGAAGCAGGTAAAGCTAAGGAACACACTTTCTGAGGAAACATTCTAAGCACTAAGCTAAGCACTAGACAGTAAACTGCTTGTCGAAGATACCGATTCCTGCGTTTTCATGACCGCACCATATTTTTACACAAAGATGGCCTCCTAGGAAATGTACATACACTATAAAAAGTTCTGCCTTCCCTAGGGAGGACTCATGTTTATACCTTGGTCATTGTCCTGTTCCAACTTTGACCAGAAAAGGTTGATAGGCCTCGCTTCCTTCTCATCATGTCTTAGCTCATGTTGAAACAAGATGAAATTCTTGAAATATATCATTTTAATATTCATAGTACAAAAATTAAGGGAAACCAAAACAGTAAACAAAAAATGTGCCACATCATCATTTTAATCTGCAGATACTAAAAAACCCTAGAGAAATATATTGAGAATCTTATTTAGTTTAAAACTAATATATCTATTTCTTCTCACACTCATGCAGCAGAGCCACTTTGTTTAGATGTATAAACATAAACATTCAGCCATGAAAGTTTAGGCATAATGTGCATATGTGTGCACTTGTACACATCTTCATTTTTGACATTGTGAGCAGGTATTTGTATAAAACACCACTTTGAAAATGAGCAGCCACATGATAATTTTCCCATTAATTTCAACAGGATCAAGTTAAAGCACCTAAGGAAGATTCATATCTAAATTACACAGAAGAGCTTCACTTAGTAATAGAACTATTTCAAGATAACAAAAATGAAATTGAGTTCAGCAGGTCCAGGCTGCTCTTCACCTCTTTTGTGAATATCAGTTAAGAGAACGCTGCAAAGGAAGAAAAATCAGTGACCGTTATTAGTCAACACTGATTGACAAGGACCTGCTGACCTAACCAGATGAAGTGGACACTAACAAAATCTTTATATTTTTGCAAAAGGCTATAGTTTATCTTTAGAGGTCTAGCAAGAATATAAAAATATGAAGAGAAAGGATTTGATATTTGACCAGAGCAAGGTCATTGTCAGTAAAGCAACTCAGGTCAAATTAGTTGTTAAAAAGGCAGTTATAATGGCTAAAAGAGTGGAGGGAAGCACTACTACTACAAAATGACAGAAAGATGGTGGAATAGCACTTTTACAGATCATGAGAGACAACAATCAAAACTAAGAAAGAAGCAAAGAAATACCTACTCTGTATAACCAAATGACAGGGGTACATTATCATGAGATCAAATAACAGAAGGAGAATGACAGCTGTCAAAAATCTTTATTGAGACATGTCCCCAAAGTGAACAGATTTCTGAAAACTGCCTGATGGTACAGAAAAGGAAATGTTTACTTATAAATAGGTAGAGTGTCTCGTGTTTCGTTTTGAGTTCAACCGGTGAGGCCTGTAATTTATTCTGTGCTTAAAGCAGGAAGGCTTACTTTGGCAACTTGTATAAATGAAGGTGTTGCCAACCTACTAAAAATTTACAGCTTTTTGTGAAGTCCCAGAGGATAAAATTTTGAAAGAACAAGAAGCCAGTAACTGGGAGGAGTAGTATCTTCCAATATAGCTTCATCATTTGCAAGACACCTGCTTTTCTTCATCTTGAGTAGAGGTAGACTGAAGAGCACAAAGGCAAATCTGCTTTGTTTTCCCTCTAACCGTTCATAAAATTAGTGAAGTAATGGAAAGGAAGGAGAAGGAGCTACTGTATTGGAATGTGAAGCTGAGGGAAAGTATGCAAGGTCTTATTATTAAACACCAGAAGTTTGGAGCTCAGCAAACCATAAGCTTACCATAGCTTACTGACAAAGCCTTCCTCCTCCAACTCCAGGAGGCTTCATGCTTATAGGCTCTCATCCTACGGGGGGTTTTCAACCACCCTGACATCTGCTGGAAAACCAAGGCCTGTTGTGACAGGACAAGGGGTAGTGATTTTAAACTAAAGGAGGTAGATTTAGAGTGGATATAAGGAAAAATTTTTTTACTGTGAGGGTGGTGAAACACTGGCACAGGTTGCCCAGAGAGGTGGCAGATGCCCCATCCCTGGAAACATTCAAGGTCAGGTTGGACGGGGCTCTGAGCAACCTGATCTACTTGAAGATGTCCCTGCTCACTGCAGGAGGCTGGACTTGATGACCTCTAAATGATTCTATAAGATTCCTATGTGTAGGGCAGCAGCTTCTTTCAGTCCCAATACACACAAAGCTCCTTGATTAAGTAAGTACCAGTTTATAACACCAATAGTCCATGTAAAATGCCAAATAAAAATTCAGAAAAGCATGTTTGTAGGTAATATCTGTCATGATATTCACAATAAATTCTTTGAGGTCTTTTGTCCTGTGTGATTCCCTTTTGTTACTGATGGAATTCTGAGGTACTTTCTAATGAAAGGCAAATGCCATGTAAGCAACATGTAAAAGTAAACAAGGTAAGAGCAAAAAATGTCACTCAGACATTCAGTGGTAGAGAGGAAAACCCTTAACAGCATTATCTGATGATATATTGGAATTCCTCCCACCCACAGGCAAAGAAGTTGTACCTAACCTAAAAGAAGGTTTAATTTATTTCTTTTGGACAAATTCTTAAGATCAGTGGTAAACCAAAACAGTTGGCCCAGAAATCATTCCTGGGCTCTGCCTAACTTGCAAATCAAACCATCCACTTTGATATATATTGACCTGTGAGATAGTACTGAACTTTATTTTGCATTTAGCATAGATTGAGTTCAGAACTGCCTGCAGTAGCTGTCTTTATGCACACCAGGGACTTAATTTATTTGGTTAAACTTAGTTTTAAATCTCTACCATTTGAGAGGTCCTGTAGTGTCCAAGGTGTCTGCACACGACTGCCAGAAACAATAACAGCCTTATGGGAGACTTCCACTCTTCTGGAGCAGCAACTAGGTGTCGGAAGTGGCAATCAATGCCTATTTATGCAACTGAATCCCTTCTTTAATGTCTAAGCTCCTTTTTCAGATGAAGTAGTCAACAAAGTTAATGAAACTCAGGAACTGATCCAACTGGCAAGCCTCTGGGGGCAGCATGAAGTTGCCTCAATGTAGATGTAGGGCATTATTTATTACACCCTGTTATACCTAAGACATCTGCATGAGATTTTCAGACATGACCCAGGGTTTACAGGCACAAGGTGCCCTGTTGGAACCGCACCTGGAAGCCAGCTGCGATAACCTTGGTTATCTTAAATAATGCTAGACATCTCCGTGTGGGCAACTCAGTGAAGCTTTTATTATTTATCTTAGGTCGGCAACTGTTCCCTAGATTCGGCTCATGTATTCTCTACATAAATACTCACTGACTATAGTGGCAACTTGATACTGCCTGGCTTGTAGACTCTTATATGTAGGTACTAAAATTCAGGTTTCTTTGTCACAAATTGTATCCCAAACCAAAATTAGGACAGAGGAATTTCATCATGCAGAGATGACCTTTTCTTTTTACTGTGAGCCTATAGAATCATGAGAAGCCTGAAATAGATTCATATAATACGGACAATGCTGTCTTTAGGGATAAGCCAGTTGTAAGAAAATATATTTGATGGGTGAGACCTTTCTGTATGTATTATTAGCTAATTAATGTAGCTTAATAATATTAATATATAGTCTTCTCATGAAGATTGAAATTAACTCTGAGGAGTGTAAAGTTAGGTCAGGTTATCTCTGCATTATTCAGATAAGAGATAAAGTGGAGAAAACAGTTTGTCGAGTTGGTTTTTTTTTGTTTGTGTTTTTTTTTAAATTAAAATATTTTAGAATGGGTTTTGAAGGATGAGGAGAAGTGGAAGCCTGTTCTATAAACAAGCTGTTTACCTGGCAATAGATACAGAGGTACAAAGAGAAGAAGGAGGAATTAGATACATCGAACAACTTGTCATCTAAAACTGATTCTTCCCTATTCCTTACTGGAAGAGCTTTGACTTGGTTTGGAAAGGAGTAATAGGCTTAATTCCATTCATACTTTAATGTCAAGACACAGGTTTTGAGTTCCCTTTTTAAATTGTGTTCTTCTGTCCTTTGATGAGGTAAGAAAACACAAATTCTTTCTTGCCTTTATACTTCAAACATTGTAAGGAGTGCTCTGTACTGTTAACAATAAGTCTCATCTAGAAATCAGATGTTCTTTTGCTGAGGTGACCAGTCTTTTAGGGATGATGAGAAAAACACAGAAAAACAAATATCTTCTACTTCTTCTTGTGCACATGCAAAAAACATTGAGTGATATTTTCTTCTCAAAAGTAGACAGAAGAGCCTGACTATATAATGACCTTTGGCAAGAGCACTTGTGTAAATTCCTGTTTTGAGGATGTTCAGGCACCAATCTACCATCTAAAAGAGTTAAATGACAGGCTTTGTATAAGCCACTTCTCTTTTCAAGATTGCAGCTATCTAGCAGAATAATACAATATTTATTATTCCTCATGACCAAAGTGAGGCAGTGGACTAAGGAAAGAGAAGCACTTTTGGAAAGTGTGACACTTTATCTTATGGGTGGCTGAGATATTTAACTAAGTAAAGGGAGCCTAAGATTTGATCCACTGCTCCTGAGAAATTACAATTTTGACTTAGAAGTAATTGGTTCAAAACCAGAATGCATATCCAGGAAGATTACTTTAGAGATGTTAAAGTTTGAGATGAGAGCAGGAATACAGAGAAGTGTTAAATCTAGAGAAGGAGGATCACTGCACACATTTATGAAGAGAAAATATTCTGAAAATATAGTGGTCATGAGAGGAACACAGAGAAGCTCAGTTTTGAGCTAATACTGTTACTATCTGTCTCAGGAATAATGAACAAATCTCTTGTACTGCTAGTACAAGAAGTACTAGTAGTAAAAGTTATATGGAACACATTATTCTGGCAAAATATAACTTACTTTTTAATGCTGAATTGCTGTGTGAATTCACTCATGGAAGTGTGAATCACCTCTTTACATTTTACAAATATTTAGTTGCCTGCATCCAGTAGCTAGCTTCCAATTATTCATAACCTCATTACTGTCTAACAAAGTCTTCCCTAGACATGTTGAAACACTTCAGTGACAACTGGTTACACACAACACATTTTTGAGGCCAGCTGTTTTGGCTCATAATCATGTTAAATGTTGGGACCTGACTTCTTTTCAGTGAAGAAAATGAACCAGTTTTCCTCTAGGTGTATCTTATTTTAGTAAAGAGACTATGTTTAAACTAAAAATAAAGAAGTGCAATATGAAGTGAACTGACTTCAATTTAAAAGTTCTTTTCCATGGCATTGCAGATATTGCATCTACCTTACTGCAGAACCCAGCATTTCATAGAATCATATAATCATGGAATCATTAAGGTTGGAGAAGACCTCTAGGACCATCAAGTCCAACTGTCAACCCAACACTGCCAAGTCCACCACTAAACTATGTCCTGAAGTGCCACATCTAAAGGTCTTTTAAATACCTCCAGGGATGGTGACTCAACCACTTCCCTGGAAAGCATCTTCCAATGTTTGACCACTCTTTCAGTAAAGACATTTTTTGTAATAGCCAATCTACACCTCCCCTGGTGCAGGCTGAGGCCATTTTCTCTTGTCCTATCACTAGTGACCTGGGAGAAGAGACCAACACCCACCTCACTACAACCTCCGTCCAGGTAGCTGTAGAGAGCGATAAGGTCTCCCATCAGCCTCCTCTTCTCCAGACTACACCACCCCAGTTCCCTCAGCCACTCCTCAGGAGACCTGCTCTGCAGACCCTTCACCAGCTTCGTTGCCCTTCTCTGGACATGCTCCAGCAACTCGATGTCCTTCTTGTACTGAGGGGCCCAAAACTGAACACAGTATTGGAGATGCAGCCTCACCAGTGCCGAGTACAGGGGCACTATCACCTCCCTGCTCCTGCTGGCCACACTATTCCTGATACAAGCCAGGATGCCATTGGCCTTCTTGGCCACCTGGGCACACTGCTGGCTCATGTTCAGCCAGCTGTCAACCAACACCCCCAGGTTCTTCTCTGTCAGGCAGCTTTCCAGTCATTCTTCCCCAAGCCTGTAGCATTGCATGGGGTTGTTATGACCAAAGTGCAGGACCTTTCACTTAGCCTTGTTGAACCTCATACAGTTGACCTCGCACCTCAATCTAGCCTGTCCAGGTCCCTCTGCAGACCCTTCCTACCCTCAAGCAGATCAATATTTCTGCCCAACTTGGTGTCATCTGTAAACTCACTGAAGGTGCACTCAATTCCCTTGTCCAGGTCATTGATAAAGATGTTAAATAGAACTGGCTATCCGCTTCCCAGTTCCTACAATGTGGGAGTGCATTGAGGATAGAAACAGCTCTCACTGCAATGTATGCAAAAACACTTCCAAGGATGGTTTTCCTCAAAGAAATGGAGAAGCCACTGCTTTTCTGTTTTCAGAAGTGGAATAAAGGCATTACTTGGTTCAGGAGGAAAAAGGAGAGAAGAATCAAATTGACAGCCCAACATATAGAAATATTTTCTTCCTACCTTTGAGATGGTGGGATTTAATTTTATCTGGAAAATTGAGGAGCCTTTTGTTGCATCTGACTATTCTTTTTTAAATTTCCCACTTTACATCCATTTCTGCTACCACTGAAGTCTGTAATAGTGGTGGGCAGCAATCAATCCTTGAGTATAGTGGGCAGCTGGGAAGGTCCATCAGGAACCTGTGCTGATCCTATCCCCAGCTGCCATGATAGTACTGGGGGTTTTGGAATTGCACAGTTTAGACTGCCTAAATCCGGGTGGGTTGTTTTTTTTTCTGGGGGAGGGAGGTGCATATGCCACAGTGTTCTGTAGCAGTGGCACTGCTGAAGCAGTACAGCTTGAAGATCGTATCATCAGTGGCTGTAGCAGAGAGAGTTTTACAATAGTCAATCTTAATATACAATTTTCAGCAATAACGAAATCAAAGGCTAAGCTGTAGTGCTGAGAAGGGACATTTCTGTACAGGGTATTAATTAAAATGTATGTCCAAAGATTACTCCTCTTCAGTTAAAAGAATAAAACCAAACCTGGATATAACAGGTGGGGTCATAGTGGTGGTGATCTTCATGTATTAGTGAGAAAAATCTCACTGACTTGGGAATGGGAGTTTATAATTCAATGTCTGTGCTACTGACACTTCTAAAGAAGATTGTTTTCTTCCTTATTCTATCTAAAACAACCAGAAAAGGAGAAAGTGAAAATAAGAGCAGATTGGTTAACCTTTTACCCAGAACACAAATCCCTGAAGAACATAAAGAACACCCACAAGGATGTCCTACAATAAGGCATGAGATTTTTTCTTGTAATATATCTTATCAGGAATGAAAGCAATCAACACGGTTATCTGCAAAAGCTCAGGAAATCTGATCATCAGCTGAACTGCTTAGCAAATTGTCCATATTACATGATTCAGTTCACAAGTCGCTTAGGGATGACAACACAGTAGCAAGTGAAGGAGGAATTGGGTAGTCAAATCAGGAGAAAAACAGTCAGTGGTACTTAATGGACGCAAACTGATACAATAACGATTCCTTAGCAAATGGGCCTTAAATGTAACAGCACCTGAATGCTAAAATATGCTATGAGAAACCTCATGAATAGTATTCTCACTATCTACATATCAAGATGCAATGTTTATTCAGTTTTACATTCTGGTTGTGACTTTCTATGGCAACAGAAAACACTGTAACAAATATAAGTGAAATTGGGGCTCCTAAATTTCTTGAACTCTTTGAAAATGATACTCTCAGAACATTAGAGGTAATTCCAAAAGGGATGTAAAAATATTGTCTGGTTAAGTTATGGACCTCTTTTGCCTGGGATAACGTTAATTTTCTTCATAGTGATTTGTATGGTTCTGTTTTGATTTGTGATTAAAACAATGTTGATAACACTGGGATGTTTTGTTTATTGCTGAACAGTGCTTACACAGTGTCAAGGACATCTCTGTTTCTTATACTGTCCACCCCAGTGAGAAGGCTGGGGGTGCACAAGAAGCTGGGAGCGGACACATGCAGGACAGCTGACCCCAACTGACCAAAGGGATATCCCACACCATAAGAAGTCATGCTCAGCTACAAGAGCTCAGGGTACGTAGATGGAAATGGCTAATTATCTGCCTGTGGTTATGAAGTAGTTAACAAATTCCTTATTTTCCTTTGCCTGTGTGTGCAGTTTTTCTTCATTTATTCAACATTTATTATTGCTTTGTTTCATTTTCTCAACCCATGAGTTTTCTCACTTTTGCCCTTTGAATTTTCTTCCCCATCCCACTGCAGGTAGTGAGGAAGCAGTTGTGTGGAGCTTAGCTACCTACTGGGGTTAACTCACAGTCATGGGATAACTCCCTATAAAATATTCACCTAATCTTGCACTGTTTATATAAAGCAGTCAGGTTGCCTGTATTTTTGATGGGTGATTGTGAAGGCATTGCAGAAAACCTCAGAGCTTTCCAAATGTTTACAAGAGCTAATTCTTAAGAGCTGGGTGCAACGGAGTAACCAACTCCCCAAAACTCTGCTCTAGCTTTAAAGAGACATTTGGGTTTCACTTCATTGATGGTAAAAGCTGGTTTTCTGCTTGAAGTACCTTTAAGTATTTCTACATAAGTATTGAAAATAAGTTATAAAGTAAATTGATTTGAGACTTCAAATATTATTCTTTGAGCAGACTGTTCCACACCACTTTTGATCCTCAAGGTCAAAACTGTAATTTATGGGGATTTAAGGCAATGGAAGAATTGTGCCTTCACTGAGACTTGGCCAGATTTTACGTGTTTATTCTCACACAAAAAAATATACACATTATCAACATTATTTCAGTCATAAATTCTTGTATAACTTGTATAACACTATCTACTTCTTCTACAGTTTGTAATGGGGATGGGAAAGAAAAAAGAATGAAAAGAAAAGAAAGAAACAAAAAAAACCACAAACCCACATATACAAATGATCAAATGGGCTTATAGTATTTCTATTCTCTCTGTCCCAGAAGTCCTGATACTAGAGTTTTTATTAACAAAATAAATTCTGTGCTCCAAAATATATTCTTTTTGCCAAGTTTTTTGAAGTCTGAAGAAAGACACTGATGTAAATGAAAGCAGAGGAAATTCAATTCCATTTAAGACTATTCACAACAGAAAATGTTATTAATTTTATATATATTTTTTCTATATATATGGTGACAATTTAATTACTATATATGAGTGAAGTATCTCTATTTCCTTTCTTGGGGGAATTTTTCAATAACATTACGTGACCAGAAAAACAGAAAACGTTCTATTACAGTATGATTTTAGTGCACAAGTTATTCACACGCAAAATGAATAGTTTAGGAAATGTCTAATTAGCTGAATACCTAAAATATGAACCAGTTAACAGTCCATAACATGTTTAATTGTCTATTTCAGATTAAAGAGAATTACAATGCCAATTAGTTATGGATAATTTAACAATGGTTGCTACCATATGTAACATTTCGAATTAGATGTCACAGATACAGTTATTGTGGTTCATCAGAACATCCTGTTTTATATATTTATTTTTCAATGCTTTCTAAATAACCATTTTCTAAGTGTTACTCTGCACTTCTCTTATTTTAATTAGAATTTTTTTCTCCCAAGAAAACAAGGAGGTGTTCTTCAATGACTGGTTTAAATTGTTTGGAAATTTCAGTCTTCAGTGATTTTCTGACATACTTTTCAAGTGGGAAACGGTAGAAAAAAATCAATGTAGTGATTATGGATGGAAGGAAATCCAAATGTTGCATGAAGATAGTTCAAAAGTGAAGACATTGGCCAGGAAAAGAAGGGAAACGTGTTTTTAAATGTATGAAGCATAGAGTTTGAAACTGTAAGGAATTTATCTTTTGGCTTATGCTTATAGAGATTTTCTGGATGTGTGGGGTTTTTGTACATAATGCTGAAAACAAGGTGTTGAAAAACATTGTCTAGAACTTCTACTTATTGAACTGAGATTTCTCATCATCTCTATCTTCAAAACTAGTTTTTTGTCTTACCAAAAATACCAGTTTTGTAATTAAAAAAATTTTCTTATAAAAAAGTTACTTTATTTTTCTTTGTTGCATAATCATCCTGAAAGGGCTAGAACACCAATGAAGAGAAGATAAAATATTAAGTCGTTTTGCTGAATACAGCTCTAGTTTAAGCAAACCCATTTTAATTCCACCAGTGCTTTAGTCTACAGCCCAGGACCTCAGCTATCTGTAATTGAAAGTTATCCTCACCAGGACTGCTCTTGACCCCCACCTGTGGGCCCACATCCCAGCCCAGCCTAAGCCTGTCCCCAAGAAGATGTCAGATGCCTGGGGCTGGGGCTGCTCCAGTGCCCCCCCAGCTGCCCTGCTCTAGGCTGGGGAGGTGGGACAGGCCCCAGCTGCACTGCCACCCCAGGGAGCCCCCGATGTCCCCAGCTCCCAGGAAGCCACCAGTCCCTGCTATGCCTCGCCCCAAACCATTCTCCCTGGTCTCCCTAACTGTTGTTAAGGTGTGAGAAACAGTGTGAGCTAAAGGCATGCAAGAACAGCAAAATTAGAGACAGAAGTGTAATTATTTAATTATTGAGACTAGAATAGTTAGCAGCTCAAGTGTTTAAGCAGAATAATAACACAAAAAGTATACAAAACCCTAAGAATAAAACCTCAGGGCACTAGAGGATGGCAACCTTGAGGATCTGTCTGGCCTAAAAAGCCCTCACAGAGCTTGGCTTGTCTTCCCTTGATTGAAGACTGCCTGAACAGCAAAGGCTCATTGGGTCTCACATCAGGGGTTGTGAGCATATTAATATTATGCTAACTCATTAGCCCAAGCTGTCAGTTGTGTGCATTAGCCAATAAATAATTGCTTTTTACAGTTAAATTGTGTATATCCAGTTTGTTTATGGTCTCTTTCCAAGTCATAGGAGTATTCCAAAAAAGTGATACAGAGATGGAGCATTAAGACACTTTATAATATTTAGGCATAGATTAATAAAAACATTTTACAAAAACTATTGATGGTGCTGTTCTAATTTATTTGAGCATGGTTATTGTCATTGCAATCAATAATATATGTGGATTTATGAGAAATGAAAAAAAATCTTTTTTTATCAATGAAGAACATTAAATCAATCATTCTGATTTTTTTTAATTGCTAGGAATAGTAAATTTCAGTTTCTTTTCATCATCAATATATTTGAAATAAAAATATTTCAATTTTTCACATATCTTCCAGATTAAAAGCTTGACTGACTTTTGTGGTGTTTATATCAAATCCAGATAGAATGGAGTTGTTATGCCTCCTCTGTCTGAATGATCATAGTACACTGTGTAGTAGTTCTGACTTTGCTCAAAAATGTTCTTATATCTTCACAAAAATCCCTATATTGCTTATGAAACCTATATCCTCAGAAAGTCTGATCCTGCTGGAAATTTCACATCAGAGAAAACAATCCAGTTGGGCAGGCCAGAAAAGTTATTAATTCCCTTCTAAGACTAAATATGTATAAATTTTTTTAAACAGCACTGTGATCAGTTGTCGTGGTTTAGCGAGGAACTCAGCGCCACAGAGTCGCTCGCTCACTCCCCCACCGGTGGGATGGGGGAGAGAATCAGAAGGGTAACGCTCGTGGGTTGACATAAGAACAGTTTAATAATTAAAATTAAAAAACCACCAACAACAAAAATGCCGTGGAAAGGAAAACAACGAGAGACGCAAAACCCAGGGGCGTTGGGGATGGGAAAAGGGGGAGGGAGATGAAACAGTAACAAGCCTCCCACAACACAGCCACTCATCTCCCACCAACCCAACACTGCACTGACCCAAGCTGCAACTGCCCCCCTTAATATACTGGCCATGGTGTCACATGGTATGGAACGAACATCCCATTGGCCAGTTGGGGTCAGCTGCCCCGGCCATGGCCCTGCCCCTCCCGGCCTTCTGCTGACGCGGCAGAGCACAGGAAGCTGGAAAGGTCCCCGACCACCACAGGCACCACAGTGAAGAGAATTAACCCCTTCTCAGCCAAAACCAGCACATCAGTGTAGGCAAAGTAATCTCACATAGCAAGAGTCCTTTCTGTCAGTGCCCTAAAACTGAGGTAGTAAGTTAAGAGTATAATGACATGGGACTGTGTCATTGTTGTGGTTTAGCCTCAGCCAGCAACTCAGCCCCACACAGCTACTCACTCACTCCCCCACTGGCAGGATGGGGGAGAGAATCAGAAGGGTAAAAGTGAGAAAGCCCATGGGTTGAGATAAGATTAAATGATTAATGATTAAAGTAAAACAATAAGAACAACAATAATAATGCAATGAAAAGGAAAACAATGAGAGAGGTAAAACCCGGGGCAAGGGGGAATGAAAAACCTAAACAAACAGCACATGACCCAGCTACTTGCCACCCACCAAGCCAACACAACCAGTCCCTAAACCCCAAACACTACCCCACACACCAACTCCCCCAGTTAATATACTGGTCATGGTGTCACATGGTATGGAATATCCCATTGGTCAGTCAGGGTCAGCTGTCTTGGCTGTAGTCCCACCCCTCCCGGCCTCTTGCCAACGTGGCAGATCATGGGAAGCTAGAAAAGTCCCTGACTACTATAGGTGCTACTTAGCAACGCTGAGCCACTACTTAAGAGCAACTAAAGCATCAATGTGCCATTGGCACTTAACCAGCTACAGTGAAAAGAATTAACTCTATCCCAGCCAAAACCAGCACAGTCGTCCATAACAGAAAATACAGAAAATCTCTTGCTTAGACTGGAGAGGACAATGAGTATTACCTAAAAAACCTGTATGAAATATTGACAATAAGAAGACTGATCAAGAGGATTAAAATTTTCTATGAGCAGTTTTAATTTTCTCTAAACTTCATCAAGAATTTAAAAATGTGAACACAAACAGCACTGACTTTTTTTTTTAATAAAACCAGATTTATGTCTAATAAAGTGAGGAGAGTACTGACTTCTGAGATTACCAAATAACAAGGGGACTGGAAAAAAAAATTCCTAAAATGTGTTTCAGGGAGGAAAATTATCAAGTTGATCTAATTGTTTATTTTAATTTTTTTAGGTTTAACAACAGTCTGTACACCTTTCCTTCACTAAGAAGGAATGTATTTTCTTTTTAAAACTGGGATTCTTTGAAATGAAAAAAAAAAAATTTTCCTGTAAATGATTGAAGCTAAGTTAAGTTCTATGGATTTCTCTCTTTTCTTCACTCTGAAAGTGTACATGACAAGATTAAACACAAATGATTTATGACCCTTATATCTTTAGAAAAGCTGATGACAAAATGGTTAACAATCATGCAAATGAAATGAGAATTTGATATTTGAATTCTTAGGGAAATATAAAAGTATGGTTGAGTAATTGTAGACTAGAAGCAAGTCTGCAGAAATCTTTCTGCAGAAAACAGAAAATTTTGCCAAATAAATTGCTAGCTCAAATCTCAAAACTTTTATTCTCACCAAACTAAATGTTAAGTAATCTGTCCTTTGAAGTCCTTACCTCTTTTTAGTTCAGAAAGTCATTTTTACATTGGCTTCATCTGACTGCCAGACAGAAGATTGAATTGGGATGTCTAGTGGGATGGCTAGAGGCATTACTGGCATTACAGGTACAAGGTCCTGCACCTGCGTTGGGACAAACCCGAGTTTCAATACAGGCTGGGGGATGAAGAGATTGAGAGCAGTCCTGCAGGTAAGAATTTGGGGTACTGGTGAACGGAAAGCTGGACATGAGCCAACAATGTGCACTCGCAGCCCAGAAGGCCAACCGTATCCTGGGCTGCATCAAAAGAAGCATGGCCAGCAGGTTGAGGGAGGTGATGTTGTCCCTCTATTCTGGTGAGATCCCACCTGCAGTGCTGTGTCCAGCTCCAGGCCCTCAACATAGAAAGGACATGGACCTGTTGGAGCCGGTCCAGAGGAGGGCCACAAAAATGATCCGAGGGCTGGAGCACCTCTCCTATGAAGGCAGACTGAGAGAGTTAGAGTTGTTCAGCCTGGAGAAGAGAAGGCTGTAGGGAGACCTTATTGCAGCCTTCCAGTATTAAAGGTGGCTTATAGGAAAGATGGGGGCAACCTCTTCAGCAAGGCCTGTTGTGACAGGACAAGGGGTAGCAGTTTTAGCTAAAGGAGGGTAGATTTAGACTAGATATAAGGGAAAAGATTTTTAACTATGAGGGTGATGAAACCCTTGCACAGGTTGCCCAGAGAGGTGGCAGATGCCCCATCCCTGGAGAAGTTCAAGGTCAGGTTGGACAGGGCTCTGAGGAACCTGCTTTAGTTGAAGATATCCATGCTCACTGCAGGGGGGTTGGACTTGATGACCTCTAAAGGTCCCTTCCAGCCTGAACCATTCTATGATGCTATGATTAGCAGCCCTGGCTCTTGAAAGGCTGCTGTAGCTGTGGCACAATGGCTTGAACCATGCTTGTTCACAGTTCATTGTTGGGCTGTGTGAGTGCCAGTATGTGAGTGTATGCCTGGGGGTGTGTGAGGGTGGGATTTGTGAAATCAGGCTTATAAATATGTGTTTCTTATTTTGTCAGCCTAACAAATCCCTGAGGAGATATCATACACAGAAATCTGAACTGTGATTATTCTCACTTCAAAATAGAAACATTGGACTGTAGTCAAAGCCAGGTGCTGTTTGTTGTTTATACTTACCTATTAGAAATAGGGCCAAAGAGTGAGGGATCATTTACTTTGTGATGCTATTACTTCTATATCTTTTTGCAGTAATCCAGAACATTTCCCATGAATAGCCATTGATATTTCTTAGTTTTCTAAGTGATTTACACAGTCTTCAGCTCTTAGCTAGCAGCTCTCTAATAACGTGTGTATGCAGTTCTCACAATGCAACTATCTTTGATGAAAGCCATCTCTAATGTTATACTTAAATCAGAAATGCAAACGATCATGTTTCTCAACCTGCTGAGACTTAATCACCAGTGCCTTTCACCTCCCATAGAGATTTACAAAGCAAAGAAGATGTAAGAGCTGGTATATTAGCATTGCAGGAGTAGTAAACTGAAGGGACAGCATCAATCTGTAGTAGATGAAGACCAGGACCATTATGTTTCGAAATTATGTTGCCATTGTAAATGACTAGAAAAAGAGAAAAGCAGTGAAGAATTTGGTTCCATACAACTGACAGTTTTGTAACTTTTGTAATACATTTGTCACTCTTCTAAATATTTTAATTAATTCTAGAATGTAATTTTTATCTTTTTTTTTAACATAATATCAATATTTGCTTTTGGAACATAGTTATTTATACAGAACTACTGAACTATTTGCTCCTATGGAACAAAATATGCAAAGCAATGTTAAATATGTGCTTTAACTTTATTTACATGAATAGTTCACCAAGCTCATTATATTTAAACACATGCATACATAAGATTAGTTTACATAAACTTTATATAAATCCCTAATCCCTACTTCTTCTTGGCTACAATATTTGTTATTCTAAGTTTCACTTATACCTGAGATGAGGTTAGTTGGATGCGAGTACAAGCATTACTCTTCTACCTGTTTTCTTGCAATTGTTAAATGCCTTTCTACTTGTCACAGCTGCTAAATATTAGCAAACTGCATAGTAATTTCATTATTCAGACAAAGGCTTATTCATTTTGGTTAACATTTGGGAACTAACAAAATTATCTAGGCTGACATATATGTGTCTTTTGTCCTGGCTACAATCAGTGGAACGAAATTGGAAACTAAAAGGCAGATTCTCATTCCTTTGTAGAGTACTTTGCTTTTCTGAAGCAGGAGCTGGTAGCCACTAAGTCACTTGGTTTTTTTTCCATTTGATTGTTGCCTCTGGCAAAATATTGACTTTGTGAGGGCTCCAAATTGATAGCCTTTCTCCTATCCTCTGACCAATCTTCAAAATGCCTTATTAAAATTTTGATATAAGTAACTTTCAGATCTCACAAGTGAGCGGCACAGGGAAAATACCATATAATCCCATTAACTCTTCCGTAACTGGAAAACTGAGAAGTAAGCATCCACTTTAACTAGAATTTTTCAGCTCAGGGAAATACAGAACTCTTCAGAGAAGTTGGATAAATTACCAAGCTACAGATCATGCTGTACTGTGTTTTGAATTCACTTGTCACACAAAATGGCATAAGTTATACCAGCATGGTTCTGCCCTTTCTACCTTCCTAGACTGTAC
The DNA here is from genome assembly GCF_949628215.1 of Phalacrocorax aristotelis. Lineage (NCBI taxonomy): Eukaryota > Metazoa > Chordata > Aves > Suliformes > Phalacrocoracidae > Phalacrocorax > Phalacrocorax aristotelis. Next base: position 24,322,326 of record NC_134278.1, on the reverse strand, counting down.
ATAACCTGATACTAACGGACCTCTCAGAGAAGAGGGACATCATTTGACACTCTGTTCTCCTATGTCCTGGAAGACTCCACTAAGCACTGAGGTACTGTAGAAGACACAGATTTCCTCCAGGCATATATTTAAATAGCTGCTATGTTTGTGGAACTGAATCTTAGAGCAGATTTGTGCTGAAGACACATTGGGAGAGTCTCCTCTGGGAAGGCAGGCAGATTATGAGTAATCTGGATATCTTTAGTGGACGTTTGAGCTAACTGCTGATGAATATAGTGCTTCCAAGTTTGGGACAAACAGAATTTTTCAGGCATACAGACCATCATGGATAAGCAAAATGTTCCTACAAGTTTTTGAATGTTCATGGTACTAAAAAGTTTTGAGGATCCAGACCTTTATTTTATGTGTTTTTGTTTCCTTGTAAAGGGTTAAATCCTTTCCTGAATTTTTGTCTGGATCTTTGCAAGCGCCTGTTAGAGCCTTGTCCATGACCTATTGCACTACAAAATAACAGTGTGAGGGGTAGAAAAGGAGTTTTTGCCTCTTTCTGCATTGCACATAGCAGGAAAATATCTTCATAATGTATTCACACAAGCTGATGTTTCACTTACGTAGCTATTATATGTTTGTTTCCTTTAGAAATCATCTTATGTGGATCTCTGTCCTGGGTCAGGTGGTGCTGGTACAAGTCCATGTGTAGGTTGCTGTTTTGTAGCAGTGCCACTGCTTTGATACTATAATTAGCTGTCCCCCCGCTTGATTTCAAGGAGACTGGAAGTCGCTGTGATCATGAACATAGTCAAATAAATTCCAATTTCTTATTTTAATAAATGTAAATGGGAAATACTCTCTCCCTAGCAGAACATATAAGCTAGCGATTTTGAAGGGAATATGTGTTTTACTTTTTTCTCTGCTCTTATACCTAGCACTAGAAATCCAGTCCAAAAGTTTTTCCAAGGAATGTTGTGCCTTATTTTGCCTCTTCCATGCTCCCCATATTTTTACCACACTTCAGTACACAATGATTGAGGAATTCACTAATCCTATAAAGTTTTAGGAAACATTACTTTTGCTAGTCAAAGGACTGAGCTGCTTTCCTTTTCTCTGCTTGGCCCTGTCAGAAAAAACCTAAATCTGAATAAGGAAAAGCCCACAAACAGAAAAGAGAACCAAAAATGTGGTTTCCTAAGGGACTCTGAAAGTTCTGAAATCCAGCAGGGAATAACAGAAGCATTCATTATACTTTTCTGCCTTCCTTTGGGCTATTCCCTGCCAGATTTGCAGGACCTCAGCAGAAACTGTATGTGCTTTTCATTTGTCTTCAATGTCCCTGGCAGCAGTTTTGCAGGACTTACACTGATTTGTATGCATTTGTAATCAGAAGCTTTGTCTTCTGGCTATATAGGGAAGCCAGCCTACTTAATGTTCATTCACAGAATATGTTTTTCTCTAGCACAAAGTGAATATGTTACTGAGGGGATTGTATACTAATATTTCCAGGTACTGCAATTGACTGATGGTATTTTAATTACATCCTCATGAAAAGGTGTACTGTACATGAAAAGTACAGCTGTAAGCATTCAAATATTTTAAAATTCTGTTTCTCGTTCAGAAAAGTGCAGTCACAAAGAGAACCTTTTTTTTTATTTGTATGTTTATTTGTATGCTTTTTATACACTGATATGAGGAAAAATATACTCACAAGGAACTATAAAAATAAATCTGTTGATATAGTTGGATTTGAAAATGAAGAAAAATTTTCTTTGGTCAGGTTTTTTCGAGAATATCATCAGAGTAACCATTTCTAGTTTTTCCAGTGGTCCAGCTCCTTAAATAGAACCTATTAGTCCTTTTGAAGGAGTGTGGAATAATCTCTGGAGGTGATTTAGAAATCAAACGTATGTTTTTAGAAAAGGCACAGCATTGAAGAAGCTGTCAGGGTGAAGTGCAGCTGCTCTGTGAGGAATCCATTCCACAGAAGTTCCCTAGTAACCATAGATGTCAGCAATGCCAGGAAAACTTGGCGTGCTGACTCTAAGAGGAGTTGTCTGGAGGGTGGAGTGGTGTGGAGGCATCGCGGCCAGGCTCTGAGATAAATGGGAACTTGAGGTACCATGGAGCTGGTACGCTGCATATTTGCCACCCTGAGCCAACAGTCCGTCATACTTTTGACAAAATGCTGTCCTTTTGGTGAACTTTGCTCATTATAATATCATTATAATACCAAAACACACCTCCATATCCTAAAAGTTACGTGCATCTAAGGTGTGGCCACCCCTCACTGGGCATGCGCTTTGAATTTCTTCTAGTCTACGCTTTTAAAAGTAACGTGAGGAAATTTTACACCAATCATAATAATGGTATGTATGACTAGAGTAACTTATGCTCCACCTGAAAGACAAAAAATAGTATAAAATGTGGGAAGAGAAAGAGGATGTTAGGGAAAATACCATTGCGTACCACTCTGACTTCTGGGACCAGTCGACAGGCTGAGCCTCTCTTCCCCTCCACTGGGATGCCTTTGGGTAAGACTGGAAACCTCTGTAGAGTCACTTTAAGGCCTGAACGTGTTAGAGTTGCTTTGCCTCATATTAGAGTCGCTTCATATTTGTTTAGCATACTTGTAGCCTAGCAGTGTACTCATATCTTTGGTATTTGTGTGTCTTGTAACCAGCAATCTTACCACCAGTAATCCAAACAACCTGTGTATCTGCTGCTTTCATAAATTGCAGTATTCGTTAATCTAGCCATGATTGTTCTCATTGAGCATGACTGCCTGGGGCATCCACCAAATTAGTTACTAACAACAAATACCCTGATGAGTGGTTACTTCTACAACCCTTAGAAAATAAACCATTGACCAAGTCTGAGACTAAGACTGGGCTTAGCTGCGCCTAGACTCCTCTCGGAGAAGGAGTTTAGAAAGCAAGGGGGTCCTGCCTGAACCTCGTGACTCAATGGTAGGGTCTCTCCCTAGCCACCCCTCAGACTCCTACCATTAACGCAACAAGGAGACAGATATTTTTGGTAGGTTTTCAAAGAAATACTTAAGTTAAAATCCTACCTGGAACAAGGCAATAATTAATAATTTATATATCGATTTCAAAAGTAAAATAACTTAATATGACATGACACAAATACAGTAATCACCATGTTTTTCCAAGGATAAGCATAAACTTAAAGTTAATAAAGTTAAAACAAAATAAAATTCAGTTTTTATAAACTTGAAGCAAAAGTTAAGATTCTAAATTATTCAGGAGATGATAAAAATATGATTTTACCAAATTGATTTTTTAAACTACCTTTTTTTTCAGATGCTTATATTTTAGGTCTGTATGTCTGAATAGTAATATGATTTAAATTAGTCAGTGACTTCTCACATCAGATATTCAAAGACCTATACAATGATACTTCCACTCTGTTCATGCTTCTTTGAACTCTTCAGAATATTTAGCTGAAGCAGAATAACAATGTTCAAGATCAAAAAAACTAACTGGGAGCAATTGCAATACATTCTCTTCAAGTTGTGTACACTTTGAAGCAAACTCAAAGAATATTTTTAACAAAAACTCATATAATTCATTTATTTTCTTGTATTTGTTTATAGAACAGCAATTGGAGATAGCAAATATGTTTAATGAGGTCAATAAAAGACAAAGAAATAACGACTTATAAAACTTTCTTTTTGAAGAACTTTACTAAGTTCAGTGGGGTTTATGTACTATTTATGTTTGATCTTTTTTCTCAAATAAGTGATGGAAGATTCAAATGCTCTGTCTCCACCTCCTGGCAGATAAGAACTAAACAAAAAATGTGGACTGGAATGCATGAAACTGAGGGAGAAGAATTAGGATGTAAATTTCTGTTTCTTGATTTCTTTGCAGCTTTTCCCCATTTCTAAAATCATAACAATGATAATTTTACATAGATAGAGTCAAAAGTTCATATCACTAGGGCAATAACTCATAGAAGTTCTTCAACACCAATTTTCAGTTAAAATAAAGCAGAACCATTTAATGTAATGGAGAACTGCCAGTTTACAGTAGATGAATATTTGAGGAATTTTTAAAAATGCTAGATTGATAGTTTAAACCAAACATGATTTCATTTCCATTTGTTGTTATGCCTACAAATATAGTCACATCTTTGCTCGAACTAGTTTACCTTGAAATAATGTACTTTTTCATGACTTATACTGTATGACAAATTACATTTACCTTATGTCATTTCCATGTAATTCTGAGGTTTTTTTACCTCTCACACCCCCGTAATATCAGATCATACTCCCAAAAGTTGTTTATAAATTATTTTCTATAAGCAGTAAAATAAAGTCTAGAGAAAAATTACAGTAGATATGTGTGCCTTCTTTCATTAAAAACAAAGCTTTATACAGGTTAATACTGCTATACAAATGAATTAACAATTACCACAAAAATGTAAGGAAGAATGTCATTAAAGATAGCCTTAAAAGAAAAAATTGTTATTGCATCTCACACCAGATGACCTTTGCATACAGCTTATATTAACTTATTTTTAAACTTAAAGTTTTTTATGCATTAACTACATCATACACAAGTTGAAAAATTAAAACAGCCCTAAATTGGATATAACAACTCTCAATCCATTTATCTGTGTGAGAAATGCATTCATTTGAATAATCTCAAACAGTTTCAAGCTATGATTGCTTCCCAGGTGTGATCTGCTAAGCATTCTCTCTTTCTTCCCAAGAAAAGGAAATAACACGTATTTTCTTTTTTTCTGTTCTACCTTTTTATTTGGGAGACATTTCCATTGCCTGTCCTCATATGTAGCTGCAAGTGTAAGAGTGGGAAGGAACATTCTCTTGCCCATTTACTAATCTAGCTTATTTGAGGTAGGGGCCAACCAAGTCAGTGTCAATATACTCTTGATACTGTATGCATATACAGCCCCATTTCTTGTAACATGATTGACAGTTTGTCCACTGGTGTTATTAGCATACCTTAAGTAAAGACATAGGAAAACTTGAAGTGATTTTTACTATTAGATATGTTTGAATGGGGGATGCTTTTTTTAGTACTTAACCACAAGATAAATACGCATTATGTTGAGTATCCAAATCTTCACTGCATATATAGACAAATAAGTGCATATCTCCTTTATAAAGTGCATCATCTTTTGGCATTATACTATTTTTTTCTTTTGTTTTCTTTCTTTCTTTTTTTTAATGGCCAGTACAAGACTATTTACTATGTGAGGTAGAGAAATGAAAGAGATCTAGTGTTCTGGCAGCGGGCAAATATCAGCATTTCTGTACTAGTACACTACAAAATGACACTTGAGCTTTTTTGGGTGGGGAGAGTGTTTATTTTTGAAGTTTAGACAGAAAGCAGTGATGAAATTATGTTCTGTGTTTATTGAAGAGTTTTTCATAATTATATCATTAGTCCTTATATTAGGATTACAAACAATATCCCCAGTTGTTTACTGTGTTGTCAATAAGCAAAGTATGAATTTTCAAAATTTCTTCTCCTCATAGGTGTCTAGTCTTTCCCTAAGTATTATCTACTAATTTTCATTATTAGTTCTGTTCCAGAACACAATATAAAAAAGTTATAAAGAACAATCATTGTATAGAAATAATACATATTTTACTATATTAAGAAACAAATCATGCTTATCATTACTAATATGCAGATTAACATTTATATGTATGTAGGGTTAGTAAAACAGGGGAATGGGAAAAGGATGTTATTGTAGAATTCCTTCACTAACAAAATATTTTCTTCAAAGAACAAAGAAATTAGAAACAAATTCTGTAACTGACATTCACCAATAAAACTGTGGAGTTTCTTCTCAGTGGAGAATGTTTAATAAAGAAGACCAAATATGAAAACGTGCTTTTTTATTTATTTCTTTAAGATGTGTTTAATTAATCTTATTTGATATTCCTCCAGAGGAAAAAAATATCAGCATGGTTATAACTAGCATTTTACTCATCAAGAAGTAAAGAATTATCCTAGCATAGGTTTTACTACTGCCTATCTCAGTTCTAGCTTACAAGAAGAATTATAAATAAGATTTATAGAGACAGACTATCAAGTTAAAGAGTACTTTGAAATACATGGTACTAGAGGAAGGGTTACCTTTAGAAACCTGTACCACAGATACTGATTTAAAAAATAGAGATGCACTTAAAAACTTATAAATAAAAGGAAGAAACCATTGAAGTTTTCCATCATGACTTCATGCTTTCTTTATTATTCAGTCAGTATTGCAGTACTGAAGTTCAAGGCCTACCACATCATCAAATAGAAAATAAGTTTCCAAAGTCACACTTCTGTTTATCATGGATAAACACATTCATGGAAACATATTACACAAGACTGTCACTGTCAGACCACTAATTACAAAATATTAGGGGTCAATTCTCTACATTAACATTAATGAAAGCTCTGTACAGTCCCTGAACAAAGTGTTATTGCGTGATAATAACATGCCAAGTAAGTCTGTAAATCATAGCAATGAAAGCCTATTCACACCTACACTAGGTGCATGATTACTCTGTAACACCCAAGCACCTTTAGTGTGATTCTAAAACAAATTTCCACTACACGAAATACAAGGAATTATATATTAATTTAACTCATTGAGAATATTAGAATGTTTCCTTACAGTCTACGTTAGAAATCCATGAAAAAAATCCCCTTTTTTAATCACACTGAATTCCCAAATGGTTGTAAAATGCAAATAAGCCCATGCTTCTGTTAGCCTACTTTTTTTAGAGTCCTGAATTTTTGTCATATTAATCAAAGTTTTTCTGGGATTGCTTTTATATTTCCATATTCCTCCACTGAAAAATTAAAACTAGCAATCAACAGTGCAAAGTTTGTGAATGTAATGTAACGAAACAATAGAGAGGTTGAAGCTCAGCTGTGTCATTTGTCTTTCAAAAGATCAGTGAGACCCCAATGAGTGTGAAGCACAGCTACTGCATGTGGTCTTCCCTCACTAATGTCTATGAATATATACATGCACATAAATCTCTCCTTTGAGCTGTGAGGAAGAAAATAAATTTAGATGCTTATGTAAAATACAATTTGCTTGTTCAGTATGTGACTTTAAATGTTTTCACCTTACAGTCTGAAAATGTTGGTTACCAAGCTCTTCTGCCTCAGTGAGGAACATACTTTGCTTGCAGAGCTGCACTGTGACATGGAAAACTTTTTATTCCTGTTTTCACCCCTGTCTTCAGAGAACCCAGGGCAAAAGAAAGATGATAAAGATCCTGTTTCGCTGATAATAATTAATCTATGTGCTTAATAAAGCTAGCATATTTAATACACTTATATTTTTCTGTTGGGTCAGCCTCTGCTATGTTCTTCTGTACAATATAATGGGAGCCTTTTTCATTTTATTTTTCACATACCTGCAGAATTACATACCTCGTAGTAAGTAAATTCGGCAGTCACCTCTCCAGCCTCATGGTTCCAGAAGATTTAGCTGGATTTACACATTTTTCAGAAACGGACCTTGCTCCATCATGTGTTTCATGTATACATAGCTACAGCCTCAAACAAAGGCATGCCTCATTCAGATGGTATTAGAGAGTTTTAGATTTCTACTTCAAAGCATTGACTTGTATTCAGTGTGTCACTGAACTGTATTATGCAAGGATAAATTTAATGCAGGGACACAGCACAATCCTATCTGGCAGGCAAGAAGTTTCACTGTGCTATTCCCTCCATACTACACTTTAAATTGTGGCTGAACGTAGTCTTATTTTGCTGGTATAAGGGTCTTTACCCCAGAAAGCTACATTTTATGTACATTTGATGTGAGCTGGTTCTTTGACCAACTTGACTGGAGGATGGCATCAGTATTTATGTAGTTTTGAGGGGACTCAGATTCCTACAGGACTAGATAGGAACAGAGCAATGACTTCAGTAGTGTTAATGTTTCCTAAATAATGGGCATACATCCCTAAAGAGACAAATAGGTACCTATGTGTACTTGAAGATCTGAATCTCAGTTATACCTATGAAAGGCAGACACTATTATTGGGTCCATGAGTGCCTTAAGTAATACCTGGATAAATGTAATAGATTATTGCCCAAGACTGAAGATAACATGCTATTATTTTCCTTGAATATACATAATTATCTGTTCTGTAAATCCAAAGGTAATCTACTTTTAAGATAGTATCTACGTAAAAAAAGATAAAACATAGTTTAGTTATTATATTTGTGAATGTAATAAACACTTACGGTGTCATTTTATATTCATTATATTTTTGTCCCTATTCCTATCAAGGCATTGAGTTTACAAGGATTCTTGCCATTATTATTTGAAAGGCAGCACTGTAATTCTTACTTCTGTGCTTTCATGATAGGCTGTGGCACCTCTGATTATGACGTGTCACTTTCAAAAGACAAGTAACAGACTTTCTAGCCAAAGTTTATATCCAGGATCTGCAAAACTGTCAGAACTGCACAAAGCATAGAGTACAAGGGCACTTATCTCAATAACAGAAAACAAGAGAAGATGTCAGTCACATGACTGTATGACAAATGACTGTGATAGCTTTTCCTTTATTTTGTTCTGATGGTAATAGGGATATGAAGGTTGTACAGCCAGGTGACTGCTTATTCATAGTGTAATACAGTTAATGAGCTGCATTTGTGACATTAGTATAATCTGTCTGGTTCATAATGTGCTATAGCACATGCATTATTTCACTGAATGATTTATGGGATCTCTATTATGTTGTAATGCATTTCCTAGGGTAATAGATGAGATGGATTATCTTGTGTTTCCTGGCATAATGTAGTTTTGTACATCACAAATACAGTTGGCTTATAAGCATATTTCATTAACCACTGAGAATGATTTTGATGACAGGTGTCCCTTCATTAATTAAACATTTCCTTTTCCTTGTTACACAGTTCTAGGTATCTCCTAAACGTTTTTATTTTTTGTCATCTTTCTTGTTAGTTTATTTGTATGCACTATTCTATAGTAAGGTATTTAAATGTTAGCTCATAGGAATAAAAAAAAAGAATTTTAATTAATTGTTGGGTTTTTTTCATTCAGTCATTCAAGAACAATTCTTAGTCTAGACCAATTTCCTAAGGAAATAGGTCTTGTCCTAAAATTTTACATCTCTGTGTCAGTGTCTCTCTGTTCCCCTTTTCTATCATTCTCAATCTGGTCTAGCAAGGAGGTAGATCTCAAAACCATTAAATTTCTTCAGGTTTTGTGAATATAAGTACTTGGTGTTGGTTGAAGAGACTGACGCTGTAAGTAATTGTATTATGATGAGAACAAAGCCCCTCTTTTTCCGTGGTGAAAATATATGACTTGTTAATCAGTAATATCCTAATAGGACAAATTGCATAATCTTTTTGCTGAGAGACTGCTGTGAGAGAGGGGGAAAAGAACTTGGTAATTTGAAGGGAGAAGAAGCCAAAGCAATGTTTTGATTTAACAAATGATTTAACAAACAAACAAACAGAAAGTCACATCATCTAGAAATTCCTACTGAGAGGCTTTGGAGACTGCCAAATCTCTGGTTTTATGTTTTAAATCTTGTTCTGTCACTTACACTTAGCTTGTTTTTAAATTAGGAATTTCTAGAACTCTTATCTTATATTTAAAATTCACAATATACTCAAATATGACTTGACATGTAGGCACTATACAAGTGAAAAACCCTTAAAAGTAAATATTTAATCCACTCATTTGTAGCGATATACACTTCTAAAGGAAATGTAGTCTAATTTTATACAATAATATAAAAAATTTATGGAGCAATTTTTCAAATAATGATTACTACCTCTCTTTGATAAGATACATTTTCAATAAGATAATAGAATAATTTGATTTCTACAACAAACAGTTATGATTTCTTTTATCTTATGCACTTGATGTAGAAGTAGGAAAAAGGTAAGAAAGCAAACTCGTCATAGATATGTGTAAATTATATGTTCATCATTAGGAAAGAAGACCAAACAACTACCATTTGCTCACAATTTTCTTCCTTGCAATTTTAAAATTATGATAATAACTACAGTATATCCAAAATACCAAGTATTTCAAGAAATTATATTCCACTTAATGATGACACATTGTATTGTATATTTACAGACTATTTAATTTTTGAACCATAGTCCCAATGAACCAAAGAACCAACCCTCACCTCAGTTTCCTCAGTAGAATAGACAGAAGATAAGTTTAATAACATTTCCAGAGGTTAACATACCCAGCCTTTGGTGAACCAAGTTATAAAGTGAATGAGTTCCAGAGTAAAGAACGCTCACAGCGAATTGCTCTTTCACTTTACTTCTCTTAGAAAACCTTTCATTTGGGGGGAAGCAAGTGGGGACTTGATTTCTCTGCAAAGAAAGAGGAGTCGAAGTTAGACTTCAGAAGCAACTTACTATCTGATTTGGCCTAAGAAATTTTATTTTTAGATCTTAAACTTCTGGGAGCAGGGACTAACTTCTGTTACACATTTTAAAAGAAAAAAAAAAGAAGGTTTTATACTTTAATGCAGACAACTGTGGGCTAAAACTCCCAGGTGAAGTCTTCCATTCTCCCACAAAAAGCTACCCCTCTCCCCAGCAGTTTCTATTCATTTTCTATTGGTATATATATGTGATTCTTCTCCTCTTGTACTGGCTTTTTTGTATTCAGCTCTGAGGGATAACACTTTTTCTTTTTCTTAGGTATGTGGTTTGTTCAGAGAGGCTTGGTAGCCACCAGTGAGTTTGGTTTTTTTTAAGTAAATCTTATATTTACCTTTTGATTTCTTTTCCTTGCCACATCTTTTTCCAGGAAAAAGCAAAGTGAGATTAAAAGAGAAAAAACTGAATTTTTTTTTTAAATAATTTTAACTTCTTTTTTATCCACTCCTTGTAGTGGGAATGATTTTTCAGGTGATCTATTTAAGCATTTCAGTTTGAAATATTTTTTTACAAGACAGTTCCTTTCTGAAAAAACTGTAGTTGGCGTGCTGAAATGTGACCATTTTCTTTTACACAAATAAAATGCTGTACTGTGATTTTTTTTCTATTCAGTAAGAAATTGGAGAACTTATTTAAATCAGTATCTATTTGATTGAACTTTTTAATCAAAATTTTATTTGTCTAGCAATTGGTATCCCATTTCTCCATACGATGATGAATAGTTTATTGTCACGGATAAATGGGTTTATCTGATATTACAATTAAGGACAAAAAACCCCATTGTATTAATTGACTAAATGAAAACTAGAATTACTGGATTTTCAGACAGCAAATGACAATTATCAAGTTAATGGTAAAGGGTAATATGTTCCATTGATATCAGGTTAAAAAAAATATTATAAAAAGAATGTAATATTTTAGTTGTTAAAAGGGAGAAAAAAGGATTAACTGAGTCTCCTCATATGTCATCCACTGCTAGTAAAACCATGCCTGAATAGCAGGTAGTTATTTTCTGGTAGCAGGTGATTTTTGACTGTTAGCCTTGTGGACAAAGTCCTAGGAAGAAGTCCTTCATCATTTAATAGCACTGCATTTCTAAAGTTCAGGTTCCCTTATTCTATACAGTGGACATCTCCTGTACTGGTTTTCTGTGTTATTCTCTAAGAGTAATTTTGTATCTCTCAATGGAATCTAAAGATTCTGTTTGACAACTAGAAAGCAGAATAAGTTAGCTAAAAGGTAAAGCTCTTATCCTATGATGTGACTTTGCCATTACTGGGAGATTTAATTGTTGTCTTCTATGATAAGAGTAGATCATTTATTATACTTGTGATATATATCATTTTAAAACTTACCAAGGGTGAGAAATTCACTAGTTGACTCATGTCTTCTGTACTTCTAGTGGGGTTAGTGCTCTTCCCTGAACATTTTCTACAAATGCATATGTATATACACACATAACTTATAGGACTGTACTTTAGAAATCGACTGAAATATTCTAGGGAATGCCCCAGTCAACTGAAATATCATTAAAGAAAGGGACAGTAATAGATATCTTCTGAAGAAAATTACATGCGCATTATCTTCCAAGATCACAACTAACAGAAAGCTACAAGTGCTGCAGCCGAGACTGAACTGTTCCTGGATGCGCACAGATGGAGGGCTTTGGGAAGCCAGAGAAACTCAGAAATTGATTTCTTTAAGGACTTGAAGATTAGGCAGAAGCTGAGGGTGGTCTTTCAATGTCTCAGGGTTTTTTTATATTCCTAATCTTACTATAAGTCGTATATATAGGCATTCACATCTTGCCTGGATTTTGGCCAGTGTCATTATTCTGTATTGGTTCTCACTCGTGTTCTGCTGTAATAGTCTTTACACTTCTTTAATCCAAAAGAACAGTTACACTAGCCAGATCAATAAAGGCACCAAATAAATTGACCCCTAAACACACACTGACAGTACTTTTTGTGGAAATTGCTGAAATATAGAACACCTTATTGTCTCTCAGATTCTTAAAAATTTCAAGTTCTGATTCTTAATCACATTAACAGTCACTTTAAGATTAGTGAAACAATTTGTATCATTAAGGGTCTCTGGAGTCCTAGACTTCAGAGATGTACTTAAAGGGATCAGTTTTTCAGTCTGCAATTTTTTTGGTTTTACATCCATTACTTAGCCAATGATACTGAGAATAACATTTCTTAGGTTGTAAACGACATAAGAGACCAGCAAACATGGGGAATGCACATTTTTAAAGAGTTGGGGGAAATGAGAAATGTTCTTTCAATACACAAAACTGCAGAATAATTAATCACAAAACTGCTAAACAAATTGAAGGGTGAGTGACTGCTACTTGAAAAGATGCTACAGCATCTAACCTTGAGAAAAATTATGTGCCACAGTGGAGAAATCCCTAAAGTCTTCATCTCAACTTGCCACTGCACCAAATAAAACATAAGAGACTCTAAGTTGCATTGTTCAAGAAGTGTAAAATAAATCATAAAAAGTAGTAGTAATGCATGATTGCATCCCAGATAATGTTTTCTGTGCTGATCATTAGTATTCCTTTTCATATTAATCAGTGTTGTGTACTTCTTTTTTCTTTTAGAAGATGTTGTGGTTTAACCCCAGTCAGCAACCAAGCACCACACAGCCGATCGCTCACCCTTCCCCCATGGGATGGGGGAGAAAATCTGAAGAGGAAAAGTAAGAAAACTTGTAGGCTGATATAAAAACAGTTGATTAATTGAACATCATCATCATCAACAACAACAATAATAACTGTAATTGTAATGAAAAGGAAAACAACAAGAGAGAGAGAGGAACAAAACCCAGGAAAAACAAGTGATGCAACTGCTCACCACTCAGAGACAGACACACAGAGCCTGTCTCCAAGCAGCAATCGCTACTGCCCAGCCAACTCCCCCCCATTTTATATAGGGAGCATGAAGTCATATGGTATGAAATATCCATTTGGCCAGTTTGAATCAACTGTCCTGGCTGTGCCCCATCCCAGCTTCTTATGTACCTGGCACAGTAGGGAAAGTCCTTGCCTCAGTGTAAGCACTACTTAGCAACAACTAAAACATCGGTGTGTTATCTATATTATTCTCATACTAAATCCAAACCACAGCACTATACCAGCTACTAAGAAGAAAATTAACTTTACCCCAGCTGAAACCAGGACAGAAGACTATTATGAAAAACAGATACAGCTGATACACATATAAATTAGCTTTGGCTAGGAATATAAACTGAAAACACACTGTCCTAAAAAAGAGACCAAACTAAAATAATGCTTGGAATTACAGAAGGAACAATAACATGATGTTCCTTTCTGTCTGTAAACACACAGTAACTTAGAAATGTGATTCAAATGGAATTGTCAGCACAAATCACAAATTAAATGTTAAAAGATAGGACAGTATGAAGCACAATGAAGGTGCACTGCAGGCAGAAAGTCTTGTTAGGCAGAAAAAGGAGTAGACCTTTTCCGTATCATGCCTACTCAAATTAACCTCTATGGTTTATTTTTTTAATAGTGGAAATCTGTTCTAAATGTGCCACTGAAGTCCAACTCTTCTGTAAGTTCTTTTTCCAAAACCAATGACAATCAGTTATATTTTTCCTATATTTTATATGTCTGAACCGAGAAATTGTATTTACAGTTTGAGTTTAGTACCTAACTTCATGGTGAAGAAAGCCTGAAAGAAGGATTACTTAAACTGTGGGGTAACATACGGTGGGGAAACTTCCTCTGAAATTCTACCTCTGCATAAGTACCTATATGAAATTTTTATTTCTTGTCCCAAACTAGTTTGTAGACGTATGTGGTTAAGAACAGATGTTGCCTGAAAAATAGAAGTTGGTCATCTGTAATTGTATACACACTTATGTCCATGCAAGTCAGTCCTAGTGGTGGACAGCATACTCAGAATTAGGAGAAGAAAGGATTTAAATCTTCTTCATCCTGACAGGCTTTAACCTAAAGCTGTCATATCTTCAAGCTGTCATATGTTCAAACGGTGAAGTTCAGCTGTAGCAGAAAGAAAAGGAGAAATCAGGGGGTAGGTTCAAGACCTCTCAAGCAAAAGAGAAAACCAAAGTGCATTTGCCCATACAAGCACTGAATGGTAGATAAAAACGGAGGAGAATCCTTACACAGAAGGAAATCATAAACAATAATTCCATCAAAACTTGGTACTAATGAGGGGAGGGAATAAGTTTGAGATAGTATTCAGAATTTTCCATTAGCTGAGACAGATACTTTCTATTATTAATTTATTTGCTTTTTCAGATCCTATTTTTAGTCACTAGCTTCTCAGATATTTTATGGAAGAAGTCTACATATTCAATAGTGCAAAATCTAGTTGAAAGCTATTAAATTAGTTTTGGGTAACTTAGAGTGGGGTAAATTTTCAGTAAATAAATTTCTACAGAGCTCCACTAAGGAAGCAGTTTGCAGCCACAGTTCTCTGACACTAGATATTGTAGAGGTCAATAGTTGAATGTTAGAGAGTGCCTGCTACCAGAGAGAGACTGAAGGAACAGTGAAAAGGATGAGATCACGCATATTTCACATCTTGGGCACTGACAAAATCTAAGCTAAACTTACCTGTGATCTAGATGAGATGTAACTCAGAAGTAAAGGAAGATCTCATCTTGTCCTTAGTTCTTATGAAAGCTCTCTGAAGTCAGTGGAATTGCATAAACTATGTGTAAAGGTACTACCTGTCACTAAAAGAGATTGTATTTAGACACATGCTTCCTAATTTCATTCATAAACACCTTACAGTTGAACTTCCAGAGTGTTACCCTTTAATCTTTACTTTAATTAAACTTTCATAATGAATCTGGCCAAAATAGCGTGAGGAAAACACAGAACAAAAAAAATCCCCCCTAAGTTACACTCATAAGTTCTTGTTTAAATCAATTACTTTTCATAAATGTATGTGATAAAAGCAAGAAAAAATTAATATTCAAGTCAATTTGGACAATTTCATTTTTAAAACGTAGTTTTTTTCATGGGGATTCCTACGGAGGTTCTTTGAAAACTGTTATACATATGCATATTTTATATATCTGAATATTTATTTGTTGTCTGGAAATCAGAGTGTATTTCCTTCTGCCTCAGGTATCTGGCTTATTAACTTCAGTAAAATGCTGGGTGAAAGTTCATTATTTTCTTCAATATTGTTTCCCCATTGTGAACAAAAGCAGACAGACACTGTGGACCGTATATGTATACCTGTGAACAGTTTGGTCTTGCAATTGGCATTTGGTAGCAATTTTAAATGATTGAGAGAATTGTTTCTTTCTATTATTTTCTATTTTAATATCTCAGTAGCACATGCAAAGCATGATTGGGATGGGCCTGATTCTATCAGCACAAAACAAATCATAGTCCTTACTCTAAAGGACTTCTCAACAAAAAGGGAAGGGTAGCAAAAATGAACAATTTTATGACAAATATAGTGAGCTGATATGCTTCTGATCAATCATACAGAAGAATTAAACTTCAGGGCACCAAGGGACAGCTTTTGCATAATTGCTTTCTTCAGGGTAGAAGTATACCTCAGGTTTAAAAGCTGAAATTCAGCACGGTGCAACTCTGCAGTTTGAAAGACACATTGAACCACATAAACTCATAGTATTTGTCCCAAGGGTTTATGTGAAGCTTGAATATTGCATACAATTAATGATGGATACTGTAAGGTCATTTTCTCTTAACAATTTTTAGTCAGTGCTCTGCTAGTATTTCCTACCATGTGCATTGTTTTGTTTGGAAGAAGTTAGAAAAAAAATTTCTGACTGGAGCTGAGAAATGCTAAAAATAAATGGTAATTTAACAAAAATCATTGCTAAATGATGAACTTCCTTAAAGCTGCTAACTAAAAAATCTCCAGTACATGCAGTAAATTGACTTCATAACTCTGGAAACAAAACACATAGAAAAGCCTTTTTTTGTTTGGTTGGTTTTTTTTTTTTTAAGAAAACTCTTTAGTATACTCAAGTGCCACAAATTAGGAAAGTAAAAAACCAAAAAACACACTTTAAAAAAAAACTAAGAAAATGAAAGGGAAATAACTTTTAAGAATGGATAGCACATTACTTAGAAATTAGCTGTCTCTTGTCTCTGAAAAAAAAAAACCACCACACCAAAAAAACAACAAAACCTTTAAGAAAAGTGTTTTTCCTAATTTATCATACATGAGCATCCTGCTTATTTTTCTGAGCCACAAAGGACAACCGAGCACATCATGCTAAGTCTCTAAGAAGAAACTGTTCCTCTGAACATAGCAGGTATCTTCATGATACATTCATACACACACAGACACACACACAAAAGTTAACTGGGACCATAATGTATTAATCAGAAGGAAAAAATATGGATCCCTACTTAAGAGTCTTGCCTTTGTGATATCAAGGTGAATGTTTACATTTTGGTCTCTTGGCAGTTATTGCCTGACACCCTAAAATTTCCTTTGGATATTTGGTAAAATATTTTCTGCCCAATAAACTTTAACTCCCTTATTGTCTAAGCAAAAATGTAATCCACATCTTTGAAAGTATCATATTTTGTCATCTAGTCATAATACACATTTTTTCCATTCAGGACTTACAGAATTCTCATGCAGCACAGAAAATACCAAAAGAAAACTGAGGCTGTGGAGTGAACATCTTCTATTGTGTTTCAAAGGATAAAGAAAGAAAGAAGTGTAGTAAACAAATTCAGAAGAGCATTCAAACCAACAACCATGAATGAAGAACCATAATAAAAGTGTAATGTTTTGTAATCTTTTAGGCTTTGCTTAAGCCTAACCCTGGGTCTGTGCACTTGAGTAGCCTCACGTTGCACTCCTGCTTTGCTGTGCTGCATGCATTCTTTTTTAAATTTCAGAGACATGACTTCTGATCCACATCACAATACAGTGACTTCAGGTCTGACTTATTACAACACCATGACTTCTTACTGTCATTCAGCTTCAGCTGCAGACAGCAGTTTGTTCTGATTCTCATCAATGTAATATCCGATTCATCTCGCAGCTTCGCCAGCCCAGTGTGACTCCTTGCTTGCAGAGCTCACAATAATACACTGGATGCATGTGTCTCTGTGTATGTTTGTGCGTTGTGTTTTGTCAAGCTTACAGAAGGCCTCAAATATCTGCAAGGTAGTCTTAAAATATGTAATACAGGTTTAAAGGTTTCATTACAAAATAACCTAAAATACGGTCATAGCAATATCCAAAGAAACAGGTTAAAAGAGTTAGGAACAGTCAGTCATCTAAATATAAAACAAATGTGGAAAATAAAGGAATGAGATCCTACATTATAGTAACAAATATAATGTACACAGGACCATCATTCTCTGGTGCTGAGATCAAAAAGATACAAAAGGTAAATTCTCCCATCATCTAAATCAAAGCTGTATCCAAACTGCATATTAAGAGTAGTCTCTGAGACATGCTACCTTGACTGTGCCTTGTAATTCTTTGGGAGAGTGCTATCTGGTCAACACTAAATCCAGGCCATCCTAACAGTACAACAAGTTAGGTGATTGGTTCCAGTGCTCTAGGAAATTCCATGGCATTTTTGCTTTATTGCGATAAACCATGGCATAGTTAAACAAAAGAATATCTAAGGTCAAGTTTTTCTGACTCTTTTATTAGCTGCTTTTTTTTTTTCATATGAAAGAAAAAACCAACCAATCGTATAGTTGAAAGAGTTTATTTACTAGCATCAGAGAGAAATATTAAATTGAAAATGGAAAACATAATGCAGGGAAATTTTACATGCCATTGCAGTATCTAGCATGCAGTATTTTCCAGATACTGTGATTGTTACTTTCTTGCCAGATATACAGGAAACATAGTGTCTCCTATCTTTTCTATAGAACAGGTAATACGGAAATAATGATCTGTTATGATAGTCCAACTATGACTGAAGTAATAAGCTAATTTCAGTAAGCTAGCCTACCTATGCAAGTCCTTGTGCTGTGTCCTGGCCATAGCTCTGTGTCATTTCTCTTGTATAAAATGAATGGTGTTAAATCACCGTTTTTATCAAGATAACATCTCCTACGACAACTCAACATCTCATCTTACACAAATACCTCCAGCACATAAGAGACACTGACTTATACTGTCATCTTTCCATTTGCAGTTTAACAGCAATTTTAGACTGTATCCCACTATTGTGAAAAACTTCCTTTGAAAATCTTTCTGACTCATGGTTATCGTGCTATCAAAATGCAACTACTGCTTCAGCTGGTGCAGACTTACTGAGCTACTTTTGACCTAGAACCACTACTGTCACAGCTATTGGGAAGACCCCACAGAGGAAATACAGAAGAAATCAATCATTTTCCTCTTTGTTGTTGCTCTGAGGTTGACTCTGAGTAGCTTAAAATGGACAGGATAATTGGCTGCATAAAATTTAGTATTGTCTGCACTTTTTGAAAATTCTGTCAGGATTGGCTGCCAGAGGTCCTTGATGAAAGAGCAAGCAGGTGTCCAAAAGTTTTGAGTTTGTTTCTTTTTTTATCAGTAGTTCAAAGAAATTGTTAATATTATACTTATTAATTCAGCCAAATTTAAAATTTTTAATGTTATTAGAAATATGCTATTATTTTGGCTGTTTTAGTGTATATATTTTTGAGGTGAGGGGTTGTGAACCTAAATCCCATTATCTCGATTTTAAGTTTTCAAATTTTACATGTTCTAGTACCTTGTCAACTCTTTCATTTACTAAATCAGCTGAGAAGGCAGTTCCTTGATAAATATTATTTAAGATTCGTACTTCAAGGTAAGTGTTGATGGTCCTTTTTTTTAGGAAAAAAAAAAAGGAAAAAAACACTTCTGAATATTGAAAATCAGATGAATCCTAAGTCAGTATTAGTATTGACATGACAAAAATAAATTTTAAAAAATTGGCTATAAGAAAAAGTTATTTTGGACAAAAGTAAGAAAAAGGTACTCCAAAAAATACGTGCATTAGAAAACAGATAAGATGTGCAGAAGCATGAGTGTCTTATTTGACTTACAAGTGTAAATTTAACATTGTCGACCAGGAATAACATCAATAATACCAGAAGAATTGCACAAGTGTGAATTACAGGTCCCCCCCAAAATTAGTTTCTACTTTAGCAAGCAGGAGGATTGAACAATTCAGATATGCTGAGCAAAAAATGTCTGAATATGGTAAGAAAGCAGACGACTCCCAGCTACCAATTAAGGGAGAAATGGGCAGACAGAGCTGTAATGAAAATAAAACATTCAAAATGCATGAAGACATTAAATAACCTTTTGAAGCATGTGAGGCATTCTAGAAAAATATATTTGCAGAACAGGAAGATTCAGATAAGAGCAATAAAATGTCAACATTTATGAATAACCTCCAAAGTATTTCAAAGTTAGACAGAGCTTAAAACCCCTGTAGAAAACTTTAGAAATACTGGCTTTTATCCTGTAACCGAAAACAGCACTGATACTGGAAAATTTTTTCTCCTTTTTTTTTTTCCCTTCCCTTCCCTTCCCTTCCCTTCCCTTCCCTTCCCTTCCCTTCCCTTCCCTTCCCTTCCCTTCCCTTCCCTTCCCTTCCCTTCCCTTCCCTTCCCTTTTCTCATCTGTTTTTCTTTCTCTCTTCTCTCCCTGATTTTAAAAGAAAGTACCACTAAAATAATATATTCCCCAATGTATAGAATCACCATTCTACTAGATCTAAAGGATCTTAGTTTAAGTGAGATATTGATCAATCAAATGAAGCATTTAGCTATGCATTTTCAGCTTCAACCTTAATTCTGCTATTAATTAGTACTAATTTAGTCACCTCACAACAAACACCCTCATTAATGCAGGATCAGTTACCCTTGAGCTCCTTATCTGGCTTATTACGTTTTACCTAATGCTTGTATGTGTAGAGCAAGATTTGTTTTTCAGTAATGGTAACCCATTTACATACAAAGATATACATACAGATCAAACTAGAGGACTTTAAGTGCAGTACAACTGGGAATAGTTTTGCCATTTGCAAATTTCTTCCTAGTTAGAACTTCGTCACATTGATCTCTCCTCACTCTTTCCACTAAAAGTTGGGGTTCCACTTTTTTTTTTCTTTTCTTTGTTTATACACACCTAAGTATTTACAGCAGACCCATACACTCTGGTTTTCCTAATCGCTCTCTGGAATGCCTTAAAAGTCATATGTCTGAGTTTCTATTCATCCTTTACTGTATTCACACGTGTCCATATCAACTGTTTTCTATTATTTTAGCAGATATTAAACAAAGCAAAATTGAGGATATATTTCTAAAGTATACTGCAAACAGAAGCATATTCACATTGCTCATTCTCCTGGCTGACCACAAGCAGTGACAGCTAGTTGGCTCAAAGTAAACAGCTGCCAGTATGATAATCATAATGAAAAGATAAGACTATTAACATGTGAGCTGGAAGATGTTTTATTATCCTGGCACTGTTAGCTTGATATTTCCTCTGACAGGCTGTTGTTACAGACTTTTAGTGGTAATCTAAGCTTTTAGACAGAAATATTGAGGAAGGTCATGCAGTCCCAGATCACATTTGGGACTGACTTTTTTTCAAATGAGCCCTCTGACTCTCACTGTCTACATCATCAGACCAGTAGAGATATATTTGTAGGAGCAGAACTAGAACGGGAGGAATCTACTCCTATGTGTGAACTCTTTTCAGAATTACAAAGGAGGATTGATGCAAAATAAGTTTTCTCCATGCTAAGTCTACTGCAGATGCTCTGGAAGTTTTATATTTATTGGGAATACCTGTGTGAACAAAATTAAGAAATGCACATTTTTAATAGGAAGAAGCAAATCTAACAATCTTTATTTTGGCACTGCCTGCCAAATTAGAGAAAGCATCATTCAAGTCAGGTTTTTGAAAGGAACAGAAAAACATTTCTTTTTTCACTAACCTAGCAGATTTGTACAAAGAGAAAACTTGACTCAGAATAAATTTAAAGAAAGAGCAAATAAGGCTAGACATTTACAGTATAGCTTTCTTAAAAAGAATATTCAGGGTTTTAGGGAGAAGTAGAAGCATGCTGGAACACTGACAGTCCCTAAAGAAGGCAAAGCCAACAAGGGCAAAGTCACAAAGAAGCAGCACTATTGTGAGGTAAGAAAAGGTCAAAAGTTTTGACATTTGCACTTAAATGAGCATATCTGGAAGGAAGTTTCCTTTGATATTAAAACAGATTGATTAGAGTTTGTCAGAATGGACGCAACAAAGCAACAAAGAACCAATGATGTTTTATAAGAAGGACTTTTGAGGTCAGCCATTACAATACTGCATCTTTGTGCTATATACCTGACTAGAGAAATACAGCAGAAACTGCTTTAAGAATTGACAGGCATTTTGGCTAGTTTGTAAGAAAAATAGACTGAATACATGAAAAGTATCCTTAGGATTTATAGTATTAATTTCCTCAGAAAATATTCTACTTATTAAAGTAATCTGAAATTATTGCATGCTCTTCATAACTTAATACTTTGATAAAATTAGACATTGATACTTTACTTTTCTATTCTAATTATTTTTCAG
This sequence comes from Phalacrocorax aristotelis, assembly GCF_949628215.1. Taxonomy (NCBI): domain Eukaryota; kingdom Metazoa; phylum Chordata; class Aves; order Suliformes; family Phalacrocoracidae; genus Phalacrocorax; species Phalacrocorax aristotelis. Next base: position 24,300,305 of record NC_134278.1, on the reverse strand, counting down.
ATAGTGTCTCTTCAGCCATTCCTGAAACCAATAAAAGCAGGCCATATTTCAGGTTACAATGTTTATGACAGAAACCACACTATATAAACCTTAATATTATTCCTATATGATTTAAAATTATGTCTTAATTTGATACAGATTTTAAAACCTGCAACAGTACATTTGCTGTAGTATTTGATTTACATGTTTCTGCATGCAGCCCCTGTCTACTTCCACATTATCAGCACAGCAGCCTTGTGGATGGAAGGCAGACAGGACTCAGGGCATGTATGATTACCATGCTCTCAGGTACTGCTCTTTCGGAAAAAGCAGACACATAGTCTTGAGGATCCTGATTAAAAAAAAAAAAAAAAAAGTCCAGTAATCAGTGATATACTCCAATTTTTTGAAGATTATAAGACCTAGACTCTTATAAAGCTTTATAGTACATAGCTGTTTCTTAGTACAGACTTGCCCGGCATTCACGGTGTTGAAATGCAGACAAGTGATGTAGCCTTAGACTTAGGCTGTGCTCCAGACTTTCTTAAGAAGCAGGTTGCATTTTTATTTAAGTGGAGCCAGTTAAGTGAAGCCCGAGCTATACTGTTTCTGAACCCATCCCATTGGGATTCAGAAGATAACTACTTCAAGAGCAGCCTGTGCTTCTTCCTGCATATGAATGAAGCACTGCCAGAGGGTAACAAAAGGTTTTTCCCCAACACCTATGAGACAGGAAGACTGCATGAAATGCATCTTGATGGAAAGCAAATATATTTTTGCTACATTAATTAAGAGAAAAGCTGTCCTAATAAATTTTTATGCTAATAATTATCATATAATGGCATAATAATAATATTATACAAAATCTGACTGTGATTGTTATCACTGAGGTTGTTCATTTAATGCCTTATTATGTAAGACCTGATAATGCTGCCTGATCCTTTTTTGTTTGCTGTGTGAGAGGTTGGACTGCTGAGTATTTTTTCCATGCAGCTTAATATGGAGAATGAAAGAGTACTTAAAGGACAAAGGGTGCTACTGATGGTGATATTTAAATAACACCACAGGTGAACACAGTGAATCTGCAAAATGTTACTACATTCTTTCAGGATGAAATAATGTTGGTTTTGTCATTTGAAAGGCAGAAGGTAATTTCTGGGATCTTTCCTTGGATCAAAAGTCTGAAGGCCAACCTTTGTTTTCTGTTCCAAAAAAAATTGTCATTGGTTGGCTTCTGTGACAAAAGTTCTGGTGCTTTTTACCTAACTACTACTAGCTGTTTTTCACCTAACTACTCATTCCCCAGTTGTTCTTTGGTTTAATTAAGCATGATCTTCTTAGTCTTCTATGGTCAAATAAATTATCACTATGAGTAAAAGCTGAGTGATCTATATTAAAAAACATCTGAATCTCTTCCTTGACCTTTATCATGCATAACCTTGCATCTGTTTATTGGAGCACTAAATACCAGTGACTGTTTGCACCCCCACAGTATTGTGTGCTATTATTGGTTATATTTGAATGTAATTTGTATAGCTAACAAAATATTTTAAAACTGCCATCTGTATTATGTAATGCTTATTGGTATATTGATTAATTGTACTCCTTTAAAAAGACCAGAATATGCTTAGGTTAAGCATGATTTACTTTGACAGGTCTAGAGTCAAGGTTTGGATCTGCAGAAAATTCAAATGCATGGAAAACAATGATAAATACTGTCCATCATATTAGACACTCAAGAGAAAATTAAATTGATATGAGTTGTGAATAGTTTTGTTGTGCAGCTGGACAACAGCTGAAGTTTGTCAGGTAATGACTGCTTTTGCAGAGGAATGTTGCACATAGACTCCTAACCACCAAGACAAACTCAAATCACTTTTTCAGGGAATATATTTCTGAGTTTAAAAAATGACAACTTCCCATATAATCTTGCTACATGGAAATTCTATTTTAATATATTAAGATTATTAAGGGATAGGAGTATAAAATCTGCATTAGCTGATTAATAACCAGTCATTGGATAAGATTCTTTATCTGTAGTAGTTTGAGTTCTTAGAGGTAAAAGACACCACCAACAAAAAGATAGCTCTTATTCCAAAACTTAGATTATATATTAAAAATTATACATAACAACCTAGAACAGGCAATAATTTATGTAGTTTGCAAAAATCTGATAGAGATTATTCTATAGACAGTGACTATAGGGCCTTGGGAAAGAGGTCTAGTTTATTCTTTTGAAAGAAGAGACTACATTGGGAGTTGATGAATTTAATAGCCACGAGCCTACCACAGTACCATGTTTAGGGATAGCCAGTAGTGAGGCTGAGCATGAACTGAATACATATATACATCTACATGTGGTCAACCATACAGATGAACACTGACAGAAATCACATTAGTCACACAAACATGAAAGCCACCAACAGCCTCATCCTGTTCCTGTCTGGTTGATCAGGATGAAAACCCATTCATCAAAAAGACGTACAATGTGGATCCCTCCAGCAGCTGGGCTCAGACACTCAGTCTCCCGAGTTGCTGGCACCTGTGCATACCAGCCACCAAGGACATAGCCCCATTATTCTTGCTGGTGCTCAGACCTACATACAAACCATGGGTCCCCTTCAGTAACTGGCCTTAGACAGTCAGTCTACCCAGTAGATGTCCCTTTGATCTCCAGTTGCCTTCAAACACACACATGCAAATGGGTCTCTGGTAGTTGGTCCATACCTATAACCTTATTAGTAGCTGAGCTCCAGATCCCACAGTCTCTTCAGGAACTGTCTGGGACTCCCCGTCTCTCCAGTACCCAACTGTCAGACCTGTTGGTCCCTCCATTATCCAGCTCCGACTTATGGCCTTGCCAGTACTTGGCTCCCAAGCCTCTTATTCTACTTGCTGGCTATTTGAATTCTGCTAGGAAGTAGGTACAAAATTAACTTTGGAATATATCATCTACAAATACAGATTTTTCTCTCCTATTGACGCTAAAATAAGAAGTACATAAGATTTGGAAAGCCACTTACCATTGAATATCTCTTTTTCCTTTAACAAGTTAAATAGGATTGCTGCAGAAGTTTTGATAGAAATTAGTCTTTCGATTCGTGTGGTACTTTTTATATCTACTAGAAACTGGATTAACTCAGTTTCAGAAAATACTGTTTTCTTTGTACTTCTCTCCAGCATGGTAAATTCAAATAAAAAAAAACCTTGCAGGAAAACCTCTTCTTAAGAAATTTTCTGCCTAACTTTGTGAACCCAATGGCTCACTTGACCATAAGAGTATTCTATTTTTTTTTTTCAATCATCATCTGAACTGATATTCCTGCTCTTGTGAGGTTTCCTTGTCAGTAATTGATATCAATCCTCAAAATAAGAAGTTTTAAAAAATCATCCAGGTCCTTTTTTTCATTCTTTGTACACTCAGAACTTGTGTTTACTTAATTTTGTATTGCACTTAACAAAATAACTTTTTGTTGCATCTGCAGTAACACATGGACCTTAAATCTCTTTAAAAATCACAGCTGGAAGAAAGTTTCTGTAGACATTGTTTTAATCTTCCTTTCCCATTCCACCCTTCTTCTCCTTATCGTCCTTCCTCTTCCTTCTTCCCCCCTCTCTTTCGCTCTTGAAGTGATTGGATTATCTGATAATTCCAGTTTCTTAGCATCTATTCGTAACAATGAAGAGAAGACTGAAGAAAGCATAATGTAGTTTCATAATTTGGGGTGCTACTTGTTTACCAGGAGTCCCAGATGAAACCTGCATAGTATGGCCTCAGCATATTCCCAATATGCTTCCTCTGTTTTACTCATCTTCATAGTAGCATTTCATTTTTGTAATAGTGTAATGAAATTTACCTATTGAAATGTTACTCCTGCTACTCTTTATTATCACTCTGGTTATCTACCCCACATGGTTTTTTGTAGTATAGGCTGTAATTGTTTATTTTTTATATAAAGAGAAACCTTAGATATACTAAAAATGAGACAAGTAAAATAAAGAAAAATAAAATTTTATATAAATACAATTATAAAATCGTAAATTGATGCAAACAGCAACATGACATGTACATGTTGTCAGAAGCTGCAATGAAATTTTATATTGGATCAAAAAAAGCAAATAAAATTGTCTAGATTTATACTACTGTGAATATGTTTGAAACTCATACATTTTGCTTCTCAGAGTGTCATACAGGTCAGTTCTTAGTAACCAGCTTAATGTTTTTAAAATAATGTTTATCAATGTGAATTTATTGTCTTGTATCAGTTCCAGAAAAAAAAAAATCATTACTGTACATTTAGAGAGCTGTTTTAAGGATCACAGCATACCATACAGAATAGAACTGAGTATATGACGAGTTTCTATTTAATCAATTATTATGTATATCATTATCAATTATTAATTTATCAATTTATTACATCAATTAAAGCATTATCTGACATACAAATAAAGTTCTTCATTCATGTTCTGATGCTGCTCCATATTTCAGCTGGAGCTGAACTTGATCCAATATTTATAATCCACCTGAAGAACAGGAATTTGTATAGAGGGAAAGTCCAAAAAAAAGTGTCTTGACTTCTAAGAGATGTTAACAACACTGTGGAGAAAACAAGTCCTTGAGTACTTTTCATCTAAGTAATGTTCTTGGCAGGGTGAACACCTGTCTGGTTTTGAGAAGCGACAAATTACTTTGAAGTTTAACCAGGGTCTAGACTGCTCAGTGAAGCATATATTATTTCTTCCTGTTCTCTGTAATGGAAGAATTGCTGCTTGAATGGTTTCCTCAGCTTAATCAACAGATCAATCTTCCATACTTTTCTAGTGCCAGAACAATTTACATTTGTACCCTAACTTTACTTCATTGTTCTCCACAATTTGGATGAAGCCTTGACTTTTCTTTGTTACCGTCATTACCTACTTGAGTTCATGTATGTCATTAGTGCTTACATCCACTTCCAGTTTGACTTTAGACTTGAGATATTAAAAAATGTAGCTACATACATGATTTTACAGATAAAACAAGTGCTTTTGCCTTGTATCATCTGCAAAGAGAGAAACATCTGTGCAGCAGCAATATCTTTTTTTAATACGTTCTTGTGCCTTTGATTAAACTATATCTTCTAGCAAAGCATGAAAAGCAATCTCAGACATTAGCTTGCAACAGCAGCTTAGACAGCTGGCCATTTTACAATTCTAGTGGCAACATCTTAATTGATCATAAAGCCTTATGAGAATATTGTAGACTTTCACTGCCTTTATTCACTATGACCCTCAGAGGTACAAAGGAAGATGTCATCAGTGTAGCAGGAAATGGTAATTTAAAGCTACAATTTGGCCATAGGACTACAGATTTTGGGAGTGAGTACCTTCCATAAAACAATTTGAGGCACTGGAATCTACTTTTATGATATTTTTCCTTGTGCTGGTTACGGAGTGTTGCACAGCTCAGACTTACTTAGAAGAGCTATATTTGTTGTGATATGCTCCCAGCTAAGCACATCCCCAAATAATATACGGGATGGGAGGATATATTTAAAGAGATGTAAAGCCTTCTTACATCTTGCTCCCTATCCTTCTAGAGTCTTCTAGAGCCCTGTATGTTGCTAAAATACATAGAAACCACAGAAAGAAGGATGTTCCTAATACACAATTCCTTCTCAGGTTGTCATACTTCAGTAGATGGAAATTTTTAAATCCACTGGTCAAATTCTTTTGGTACCTATCAGCCTCTCATACACAAAGGTACACAGACTGCTAACTGATAACTTGTTTCGGCAACCCCATCTCCTTCCTTTCATATTTATTACCCACTTAGATTCTTATGCCACTTCTAAGTCTCATATATTCTGATTTTCCTACACAGAGGACCTAGAATGCTTTTGTCTGTACTGATCTTAATTTGCCTACAGTATTTAATTTATATATTCATTTTCCAGATTTCAGTTTTCTAGTTTTAATTAGCATTTTTTTGTGTTTTCTGAAAAGTCCAAAAGAGTAATATAAAGACCAGCTGTATGACTGTGACAGCAGGGGACTTGCAAAAATGACAATAATTAATAGCAACTATCTGAGAATTAGATCTCAGCTTTTTATTGTTAGCAGGACATGCCTTCTGAGCCATCTTTTTGGTCACATGCTTTGTACACAGGCTTGAGATCACAGTACATTTCTGACCACACACACCCACACTCCTTCATTAATTGTTCCATTAACAGTTTGAGTAAATGATTGTTCCAGTAACATTTCTAAAAAGTACATCTTCTTCTATTGTCGGAAGTCATCATGCTTCACCCCCAGTTACAGGATCTTTTCATATTTCTTTCTGTTATTGTAAAAACCCCTTTATCTGAAAGCTCTACCCCAATAAAATTAATGCACCAAGTGACAGAAATGGGAATCAAACCCATAGCAATTCTGTGTTTGAATATATCAACATGAACATTTAATTCCTTAAATCAGTATCAATAAAAAACAAGTGATCTGTACAAACTGTGGAGTGACTCTTTTCAGTTACAGAGTATTAAAATATTACCTCTAATGTGAAGAAGGTGAGAGCATTTATGTCATAAATAACTTTGAAAATCCCACACTGCTTTGAAAACAGCAGAAGCAGAATGAACAGTCTCATTTAGCTTCGGGAAATTGGTTATTCAGTGAGTTCAACAGTTTTACAGAAAAAAAAATATATTACTTTACTGAGTAAAAAAAGAAAGAAGGGGCTTATTCCTATACAATTCTATAAAGTTTCTGCTGTACTCTTGATTATCTTTTTGTTTGGTCTTCTGCATTTTGTCCTCCATTTTGGTCACAACAACCCCAGGCAATGCTACAGGCTTGGGGAAAAGTGGCTGGAGAGCTGCCTGACAGAGAAGAACCTGGCGGTTTTGGTTGACAGCCGGCTGAACATAAGCCAGCAGTGTGCCCAGGTGGCCAAGAAGGCCAACAGCATCCTGGCTTGTATCAGGAATAGTGTGGCCAGCAGGAGCAGGGAGGTGATAATGCCCCTGTACTTGGCATTGGTGAGGTTGCATCTCCAATACCATGGAGATGGCTCCTCAGTACAAGAAGGTCATTGAGGTGCTGGAGCATGTCCAGAGAAGGGCAACGAAGCTGGTGAAGGGTCTGCAGAGCAGGTCTCCTGAGGAGTGGCTGAGGGAACTGGGGTGGTGTAGTCTGGAGAAGAGGAGGCTGAAGGCAGACCTTATCACTCTGTACAGCTACCTGGACGGAGATTGTATTGTGGTGGGTGTTGGTCTCTTCTCCCAAGTTACTAGCAATAGAATGAGAAAAAAAGGCCTCAAATTCCACCAGGGGAAGTTTAGATTAGATATTAGAAAAAATGTCTTTACTGAAAGAGCAATCGGGCATTGGAACAGGCTTCCCAGGGAGGTGGTAGAGTCACCATCCCTGGAGGTGTTCAAAAAATGTGTAGATGTGGCACTATGACCTCTTCAGCTGTGATTGAATCAGTGGAATAAGCTTTATTTTTTACACTGCCAACTTCCTTCATTAATTCTTTAGTGCCTTCTTTAACCTTTTTATATTTATGGCTTTTGTTATACTGTGAGAATTATTCACCCAAGTCCGATGCAGGTGATTCTGCCCCTCTACTCCACTCTGGTAAGACCCCACCTGCAGTACTGCATTCAGTTTTGGAGCCCTCAGTACAAGACATGGACCTGTTAGAGCGGGCCTGGAGGAGGGCCACAAAAGTGATCAGAGGGCTAGAACACCTCTCCTGTGAGGAAAGGCTGAGAGATTTTGGGTTATCCAGCCTGGAGAAGACTCTGGAAGACCTTATTGCAGCCTTCCAGTACCTAAAGGGGGCCTATAAGAAAGATGGGGACAGACTTTTTAGCAAAGCCTCTTGCAATAGGACAAGGGGTAATGGTTTGAAACTAAAAGAGGGTAGATTCAGACTAGACATAAGGAAGAAATTTTTCACAATGAGGGTGGTGAAACACTACAACATGTTGCACAGAGAGGTGGTAGATGCTCCATCCCTGAATATTTTCAAGATGAGGTTGGATGGGGCTCTGAGCAACCTGATCTACTTGAAGATGTCTCTGCTCACTGCAGTGGGGTTGGACTAGATACCTTTAAAGGTCCCTTCCAACCTAAATCATTCTATGATTCAGTGATTCTATGAAGGTGACCAGAGTCAAGCAGGTTTTGGGATTTTTTTTTCTGTTTTGGGAGACACTAGTCTATTATTTTACCTGCTTGAATTAATTAAAAAATACTCATAGACATGCCACTGAATTTTTCTTTATTAAAGTGGGATATGTATAATGCACGTTAAGCATACTTACCACCACATTCAAATGTTTCTCTAGCACCATTTTCTGGAATCTCCTTCCTAAAATATAAAAAGATCTGATCACTATGAGGTATGTGATAAACTGTTAGCAATTTTACAACCAAATTCAAGTGGAGTTTGTTCTAATATAGAAATTGATTGATAGAATGAATCTTGATTAACTTTTCTTGTTTTAAAACTATGAGGTATTAACAAAAGGATGACTAACAAAACTGTATATTGACTCTTGTGATTGTTATTATGCATATTAGACTGTTACTTCAAATTACAGTGAAGATGTAATTATATTCTTTCCATATGCTTAGGTTTATTGAAAACCAGAAAATTAAGACAAATCTGCTACCATGTAAGATATTTCAGAGGCTGCATTATTCTACAGCCTCGGAGAACACCTCTTCTTGTCACGCAAGAAGAAAAGAAGGTTTGTTACTCCCGAAGCTAATTTCTTTTTGCCTTGAATCCAACAAAATATTCTGTTGTTTTTGATAATAAATGCTGGCCAGAGCAGTGGGGACTGTCTATAGGAAGACCAGAGTGATGCTCAAAGTTGTCTCTTCATTCTTTTTCTGCAATGCAGTATGGCATTTACCGTGAAGGACACAAGACAGTATCTTACTCAGCATAAAGTTTGATAATATGAAGTTCAGTTATCAAGGCTTTTTTAACATATATGAACATTTTAATCCAGTATGGGTTTCTTTAAAATTATTTTCATTGCGTCTTCCAGCAACATACACTAAGTCAGTTTGCAACAGATCTAATGGATCTAAATATAGGTTCAGACTTTCCTCCTCTGTGAACCTTACACTGAGTATGTTTTCTAGAGAATGTGAGCATTCTAGCCATACAGACTGTGAAGGAACAGTCACAGTATGTCTGAAGTTTAAACTACAAGATTATGTCAATGTTGGTGACATTTCTGGGTGGGTATCTTTTACTGAGGCTTCTCTGTATTGAGATACAGTTTTATATTTAAAATTAATTTCAAGTGTGTTTTACTTACTTTTGCTATTAGCCACACTGCTTTGAATGCATTTCTTGCTTTGGTGGGGACTTGCAACTGTCACAGAGAGTTGTTTGGCCTGTTCCATATGGCCTGCCAGGTGAAAAAAATGTAGTCAGAATAACAGCACTTATAGTAAGAGAAATAGATTTATCTGAAATAACAGAAAATCTATTAATTATCTTATTTTCTTTTCCTTTAGATTCTGTTGAGGGCACATAACTATGTTAAGACATTCACTGTTTGTGTGGTAGAGAAATCTGACACATATAACTATATATAAAAATGGATTTGTAATTTAAATGGAGAAAACCCTACACCTTTGAGTGAGCAAATTGATTTTCCTCTACAATACACCTGTTCCTTCTGCTCCTGCAAGTGGACTTTTCCACTATGCTTTGTGACTGTGTTATTGAATCGATCTTGAAACTAAATGTAAACAATGTAAAATGAATTCCTGAGTGTTATAAAGAAATTCTTATATACAAATTATTTACTGACCTATACTAGTCACTTCCTCTCACCATATTCTTTTAGATATTTTTAGTTTATTTTTGAGAATGACCTTTATCATCAGCACTTGTAGTTTATAGTCATAATAGCAAAGATAAATCCATGCAATGAGTATGCACTGGCTCTAATATAGTGACACTCAGAAAATACATAAGCTACAGGGTATTCAACAGTGTATTCAACAGTGCTGAGGACTTTTATTTTCACAGACAGTATTTATCAACTTGTTCAGCGGTCTACCTTCCCTCATCAAATCCCATTCCCCATTCCTTTCTTATCCTGTAGCCTGCTACAGTGAAGTGGTTTCTAAATTTAACATTTGAATATTTGTATTGTATGTCTCCAACTCAAACTTCCAATCTCAAAGCAAAGTACATCAGCTCCATTCACATTGCACAAGTTTAAAGGCCCAGACATGAGTGCAAATGCACACAACAGAGGATTAAGATGTTTGAGGCATAGGACATTTCTGATCTATATCCCTGTTTTGCATCTTAAAGACTTGCTTCATGGCCTAGGATCCAGAATGTAGTTTGGGGTAGACACTTTTGCTATATGGCTATGCGACCGTGTGTCTGACACTGTTCAAGGACTAATGCCTAGGTATGAATACAATTAGATGGGCTGTTGTGTGGCAGCAAACACAAGATTAATAGGTACTGGACAACAAAACTAGTAACTGTTCCTTTCCATTTTACTCTCTGATTGATTATTTTCTTTATTCTGTGCTCAAAATAGATCCACAGGTGAACTTACATATCTAAATCCTGTGTCAGGTATCTATGTCGTTCAGATGTGTGTAAGTTACCCTGAAGATACAGAAGTCTCACAACAATTAGGTTTTCTCCAGTCAAGTACTGAAGTGTCCAGCTTCTCTCTTTTGGATATATGCACAAACACCTAAATGCTGTGAAATCAGGTTAGGCAAGTACCTACCTCACATCTGAGATTGTCTGGAATTCACAAAATATTCATTTATCCATTCGCTTCAGCTGAGGTATCCTACTGAATAAATGTGTTCAGATCATGAAATAGAGAATGTTGCTTTAACTAGTAGATATAGGTTTCATCTTAGATGCAGGTTGCCTTTCTGAACATCTTTTAAAATGCAAAATTCAATTATAATATTATCTGTAAAAATAAATAAATACACATAAAGAGTGCATCTTAACTAATTACAGACCTCCAGTAAGAATCTGAAATTATCCTCTGTGAAAGGCCTCAGGGAACTACTACCCACCCCTGGATGGCTCAGCCAGGCTATTTAATACAGGAGCATTGACTGGCTTCTTGTAAACATAGATGAAATTTCATATGTATTAGATACTTTCTGAGGTTCTTACTAGTTTTGCACTTTAATATGGGGTTTCAGAAATACCTGAGTTCCCTTTCTTGAGTCAAATATAGCAACATGGAATTTTCTGTATCACATTTTCAAGTCTTCAGATCAGCTTCTTACCTATATTTCAGCTTCTAACTATATTTCAGCTTCTTAACTATAAGCAAAGTTACACACATTTTTGCCTTGTGTCTTATTCCAAATTATCTAAATTGTTAACTGCATTGAAATAATGAGAATTCGATGTAAATGACTTCTTGAAAAGTCCAATAAATATTTTGAGTTCTCACTGACTTTTAATGAGATTAAGAAATGCTAGCTCTTCCCTTATGTAGGATGATATTGTCTAAATTTTTTAAAAAATATTAATATAGAACTACTTCTTCAGTGCTTGTTTTCTTAATAATATTGTTTCTGATTTTCCATTTTTGCTTTAAGGAAAATAAATTTTACTTGAAAATAAGAAAAAATTAAATATCCTCACTTATATCTCTGAACAACCATAGAAAAATATTTAAGTAGAAAAAAAAGAAGTCTCAATTTAGGAAATAAAACATGAAGGTGAGTAAATAAATTCATATTTAATATTTCCTTCATTTGGTTATGTTGTTTAATGTCTTTGTTAAAAAATATTGTTAAAAGCTGCAAAAAACTTATAATCTTTAATATTTTTCAAGCATTTGTTGTAAGTAGCAAAAATTCAGCCTGGACTTGATTATTTCCTTGTCTAATAAGATCTAGCAGATTGTCAGCTTTCGCTATCTTTCACTGTCAATTTTTAGTTTCTCTTGAGTTTCTCTCCCTCCTCTCATCTTTGATGTGACTACATCTCTTATCAGACACTCAAGCTGCCTCCTTTCCTCTCTTCTTCCCTCTCCTCATTCCCTTGTTGCTCTTCAGCTTTAGATCAGTCACAAACACTTTGATGATATCAACTTCCTTCTGTATTTTCTGATAAAAAATGTTTCTCTTGTGTGTATTTCATTTTTTAATGGAGTGCAGTAATGTTCTAATTTCTGTAACATGCTTTTGCAGTTTAGCTTCATCTGTTTGAGTTGACTAGAAACTATTAAACACATCAAGTATTCCAAGGCTAGCATTTGTGAGATATAATATTATATGCTGAGTTTTACTTTTTTGTGGCACGTACTTGCTTCAGACATAGGAAGAACTGCTGTTTAAATCTTCTCTATTTTTTATTCTACCAAATCATCTCTATTTATTTTTTAATACTACCATAATAATTATCTGTCCTTTGAGCTTTTTAATTACTTTATTCTTCCACTCAGAATGTCTAAAAACACGTAGTCATTCTGGTTAATGCCTCATGGTTGTTGAGAATGTTATATCAGGAGGATTGTAGTAATGGGATGAGATCCATCCCATTACACCTCTTCAACCCTCTCTGCCTTGTAACCATGCTAATAGGCTCTGCTGAAACACCAGCTTGTTAATCAATATTATTCTCCAAACCTGTGAGAAGGCCCAGCTATCAGAGATTATTCCATAATGCCAGAAAAGCACCTTTCAGGACCCTCATGCCTGTAGACAAGACAGTCATGACTGTTCAATGGAGGGCTGCCACTCCTCAGTTGGTCAAATAGGAATTAATTCAGGCACAATATCAATTTAGGTTGCAGTCAGGCATTCAGCCTCATTATTGAGATCATCTACATTCTTATTGTTATTTCTGAAGTTTTAAAAATACTCACATCATTTGGACTTTTCCGTGCCAATTTAAGATCCAGCTAACAGACAGAGTCTATGTTTATTTAACTTCTAAGACAGACCTGTGAACAACAACCAAGTCCATGATGGCTGTATATTTGATATATTGTCTTCCACTGAGGTAAAACAGCTTCCTCTTTCTCCTAGACAGAAGTACCGTGATAAACTGTCCATTTACACTGTGACTAATGGTGCCTATACTTACAGTTCTTCCCTATCCATGGGTATGTATGATTCCTGGAATTTCAGGTGGCTTCTGTTTTCCTTTATAACATGGTTGAGTTTTCTGGTTGTCTCATTGCAAGATGGAGTCTGTTCTGGATCTGATTCAATATCAGTGTCCCACAATCTGGGAGGGGATGCCTGGGAAGAACTCTTTCATATGGAATGTCTGTCTGTGGATATGGCCCTTTCTGCACAGGCAGTGGCCCTGACCCACAGGATGGGAGAGAGATTCAGAAAATCATCTGCTTACAGGCACTTTTAACACCCATCCTACACAACTATAAACACTGCTTCTTCATTTCATTCACCAGTGAACATAACCCCTTTCCTTTTCCATTACACAATACTTAATTCTTCCTCTTTCCACCAAACCTAGGTCCTATGAGGCAAATTCCAGCAAGGAAGTGTTATGCCCCAAGACTTGAGGTCTGACATGCTCAGAAAAAAGACCTCCCGTAAATCTACTCTTTTAACAAAACTTTAATTCTTACTTGTAGATCTTTCACATGACCTTTTCTCTCCAGAGGTGCTCTCTTGATGCTATCTATATTATCTGCACACTGTCCTTCCTGGAGCTGGGTAACCTCCTATAGACATGAAGCGTTAAGGGCTTCAGAAATCTCTACATATTTATATCTTTCATTTTCTTTTTAAGAAAAGCTCTCAAAATGACTAAATTAAGTTATATTTCTTACAAAAATCTACAAAAAGCATTAATAGTATAAGCAGACCTACACGCACATTGTCCTCTTTCCCTTATGCTGCTGCACATCATAACAATTCAGTGGAATTGCAATGAGGTTAGCTTCCACAAAGTCTCAGCCTAGGTGTCGGGGAGAGGAAAACCTTTGGGTTCACACAGGGATTGAAAGTACAAATTTCATAGAATCATAGAATTGTTAAGGTTGGAAAAGACCTCTAGGGTGACCAGGTCCAACCACCAACACAGCTTTACCATGCCTCTGAAACCATGCCCTGAAGTGCCACATCTACACATTTTTTGAACCTCCAGGGATGGTGACTCCACCACCTCTCTGGGCAGCTTCTTCCAATGCCTGACCACCCTATCAGTAAAGAAATTTTTCCTAATATCCAATCTAAACCTCCCCTGATGCAGCTTGAAGCCATTTTCTCTTGTCCTATCAGTTGTTACTTGGGAGAAAAGATTGACACTCCCCTCACTACAAACTCCTTTCTGCACCTGGTAACAGGAACTGTGAGAGAAGGAACGTTCAGCGGAAGCCGGCAAGACAGAGAACTGCCCTGTCCTTTCTATGGGGTGGACTAATCATGTATCTGTTATGTTTTTTTCACAGCGGAGGAATGCATCCTGGTAGTGGAATAGACAACCAGCCATGAGTGCCTGATCATGACATATACTGACTGGCCAGTTAATACACATCCCCTCTCAGATTCGAGTTGCATCATTTTGTGCCTATTCCACTTCTTCCCAGTTTAAAATACTAATGAGAAGATTGCTTGAAGCTTGCCATAGGTACATTTTTTGACAAATAATGTTGAAAGTGGGGCAGGCAAATGATGGGACATGGGAAAAAATAATGAATCATAGACTCAGTTACATTAGAAAAGACCCTTAAGATCATCAAGTCCAATCATTAACCTAACAAGACCAAGTCCACTGATAAACCATTCCCCTAAGTGCCACGTCTACATGTCTTGTAAATACTTCCAGGAATGGTGACTCAACCACTTCCTCGGGCAGTCTGTTCCAATGCTTGACAACCCTTTCGGTGAAGAATTTTTTCCTAATATCCAACCTAATACCTTGGAGACCTGGACAACAGAACCAAAACTGGATTGGCTTTCCTTTGTTCATGGCAGGGTGGACACTGGCACAAATTCTGTAAGTGCCTAGATAGAGCTGCTAAGGGAAATGATAGAGTTCACTCAGAAAGGAACACAGGTTCCAAGGTAGCATGAAGACTGGACTCCTTGTAACAAGTAGGATTGTTCCAATGATGTAGGTGCAACCTTAGTTTTAAAAAAGAATACACTACTTATCAGTCTGATAGTTTAATATTTTACGACACTAACAATCTTCTATTCTTCATGAGAGAGGCATGGTCACTCTGAAAAAAGAAAATTGGTCAATGTTTTGCTTTTTTTAATTTTTAAAGCCAATAATTAGAGAATTAATTAACTGAAAGCCTTAGTGCTAAATAATCATCACTGCAGAACAGGAACTATACACAGTGTAACTTTATGATACTTACCCCAGTCTCATGGAACTACATCTCTCTACAGTAGGACTCCACTATTAACAATTCAGTCTTGATATTGTAGTGAAATCTTTTTTATGTGTGGCTGTTATTGTCATAATTATACAGAGAAAAAGGGAACAAATAAGCTCAAATATCTTGCACAAAGTCATAAAAAGACAGCTCGGTGGGAAAATAAATTGTTGGGTTCTAATGCAGTGACTCATGTAAAACCCTACTTTGGACAATTCTACAGAGAGAGTATTCTTCCATTATTCACTCCAGTGTAAAATATTAAAATCAATATGAACAAGAAATGAACAAACAGCATATTATAGCTCCTTTTCTTTAGTTCTTAAATATTTCTGTAGTTACTGTGGTGACAAGCATTACTGGCTTATTATATGTTAATGAAAATGATTGATCTTTATGGCAGTGGAAAGGATACTAGATCTTGTGAAGGTTAAACATTTTGAGTGGGTCAGTCCTGTAGTTCATGCTATTCGTGCTACTTTCCTCTTAAAGCATTCATTTTATTAGGTTGTTCATTTTGATTTGTTTGATCATGATGTGTGTTTTATCATCTGTTGGTCTGGAAAATGAAATTCAGCAAGCAAGGTTACCATTCAAGCCAATTGCCCTTTGACCTTCACCTTCTTTTCTGCTATGATGCACTGCATGCATTTAATTTTTCTTTTGTCAAATACGTGCATTTGGGTGAAAAATGTGTTTGTTTTTTTCTCTGCATCTGTTAACATTTTATCCACAGAAGAGGCACATTTGTTACTTGAAATGTGAAATGTAGTTTCAAGGTTACAATTCTTTGGTTTTTCCTTTGTCTTTCAATGTTTCTTTGTGAACAGCACTGTGAATTACACTAGCTTATATAATCTTTTTCCTCAGAGACACCCACAATAAAAAAAAGCAAGCAGAATGGAGAAGAATCTCCATGTGGATGACCTTGCACATTTTAAAGATAACTGCCCCTTTGGGGCTGTAAGGTTCAGAAGCATAAAAACGGACAGATTTCAAACTGTAGGAACTCTAGAGAGCCTGAAGTGGGGGAAAAAAAAAAAAAAGAAAAAAAAAATATGACAACTCTCATCTACTATGGGCATTCAGCTGTGAAATAATTACTCCACTGACCTCGTTTTGCCACTGACATCCATGAGAGCAGAGATTAATCAAGGTTGAGTGCTTCTGAAAATCTCACCTTTAGTGTCAGTGAGAAAACCTGGCCATTCCAGACTCCCACTTTGCCTGATACTTTAAAGAACTGCCATGAAGACCTATGATATCCCATGCAAGGCTGGAGGGGCAAGAAGAGAAAGGATAGGGAGACCTAAGCAATCTTTCCCACCCTGCACCTACTTAAAAAGTTCTTCAGTCAAAATGTCCCATTCTGCTTGCAAAAGTTAATCAGGGCATTGACTTTATGCCTGAATGATATTTATGATTATTAATTCTATTTCAAACTGGTTATTATATGTAAATTAAAGCATCACACTCTAAGAAAGAAAGTGGTGATGGATTTTGCTGACAGTAGTACAATGACTAAATGAATGTATCTTTTTATTACCATCTTAATAATATATTGAGCAAAACTTCTGAATACATAGCAGATGTGTCAGAGGCTTTATATAGCAAAAGCTAACTCACTGAAGAAAAAGGGCAAGACTACCACCAGCCAAATGAAAGTGTGGCTCTATCTTGTACAGATATGAACAAGACTTGCACTGAGAATATTTATAAACTTACTAACAGAGGTTGGAAAAAGGAGGTGACGAAAGTTCCATACCCAGTGGAAAGCAGTAGCTGGGTCAATAGAATATGTTAATGCTAAAAAAATTCCAAACACTTAGCATGCTTTTTATTTTCCTCATGAAGCATTTCAGCTACAAACAAAAGACATTTCTATGTAAGCAGGAGTTTCTTACTGTGTAATGGAGAAGTAAAATTCTTATGAATCCTAAGTGGGGTTAAGAGCAAAAACTGAGGATGTGGAACTCCTAGCGAAGCAGCAGAATTCAAAGATAACACAAATTGGATCCATGGAGGCAGGCTTCACTCGTGTTAAACATAAAGGTAACGATGGGTTAAAGTTGGGTTATCTACTGATGCTTCTAGAGGTTAATTTTCTTTTTTAAAGGTATTATATAAGGACATCATCTTTGATGGGTCTTCCATGTGTTGTCACAACAAAAATTGTGAGGATAATAAAAGAACAGAATTAGGAGAACTTTGAATTTGCTTTTAGTTTTACTTTCCTTATAACACAGTATTCCACAGGGTGGAACATTTTGGCCCACTGTTCTTTGACATCATATTATAGGACAGAAATATTAATGCAAAGCACTATTATATTAAGTTAATGACATTTACTTAATCAGAAATAATATCTTAATTATTTTCATGTATTTTCAATAGCTAATCAGAAAAAAATTCTTCATAGTAAATATTAGTCATATTCTAGCAATTAATATTTTATATAAATAAATCCAAATAATTTTATATTTAAAAAACCTAAATACATTAAGGGACAGCTGGAACTCTGTATTCTCTTATTAGTCAAACCTTATGCACAGAGTCAAAACCTAGGAAATATATATGCTTAAACAAAACAATAGTATTTTTCCTAGTATTTAAACCTTGATTTTCAAATAGGTCCATATAAAAATAATCTGGATGCCTAATTCTCTTAGGGACTTAAGAAAAACATCTTACTTATAAAGTCACATTTCTGATATTCTGTAAGCCTGTCTCAAAGGTTAGTTTTGTCTTCATCTCTCCTTCCCTTGGTCAGAAAGAGCATTTAGAGATATGAAATATAGTACTGCACAAACCCAAAATATGACATAAATGCAGGGGTGACATTGATAAATGGACTCATTTTTATATACTGTACTGCAGGGCTAGCTGGCACTATTGAGTGTGCTTTGGGATGGCCTGTTCCTTATATTGCCTTCTCTCTCACTTATATCAAATATTTCTGGTGCACAAACTAGAATTAATTGTGATTGTTTTTCTGGTTTCGTTTATTCATCCAATGGTTTGAAAATTTTCAAAGATATTGTAATATCTGTTTTCAAAGAGTGCCAGTGCTTCTAAGGTATGCCTTCGGGTCTCTGACAGAGTATGTTGTAGTTTTTAATCTACACATTAGAACAGCATTTATTTTTTCTAATTCTCACAGGTTCTATCCTTTACTTTATATAACCTGTGTAGACTGTTCCAATTCTATTCCCTCAGCCATGTTATTTATTTCTACATACATCATTTCAATCTTATCTTTTGTAGAGGTCACTGGCAGTGACAGCTTATCATTTCTGGCATGAATTCATTTGCACATGTGTCTAATAGAGTGCTCATCTTCTGCAAATTTCAGTGTAGAGTCTTCTGTACACTAAGATCTCAGAAATGACAATTCTGGTTATGAAGTGCTGGTTTCATATGAAAGCACTAGTTTTCTTCAGTTTTGATTGGTATTTCACATGCTTCAGTCTGAATACACCATCAATGAACCAGCAAATTGTATCTGTGCAGCACCCAAAACAGACTAAGCACTATGTGGGACAAGTAGAAAGATTGTCTCCATGATGAACAGATCTGATTTTTTTTTCATGCAAAGGAAGCATATAGTAGGCTGTGTTCAAGTGAGAAAAAAATAATTCTAACAATTTGACCCAAACTATTCTTAATTCAGATCTCTACATCCTGTTTGGTATGTTTCAAGGGGTGTGTTTATATGTGTCTGCAGTGGTACTTCACACACACACTCTCACACTAACACTTCTTACCTGTTCCCTATGCACATACATCTGTGTGTATGTGCATCCAAATGTGTAAAAATTACACAATATATTTCATGCACATTAGTTGTGCTGATAAAAAAATAAAAATAGCTGAGTATCATTCTGAATGTAATGGGAACTAGAGGCAGTTGCCCAAGACAGAGGCAGTATGTCCATCAGCTAATTGATGATACATTGTGAAGGCCCCAGTTCCTGTATTTGCTGAATTCTAATTTACTGACAGTATTTTGCTTCTGTTAAAAGCAACGCCTCTTGAACAAGCTTTCCCCATGATCCTCAAAGAAAAGGGAGATGCTAAGTTTCTAGCTTCCCATGCTCTGCTGGGTGCACAAGAAGCTTGGAAGGGACAGGGCACAGCTAAGAGAGTGTATCCAAACTGGCCAAAGGGATATTCCACACCATACAACGTCATGCTCAGCATATAAAGCTGGGGGAAGAAGAAGGAAGGGGAGACGTTTTGGAGTAATGGTGTTTGCCTTCCCAAATAACCATTACGCGTGATGGAGCCCTGCTTTCCTGGAGATGGCTGAACACCTGCCTGCCCATGGGAAGTAGTGAATGAATTCCTTGTTTTGCTTTGCTTCCACGTGCAGCTTTTCCTTTACCTATTAAACTGTCTTTATCTCAAACCATGAATTTCCTCACTTTTACTCTTCTGATTCTCTCTGTCCCACCAGGGGGGAGTGAGCAAGCAGCTGTGTGGTGCTTGGTTGCTGGCTGGTACTAAACCACAACAACTGACTATGTCTTTACTACAGAACTGCTACACCAGTCAGCTGAAGATTCACATAGTTGAAATTCTAGTATAGTCCCCAGCTTATTTTACTGAGAAAGATGGGTTTACTCCATTTTTTTTTAGCTCACAGTGTTTTCCTAGGTTTCTTTTCAGGTCTTCTTGGTATTATACGTTCTTTTTGTTGTTGCAGTTTGTTAACATAAACTTTCAGTAATTCTCAGCTCCATTTACCTCGAAGAATATCAGTCCACTCCTGCTGGCTATGGGATGAATAGATGTCAGGATCTGTAGGATTAGTATCACACTACAAGGCTGACTTCTATGACAAGTTTTCTACCTCTAATTTGATAGGAATCACTGCTGCTGAACAAGAAGGAAAATCAACAGGTTTCTGGAGACTATTTGTACTGGGTGTTGATGGCAAGGTTTTGTCAGCAGGAGAGCTGCAGGTGTGGCGTCTGTGAGAAGAAGGGGTAAAAACTATTGTGTGGCAGTAGTGAGGGAGAGGAGTGAGGACAAAAATAGTGTGAGAAAAATCATGATAATGCCAAGGCCAGAGAAGAAGGAGGGGGAGAAGATGCTCTAGGCACCAGACTAGAGATTCCCCTGCATCCTTGTGGAGAAGAACATAGCGAAGCAGGTTGTCCCCCTGCAGCCTGTGGAGGACCCCATGCTGGAGCAGGTGGATATGCCCTGAAGAAAGTTGTTGCCCTTGGAGAGCCCACACAGGAGCAGGTTTTCTGGCAGGAACTGTGGCCCATGGGAAGGACCAACGTAGGAGCAGGGGAAACCACAACCCTCGTTCCCCACCCTCCCTGTGCTGCTCCGGTACAGGGTGAGAAAGAACAGTTGGGAATGAAGGAGTGAAGTTGAGCCTGAAAAGAAGGAAGGAAGGTGTTTTAATTTTTGTCTTTGTTTCTTACCATCCTACTCCATTTTTAGTTGGCAATAAATTAAATTAATCTTCACTAAATCAAGTCTGTTTTGTTAGTCTGTTGTGACAGTAATTGATAAGTGAGCCCCTTGTCTTTACCTTGTCTCAGGAGCATTTCCATCATATTTTCTCTGCCTGTCCTGTTGCAGAGGGTGAGTGAGATAGAAGCTGGTTGGGGGTCTGGCAGCAAGCCAAGGTCAACCCACCAAACTAGAAATCAAAAGAAAGACAAAAGAAATTATGCATGGGTCATATCAAAGACAAAAGAGTGGGTAGTCCAAAGAGTAGCAAATTCAAGATCTTGTTTCCTAAATGAGGAACTTTTAAACATTAGAGATAAAATTACTTCGGAAAGACTTGACTCTGAATTATATTGTACTTTTACTAAAGTTGTGCATTTTAGTAACAATTTTTCCTTTTTAGTTTCAAAAATGTATTTAGAATTTAGTTTTTATAGTTAATATTTGTAATATTTTCATTCAGCTTTCACTGAAATCCAATACAGTTTGGTAAAAAATATCTGCTAGCCACATGAAAAATATCAATAGCTCAAATTTTCTCCTTTCTAATTTCCAATTTCAGTCTGATGTAACTATTAAAATACAGAATTAACTCCTATTTATACCCTTAAATCTGATGACTGAAATTTTTCACATGCATCAATATATGAACTTGAAAAAGGTTTCTATGTAATTAGTAATTTTAGATAGGGGCAAAAGAATGCAAGAAAATCTGTAAGTCTTTTGAACAAACAAAAAAAAAGCTTGCATTTGATTGGATGAAGAAAATAGGAAAATGTTGTGAACCACAAATAATGCCTTGTACGTACTCTTCGCTGATATTGTGTCTCTATATTATTGCTGATAGTACACTAATTTCTTTGGTTTTATAAGCCAAGAACTGTCAATATAGCAAGCACCAGAGCGAATTCTTTCTTTACTCTTTCGTTTTCACAGAATTACAGAATCACAGAATGGTAGGGGTTGGAAGGGACCTCTGGAGGTCATCTTGTCCAACCCTCCTACTTGAGCAGGCACACCCAGAGCAGGGGGCACAGGAACGCGTCCAGGCGGGTTTTGAATGTCTCCAGGGAAGGAGACTCCACAACCTCCCTGGGCAGCCTGTTCCACTGCTCTGGCACCCTCACAGGAAAGAAGTTTTCCCTCATATTGAGGTGGAACTTCCTATGATCCAACATGAGCCCTTTGCCCCTTGGTCAGTCATTGGGCATCACTGAAAAGAGCCTAGCCCCATCATCCTGACACCCACCCTTTAGATATTTATAGATATTTATGAAATCCCCCCTCAGTCTTCTCTTCTCCAGGATAAACAAACCCAAGACTCTCAGCCTTTCCTCATAAGGGAGATGCTCCCGTCCCATGATCATCTTCATAGCCCTCCGTTGGACTTGCTCAAGGAGTTCCACATCCTTCTTAAACTGGGGGGGCCAAAACTGGACACAGTACTCCAAATGTGGTCTCACCAGGGCAGAGTAGAGGGGGAGGATAACCTCTCTCAATCTGCTGGCCACACTCCTTTCAATACACCCCAGGATACCGTTGGCCCTCTTGGCCACAAGGGCACATTGCTGGCTCATGGTCAGCTTGCTGTCTTGCAGCACTCCCAGGTCCTTCTCAACAGAGCTGCTTTCCAGTAGTTCAGCCCCCAACCTGTACCGGTGCATGGGGTTGTTCCTCCCCAGGTGCAAGACCTTGCACTTGCTCTTGTTGAATTTCATCAGGTTCCCCTTGGCCCAGCTCTCTCTCCTGTCCAGGTCTCGTTGGTTGGCAGCACAGCCTTCTGGTGTATCAGCCACTCCTCCCAGCTTGGTATCATCAGTGAACTTGCTGAGGTTACACTCTATCCCATCATCCAGGTCATTGATGAATATGTTGAACGGGACTGGACCCAGAACAGACCACTGAGGAACATCAGTAGTTATGGGCCTCCATCCAGACTCTGCTCCATTGATCATACCCTCTGAGTTCTGTTGTTGAGTCAGTCCACCTCACTGTCCACTCATCCAACCCACACTTCCTTAGCTTGCCTGTGAGGATGCTCTGGGAGACAGTGTCGAATGCCTTACTGAAGTCAAGATAGACAACATCCACTGCTCTCCCTTCATTGACCCAGCCAGTCACACCATCATAGAAGGTTATCAGGTTGGTCAAGCATGATCTTCCCTTGGTGAATCCATGTTGTCTACTTCTGATAAGCTTCTTGTCCTCTACATAACTGGCGATGACCTCCAGGATGAACCGCTCCACCACCTTTCCAGGGATGTAGGTGAGGCTGACTGGCCTATAGTTTCCCAGGTCCTCCTTCTTGCCCTTTTTGAAGATCGGAGTGACATTTGCTTTCCTCCAGCCCTTGGGCACCTCTCTTGTCTTCCACGACCTTTCAGAGATGACGGAGAGTGGCTCAGCATGAACATCGCTAGCTCCCTCAGCACTTGCTGGTGCATCCCATCAGGGCCCATGGATTTGCGAGGATCCAGTTTGCATAGGTGATCTCTGACCCAATCCTTCTCAAGCAATGGTAAGTCTTCCTTTCTCCAGATTTGTCCTCTCTTCCCTGGGGGCTGAGATTCCTGTGGGCCAGCCTTAGCAGTAAAGACCAATGCAAAGAAGGCATTCAGTGTGCCTTCTCTGTGTCCTGCGTTACCAGGGCCCGTTCCTTGTTCAGCAGCAGGCCCACTGTATCCCCAGTCTTCCTTTTACTGCTGATGTATTTAAAGAAGCCCTTCTTTTTATCTTTGACATGCGTTGCCAGATTTAATTCCAAGTGGGCCTTGGCCTTCCTTGTCGCACCTCTGCACACCCTGACAACATTCCTATATTCCTCCCAAGTGGCCAGTCCTTTTTTCCACATACTGTGAACCTCCTTCTTCCATTTGAGTTTCTCTAGAAGCTCTTTGGTCATCCATGCAGGTCTCCTGTCTCCTCTGCCTGACATCTTCCTCCTGGGGATGCACTGATCCTGAGCTCGGAGGAAGTGGTCACATGTAGTCAATCCTATATTCTGCCAGTTAAGCATAATAGCTTGTAGACTACTTTTCCATAAGATGAATCATTCCAAAAGGTGTGGAAAGCAGAAACTGAAATTTTCAGGTTTTGTAGTAGTATCACCTAATTATTTATTTTTCAGTATGACCAATTTTGGGTTTTTTGTGAAGACATTCAAACCCCTCAGGTGTGTTCCTAACTGAAGTGTCCTTTAAACTCTGTCATACATTAGCAATTAAAATATGCAAACCTAAGGAAATTAATTTCTCTGCTAACCACCTTTGTATTGATTATGTTTTCATGCAACATATAACTTGGTTTTTAAGAAATTTGTAATAATTAATATTTTTTGACCTATATTCATCAACAGTGATAGCTAGTTCTCAAGTCTGTTACTGAATAATTCAGTTCTCTGATTGCTTTATCATATAATTGTTTGTTAAAATCCTTGAATAATAGCAAAATAATTTTTATTTTACTGAGCTAAATGCATTGTCAATAAATTTTGTGTGTGTTGTTCAATGTATCTGAAATTCAGCTATACAGACCTTTAGTATGGAGTGTACTTTTTTCCCCAAAATTTTGTCACATTTTTAAAAGTATCTTGGTGTGTCAGCATTCTGTATATTTCCTGATAAAAAACTTTGTCTATATACAGATTTTACAAGAAAAACTGTAGCAGAATAAAGAGGAAAACATCTTGTTTTCACAGTAACAGGTCTGTGTTTTTTGTTAGAAGAACAGCAGTTTCACTAACTGCCTAAATTCCTTACTCAGTGTATACTGAAGATCAAAAACTTGTGTCTGGTTTTGTTTGGTTCATTTCAAAGTCCTGCCATTTCTTTAAAATGTTCTTTTTTTTGTTCTGTTTTTACCAGTGTAAGCTGTGCTGTTTTGGTTTTTCCTCCATGCAGCCTTCATACAATTTACATTCAAGAGTCAGTAGATAAAATTCAGAAAGTATTCTGGAAGACAAACACACAACTTCTCTGTGTCACCTGTAGGTCACATCTTTCCTGTATGGTCAACTGGTGTTTATATATTAACCTTTCAGACATAAAACTTTTGTATTATCATCTGAGCTGTGACACAGTTTGAAGAACGTGATACATAAGCCTAATTTCATTGTTCCTTTTTCCTCAGTTTCTGGCAGTTAGATTAATGTTGATCAAAACACATTGAAAGGTGATCCATAAAATAAATGTAGAATTCTTTTATCCTTGGTCATATGGTCTTATTAGTATAAGTACAAAAAGTTAATGGAAAATTTGTTCATAATTGTCCTTAAATTTTATTTGGTTTAAAAAAAAAAAAGGCAACACTGGACTGGCTTTTTGCTTTTTTTGCTAAAGGATTAGGCAGTTGTCTGATTATTTAACTCTTAAGAAACATATGTTTAGAGAGCATTTGGGTAGGTAGTAGCCAGTATGCAACTGAGTCTGTATCCAGAGTCTTAGGCAGTATTTCCTGGACAGCCACCCTAATAACCAGGCTACCATACAGATCACCTTTTTTTCTTTTAAGAGTGGTCAAGCAATTATTTTCAAGAGACGACTTTAGTATCTGGATCTAAACTATAGAACTTCCTATAATATAGTTTTGTGCCTAAAGTCTGCAGAATTGGACATATAAGCAGGTCACACTCAGCATTTCTTATAGTTTACATAGCTCCCTTCTCAGTATATAGGGATTTCAGTTACCATTCAGAAAACTCTAATTTTCCGCTTAAGTATACAAGGCTTCATCTCCTAAATCACCTCGAATTATTCTGGGGGATTAGGTATCTACTTCACAGCATGTATGTCTAAGGGGAATATCCAAAACACAAGGTATCAGTCTCTCCCTTATTAGTTTCATCTGTCTGCCTGCATCTTGCTGTTTACCCAAGTACATTTTTTCACTGGCTTTTCACATGTTTTCTTCTGCCTTCACCTCCTGAAGTCCCAGGAATAAGTGACCTCAGAAAATCAAGTGTTAGTTTACCCCTTTCTCTGGCCTTGTTCCTATGATTCTGATGATATCTAGTGACATTCACAGATTACTTGGACTAATGCTACTACACATGTAAGTCCTGTTTCACATTTGGAATAATTTTTTTTTCCAAGTCCAACTACCCTCCTGTCTTCTAAAATTATGTGCATAAGATATATGATTTTAGAATGTAACTGCTTTTCACAAAGAAAGGAATATCTAAGGTTAAATGTGGTGGGAAAGGATGATTCAAGAACTGTTGATCAAGCAATTATCTGTGCAGTGGTTTACTAACCCTTTCCTGCACTTCTCCTTATTTGGGACAGAGAGCAGGGTTCATTCAAGTTTATCATGAAGCAGATGTTCTGCTTGTAAATCAGGCTAACTTCTAGGGAAAAATTCAATGGTACACTCAATTCGAACCAAGTTTAAGCACCTAAGTTCTACAGATTTTTTAAAATTCTTACTTACATTTGCTGTCTGATGTCTCAGGTTGGTCATGCTGGAAGACAAAACTCCTTATGTGGCTAAGGAGCATATAGTCTCTTTCACCATGACTTTGGGAACTAGGTGCCTAAAACCGTAATCCTGACACATGACTTAGAATCATAGAATCAGAATGTCCTGAGTTCAAAGGAACCCACAAGGATCATTGAGTCCAACTCCTGTCCCTGCACAGGACAACTCCAAATTCACACCATGTCTCTGAGGGTGTTGTCCAAGTGCTTCTTCAATATCGCCAGGCTTAGTGCTGTGACTGCCTCCCAGGGGAGCCTGTTCCAGTGCTCCACCACCCTCTGAGTAAAGAACCTTTTCCTAATATCCAACTAAACCTCCCCTGGCACATCTTCCTGCCATTCCCTCAGGTCCTATCATTGGTCACCAGAGAGAAGAGATCAGAACCTGCCCATCCTCCTCCCCTTGTGAGGAAGCTGTAGACCATGACGAGGTCTCTCCTCAGTCTCCTCCAGGCTGAACAAACCAAGTGACTTTAGCCGCTCCTCATACGGTTTCTCCTCTAAACCCTTCACAAACTTTGTGGCCCTCTTCTGGGCACTCGCTAGTAGCTTTATATCCTTAATGTACTGCGGTGCCCAAAACTGCACACAGCACTCGAGGTGAGGCCACACCAGCGCAGAACAGAGCGGGACAATCACCTCCCTCGACCGGCTGCAATGCAGGGCTTGATGCACCCCAGGACACGGATGGCCCTCTTGGCTGCCAGGGCACACTGTTGGCTCATGTTCAGCTTGCCATCAGCCAGAACCCCCAGGTCTCCTGCAGAGCTGCTCTCCAGCCTCTCAGTCCCATGCCTGTGTGTACAGCCAGGGTTGCCGTGCCCCAGGTGCAAAATCCAGCACTTGCCTTTGTTAAACTTCATACAGTTGGTGATAGCCCAGCTCTCCAGTCTGTCCAGATCTCTCTGCAGGGCCTCTCTGCCCTTGAGAGCATCAACAGCTCCTCCCAGTTTTGTGTCATCAGCAAAGTTAGTATTCCCTCAAGACCCGCATCCAACTTGGACTCTGTCCATGTAATTAAGGTGCTTAATTTTGGACCTGAGTCACTTTAAATCAACAGGGAAAACCTCTGTAGAAAATCCTGCCTGTTTTTGATGCTGTGCCACTGTGAAGGTAGGAATTCAAATCTGTTGACCAAAGAGAATGAACAAGGGGGAGCTTAACACTGACATGGGCATTGAGACCTGGGGCCAGACACCTAAAGTGCAACCCTGTACCTGCTTTAGGGACATGCAATTCTGTGCAGATAAACAGCACAAAACAGTCTAAAATGTAGGGTTAAAATAATTTTCACACTTGCAGCTATTAAGAATTAAGCTGTGGAATACCTCGGATCTCCTTCAAGAAAAGTTTCTCTTTCTTTGCTGTCTTGCAACTTGTGTTTGCAAACTCCTAATCATTACAGGAATGCCAGTAATACATTGTGAAAACAAGTACACAGAATAAAAAGATAGTATAATTAATTAGTGTTTACTAGAGCCCTGAGATGAAAATAGCACTGCTTCTTCTTCCTCTCCCAATGAGATGGAATTATGTTTAGTTTGAATAACTAGCAGAATCTACATCATATATTAATCAACATAGTAAATGACTTATCTTTTGTATCAATTAAGTTTATACAAGAGGGGTGGGTTTAAGATTTTGACTTTCATTTAATAAAATCAAAACAATCAGTGCCTATTTTAAAGTTCCCTCTAACATCTATGATTGAATCTATGCAAAAATTCCAGTTGAATTTTTGATAGTATCTAGGAAAGGTGTATGAAAACTTTGAACAGCCTAGTCTCTGAAAGTTACCTTGTCATCAAGCTACACAATGTAATTTACTTTACAGACTGCATTGCTTCACATTGGCAGTGATTTATATAGTTTATAGTTTTATATAGGTTAGAATTTCATAAAAGATTCCACAGAATTATAAGGGTTAATACATTTTCTTGAGAATTATTATATTTTCCAGATTTATTTTAATAAACAAATAGGAAAATGAATGAATATGTTCACATGTAAGTCCTGACATGTTAATAATATATATTCTTAGATGGATGTTTATACTGATGACTGGATGTTGATGAAAGAGATATTTAGATGGATGTTGATGGGAAAACATTTGTTACAGTGGATCAAAGTCAGTAATATGTAAAATTAATTCTAGCAATTCCTAAAGGCATTTGAAAGGATGTATTAAAAACAAATTTAATAGCCAGAGCTGGTCAGGAAACTTGTCCCAAAGAGAAGAAAGGGTGCCCTTGTGGAATGTATTTGCATAGCAATATCAATTAATACATATTAGCTTCTGTGCATAAGCTACAATTAGAGGCCTGACATTTAACAGACAAGGTGTCACATAATCCTTTGTTTAAATTCAGAATATTAAATCCATTTCATTTTAAACTAGACCTGTGCATCATTTATTGTTTCTGTGAATAATGCTGTTGCTCTCTTCCCATCTTTTTTTGGTGTTTATTTTTGCTGTTTTCGTTAGTGGCCCTATTCAATGGAGCTATTTAATGTTGCAGTGTGTTCTTAGCTGCAAGAATGGAACAAATAGCCAACTCAAGTTGATTTTGATGCTAGCCCTCAAAATGCTCAAGCCGTGTCATCCTTAATATATCAGGAGTGTTTTGCAACACTGCTGTTAGTGACTCAGTGCGCCTTTGTTATTCTAACAGATCCTTATTGAATGGGGTCACCGAAATTTCAAATTACACCAAACTGTCTCAGACGCTTGGCAACGTACCTTGAGTACCAAAAGAGGCACACTTTATAACACACCAGTTCTAAAAGAATGGGGTTTAGTCTGTCATAGTTCTAGCTGGGATAAAGTTAATTTTCTTCACTGCAGCTGGCATAGTGCTGCGCTTTGGGTTTAGTATGAGACTAATATTGATAACACACCCATGTTTTAGTTGTTGCTGGGTAGTGCTTACACTAGGCAAGGCCTTTTCCAGCCTCCCATGCTCTGCCAGGTGCACAAGAAGCCAGGAGGAGAGGTGGGACAGCCAAGACAGCTGATCCAAACTGGCCAAAGGGATATTCCAT
Source organism: Phalacrocorax aristotelis (assembly GCF_949628215.1). Taxonomy (NCBI): domain Eukaryota; kingdom Metazoa; phylum Chordata; class Aves; order Suliformes; family Phalacrocoracidae; genus Phalacrocorax; species Phalacrocorax aristotelis. The sequence continues at coordinate 24,270,961 of NC_134278.1, read as the reverse complement.
ATCATATGATGTCATGCTCAGTATATAAACTGGGGGGAGTTGGCCAGGGGAAGCAGCGATCATGGCTCAGGGATTGGTGGCTTCTGTCAGCGAGTGGCAAGCAGTTGTATCACCTGTTACGTTTCCCCCCGTCCCCCAGGTTTTGCCTCTCTCTCTCTCTATTTATTTTCCTTTTCATTATATTATTACTGTTACTGTTGCTGTTATATTTTAATTATTAAACTGTTCTTATCTCAACCCACACATTTTCTTACTTTTGTTCTTACTCTCTCCCCATCACACTGGAGTGTGGGGAGTGAGCGAGCAGCTGTGTGGTGCTTAGCTGCTGACTGGGGCTAAACTACAACCTGGTCTCTGGTCTAGATATCTCTGGGGTTCCATGGAATCTTTCTGAGGTACAGTTGTGGTTTAACCCCAGTACCCAATAGGCAACTCAGCCCCATACAGCAACTTGTTCACTCCCCCACAGTTGCATGGGGGAGAGATTCAGAAAGGTAAAAGTAAGAACCCACATGGATTGAGATAAAGACAGTTTAAGAGGTAAAGCAGAAGCTCTGCACACAAGCAAAGCAAAGCAAAGAATTCATTCACTGCTCCCCATCAGCAGGCAGATGTTCAGCCATCTACAGGAAAGCAGGGGTCCATCACACAAAATGGTTGCCTGGGAAGACCAACACCATAACTCTGAATGTTCCCCCTTCTTCCTTCTTCTTCCCCCAGCTTGTATTGCTAAGCATGATGTCATATGGTGTGGGATATCCCTCTGGTCAGTTGGGGTCAGCTGTCCCAGTTGTGTCCCCTCCCAACGTCTTGTGCACCCCCAGCCAACTCGCTTGCAGGGTAGTGTGAGAAATAGAAAAGGTCTTGACTCTGTGTAAACACTGTTCAACAATAACTAAGATATCCCTGTGTTATCAACACTTTTAGTCACAAATCCAAAACCTACCACCAAAGAAGCTACTATGAAGAAAATTAATTTTATCCCAGCCAAAACCAGTACAATTACATATTTAAGTAATAAAGAACAAAAGAAAACCTATTGCAAATTCAGTATACAGAGATCTGCAGTTTTACAGGAAATGTTTTAGGTGTTTTCAAATCAGAGAAAGTTGAAACCCAGTGATCTAGGAGACTGAGGAGCCTCTGCTATTGTTCATTCAATTTTATCATATCTGATTAACTTCTGTATTAGCAATATTACTTTCTTACTATTTTCAGTTAAATCCCCAGTACTGTTTTCCATGGGATGAAGGTTAGAATACATAAAATCTAAGAATAACTTCTGGATGAAATGATTAAGAATTCTTTCCAATGGCCAAAGCTTTTGACACAAGAACTGCAAGATTTGAAATAACTTCTGCCTACAAAATGAAGAAGTTCAGCAGAATTCCTGACATGGATTTGGCTTTCACTGTATTTAATACCGTTAGAGTCCAGAAGTCTATTTTAGTGCCCTAATTAGGAGAACAAAGGCATTGAAACGTTCTTGGATCAAAGACTACTTTTAACCTTTGAAAGTTTATAACCTTGAAAACTTCAACTTCAATTACAAATTACATTTGTCATGCTTTCAAATATTCCAAAAACTTTTCAAGTGTTATGAGGGGAAAAAGAGAAGTTTATATGTGGTTGCCTTGCCCACCTTCCCCCCCCCCCCCCCCATATTCCTGCACAGAAAAGGTGAATGTTTTCTAATTCCATTTTTTTCTATTAATTCTAGAATTGGTTAATCCTGCTGTCAAAACTCTGTAGGTTAGACAAGCTGTCTCTCCTAGCGGTAATAATATAACCATAGCATCACAAAATGAAAAAACAAAATCGTTCTTCTTGGAAAGTTTTGAAATAGTGAATGATACACTCTGAAAACAAAAGGATATTCAGCACTGTATCTTTGGACAATATATTTAGAAAGAATCCTGAATTTAAAACTGCTGCCAATTATGTATATATATAATATATAAACTGTTATATATATAAAAAATATATAAATTTGTAGATTTTACATTCCTTAAGAAATAAAGGAAGGGAGGAAGGAAGGAAGGAAGCAAGCAAGCCAGGAGAGAGGGAGGGAGGGAGGGAGGGAGGGAGGCAGGGAGGGAAAGAGAAGGTCAGTGTTACACAGAAAAGGCTAGGGTTCCTCTTCAAACCACTCGCTAGGCTCAGCCTAGTAAGACCCCCTGAGATGAACATTAGAAAACCAAGTGTGTTCTTTTGGTTTTGATAGGGTTGAGATGTGAAGTGTACTCCGAACACTTTTAAGACTGTATGATTGCTTTCCAAAGCTTTAATAAATTTCTACCAGTTTAAGTGCTGAAGCACTGTTCTGCACTTCAGCCCATCAGAGGCTCACAGGGTCTCACAAGGTCTGTGTGACAGAGCAGGGAGTGAAATGAGGCCATACACCACCCAGGCTTGGGCTCTACTCAGCTCCCTTTCTCTCCAAGCTCAAATTGAAAGACAGTAAAATTCAGAGAGTGCTTGAATATTGTCCCAGATGAGTGACAAGAGATTTCTGTGCACTGGACTATGTGTATATGGACCTGCAGGCAAGGATTGCCAGCAAACACCTTGTTTAAACAGTTCTCTAAGCTTAAGACCTAACTTTAAAGGTTACTATTTAAACAGTTATATTCTATCAGGTTGGCAGCTAACTTTGGTGTTTGCTTTATGAGGAGAGTTTAGCAATGTATGTTTAATTAGATCTTTTCTAGGACCACCAGCTAGTTCTAAAATTCAACAGCTGAAGATATTTCTGTTCATTAACACTACCCTGCTTTTGATCTTCAGAGTTCTGTTTTCTAAGTGGTAAAATGGAAGAAGAAAATTGTTTTAAAGCAACATAGATTTTATATTCTTTTTCAACTCCAGTAAAATGCATTTTAAACTTCACTAATGTTGTAAGATTTGCAATCTTGTGACAGGTAAGAATAAGCACAAGTAAAGTAGGAGGGACTTCATAAAAAAGCCTTGAAAGTAGATGAACAGGTGAAAGAGACCCCTATACCACCACGAGGAACAAAGAGGTAGGGGAGACAGCAGTAAGCATGTCTTTTTCCCCTCGGTAAGAACTTCCAGAAAAAGATATGCTGTAGTGTTTATTTTATGAACTTGTTTTGTATTGGTTTTGATCATCCGAGTCATGACGTCATTCCAGTTGTTAGGTACACATATATGTGAACATTTTCTTATTTTCACATTTACTCTTCTATGTGAGAGATTATGTGCTCTACTAGTCAAAATGAATATAAAATGCTGCATGTATTCCTGCTAACTCTAACAATCCTTTCTAGATTTCCATTAAGATTTTTCTTTCCATGTTATAAAGTTCCTCCTCCCATTTATAAGGTGCATACCAAAACTTCACAAAATACAGAATATTTGAATGAGAGAGATCAACTCTAATGCATGATTTCTGTAAATTTATATGAGTGTATTCTGTACATTTGGAACTAGGTATGCATTAACAGTAACAAAGAGACATAGACCACAGAGTACATACAGCTTTGTTAAAAAACTCTTTTCCCCCTTCAGCCTAGAAAATCAGTAATAAGTTAAAAACCTACCAAGGGACATGGGGGTGAGTGAAAATGGTGCGGCTATAGCAGACATGAGGATAAACTAATCTTATGATTTTCAGAGAGCAGGAGTTTCTCATGCTTTGAAAATTTCCTACTTTTCCTAGGACTGGCTTTTTTATTTCTAGTTAACAAATATGACAGTTTACTGCTGAAGAATAGATGTGAAATAAATTGAATTTCACTCTCATTTCTTTCACCCCATTCCTTAGGGATTCTAATATCATAGCCACACTGGATGTTCTTGGGAGTACAACAAAAGAAAGATGCTGTCTGGTTCCTAGCCATAACCAGTACATTATGGCTTTTTCTTTCTTTAAACTTTAGTTGTTAGTGTTAAAATATCAAACTTGTTCCATTCCAAAATTAACATGCAGATATTTTTTTCTTTTTATGTCTTGGGTAATCAGATTAAAATATTCTCTACTGTGGTATCTAACTAGAAAAAAGCACCTTTCCTCTCATAACTGCTTAGACAAGATGAGAATAGCAATTGAATAACACTCCTGTGATCACCAGAAAATATTCGCATTAAAAAAGCAAATAAAATAAGCTTCTATATAATGTAGGAGTACAAAGATGAGAGCAAATAAAGCATTATGTAAATCTATTCCTTTTTACAGACCACCTCCATGTGATTCCTATGTCACATTTTGAGAAGCACTACTTACTGGAACATTGTGGTTTTAAGGGTTCAGATGAAATGTGAAACTTATTGTGTTTAAGCTCGCTGAGGAAAGGCTGCAAAGAAGAGGAAACAAACAGAAAGCAAAAATGCAAATGAACCCAGAGAATAGTAGGTAAAATGAAAATTGAATATAGAAAATCAGTGCTAAATAGCAGGGGAAAAAAAAGGAAGAGGGAAAAGCGTGGCAGAAGCTCACGTTCATGGGCTTTAATTAAATGTGATAAGTGTAACACACTCCAGAATTAAAACACACTCCCAAATTAATTCCTGAGGCTTTGTCTAGATTAGTAAACTAAACAGTGCCAGGGCAAACACTTGAATACTAAAATGTGAGCATATATACCACCATATCAATAGCAAAGTGTCATGGTTTTAGCTGGGATAGAGTTAATTTTTTTCACTGCAGCTGGCATAGTGCTGCGCTTTGGGTTTAGTATGAGACTAATATTGATAACACACCCATGTTTTAGTTGTTGCTGGGTAGTGCTTACACTAGGCAAGGCCTTTTCCAGCCTCCCATGCTCTGCCAGGTGCACAAGAAGCCAGGAGGAGAGGTGGGACAGCCAAGACAGCTGATCCAAACTGGCCAAAGGGATATTCCATATCATATGATGTCATGCTCAGTATATAAACTGGGGGGAGTTGGCCAGGGGAAGCAGCGATCATGGCTCAGGGACCGGTGGCTTCAGTTGGCGGGTGGTGAGCGGTTGCATCACTTGTTGATTGGGTTTTTTTCCCCTCTTCCCAAGGTTTCACCTCTCTCTCGCTTTCTCTCTCATTATTTTCCTTTTCATTGTATTATTAACGTTATTATTATTAATACTATTTCTCTTTTATTCCTTAAACTCTATTTATCTCAACTCACATATTTTCTTACTTTGCCCCTCCTGATTCTCTCCCCCATCCCACAGCGGTGGGGGAGTGAGTGAGCAGCTGTGTGGTGCTTAGTTGCTGGCTGGGGCTGAACCATGACACAGAGCCTCTGCAATAGTTTTGGCTTTGGCAGAGCAGACTGAGGTTGGGGTGAGCAGAGGCTGGGGACTGCTCCTGCCAGCCCTGCAGAAGGCCAATCCTCTTGGTTTCTGGAAGGGGAGAGGAGGAGAGAGAGCAAAACGATCTTAGCTACATGGGTATGAATCCTGTTCTGCTACTTGCTCTCAAGAAAAAACAACGGTGCCTGGACACTTATGTTTACTACAACAGACATAGTCAACATTCATTCAGTGTACTTCAAGAACCTGAATTACTCAACCCCCTGCCCTTAAAACAACAAACCTTATATCACTGTGAGAAATCTCAGTGAAACAATGGAAAAGCTCACATTTCACATCCCTTTAATAATATACCCTTATTTTTTGTAAATAGGTGTTAATATCTTCTGTGGAGATTATTCAGGAGTTGAAGACAGCATAGTTCCTTCACTTTACAGAATCTGTTTTTGCCAAATTTTGATTGATTATGCTAGGTAAGCCCAAGTTATTATTTATTTCTGTACACCATCTGTGGAGTACTACAGTTTATTACTACCTATTATAAGTATTTTCATAATGTGTTACAGTTGTCAACATTATTGATGCCAATATTACTAATGGCTATTTTGACCTTCTGATTTTAGTACAAGTAATATTTCTATGGTATAAATTAGCAAAAAGCACTGCCTGCATCACAGTTTTCTCAATTGTAAGGAAAACTGTTACAAATGCGCACTGAACATACAGTACTTAGAAATTTGCAATACATAATTCAGTCTCTGATCTTTCTGCCTAGCTGTAGTGAGAAAGACAAATGATATAGCTGATGTCAAATACCCATATACTTATGATTTCTAACAGGAGCTACTCTGGAATTTGCAAAGTGTCTGTGTGATTTTAATATTCCATGCTTGTTAATTTCAGTGTTAATCCAAATCTATTAGGCTACTCTGAAAATCTTACCCACAAAATGCTGTAGAACACTTGTCAAACATATGTAAACTTGGGATTTCTCTGTCTCATTCTGCATTCACCTTTGTCAGACTGTAATGTTATTTTAACCTTTCTCATCCATTAAATAAGGACAGTTATTTATAAACAGGAAATGCATGAAGACCTTTTAACTCTCTCATTATCTTATCATTAAAACAGTTTATTCTTCCAGTAAATGTTGCAACATCAGCAAGATCAGAAAACCCAGATTTCTGCAGTACTGGGACATTCCACTACCTAAATTCAACAACAAATATAAGCCCCAGACGGACCAACAAAACTCCTATTTGAAAGTCAGAGGAAGGAAAGCTATAGCAGTCTTAACTCTTAATAGGACCTATATTAGGTCCAGCATGGCATGAGGCAGAGCTCCCACTGCACTGTCTGAGGAAGTGGGGTCTGTAGAGAAACTATGGCTTTTTCAGACCAGAAAGACACTGTTGAGTTTAACCCTCACTTTCTTATTTATTAGCCAGGTAATAATATTAATGATTAAAGGTAAAATTCAAGTTTTATGGTGTTATGGTAATCTTCTGAGAAAGAAAACTCAGGGACATAACCAAAAACTTACACTAATTATTTGTGTATAACACTATTTTCAGGTGGATAATAGAGACTTGGAAAGTTCAGAATGTCTGACACAGCAATTAATTCTGATAGTGATTGTAGTGTGTAGGTAATTGTTATGGCAAGTAACGATGGGCAGCAAATTATTTCTGTTAAATGATTAAAATAATAAATATATTAAATTTTCATTTTAATTATTTTTAAAACTATAAACATAGATTAATATAAAAAGCATGAAGCCATAAAATGCTAAAAAAAAAAAAGGTCACGTTCATCCGACTGAATGTTTAGTGTTCATTAGGATATTCTTAGCAATACAAAACTTGTGTAAATTTCCCTGCTATGTAATTTCTATGCCATTTCCTAATATTGTAAATAGGTAATCATACTAATATCTCTGGAGTCTATGAAAGACACTGAACAGGAGCAGAATATATAAAACATGTAGAAATTTAAAAACACTTATTCACTTGAGTAGTTCTTTTAACTGCATACTTAACTCTTGTCCATTTAAGAGAGTCCCAATTTCCTGCACAAATACAGTTCCTAAATAAATAATTTCACATTTGTACTTGTAAAATTAATTCATATTTACTAAAAGGGAAACCAATGTGCACTTGCAAACTAGAGAAAAATGACAGTGATCGTGAGTGAGTAGAAGAGTGAGTAATCTGTGAGTTAGATTAATATGCTATAAAATATTTAAGGACAGAAAATAGTACTAAAGCTATGTTGCTGTAAAGCTGGCATATTTACAGCATTATGTCTGAAAACTGTTATTGCATTTTTTACCAAGTCAGTAACTCAAGCTGAATACTGCAGTATCAATATTTCAATTTACTTCCATGTGTAAAGGTGTTATGTCATCCTATTATCAGGGAATATTTGAAAATTAATGAAAGCAAGATACCTAGTTCTGCATGCTACAGCCCAGTAGCTTACAATGATGACAGATGGGTAAAAACAAGAAAAGTCTGAAAAAGCTTTTTTATAAATTCTGCTAATTTCAGTATGAATCATTCAAATGCTGGTAAGTCCAACATCTGTGCATCTCTAAAATATAACAAAGACAACATAACTGTTATGAAGCAGATTTTTTCTATATTTCAAAATTATATTGCTCACAAATGGCCAGTGATTTCAAATTCAACCATGTCTCTCTTTTAGAGGCAAAACTTCCCTAGGAGTGGTAGGCGAGCTTTAAAAATTCTCTTTCAGGTAGAGATATCTTAAGTGGTGGTTAATAAGAAATCTGTGTTGGAAGTCATAACTGAAAGAAGTCGTAAGTATGTAGCAGAAGACAAGCTACTACACACTGAGAAAGAGCTCATGAATATGTAGGAATGGGGTGTACAGATCCTTATGAGCTGCAGGTCACACATTTGGCTAGCAGACATTGAAGGAAGAGCTTGTAAAGAAGCTGCATATTTCTAGGTGTGCTTCCAGCAACACCTCTGATAAAATAACTGGAAACAATTAAAACCTGCATGAGGGATATGACATATTAGCCCAGCTCTCAAAGGCCTGAAATTAGGAGATGGCCACTGAGCGACAGTGGTGCTTTAGGATGAGGAGGAGAGATTTTAAGGTTTTTGTAAAATTCTGTGATTATTCTGAGCTTTACAAAAAGACTCTGAAGCCCAAACATTTTTCATTGTCTTCATAAGTGAAAGTAGATTTTGACCCAAAGTATTTTTTGACTGAAGTGGGTGTTGAACCAGATAGACTCCAGAGATCTCTTTTAACTAAGTCTTCCTATGATCTGATGATTCCATGTTTCTCTGTAACCTGGCAGTGCTGTCCTACTTTCATAGATGTGAATTTCTGCAGCCAAATATTGAGCAAAGCAGAGAGAAATTATTTTAATTTTCTCTTAGAGAGTATTTGTCTTTAACAATTAAGTAGTCCAAAGGGGAAAAATAAATGCTGGAAGAAAGAGGTACAAAACTATGCCAGTAAAAATGACAAGGCAGCTTATATTGTACAGAGTACGTGGACAATCCTGTTTTTATTATGTGAAGGTTCTGTGCAGGTGCCAGCAGGCATGATGTCAATTTGCAGACAATCACCAAGGTCACTGAATCAGGGGATTTTGTTAGACAACTTTACGTTCTTTAGATGAGAAAGCAATCAAACCCTCTTTGTTTAAAAATAGTGAAATAGCAGAGGCTGAAAGATAACAGAAAGAGACAATAAGATACAGAAAGCCAAGCAAAAATAAGAAACATGAGTGACAGTGGTCCAAAAGGCAGAAGACAAAGTTTGATATGTGTGGAAAGAAAGACTGGAAATCAGGTTGTGAAAAAAATGAAACCTCTTGGACCATGCTCCTTCTGTGCTCAGGACAGCAGAACTGTGCCTGTGCTGCACTACTGTCACGGCTGAGAACTGAACAACTTTGCAATTCCACCTCTTTGGTGTTTTCAACTGCACGTCTCAATGTGCTCTCAATAAAGCTGGGTTCTCATTATACTCAAATATAGAATTGAATACATACTTCAGGCAAAATACTTTTAAAAAAGGAAACATTGCATGATATGGATTACAGGATTACTTATACTTGTCAAACCCTCATTCATTTTCCAACAGATCTCTAAGTTAGAAGTCACAAGATCACAGAATGGTAGGGGTTGGAAGGGACCTCTGGAGGTCATCTTGTCCAACCCTCCTACTTGAGCAGGCACACCCAGAGCAGGGGGCACAGGAACGTGTCCAGGTGGGTTTTGAATGTCTCCAGGGAAGGAGACTCCACAACCTCCCTGGGCAGCCTGTTCCACTGCTCTGGCACCCTCACAGGAAAGAAGTCTTTTCTCACATTGAGGTGGAACTTCCTATGATCCAACATGAGCCCTTTGCCCCTTGGCCGGTCATTGGGCATCACTGAAAAGAGCCTAGCCCCATCATCCTGACACCCACCCTTTAGATATTTATAGATATTTATGAAATCCCCCCTCAGTCTTCTCTTCTCCAGGATAAACAAACCCAAGACTCTCAGCCTTTCCTCATAAGGGAGATGCTCCCGTCCCATGATCATCTTCATAGCCCTCCGTTGGACTTGCTCAAGGAGTTCCACATCCTTCTTAAACTGGGGGGGCCAAAACTGGACACAGTACTCCAAATGTGGTCTCACCAGGGCAGAGTAGAGGGGGAGGATAACCTCTCTCAATCTGCTGGCCACACTCCTTTCAATGTACCCCAGGATACCGTTGGCCCTCTTGGCCACCAGGGCGCAGTGCTGGCTCATGGTCAGCTTGCTGTCTTGCAGCACTCCCAGGTCCTTCTCAACAGAGCTGCTTTCCAGCAGCTCAGCCCCCAACCTGTACAGGTGCATGGGGTTGTTCCTCCCAGGTGCAGGACCTTGCACTTGCTCTTGTTGAATTTCATCAGATTCCCCTTGGCCCAGCTCTCCCTCCTGTCCAGGTCGATGGATTCAGGTGGATTCAGTTTAGTTTTAGAAACTATATCAGGTGGATTCAGTTTAGTTTTAAAAACATTTGGAAATGTTCCCAGGTTTTTAAGATGAGTGCCTAAACTGTAGAAAAAAATGTGGATGTCTATTTTCATTCTTCTTTGTTTTCTGACAACCTTTCTGATTAGAAACTTTTAAATAAAAAACGGCAAACAGCAATATTCTTTGTGCAGAGCTTTCACTATTCCCTTCTATTTACTGGCAAAAGCTATTCACTTCTGCAACAGGCTATCGTGTTAAAATATATGTTTCTTCTAAGCCTGAATTTATTAAATTAAGTAATTAAGATTAATTTACAATCATCCATTAATCATCTTCAAACGAATACAAGATAGGAGTCCGGACTAGTTTGTTGACAAAAGCTAAAAGACTCTTTCACATGAAGGTACTTATTCAAGTTGTACTTCTATTTAATAGTAACACGACAGATTTCTACATTTCAGGTTTTGTACATATATAGAAAGATTTGTGAAGCTAGAAACGTTTGTCTGCCAGGTTTTGGATAACACCAGGCCTGATAACATACACTGTATTAGTAGTACACACCATAATAGAACATCTGTTCTTTTTTATCTGTTAGTTTATATAGTTTTCTGGCTAGGATTATATTTAATTTATTATTCTGGTATAAGAACTGCTATTAATTTTTGAAGTCATCTTTTGTGAAAGGAAAGTCTCCTTGTATCGCCGAAGCCTTGTAAATAATGTATCGTACATGAGAAACCCACAACTTTAACCTTGCAGCATCTTGCCATGATCTCTACATTTCCTCTTTCAAGGGAGAATTATGCAAACAGCATACATTTTAATTCAGTGATATTCAAACTTTAGTCTATTCCTGTCTCTGGACACTGAATTTTTCCTAAGTGCTTTATGTAATGTAAATAAGAAAAGCAGATTTAATTTATTACGCTCCAGACTATTGTACTTCAAAATGATTTAGTGTTCAAAAATAAAATACAATAAATTTTGAAAAGCACTGCTCTAACTTTAGTATGGGATTTTACAGATATGGCTTTCACTGAACTTAGTGAAAATCATAAATAAATATGCCAGAAATTTATATATAAACAGAAGTCTTCACTAAGCATATTTTATTCCACAATTTGTGGTCTACTGAAGGACCTACAGTGATTCGTCTTAACAAGTTAGAGTTGTATCAGTGATCTGTGCTGTATATTTCAGTACATAAAAATAATATGAGAAACGAAAATTTTGAATAAAATATTTTTTATTCCATTATTTATTATTATTGTCTTTTACAGGTCTTGAAAACATGTTAAGGCTCTTTAACCTGAAATATTATAATCCGATATTTCAATGAAAAAAGATTTAAAAACCCAATGGCAGGAATATGAAGGACAAAGTTATATAATATTTTATATTACTATACCTATGCATAGCATAGAACCCTCTCTTTCTGAATTCTTACAGCCTTTCTTTTTAAGCTTTCAACACTGAAGCACATGTAACATCTCCCTCACTAGGAGGGAGGGAGTGAGTTAGTACAACCTAACTCACTAGAATTTGACCCTGGTGATCAATATGAGTCTCTAGATACTTTTCCATTATAAATATTAAATAAATGCATGCACACATTGTCATTTTTGCTTCATGTCTCAGTTATGGCAAAGAAGGAGGCAACACAAAATCACTTTCTCATTCCTATGTCACTAATCTGATTAATATAAGCCCTCTTTCTTCATCAGTCCTGTGCATTACTGTGCTACAGGAAGGTTTGGACTTCAAGGTAAGTATTTACATTATCTTTTCAAAAGGAAAGAGATTGTATCAACAACATCTCTAAATACAGAGCTTTGAAGTATTCCCTGCAGACCTTGAAATTGTAGTGCATAGTCTCAGGCTTCACTGCAAAATAATTATTGGCTGGAATCCAAGTTTAACTAACTTAGGCACCTTTCTTGGGAACTCTATTAGCAGCTGTTTCATCTCATTTTTGCCATCTAACAGTTAGCTTCTACTATCAACTGGAGTTCTCATACTTTCAGCAGAGAGAGACAGATAACCTTGAGAAGGCTAATTATTTTCCTTATCTTACATGTACTTCAGTATTGAATGAATTTGGTCACCTAGCACTACCTGTGATTGTGGCTTTTCATAGTTAAAACTTACTTTAATCTCTAAAGCACAGATCTTTTTTTCTCCCACACAGCACCTCAAGTAGTGTCTGACTCTTGTTCTTACAGTGGCATCTGGAAACAAGATGAAATATTAGGCAATGTACAGTCATATAGCAAGAGGCGACATAGACAGAGCTTGCTTTTCAAACAGACAACACCAACAAAAAATGCAGAAAGGGATATAACATCCTCTGTTAGTTGAGTATGCCAGGGAATAAAATTCAGAGAAGGGCAACAAGGAATATCCAAAGGTATGGAACTGATTCTATGCATGAGATGGCTAAATAACAAATGATATTTCAGTCTGGAAAATACTTGTCTGAGGGTAGATACTTGGATTCTGAGTGAGTGGCAAGGAGAGATGAATAGGACATGATTGCTTTCAAAAAGAAACAAGGTAATTTCACGGAAGAAAAATCACTGAAGTGATAGTAAATGCAAAGACAACAAACATGGCTTAAAAAATCCCAGATATTTGATCTGCAAATCAACATGCTAGGAAGGGATGGAATCCATTTGTCTAAAAGGGGTAAGGGAATCTTCAGCAGTAGGCTGGCTAATTTGGTGAGGCGGGCTTTAAACTAAAGGACTTGGGGGGTGGGATCTGTGGAGGAAACGCTCACACCAGCACATCCAATGGGGGAGTAAGTCAGGCCAAGCAGTGTGGTGATAAAGGTTCCTTAGCTGTCTCCCAAGAGGTGAAACAAAAGAGTAAACACCTCAAGTGTATGCACACAAACGCACGCAGTCTAGGTAACGAACAGGAGGAACTGGAGCTCCGTGCCCACTCAGAAGGGTATGACATCATAGGAGTAACTGAAACATGGTGGGACAACTCAAACAACTGGGGGATCGCAATGGACGGTTACAAGCTCTTTCGTAAAGACAGGCAAGGTAGAAGAGGTGGAGGAGTTGCACTCTACATCAAGGAACACCTTGAATGTATTGAAGTCAACTATGGTGATTGCGACTGTTCTATTGAATGCCTCTGGGTTAAAGTCAAAAGGGTCATCTCCAAGCAGGACCTCACAGTGGGCATCTGCTATTGACCTCCTAACCATGATGACGATGCCGACAAAGCGATATTTGGGGCACTAAAGCAAGCTTCTGGCCAACAGATCCTGGTCCTGATGGGGGACTTCAACTCTCCAGACATCTGCTGGAAGAACAATACGGCAGCTCGCATGTCATCCACCAAGTTCCTGGAATGTATAGAGGACTGTTTCCTGACACAAATGTTAGATGTGCCAACCAGGAAGGAGGTGCTGCTGGACTTGCTATTCACAGAGAAAGCCTGCTTTGTAATATCTCGGTTAGTGGTAGCCTTGGCTGCGGTGACCACAATATTGCAGAGTTCGGGATCCTGCTAAGTGTGCTGAAGGTCAGCTCTAAGACAAGGGTTCTGGATTTTAGAAGGGCAAACTTCAGTTCACTCGGGGCTCAGTTGGGAGGGATTTGATGGGAAGTTTCCATGGAAGACAAAGGAGCTAGTGAGTGCTGGGAGTTCTTCAAGAACTCTCTATTGGAAGCACAAAGCCCATTTATCCACTACAAAGGAAAGGGAAGCAAGCGGAGGAAGAGGCCCCCATGACTCTATCATGACCACCTGGGTCTACCCAAATCTAAAAGTGAAGCACACCAGAAATGGAGAAGTGGAGGATTATCCGCTGAGAACTACAAGGGCATAGCCAGAGAGTGCAGAGACGCAGTTAGAAAAGCAAAAGCCCAGCTTGAATAGAAACTGGCTGTAGACATTAAAAATAACAAGAAAGTGTTCTTCAGACATGTCAACCATAAAGAGAAAAAGAAGGAAAACATAGGCCCACTGTTAAACAGAAGAAGAGAATCAATCACCAACGATGCAGAAAAGGCAGAGGTCGTCAACACCTTCTTCACCTCTGTCTTTACCAGCACTGTTGGGTCCCAGGCTTTGGGAACGAAATTGCCAGTTGATCCAAACACCGACCCACCATCAGTGAAGGAAGAGTTAGTACATGAATTATTACAGGAGCTTGACCCGCACAAATCAACGGGCCCTGACGCCATCCACCCAAGGGTGTTGAGAGAGCTGGCTGACATCATCACAAGGCCACTCTCCATAAACTTTGAGAAGTCATGGAGAACGGGGGATGTCCCAGAGGACTGGAGGAAGGCAAATGTTACCCCTATCTACAAGACAGGCTCAAAGGAGGATCCCGGTAACTATAGGCCATCAGCCTTACTTCAGTCCCTGGGAAAGTTATGGAACGAATCCTTGTGGGGGCCATCACAAGTCAAATGAAGCATGTGACTGGGAAAAGCAAACATGGCTTCACTAAGGACAGATCGTGCTTGACAAACCTGGTGGCCTTCTATGACAAAGTGACTTGCCTGGTTGACATGGGGCAGGCAGTGGACATCGTCTACCTGGACTTCTCCAAGGCTTTTGATATGGTTTCCTACAGTCTCCTCCTGGAGAAATTAATGCGTTATTGCCTAGACAAGTGGTCTGTGCAGTGGGTGGGGAACTGGCTGACAGGCCGCACCCAAAGAGTGGTGGTAAATAGCTCTTCTAACTGGCAACCTGTCACAAGTGAGGTTCCCCAGGGATCAATATTGGGCCCAATGTTATTCAACATCTTTATCAGTGATCTGGAAAATGGCATCAAGTGTAGTGGTGATGAAATTTGCTGATGACACCAAGTTGAGTGGGGAAGTAGAAACTCCAGAAGGGAGAGCTGCTCTGCAGGGAGATCTGGATAGGCTGGAAGAGTGGGCCAGCAAGAACCTTATGAAGTTCAATAAGGAGAAGTATAAGGTCAGGCCCTGGGAAAACATAATCTGGGAGTGCAGTACAGACTGGGATGCACCTGGCTGGAGAGCAGGTCTGTGGAAAGGGACCTGGGGGTGCTGGTGGACAGAAAGCTCAACATGAGCGAACAGTGTGCTTCTGCAGCCAAGAGGATGCTGGGTTGCATCAAAAAGGGCATCGCCAGCAGAGGTGAAGAAATCATTATCCCACTCTACTCAGCACTTGTCAGGCCACACCTGGAGTACTGTGTACAGTTCTGGTCCCCTCTATACAAAAAAGATGTGGACAGGCTGGAAGGGGTCCAGAGAGGGCCACCAAGATGATCAAAGGACTGGAAAGCCTGCCATATGAGGATAGGCTGGGAGAACCGGGTTTGTTCAGCCTTGAGAAAAGCAGGCTCAGAGGGGAGCTCATCACCGTGTACCAGTACTTAAGGGGTAGTTACAAAGAAGATGGAGACTCCCTTTTTACGTGGAGTCCCATGGAGAGGACAAGGGGAAATGGGCCCAAATTGCTCTTGGGGAGATTCCAATTGGACACAAGAGGGAAATTTTTCACACTGAGGACAGTCACCCACTGGAATAATCTCCCCAGGGAAGTGGTTGACTCAGCCATGTTGGACACTTTCAAGAGTCACCTGGACAGGGTGCTGGGCCATCTTGTTTGGACTCTGTTTTTCCCAGAAATGTTGGACTAGATGATCCCTGAGGTCCCTTCCAACCTGTGATTCTGTGACTCTGTGATTCTGTAATTGTTCAGGATGGGAAAATGTTTTGTGGAAACATACTTGTTCTCACACTCTTCTCTAGCTATCTTAGAAAGGCCACCTTCCGACACTGGTTGCTCTGGTCAAACATGCTCTCAGTATTTGCATGTTCTTTCCTCCTAACCTGCATGCCTGCTGTAGCCCAGACAACTTTTCTTTCTAGCAAAGGCGAGCGGTGGCAATGTTTAGCTTGGGGAAGGAAAAGAAACATAAAGGGATCCACAATTCCATACAACCTCAAATTAAAAAGCTAATATCAACTATTCACAATGATTTAAAGGTTTCCCAACCCAAAAATCAAATGTAAACCAACTTGGGCACGAACTACAAGATCAGTCTCTCTGATACAAACATGAAAGAGAAGCCACCTTGGAAAAAAAATGTACAGTGTGCCTGCTTGGCCTGACAGAGCCACGCTCTTTGAGAGTGAGATGTCAGCTTGCGCTTTTTTCTTCTCTATGAGGAGGGTAATTTGCTACCTAGAGATGGTGACTCTTTCAGGACACTATCCCACCGGGTGCACTTGGAGAAGGAAACTGTATGGACATGACATTAGCTATTGGGTAATTCCTGGTCCCAGAACTCTAAGTGGATGTTTTCCAGGAATCAGCATCCCTCAGCTTAGCTCATATTTTGGTAGCAAGCCCAAACAACAAGGACCTTCTGTCATGTGTGCTTCATGTCAAGATCGCATAATGCAGAGGAAGTGAAATCTGTCACAATCCATGCTTATACTGTCCGTAGGGTGCAGACTCTGGAGAACATTATCCTTCCTTCCAGGTACAAGTTTCCTGGTTCAGAGACCTACTGGCATCATTCCATCATTGCAGCCTGAAAATAAAGTGGTATGTATGCAATGCGGGGCATTGGTGACAAGGTAGCAGACCAAGCTTCTTTATGCTTTGAGATGTTGCTATTATTAATTGTATAATAATAATTATCAAAAATATAATACAATAGTACAATCATATTTAAATGCTTTATAGCAATATTACTTTGAAATAAAACAAATAAAAGTAAAAATGGGTTAGAACACAAAAAAGTAATATTAATCTAATGTAATGATATTATGAAATACAATGTTATTATGTGTACAGGACTTATAGAATAATGCATAATATCAATAGAGTTTTCAATAAAATCAGGATAAATTGTGCCAACCTGGTTTAAAAAGTAGTTAAAAAAACAACCAAGCAAACACAAAAAGCCCACAGCGATAAAAAAGGCTGTAAAAGGCAATGAAGTATAATAAGGTCATTCTCAGTAAACATTTTTGGTTTGGCACTACTTTCCCTAAACAAATCTTTACAGCAGGCAGTGATTATGAAATTAATACCGTGCACAGTCCTTACCAATTTGTGGATTTAGTATTGTTAACTGAAGCCAAACCAATTAGTATGCACTGTCTTTCAGATATGACTAGATTAGATGTAGTTCCATGGTACCAAAATGCAAAGAAAGTCTATGCTGCATACGAAAAAGTATTTTGCTTGGCTTTGTGAAGAGTAATGAGGAGATGAATAGTGTCTTTTGTGTTGCTTAGTGATACTTTTGATTTGTACTCTGAAAATAGACTCTTCATGAATGGTTTTTCTTGTTTTTTGTTTTGTTTCTTGTTTGGTTTTGGTTTTTCTTCTTTTTTTTTTTTTTTGAGGGGGTTGTTCATTTTCAATGTACATTGGGTTAATGAACCGACAGAACTTGTAGACACAGAGAGTTTGAAAGTAGCTGGAGGCAATCTCTTTCGTGTATTTTCCTTTTTTTCTTTTTTTTTTTTTTGCTGTTTTATATTTTTTTTTAAAGACTGAGCAATGTTACAGACTAATAGCTTATGGCAGTCAGCTAATGAGTTGAAACTTCACCGAGATAGAAGGCAGACACAATGGAAATGTGTGAAAAATCAAAATGACAAGGTTGTTAAGGTAACTCTATCTTGGTTATGTATTTAGGAAGCTTATTATGAGGTGGTGTAAATGAAAACTTAATAAACATACCTAGTCATTATGAAAAAAAGAAAAAAGATTAACTGCAAGATGCACGGATTTGCTGTCACTGTGTTGTAATGGAAATGAAGCAAGTGACAAACAGTACCCAACAGCCTCATATGACTAGCCCATGCCAATACAGAACATTAAAAAGTAATTTTAAGAAGTTGCCTTTTCACATTAACTTTGTGAAACCAGCTGACTTCATAATTTTGTAAATGAGAATTTAAATGAAAGTGTTCTCTCCATTGAGAGCATGGGAAGAATGCTAACAGGGCTTTGCAATTCCTGCCATGACGTGCTTTCAGTGCACTTTTTTGCTTACTTAAATACATAGGTTCATGTTTACATATACTCACAAAACCTCAGACACCAAGGAAACTGGATAAAAAGAGAGATTCTTTATCATATCTTACGATGGTTTATCAAAATATCATTGTCTGTGTGATTCACTAGTAGTCATGTATGTTTCTTTTCTTGCCAAAGTCATAACCTCCTTTGAATAAATTGTGTATTAGGGCCACACTTACCCTGGGCTGCACTGTGCTCTTAGCCCTTCCCTAGTTTTCTCAAACTCCCTGACCCTACAATTTCAGAAAAAGCAGAGAAAGTACCAGTGTTCATTGGTGATAGTTAATGAGAAGGCTGAGGTGGAGACACCAACAGATGAGCATCTGACATAGCAACACAAAAGAGACTTTTTGTACTGGTAGAATGAATCTAAATTTATGGTTGCAATATAGGCTGCCAACTGCTAATGTAATGATATACAACACTGATCATTTTGGTTATCTTTGTAGTGAAAGAACCTAATGTATGTAGCAATCAACTCCAAAATTCACAAGCAAATGCTGAGACAGTTGGAAATATTTGGTCTTATCATGACACCACTGGAAGATTCTTGAGATGTCCATATCGTGTAGCTGCTTCCCTATTTTTGTGGATGTCTTTTTCCAGGGCAAAAAAGAAAGAGGTGCTTAACTGATTGGTCTAGGTACAAGACAACATTTTACATGTATCCTTAGCATCATTTGTTTCTATAACAAAGTATTCAAAGAATCTGAATTTTTCTTGACTTTCTGGCAAAGCTGGCAGCAACTAAGGATTGTTCTGAAAGTGACATAGTGCACTTCAAAAATAATTCAAAGACGAGTTCTATAATTTTAGCTTTACAAAGGAGAAATTATGTAATTTAATCCAGTATTGGCATTGCTGATTAAGAAGCTCCATATAAATTTGTTCAATCTCCTCAGGTGTAAAATAAAATTAACCCTTTTGAATAAGAAAGTACCAGCACAATATTGTTCCTGTCACTACTTCTGTGGCTTCTCAACAAAGCAAAAAAGTTTTTTTGGGTTTTGTTTGTTGATTTTTGTTGATTTTTTTTTTAAATTATATGCTTTAAGTAAGCATTGATTGCAACTATTTGTTTAGTTACACTACTTTTTATTCAGTTATTCCTTACAGTCATAAAGTAAGCTGAAATAGCTATACTACTACTTATTCATTCAATACAGAAGTTTTTTATCTTCTTGTAATCATTGCTAAGAATAATAATTATGTCAGTCTGGTTTTTATAGAATATACATGATAAACTTTGACTTCATTGGAGGGAGATGAATACTACTTCCAGAATTAATGTAATTTCACCTTTTCCTGAAAATAAACTTATTTTCCTGTGAAGTCACATTGATTTATCAGAGTTCGTGTTCAGGCTTCCTTCATCATCAATGAACTGGGCTCCTTGAACAGCTCATGTACAATGAGGTAGTGGATAGCTGGTAATGTCTTTCATAAGCATCTTGGGTTAACTTGTGCGTCAGTCCTAAGAGAAGGTAATGGGTTAAATAGGCATCTGAACTATCATTCCCAAGAAAAATTTTGAACTGTGGATCAATTAGGGAGAACTGAAACATCTATAATAGCAATTCAACAAAACCAATATGAAACATTATTTTTGGTATCAGACTGTTTCATTTCCTCTGCATTGGTTGTCAAAGGATTCTAAAAAAGTAACCTACACACAACAGTGTAGTCTTATGCCTTCTGGACTAGATCGGACTCATGGCTGACATCTCCTCACAGGCAGAAAAAAGGGATGACTATTTTGCCTGCATTGATATACAGAGTGCCTAATTTCTTTAGCCTTTGAATACGGGTTTCAGACACCTAAAGTAAGCAAAATAAGATAATTGTGGAATTAAAATCTCCAACATTTTATGAATCACATTTCTTTCTGTTTGCATGTTCATACTTTCTGGAGAGCAGCAGTTTGGGCCTGAATCAAGTTCAGTCATATTTCTAAATAATTTACTATGTATTTTTCTTTTGAAATGTTTGACAAATACATATGTCTGTGATTCACTCATTTTATGCTGCTTGCCAAATAATATTTGTGTGTATTTGTCCATAATTCTTTCAAAGAATTGCACAAAATAGTTTGAATAATAAGTTCTATAAATAATATTAGTTGAAAAGGTATATGACAGATGTGACTGATAGATTGTTTATCGAAATGTTTCCAGTATTCTCCACTTCTGACAATCCAGCCCAATAATTTGTGAATAGATTTAGAGTAGAATTATGTAAATAGTTTTCAAAGTTCTTACTCCAGCTTTTATGGGCAATCCACTATTGATCACTGTAGAGAATGACCCAAACTTCAATAATATCTCAAACTGCTCTTCCATTACTTCATCAGTCTTTGGATTAGTGGCTTAGCGCAAGAGCTCAGGAAGGGCTTTCAATAGAGGCTGCTCTGAATCTCACCAGTGCATATCTTATTCCATTATCCATTGCTAATTTACATGCATATTTTAAATCAAAGTTGATCATTTCAGCTGAAAAGCAGTGTTCAATCAGATTAATTTGTCTTTTGAATACATTTATAAAAAGAATGGTGAATTAGCCAGCAATTACAGCATTTCTTTTCAAAATACTAGTAGCCCAGATGACCTGTGTATTGTTTCACTTTTTAAATTGCATATACAGAAATAAATAGTAATAGAGCTAAATATATCCAAGGTGTACTGATATTTAAAAAAACCAAGATGGGTAACTTTCATAGCTGTTTGCATTTTATGTTGGTTCCTACAAAAGACTGGCATGGGGGTAAGTTGAGTCAGACTGTGCCATTATATTTCTGCAAGGTCTTGCAGAATTTTAACAGCATCATTTTTGCTGTTCCACAGTCAATACACATTCACTCTTCTATTTTCTGACTCTGTGGTTTTGATAGGTTTCACTTCTCAGGGTTATGCATTTTTGTTATGTTAATGAACAGAGAAAGCTCATACAGTTTTAAAATATCTTACTGAAAAATTCAAAAGGCAAAAACGAACTAGAAATAGTTGTAAATAACAAATTTATGTTTTAAAAGGTTTGCTGCAAAGAAACAATCTTGAATTTAAACTCTACTTGGCAAATTTATTTCACAACTTCAGTTGGTGCTGAAAGATAAGGAAAAACAGTTTTTCTCACAGTATACAAAAATTGTTGATGTTCATAGTACTATCAGTTGCACCATGATCAGGCAAATGAGAATAATTACCTCAGAATATTATTTTGAGGCAGACATTATGCCTTCTATGTGTACCGGTGACAAAATTAAAATAACAGTATCTAAAATATTTCAATATTGATCCATAATTTTAGTAATTATGCTACACAGTCCTTTCTTTAGATACAGTTAGCCTATGTAAAACTACAAAAAAAGTGTTGTATTTCTAATTAATATTCAGAATTTCTGATCCTTATACTTACGTTCATTCAGACCATCTATTCTAGGGCCAGAATTGTAATAATTATAGCATTTTAGTTCAAGGTAATAATGAGGTGTTGCTGTACGCTTCTATGGGAGAACTTCTCTTGGGCCGCATATCTCCGGGACACAGGGCTCTACCCACCCTGGGGACAGTGATGCACAGACATCAATATGATGGCTACAAAATGTCCGTTTATTTAGCTGCGTCACACGCTTATATAGCTCTTGAGCTTCCTGTTCCTACCACTCCTATGGGGAGGAGTCTATCTTTCCGTCACATCCCGTGATCTTCCGGTCGCCGATCCCTGTCTATTCCCCTACAATGAGGGAATCAGATTACCTTATTCACTGTTGACATACCTTAGTTCCTTGTACAGTCAATGTAGAAAATTTGTGATGACCCAGGTTTCTAATAAAGAACTGAGTTAGAAGGAATGTATAGACGTTAACATGCATTATCATAATTTCACCGACAGTTAAAAAGATACAGCAAACAGGAGACATGTAGAGGGTGTCAGTCCATTATATGGCATTTTTAAACACCAGAGAAAGTAACTCTGAATACCTGAGACACCAGTTTTTGCCCAGGGTTGTGTGCACACACCCATAAAAGTAGGGGTTCTATTTTGGTTGTTATAAAGTGGAAATTCTCTGCCCAGACTCAATGTTTCTTTAGCTTCGGACACTGATAAAAGAACAGAAAATCTGCTGTCAGCCCCATCAATTTTCTTGTGTGTAAATATAACTATTTCTATTGGATTGTACAATACATTTGTGTTAGTAATTTTTATTTGTGATAGAAATCAGAAATCCATGTGGTTTATACTCATATCTATTTTGCAAGCCTGACTACAAAAGGAATGCGTGGAGCAGGAGACATTATACAGGAAGATAAAATATGAGAAAAAACCAAACAATTTTGCTCAGTTACAAGTTTTAGTTATATTTCTTGTCTTGGATACACAAGTGAGTAATATAATTATATATGTGTTGTGGAATTAAATGGTGGACCATGACTTTTTTTATAACATATGTATATGTACACATATATAGAACAGTATGTAAGTTCTAGATGGTACATAAACATAAAAGACTGTGTAATACATTTGCCATATATTTAATTACTGTGGCATACTTAATTATTGTGGTTGATTTAGGGTCCCTGTCAGGCAATAAAATAGGAAATCAGTTTATGTGGATTCAAAGGTCTTTGTCCTCGTCATTAAAGTCCAAGGTTTATCATTGCTGCATATTTCCTACTGTGGACTGTTAGACATGCTCAAGGAACACTCTGTATCATTTCTTTTGTCTTTCTTATCTGTGCTGGTTTTGGCTGAGAAGGGGCTAACTTTCTTCACTGTGGTGCCTGTGGTGGTCAGGGATCTTTCCAGCTTCCCATGCTCTGCCACGTCAGCAGGAGGCTGGGAGGGGCGGGGCCACGGCCGGGGCAGATGACCGGGCTGGCCAATGGGATGTTCATTCCGTACCACGTGACACCATGACCAGTGTATTAATGGGGGCAGTTGGCATGCGGGGAGGCAGTTGTGGCTTGGGGGCTGGTGTTGTTGGGTTGGTGGGCAGTGAGCGGCTGCGTCACGTGTGGGTTGTTTTGGTGGTTCATTCCCCTTCCCCCCCCTCCCCACCCCAGGTTTCGCACCTCACTGTTTTCCTTTCCATTGCATTTTTGTTGTTGTTTTATTTTAATTGTTAAACAGTTTTTACCTCAACCCACAAGTGTTACCCTTCTGATTCTCTCCCCCGTCCCACCGGTGGGGGAGTGAGCGAGCGGCTGCGTGGGGCTGAGTTGCCGGCTAAACCACAACACTATTAAATTGAAAACATCTTGTCAAAACTCACAATAGTCCCGCTGTCAAATTCACAATGAATATGTAGGTCTCATGCTTGCTTTTACTTTTGCAGTAATGGAAAGAGAACAAGTCTTTGTGTTTTTGGCCAGCCTGAATGTGCCAGAAAAACTCTTTGTGTTGGGCAGTGACCATTTCACAGAATGACTTCTGATCCAGTTAAAGTTGCACAGGAGGGACTGATGTGTCAACTGATCATGTGATTTTAAATAAAATTATCTGCAGAACAAGGAAGATCCTTATGTGACACACACCACACCTCTGCCACTCCCTAGTTTATCCCCTTTGCCCAGTGACTCCTGTCCAGGACACATAGCAGAAACATCTCACCTGTAGCAGAGGTACCTACATTCTTTACCTATGTTAACCAAATCCCAGGTGTAAGCGAACTTTAAGATGTCTTTGTAGTGTCTTATCTAAAATATTACTGCTCAAGTGACTGAGCAGTATACTATCAAATTATCGATTATATAAGTATACATAAATGCAGTTATACAATTTTAACTTGTTTATATAGAAATAGGTTACTAACACAATGTCATCAAGCTGAAAGTAAGATTTTCAGAAATTTGGAAAAAAAAAAGTTTGCTTTTTTTCTTTTTCTATTGCTTTGGAGTACAGGTTCCTCTATGCTAAATCATAAGTTGAGCGACTTCAATATTTTTTCTGTTGCAGTATTTCCAAAGTTTTTTGTTCATGAAAAAGACATCCATCTCTCTCAGATTCATATGATTGGGCACCTTTTGTCATACACGAAGAGACTCTGCAAGTGGGATGTTCACAACTTAGAAGTACAAAGCAATTATCTGTACTTAAACCACAAACAAAAGATAGCTGAGATTTAAAATTTTACCAGGCTAAAATTTTCACCACTCTCCATAAGAAACCCAAGGAATCTCTGTAAGTGAGGTAGGTATCAGTCAGGAGGGGAAGATTCAGCCTTTGTTTCTCCCTGCTGAGTCGCCTTCTTGCACTTCAGATTTCTCTAGAATTTTACCACTTTACCTGTTGATGCTTCTTGCCTTGAATTTCTGAGCTAGTATGAGTTCCCGTCTCAATAATACTACTTCCATCAGTATTATTATTTTTAATATTGTGCATGGTTGTACAGTAAAAACTTTCTTACAGCTTTCTGCAATTTAGTAATTTCTTTATCCACCTGTTTCCCTTCAAGCTCTATAACTACAGTTTTACCAGCATCCTGAGGCTGCCCATCACGTACATAGATTGCATGAATATGACTTGACTCTCATGATAATTTGAGAAAGAGCTTTTTGCAGCCTTTTTCCAACCCCAGACTTTGGTATCATGGTAAGGTAATTCTACCTTGAAGTTCTGGATACTCTGTTCTGGAAGCTCTGTCATTTTTGCATCTTGCTGGTAAGGATTGAGTATAAATATTTGTTATGTGATTCTGTTCTCCTGAGAGACTGTTTTGGTATGTATTTGTTTTGAATACTCCTGGTTCAACCATTGTAAGTATATAACAATTGATTTATTGAGAATTAAGTTCAATAGGTTGTCACCAGTTTCTTTTTTGTTTGAATTTGCACTAATATTGGTGTTTCTAGTCTGCAGAAATAGTTGGGTGTTGGAGGGAATGCTCAAGTCCAAAACAGCTTTCAATGCCTGCTAGCAGCAGCA
Source organism: Phalacrocorax aristotelis (assembly GCF_949628215.1). Classification (NCBI taxonomy): domain Eukaryota; kingdom Metazoa; phylum Chordata; class Aves; order Suliformes; family Phalacrocoracidae; genus Phalacrocorax; species Phalacrocorax aristotelis. The sequence continues at coordinate 24,245,743 of NC_134278.1, read as the reverse complement.
CTCTCAGGACTGATTCTAGTTTGACCTGATAGGATCTGATTTATACAGTGCTTTGAATATCCTTGAAAACACAGCTTAGAATATGGACAGACCCTAGTATCCTGTACAGGCATGAACCAGAGAGAGCAAGAATAAAAGGACTGGGCCATGCATGATTGATCCAAATTTCAAAACTGAAATTGATTCCCATTTCCATACATGCTTTCTTTCCCCTGCTATATACTTTTCACTAATGCTGAAAAGCAAAATAGTTTTGTTTGAGATCTGTGAAAAAGGTTCTGTGTCTTAACTGTATGTAGTCTTAACTTAGTGCAACCAGATTTCAGTAAGTGGGCCATTTGCTTTTGATAATTGACACCGCTATTTTTCAGCTTATAGATGTTATTTGCTCAGGTTGAGCGCTTTTTATATAGGAGTTCTAGGATTCTTGTACTAGACTATGTCATGCATTACATAGAAGGGGTATATGAATAATCTCTGCTTTTACTGAACAGTGAAAACAACCTGGGGAAAAGACTGTATTTCTTTCAACAACATTGCTGTCTTTGGAAAATGCTTTAGGCAACACACTTACCAACCCATATAGTATTCCACACGTGAAGATTTTATAATAAGAACATCCAATGAGAATTGTTTCTTAGTAGTAAATTTACTTTACAATCAAGGATAGAGACATTAGACATAAAAAAGCAAGCAAAAAAAGGACAACTGAAAATATGAAAAATTCTGCATTCGTTTTTTGGGTTGGTTTACTATGATAAAAGGATAACAAAGCTATAATAATACACTGTAAAACTTAAAATACTATTTTTGAAGGACAAAATTTCTACTTCTACTCTATTTATTACTCTGTAAAGATCTAGTAGTAACTTATATCTGAATATTGGATTAAACCCATTAATTTTAATAGCTTAAAAATTAGCTTTTTATAAGCAATTATTTTACTGCTAACATATTAATAGTAAAAAATTGAATACTGTCTTACTGGTTTCTTCACTCCCAAAGTTGAAGATCAGATTTAGTTTAATTTTTCTTGTATTTATGACTAGATAAAATTAAATTAACAATTAAATGAACAGCTTTTTAGGTTTCTGATTATTACAATTGTGGAAGACCTTTAATATTATTTGAAGCAGATTCTATTATTTGGAAATAATCAAACATTGAAAACATGGGGTTTAATTATTTCAGAAAAAGAAGAATGAAGGAGCCAAACAATACAAAAAAGGAAATTGCATGAACTTAACAGATATAAGTGTGAATGGGAAAGAGAGAAATTAAAACCAGATGCAAACTTCAGGCAGCTCACAAGAGATTTATGTAATAAGCAATAGTAGACAGGGAAACAAAAAAAAAGGCAGTGTAAAGAGGCTCCTTTTAACTACCTGGTAGTGAAGGTGGTTCTGAAGCAGTTACTTTAGTGGAGGCAAGTTCAGACCACATTGATATCCTACAGCACACGAACTCAACAAACAATCAAGCATCAGCAGCTACATGAGCCTTAGGAATACTTTGTTCTTTTTGAAAAGTAGCTGCAGGGACATCATTCAGCAGAGGAAAACTGGAAAATTGCATAATCAAAAATATGAACACAGACAGATGTCCCAAAGAAGAAAATCAGAATACAGCCTTCCCAAGTGCATGCACATGAGCAGTAAGTTAGTACTTCTTCCTCTCTCCATTTTCCAATGTTTTTCAGTTTATTATCTACCTCCTGTTATATTCATAATATTACTACAATATTTTTACGATACTGGCTGTATTTTAGCAATGCAATTTATCAGGTGCAAAGCATCTTTTGTCTGCTGTTCAGTGTACACTCACTCATTATTCCCCAAACTATTGCATGTAATACTATTTAGTCATTTTACTCATCATTATATTTGGGCAGGAATGGTTTTCTCCAAAGCACCATTTACCACTGGGTTTCTCATAATGAAATACTAAAAAGCACTACCTAATACCACTAAAACTCACTGTATGGTGACTAGTCACAGTAATAATGTGATTACTCTGTTATAACTCAACTCTTAACTCAAGAACTTTGCTGCAGCAAAAGCATGCCTTGCTGTTGTAAATAATTTTATTTTCCCATTATTGGTTTATTCAGTCTCTCTTAGACTGGAAAACCTGAAAACATACTACATTATCTAAAGAATTATGTAAAGATTACTTTAATGAACGGGTATACTGTTCAGCTCTATGGTATTCAGAGAGGTAGTGACCAGATACATTCAAAAGGTATTTGATGCTCTACAAGATTCTACATCTCTAACTAGATTTACAGAATGGTATATTTATGTCTGTAATTCCAGGGTAAAAAAAAAAAAGAAAAAAGGTTTTTTGGATCTAAGCAGTTCTCTGGCTTCCAACAAGGTTTTGTAACACCTCAGGGATACCAAATATTATTTTCCTATCTAAACTCAGAAATTCTCTACTGTTTAGAGACCTAAAGCCTTAAGGTCAAAATATTATGCATAGATATTTTATTGAAAACTTCATCTGTTTAGTGATCTCCCAGGCATGAAAATTTTTTTCTTTGACTTTTATTCTGGCTGTGGGAAAACTCTGCAGCACAGGACATTCAATCCACTCTAGCAGAGACTGGCCCTCTGAGCCAGATTTTCTGAAAAGGAATTGTGAGAAATTTTCTGAGAAAGTCTCAGAACGGAGAAACTAATATACGAAGTATAAGGCACAATTATCTTATAATTTTTATTTTTTTTTAATTAAAATCTGGGAAAAGACAGATTATTTTATTTCATGTCTGGTCCTGATGGTGATATTTATTTCCTTGTTACATACACATGCAAATATGACAGACAGAGTATACACATGCTGTGAATATTATTTTAAGCTTTAAAAGTCAAAAGCTCAGTCTTCAGGAAATGCCAGGAATATGGATGTTTTTGCAACTTTCTTTTAACTCCACTGTCCATATGTTTAAGAAACAGATTTTCATTGCACAGCAATATGATATTTTTCTATGGGACCTGTGTTCACTGTATGGGATGAATAAAGCTCATTTACTAAACAGCAATATAGTGTTTTGAGTTTTCTCCATCCCATATTTAGAGCACAGTATAAGACCTACTGTGAAAATGGAATTATTAATTTTCTCATGTTTTTGTTTTTTCTTGTTCCTTACCTGTATAACATCTGAGTGCTTCAAAAATAGTAACGTATTTAACACTAAACCGTGCTTTTAGAGATACACAGTAAAAGCACAGTAAGATTGTCTAAAGTCCCCATGGAAATTGCATGCCCAAATTGAGAAATGTAGGGACCTGATTCTTACAGAAGCTAGGTTTATATAAGCACTTTATATATTCAAAGAACAACTTTCACTGATTTTAGATGCATTTCTTGAGTACTCAGTCCTTATGCTGGTGAGAATTCAAAGTATAAAACCAAATACCCCAAAATGAAAACCACATAATTAGTGACCAACTACAACTGATATCAGACATGATCTGATGTGGAAATACAGATACTGACTTTAATCCCACAGGCATCCTTCCACCATGGTAAACATTAGGTCCCCCCTTTTTCTTTTTGATGGTTTCTGTCTCATTCAAACTCAAGTTCAAATAGCTGTAAGAAATGAAGTTGAGTCCTATAGATAAATGCATACTGCAGTGCCTTTTTTAACCCTTACAGCCCCTCCATTCATTTGTTCCAACAGGTTTTTTGTCTCAAATGTTTTCCTCTGCAATTTTCTTCCTGTTTTCTTCTGTGCCTTGTCCGGGTTGTCTTATTCTCAAGCAGTCAGTCCCCACAAGAGCTAGACAGAAATCCATCTTCTGGTTTTCAGGGTCAATTGCATGGCATACTGCGTCTGTATAGCTAAACTCTGTTGCAGACAGACAGGGTTGTTTTGTCCATCCTGCTTGTTGGAAACAGTCAAAAGTTTGTACTATTGCCGCCAAACCTGTCTAGGAGCATAGCAAGCAATATCGTGTCAGGAAGTGTTCTAAAAATTAAACAGGATGAATAAACGTGGAGCAGAACTCAGGTCTGCCTTGGCTCTGTTTAGTCTACATGGACATGTTCCAATTGCAGTCAGATTTTTCATCCTGATCTCCTTTTCCCTTATGCCTTATTATCATCTGCCCACCTTCTTATCCCCAAACTTTGACACAAGGTTGTTCTTTTTTTTTTCTTGCCCTTTCAGTTCCAGTCCCCCTCTTTATAGCTCCCTAGTCATTTCATCTATTTGTTTTTGTCTCCAATTGCACTGCCAAACATAAATGACGACCAGTGGATTACACTACTAAGCTTTCTTGATGAGTTCATTGTCTAATCCCAGGGAAATCTCACAGGAGCTCCTCCCTGATCAACGCCAGTTCTTCTAAAACCTGGTTGCAGTCAGATCTGTCTTCTTTTCCTGCCCCATCTTCACCTGCTTGTCAGTCTCCTTGGCCCTTCAGGCCCAGTCTTCTAAAGCTTCCCAAGTAATCTTCATCTTCTTTCAAGTAACCTTCATCTTCTTTCACATCCTCTTTAACCACGTGGCTTCCATTTTGCAGATTTCTTGCAATAACCAGTCCCCATTATCCCACCCCAACTCCAGTCTCAGTTTTCCTCTCAATACCCATGTCCATGTCTCCATTTATTCCCTACATAAATTCCACACAAATTCGAGCTCCAGAAGATAAGAAAAAATGGCATGGTTGAGAAGCAGAGAATGTAGGACCTCCCTTTCAGTGAAAAATCCATACTTAAGTTGGTTTAAAATTATCTTGCAAGCGCACCCTGAGAAATTTAATTTACTTTCAAAGGATGATGAAGATGAAGAACAGATCTTTTTTTTCTTATCCTCTTCCTGCTATGCACCCTAATATAAAAGTCTTTGAAGCAGTCATCCTTTAGAAGAAAACTTTTCTTCATATTTTTTAATTAAACATGGTGGATTTTCTCTCTTGGAATCTGTTACTATCTATAGCTGTAAGGCAAAGTTAGTTTGGTGATAAAATTCAAAAAGGTCTGTTTTTCAGTCTTTCTGTAGCCTCCTTAACATAACCCAAGAATGTAATGGGAATTTAAATTGAGAAAATAAATTTAACAAACAGCACAGAAATGCTCTTTTGCAAATCAAGAGTAAATAACATTCATGAAAAGAGAATCTGGCCCTTGTGGAGTGATTATTAGTGGAACAGCAATTTTAAACTATAATTAGAAAAGCTTTGATATCTCCTCTATATTTTTGGCCCATTAGTAGAGTAAAATATTCTCTGAGAACACAGTTCCCAGGCTGCTGTATAAGTCCTCCTCCCTTCTTCTCTGGAGGCCAGTGATATAAAGACCAGCATGGGTTAATTGGAAATCTAGCCCTTTGTTTATTTTGTCGGCTATGCTACTTTTCTGTTGTTTTTTTTTTTTTTCTCTAGAGTCTAACAGCAGACAACTTTTTTTGTTTTTTTTTTTTTTTAATGGCATGAAAAACAATATCCACTGTTTACATTCCTCAACTGTTAGAAATGTGGCTTTATAAAGTGGTAAGGAAGTTCTTAAAACATGTTACTTTGGTGCTGCATGTGCAAGACCACTAAAAGAAATCATTGGTGGTTCAGACCTGTGAATCTCCAGAGATGTAGGACAGCTGTGTCTTCAACAGAGCATTTCAGTTGCAAACATCTTTCATTTGTCTTCCCATTTCTCTGCTGTACAGCTGGGAATGGGCTGGGGAGCTGCTTTTCTTCCTTGCCTCTTAATTTGCACCAGAGAGGATGCTGATTTTTGCTTTTTTTTTTTAATTTCTCCATTTCATTTCTAGCGTCCTCAAGGGAAAAAAATTAAATAATATGATACCTTAAGTTTTCCTATTGAAATTCTTTTGTTCTTTCTTTTTCCTGGTTTTAGGCATGAGTGCTATAATGTGTAGGGAAACTTTCTGCTATCTCTTGTGGCTAATCTAGGAAGGAGCTTAATCTTTCTTTGAGTGGCAGGAGGTGTATGTTGGTTCTCTAGAAACTGATTAGCAGAAAGCCTTGATGTGATGCTGTGTTGTCCGGCTTCTCTGATTTAGGGCAGTGCTGTACTGGAGATATTTGTGCTCCATGGTCAAGGGTGTTGCTGAGTTTATTATTCCAATGAACATGCTCTTTTCATGATCTTCTGGCACATTTTATCTGTGTTTTCTACTTAAGAAAAAACCACACCTGGTTTATCTCTCTCGTCTCCCTTAAATAACTAAGAATTCCCAGTAATAAGGCCATAAAACCCATGCAAATCCTTGGCTTATCAAAAATAGAAAATAAATTAATTAAACCAATACTTCAACACAGATTTCATTTTGAGAGATTACCAGATCATCATAATGCTTTTTTTACTGGAACCTTCCAAAATGGGGGATTTGCTAAGGCATAACACGTAACACACAACATGCGGTTTGCTAGCCCAGAACTTGGAAAATTAATGAAAAAAGCTGTAATCTCAGAATTGCCAAACCAAGTGTAAAATTGTGTGCCAATCACCCTATTGTCTTGCAAGCATCACATGAAACTATTGCAGTATTGCAACTACCACAGCTTGTGAAATGGAATCTACTCTTAATATCTTCAGCTGTAGACATGCCCTGCCTGCATTCATATTCCCTCTAGTTCTGTAGCATGAAACACCAGCGCTGGGGACAACAGCTACTAACTCCCATTTTTTTTTCATTTTCAACAGTCCAGAATGATATGAAAATACAGAGAGACTAAGGCTTCAGCAGATTGATTCAGATTCGGTGATACAAAATTAAAAGCATGTACAGTTGCACATGCATGTAGTAAATTATTTGCCTGATAGCAGTCACCATTGGATCCCTGAAGTTTTAGAACAAATGCGAATGCCAAAACCACTATAATTTTAAAGGCAAAAAGCCCTAATGTCAATACTGGGAATATGTACAAATACAATAGTTTTATGGTGATCTGAAAATAAAAACCAAAAATCTTTGACACATACAGTCAAGAGGAAAAATACATATTTGGGGTTTTTTTTAATTCCTTTTGAGCCATTTTTTTTAACAATAATTGCTGTTTTCTTAAGCCACTACTATCCACTGTATAATATTGCAGATCTTATTTTTTAAATAATAGTGTCAGTTGTTTTCATGCAATCTTCATGCAAATACTTAAAGCCATGTAGATGTGTACCAAATTTTTTTTTTCAGTTTTAAAGAATGGCAAAAATTCAGACTTCAGGAAATATTCATAAATATGTACAGTAGAGAAAAGATGAAAGATTTTCCAAGAAAAGTTTTTTCTAATACTGCTTGGGTTACAGTATATAAGTAGGAATTGCAGTTCCAACTTAGAAAAGAAATAAAGCATGCAGTAAAATATGAAAGAAACCCTCAAATTTTATTGGTTTATTATTTCTTGTATAAATCTTGCTATCAGAGCAAATTGAGAACGATTCGGTCATCTCAGGCTTGCAGAACATGTAGAGGTATTATTGGTCTTCTCATAAATCTCAATATTCAGTTCTAAATATAAAATAGAAAATATTAACAGAGGTTGGTATAATTCCTACCAATATAAGGGGTTCATCACATAGAATTACTGCACCCCAAAAGCTAAACCCATTAAGTCATTTAAATAAAATATTTGTTTGATTAATGATCAAAATAATTTTATAAATAAACTAATATGATTCACAGAGAAGAAGAGATCAACAACTTGACCTTTAAGAAGGTATTCCTTTAGGAATTAGTGATAGAACTTATTTTTCTAGAAATAAAATTTTGAAGGGGCGTGATTGTTCCAAAGAAAATTGTTGTGGTTCAGCCCCAGTCAGCAAACAAACACCACACAGCCGCTTGCTCACTCCCCCCACTTCTGTGGGATGGGGCAGAGAATCAGAAGGGCCAAAGTAAGAAAACTTGTGGGATGAGATAAGAACAGTTGAATAATAGTAATAGTATAATGAAAAGGAAAATAACGAGAGAGGTGAAAACCTCGGGATGAGGGAAAAAAAAACCAAACATGTTTGGGCCTTAAGTCATGGCCTCAGGCTGCATCAGGGGAGGTTTAGATTGGATATTAGGAAAAATTTCTTCACTGAAACAGTGGTCAGGCATTTGCAACAGGCTGCCCAGAGAGGTGCTGGAGTCGCCATCCCTGGAGGTGTTCAAAAAACCTGTAGATGTGGCACTTCAGGGCATGGTTTAGAAGGCATGGTAGTGTTGGGTTGATGTTTGGACTTGATGGTCCTAGAGGTCTTTTCCAACCTTAATAATTCTATTCGATGATTCTAAGTGATGCAACCGCTCTGCATTTGCCTACTGACACTGCTCGTCCCCAAGCTGCAATTGCTGCTTCCCCCAGCCAACTCCCCCCAGTTTATATACTAGGCATACTGTCTTATGATATAGAATATCCCTTTGGCCAGTTTGGATCAGCTGTCTTGGCTGTGCCCCCTCCCCTCCCAGTTTATTGTGCACCTGGCAGAGCATGGGAAGCTGGAAAAGTCCTTGACTAGTACAAGCGCTACCCAACAACAACTAAAACGTCAGGGTGTTATCAATATTATTCTCATACTAAGTCCAAAACACTACAGCAAAGAAAATTATCCCACCTAAAACCATGACAGAAACCAAGACAGAATTTCTGATAGAGATAGAATATAGACATACACCTTGAATTTATACTTTTGTGTCAGATATGCAGGAGCCAGATTCACATTATTTTTCTGATTCAAATATGTTTAAACTTGTATCTCTCATATCCTTAAATAATACCTTCATGGCATCATAGCTCCCTTCCTGATTTTTTTCATTTGACAATTCTCACATTAATTCTCCCCCCAGGAAGAAGTAAAGAAAAAAGCTAGATGATTTTATCAAAATTGAATTATTCGTTTTCTAACAGACTTGTTCAATGGAAGTCTTTCCTGGTAATGAATTATACTAGGTAAAAAAAAAACAAACACCTTGTCTGCACACCCACAAGGAACACAGAAAGATGGTGGTGGGTGTTGAGCCAAACAACACTCTGCCCTGGCTGGCCCCAGGTCCATCTCAGGAGCCATCAGTCCATCAGAGGACCATCTTTGCAAGCCCAGAGAAGAACAGAGGCACAAAAGGCTGGTGGAGAAAAGAAATTAATGACTCAGAAGAAGGCACGCTCTATCCAGGTTCCTGCCAGGGCTGTCCCAGGACAGCCTCAGCCCCAATGTACTGACATGCAACCTATCAAGATAAGCCAAGAGGAGAGACTCTCTGGATCACCATTTGGACTGAGGAGTTGGTCACTGCCTATGAACACGTTATGGAAAACAGGGGAAGAGCATTTTTGAATGACATAAGACTTACTAAGAGGTGTTTAAAGGAGGAACCAAAGATGGGGAAAGGGACAGATAAAGGTAGTTTGGGGGAGAAGCAAGTATGGCAAAATAAAGGCATAAAGGGATAAAAAAGGTGAGTCACTTGTAGAAAGCAATGGTCAATGTTCTTCTCTGGCCATGCCCGGTGCCTGATCAGCACATATTGTACTGTCTTCTGCTTAAATTCCATTCCTGACTCATGTCTTGGGTGAGGGACTCTCAATTCAGGGTTCATCTGTGTGTGTGTGGATTTGAATGTCAGCCCTGGTGTGGGACTAGGGTTGGAGCCCATGTGCCTGTGGTGCAGCAACTGGATTGAGTGCAGGTGTGTGACTGAGTGTAAGTCCTTGTGAAGGTGACATGGCCGGGGAGCCAGAGGAGTGTGTGTCTCCCAGGGCAAGACCACAGGGGAAGATGGCTTTTGGAGGGCTGGGGTGTCCCAGATATCTCTGGAGAGACCATAGAGTCTGGGAAACAACCACAACCTGCTTGTATGTGCATGTGTGTTTGTGTCTAGGTATCTCTAGGTGTGAGACACCTGGGGAAAGTGAGGATCCACGACCAGCTCGTGGATGGATTGTGTGTCCAGGACCAGCTACTAAGGGATCTGTAATATATGTGTGTGTGTGTTTGTAGCGGGTTGTGGCAGAATGTGGAAGTGAATAACAGGCTCTCCACCAGCAGCTGACATGGAGTTGCAGCCTCTGGGGCTTACATGCCCAGATGCCGACAACTGGAGATACTGGGAACCAGGGGCAGCTGCTGGGAGGATCAAGTGTCTGAACCCAGCATCTGCAGGGATCTATACTGTACGTACATGCATTTCATACCAACAGACCTTCACCCTGATCAGCTAGAAAGAGAAATAAGATGAGGTCATTGGTGTTTGTGTTGATGTGAGTGCTGAGCGTGTCTGTCTATGTTGACCTCTGTGGCCAGCTCTGGGTATATACTCATGTGTTGCATACATGTGTTTGTATGTGGACCTACTGATAAAACATGCTCAGCCTTACTGTTGGTTGGAACTGGGTCACACAGCTGCAGTAGCCTCTGCTCTATCAGGCTACTAATTCACTCTCCCCTTAACTAATTATACTGAGTTAAGAATCAAATTGTACATGTTTGGCATCAAAAATTCATCTAGGTATCTCCCATAATTTGGGGGAAATTTAAGAAATAAACCCAAAAATAAATGTATGAATTGAATGTAAATCAGTCCATTGCATGAAAATTAGTCCTTCATTTACTCAGAGAACACATTATCTTTAGGCTGTTGCTCAAAGAATTACCTCTTTCACATTTTTATCCTTAATTTACTATAAGCACTGGTATGTGCCCAGCATTTCAATGAGCTAGTTCAGGGATGTAAACCAGTACTGAACAGTTGGGTCTCTAAAGACCTCTGCTTTCTGCTGGGTTAACCCTACCATTATATCTGATCATGCTGAGTTAAGACGAGCATGAGGACTGTCACAAACCATGTGGAAGGAGCTCATGGAGGTAAAAAAACCAGGCAGCTTGCAGCAGCAACTAGGCATTGCCTCAGCATTGCTACAATGCAAATGGTAGGCAGAAAATTTTCTACTTTTTATTCTTGTAAACAGAAACTATTTAACTTTTTTTCTTGAACAGAAATGTTCTTCTGTCTCAGTTTAGTTCTTATTATCTTCTGCAACTACAGAAATTGTCTTCTACAAGCATTTAGGTCAATAACATTGGTCATGCCCCTTTACCAGCTATCCTGCCCACTATTGTTGCAGCAAGAACTGGGGCTTTTTTGTGACCAAGGTGAATGTGGAGTACAGGGACAAGACCACTAGAAGTCTTTCCTAAGAACATGTATTGTATACAAGTATAGCTCAACATAATAAGCTCTAAGGGAGCTGCTAGTTTATGCTGGGGATTAATACACCTCCTGCATATATAGCTTTTAGATGCCTTTTCTACTACATCTTCACTTAGTAATCTCTTTTACTATGTGGTAATTTTGAGTTAGAAGAGAAACAAATGACATTAGAAACAACCAAAAATGCAAAATTTTCAGCAATAATTGCTGTTATGTATTCAGAACCTCTTACTTCTCAATTATCTTATCTACTTTTGTAATTCATTAATAAAAAGTAAATAATTTTAAGAGCAGGTGAAGTAGGAAAAAAGATGGTGATATTAAATTAGGAAAATCAACCATTTAAAGTATTTCGTATATATATTTATTGAAAAACCTATATATGCCACTGATACTTCTTTGATTGTCTTCCTTCTGTGTATTTTTCAGTTGCGGTTTATTTGGGCTGGAAATTGTAGTATTAATAAATCATTATGGCAGAAGTAATTTTGAATGAGATCTGAGAAATATCATAGCATGGATCTTAGATCACCTTGTCCTTCAGTCTGCTCCAAGGCAGTATTAGCACTTCTCCTGACAGACTTTTTTTTTTAACCTTTTCTTAAAGACTTCAATGATAGACCTCCCAAGGCAATCTATTTCCATGCTTTATAAGCCTCACCATTGGATATATTTCCTAATCTGATGCCTTCTTTCTGCAATTTTTTCCCTTCTTTTTTGCCACAGTGTTAATGAAATATTATCTGCCCTCAGTCCTTTCTCCTTCAGGCTAGCCATTTTATTTTTTATGCCTTTCTTTTCTCCAAAGTCTTACTATTTTAGACTTTTGATGAATATCAGCGATTGAGAGACTTTAGATATCTGATCAACCTTTACCTGGTTTATAGCTTTCATTAAATGCAATACCTGCAACTGATCACAAACCTCCATAAGAGGGCTTAATGATGCCAGAAGAAAGTATAAGGGCTTGCAGACTATGCTTTTGTTTATTCATTTTGGTATGATTACCATTAGTCTCAATAGTACCGTACATGAATACAACACATAGACATACTATTTATCCTAAGTTTAGCTTGTGATCCCCTGTAACCTCCTTTACTCAGACTTGATAATGCAGTTGACCTGTATTGCTGCAGATAATTACTTCTGCTTATAGTGACAAACCTTGCAGTTGTGTGTATTAGATCACTTTATTTCAAGTTTATTTCTTAGGATTTCTTAGGATTGCTTTGCATTCTGATTGGGTTTTCCAGTGCCTTTGCAGCCCCTCCTAGCCTAGCTTCATCTGGCATACCCTATATTTCATCACTCAGGTAATTTGTGAAATTATCATCATACCTTAATGAGGCATATAAGCTGCAGGACAAAGAATTTTAGTAATGATTGTAGCTGTGATATTTTTATTACAAACTCAATTAGCAGTGATGCATGGGTATCCAATATTTGGTGGATTCACCCCAGCATACCTAAGCACAAGGTACAGACATCCTGCATTCTTATTCATGCAGAGAAATATAAATAGGAAGAGCAATGAGAGTGCGAGGTTAGGATATTGGTAAAAAGAAAAATGCTATAAAAAGCAAACACATTTTTTTAGACAAAAAAACAAATAGTATTTTGACCAACTTAAAGTTTTGAGCTTGATCTGGCTGCACAGTACATCTAAAGTTAACTGAAAAAAACACCAAAACTGTTTTATAAGCTTGCTTTCAGCTTTGCTTTCAGTCTAGAAACTTTCATCAGTTTTTTGGGTTGCATCAGACTCCACACAGCCATAACTGGCTCCATATGAAAAGTTTTTCTTTTTTTTTTATTTTGTTTTACTACCTGTCGTGGTTTAGCCAGCAGCTCAGCCCCGCACAGCTGCTCGCTCACTCCCCCACCGGTAGATGGGGGAAGAGAATCAGAAGGGTAACGCTTGTGGGTTGGGATAAGAACAGTTTAATAATTAAAATTAAAAGAAACAACAACAGAAATGCAATGTAAAGGAGAACGAGAGGCGCAAAACCCCGGGGGGGGGGGGGGGCGGGGGGGAATGGACCGCCGAAACAAACCACACGCACCGCAGCCACTCGCCACCCACCGACCCGGCACCACGCTGCTCCCAAGCTGCAACCGCCCCCCCTTCATATACTGGTCACGGTGTCACGTGGTATGGAATGAACCTGCCATTGGCCAGTCGGGGTCAGCCGCCCCCGCCATGGCCCCGCCCCTCCCAGCCCCCCCCCCCCGCCACGCGGCAGAGTGGGGGAAGCTGGAAAGGCAGCCGACCCCCCACGGTGAGGAGAATTAACCCCTTCTCAGCCAAAACCAGCACACTACCTTAGATACTCAGTCATGTCTGCTATGCTTCTGATTGCTTATATCCTTTCTTAATGAGATCTCTTGTATGGCTTGTGGTGTTTGCTGAAAGCTTCTCTCACTTGACCATACATAGCAGACCCTCAAGAAGGAGTCACCATCTCCTTCTTCAGAAGAAGCTTCTACCTAACCCTGACAGCAGAAGTCAGCAAAAGGCAACTAGGAGCAATCTCTCAGCAGCCTGCACAGCCCTATATTCCTTTAACCTTCTGGGCACTCAAGAAGTTGTTTGGGAAGGTGAGGAGTAAAATTTCATCTTTTCAGCAATTCAGACAGCATTCAGTCCAGGCTTAAAGAGCTAAGGCATCCAAGACATGAACAGGGAGCTGGCAGATACAATCAAGGATATATGGGATACCTGTGATTTTCTTGAGTGTGACTGGAGACCAGGAAGAAAACTGTGGCACTAGATGCCTCTGTTTAGGTACTGGAATTCCATCCAGGTTGTCTTAGTATGCCAGTTTCTAGTCATCTTAGACTGTTGTGTGAGGAACCCTCTGTCAGTCACTTACAATGGCTTATTTCTTATTAAAGAAAAATACAGATAAATATTTATTTAGAATATCCAAAGTATACAGTAGAATTAAAAATGTTAATATAACCTGAAAGGAATTAAAAACTAAACTAATTTACATCAACATTAAATTTGAAATATGACTCTCTTTTTTGCTGTATACATAATTTTACTTTGTGTCGAAATGTTCCTGATACACAAAGCTCATATATCTTAAGTCTTATCTCTTTGGAGATAAAATGTGAGATCAGAGATCAACTTTTGTGTTGGATATATTGATTCATACCTTCATGTCTCAGAAAGGAATAACACTCCCTTACCTTTGTGAGTTTGTCTTCACTGTTCAATATGAAGTGTCTAGAATATATTTTTTATATATATGGATGTTGCCAAAACACTTGATCTAGATGTTTAAAGGGATAAATGTGCGGAGCTCATTACTAGCTTTTGACTGAGAACATGCATGATGCTAATCAGCATTTATGGGGTGATAAAAGCTTTAGAGTGATTGTTGTTGCTCTCCATCCAACTTTTTTTTTTTTCTCTAGAGATACCATAATACACTCTTACTGAAATATTCTTGACTGAAATTCTTGACTTCTGACATACCTAATGTTTTCCACAATGATTCTAGGATGTTATTTAGAAATCCAAGAGATTTGTTTGCTCTGCTACATCCATATTAGTCTGATAGTGGATTTGTATCCTTTTTGTTCGTTACAGGTCACCATCTTCTGAAACATTTTTATAAATATATAAATGTCTTCAAGTGGAATTTCACAGATCAATAGTAATTTTGGATGCTCAGGGCTTTTTTGGATGTCCAAGTAAGAACTTAAAAAAAAATAATAATTCAGTTTTCATACTGTCTGTTTTCAGCTGTTCAGCTTAGATCTTTGGATAGATTCACCAATCTATCTGCTGAATACATTTATAATGAAGAGAGTAGGATTATATTTCCTTGTACTGTAAGGAATTTTCATTCTTCATGAAGGTTTCTAAGGATTTACTTTTACTGAGATGCCAAGTCATAAATGACATTTGGTTTTGAAACAGGATAACTTGAAAAGTGTTGCTAGTGAAATAGGGTGCTGTTTCTTTGAGATTCCATTTAATACTGGGTTTTATTCTGCATGATGGCTTGAACCCATAGATGAATTAGTATTTCTGACCTCAAAGGAGATTGCATGTTTACCTGACTGTGAAGTCCAGTACTTTAAGCCTGGTCTTTGGTAAAATTTGCTTTTAAATGACAATAGGGGATGGATAGTTCTGTTTAGTGGGTACACTTTTATGTAATTGTATTAATATTTTTCCATTATTACTCTTGTCCAAATCCCTTTTAAAACTTATCAAAAAATGAAATTCTGGTTTAAAAGTAAACAGTTCCTTTAAGATCATGAGATTATTTCTGTTGATTTTAGGAGTGAGTTAATTCAAGGCATTTTTTGGAAAGCCAGGTACAAAAGTAACCATAAAGCAAATACTATCACTCATACTGTGCACTGATCATCATTCTGATTAAATGGAAAGTTGAATGCTAATTACTCTGTAAAAGCCCTGTGACAGATTCCTAAATGTCCATTTAGCTTAAGTGTTCGTTCATATGTTTGTTTGTTTTTAATAGAAATCAAAACCTTTATGGAGAGCTGCTTCTTTAAAGCCAACATGTTCTTCCTACCATGAAGATATAGAATGTTAATTAGCTTCTAAGCTGTTCTGAATGATTTGATTAGACTTATTCTATATCGTACTTCTGGTTATACCTCAGATTTTCTTCCCTTTTTTTTTTTTTTTTTAAATGCAAAACGGTAACACTGACATCCAGTGTCTAGTTAAATTAATTGCAATTGAGTAGTCCCTAAGGATACTCCGAGTGCAAATACTCTATTCTTTACATATCTTTCAGTATGTTTAAAGGTGACAGTGCATCCTATGAAGTAATTAAAACAGCCTTCTAGGAGATAATTTGTGCAAGAAAATAAAAAAATTCTGATAAATATAATCACAAAGATGAAATGAGTTATTTCATGTGAAGCTATGAGGTTGTATCACTACCAAAGGAAAAAGAGTTCAAGACTTATGGGTAGAGGAATGTAATTTCCCCCCCCCCAGATTTTCACTAATTGACAAAGTGTATTCACTCTGTAGTTCTTTGAAACACTCAATTTTTTTTTTTTCCAAAAGTCTTCATGCATTTTAAGACATCTGCAGTTTGCAGGGTGTGAGTGATGCTAAGGATTGCCTATAAAAATATAAGAAGAAATATGACAGAAATAAGCTCTATAGATGACTGGCATAATTATAGACGGGATTCAGAGCACAGAAGAATTACAATAGTGTGTTCCAGTGTGCTGCCTCTCCTAATTGAAATTCTGATATCATTTTTCTGTTAGACACCTATTTTCATCTAATTATACATATATTGAGTCAAGTTAAAAAGCAAGCTAATATATTTGAGAGAGATTTATTTTTGATGTGAAATCACTAAGATATAGAGGATTTCCTTCAAAGCATGGTGAAGAAGGTTTCCACTGCAACAATCTGTAGTACCAGTATGGCACCAGTATCAAAGAAGTATCATAGAACCATAGAATCACAGAATCACAAGTTGGAAGGGACCTCAGCGATCATCTAGTCCAATCTTTCTAGGAAAAACAGAGTCTAAACAAGATGGCCCAGCACCCTGTCCAGGTGACTCTTGAAAGTGTCCAACATGGCCGAGTCAACCACTTCCCTGGGGAGATTATTCCAGTGGGTGACTGTCCTCACTGTGAAGAATTTTCCTCTTGTGTCCAATTGGAATGTCCCCAAGAGCAATTTGTGTCCATTCCCCCTTGTCCTCTCCATGGGACTCCACGTAAAAAGGGAGTCTCCATCTTCTTTGTAACTACCCCTTAAGTACTGGCACAGGGTGATGAGATCCCCTCTGAGCCTCCTTTTCTCAAGGCTGAACAAACCCAGTTCTCCCAGCCTATCCTCATATGGCAGGCTTCCCAGTCCTTTGATCATCTTGGTGGCCCTTCTCTGGACCCCTTCCAGCCTGTCCACATCCTTTTTGTATAGAGGGGACCAGAACTGTACACAGAACTCCAGGTGTGGCCTGACAAGCGCTGAGTAGAGTGGGATGATGACTTCTTTCTCTCTGCTGGTGATGCCCTTTTTGATGCAACCCAGCATCCTCTTGGCTGCAGCAGCACACTGTTCGCTCATGTTGAGCTTTCTGCCCACCAGGACCACCAGGTCCCTTTTGTATCACTTTTTTTGGAAATTGTAGTCTTGCAGTGTTCACAATTTTGAATATACGTTTGATACAATAATATTTTAAATTGTGTTTTCACTCATATGTAATTTGTACACTATGTAGTTACATATTGTAATTTATTATTACAGAAATATATAACAGTGGCAGAAGCAGGCCTCAATTTTTTTGTGTGTTCTCAAGCCCTTTGTCAGTTCCTAGTCTCCTTGTTCAAAGGTGAGGATTTGTCAGGGGGAAAGGGAGAAGTGGTGATTATTTGTGGGACTTAACCTGCCAGGTTGGGTTAGTTGTGACTAAAACTAAAGTGCTTGGGGGATGGTATTTGGATGTGGGACAATGGGGAAATGAGAAACGTCAGAAGGAGGAACAGCATGGGAAAGGGGGGAACAGAGGAAAGAAATGAACAAGATCTTCAAGATGTTAAAATGTTATAATTTTAATAGAGTTAATAACTGACAATGACAGGATTTCAGTACATACATGATCAGTATGATGGGTAAGAAAACACAAGTCCTGCTTGAAGATAATATGATGTATCATCAGGATACAAGAAACCACAATGAGTTAAGGAACTCAAGCACCCTATGCAGTATTGTGGTTAACTGCTAATACAGGAATTTATTATGTTTTCAGAGCTTTTTTCATAGATTTTTAATTTCTCAGCAAAATTATTTTGGTCATCCCAAGAACTACGTGCAAATTTATTTTGAATCCACAAAATTATTTCGATTGGGCACAAAAATATTGGGATACATGAAAACAAGGGAAGAACTTCCCATGTCTCTGCATCAAAGGAGGTTGAACTCATTTTTCCATTTCTGAGTAGAGTGTTTTGCTTCATAATTCATAGGAGAGTTTGTTTACATCTCTGAGTACCCTTTGCTACATCTGCCTCAGTTTTTATGAAAATGTTTCCTTGTTACTGAAGCAGAAAATCAGTCAGGGGACTGATTCTCTAGCTTCATGGGTAAATCATATTTCCAATTACAGCACAGCTATGTTTTGGACTTTTTTTTAGTTAATCAGGCTTTCAAAGTGGAAGAGTATCAAAAGGAGACAGAGCAAACAAATATAACAAAATATCATCTAGGTTGTTTCTTTCATGGACTGAATAACTTAAATTCCTATAGACAAAAATCTGAATTTAACTCAAATCTCCTGTTCTGGATGATTGGTGGGAAAGAGGGAATACACATTATCAGTCTGTAATGAATATGAACCTTTGCTTACCTTAAAAATGCATGAAAATAAAATGTTTCCTTTTATATTAAATAGGAAGGTAAAATTCATATCCTAAAGGAACAAATTTGGCCTTAGTGTTTTCAGTTTCCTATGATCCTTGTTGTTCATTGAAGTGTTAATGATTACGTGGAGTGCAATGAATTGGCTGTAGAGAAGAGATGAAAGGGAAACTTTACCGATTTAAATTGTTATTCTGTACAATTCCAAAAAATTTCCAGTGACAGTTAATGTTATTTCAGCTGCTAAGCCCTTTAGCTTTTTAAAATTTCTGTAATTTTTAAAAATTCTATTTAATATAATGTGTGATTTTTAAAATTTGATTCCAGAAAGGTTTGGAGGCTTCCTAAAGTCAGGACAAAATAATGGCATTCAATCTCACTCAGGACATATTTCTTGACATACAAAATGAGGTCCTGAATGCTTTCAAAACTTTGGAGAGAAAGTTCTTAACAAAAACACATTATTAACTACATAAAAATAAGAAAATTTTAAGACAGCGTGTTTATGTATGAAAGGAAGCCTAGAACTGTTAGGTTTTTGCTCACTTATTAACTTACAGTTCCTAAAATTTGTCTGCTTATACTTGCCTAAGAAATATTTTAAGTATTTTAAGAAATGCTTTCAATAAATTATTAAAGAACAATTTGAGATCATTCCACTTAATGTCTTTCTTGTTGGCACAGTCATATTTTTCTAAAGGGAAAAAAAAATCAACAGTCTGAAATTATGAAATGGTTGAGAACAAAGTTTTCTTTCACCAAAATTATAAAGAGGACTAAACATAGCCAATATCGGTGCATGCAACTTAATACAAAGCTTAGATCCTCAAAATCTTTTCTTCAGTTGCTGATTAAGTACAGTACAACTTATATTATCCAGAGACATAGAAAGCCTTATGTTGGGTTTGTCAAAAAAATTTAGGTAAGGGGTCAAGAACTTGCTAAAAATGTCATGAAGATGTTACTAGAAATAGTTTTTGTGAAAATGCCACACTGTCAGAGCAGACACCTATGATCACAATGGTTAATCAGATATTCTGTTTAGAATGAGCAAGTGCTGTTATTCTTTGTCTACCATATTGCTCAGGTATCAAAGAGGTTGCCAACATCAGGAGGCAAATGCTCAGTAAACAAAAGTGTTTACTTACAGTATGCATTTTATTTCTCAGTAACTCCCTGTATGTATACTTTCACTGTGAATTAAGAATGTCTGTGCATGAAGTGGTTGACTCTACTCTGAAAACAGAGAGAAATGTTTCACACCTAGTACACACCGAGTGTCTTTACAGAAAGGTAATTTCTGGCAATACACTGTAAATGGACACCCCTAGCCCTCTGTGCATGGATTTCCTAAAACAAAGAAGTTAATATATTCTGCTTTATTTCTGACATATAGACACAGTAAGTAAAGACTTTTAGAATTGTTCAGTATTTTTCACTCTATTCTCAAAATTTATTTTGACATAAAGTAATCTAACTTTCAGAGAAAGTTAGGTTCTTCAAGATAAGATTTGCAAAATCTGTTGGTCCTTCATTTGCAGATGAGAATCTAAGCAGGCTAGATGTCTAACTAGGAATAAGACATCATCATCTCTAAATATTAATTCACAGTGTAAATGCACCTCAAATACCTAATGTCATTCTGGAATCCCAGTTCAAAAGAGATATAGCAGAAACTGAAAACAGAGAGACCTCACAGATGATCAAAGGTATGGCAGTTTTCATGAGATATAAGATATAATATAAGATATAATCAGGACCACTAGCCTGGAAAAGAGACGAGTACAGGGCAGAGAGGGATATAATACAAGTTTTTAATATCCTGGATATTAAGGTCAACAGACAACAGCTGCCTGTACTAAGTAAAAGAATAGGAGGTATCAAAAAAAAACCCACCAAAAAGAAAAAGCAACTACTGAACACAATGTGTAGTTAAAAATATCACCTGGTAGTGCTACCTAGATTTTACAGACTCTCTTGGATGCTGTTTGACAGATGATATTAGGGGTAATTTTTTTTTAGAATCATAGAATCATAAAATGGGAAAGCCATTTTTGGGGTTCAGGGGTACCCAAGGCCAGAAACCCAGTGCCTACAGGGACATTATAAAGGAGTCTTGCCAGTCTTTTCACAGGAGTTTATAGCGGGAATACAAGAGACAATGAACATAAGCTGAAACAGGGGTGCTTCAGACTGTGTATATGGAAAGGCTTCTTTACAGCCAAGCAGTGGAGCAGGTTGCACTTTAGACAGGAGGTTGGACTAGAAATCTTCTGATGTCCTTTTCACTCTGAATCATCTTAGGAACCTATGATCTAACTTCAGCCTTCTAAAATTCAGGTGTATTTTTTATGCTGTTTGTTTGATACCAGATCAACAGAGAAAGACACCATCTTCTAGACGTTTCCTCTTAACTATTTAAGGCTTCATTCTTAAGATAGAATGGATTATCCTAATGGAGACATTTTTTCCATGTTTGAATTTGAGAAAGATTAATAACGTTCTCAGAACCTTTAGAAAAATAATCAAGAATTTATGGTATTTGGCAAAATAACACAATGTTAAGAGGAGAAAAAATGTGCAAACTTAACAAGAATCAGAAAACCAAGCAATTAAGCACACACAGCTCTCTTTAAGGCCATCTGCTTTTGGTTTGTTTAATTTTTTAGAAGATAAAAGCATTCTACTAGGGCACATGGATGAATATATAATTTTTCTTTAAGTTTGAGTGAAAGACTTTGAGAATTGGGGGGTAGTATGGAAACTTTTAAAGATTTTTTTGGAAAGGTTAAAAACATCATAGCTATTGAAGTAAAAGAGTTATCTGTAAACCTGACAGCTTTGATTGTGGGTTATTTGAGCCATTTGGAGCAGTACAAATTTTATCCACCACTGGTCACAGAAATCCTGTTCTGGGGATTTTTATCCATATATTCTTCCTGAGTTATACCTCATTTCTGAATGGCATGTTTGGGCAGCGCTGCCCTCCCATTGCCCTTGTATGGAGGTAATGAAAGAAACTGTAGTTCTGTATTTCTGCAATCTTCATCCCTGGGAGGCTCTTCTCTGCTATGGCCTTCTGCATTTAGCTCACTATTATCTTGAACATATTTTCCAAGATATGAAATAAGGATTCTAATTATTAAAAAATCTTTAGAAGAAAACAAGGATTTTAAAAGAAATCAAGCCCTCTGCTAATCAAGTCAATGTTCCAACAAACTACAGTCTCAGTCTGACAACTGCATGTCTCAAGAAAAGACAGCTATTAAGTCTCTATCCCGATGATGAAGAGGTACACTTTCAAGTCAGATAGAACTACTTCTAAAAGTGAATTAAAAAAAAGAATCACATCTAGTGTCCTTAAGAGCATATGATGCTGCTGTGCAATCCTGTCCTGAGCATCCCATGCCTTACAGAATATGTGGTTTCACAATCACCAGAAGCAATCCAAATGGAAGATTATAATGGAAAAAAAAAAACAAAAAAACCACGCTGTTGTGTGGATTCACATATGAAGAACACAGTTTAAAGTAATACATAGAAAAAGAAAAAAATCACAGGTGAAACATATTGGCCTGAAATGCAATAATAAAAGCAAGAAAGAAGGAAGAGACTCCTTAAATAGGAGCTAGACTTCTCTTCTGAAATTCCGGATACAAGCTATAATGCTCCTCCAAGGCTGACACTCTGTTATATAATGATATTAATGGATATATTATGTTTAATCAGTTCAATGATATTCTATGTATTTACAGTATAACTTGCTGGAGGCTGGATATAGTTTTTTTTAAAAAAAAGGCAGAGCATACATCTTTGACTAATCTCATTTCAAAGTCCTTAGTGAGACAGAATTTTTTTTTGTTATTTTTAAATTATGAAACAGTAAATATTCAGTGCAAATAAAAAGATACTAATTGATAGTAGGAAAGAATTTCATGACAGCGTACTCACAGGTTTGTCCATATTAATACCTAAGACAGTGGACTAAAATGTGAAACCTGTTTGTTCTATTTATTACAAAAAATTGTTCTCTTCAACCTGGCAGAAAACTCCTCCCCTCCCTGCCTTTCTCCTCCTCTCCTCTCTCCTTCCCTCCCTTTCCCATGTCCCCTCCCCCATCTTTTTTCCTGCTATACACTTTGAAATTAATCAGTTATTAACAGAAGGTACCCATTAACAGATGTATCTGAAGAATATAATAAGTCTTAGAGTTAAAGCTAAAAACGTAATTTTTGTTAATCAGTAAACAAAGAGAAATTTTAATGTTGTGATTAAAAGAGATTTTTTTTAAAAATTAGAAACATTTAAAATGTACTGAAACATATATATATTTTTATTATTATATTCCTATCCACATTTTTACCTAAACACATTATAGTACATATATATGCAATCGAAAACAATTAAAATGTTGCAATAAATGTGTAATGAAACATATACAAATGTTTATTTTGTCATATAGTATTTTGGCCTACTATAAATGTATATAGGTAATGACAAGGTTAAATTCTGTATGAAATTAATGTATTTAAATTATATAATGAGACTTACTGAACAAATGAAAATCCAAATTACTTGTGTTGACAATTATTCTGTTAAAATGCTATAAAAGTACATATTTTGTTGTTGCATTTTTTGAAAAAAAGGTTTCTGTAAAATATATTCACCCCGAGTTGTGTCTTTCTGTGTCTGCTTTTCAATTCAAAGAACAAAGGCTGGTGGCAAATAGCTCTTCTTCTAACTGGTAACCTGTCACAAGTGGGGTCCCCCAGGGATCAATAGTGGGCCCAGTGTTATTCAACATCTTTATCAGTGATCTGGAAAATGGCATCAAGTGTAGCCTGATGAAATTTGCTGATGACACCAAGTTGAGTGGGGAAGTAGAAACTCCAGAAGGGAGAGCTGCTCTGCAGGGAGATCTGGATAGGCTGGAAGAGTGGGCCAGCAAGAACCTTATGAAGTTCAACAAGGAGAAGTGTAAGGTCATGCACCTGGGATAACATAATCTGGGAGTGCAGCACAGACTGGGATGCACCTGGCTGGAGAGCAGCTCTGTGGAAAGGGACCTGGGGGTGCTGGTGGACGGAAAGCTCAACATGAGCGAACAGTGTGCTGCTGCAGCCAAGAGGATGCTGGGTTGCATCAAAAAGGGCATCACCAGCAGAGAGAAAGAAGTCATCATCCCACTCTACTCAGCGCTTGTCAGGCCACACCTGGAGTTCTGTGTACAGTTCTGGTCCCCTCTATACAAAAAGGATGTGGACAGGCTGGAAGGGGTCCAGAGAAGGGCCACCAAGATGATCAAAGGACTGGGAAGCCTGCCATATGAGGATAGGCTGGGAGAACTGGGTTTGTTCAGCCTTGAGAAAAGGAGGCTCAGAGGGGATCTCATCACCCTGTGCCAGTACTTAAGGGGTAGTTACAAAGAAGATGGAGACTCCCTTTTTACGTGGAGTCCCATGGAGAGGACAAGGGGGAATGGACACAAATTGCTCTTGGGGACATTCCAATTGGACACAAGAGGAAAATTCTTCACAGTGAGGACAGTCACCCACTGGAATAATCTCCCCAGGGAAGTGGTTGACTCAGCCATGTTGGACACTTTCAAGAGTCACCTGGACAGGATGCTGGGCCAACTTGTCTAGACTCTGTTTTTCCTAGAAAGATTGGACTAGATGATCGCTGAGGTCCCTTCCAACTTGTGATTCTGTGATTCTGTGATTCTGTGAACTCACAATAATTTTTTTCTACTATGTTATAGCTACTTCTAATTTAGTATTTGCCAATTTTCTTTTGCTTTCATTTATAGCCACAATCAACATTTTATACTATTTAGAAGACTTTTTGAGGGACTGAAGAACAATATTTTGCATGAAGTTAACATTTTACAAACTTCTTGGGAACATTTGTATGATATAAATTATAACTTTAAGTCAATCACAGAATACCATCTAAAAACATTGGTATGTCTTGTATCTAATGAAGAAGAATAAACTCCAGTTGAGGTGTGGATAGCCTGTTTGCTCTGTAGTCACAAGAGCTTCTGAATCAGCACAAATCAGGATATGGTCACAGGCAGCTGAAAGGACATCTCTGCAATTAGGTTACATTGTAATATAAAAGCTATTAAAGCTTTCTGTTTTGATTAACTGCAATTAACTTGTCTTCTGTACACTAGCCTTCAAAATTTCTGAACCTATCTAGTATCAGGTTTCCTTCACACTGTTGTCCTTGCATTACTTTTTAATGTGTTTTTGAGGTTTTCAAATTAGTTCTTTGTCTAAATTATAAATTTGCAGTTACAGATATTACATTATTTAGACATCAAGATTAGACTCATATATGGAACTTTATTAAAAAGTTGCATTTTTTCATTATGTCCTTCATTTTTTTTTTACTTCTGTTTTCAGTTGAGAACAGTGGAGCAAAAGCTATTAATTTTCATTGACTTATCTTAGGTAATGTAAATTTTGTCAGTATTCTCCTTGGTCCCTGGGTAATTATGGCAGTAGAAAAGACCATAGAAGAGGTAGTTAGAACATACCTTTTCTTTCAGAGTATCTGGTGTCACCTATTTTAAAACAGACTTAATGAGCTGATACAATTAGTAGACTTCTTTCTTGCCACCCTCAGGATATATATAATTACATATCTACCTCACAAAGTTAATGGGCGACCTGTAACATCACTGAAATTAGTTAGATCTGTTAGGTAAATACCTTGGAGTCTGCAGATCAAAAACATAAGTACTAAAGTCAATACCCACTTGAATGAGCTGTGCAATTCTGAAGATTATATGCAATGCCAATGAAAATAGAAGAAAAAGGAGAAAGGCATGGTGGGGACTTTCATGAGTAAAAAGGTTATTTGGGATGGCAGGCATGCAACCATGCTGTTAGTACTAAAGAGGCATTGAGATGCACTGCAAAACATCTGGTTCAAGAGTATTTTTCTTGAACTGATTCTCCAGCAATTATTAGCTACTTAAGACTGCTTGTGATACTGAAAACAGTCGGTCTTGCATCTAAACTCCCCTGAAAAGGCATATTCTAGACGCATGCTCATACCTCATCTATCTTATACCAATTTCAGTGGGGAATCGTACTGGCCCCAGCTAGAATAGGGTTAAATCTTTTAATAGCAGCTGCATAGTGCAGTGTTTTGGAAAGAGTATTGATAATGCACCAGAGTTTTGGGTGTTGCTGGGCAGTGACTGCACAGCCTCCAGGCCTTCTCTGTTTCTCTCTCTGCTCCCCATCCAGTGAGTAGGCAGGATAGGACCCAAATTGACCAAAGGAATATTCCATACCACATGTTGTCATACTCAGCAACAAAACCTCAAGGGAAGGAGGAGAAAACAGGTGTTTGTGGTTATGGTGTTTATCTTTCCAGGAAACATTTACATGTGCTGAGGCCCTGCTTTCCAGGAGGGGGCTAAATGTCTGCCTGCCGATGCAAAGAAGTGAATAAATGCTTTGCTTGCACACTCAGCTTTTGCTTCACCTATTAATCTGTCACTATCTTGATCCACAATTTTTCTCTCTTTCCATTTTTTCTCATCCCATGGGACAGGGGAGTGAGTGAGAGGCTGAGTGGGTGCTTGGCTGCTGGCTGGAGTCAATCCCTGACAAGGATAAACCATAACTTAAATTTTCAATGAATGTACCACATTCTTTTGGGGAATTTGATGCTGCTGTTGAAACTTGACCGCTGTGCAGCTAGGAAGGATGGTGTTTAAAAGCTACCAGCTGGACACTGTAGACTAGTATTTTCCTATTTTGTAAAATATTGACAGCTGGTTCACAAAAGAATGGATAAGGACCTACTCTAAGTGCATTCCAGTCTCCCTCACTCCAGTTTCAACCATCTGAACAATAAAAATATTAACAGAATGGTGCACAGCAAGTACTTTCATCCAGAATACACTTACCACCATAGAGATGGTGAGTCAGTTCTCAACTGCAGTGCAGTAACATGCAGTGCACCATTAGGAAATTCTGAACAGAAGGTGAGTTTAAATTGCAAGAGGAGACTTACCCTAGGAAAGGGAAATTTTATAGTGGAGTTTATTTACCAGAGTAAACCATCTTAACCACACATAAAGTTTAAGCAGTTCTGGTTTATATCTGGCTAGTGTCCTTTTATGACTGGTAGACTTTAAATGATGCTGAAGTTTCTGCTATTCTTTCTTGAAGACTGGGTCTGTGCAAACCCAGGAGTGAAGGAAGGTATCACCAGTATTATGTTTTATTTGGTAAATGCATACTACATGGTCCGTGGCCAGTGCTTGAGACTCCAGTCTACAGATGTCAGTCAACACACCTGTAAATCAAAGCACAGAATCAGTTCTCCAAGGCATAGCTTCTTTTGTACATATATGATTGTTTAAGGCTGAAATGTGATCTTCTTTGTCTTTGGCTTCATTTGAAGTTCAGGCCCTGGATCACTCTTTTCTGCTGTTTTAGTTCCTATGCACTTACTGCTACATGTCACCTCTGCCCTGGGAAGATTTATTCCATGCTGCTGCCCAGGTTATATCTTTTGCAGATCATTTAGTATATGACTTTCAGACTCTGTTATGACAACCTGACTCCATGTGTATACAGCATTATTAATTTAATTCTTAAATTCTTTCTTGAATACATATCAGAAGTGTTTATTATTTATGTTTTTCACATAGCATTCAAGGTGCTACATACTGAGTACATATCTCTGTTCTTTATTTCTATAGTATTGATTTATTATTATATATTTATTATTGTGTTTATACCTTATGTTATTATGACCCAAGTTTTTGCTTTGTAGTTGTAAATAGATTGTAAAATCTCATCTTCCACATGACAACCAAACTCAATGTCACGTGTATTATAGAAAAATAATTGTTCTACTTCATTCTTAGATGGCCTTTTAAAGAACAGGATGTAGTTCATAAGGGGCAAGTGCAAGGTATTTTTCTTAGACAGTAATGGTCAGTTGCATGAATATATGATGGGGAGCAACTGGTTAGGCAGCTGTTCTTCTGATATGGGTCTGGAGGGAATAGGTCAAAAGCTGAGCATGAGCTACCAATGCTATGCCCTGTGCAAAAGGTAAATATCATTCTGACATGTGTAAATATCAGTATAACTTTTATGAAATTAGAATAATCCTTCAAATCTTTTCAACAGCTTGGGTTATTGCAGTTAAGAAAGGTGTATACAAATTAGAGACTATACTGCAGATAGCTGTGAAACTATCAGGGGTCTAAAGACATGATGTGAGAGAAAAAACTGAAAGCACATTTTTTTCAGTAAATTGAACTTAGAACTGTTTTGTCTGGAGATGGCATAATAATAGTCTTCATATAATGAATAGAGCTAAAGATATAAATCACTGTACAAAAGATTCAGATAGAATTATTAACCTCTGTAATGCTGAGTGTTCAGAAGCACTGAATTACCTGGGCAGACTGTATTCTGAAGGTCTTTAAGGCCACGTTAGACAGCTGTCTCTTTGGACTGATCCTGCCTTGGGATGGAATGGACTTGATAACATTTTGGCATCATTCTTTTCTTCCATGACTTCAGTTTTATTAGTATAAATAGCTTCTTAAGATGTATCTTGAATATGTGAACTGCTGGGATATTTTCTAATACATTCTAACAGCAGAGCATAGACTTTTACCTTGAAAAAGGGAAAAACAGCTCTTGTGTTTGAAAGGTTAAACAGTTGGGACATTAGAATTTTCTGATTAGTTCATATTCCAATGAGTGTATATGTGTCTATATTATCATACAGATGGCTTCTTTTAATGGGACTTTCTTTGTTAAATATCCCCCATTCTTAGGCAGTGGGTAGCTATTGTTATATACAAAAATGGGTGTTGTCAGTATAATCTGCTACATACTTTGCAAGGTCCTACATCAATCAGGGTTTGTAAATGTAATCAGCATTAAAAATGTCCTAATTACAAAAAGTTTTCTGTCCTTTCTAACATTACTAATATATTTGGAAAATATTAAACAGAATGCTGGATTGTAAAACAAAACACAGTCTGTGTATACTCTTAAAGCAGCTATAACTTCTAGAAAGACACAACTGCTTTTCATCTGTTCCCCAATAAACATTTGGCTACCTAAGGGGTATTTTCCTGTCGCATTTCCTCTCTTGATCATTTCCTGCTCAGTTTCTAATGCTGTTCAGGAAAGTTATAATTGTTTTTATATAGAAGAAAGATGTATTTTGCTCTTGAAAACCCAGTAGATTACTTTGCTGAATCCTTGCAAAATGTTCTTTCCTGGCCTGAGGACCAATCTAACAAACTGCATCCTAAAAAGCTAAAACACTGACAGCCATAAAAATAAAATGGAAGGCGTTTTACATTTTAAAATATGAATGTTATTGTCACACACACACTCACAAGTACACACACATATAGAGTTTTGTTTTATTAAAACTTGTGTGTATGTATAGATATATGTATATCAACTATTGTATCTCAGGATACATAACTTCCTAAAACTTTCATTAATACGAAGCCATTGAAGTGTTTGGTACTCTCCTTTCAATTTTTTTTTTTTTCTGTAGCTGCTCCACTGAAAGAATTTCTTTCATGTGCTTTAATACAAGCATACATTTTCTTGCAGCTGTTAAAATTTGAATCATTATTGCTCTCCGTTATTATGAAGGTAATATCCCTTTGCATACAAATCTGTTCTCTTCAAAATGCTTTACTTAACTGAATCAATATAAACTAATTTAAATGAAATATGTATATATAAAAACTTACTTGTATTATTCTATCAATTATTTATGTTTAAGCTTGAATCCTTAAAACCTGTTTCTGCCAGTGGATGTTATATTAAAGATAAACATATCACCACAGTAGTGGCACTTTACTGATGTATTACACTATTTCATCACTAGAAAAAGAATTTTGGTGATATAATATTAGGGCAAAGCCACAATGATGATGCATTACTTATTAATAATGCTGTCTTTTTAAATAGGTTGCAATTCTTCCAAAATGATAATAAAACATACTTTTCTAAATGTGTGGTTTAAAAAAAGCTATTCATTAAAAAGAAAAAAAAAGACATAATATTATATGAAAATATGAGTTCTGTATGCTTCAAAGAACCCTTCACAATTCATGGTCTGAGATAATACCTGGACTCTTTGCTGCATAAACAGACTGTTCTGTTTAAACCACGTTACACTGGGATTTTGAGATGTTCCCATCCCAAGTGCAATGAAGTTCAATCTGTGAGGACTGAAAAAGATGGACACTTCTCATAACTCAGATCAATATTTCTGCACATAGCAAATATATCAGGAGTAGTTGTGGTGCAAGGGCTTCCCACGGCATAACACAATCATGCATCAGCTCTGAGCTGCAGGGAGAGCTTTTACATGGCAGTTCATTCCTAAATAATTTACCTGAAACCAAGAACAAATAACACAGAGAAGGAAGGTGGAGTAAGATTTTTTTAAAATGTCTAATCAAGAAGCTCT
Source organism: Phalacrocorax aristotelis (assembly GCF_949628215.1). Lineage (NCBI taxonomy): Eukaryota > Metazoa > Chordata > Aves > Suliformes > Phalacrocoracidae > Phalacrocorax > Phalacrocorax aristotelis. The sequence continues at coordinate 24,215,714 of NC_134278.1, read as the reverse complement.
CCAAAAGAAAGTGGACTACAATTATGAAATGCATTTTTTAAAATGTGTCATGGTATTGTTAGAGGGGGTGGCTGCAGGGCAGCCTCTGTAAGAAAAGGCCAGGGCTGCCCCATGTTGGACACAGCTGGTTCAAGCCGGCTCCAACCCACCCACCACCAGGCACGGATGAGCCCCTTGACCAAGGTGGTGGTGCCTCGGGGGAAACATATTTAAGAAAGGGTAAAACTTATCAACAGCAGTGAGGAATGAGGAAAAAGAGGTGTGAGAAACAGCCCTAAAGACACCAAGATGAAAGGAGGAGAGGGAGGAGGTGCTCCAGGTGTGGGAGCAGAGATTCCCCTGCAGCTTCTGGAGAAACTCATGCAGGAGCAGTTTTATGCAGAAGGACTTCAGCCATTATTTAAAATGCTGTTCATGTTTGCAGCCTTATGAAATTAATGAATAAAATCAAGTTTTATCATTTGTGATAATGACTGTTGGTAGATTTGCTGATTTTTGAAAGATGCCATTAGAAAATATGTGTGAGTATAGCCTGTCATGGTGCACTAGTCAACCAGGCAGCATTTTCCTTGGCAGTAGTAAGAAACCATCTCAGGAAGGATACTGCAGAGAATAATCTGGATGGAAAACCTGTATAAGGGAAAAAGGAAGGAGTATGTAAATACTCAGCCACTGATAGTTGTGGAAGCAGGAGAATGGATGGAAGCTTGATGCATTGTAGAAATATCTAAATTACTAGGACAATGGCTTTCATTGGCTCTGTAGGGAATTCCATTTTGGATTTGTTGGCTGTAGGAAATTTCATAACAAAGGAATATCACTTTTGTTAACAGGAACTATTAACACTGATTTCTGACTTTTTCAGTACATTATCTGCAGTCCATCTTTTCAGCATTTTTACATAGTGCTGTTTATGAACGTTTACATATCTTTAAAAATATTTATCCTTAGACAAAGATTTCTGTAAGATAAACTAACTGAAAACTGAGATGGGACTACACTTTACAGAAAGCTTGATTTTATATGCGGGTATCAGGAAGTAGGCCTTATTTTGGCCCTACTTCCTGAGTCTCTGGATCTTTTCACTTTGCAGTCAGTCTAATTCCTACAGATATTGTGGACATAATTTACACAGTAAGCTTTTCCATGCTTATGTACCTGTCTTCATTCAGATGCCATGGAATTTATAAATATTAAAGAACTCCTTAGCCTATTTTAGGGGAAAACAAGTCTAAGTCAGAACTGATTCAAATGTCTGAAAGGAAATTTCAGAACAGAGAGGATTGCTTCCTATGACTATTACCAATAGAAGGACATTTTATTAAGAGATTTAGATTTGGTTTGTTTTGCTTGTCAGTGACAGTTGCAAGATTTTTCAGTTGGTTGGGGTTTTGTTTGTTTTGTTTTTTCTTAAGTGAGGCATTACTTTGGCTTTAATTAATGAAATATTGCTTTGTCTAAACTGTGGCCTTTGCAAACACATGCCCATGTCAGCTCTTATTGGCCCTCATTGGATCAATTCTAATTTACACCTGTTCTATCATGTCCATAATTTGTTTTTCACAAAGTCATGGCTCATAGCTTCATTAATCTTGCCAAAATTTCTAACTTTCAAAGTTTCTGTGGATAGCTTGGGTGCTGATAGGGTGAATTTTAGTATTGACATTCATTTCTGCTCTTCTAGTGTTTTTGGAATTCTGCAGAGGTGTGGTTGCTTTTCATCATGCAGACATTCACTCATTCATTGACCTACTTGAAGAGAAGTCATAAGAATGTCACACACGTTTACAGAAAGGAGTTTCACATCAAAAGCTTGAGTGCATTATTTATAATTACTTAATTATATATAATTAATTAATTATGTCAGTGTTATATTGTGGTTGTGTCTGTCAAGATTGTCAACCATTGCTATTCTTCCCAAAAGTTCAAATAAGATCTAGGAATCCAAACTGCTATCTTCTATGCTTCCAGTGGGTGCCATGGGCACATTGCTTAGAACTTGAGAGTCAGTTTTTTCTTGAGTTTAGACAACAGTGTCTAAAAACTCATGTGTGCTAAGAAATGAGACCATGACACTAAATACAGAACAGGTATCCATCTACCATAGAGAAGATGGATAAGAAAAATATCTGGTTGGAATATGCAGAGCATAATAATTCTGTTTCCTAATTTCCCTGTATTAGATTTGTATGCTTCCAGTACTCTGTGTGCATGTCTCAGGATGTAATTCAATTTAAAAAATGAAAACTGATTATGTGCATCATACTTAAACACATGTAAAACCACAGACAGGAGTTCTTTCTTTCTAATTGTGTATTTCATCAGGAAAAGGCAGGTATAAAAGCTGCTTACGTCTTTGCTATGTAACTTTAATAAAAGAGTACTGTAGAGTAACCTGCCTTCTCCCATAAGCATTTGCAGATTTCATGGAGAGGAATACTCTTTTTAAAATCTTTAATTTCTTTACATGTTCAAATGAATCTTCTCTTCAAGTTTCTTATTTACCTAGCCAAAGGTAGAAGAAAATATTCTATACAATGACACCTTGTCCTTAATTTCCATATGCAGATGCACAAACAGCCAATGGAAGAGTGGGAGCTTATTAATTTGGCTATAGAACACAATTTCTGATATACAAGGTCAAATTGAACATGATTATAAGCACATCATTGAGAAACACAGTTGGAACCTAAGGAAGATAGGTAAAAATTGCAGATATATTCAGTAAGATTCTATTCTCTTTTAAGAACTGTGTAATCATTAATTTTTTAATTTAAATTTTAAATTTAAGTTTCTATGTCATTTATGTGATCTGAAATAAACCCTATGTTGATTAAAGATGTTTTTCTGAAAATATGTAGTACTGTTCATTTTAGAAATAGGGAAAGACTACTAAAACTGGGAAAGTTAATAGCAAGCTCTCAAAACCATATTGTATAATGATCTTGTCTGTAAACACACACTAATATCAATATAAATCTCATGAGATATTAAAGAGAATATTACTTAATTTGTGAAATATGAATTATGTCACAAACCCCCACATTTTGTTCTTTTTACCTCACTCACTCATATTGCATTAATTTATTCTTTATCATTCCTGAAATCCATTAGCACCTTACTTATAGTGAGTATTCATCAATTATAGTTTTTATTTTCTTTCCCTGTAAATTATTGACTGTATATAAGAACTCATCACAAATTTTAGGTGGAATTTCAGCATTTTTCACATTTTGAAAAACAGGTTTTCAAGGTACATTTTCTATTTGCTATGGAGACACATTTTACACTAACTTTCTCAATAAATAACATTTTTCATTCCATTTTTTTCTGTACTCCTGTGCAACAGCAAATAGAGATGCAGACTAATCTTTAAGACTGATTTTAATGTAATGTAAAATGCAGTATGGCTATGTACAAAAAATATTGATTTTTTCACTGAGCTTTGTTTATCGGAAGTGATACTTCTGAACTACAGTATTACACTGAAAGTTTATAAGATCTACCTGATTTTATAAGAAGAGAGTGATTTTAGTCTTAAGTGATAACTTAAAGGCTCTCTGAGTTTAGATTATACTAATCTGTCTCACCTATGTAAAGTTAGACAAAGTGAGAAATTGAGCAGTAAGGCTTACTAGAGAGAATTTCAACGTGACCTTTGGAAAACAATCATAACTAAATAATTCATTTTACACAGGTTGCCAATAAAAATTCAGAGAATGTGAGCATTACCTATTCTGATGACACAGACAATTTCTTTAGCACAATTATTTCATAATATCTTTTTTTTTAATATATTATTTTGTAATTTTTTTAAAAGAGAATACATCTAATCTTCCTGGGCCATCAAAGGGACTGAATTTAAAACAGGAGTTCCTCATCAATGATACAATGAGTAAGAAAGAACAGTGGGTATGTCAGTAAAATTAACAGCTGCTATTGCACCGAGAGAAGTATAAACAGTAATCAGCACAGAGAAATCAGTCAAAAAGTCAGGGACAGATCGATGTATAGATAATATAATTTTAGTTGAGTACTACATAACTAAAAATCTTCAGCGTGTTTCTGAAAAAGCGAAAACAGTATGAAAAAAGCTGAAGGATTTGTAGAAATGTAAACTCTGGAAGCAGATTTTTTTAAGTTGCTGGTTAAAATTCCCAGTGAAGGTATTTCCAAGAGCAGTCATAACCACAATGTAAAACAAAAAGAGGATTTACTGGAGTTAAATGGAAACTTTTTCCATCTTACTTTGGTTTTAACCAAAATAGATTTACTCTGTCATATTATTAGAGACTGAAACAGAGATAGAAGACTATTACTCTCAGTTTCTACCATTACACACCTTAGTATCTCTGCAGAAGTGATTTAAATGTCATTGGTTTTATATCAAAGTAACAAAGTGTGTTTGGCTGACACAGAAGTATGGCTTCTGTGGGTGAATCCATGGGACCTGTTCTTCAGTTTGGTGAACATCCAATAGTGGAGTGTCATCCCTATAGCTTTTCTGAAGAATAATTTATTAATTTGTGGAGTTACTTGTTGAAAAAGGTGGAGTCTGATTGTTGCATCCATCATTTTATTGATTATGTAGGTCCTACCTTCTTTAATATTTGCTATAGTTGTCCAATATCTGCTTTGGGCACAACACTTTATACGTACTGTATAAGATAATACAGGCTGTGTTAATACTGTTCTCTGCTTTTTACTGCATGACCAGAGCCAGTTTATAATTCATACAGGATTAAAATCAGTATCAAACATATGCTTTGTCATTTTGGACAAAGGACTGAAATGGATGAAGTTCTCTGGATGTAAATAACAATCTAATTTCACAAACATGGGTCATAAAACTAGCCCAGTTATTTCAAATTTATATGAACTTGAAAAGAAATTATGAAGTCGGCAATTTCTTAAAATAGGAAATAATTAGCCACATAAATAAAAGTAAATCAGAAAAATAACTTGAGGCAGCATTTTTTAACAGCCTTACAGGTAACACCCCCCAAAAATATCTCCAGTGTACAATTTTACAGATAATCAATGGGCAGAACTGGTAAGCAAAATGAGAAGATAAAAAAGCCTAGTCAATAATAATCTGAAAGCAACACTAGATATTGAGAATAACTTCAAAACACCACAGGCTCGGAAAATACTTGTATTTTTGTAATTAACTTCTAGGATAATAAAAGCATTTTTTAACATCTTATAGGTTCTTATTGATCATGGAACTCAGCATGATGATACTAAGCAGAAAATAAAAATAAAACTTGTTAACAAGTGTAAATGCTGATCAAAGTATAAATTCAAAGTAATATATGGTAATGCCTAAAATGTTTACATTCAAGGCTGTTAGTATGGTATTATTTATCAAAGTTAATTAACTTTGCCAGAGAAAAAGCAATATCCAACAAGTTTCTAGAACCAGTAAATGAAATGCCAAACTTAGTGGGATTTATCTTCATAAAAATTCTTCACCATTCAGATATTAATATCACCCAAACAATCAGTTAAGACTGAGACAGCTCTAGTATATTAGGTAGAAGTTCTGGATAAATCTGTTAGTACTAAATCATATTGAGAAACAAGAGATTCCAGGTGTCACATACACCACCAGAAAAGTTTTTCTGAACTGAACCCCAAACAAAAGTTCAGGTATAAGAATTTAAATACAAACATAAAACAATGTCAAATATGCATTTTCCTTCATAAAAGACAAGGCTCTTCAGATGAAAATAGCAACCAGAAATAGGAGACAATAAAGTCATTCAGTAGATAATCTGATAAATCAAGATATAGCACTTGATAGCGTCTGAAAATCTTGATTGTGAAATGTAATAATAAAAATTATTACATTCATGTTTCTGTATATTTTGTTTTCAGATGCAGAAAGGGATAATATGACACTGCAGGAGAAGAAAGTAACACAAGAAAAAAGGAAACAATTTTTCACAGATAAATATATAGCGAGTAGGATATTATCAAGACACATGTAGATGATGGCTTGTTAACAAATGCTCTGTTTAAACAAACTCAGGAATTTAAGATCTGTTAAATGAGAGAGGTAATTGCTTCTTTTAATTATGGTTAAAGAACAAGTGGTGATATTCTGAAACTCTGAACATTTGTAGAGCAGAAGGGTTATGATGGATATCTCAGTGGCAAGCACCAAAACCTATCATTTGAAATGACAAGTCATACATACATGTTTCATTCAGGGATCTGAATTAGTTTTCATAGGTTATACATCTGAGCTGCAAGCTTCAATATATTGTGAACATCAGGGGTGATTAATGTGAAAACATACCTAAGTGCTAAAAGAAGAGGCCACAGAAAATCTCAGAAATACCTACGGATTGAAAAAAAGCTAACAGCTGTATATTTAATAAGGGAGGAGGGCTATGGACCCACTAATATACATATTTTCCCCTCATGCTTATGTATTTTTAAATATATGAATAGATTCTTCACTGCTTTAGAAACTACTTGCTGATGTGGCTTCAATGAGCACTATTAGTCCATAATCTCATTACCATTTTTTTCTGCCCTCTAATGGGGACAGGTAAAGTTCAGCTTTTAACTATGGAATAATTTTTATACTGTGGTGCTAAAAATTAACATTAACTACCACAGCCCTGATGCAAACATTAAAGAAGTCCAGTGGGAGACTAACCATTAACACAAATGAACTGTGAGTCCAGACTTAAAAACAAATGCAGAATTATTCTCCCCGTAGCTTGTGATACAATAAGGAGTATAAAATTACATTACATGATATTTCATATTTACATAAGGTGTAGTAAAATAAGCTAACAAGTATCCAAGCAATCAGTGAAGAATGCAGAGAAATTTATATTCTAATTTTGTCTCATAAGAAAGACATGGGGAAATGAAGAAGTACCCAGAGGGAAATGAGAGACTGAAATTATCAAAGAAGCAGTGGAAAGTAGTTGATGAAACAAATGAGACAGAAAACAAAAGTGCAAATTAGTATGGAAAAAATTCTCAATAAGATCGATTTTGGTTTTACTTGCCACTAGACCTTTGGCCATCAACTGAAAAAACCCATTTTGGCTCTGTCTGCAATATATTCTAGCCATGGCACTTTACATCTTCGTTTAAGAAAGTTTGATTAAAGCTTTAACGCAGAAGAAACAAAAATGATGTGCAGATCAAGCTGCAGTGATAGACTGCCAAAAAAGAGTTGAACACAGTTTTGAAAATAATATAGGAAGAGAAAACCAGTGCATTCACTTCTATTTTAAAAGACAGAACAATAGCATATCTTTTTTTTTTTAATTTTCCTGGAAGATGTATACACTTTATTATTAATAAAAAATAATAATAAAAAATAACAAAACCAAAAAAGCCCAACCTCCTTCTTTTCAAGTAGAAAAGTACAGGTACTAATCCAAAGCAAGTGTTTTAATTTTGTAGATAAATGTCTTTTTAGAAAGAGTAAGTCCCAATAGAGACTGCAATGGTGAAGTGTGACTCGGCAAAGTATGTTGAAAGGAAAAAAAAAGTATTTGAGAGTTTTGGATCTTTTATTAGATTTCTTCAGTGGATTGCCCTGCAACTGAATGAAGATCAGCAGAAAGTTTTATACAAATTCATGATGAAGAACAGTCTTCTAATGTGGGAAAAGAAGGAAAAAGTTTATGTACATTAGTGTCTCAGCTATCACCAGATGAGATGTTTTTCTTCACCTTCATTTAACTTTTCCCTGTAATACAAAAGCTTAATTTAGATTACTGAGGGTATAATTCAGATATAGACTAGTAACTGCTGATGCTATATGAAGTAGCATTTGTAGCATCATACTGGAAATTGACTAATTACCTGTGTCAAAGGAACATACAGCCCATTAAAGAAAGTACTCAGCAAACATTATTTGAGACTTCAGTTAATCCTGCTTCTTGCTACATACATCTCATTACTAAAAAGATAGCCACATTTGATCCTTGAAATACAGAAGAAAATAAATTAATAAAATGTCACATGTTACAAGTGAAAATAGACATTGTATTTTTTACAAATTTATCTTTTGCTTGGAATTCTTCTACATACAGATTAGGCCATTTCAGACATCAGAACTTGTGTTACTGATAATGTGGGTAATATAAATCTTTTGCATTTACACTTCCATTTTCGTCCATGTTCTCAAACTTTGGTAAGGAAAAATAAGCTTTTTTACTCTATTTTGCTTCTAAGTCACAGAAGAAACTTACAGAAACCACTTGTTGTCCAGGTCACATCACAAGTGACAGATAATCTAGAAGCAAGTTTTACAGTGTCTATTGGTTAAAAAGGTACCTTGGCATGGCCCACGTAGGGTCTCTGACACTGGAAAACTACTCTGTGTTAGCTAACCTTGTTCTCTGTTTGCTAGCTTTTTTAAACCACATAGAATGATGTCATACTGATAAAAGTTCATCTCTCAAGACAAACTAAGGGTTTAATTCATGACAGGAGGAAGGGCTGCCATATTTACTGCTCGATGATTTAGGATTAAGTGAAGGATAAAACATAATGCTTATTGCCAGACCTTACTCAGCTTGCACTGTTGTACAAAGTGGTTTATCAAACTTGATAAAATCTGATTAAGGCTAACATGGTAAAGAAGACATTAAACTAGTGCCTCATTGCCGACCAGAGTTTCACCTACACTGAGTAAGGAAATAATTCAGAGCCAAAAACTTTCTTTTATATCATCCAGTGCTATTTTGTACTACACTGGTAATAGGTCTTAAATCTCAGATCAATATGAGAAGGAAGATAGTTAACTTAGCACTCCTAGATCTACTGTCCTGCCATTACCACTAACACATAAAACATTAGCATATTGCAATGGGAAATCACAACTCCCACAGCCAAAGATTAAAATACTGCAGACACAAATAAATAATACATCATAAATCCCAGATGGCAATGATCAGAAAAATACTACTGTAGAACTGGAGTTCTTTTTTATGTATCAGACCATTTGCAATGCTCCCACCCTACTTCACAACTGAACAATATAAGGTTGGCACTCTTGCATGAATTTACCATACATAATAAAACTGTACAGCATATTGAATATACAATTATGATGAGCTGTGCCTTTTTCATATGTACAAAACATGAGTTGCATTAACAAATTACACCCAGCTGAACCATAAACTCTATTACTTCTTTCAAACATTCTCAGTAACTCAGAGCCCTAGATTATTGCAAACACTCTTTAGATGACCAAGTTGATAAAAGAATATTGTGCCTCTCACAGCTTTTACTGAAGCTTTTTCATTGCTTCAAAAGTCAAAGTGAATAGTTGTCTAAGTTCAGTAAAAGTGGAAGATTATTTTTTAGGAAATCATCCCTTTAAAACTCATCACTTGCAAAATGTTAGTAATCATATAGACATTTCAAACTGTAAGATTTTACAAAATCAGTGACATCCCAGTTTTCAAAATTTTATAAATAAAGACTGCTATTTCAAAGAAAAGTAGAAAACCTAAATGGTGTAGCAGATAATGGCATATTAATAGAGAGTAGGACCTATTTTTTTTTTTCACTTATTGTGTTGTATAAAACATATATGTTCTTAATAATGGATTTTTTTTATTTAAACCTTACCTCAGAATTTTTATTACTGCCTTCTAAAAAATAAACAAAACCTGAGGTATTAATTTGGGAAGGACAACTTAGCTATAGAAAATTCCACCAGATCAAGCTTTTATCACATTTTTTTTCTAATCATAAGGAAATTAATGTTTTGTGTATTTTCCCTTCAACTGTATAAAATTTCCAGAGTTGAAAATAAATTTTTTTGAAGTGAAAATACTTTGCAATTTAATCCTGACTGTTATTTTACAAGATCGTAAAAATAAACCAAATACACATTTCTCAGTATATTAATTTATTTCTGTAGATGTTTCAGAAAGAAAGCATAATACATCACACAGTACAACCACCTGCTCAAAACAAGTCCAGCTAAGGCAGGTTGCTCAGGGCTGCGTCCCAAGTCCTGAGCATCTCCAAGGATGGAGATCTCCCCAACTTCTCTGGAAAATTCTGATCACCATCATGGTGAAATAGTTTTTCCTTTTATCTAATCAACATTTTCTGTGTTCAGCTTGTGCGTGTTGCTTCTTGTCTTACCACTATGTGTTTTCGAGAGAGTCTGGCTCCATTTTCCCTATACCATTATATAGTTCTAGACAACAGTAAGGTATCTCCTGAGCTTTCTTTTTCCTAAGGATGAACAAACTGAATTTCCTCAGCATCGCCTCACTTGGCACATGCACCAGAAACCCAATCATCTTGATCAACCTCAACTGTATTAATTCTACTTTATCCAGGTCTTTCTGATAATGAGGAGTCTAAACCAAGCACAGCTCTTAAGATATGTTCTCACAAATACTGAATCAAGAAGGACAATCACTTTCCACAACCGTTTAGCTAATCTCCTCCTAATAGAGTATGTGGTGGGCTTTCTTCTTTGCATGGGCATGTGGCTGACTCACCTTCAGTTTGGTGTCCACCCTATCAGATCCTTTCCTGTAAAGCTTTTTGCTGTTCAGACAGCACCTAATTTGTCCCGATGCAGTGAATTATTTAATTCCAGATGAAAGACTGCATTTCCCTTTATTGACATTTGTGAGCTTTCTGCCAGCCTATTTCTATGCCTTGTTGAGGTTCCTCTGAATAACATGTCCATTGCTCCCCCTAGTTTTTCATTGCCTGCTAAATTGCTGAGTATGCAATCTGCTACATGAACAAGATTATTCAACTGTATTGTCCTCAGTTACAGTTGCTGAGTAATGCCACTAGAAAGCAGCCACCAGTTGGAACTGGTATCATTAATCGCACCCCTTTGTATTTTACGGCCCAGCCAATTTTCCATCTACCTTACTGACCACTTATCCAGTCCATATGACACCAGGTTGACTACAAGGATACTATGCGAGAGAGTATCAAAATCTTTGCTGTCAAAGATCCATCCACTGCTTTCCACTTACCCATAGGCAGGGTCATCATAGCAGGCAATCAGGCTGGTCAGGCATAATTTGCCTTTGGTAAACCCATGCTGGCTGTTCCCAGTCAGTTCCTATGTGTCTTCTTGTCCTTTATGTTCCCACTAATGGCTCCAAGGAGGCTGATTAAGACTGTATTTCTCCAGATCCTCCTTCCTGACTTTGCTGAAGATGTGTGTGACATTTGACTTTTTTCAATCATAATAACTTTAATAATAATTATATCATTTATTTTCATAATATGGAATATATTTAATTAGGTTTAAGAATATGTGCTATTAAACAAATGATAATTTTTGTTTGGTTTTTTTTTTTTTAATTTAGGGACTCTGAATTAAATAATTTTTTTCCCTGTCATCTTTAACTTCGTATCACTCATCACAGTTTGTCTTACTTTCCCTGAAAGCAAACATCAATATGATGGTTCAGAGGAACAGAAAACAAATTGGTAACAGTAGAGCAAATTACAACATCACCAGGAAGTCAGCATATGCTGGTGAAAAAAAGCCATGGATTTCTCCATTTTCCCCTGAAGAGTTTAGGTTATATTTTTCTTGGAATAATGTTAGTCAGTCATTGAAATGTTGTTGTACTTCAGGAAACTAGCAACTTCTGCTAATTTTTATTTATATTACGTATCCTTGAAGAAAAGGAATGTGCTAAATTACTGCGATTAAGAAGGTAGAAAAGAATTTTATTTAGATTTAAGTTATTAATGCTCATTTCACTTCTTTTCTCAAAAAAAAACTTGTTGAATATCTTCTTTTAATATAAATACTTTGATTTCATATAACAGGGTTAAGTTTTTCCAACTTTTAAAAAATTACTATTATTTTCTACAATACAGGTAGTCTTAAATACTTTTCTTTACCAATCATTTAATTTTTTTGCTGATCTAGTACAAGTTATTGCTCTTATAAATAATAATAAAGTACTTTAGTTGGTCAAAGTTAGACACATTCTTCATGGTGTAACTCTCAGGAAAGTTGTTCACGGAGACAAGAGAAAGATAATCTTCAACAGAAGTAACCACTTACTCTTCCAGCTCTGTTTCTTTGGTATTTTTATTTTCTTTTTCCCTGTTGTGCTATTAAAAAGTAGCCACAGTTAATAACCATCATTAGTTTCCCAGTGTTTAATCCTGGAGTCCTGCAAAGGACAGTTAAGATCCCATATATTTAAAATAAGAGAGCTATATCCATGAATTGCTTTGAGGAATTATTTCTTTTGACTGAAATTTTAATAATTTTTCTGTAATATTATTTGGAGTTCAACAGAATGAAACCTGACTTCAATACCCCAAACACAAGAGTACAAAACAGTCTCTGAGATATTTAGCTTGGGTTGGACTATGCTTGTGAAAATGCCTTGAGGAAACTTCAGCTATCTTTTCTTATCTAAAATTAAAATAAAACATACTGAGAGGATTATTTATTGTAGCTTTATTCATGAATGTCTGTTTAATTTTCTTCTAGAGAAAAGAAATATAGTAAAAATGAGCATTTAGGAAGGTCTAGCCCACTAATTTGCATCACAGTGTTCTGGAACTTAAATATTATTTTCTGAAAATCAAGAACATCAAACACAATTCTGGAGATACATTTTCAGAGGTGCTTTAAAGAGTTAATTAGCTTCCACATCATTTGAGAACAACCTGATGACCATGAAAAAGACTCTTACTCTTTGGCTAAAATTACTGAAATAGAATTATTCTGTTCTCATTTTGATAACGTTCTGAATATCATTAAAAAACATTATAAGAAACATATTGCTTCAGAAATTGGGTGCTCATGCTAAAGTGAAGGAAAAATAATAGAATTAGAAGCACATAGAAAACAAATTTAAGGCCAGGACAGAATTCAGCCTGACTATGACTCAGCTCCCATGAGGGTGGTAAAATGTCAATCTTCTATACACATTAGGAAAAATTAATTAATTTTTGTATGATTCTTTTGCAAACGGAAATTAAGGACTTATAGTGAAGAGTTTTGGCTGCTTGATTGCTGGTACTCTAAAGAGTAAACTGACTGTATTTAAATTTAACTCAGGCTGTTGTCCATTCTGTTTTATACTCTGAAACATAATCTTCTTACAATAAGAAATTTTAATATTGAAACACACTTACCATGGGCAACACTACGTTTGTTGGACACTGAGTTGTAGGTTTGCTTTTCATGTACCAACAAAGTACTGTAGGCTTATAAGCAGGACAAATCTTGGTTCTCATGGTCACATTTATAAATGTAGCAACAAGCATTCCTAAAATACCAGGTACAATACATACATTTAATTTATCCATTGAGTAGTTTATCAATTAGTGCTTTGACATGTGAAGCTTTCATATTATTATATACTATTATATATATTATGATTGTATATCATATTTATATTATTATTAACCATAGTGAGTATTCCTAATGTGCTCTATATGTTTTGGTTATAAATTTAAGTGTTGCATAATATGCAGCAAGAACATCGTAGTCTAAAACTGGTTATTTGCAGCTGTTGTTCTAACTAGGAAATAGCCATTTATTGAAGATTAATGTTTTGTCTTCTGTTCTATTTGTTTCGGAGAGAATGGCAGTTTAGAAGCGTACAAAGTATTTTTTGTAGTAGAAATTATTATGCATACGTTGTAATAGTAAATTACATTCAAGATGATATATTTTCCTTAAATGTTAATATTTTGCTTATAGACATTGCTGATGCAGCTGTCTGCAGTTGTAAGATATTTAAATCGAAGATGGGAGCATGTTGCTTGACCGTTTTTAATTGGAAATCGTGGTTAACAATAACATGACGTATCGCATAGTTATCTTTGTTGTGCATATTTCAGTGTAATATAAAAATCCAACACAGTAGACTTCTCTTACTTAATTTTCTTCACATTAATGTTACAGAATCATAATATTTTCCTTAATCATTCTTTATAGAAAAGTATCTATAGAAATTTTATCAAAAAGATAACTAACTCATCTGTCACATTAATAGTTTATATGTTTTCTTTCCATACAGAGCTGCAAAGTCATAGAATCACAGAATGGTAGGGGTTGGAAAGGACCTCTGGAGATCATCTCGTCCAACCCCCCTGCTTGAGAAGGGACACCTAAAGCAGGGGGCACAGGAACGTGTCCAAGCATGTTTTGAATATATCTAGTTATATAGTTAGAAAATGAGAGGGATATTTTATAGTAGGAAGCAGGAAGGAAGATATTTTTTAAACTTTTTCTGTGGCAGTGTCACTGGGATCTGCAAAACTGTTAGTCTCTGAGATAGCTAGAACAATGCAAAAGTAAATTGTAGATGACAACCAGTACTCTGAATATATTCTAATTGTGGAAGCAGGTCAAATCAATTAATGTAGAGGGGACTTCATTATTTAAGTTAAATTTTGCTGTCAAAGGGGTATACTTTCATACTGTGCACCATGTCTCTTTCATGGGGCCACTTTTTACCTTGAATTATTTGGCTAGTGATAACATTGCTCACATACGGTGTTAATCCCCGTCAGCACTTCACACAGCAAATCAGAAATACATTCATTCCTGGGTAGACCTTTCATTTGTTGATCTAGCTATATGCCCAAGAGAGAAGATATATAGACACATGAATCTGTGCAGATAGGTTGTTCAGACAGTGTGCAGTTTTCCCAATTAAAAATTGTCTGAAATATTTAGCATAGGATGATGGAATTTCACAGAAAACAAGATCACTTTAGTTCAGCAGGATACATTTTTTCACAAAGACATTTTGATTAACACTAATTACCACAGTTATTCCTCTATCTTAAGAAGTTAAACTCCCTATTAGACTTTACATGCTTGTGCCAAGGATTGATGCTCAGATCGCAAGTGTCCACTTCCTCATAAAATTATCTCCACCCACTTCATAAATTTTATGTCTTTCATTTCCTTTTAGTTCTTTGGAACGTCTTCAATGTCAAAAAACTTATTGAAAATTAAGATATTCTGGACAGAGTTTGCCTTGTGTAGCTCTTTCAAAAGTGTGATAAAGATGAACCTGCAGATTTTAAAGTGTTTGCTTTTAGAAGTATTAAATAGTCTGCAGGATTACTGTGAAATTAAATATCTTTCTTCATTGTATTATACGGATATGTCCTGTGATTTTTAAAAAACATAAATTTTTTATTGGACAATTCTGACTTTGAAATAGTTATTGGTGATTTGAAGTTTTCCATCAGGTAACAAAAAGTGCTACTAGACAGCTTTCTTTATGGAGAGTATCTTTGGGATTCCTTTATTATAAATAATTTATTATTCCTTATATCTGGAAATTCCTGTGTACCTGATCCTGGTGCAATGTTACTTTTATCTACTTTTGTCTTGATAACTTCACTATGCTGAAGGTGGAGGTTAACAGAATGTTGCTGTACAGTATTGCTATGTTCAAAACCAAAATCTCTTTTCAGCCATTCTAACAGTTTCTGGATATTCTGATAGTCAAACCAGCAATACCAATCTATGGTGTCATATTTGTAGAAGCTCCCATTTACCTTCCATGCAGATAGTAATAGTAGAACATATTGGTTTACAGGTATTTAAGCAATTGCCACAAAAATATCTGTTGTTTCACCTGGTTTGAGGCAGCTACTGATTTTCAATGCTGTGGCAGGTCCACCTCATAGTTAAGAAAAAAATGATGTATTCTTTGGCTTTTTGGCATAATTATTATAAATCAGAGTCAACTCAGTCTTCACAGAATCACAGAATCACAGGTTGGGAAGGACCTCAGGGACCTCTTCACTGCCTTCAAGTGATATTTCAGTGTTAATCAAAACCCAACTCTATTTCTTAGAAGAAGCTATTCTTTTTTCATGCATGGCCTAAAATGACTTAAGCCTCACAAGCCTAATAATTTTGGAAAATGCCAGTGGTTAGCTGTCAGTTTTGTCCACAAAGGCACTGTAGCAGCACCAGAGAGTTGACCGATGTTGGCAAAATGAAAATTAATTTACATTTAGACCACTAAAAAAAAAAAAATGTTGTTGTCATGAACTCTGGAAGCTGCTGAAGTGAAAAGGAACTGGGACAGCTAATCTGTCACTGAATGGCTGTGGGGTGCCTCTGCTGTAGAGCTATGATAAGAAAAAATGAAGTGTTAGTGTAGAACAAGAAAGGTCTTACAAAGTGTGCTGGTTTTGGCTAGGATACAGTTAATTTTCTTCAGAGTAGGTAGTATGGGCCTATGTTTTAGATTTGTGCTGGAAACAGTGTTGATAATGTGGAGATGTTTTTGTTACTGCTGAGCAGTGCTTGCACAGAGTCAAGGCTTTTTCTGCCTCTCACCCCACCCCACCAGTGAGCAGGCTGGGGGTGCACAAGAAGCTGGGAGGGGAGACAGCTGGGACAGCTGACCCCAACTGACCAAAGAGATATCCCACACCATATGCTGTCATGCTCAGCAATAAAACATGGGGGGAAATTGGCAGGGAGCCTCTGCTCAGGGACTGGCTGAGTATCGGTTTGTTGGTAGTGAACAATTGTTTTCATTTGCATCATTTGTGTGTCTTGGGTTTTATTTCTCTCTCTGTTATTTTCTTTTTCATTATAGCTATTATTATAATTAATATTATTAATAATTAATATTTTATTTTAATTTTATTATGAAACTGCTTTTACCTCAACCATGAGTTTTCTCACTTTTACCCCTTCAATTCTCTCCTCCCATCCCGTTAGGGAGGAATGAGTGAGAGGCTGTGTGGTGCTTAGTTGCCGGCTGGCGTTAAACCACAACACAAGGAAATCAGGAAAACATAAGAACCACTGTGTCATGACCTTTAGGAGAACTTGCCTTGGAATGCCATTTAAAATTTTGTTCCATGTTTGCGTTCCCTTCATGATCTGTGTTCAGAAATTATACTGCAGAAGTACCCTGTCACAGGAACAGATGTAAAGAAGGGCCATTAAAATTAATACCAAAATAAATCAGATCTCTAATGTTGGGGTTTTTTTTGCCACTATTGTAGATTGCAAAAACAAAGGCTGAATCTGACTATTCCTGATGAACACATCAGTGTAAACATAAAAAGTTAGAAAAAATATTTAAATATTTAAAGTGACTTAATTTATGAAAAAAGGATTGTATCTAGATGAAAACTGGAAGATCTTTAACTGTTAAAGAAATCTATTTCTGGGACAGATTTTTATTCACTGTAATAGTAATAAGAAAATTGCTTTTAAGATGGACCTTGGTAAGTTTAGGGGATTGTCCTGAAGACTGTGATAACACGGGATTGGACTAAAAGACAGAAGGTGTCTTTCGTTTCTGCAATCATCTTGCACACGTGAAACCCCTCCCTTTACTGCTATGTGTCAGTACCCATCTGGATCCAAGCAACAAGTGAATTCTATGTGGTTGAGACTTATCAATGACATTGTCAAGCACAAAATACTGGACGTTTGTAGATATCCACAGAAAGAGTCTGCTGTTTAGCCAGGATGCATTAACTTTCAGTGCCTGCTTCCATGTTGTTCAGCTATTTGCATTATCAAACCTTCGAACAGGAGGCCAGTTAACATTTTCAGCCTCAGGTCAGGTGCACCAACTAATGCAACTCTGAGTTAAAATTGCAGGGTATGATCTGGACCCTGAGCCATTAACCTTTTACCTGCAGTACCCAGAGTAGGGGGTTTTTGTTTTATTTTGGGAGGCTGGCTGCCAAAGGAGGATTGTTAGGCATCACGTTATAACTGCAGTAATCGATCCCTTCCCTGTTGAATAACTAATATATGACACTTCTAGGTCTTTTTCAGGCAAAAACCTTCAGTGTAAATTGTCATAACTTAGTGATACAGAAAGGGGATCTACAATTAACTTAGAATATAACCCACATGTGTGTACAGGATTTGGTTGGAATAGACTTAAATTTCCTTCACAGCAGTTCTTATGGTACTGTGTTTTAGATTTGTGACCAAAACAATGCTGATAACACACCAATAGTTTAGATCTTGCTGAACAGCATTTGCACAGTGTCATGGTCATCTGTTTCTCACTCTTGCCCCACAGTAATTAGATTGGGGGTGTACAAGAGTTTGGGAGGGAACACAACCATGTAGATGACCCAAATTAACCAAAAGGGATATTCCATGCCATATAAAATCATGTCTAGTAGTAAGTTTAGGATAGCAGTGTTTAGGGAGGTTATCTATCTTTCACATGGGAACTGTCTGGGCATCAGCCTACCTGTAGGAGATGGTGAGTGATTGCATTTGCATCTCTTGTTTTGTTTTGTCTTTTCTCTGTCTTCTTCCACTTTTCCTTCACTTTTTGAACTATTTTTATCCCAAACCATGAGTTTTCTTGCTTTTAGTTTTCCTTTTCTCCTCTCCTGTCCCACTGGAGGCCAGGGTAGGGGAGAGTGAGCGAGCAGCTGTGTGGTGCTTAGCTGCCTACTGGGGTTAACCCATAACAATGTGAAACAGAATAGATTCAGAAAAGTATCAGAAGGGCCATAGGGTCTTTAATAATGTTGAGTCCTTAAGATCTGGGTTTTTTCAGATCATCTAACAGAACATTTGTTAATTTAAATACATTGCGATGAGGCATGCAACATAAATAATCAGCACTGCTGTAGAAGAGAAGCCTCCATGGGATGGCATTAGAAGTTTTGTATTAAAGGTAAGAAGTTTTGCATTGAAGCTATGGAGCATTGGCCTTAACTTGTGTACTGAATAAACACCAATAATTCAAGGAAGGCAAAAGTGCCTACAGTTAGAAGACATTTGATATATTATTTGCATTTATGTTGAAACACCTGAAAATAAAATACTTTTTAAATATCTATATGTCAGTGTTCAGTTAAGCTAAAATTACTTTCTGTTCAAATAGAGAATGAATATATACATTAATTTAGATAAAAATAATTAAACTGATGGAATATACTTTTCAGCGGTTATGAGCACTTCATCTAATGGGAGCCACCTTTCATGCTCAAAAAGAGAGAAAGAGAATCAAAGGAAATGTTCTGTAAAACCTTGAAAACTGCCTTGGTGCTGTTTTTGCCAAATGCTGTTGGTTAACATTCCAGTCATGTAACGTAAAATATACTGATTATAGTACTAATCTGCATGACAGAGATTAATGAAAACTTACTTAATAACAGAAAATCTATGAGAAGGATGTTTTGTTAAAATTAGGAAAGCCTTTTTTCACTAAGTGCTTAAATAACTGACAGAAAAGTAATTATGCTATTAGTAAAAAAAAGCAACAGTTTATTTGCTAATATTTGCTACAAGGTATTTTCTGCAATGGTCATCTTTTGTCGTTTAGCTTTTTGTAATGTGTAGTGGCCAAACCACTTGTGATTCACTATGAATATATTAAGATTTGATGGCATACTTCTAATGAACAGAATAGACTGACAATAGAGCACCTGGCCATGCTTAGACTTGCTCTCCATCCATATATACTTGGCCTTGTGCTGCTTGCTAGCAATATATTAATATACTTTAAGAGGATATGTTGAATTTGTAAATTAAGTCCATGGAATGGTGTATAATTCTTCCATACAGATCTCTTATTCATATAAATCAAAACAAAAAGTAAGCTGCAATTGGATCTGTTCAAAACTGTAGCTGTCAATGCCTATATAGGTTTTACAGAATCTACTCAAATGTGCATCTTTCCTCTATTTTTCAACATGGAAAACCAAACAATAAGAACAACAACAACAACACAGATGGAGCTATGAGTTTAAAACTAGTCAATAAAACTTTTCCAGATAAAGGAGTTCGTGTCTTTCATAGATGGATGCAACTGGCCATCTGGCAAATAGAATAAATGTTCTGTGAAGTTCATTTTTATCAGTGTGTAGGGAAAATGTATTTTGAACCTTTTAACATTGTGCTATAAAGAGAAATTAAAGATATAATGATTTACTGCACTTCAAAAAAGTAGGAAGCAGTAGTGTACTAGTGGGGCAAGAGGGTCTTCACCAACAAGTCAGCCAGGCTTATAAGGACAGCTTTAAATTAGACTTACCAAGGGAAGGGGATGGAGTTTTGAGTAACAGGGAAGAACCAGGGAATGCTGATGTGTTAGGAACCAACAGGGAAACACCTGTGAAATACATCAAAGGAATTAGTGTGTGTTCCTCTAAAATGGTGACACCATCAATAGTCCAGCTGAAATAACTATACCAATGCATGTAGCATGGGTAAGAAACAGGAGGAGCCAGAAGCCACTATGCAGCTAGAAAGCTAGCATCTAATCACTATCACTGAAACCTGGTGGGACGAATCACATGACTGGATTGCTGCAACTGATGGCTATAAACTGTTAAGAAAGGATGGGCAAAGAAAGAGAGACTGGGGCAGGGGTTGCTTTCCATGTAAAAATATTGACTGATTGCACAGAGCTATCTTTGAAAGACAATGATGAACAGGTTGAGAGCTGATGGATGAAAATTAGAGGCCAAGACAACAAAGGAAACCTTGTGGCTGATGTTTACTACAGGACCCCTGATCAAGAGGAGGATGTTGACCAAGTGTTCTTACTACAACTACAGGAAGCACTATACTCATAGACTCTGATCCTGCTGGGGGACTTCAGTCACCCTGACATCTGCTGGAAAAGCAGCACAGCAAGCTGTAAGCAGTCCAGGAGTCACTTGGAGTATGTCAAGGAAAATTTTTTAATCCAGGTGATAGAAAGCCCAAACAGGTGAGAAATATTACTGGTCCTGTTTTTTCCCAACACAGATGAGGTCAACGCTGCTGGCAGCTTGGGCTGTAGTGATCATGCCCTGTTGGAATTCGTATCTTGAAGGATATGGGCCGGAGTAGAGTATGAGTAGAGTCAAGACCCTGAATTTTAGGAGAGTGAACTTTCAGTAGTTTAAGAAATTAGTGGATGGGACCTACTGGGAAACTACCCTCAGGGACAAAATGCTGAACAGAATTGGCAGTTCTTTAAGAAAATCTTTCTTAGAGCACAAAAGCATAAGAAGTAGATTGTAAGAAATCAGACAAGAAAGGCAGGGGACCAACATGGCTGAGTAAGGATCTCCTGGTCAAAACGAAGTGTAAGAAGGAAATGTATAGGCCATGGAACCAGGGACATGTATCCTGGGAAGAATATATGAGTTTTGCTCAGGTGTGTAGGGATGTAATCAGGAAAGCTAGGACACAGCTGGAGCTGAATTTGGTAAGGAATGTGAAGAGTAATAAGAAAGGCGTTTACAGGTACATTGGTCAGAAAATAGACTAGACTAGAACAGAATAGACTAGACTAGACTAGACTAGAATAGAATAATTTAAGCTGGAAGGGACCTACAACAATCTTGTAGTCTTCCCACCTTGGTGGGAACAATCCACAATATTACCACAGACTGGAGGATGAATAGACTAGAGCATCCCTGTGGAGAAGGACTTGGAGATACTTGTGGAAGAGAAAATTAGACATAAGCTAGCAATGTGCACTTCCAGGCCAAGAAAGCTAATCATATCCTGGGCTGCATAAAAACAAGCGTGGCCTGCAGGTTGATGGAGATGATTCTGACCCTCTGCTCCACTCTGGTGAGACCTCATCTGGAGTACTGCACCCAGCTCTGGGGCTCCCATCCTCAGAAAGACATGGTCCTGTTAGAGCAGGTCCAGAGGAGGACCATGAAGTGATCAGTGGGCTGGAACACCTCTACTTTGAAGAAAGGCTGAGAGAGTTGGTGGTGTTCAGCCTGTAGAAGAGAAGGCTCTGTGGAGACCTTATCATGGCCATCCAATATACAAAGGGGGCTTATAAGAAAAACAGGGAAAGCTTTTTAACAAGGCCTGCAGTGACAGGACAAGAGACAAGGGCTTTAAACTGAAAGAGGGTAGATTTAGATTGAACATGAGGAAGAAATCTTTTACAATGAGGATGGTGATACACAGGAACAGGTTGCCCAGAGAAACTGTGGATGTCTCATCACTGGAAGAGTTGAAAGCAATGTTGGATAGGGCTTTGAGCAACCTGAACTCGTGGAAGATTCACTTGTCCATGGCAGAGGGGTTGGAACCACATGACCTTTAAGGGTGTCTTCCAATCCAAACCATTCTATGATTCTGTGGTTCTAGATTCTATGATTCCATGATTCTATACTTTTGCTTTCAATATGGAAGAAAAGAAGAAGGAATTTAGCAATGAAAATCGCTAGCTGTCTCTGTGCGCATCTAAAAGTTGACATATTGATATTATAACTTTAAAAAGGTAGAAAATAATGGTTATTGCCATCTTAATTATTTTGAATAATTATATTCGCTGCTTGAGGACAATTTCATACTATCACTACTTTCATACTACTTTTAAACAACAAATAAATGTTGATTATATGACAATAGCAATCTGCAATTTATCTAAATAAATATTTTATGTTATTTTTTCATAATGATTAAAATTATAACAATTGCCAAAGTAGTTCTTTGGCAATCAGATGGTTTAAAAAACAAGTTACATAACTAAATTTTTAACTGCCACTAAAATTTTTTTTCTATGGGATTTCAAGGTAAATAGTATTATTTCAAATTATTCATAGTTTCATAATTAAATCTAGTATATAGAAAGCTAAATCAATTCTTAGGTAAAATGCATTAGAAGAGATTTTCTTTAAATAATAGTTGCAGAATATGAAAGAACAATACTGTATTTGGCTTCAGAATTTATACCTTTCAAGTAATTTTCAATGTATGCCCACTAGCAACAATTTTGCTACAGGGTTCTCCAATAAGTTTTAGAAAAGACACATTAATTTTTCTGACCCAAAGAAACCAATATGTCAATATTCGGTTATTTCAAATGGCTTCTGTAAATTTCAGCTGCCATCAGCCTTTCTGCATATACAGATATCCTTGTTCCTTCTTCTGATTTCACTCTAAATACAAAACATATATTTTCTTTTCCACCAAGCATTTTACATTTAGATTTCTACATTTGAAATCGAGGCTTCATTATCTGCTGAGTTTTTGCCTTTACTTCATCTGAGAATAGCCTCTGACTTGATATAAAGTCTCACATCAAAATTATCATATAGATTTTTAGAACAAAAATTTATGACTTCTTCAAAGTTTAATTTAAAATGTGTTATGATTGACTTCCTTTTGCATATTAAACATCAAAATGATCATTCACAAAAAGTTCATGGTTATTTCTTCTCATTCATCCAGGACTTCAAGTGCTAAATTATTTTGGTACTGTGACTGCCTGAGAATACCTAGCAGAAGGTCATTTTGTGGCATTACAAGCAGCATATATTAATTTTATGTTTTTCTAAATTGCCTGTGGAAAAGAGTAATCACAATAGCACATCTGACATTTGAATGCAATTAGTATGTGAACTGATCATGCCTAGTTATGTGCAAATTACGAGTTAGGTGTATGAAAAGTTGCCCATTGAAAATATAAGAATACAGAGGAAAAAAGAAGCAAGGCTTTTTATGCAGGGAGACTGTCCTGGTTTTGTCAAATGACCTAAAATAAAAATAATAAAAAGATTAAGAAGAAGACAGGATTACAAAGGATATCAGTAAACTACTATGCAACAAAAGGTACTAAATAGCCTAATGGTAGGTCTCAAATATTTATTGATATTTCATAGGCAAAATAGACCACAGAACCAAATTCAAATCTTGGTTAATTCAGCTGAAATCAATGCAGTGATTATAAAGGGTAACTATTTTCATTCTTCAGGCAGCAACTATGTATGTTGTAGATCGTATAAACCTATGATTAAAGAAGCCCTAGATAGAGAAAATGCATATTTTTTTCACTAAAATTCAATTATCATTCAAATCCATATTGTACCACTGTATTACTAATCTATAAGAATATAGAAAGAATAGAGTAATAGGATCATAGAATCTTAGAATTATTAAGGTTAGAAAAGACCTCTAGGATCATCAAGTCCAAACATCAACCCAACACTACCATGCCTTCTAAACCATGCCCTGAAGTGCCACATCTACATGCTTTTTGAACACCTTCACGGATGGTGACCACCTCTCTAAGCAGCCTCTTCCAATGCCTGACCACTCTTTCAGTAAAGAATTTTTTCCTAATATCCAATCTAAACCTCCCCTGATGCAGCTTGAGGCCATTTCCTCTTGTCCTATCGCTAGCAACTTGGAAGAAGAGACCAACACCCACCTCACTAAAACCTCCTTTCAGGTAGTTGTAGAAAGCAATAAGGTCTCCCATCAGCCTTCTCTTCTCCAGGCTAAACAATGCCGGTTCCCTCAAACTCTCCTCATAAGACCCACTCTCCAGACCCTTCACCAGCTTTGTTACTCTTCTCTTGACACACACCAGCAACTTAATGCTTCTTTTCTCCTGAAGGGCCCAAAACTGAACACAGTATTTGAGGTGTGGCTTCACCAGTGCCAAGTACAGGGGCACAATCACTTCTCTACTCCTGCTGGCCACACTGTTCCTGGTACAAGCCAGGATGCTGTTGGCCTTCTTGGCCACCTGGGCATAGGGCTGGCTCATGTTCAGCCAGACGTCAAACAACACCCCAGGTCCTTCTCCGCCAGGCAGCTTTCCAGCCATTCCTCCCCAAGCCTGTAGCATTGCCAGGGTTGTTGTGACTGCAGGACCCAGCTCTTGGCCTTGTTGACCCTCATACAATTGGCCCCAGCCCATCGATCCAGCCTGTCCAGGTCCCTCTGTCGAACTTTCCTTCCCTCAAGTAGATCAACACTCCCGCCCAACGTGATGTCATCTGCAAACTTACTGAGGGTGCACTCGATCCCCTCTTCCAGATCATTGATAAAGATATTAAACAAGACTGGCCCAACACTGAGCCCTGGGAAACACTGCTCATGACTGTTTGCCAAATGGATTTAGCTTCATTCACCACAGGTCCTGGGCTCAGCCATCCAGCCAGTTTTTACCCAGCAAAGAGTACACCAGTCTAAGCCATCAGCCGTCAGTTTCTCTGAGAGGATGCTGTGGGAGACAGTGTCAAAGGCTTTACTAAATCCAGGTAGACAACACCCACAGCCTTTCCCTCAGCCACTAGGGAGGTCACCTGGTCATAGAAGGAGATCAGGTTGGTCAGGCAGATCCTGCCTTTCATGAGCCCATGCTGACTGAGCCTGATCCCCTGGTTGTTCTGCACTCGCCTGGTAAGCTCACTCAGGATGTATTGCTCTATAATCTTCCCCGGTACTGAGGTCAGACTGACAGGCCTGTAGTTCACTGGATTCTCCTTCTGGCCCTTCTTGTAGATGACCATCACATCAGCAAGCCTCCAGTCATTTGGGACCTCCATGGTTAGCCAGAACTGTAAGTAAATGATGGAGAGTCTCTTGGCAAGCTCCTCTGCTAGCTCCCTCAGTACTCTTGTGTGGATCCCATCCAGTCCCATAGACTTGTAAGTGTCCAGGTGGAGCAGCAGGTCATAAACTGCTTCCTCCTCGATTATGGCGGGTTTATTCTGCTCCCCGTCCCTGCCTTCCAGCTCAGGAGGCTGAATACCCTGGGGGTAACTGGTCTGACTGTTAAAGACTGAGACAATAAAGGCATTTAGTACTTCAGCCTTTTCCTCATCCTCGGTGGCAATGCTCCCTTCTGTGTCCAACAGAGGATGGAGATTCTCTTTGGTTCTCTTTTTGTGGTTAATGTATTTGTAAAATCATTTTTTGTTATCCCTTACAACAGTGGCCAGGTTGAGTTCTAGCTGGGCTTTTGCCTGTCTAATTTTCTCTCTGTGAGACCTAACAAGATCCCTGTACTCTCTTTGAGTTTCCTGCCCCTTTTTCCAAAAGTGGTAAACTCTCCTTTTTTGCCCAAGTGTCAGCAGAGTCTCCCTGTTCAGCCAGGTCAGTCGTCTTCCTCGCCAGTTCGTCTTGCAGCACAAATGGACAGACTGCTCCTGTGCCTTCAAGACTTCCTTCCTGAAGTGCCCAGCCTTCCTGGACCTCTTTGCCCTTCAGGGCTTCCTCCCAAGGGACTCTCCCAACGAGTGCCCTGAACAGGCCAAAGTCTGCCCTCTGGAATTCCATGGTAGTGGTTCTGCTGACCCCCTCCTTACTTCACCAAGAATTGAAAACTCTACCATATCATGGTTGCTAAGCCCAAGATGGCCTCCCACCAGTCCTTCTCTGTGAACAGGAGGTCAAGTGAGGCACCTCCCCTGCTAGGGTCACTTACCAGCTGCATCAGGAAGTTATCTTCCATAGACACCAGGAGCCTCCTAGACTGTTTCTTCTCTGCTGTGTTGTATTTCCAGCAGACATCTGGTAAATTGAAGTACCCCACTAGAACACTAAAGCAAGGGCAACCTATTGTGATGCTTCTGTCAGCTGCTTGTAGAATGTTTCATCTGCCTATTCTTCCTGGTTAGGTGGTCTATAACAGACTCCTGGAATATACTACTGTGTATCCTCAGCCTTCCCCCTTGTCCTTACCCATAGCACTTGACCTTATAATCACAATAGCTAAGCTCTATGCAATTGAAGGACACCTTAATATATAGAACTACCCCGCCACATCTCCTTCCTCGCCTATCCCTTCTGAAGAGCTTATAGGCATCCATTGCAGCACACCAGTCGTAAGAGTCATCCCACCACGTCTCTGTGATGGTGACTAAGTCACAGCTATCCCTTGCACAATGGCTTCCAGCTCCTCTTGTTTGTTGCCCATGCTGCATGCATTGGTGTAGATGCACTTGAGCTGAGCTATCAATTTCACTCCTAACCTCAGCATGCCACCCCTAGGCTCCTCTCTAGTGGGCCTGGTTATATCCCCTTCCCTCTTTGAACCTAGCTTAAAGCCCTTTCAAAGAGCCCCGCCAACTCATGAGCATGAATCCTTTTCCCCCTTTGAGACAGGTGAACTCTTATCTGCCTCCAGCAGGCCCAGTGCCGGGTAAACCTCCCCACGACCAAAAAACCCCAAAATTCCACTGATGGCACCAGCCTCTGAGCTGCATGTTAATCAGATGAGTCTTCCTGTTCCTTTCAGTATTATTCTTTCCTGCCACTGACAGGATTGAGGAAAACACTACCTGTGCTCCCAGTCCTTCAAGCAAGTGCCCCAGTGCCCTGAAGTCCCTTTTGATTGCTCTTGGGCTTCTCTCCACAACCTCATCACTGCCCACCTGCATAACGAATAGCAGGTAATAATCAGAGGGCTGTACCAGACCAGGGAGTTTCCTAGTAACATCTCTGACCCAGGGCCCAGGGAGGCAGGGCAGCTGGGAAAGTGAGGGAGGCTGGGAGGGGATTTGCCTGCCTCCCCAAGCAGGGACCTGCTTCCATTCTTTGCTGTCTCTTAGGTCCCCTCCTTCTGCTCAGTGGCAAGAGGGTAGGGTAGGTAGAGGGTAGGTAGAGTAATAGCTGATGTTAAAAGAAAAAAACCCAGGTAAAGTGTGGTTGGCTTAAATTTTTGATGTTCCAATTCTTAAACTCGGCTCTTGCTATCTATCTCCTAGATTGCTGTTTTCCAATATGTTTTTATACTAAGTACTAGGAAGTATAACTCATATATTGGAGTGATCATCTCAGCTTTCAGTGAAATAATACTGCATGTTTTTCCATTCCAGTCACACTTTATACAGTAGATGTACGGTCACACACTGTGATTTACAATGAACAAAAACTGCTGGCGACAAACCCTATTTCTTGCCCCAAACTGGTAGCAATATCTGGGCTTCAATAGCTCCATTATTCTGAACTAATATGCTGTGGCTTGTTCTATCATTGCTTTTGAGATATGCGGAATGATCATTGTAGAAGGCAAAAAAAAAAAAATAGCCCCTACTGATTATTCAGTTTTATGTCAGAGGAAGTAAAGAACCACAGGTGAAGAGCTGAAAAATACTAACTGGAAGATGTTTTCTAATGCAGTAAGCAGCATGAAAGAAAATTAAAAGCTAAGAGCTGGCAAATAAAATACAAACTGCATTAAGATGAGAAGAAAGATTGAAGACATTTGGTCATGAGAAGAAGGAGAAGGTGAAAGAAGAGAGACAAGAACAATAGGAAATAATGGGGGATAAGGTTGAGCAACACCTGTTTTCTGAGCTGATTCTTCTAATAACGTCAGTAGAAGTTTTGTTACAAACCTGACAGGAGAGGGATAGAGCTTTCTTTGTACTAACTGTAACCTTGATAATTTTATGCATGGTTCATAACATCTGCTTCAGTGAACAGCAGCTGGCTAATAACTTGCCAGAATACCAGCTGAATTAGAAAGCTGTGAATCACTGAACTCTACCAATTACAGGCTCAAAAGGTTCCATGAACATCAAAGCTCCATGTATACAAGTAGAGTGCGCATTTGTAGCACCAGTGTCCTACAGAAATGAAATGCTAGTAGTATATTCTGCAGTCTATGCCATCATTGTCTGGTAAAAATGGTAAATGTCTTATTGTGGGCCCTGTGTTTGCAATTAGTTTTTGGTGGGTCAGTTCGGATAAACTATTGGAATATATTTATTTCCTGTATTTGATAGACTGGTAATACAGCTTGTAATTTGTTGTAAAATTGCCTAGTGTTTTGGTAATCCACAAAATGAAATAAATCCACATATAGCTGGGACTTCTGTTGGAATCTTTAAGACTTAAGCCTTTGAGGTAAGTGCTAGAAAGCCTTTGTGAAATATTAAGCAACATTTCCCCTTGGTTTTGTATCCAGTATAGAATTCTTCAGAAGTCTTCAAAAACTTGCATACTCAGATTGTTGCTAAATGTCTTAGTTCATAGGAGCTTTTGGATTTAAGCGAATACTGAGTTGAATTATAATGGCTGTAATTCATGACTAAATATTTGGCATAAGTATCCACATAAGATACAGAAACCCCACTTAGACATTTCCAATGTAGGCACCACAGTGTCTAAAAAAATAGCTACCTGGCCCCAGGAGTTTGATTCAGAACACATAATTTAGATACTTGCACTTCTTATATGACATATGGGAAGGATGAAGTGATAAAGAGTGATTACATAATCACAGAATCAGAGAATGACAGGGGTTGGAAGGGACCTCCAGAGATCATCCTGTCCAACCCCCTGCTTCAGCAGGCACACCTACAGCAGGGGGCACAGGAACGTGTCCAGGCAGGTTTTGAATGTCTCCAGGGAAGGAGACTCCACACCCTCCCTGGGCAGCCTGTGACACTGCTCTGTCACCCTCACAGGAAAGCAGTTTTTTTCTCATGTTTAAGTGGGACATCCTGTGTTCCAACTTGTGCCCATTGCCCCTTGGCCTGTCATTGGGCACTAGTGAAGAGTCCAGTCCCATCCTCTTGACACCCACCCTTTAGATATTTATAAGCATTGACCAGGTCCACCCTCAGTCTTCTCTTCTTCAGGCTGAAAAAACCCAAGTCTCTCAGCCTTTCCTCATAAGGGAGATGTTCCAGTCCCTTGATCATCTTGGTAGCTCTCTGCTGGACTTGCTTGAGCAGTTCCCTGTCCTTCTTAAACTGAGGGGGCCAAGACGGGATGCAATACTCCAAATGTGGTCTCATTAGGGCAGAGTAGAGGGGGAGGATGACCTCTCTCGACCTGCTGGCCACGCTCCTTTTCGTGCACCCCAGGATACCGTTGGCCTTCTTGGCCACCAGGGCGCAGTGCTGGCTCATGGTCAGCTTGCTGTCTAGCAGCACTCCCAGGTCCTTCTCAACAGAGCTGCTTTCCAGTAGTTCAGCCCCCAACCTGTACAGGTGCATGGGGTTGTTCCTCCCAGGTGCAGGACCTTGCACTTGCTCTTGTTGAATTTCATCAGGTTCCCTTCGGCCCAGCTCTTTCTCCTGTCCAGGTCTCGTTGGATGGCAGCACAGCCTTCTGGTGTATCAGCCACTCCTCCCAGCTTGGTATCATCAGCGAACTTGCTGAGGTTACACTCTATCCCATCATCCAGGTCACTGATGAATATGTTGAACGGGACTGGACCCAGCACAAACCCCTGGGGAACAGCACTAGTTACGGTCCTCTAACCAGACTCTGGCTTGCTGATCACGACTCTCTGAGCTCTGTTGTTGTGCCAGTTGTCAATCCACCTCACTGTCCTCTCAATTAATCTCAATTAATAATTATAAAAAATGATTGAGAAAGCTTACATGCTGAACATACACCTAAAGTAATCTATCATCAGAATGTTTTAATGCTTTTAAGCTACAATGGCTGGTGAAACAACACTTTGCAATTAGCCCAAAGACTTACCCGAGGAGTAGTAAGCCAATATTGAACTCCAGCCTTAGCCTTAGAAAGGTGAAAGTTATATTCCTTGCTTCTCAGATGAGTGCTGTGCTTTACTTGAATACAAAATATTTCAACAAGGCACCAGTCTTGAGAAGAGGTGGAGAATGGCTCTTCAGCCAAGCATGTAATTATTTATAGTCCAAATAAAGCAAATTAAATATAGACTGGGTTTGTGTAAACAGTCAGTGAACTAAACTCTGGGGTGGGCATGTCAAGACTTCTGTGCAAAAGACCGGATCAGATATGATGCACCTTTTGCTGAGGAGGGAATTGAAGTCAAACTCTTTTTCATTTATGCTTTAGCCAAGTCACTTTTATACAATGCATGAGTACTGGCCCCTCACCTTTTCCATTTATGTTTTTGAGCTAAACTGAAAAAACATTCTGTGCTAATCTATGGTTTTAAAATGCTTACAGCCTAAATCAACTCGGCCTCTTGGAAAAGTGTTAATTTCTCTCTGAATCACGCTTGTGCTTGCACAGGTACAGATATACAGGAAAAAATAAGGAAATTATAACCTGCTCATGTCCAATCAAAAACATATGTTATTGTGCAGTACCTCACCTAGTAACATTAGTGTTTCTTCTGTCCCCCAGGATTTAGAGTGGGGTGCTTCTGCCATGAGTACCCAGCCAGGGAACTTTTAGCCTATGGTGTCACAAGGTGAAGCCTACACAAAAGCACTACTTGGAATAAACGAGACCTAGACAATATCTGCCCAACTCTATCTGATGCTGGAGTAACAAAGCAGAGCAGGTAACAGCTATATGGAAGATTTACCCAAAAGATCTGGACTATATCTATCCCATTATAATTGTTGGCACTCAGGAGGAAACAGTGAAACCCAGAGGCACTCTTAACTTTACATCCTTGCAACATATTTGGGGCAGGAGGCCAGAAGGTGATAGCAACCTAGATAATAACCCCCTAATTGGCTTTAGATATGGTCAAAGAGATAGGTCTGGGGTTGCTTTGGACTACTGAGGCCATTGACTTTATGAAAAGACAATGCAATAAATGAATAAATAGTAGGAACACATCTACAGTGGTACAACAGCCTGCAGAAGTGTATTTGTGTTGTAGAACATCAATCTCTGACTAAAATTCACTCTCGAACCACTATACCCATAAATGTTAAGTTTTATGCACTGAATGGCATGGTCTGGTCTCTCAGCTACCCCACCCTAAATTCACCATGAAAATCAGGCCACACTTGCATGATCCGGCTCATCACATTCTGAGAGCACCTATCACTAAAGTGTTATTTGTTTCTGGCAAAATGAAATTTTATTTTCCAAAGTACTTACTTGGAATGAGAATGAACACATGAATAATAGTTTGTCAGGTAAGGATTGGTAATGGTCTGTGAATACAGAAGAATCTGTGTACATGTGTGTATACAGATACATTCAGAAGAGTGGGTTTTTTTCCTAATCATTTTATGCATGCATTTTTTATGCCTTGCACATTTCATACTATTTTTATCTTCCCGCGCCCCCCCCCCCCCCCGCCAGAAGACTATTGCACATATAGCAGCAGTTACTGGGAGTATTAAAAATTTTATTAAACTCAAAATTCAGTCATTTGAAAAATATTATATTTTAAAAATCACAAAATGTCTTTAGGCTGATAAAAATGTTTCATTTAGCATCAGTTACTATCACTAGTAATTTAGCAGAACACATTCCTGAAAGGTGAGAATGACCTTTCTTGATTGAACAACTTCACGTGGTTATTCCTCTGCCAGTGGGATGTGATGCAGCTGTTGAACATCATAGAACAGTAAATTACTCTAACCACTCTATTTGCCAGAGAGTCCTGGGGGTTTTTTATTATGTTTTCTTTTTTATTTTCATTTCTTAAAAAAAATAAAAATTATATGAACTGGCTGTACTGGGAAATTCTCCTGTTAATAACCTTAGAAAATGGAAGCTTCTGTCACAGAATAGCTGGTAGTAATGCAAACATATTCACTGTAACTGCATGCCTAAGCCAAATCAAGGAAGGAGAAAGGGTTGTTTAAATTCTGACCCTGTTCACTTCTTAGCTGCTTTTTTAATGCTGTTAACAATTTGAAAACTGAGGTAAGTCTGGATAGAAAATATGCTAGTACTGCAAGTAATTTTTACACAGCCCATCCCTGTAAAGAGAGGGCTTTTAATTACTGTTAATGGGCTGGGCTAGAATTATTATCACTGAGACAAAATTTCCTTTAAATATTAACAAGCTTTTGAATCATTTGTTCTCCGAAACAAAGAACACCAAATCCATCCTTAAAAAAACAGTTAGAAGTAGTATAGGGATAAGATATAAATAAATAAAGAAGAATTTGAGAATTAAAATGCCCAATAACATACTTATGATGCAGTCCTTTCTTTTTGCCCTTTCCTTTTTCCTGCACATCTAGTCTTACCTGTGTTTCTGCTATTCAGCTACCACTTCACTTGATACAAATTTGAATACCATTGCTAATGAACCCTTTAAAAATTCCCTACAGTACTAACTTTCTGCACCAGCCCAGAAACACAATGTTTGAACAATGCTGCGACTATGTACTGCCTTGACAAGGCGCAGAAACTAGGAAGAATAACCCCTACATGCTCTGAGGGACCCTGATCTCAGATTGGCCTGATTCATGCTGATAGGATCAGGTACCTTTCAAAATAAATCTGTAATCACATTTTTTTTAAGGACAGTGGTGATGACACTAACCCCAAATACAGGAGCTTTATATAGAGGTTACAGAATCCTCTCAGAAATGTGTAGACATGGGCTAAATTATCTCCTCAGATTTAGGAGGGTTAAAAGCTGTTAAGAACATAAAAATTCCATATGGAATTTACTTAGAGCTCAGTTTTTCACTACCACCAGTACCTACAAAAAATTACTTTTATAATAGTTTTATTTCTAAATGTTTATATATTTCATCATCATCATAGTATTTATTTTCATTTTGTCCATTTCTTCCCTCTATTTTATCATGTTCCTTCAAGTGGAAAAAAAAATATTTCCAAAATCTTGAAATGGCAGATGTCTCATTTTAAAACGCGTGGCTATAATTTTAAATTACTGAAAGGGGGAATTTCAAAGGAAAGTAAATTGCTTAATATCACCAGGTCCAGTAACTTTCAATGGGATTTTTACTTTGTCCCTTAGGTACTTTTAAGAATCCTTCCTCTGATCCTAATTTAAACAGTTGTATTAAAGTGGTAGGTTTTTAGAAGCAGTGAGTAACAAGAGTTTCCACTGACTTCAGTGGGATCTCATTAGCTTAGAAAGTAAGGCTGCTTTGATAAAAGTTTTGGAATTTCAGCACTTAAATCTGAAGACTTTGACTGAAATGTTTAAAGTCAACCTGTGAATTCAAAAAAAAAAACCCACAACCATGGACAAATAAAAAATTTAAAAGTAAATCTTGAAAGCTTTCCTCAGTGTGGCGTGTAATGAGCTCCTTGTGGAAATGCAAAGTAGCAGGCAAGAGCTTGGCACATGCCTCTTACAGGGGAAAACATGAAAGAAAAACTACCTTGGAGCTATTCTGCAAGGGATATTTCAGCCTTGTGCTTAAAAGTTGATTCTCTTGATAGGAAATGAATAACAGGGAAGGAGTAGGAGAAAGAAGGTCCCATGAAGCCATTTTAACCTGATTTCTTCAGGAACAGAGACTTATGCAAGCATGTTATCTCTGTGTATTTGTGCGTATTCAAATACTTTTCAGGTAATTTACCA
This sequence comes from Phalacrocorax aristotelis, assembly GCF_949628215.1. Classification (NCBI taxonomy): domain Eukaryota; kingdom Metazoa; phylum Chordata; class Aves; order Suliformes; family Phalacrocoracidae; genus Phalacrocorax; species Phalacrocorax aristotelis. Next base: position 24,181,770 of record NC_134278.1, on the reverse strand, counting down.
TGTTCAACTACATTTTTATGTCAGACTCTCAGGCTTGTAAGATTCATGACAATATGCAGCATGATGAGGGTCGGTGACTGCATTACTGTTTCCATTTAGGTAAAGTATGCCTCATGCAAGGAAGGAGGAAGAGACCTCATAAATATCCTCACACTGGAATAATTTAAAACCAAAATCATATCTTATTATATACACTAGACAGTGAAAGTGACAGAAAAGTGGAACCTTCTGTGAATTTCAAATGGGGATTTCATGCCTATATATAATGAATTGGAAAAATCAGTCAGTATAATCCATTAGAGAGAAGGCTTCAGTTATTAAAGGTGGCCATAGACATCTCAGCCTATATGAGAAACTTCAGATTGTTTAGGAAACAAGATCTTAAAACTACCACATGGAAACACTAACAGTAGCACAGTCAAAACATACTGATAGTGACTCTACTGGAGAAGGTCCTGGACAGACATGCCAAGATGCATAGCAGTTGCAAAGAGCTGCCAAGGACACCAGGGCAAAAACTGCTGCCTTTACTGCCTGCCAGTTACTAACTGTAGGACGTAACAGTATGAGGTTCTTACTAACCAAGCTGGTGAAAAAGAATTATCTGACTAAATTTATTATCTATCTTTTCTAGGCAGCTGAGGCTTTGTAAGTTCAGAAAGTGTAAAATGGTGAAATGAACATTGGTAAGAAGCAGATGAAAGTACCGGGCTAAGGACCCAGAGGGATTCTCCAGTCCCAACACCACATAAGTGAGAATGCTACAGTGCATGTCCCCAGTCTGGCCAGTAGCCATGCACATAGACAGACACACACAGTACTAACATGGCCAACCACACAGATAAAGATGGACAGAGGGCAGTGCCTTTACCAGCACCCACATAAACACAAACTGCTTTCATAAATGTAAGCATCAGATGGCCTGATCATCTTCCTCCGATGAGGAGTGGGGTTCACGATAGTTCACACACCCACACACACCCACACACACACACACACCCACACACACACACACACACACACACACACACACACACACCCCACCTGTATCTGGTTTTAAACAATTGAACTATCCACACTCCCCAGACCCCCAGGCACCTTGTGCTTTAACCCCAGCTGGCAACTAAGCCCCACACAGCCACTTGCTCACTCACCCCTCGCTGGGATGGGGGAAAGAATCAGAAGAGTAAAAGTGAGGAAAGTCATGAGTTGAGATAAAGACAGTTTAACAGGTAAAGCAAAAGCTGCACATGCAAGCAAAGCAAAACAAGGAATTCATTCACTACTTCCCATGGGCAGGCAGGTGCTCAGCCAGCTCCAGGAAAGCAGGGCTCCGTCATGCATAATGGTTACTTGGGAAAACAAACACCATCCTCTGAATGTCCCTCACTTCCTTCTTCTTCCCCCAGGTTTATATGCTGAGCATGACACCATATGGTGTGGGATATCCCCTGGGTCAGTTGGGGTGAGGTGTCCCAGCTGTGTCCCCTCCCAACTTCTTGTGCACCCCCAGCCTGGTCGCTGGTGGGGTGGGGTGAGAAGCAGAAAAGGCCTTGGCTCTGTGTAAGCACTCCTCAGCAAGAATGAGAACACCTCTGCATTATCAACACTGTTTTCAGCACAAATCTGAAACACAGTTTCATACTTTCCAGGTCTTCGAGTTTAACTTGCTTTCCATAATTTAGTCAGGCAGCATAATGAGCTGGAGCCACCACAGGCATACCTGATATTCTCCTAGTCTCAAAGCCAAAACAACCTAACAACCTGCCCTGTATGTTACCTAACAAGGAGAAAATCAGTACAAAATAAAACTTCTGCTGTAGATTCCGTATCAGCCATGAATAGATGTCTACAAAAAGCTGAGGAGCTGACATATGGATGTTATTCCTTATTTCCTTTCAGAAGACAGCATTAAAAGGCATCTAAGAATGATTAACTTCTTCCTAATTTCACTTTCCATTTAAGTTATTACTGCATTTCTTCAAAGAATAGTATCTGATTGCTTTCCTACCCATTTACAATTTAAGCAATGGCAGGCAGTAGGTAAGATGGCCCAGTTAGAAGAATTTTGAATAAAAGTATGGGCCAGACAATGATGAATTTTGTGGAAACAACCCAGAGCATTCATTTACTAATAACATATTTTCTCAGGCATAATTTTTTAAAAGAAACAGGGTCAACACTTCAGTTATAAATATTTTAAAGCACATTTTATGACTGCCTATCACATCATAAAATACACCCATCATAGAAAAGCATAATACTTTTATGACCCAGTTCTATTGCAAAATAATCAGATTTTTTAATACAACTATCTATTCTTTTCTATTATGTTAAATAGTGCACAACAATATCTGTAGAAATTGAGGGCTGAAATAGGTTCTTAAAGATGCAAAGTATGCATACTTTATCATCTGGCCTTGTAATGAAAACTATAACCAGTGTATTCCAAAAGCTGAGTGGGAAGTGTGGGATAATTTCTACTTTCTTAGAACTGCATCTACTAAATGATTTATGGATCCCAAAGAGCTTGGACAGTGCACTCTGAGGCTGGAGGAGGATTGTTTTCTAAGGCTATGTAAACTTATGGAGCACTGCATGCAAATCTATGTTCCCCCACGGTCATATCTACAGCACTGTGCAGGACAGGATAGACTGAAAAAACAGTAAATGCACAGCTGCCCACAACGGCAGGCTCTGACAATGAAGGGATGAAGTCTCCAGAAAGCCCAGTCTCCAGTGGGCTGAGGCTTCCACTGCTGCTTTAAGTCTAAGCACTCAAGTATAGCCAAGGTTCTGCTGCTTTTACAGTGAACTGCCATACCAAATTTGCCACTGTGTACATAACCTTTCCCTAATACCTTGTGGAGCAGGTTATGTTACAGCTTTGTAACTATCCCTAACATTCAGGAAGATGAGCAGTTCTACTAAAAAGTCATGCTTAATTTTGTCATTATATAAACCCAACATAATACATTTTTAAACTTATTTTAATCAATAAAACATGTCCTCTGTATAAATGAGGAATACTCTGTAGCAAAGCAGCACTTAGAAAGTTCAGCAATATCTCTCCTCATCTTCTTTTAAGAGTTGATATATTCAAATGATAACACTCTGTAAATAATGAATAAGTTATTCCAGGATGAGACTGTGGAGAAAGCAGCAGGCATTTTCAATTCTTCTTACAACTAAACAAACTTTTGATATATTTCGTCTCTACCACTTTATCTGAAAGACTGCTTAACAAAGTGGTTATCAATATGTTGCAGAATTTGCATATGAACCTTTAAGAGGAGCATGGCTTCCCAGAGATCACTCAGAAAGCTAGACCAGGATGAGAAGCCAGCTCACCTGTGCCCCAGTGTCATAGTCTACCCAATCACTAGTTTGATACTACCAAGTACATCACAAGGAAAACATAAAAATTTCCTTGTGGGACTCAGATGTACATTTTTCTAACCAAAAAATCTGCATGATAGTAGTGAAATTCATTAAAATGGGATATCTTCAAATAAAAAATGCACAACTGTTTTCCTGAAGAAAGAGAACCTATTTGAGGCACTTTTAGCTTCAGAGCACCTCAATATATACTTATTTGCAACATGCTCAGAAAATAAAGAAATATTTTTTCCAGGTTTAGAGATAAATAACAATGACAGACATTGGGTGCTTCACCCAAGTTACACGCAAACAGATTAATCTTATTATTGTAGTAATCTGAAGTTATTTTCTTTAGACTTGTAATCTAATTGGAGTAAAATCTTTCTTTAATGTCATCTAATCCTGCTTGGAACAATTTCAGGTGTTTAAACATTACCTGTTAAGGCAGTATAGCCCTTATCAGCCAGTTATTCACTGTCCGTGTCACCAGTCTAAAGAGCCAGTAACAAGCTATACATACTATGTATACATGTTTGCATCATGTATTTTTTCCAAAGTTGGAGGCTCATACAGTATGAAAAATAAATATATTTTGCTTTAGTAGAACAGAAATAAATTTTATTGATTATTTTTGAAATCTGATACAGTGAAAGATAAATTTCTCACCAAACGTACCAAAAAGACATCTGTGGTAGGAAGAGTTGCTAACTAACCAATTAAATGTAGGACATAATTCCTAATCAAAGAGTTTTATTTATGTATCTCTGAATTTAGCTAGGAGTCTGTATATCTCTCCACGTGCTGAGAAGATGCTGTAAGTAACCATAAATATTCCAACAGCCTGATCCCCTAGGAAGATCTTAGGCATGACATGGGATAAAATATGGTAAATACTGCACATGCTGGTCTAAAATGTCCAATCTGTAGCTTTTTTCCTTAGTAAAAACCATATTGTATTTGTACTCCTCTGATATTGCAGGGTTGGGTTTTTTTCCCTTTAATGTCAGACTTTAAATTTATTAAAGTGGATTGTTATAAATTATGCTATGAAACTGATTCTTCCATAAATGTAACTCTTTCACAATTATATTTTATCTTACCACCTTTACTGTGTTATTTACCTACTTCAGGCTGTCAGTTAAAAAATTTGTTAATGATTAGATGAAATCAGCCTGACATCCTCAGCCCATGTATCACTTGCCAGGTAAAATTCCAGCAGGCTTAATGGGTCAGAAAGGATAGCTTTTCCTAATCTGGAAATTATTGCAACATCAGCTCCAAAATTTTAAAAAGAACTTTGTATAATGGTGGATCTGATTTAGATTAATAGCAGTGATGAACACTGTCTGCCTTTGAGACAAGGCGTTGACTATAATGCAAACAAGTTAATAAAATATGCGTATCTGTAATGGCAAGGCTTCATCAGCCCTCAGGCCTGTTCCCTCAGTACCTTCCTCTAACCATGCCACCAGCTACACCTAAATATAGGTTCAGAGGATTTCAGCTATAGAACAGTACAATCAGAATCTGTTTCTGAGGAGTGATTGAACCTTATCGCTTCTGGAATCTTGTAACCGAGGGATGTATTTCTTGGAACTCACTAAATGTCTGAAATACAGATGAAGTAATAACATCTTAGAAAGTTTCACTGAGATACTAGTGTAAGATATAATATTTATAAATAAATCACTAAAAGTATATAATGTCTGGGGCAATAGTCTTCCCACCTTGTGAAGAAATACTAATCTACAGAGCCATATAATAAATAATGAATTAATCAGCCTTTCTCGGACTTGAAATAATCCATCCGCTCTGATGATGTTTTCACACCCATATTCTTTTATTATACCATCTTTCCAATATTTCTACTGTAAGGACTACTTTTCACCAGGAATAATTTGTCACAGAAATATGATCTATATTTGCATTTGAAGCCAGCACAATCATATACGAGTAATTGTCAGTACTCAGTTCTGCATTTTCTCTAGTAATCATACGTCTCTAAAGGCACTGAAATATTTGTCAACTGTGTTATTAAATTAGGTCATGTAATGTTAAAGACATCAAAGCTGGTCTTCGTATTGCCCAAAAAGAGTTCCTAGGAAATTAATATTATGTTTCTGTATAATTATAGCTTAAAAATATACAGAAGATTCTGTCATCTCTTCCTCTGGGATGCCTTCAGGGCTTTGCAATGATCTCTGGATCCTGAAGCTGCTGTAATTTATATGAAGAAGAAAAGATGCAACAGATTTCCTATAAAATTAATATAAAATCCCTTTCCTCTTTTTCAGCGTTTCAGAGCAACTTATGAATTCAGAATTTAAAAGGACTATTGTTAACATATTAAAAGTAATCTGACTCACAGGAATGATCAAGATATATTTCAGCATTTCAGCATTTCTTCTGCAGATATAATTTAATTTCCCCTGACTTGGATGACTTTTGCATTATTTCTTATTTTGGCAGTTTGTTTAAATTTAATATAACTGATGTCAAAATACTAAATAGCCACTTTGCAGTTGCATTAGTCTGACAAAATGTAATTTTTTCTGCTCATATTTTAAATTTTTTTTCCAGTTAAACAAAACATCCTTCCCAATGTGTACTTTTATTTTTTATATATATACATTTCTTTGATGGATAGCAAGGCGTTTTTAAAAATTATTTTTTTTCCTAGGAAAGTATAGCAATACAGAAATTAAGAGTCATTTCTGGGTTCTCATATTAGCTCTGTAAACAGATTTAGACATATTTTTACACTCACTCAGGAAGTTAATTCACAAATGGCTTGGTCTAGTTCTCATTCAAATCAATAGAAGCCTTTAGTAGGCTTTGAGACTAGTCTACTTAATCTTTCTGCATCTCAGTTATTTCCCTGTAAATGGAGGATATCTCCTTTACTCACAGAAGTGATGTGAGGATGAATGTTTAATAATTTATAAGGAGTCACACAGTGCTTAGAGCTAGGCAGCTCCATTCTATATCTATTACTGAAAATACTACACATGGTCCAGCTCACCTAAGTTTTGTGCCCTAGCTGGGGAAAAAGGAAAGTCTCTCAGATGACCCTGAAAGATTCCTATCACTTTTCTTTGAAAAGGCAGGAAACTCAGATGCATTGCAGGGACTGCTTCAAACTGGTGACTAAAGGGAAGTTAAATACATTAGGTGACAAGGATTTGACTTTATATCTACCCAACCTTTCTAATTATCTGTATATATCTGAGACTTGAGCCAGACAGTTCATCTAGTGCTGTTGCTCTATATCCACCTATAGCCATTGGATGTGAAGCAGAAAAGGCTTTGTCCATAATGATAAGCACTGCCAGGGACTGTTCTCTGGCCCTGATGGCAAACTGCAGCAGAAATTTCATCCAGATACCTAATATCTCCTCTCCAAATACAAGATGGTTTCTTTCATACTAATTACGTAGGTTGGCTCCTGGATTTTGATCTTCTTTAAATGTGGGTGGGTATTACCTGGATGAGTTTAGCAGGCACAGGCCAAAACTATGCAATCATATCTTCTATGTAGAAGAGGTTTTCTTTTTACATTTAGATGGACATAAGAACATACCATTTCTCAAAAAATAAGATGCTATATTAAGTAAATTTTTACAGCTTGAACTGCCAGAGTGAAAAAGTGCATTAGGAATGTTAATTACTTGCTTATTGCTCTAATAGTCCAACATATATATTTATTGACATATTTCATTTATATATTGCCCTATTTCCTGAGGTCTTGAACACCTGGAGCCTATACTCATACCTGAAAATTAGGACTCTTCACACCATAAATAAAGAAGAGTTATTTCTTTTAAAAGAGTTATTTCTTTTAAAAATAGCCAGCATCTGATTAATATTACATGGTTTCCTTTAAATCAGCAGCATAGGTATCATCAGGGTTTTTAGGGAATGAGTCAGATCCCGATAACTGCTAAGTTAATTTAACTGTGAAATGAAGGTATCTTTATGTGTCAGCAAATGTCCTCTAGTTATGGACAATAACCTCAAATGGTATAAATATGCATAAGTCTATTGAGTCATGGATTTATAACATCAAAGGTCTTAGTCCCATGTTAAACCCTGCTATTCTTCATGGTGCCATTTATATAGATTAGTGACTTATAACAATAGAGTTATCACAGAAATTTCCATCCATTTGTTGCAACCTTAGTTTTTATTATAAATGACCAAGTCTTTCTCAGACAGAAAGGAAAAAGCATCCTTAGCCAAATCCAAACTCATATAAATCTGTTTCTGAAGGCCTCAGGGATTATAGAATACTTACATCTACAGTTACAAATTTCATCCGTGAAGGGAGCCATTCCTAAGACTGCACAGAACATCTACCTTCCTCACAATGAGTTTATACAATAAGCAGAAAGCTCTTGTAACAGCCCAAGGATGCATCTTGCACTGAGACTTGCACTAACATACTGTGGTGTCAGTAATTCCTCTTTTAACCTCCACTAAACAGGCTGAAATGTCTTATGCCCCAATTTGGATTTTTTTTTTTCATTTGCCCTTTACAAATGGAGCTGATTAGTAATACTTTTCTTTGGAAGTCAAGTGTATCATTTTTAATACAGCTTTCTACAGGACGTTTTTCTTAGGTCCAAGATAGAATACTGTAGAGAAAAATAACTGGTCAAATAACTGGAAAAAGTCAAGGACATTTTCCTGTGATTGCAGAAAGGCAGGTTTAAGACTCTCTTCTTCCAATTCTTGTGCTTTTTTATATGAACTTCTTCAGGTATTTTCAATTTAATTTGTTTTGCTTTGTTCTGAAATTCTTTCCATGATGGAAAAAACTCTTCTTTTTTTGGCTAATTTAGAAGAGTATAAAGAAGTCATATAGTTACAGTAAATTCAAATAACCAGGAGTGTTAAATAATGTATGGCTTCTGGGAACACTATGTCAAGTCAAATCTTAGATAACTACATGCCTTTCATGACCAAGGTTTCCATTACTAGTTATGGGAGTTCTGGATTTATTTAAATTCTCTACTTTACAGGACACAGCAGAAATAATGCAAGGAATCCAGGCATAACTAAACTATTTAATAATAACTAAACTATTCTGGCTAGAGAACTGCTTTGTTCGCCCTGGATAAGAGCCTGGATGTGACAAATATACATCAAATGTCGACAGAAGGCTAAGAGGATGCTGCATGAAAAAGACAAGCCAACATGATAGTATAGTTATATTTTAAATCCCTTGGAGGAGCCTTTCTTTCTACTTACTAACTAAAGAGGCAGACTAACAGATTAAGTTATATCAGCCAACACCAAGCATATAGTACTTCTCTCTCCTTTGTAATTCTGGTATACATTACTGGGGAAAAACACGCTGAGGAGTTTGTGTTTAGAAGGTGGTTTATGTTTTGTCTTAGCTAAGACCTGCTCTGTACCACTTTTATCTGATAATGTCAGACAGCAGTTTCATAGGCAGTTTAAATCCAAGTTTCCATGGCTTATTTTATGTCTGATAAACCTGTGGTGAATTACAATCAATAAGTAACCTTGTATTAAGTTCCAATTTAAGTCTTATTTTTTAAATTATAAAAGAATTTAAACATTGTTTATCATCTAAACAAAATAAACAAAATGTATATTATATCATTCTCAGTTTGATCCAGTCTTAATTTGCAAACTCATGAATTTATATATACACTTCTGTAGTCTTGTAAATTGTTTGTTTTTGAAATAACTTGCTTTTTTTTCTGCCTCACATTACTGTACTTTCAATAGTACTTTGCCATGACTGACTGACAATTACTTGCATCATGAGACAACCAGGGAAGCTCATGGCATTTGAGCACACTGTCCTTGTACTGCTTCCTACTTGTTGCACAGGTTCCATAATATAGATGCATCTCCCTGGCATCATTAGTAGCTGTCTTCAATGATACAGAAATTCTAGGGCATGTGGTAGGGTTAAATTACCTTCAGTAAATACTACTTTTAGGTTGTTTCTTCTTGTACATACACATGCTAACTGGTCCCCTAATGCATCATTTAAACTCTCCGAACTGGCAATGCTCTGTTAATTTTCTTAATTCAGCCACTTCAAAAAAAATTATAAAAGTGGAAACAGTCTGAAGTCACCAGCAGTTTAGGGACTAGGTGCTTTTGTGCAGTTTCCACAATCTGTAAATGTTTTCTCCATGGGTGTAATAGAAACTCCTAGCTTATGCAACAGCTTAAAAATGTTAACTGCCATTACAGTCACTAAAACCACAAAGATTTTTTTCGCAATTTAGGATATTAGTTAATTCATATTTTTTGAAGCCTGAGGTACAGGTGGGTCAGCTCTCTGTTGAGCTATCAAACAATACCATTTTCCCCCAAGTTAGATATTAACCTTTTTCTTTTTTAAACAAGCAATTTATTCACAGTCCCAGTAGCTACATGATGTTTTAACTTTACTTTTTTTGCTAAGCTTTAACTATGGTCTATTTTACAATATTTTATAAGAGTCCATTTTATCATCAGTGTTATGCTCTTTGCCATTGGTATTATGAAGAAAAGAAATAATAAATTTTACTGAGTAAACGACATATGTAACTTTTATCTAGAAATATGTACAACTCAGTTAAGAGTATTTTAGATCTAAGAGATGGTGCAGTAATCATAGAAAAAGAATTTACAAATAATTTAAAGACATATTACCCACTTCTTTTACACCCAGCATGTAAAGAACTTTTTGTTTGTGTATTTTTCAACAGTCCCTGAGCACAGTTCAGTTTTATAAATTCCAGACAACAAAACAAGAGGCTTCGCAGCATCTCTGCTCATTTCCCCTGTTTATACATTTTCTGCTTTACAGTGCAACATTTTACCATGTGTAGCATAAAAAACAGATTAATTAATTCTTCTTTACAGGACAAAAATCCAAGCATTACTCGGAAAGTATTGTGTCCATACTTGTATTAGCTCAATACTCTCTAGTTAGTAATCAATAAAATCAAGCTAAATCCTTAGAATATTAGAAAAGGAACGGAATAAAAAGCTAAACCCACCCTTAAGCTGCTGTAGTAAATCCAGGGCATACTCACCTTTTAACAACATGACTACTTTGGAGACCCATCTCAAAAACAATAAGGTAGAACTGAAAGAGACACAGAGCCAAGATCAAGGCTTTCAAATGTAAAATGCCTAAAATCCCAGGACTTTTAAATCTGGAAAAGAAACAGTAAACAGATGGCATATCACATGTCTATCAAATTGAGAGTAGCATGGAAAAGGTAAGTCAATGATTGTTGCTGTGTTTCTCTTCCATGTAACAACTCAGGGGGTTCAGCTGAATATTAGAACATAGACTGTTTACTTCTGATGCTGTGTGACAGAAGAATATATACCTTATCTGTCTGTAGTAAGAGATACCACTCAGAGGCCATTAACACCCTTTGTTCGCTTTCTGGTATGTAGTGAGGTTACCACTGTAAAACTCTGCTGTTGGCTGTAGTTCCAGGTGTACATAGGGAGACAGAGACGCCCGACTGAAAAACAAACAAACAAAAAATTTTAAATCAGGATGCTTAATAATATTTCAGCACAGATTTTTTTAATATGAAATTCCACATTTCTTTTTCTACCCCTTTGGGCTGCTGAACTGCTCAGGTATGCTCCATAAATAATAAAGCAAAGGTATTTTTTTAGTCTTCTAGGTAAGAATCTTCTCTGCACCCCTGTTTATTGCTGCTCCATATTATTTAAGCTTTGTATAGCTTTAAAAAAAAAAGCCACTAAACTTCATAATAAAGCACTACTTTTAAAACAAAGGACATTTAGAAGCTGTAAATAAATCAAAGTGAAAAAGTGGGGAATAATTAGAAATAAGAAAACTACTTGGACAATTTAACTTGAAAATAGGGTACGCTATAGGAAAATGGTAAAGGGGCTTGGGATTTTTATTTTTTTTTTTATTTTCAGTATCTCAGGTCATCTGTCTAAAGACATAACAATTTTCTCACTTCAGGTTTTATGGAACTGCTGTTGCAATGATCACAGCCAATTTTCTTGGTTTTGGCCAGGACAGAGTTAATTTTCTTCCTATTAGGACCACAACTTCCTAGTAAGTTAAGCCACGACACCAAATCAGCACAATGACGCAGGTAACATTTTGTCTTAAGCGGTATTGTGGATCAGTGAACACACACTCATTTAAAACTTCAAGGAAGGATAGACATTAGAATCATAAGTCATATGTCAAGAGACAAGAGGTGTAATAAATGTTCCTTCCATTAGAATTAGACAAATTTGTGAAGTAAAACTCCACTTATGAAATATCTCAGGGTATAATTTGTACCATTACCCTTAGCACTAAAAGAAACTTAGAACTTAGAGAAAATTAAACTTAATAATTTTTTAATCTTTATGTATATCATTGCAAGATATATTTATGTTTCAGTCATCAAGACAGGAAAAACCACGGAGAATGTCTTCATCCCAACTTGTGACACTATTTTCAGTGTCACTTTATAAAGCATGGTTTAACAGATATATATGGATTTTTGAAGTTCTTTGAACACAACCTTCAGCCTACATCTGTGTTTGGGTTTTGTCCAAGATAATCGAAGAGATACTCCAAACTAGGGCAGTGATAGGAAGTTTTGATTCTGGCATTCTGTGTTTTCATGAAATCCCCAGTTCTTTCCTATGTCTGTACTTAAAAAACAACTTATCAACCAAATGATCAAATGATTTCTAGCCAAAGTTGTATGAAAAACTCTGAACTATAAAGAGAAAAAAAATCATGGATGTTTTATTAGAGTGCTACATGCCGCTTCAATATATTGCAAATACAGCAAACTGAAAACTTGTTGCTATAGAAGTTTATTTAATCACTACTGAAACTCTAGATGCCAGGTCTAGATGCCATCCTACATTAGATTTCTGGTTTGAAATATCCTGCAAAAGTTAATGCCATGTGGCAAAAAGGAACACCTATCCATGGACACTGCTAAGATCAGTTTCTGAAGTGGACCAAGCAATGGATAGGCTGCGCCAGGAATAGCTTGGCATGCATGCATGCACACACACAGGCATGCAGACACACATGCACACTGTAGTGGGGCACTGAGGAAGACATTTTAGCAAGCAGATTGTGATTTCAAGCAGAATATAGGCAGAATACAACCATAGGCCTTGGTTGTAGAGACCTATATGTTAGCATTTGAATGACTGCTATATAACCTGAGCACATACTGTGATGTCAGCATGCACTGCCTTTAACTATGTCCTGAAATAGCTTGTTCCTATGAAGATGTCTAAGAGCATAACACCCAAAGCGAACCTCCGTGTACAACATGGAAAGTTTGGTATTGTACACGTAAAAGATTGATAGTTTTTTCACTTTGAAGGCTACTATAAATACATGAGAAACAGTGAGGCTGGCCAGCTCCACCACAGATGGGAATTCTGCACAGCATGCCATGGTCCACAAGCAGGGTCTCACCCAACAGTACAACAGGCAGGGTTCCCAGCCTCAGGAGGGACCTAAGATTGCTGTAATCTTTTCTATAATTTCTATCCTTCACAAAATAAACCAGATAAATGGCCTTGAGTATTGATGCTTTTCTTACTGAGATCCCAAATGAGCTGGTACCTCCTCACTGCAAAACACACACATCCATGCAGAGTGGGAGTTAGCTGAGACAGCGTTGGCACCATTTCAGTGGGCTGGCACAGCCCAGACTGAGGAAACACAGCAGTCACCCTGGCCATACTCAGTGTTAGGTTCTGGGCAGCAGCTCATGCCTGACATGGGATGTCTGCATCTGTGGTTTCCCCCAGTCTCTATCCTTGGGACGTGGGGAGTTGTGGCACAGGCCATCAGTCAAGTCAGACCATGGTGATATCGCACTGCACCTTTCCAGCAATCTCAGGTGTTGTTCTTCTGTTACTTGTTGGTCCAGAACCCCTACCACAGCTCATCCCATTCAGTTCTTGTTTATGTTGTCCTGTCCGCCACAGCTCATGATGTTCGGTCACTTAGCTCTTGGTCAAGGCAGGTTGTAATGTTTTTGAGATAATAATTTGGAGGTCATTATCTACTAATTCTTAAGCCTTCTTTACAGAGCTTACTGGAAAAATATTAACTTGCTTTCATCATAATCAAGTTATTTTAATAAATGATCATGCACTTGGAAAAAAGAGCAAGTCAATGAAAAATTGATAACTGTCAGAGAAGCTTGATTGCAAGACCAGTTTGATCAAATTGCAGTTGATGAGTATCAAAGTGATGAGAATCAAAGTTTCTTTGAGTGCCTGTTTCCTACTTCTAGAAAACTATTTGGATGAGTAAGGTGAATTCCACAGTAAAAGTAGACAAGAAGTGATCAGACGGGCAATAGATTTTATTCTACTTATATAGGTACATTGATATATCTTTTGAAGAACTTGTGATAGAGAACAAATTGACAACTATGTTGTTTTTCTGTAAGATTACTTAAATACTATTTCTGACAGCCAGTAATGAAAACACAAATTAAATAATTAATCTATTTTCAAGAACTTCTTATATATATTTGCAAAATTCATCTTCTCAAATCAAAAGGAAAAAAAGTGCTGGCTGTCATTGTCAAATGTTTTTGTCTACAAACCAAAAAAATCTGCAGCTGAAAAACTGAAAGCTGGATGAACAAGTAAACACTATTATAAAATCAACCAATTTATTTATATATTTTTAAAGACTATACACTTATCCTGATTGGTCACATGAGAGCTACAGGATTATTGCATGAAGCATTGCTGATACTATAATTCCATTGCAGCCATGTCTCATTGATAATGTCCAAGTGAAAATGTTCATTTGGATATTTCTTTTTCTCTGATTTTTTTCCACTGTTTGTACAGGTGTAGTTATTTGGGAAAATATTAATATTTTTCTCTATTAAATGCAAAATATACTGGGATAAAACTCCCACTCTGTTTTATGTACTCCTCCACAGCCAGCCTCCAAATTTCAGCTGTTTTCTTTTCAGTCTCACTTCCTCAATTCTATACCTTGCAAGGCCAACAAAAATAGATTCTTTTTTACTGTATATGGCCTAGCTTTCAAAGTGTTTTATTTTTCTTGATTAGTAGATTAATTCACATTTCCTTTTTATTGCCATTGTCTGTAAGAGTGATCCTTCTTATTATTCGGAATTAACTATTTTGATCTCACTGTATGAGAATATGATCATTTTGATGGATAACAATGTATATAACTATTTTTTATAAATGTAAATAGTTATATTAAGATAATGGATTAAAATCTATAAAATAATAAATTAGTTTAGTAAACTTCTAACTCTTCAAATTTATATTGAAAGAGAAATGTACATATTTACATATATACATGTATATGTATGTAACAACTTTTATCCTGATAAAGCAAAAAATATATGTCAAAACATTTCTGACTTTTTTATTCACAAATAAGCCTTTTATATTGTGTGTAAAACCTAGGGTAGAATGTACAAATTAGTATGGCAAAAGTTGCCCCAATATTTGTATATAAAAGATGCCTTAAATTTTAATTTGGGGAGGGGTTCTGCTGTTCACAGAATATGTAGATATATATTTGATTAGATTTGTTCTTAAAATGCTAGTATTTTCAAGAATTTAGATACATATTTAAATTGTTTCCAAGTTTCAAAATATCTTAGTAAGTGAGTAGGCTACAACATGATCATCTCTTTCCAGTACACTCTCCTTTTTTTGACAGTAAATAGTTATTTTTGATCTATCCAGTCTTAAAACTCACTGTGGAACAATTTGAACACAAAATTGTAATAGGGCAGCCAACTGAACCTGCATCTGGAGTTGGCTTTAAGCATAGGCAAAATAAGGAGCTGTTCTGGACAACAGTCAGAGGTGCTAATTGCATGACATGGAGTAAGAAACAAGTATACACAAACAGATGTACCGTGTGACCCTTTAGCTGCAGCTAGAACAGCATTTCTTCATCACTGCTGGCCCAGACAAGCTGCGTACTGAAAGAAGTTACTTTTCCTCACTAAAAGGTAGCCATAACTCTGCTGCCTCCCTGTGCAGAAATCTTCCCTCCTGCAGCCTTCCTCTCTGCCACTAGAGACTAAGATCCAAGCAAGAGAGATGATACGTGGGACATAGTCACAGCTTTCTTCCCTCCCCACACTTCTACCAGCCATCTCAGCCAGTCCGGGTGTGTTTGTAAGACTGAAGTAAGGTGACATGGCTGGCAATTTTATGTGCTGTGTAGATTGTCCTTTCTCAGAGTCCTAACCTACTTCTTACAAAAACCCACGAAACAAAGAAACAAACAAAACCCCTGAAGTTTCTCTAACCTGTTAATTCAGCACTAATTCTACAGTTATATATTATATAAGGGAAAAAAACAAACAAACAAATAAAAAGAAGGTATGCCTTCAGGTATTGAAGAAATTTTCCTACCCATTGCTGCTTAATGTCACTCCACCGCATCTCTCCTTTAGTCCTCCCCACTTCTCATTATTTAGCCATTGTCTAATACCAGCCAGTGCAAGAAATTCTTTAAGAGTGCTGGCAGGGTATAGATTTTAGGCACAGATGTGGCAACAGATGGACTACAAGATTTTGTTGGGTTTTGTTTGGTTGGCTGATTTTTTTGGTTGGTTTTTTTTTTCAGGTTACGGGTTTTTGGGTTTTGTTTTTCATTTTCATTGAAAGACTGATATAATGTTACAATATTAAATCTCATTCACTAAAATATGTTTTTATTTGTCGTGCTCATGCTGCCATAAAAAAAAAGAATTCCTATGACAACATATGTCTTGCCATTTGCCTGGGATGTACAGAATAATAGTCAGTCCCAGAGCTGAAGATACCTCAATGGGTACATTATTGTGCCTTTTCCTACTTGAAACATTTAGAAATTGGGGGATCTAGTTTTAGATGTGCAAGACCTAAGTTGTTAGGTTTAAAAATGGTCAAAGACTACAATTTAAAGTCCATTCAGAAATCCATCTGTAGCTTAAAAGCAGAGGGTCTGTTGGCTTTTCATGTGAAATTCATAGAATCATAGAATCATAGAATTGTTAAGGTTGGAAAAGACCCTTAAGATCAAGTCCAACTGCTGACCTATCACTGCCAAGTCCACCAATAAACCATATCGTCAAGCACCACATCTACCCTTCTTTTAAATACCTCCAGGGATGGAGACTCAACCACCTCCCTGGGCAGCCTGTTCAAATGCCTGACAACCCTTTTGGTGAAGATGTTTTTCCTAATATCCAACCTAAACTTCCCCTGGCGCAGCTTGAGGCCATTTCCTCTCGTCCTATCGCTTGTTACTAGGGGGAAAAGACCGACCCCCGCCTCGCTACAATCTCCTCTCAGGTAGTTGTAGAGAGCGATAAGGTCTCCCCTCAGCCTCCTCTTCTTCACACTAAACAACCCCAATTCCCTCAGCTGCTCCTCATAAGACTTGTTCTCTAGAACATTCACCAACTTTGTTGCCCTTCTCTGGACATGCTCCAGCAACTCAATGTCCTTCTTGTGGTGAGGAGCCCAAAACTGAGCACAGTACTTGAGGTGCAGCCTCACCAGTGCCGAGTACAGGGACACTATCACCTCCCTGCTCCTGCTGGCCACACTATTCCTGATACAAACCAGGATGCTCGTGTTCAGCCAGCTGTCAACCAACACCCCCAGGTCCTTTTCCTCCAGGCAGCTCTCCAGCCACTTTTCGCTAAGCCTGTAGCATTGCATGGGGTTCTTGTGACTCAAGTGCAGGAGCTAGCACTTGGCCTTGTTGAATCTCATACCATTGGCTCTGGCCCAACGATCCAGCCTGTCCAGGTCCCTCTGTAGGGCCTTCCTGCCCTCCAGCAGATCAACACTTCCTCCTAGCTTGGTGTCATCTGCAAACTTACTGAGGGCACACTCAATCCCCTCATCCAGATCATCAATGAAGATATTGAACAGGACCGGCCCCAACACTGAGCCCTGGGGAACACCACTCGTGACTGGCCGCCAACTGGATTTGACTCCATTCACCACCACTCTCTGGGCTTGGCCGTCCAGCCAGTTTTTAACCAAGCACAGAGTGCACTTGTCCAAGCCGTGAGCAGCCAGCTTCTCCAGGAGAATGCTGTGGGAGACAGTGTCAAAGGCCTTACTAAAGTCCAAGTTGACAATGTCCACAGCCTTCCCCTCAACCACTAAGCAGGTCACCTTATCATAGAAGGAGACCAGGTTAGTGAGGCAGGACGTCCCTTTCATAAACCCATAAACCATCAGGCTGAGCCTGATCCCCTGGTTGTCCCACATGTGCTGCATAATGGTATTCAAGATGATCTGCTCCATGACCTTTCCTGGCACTGAGGTCAGGCTGACAGGCCTGTAGTTCCCCAGATCCTCCTTCCGACCCTTCTTGTAGAGGGGCGTCACATTCGCTAATCTCCAGTCATCTGGGACCTCCCTGGTTGACCAGGACCACTGATAAATGATGGACAGTGGCTTGGCAAGCTCCTCTGCCAGCTCCCTCAGTATCCTCGGGTGGATCCCATCCGGCCCCATGGACTTGTGAACATTCAGGTGAAGCAGCAGGTCAGTGACTGCCACCTCTTCAACAACTGGGACTTCATTCTGCATACTAGCTCCGTCTGCCAGCACAGAGGCCTGACAACCCTGAGGATGACCAGTCTGACTATTAAGGACTGAGGCAAAGAAAGCATTAAGTACCTCAGCCTTCTCCTCATCTTTCCTGGCAAGGTTACCTTCCACATCCAACAAAGGAGGGAGATTCTCCCTGGCCCTCCTTTTGTTGCTGATGTATTTATAAAAACATTTTTTGTTGTTTTTAATGGTGGCGGCCAGTTTAAGTTCTAGCTGGGCCTTCGCCTTCCTAATCTTTTCCCTGCATAACCTCACAACATCCGTGTAGTCCTCCTGAGTCACCTGCCCCTTCTTCCAAAAGCAGTAAGCTCTCCTTTTTTTCTTGAGTTCCAGCCAAAGGTCACTATTCAGCCAAGTCGGTCCTCTCCCCTGCCTGCTCGACTTACGGCACATGGGGACGACCTGCCTCTGCACCTTTGAAACTTCCTTCTTTAATAACATCCAGCCTCCCTGGACTCCTTTGCCCTTCAGGACTGCCTCCCAAAGGACTCTGTTAACCAGACTCCTTAACAATCCAAAGTCCGCCCTTCTGAAGTTCAGGGTAGAGGTTTTGCTGACCCTCTTCCTTACTTCTCCAAGAACTGAAAACTCTATCATGTCATGGTCGCTAGGCCCAAGACAGCCTCTGACCACCACATCACCCACCAGGCCTTCTCTGTTCGTAAACAGCAGGTCCAGCGGGGCACCTCCCCTGGTTGGCTCACTTACCAGTTGTGTCAGGAAGTTATCCCCCACACACTCCAGGAACCTCCAAGACTGCTTTCTCTCTGCTGTGTTGTATTTCGAGCAGATATCTGTAAAGTTGAAGTCTCCCACGAGAATTAGGGCTAGAGATTGTGAGACTTCAGCCAACTGCTTGTAGAGTACTTCATCTGTCTCCTCATCCTGGTTGGGTGGTCTATAACAGACTCCCACCAGGATGTCTGCCTTATTGGCCTTCCCCCTGACCCTTACCCATAAGACTCATGCTTATCATTACCGTCACTGAGTTCTAGACAGTAAAAACACTCTAACATACAAGGCTATCCCTCCACCTCTCCTTCCTTCCCTGTCCCTTCTAAAAAGCTTGTAGCTATCCATTGCAGTGCTCCAGTTTTGTGAGTCATACCACCATATTTCCATGATGGCAACCACATCATAGTTTCCCTGAAGCGTGATGGCTTCCTGCTCCTCCTGTTTATTGCCCGTGCTGCATGCATTGGTATAAATGCACTTCAATTGATCTATTGATCTCTTTTCCAACACACGTATGCCACCCCTAGGCTCATTCCTAGCAAGCCTGGTTTTATCCCCTTCCTCCTTCGTATCTAGTTTAAAGCCCTCTCAGTGAGGCCTGCTAACTCCTGAGCCAGAATCCTTTTCCCCATTTGCGACAGGTGAACCCCATCTGTCTCCAGCAGGCCTGGGGCCATGTAAACTGCCCCATGATCAAAAAAACCAAAATTCCAATGCTGGCACCAGCCTCTGAGCCACATGTTAATGAGATGGGACTTCCTGTTCCTTTCTGTATGTCTCCCGGCTACTGATGGGATGGAGGAAAACACTACCTGCGCTCCTGATCCTTCAAGCAATTGCCCCAGTTCTCTAAAGTCCCTTTTGATTGTCTTTGCACCTCTCTCAGCTACCTCATCACTGCTGACCTGAACAACCACCAGCCGATAATAATCAGATCCTTTTACTAGCCTAGGGAGCTTCCTGGTAATGTCTCTTACCCCTGCCCCAGGGAGGCAGCAGACTTCCCTATGGAATGAGTCAGCATATCAGGCCCTCTGTTCCCCTCAGAAGGGAGTTGCCTACAATAATTACCCTTCTTTTTTTCTTACCAGTGGCCATTGTAATGCATGGGGCTGACTGGTTCCCTCTAGTCAACCCCTTGGGTGGATCACTGTCTGTATCTTCGTCCTCCTGGCCCTCAGGTTCCAGAGCCCCATACCTATTGTGTAAGGGCACCTGGGGGGACGAAGTTGGCCAGGAGAGGATTTGCCTACTGCAGTGAGCAGGGATCTGAATCCATCTTCCGTCTCTTGGGTCCCCTCCCTCTGCCTGGCAGCACAAGGGCGGGGGGGCACTCCTTCTCTTGATGCTTCCATCTGGTGCGCTCGTCTCAGGGATGGTAGTGAGTGGCTCCACCAGTCTCTCCCTCTCACATTCCTTGATACTCCTCAGTCTCACAACTTCTTTCAGCTCTGCCACCATGCTGAGCAGATCCTCCACCTGCTCACACCTCACGCAGGTCCTGTCTCAGGAGCCCTCCATGACTGGAGCAAGGCTCTGGCACTCCCTGCAACCAGAGACCTGGGTGGATGCATGTTTTAGTGGGAGTTCTGTCTGCGTTGCCACATGCTTCCTGGCAATAGCTCTTGTCCGAGCGGAGACCATGGCTAAGTCTTTTCCGGGAGTGCGTAGACCACAAGGAGAGCTCACCAGCTGCCTGCTCGCCCTGCCTGCGCGAACTGCCATGCAAACTGCCGCCCTTCCTGACGTGCCACACCCTGTTTGCCCATCCTTCTCGCTGCACTTCCTAGGGAGCCATTTAACTCTCTTGCCATTGCCCCAGCAATGCCCAAGCCCCATCTGCCTCGCTCGTGAGAGCAGCCAGTTGTTTTTGACACAAGGGCCCCACTGGGCTCATTATCGGGTTCCCTGGCACAGGAAACCCCTATTTCTACCCCAATCTAGTGCCCAGTTGCAGGACTTACTGTTGCTGCCACCGCATGCCTCGCCAACAGAGTCATTACGTGAGAAGATTTTATTTTTTAAATAAATAAGCATTTGGACTTGTCTGAGACACCAGCATCTTCTAAAAAATTTAGACCAACATGAAACACAGAATTTATTAACATTACTGTTTCTTTGTCATACGTGTAAAATGCATGTAAAACATAGCTTAAAATGTAAAAAATTTTCAATAAACAAGATAATGGCCTAACAAAATTACATGAAACCGAGTACCACATAAAAAGGTGGCATCAGTTTTAATGATGAAGTTGCTGCTCTTGCTTCATAATGACAACGATACAGCATTTTTGAGAGATGTATCCTTGATCAAAAGGAATGTGTATGGAAGAGTATTTTTTTCTTTAATTCTGTTGTGCTTTTACTTTAATGGGAATAAAAGTTTTAAAAAACTGGCTTCTGTTCAATTATTAAATAATTCAGACTCCAAAATTCTGAACTTACATGCATGCACTTGGTCGCATTAATTAAAGAGAAAAGCATGTTTGAAGTCATTTGTGGACTACTCTTTTCTAACAAACCTTCTAAGAATGAACTAATATTTGCACCAAGTTTTAAATACCAATGCTGATCTACGAATTTGATTAGAAAGCAGGAAGAACTGAATGTGTAGTGAGACGCATTCCTCCATTGCTTTGAAAAGCTCTGTTTGACAACCCAATAGAAACATGTTCTATGATCAAGAAAAGTACTAAGCATTGTTTGTTATTTATCCCAATAAGGTCAAGTTTATTTTTTTAATATTGTATTGGGTTTGCATGACAAGGTATTGGTAGAGGGGGAGCTGCAGAGGTGGCTTCTGTGAGAAAATACTAGAATTCCCATGTCTGACAGAGCCAATGCCAGGTGTCTCCAAGATGGATCCGCTGCTGGCCAAGGCTGAGCCAGTCAGCAAAAGTGGTAGTGCCTCTGGGATAACATATTTAAGAACATGGAAAAAAACCTGCACAACTGCAACTGAAGAGAGGAGTGAGGATATGTGAGAGAAACAACCCTGTAGACACCAAGGTCAGTGAAGAAAGAGGGGGAGGAGGTGCTCCAGGTGCTGGAGCAGAAATTCCATGAAGTGAAGATAGTGAGCAGGCTGTCCTCCTGCAGCCCATGCAGGTCCATGGTGGAGGAGATATCTACCTGCAGCCTGTGGAGAATCCTACACCAGAGCAGGTGGATGCACCTGAAGGAATCTGTGACCCCATAGGAAGCCCATGCTGGAGCAGGCTCCTGGCAGAACCTGTGGACCTGTGGAGACAGGAGCCCACACTGGAGCAGGTCTTCTGACAGGACTTGTGACTCCATGGGGGACCCACACTGGAGCAGTCTGTTCCTGAAGGACTGCAGCCCGTGGAAGGGACACATACTGGAACAGTACATGAAGAACTGCAGCCCATGGGAACGACCCATGTTGGAGAAGTTCATGGAGGACTGTCTCCCTTGGGAGGTACCCCATGCTGGAGCCAGAGCAGACTGTGAGGAAGAAGGAGTGACAGAGACAACACGTGATGAACTGGCTGCAACTCCCATTCCCTGTCCCCCTGGACCTCTCTAGGGGGAGGAGGTAGAGAAAATCAGGAGTGAAATTTAGCCCGGGAAGAAAGAAGGGTTGGGGGAAAGGTATTTTAAGACACGGTTTTATTTCTTATCAACCTACTGATTTTGATTGTAAATAAATTAAATTAATTTCTCTGAGTTGAGTCTGTTTGCCCATGACATTAATTGGAGAGTAATCTCACCCTTTCCTTATCTCAATCCATGAGCCTTTCATTATATTTTCTCTCCCATCCTGCTGACAGGGGGAGTGATAGAGTGGCTTTGGTAGGCACCTGATGTTCAGCCAAGGTCAACCCACCACAAACATATTATACTAGCTTCCAAATTGTCTATTTTCTATAAGAAGAAATAGAACTTCAGACAGAAATTAAATACCCAGACTTTCTAACTTCTTAGAATTATAGTAACTGGATTAAATAATTTCTTCCCTCCCTGGAAAGATTCAAAATGATTTCACAACTAAATGATAGAAGTTTCTTTGTAGTGTTTCACTGGAAACTGTTAGCAATGATGGAACAGTATGGATGCTTTTTCTACCATCAAGTAAAATCACAGTTAAAGAGCAACAAATCAAGTGTGTTTCATTTGTAAAACTTTTGGCATTTTCTTATGTGAAAGACAGACTATTTCTTATTTATAATATTACCCATACAAGATTCTGTGCTAAAGTTAGAAGTGTTATTTCAGGTCTATTAGTGCTAAGTTTCATTTTTCAAGGTCTCTCAGGGCATCTAAAATAATAGCAAAAATTGAAGACATACGCTACTAATGAAGTTTGTTTCATAACCTCAGAGCTCTGTTCTTGCACCATTTTGATAAAAAGTAATTACCTTCTTTATTTTACCCAGAGGCTAAACTTTTAACATAGGAAAAGGTGGGGGGGGGGGAGGGGGGAGAGAGAATACATGTTGAATTAAATGTGCAGAATAGGTAAAAATAAAATAAATTATTACTTACTGATGAACCTGTAAATTCTAACTAAGATTAACCGTATACCCACCAAAAACAAGGTGGAAGTAGAACTGCCTGCTGGTTTTCCCCAATAAACATTACTTTTAAAGACACTGAAAGACATCTAAATAAATACTCATTTTTGTTTTAATCAAAGTGACTTATTCATGTCAACAATAATGACTGTAGTTTTAGAACAAAGTACGCTGGAGTTCTGTTTAGTAATGTGTGCGTTTCTGTCATAACAGGTGTTACAGTCTGACATAAAGTTTCCTGTGCTGAATTTCTATTAGAATTATTTTGACAGTTTTTGGTTTTATACTGTAATTACAAGAAGCTGTTTTTCCCTTTTGACTTTCTTCCATACCTCAAAAGCAATTCCAAGTTGTCACAGTATTTAAGCAGGGTGGCTGCAAGAACAAAACACACTAATAAGTGATCTATAATGTATTAACTAAACATAATAGGTATAATATGTGATTATTGATGTTTATTTTAAGATTTCTGCTCTGAGGCACACACAAACCAGCCCCTCCGGTCCAGTTTAGAGCAGCACCAGA
Source organism: Phalacrocorax aristotelis (assembly GCF_949628215.1). NCBI lineage: Eukaryota > Metazoa > Chordata > Aves > Suliformes > Phalacrocoracidae > Phalacrocorax > Phalacrocorax aristotelis. Next base: position 24,157,960 of record NC_134278.1, on the reverse strand, counting down.
GGAGCAGGACTCTTGCTCCAGGGCCAATGCGCCCTGGCCAGTGGCTGGGCTCCTATGCCAAGCAGCTCCTCATGGTGTCAGACACATGGGCATGTTTTCACACTATGCTCCTGCCTTTCAGCTCTTGGGTTTTTTAATATCAACTCACTGGCTTAAACCACTGCTGGCATCCCTAATTAGTGACCATCACCAGGTTTCTATCACCCTCTGATCTCCTGCCTCAAATGTGTTAGAAAAGTCTGTAGTTTGTTTATTGCTTTGTTTTTCAGCTCATACCAGGTTAGTCTAGCCTGTTAGAGCTAGGCAGATCTAGTCAAAGCCTTATTTTTTGGGGTGGTGCTTTTGAGTAGGCTACATCTTGTAAAACTGAAGCACTGAAAACTATTGCATTCTGCACAGTTTGTGGAGACTGCAGAGCATATTAGTTAGATAAGAAACATGATATGAAACCTCAGTCAGACAAATCCTTTATCTGCACAACAAGGTCATGTCTTTGTTCAGAGCGACACAGTACTCCAAAGAAGCTGTAGACCAACTGGTTTAAGTAAACAAATACCAAAGCATTTTGTTAAAATTAATTCCAAGGTGGGCCTATGTACTGAACTTTAAATCAATTTTAAATCATCTAGAGTCATCCTGGATAAATAGGGTCTGAGTCTAGCTGTGCTGGTTCCACAGCATTCCCAGAGCTCAGATTACATTTGGAAATATGGTTCATGAGCATATTTAGCATCTTTATTAATAAAAGGGTTTAGCCAACTTGTAAGCCAACCAATTCCTCCAGCAATTTAGATAGAATACTGGTTATTGAGAGACAGGTAAATTCCATTACTGTGTTAACAATATGGTTTCATCATTGCAGAGTAGCTAGTAGGATATTCCAAAATAAGACCAGGAAGAAATCAGTAGGCAATTTAATGTAGTCTCTTCAACTTCTGTCCAATCAACACAATACTTATGTTCATGGCCTACTGTCATCAGGTACCCCAGCTCTTTTGCACGTAGCCCCACTACACTGTTGTTGTGGTTCAGCCCCAGTCGGCAACTAAACACCACGCAGCCACTCACTCACTCCCCGTAACCCTCTGGGATGGGGGAGAGAAATGGAAGAGCAAAAGGAAAAAAAACACTTATGGGTTGACATAAGAACAGTTTAAAAATTAAAATAAGATAATAATTATAATAATGATTATTATTATAATAATAACAATAATGATATTATAATAAAAAGGAAAAGGGAAAAAAACAGAAACACAAACGATACAACCACTCACCACCCGCCGACCAATGCTGTCGGTCCCTGAGCAGCGATTCCTGCTTCCCCCCCGCGGCCAGCTCATCCCAGTTAACATACTGGGCATGACATTACATGGTATGGAATATCCCTTTGGCCAGTTTGGATCCACACTCTTAGCTGTGCCCCCTCCCCTCCCAGCTTCTTGTGCACCCAGCAGAGCATGGGAAGCTGGAAAAGTCCTTGACTAGTACAAGCACTACCCAACAACAGCCATCGGTGCGTTATCAACGTTCTTTTCATACTAAGTCCAAAGCACAGCACTATGTCAGCTACTAGGAAGAAAATTAACTCTGTCCCAGCTAATACCATGACAATTGTTTATTGAATTAATAAAAAACTTTACCATAAACCTGGTCAATCAGCTCAATAACTTTTTATTTTTGATCTCTACCTTGAATAACTAAACCTGCAATTGTCATTCTCAGACTGGACAAGAAAATGTAATCAAAAGTCTTGCAGTGAAACAGAGTTATGCACCTATTAAGCAATCTTTTTCACACTCTATTTTTATCTCTGTGTCTTCTGTGAAGAAGGCTGCAAAATTTTTTTGGATCATGATGTCAGGAAAAAAGATATCATGAAGGAAATTAAAGAACACAAATATTTAAGGAGAATAACTCCATTCCTGAACATGGGAGAAAGCAAAGCAGAGTTCTCTGAAGTTTAATTAAAGAGACTTTTTGGAATGAGCAAAATAGCCCAATTACTAAGATTGTAAAATAAAAAGCCACAATTTATGCTGATGCCTGGTAACCAGGAAATCTATGAAAGCCATAAAGATATTCGTCTTGTTCTTTTTTTCTGTAAGTGTATCACACTTAAGTGAAACTTCCAAATTTAAGGGGACATATATACAAGAAGTAAAAATTTAATTCAACTCTATTTCCTGAAAGACTAGCATTAAAGACAGAGGGTCTCACCTGTTGGGGTAGGACAGCTCTCCTTGCATTGCAATCTTGTGAAAGGAGAAACATCTTCCAGAGTTTGAGAGTCAGAAAATGGATGCAGGACCCATTGCCATCAGTAAGAAACTCTTCTGTAGTAACAGTGTTTCAGACAACTTCAGTATGTTGATACCAAGGCATATGGTAAAAATACGAATAAAGGTACCATGCTATTAAAAAATGTGTTATAGCAAAGAAAATTAGCATTAAATATAAGTATTCTTCTGTCTGTTATGTAATTTGGTATTTGGAAGCAATATTTATTTTCTTCCTTTTCAAAACCAGATTTCTATGAAGATTATAGATTTCAAGCATACCCCATCATATCAGCAATTCTGAAGGAACATCAAAGAGAGGAGTATTAAATCTGGTATCTTAATATTATAGTTGTAATTCCATAATTAACCCTTTAACAAATAGTAGGTGAATTAAGACAATAAAGATGTAGGAATGAAACAAAATAGATTTTTTCAAACCCTGAATTCTGGATAAAATACTTTCAGATTTTTCAGCTGGCTGGACTGCAGTTTTTAATTGATATCTGAATTCTAGGTCCTCATCAAAATGATTTTAGGAAAAGCTAGGATTAAAAGAAAGCCAACTCCTCTAAAGCCAGACGCTAACTAAGCATAGTAATTATTTTGACTAACGAGCTCGAAGATCATCTAAGAAGTGGCTCTAAGTAGATCTTTAGTATCCCAAGAATATACTAGAGATAAATATATTAAATCAGAAAGGCATAGTAGAATATACCACACTTGGGAAAGAGTGTATGTCAGTATGAATGAAGATCAGGTGACACTCACGTAAAGGTCAGATATTTTTGAAATATTTAGAGAAGTAACTACAGGGTAGGCTAAGGGTGAAACCTTTAAATTGGATGAACAACAGAAAACTTCTAGTATGAATCTTTGAGACTATTAGTAACTGTAAGATTTTCTCCTATTTGACATTTCAAATTTTTTGATTTTTAACCAGGTTGTATTAACTATTCCTGTCTTACGAACATGTGCAACTGAATACATGGCTGTTATTAAGCAGTTAATATAAATTTAAACTTATCAGTGCCTTCTTTTTTGATACATCAGAGTAAGTTAATTCAAATATAGGCTTATCCTTTTGATCTGCACTTCCTACTTGGAGGTTCCATCAATTGCTACATGTTCCAAAGATGAAAGCTACTTCAAATTATACAATATTGATACTAATCCATCAAATACTGATTTTTGCAAGCTGTTCCCCAAGACATACTAGATACCAAAGGGCTTGCAGCTGAACTTCACCTGCAAGTTTAAAAGTTATTAAAGTTCTAATCTTTGGTGTTCAAGGTGTTTATCTCTCTGTCCCTGCATTTATGTAAAAAATCAATAATAAAAAGAAGAATTTGAATGATTAGTTCTATGAGTTGATGAAGTGAATGTTAGTAGTCAGAAACTTCCAGGAAAATCCTGGAATTCACTTGTTTCTGTATTATTTGAAACTGGGTTTGTTACCCTTCATATTAATTCTCCCAGGATTCTCTTGAAGTAAGGGGAGTCAATGTAGGGACAAATCTTTGTATCAGAAAGATTCTTGGAAATATCCAAACCCTTACTCTTTTTGGATTAATCTGATCTAACAAAAATTACAGGATCAGATATTTAGCCTTTTAGCTGTATTTAGGTACCTCAGAAGAGTGGGCATAAATTATTAAGAAGTTCTGGCTACAAAACTCATGGTTTATATTTTGAAAATATTTGTATTACATTTGCAGCTTGTGTTAGCAAACAGTAAGAAATACATTATTAGCAAATAACAAGAATATTAACAAACAGATATTCCTGACAGGCAGTGTTTATACATGTGTTATTTATTTACACAACTTATTTTGAGCTTCAGAAGTTTTAAGGGTAAGCTCTACTTACAGTAGAAATAACTGATACACACTAAAGGAAGAATGCTACTCAGACTGTTTTAATTCTCAGAGCAAAATATGCATGATTATGAAATGGTGCAACCTGGATCCTCAGAATCTATACTTAATCATTCCAGTGGATTTAAGTACATGGTTAAAGTTCAAGTTTGAGTGATGGAATGCAAGAAAATTATTGGTAAACTAGAGTTCAGCCATCAAGATGATTATGAAGGTGGAGAGTATGATGTAGTAAGACATGCTGAGAGATCTGGATTAATTCAGTCTTTAGAAAAAAAATACTCTGGGAGTGTCTTACCAATGTCTTTAGCAGTCAGATAGATGGTTATAGAAAAGACAGAGCTAGCCTCCACATAGAGGTGCACAGTGAAAGGACAATAGGCAGCAGACACAGTTATGTGAATAAAAATTCCAATTAGATGTTAGAAAAAGAAATAAATCACAATGTGGCTGGTCAGATACTGAAACAGTTTGCCCAGGGGAAGTGTGAAACCTCTTGGATGTTTTCATAAACAGACAATGGCGAAGACCCTGAGCAAGCAAATGAATCCTGTTTCAAGCAAGGGGTTGGACAAGATGACTTCCTGGGGTCACCTTCAAAAGAAATTATGACCTAAATTTATCATAGTTGACTTACTCTTCATGGACAATTCAGAACAGTTTTAAGTTTGCATACCTTCAACTTTCCTCTGGAATTGTTTCTACTGTGCCAAATACTTCTAATATACTGATATTTACTGCTATCCTGCTTTATTTCTTTATTATTTGAGCAATAAACTAGTACACTATTGTCTTGCTCATTGTAATTACCCACAACCTAGCAGATTATCTTTTTTTTTTTTAGCTTCAGGAAAGAAATGAGATGAAACAATATTGATTAGTTAGAAAATAAAAATAGAATTAGACCTTCAGCACAATTCCTTTCATAAAGAAGTGGTTTGGAGGAAGATTTTAGCACCTGAACAAGGATATCTTATGTCCCTGGGATCTAAAGCACTAAATTCTCTTAGCTCTTTCGCTTTCATAAAACTGTAATATGCATTTGATCTTCTTCCCATAAAATTGGAGTTCAAGTATGTTTTACAGCATATCAAGAATTTTGATTAAATTCAAAGTTTTAATAATTTTTTAATTAAATATAGAAGTATTGATATTATAAATATATATAAAGGTATTGTACCTGCTTTCACTGTCACATGCCATTAGTAAAGAAAGTCAATCTCTTTCAGTTATTTAAATAAATATTTATAGATTATACATGTGTATATATATACAGGTTTAAGCAGGCCAGGATTATATGTCCAGAAAAGTTCCGTTTTCTAGACTTTTTCTAAATATTTTTGTCTTGACTCCTCAGCACTGACTGCCTTTTATTCTCTTTGAACTACTGTCCTCTACTTCAACCTCTATTCTATTGCCTTCGAAGTGTGCAATAGGATTTTATGAAAGAAGTAATTTAAAAGTCTCATCAGATTACATTTTTGTTATAATGCTAATACTTCCATCACTTCTTGATGGGTTGTCACTGAGCACTGTGTTACATCACAATTTAGATAAACAATACAGAATTCTAAATTTTTATGTATTTCATTCATTCCTCAAGTTAATAATGAGGTATAGTTTATATCTGTATCTTTCCATTTCTAGCTTGTGCTAACAGCTCATTTAATTGCTTACACTAGCATGCTGTCAATGCCAGAGTTTTTCTATGACTTCATATTGATAATTTTATTTTTCTTGTGATATCTTTTTATAGCAGTTACTTTAACTTTAAAATGATGAGGCAGTTCCCATTCCCAGTGCTGCAAACCTCATAGGGACCATGATAAAAGAGAATTGTGTATGGATTTTCCTACCTTCTCTGGGTAGTTTCTTCCATACTAGCTAGTGTCATCTCAAGTTAGCCCCTTGATTAACCATTTTACGTCCCACTAGCTTGTATGCTTCATCAAGATACCTGACTGGAAAAGTTTCTGGCAGAGAAGTTCAGAGACAATATCTTGTAATAACATGAATTAAGGCTCACACTTGTAAATAGTACGAGTACGACCAGTATGTGGCTGGAAGACTGGGATAATGCTGTCAAGCCAAATCTATCCTAGCAAGTGTCACTGTCTTTTAAATTTCTTCACAATGAACTCTTAACAAGCATTTACATGGAGCTTTATCTTTAAACTATATAAAAGGCTATGGGCTTTACAAAAACTTCTTTGAAGCATGTCTGAAACATTTCTAGGGCAATATATTTCTGTTACAACTGTCTTAGTTCTGGAGGAGAATTGGGAGCTTACAAACTCTTGTAATGAACTTGTGAAGGTACCTAATTTTGTGTTAATTCTATCCCACAAATGTTGACATTTTTGGTATCACAATGTCTGGTTATAACCGGCATTAATAAAACAAGGTAATCAGAGAGAAAGAAGAAAACCTGATAAGGTTCACTGTGAAGATCTGAAGCAGTTCTTCTGGGCAACAAGTTAGCTTTGTCATTTGTGTAAGGAATTTCAAAAGGTTCTTATGCTGCTGACTAACAAAAAGGCCTAAGTGACTCATCACCATCTCTCTCCTGGAAGAAAGATCTAAATATTTGGCTAAGGTAACCCCAGGACCCGAGATGCTGCTTAGTAATTTGGGGATCCTGGGAATCCTTCACTTGACCTGATCCACAGGTTACCTCACAACTTAAATCTATGCAATGTTTTAATCAGCCTTTCTGTTGGCATTACTCAATCTGAGGAGCTCCTCAGAGAATTGCTGTGCTTCTGCAACAGACCAGTGGCCAAACTCTGCTGTGCCAATCTATGTATATATTTCTTTCGGGCTTTACCACAGGAAAAGACAACATTTGCTGTTTATCACTAAGAACCATGGCTAGAAATGTGTCATCTGAGTGCTGAGAGAAAAGAAGGAAGCATCGCTATTTGAAGGACTGAAGTGAAGCATCGGATGAGGCCATGCTAGTCCAACTATTTTGATTGAAGGGCATGATGTTTCTACCCTGTGGGTAATGTCGGCATCAGTAAAGTAACCTCATGTACTGCCCTGGTGTCACCATGGCCAAATGACCTGACACTATGGATTTAAACATGGGCAAAGATGACACTAAGTGACCTGTCACGATCCACTCAAGTCTACACAGAAAGAGCCTTGGAGAGACTCAGAAACTCTGAAGATTTCAGGGTCACTGTAACGTACACAGTAATTAGATATTGGCATCCAGCCAGTCACACAAACCACATTTTGATCAAATTTTAAAATTTAAGCAAGTGTCCCTTACAATTAAAAACATTATTTATAAGGAATTTTAATTATTCATAAGTAGTAACTGCTAAGCAGTATACATATAATTTAGCAGGAGTGGTTTGTTTAAGTATACAATCAGTTGAAGCAGGTGTAAAACAGTTAAAAGTTTGGCATTCTGTTTTAGTTTAAACAAACTAAATAAACCTTAGTTAGATAAAAACAATGCTACTGAGATACTAATGTAAAGCAACTCAATTTCTGAACTTTCCATTTCAACCATGTCTGCTTTTCTGTAATGGTAGGTACTGCTTGCTTTCATCTGGCAAATACATGCTAAACCTTGTATTTGGATGGTGTGCGGTTGTTTTTTTTTAATGTTAATTATCTTCTAAAAGGCAGGGTTGCAAGTCCTTTGTCCAGACAAATGCAAAGTTTGCAGGCATAAAAATTATTATTAGAGCCATGAATATAACAGCATTTCTTTTAGACTTGCCAGGAGTAAAGACTACTAATTCAAAGCTGTTTGCAGTTTTAATTCCAGAGAAACCTTTCAGAAGTTCAGGTAGATGCTGAACAACACCTCATTTTTAGATCAGGATAAGAAGCTGCCCTAAAATTCACAATAAACTTTACAGGGTTTCTTATTCTCTCAAGCTTATCTTAGTGCACTTTTCTGTTGCCATTTCCAAACTTTCACCTTGGAAACGTTTATTTATAAATAACTGAGCATGTTGAAGTGTCCTCTAATATACGTTGAAGCAACTGAAATATTCTCTCCTTCCAGGCCTCTCTAACCAATAGGAACAGAAATCCAAGCAGGGGAGAAATCAGGTCTGATCCTCAAAAGACATTGTTCACAGAAATCTGCTTTCTGAACAAAAATGTCCATTCCAGGTTTTCAGTTCCGTAACAAAAAAGAACACTGTCTAAGAATCACTAGTTGATAATCAGTTTTGTCCAGTTATTTTCAGCTACAAAGGACATGAAGATAATTCAGAACACATAGTTATTCAATAAACATTTCAATAACAATATTGAAACCAATCCTTTCCACCATTTCCTTTCCACCATTTTCTTAGTATTTCTTAGTGTTCCAACCTCTTCCTAATAATCTGGTTGAATTTTTCTGTATACTTAATAGGACTGGGGTGATTAAATAGAGTAATAGATGTAAAGAGTGACTTCTGAGATTGTTTAAAAGATAATTTAGCTATAAAGGGAGAGCCTTGAGCTGGTATTCTTAGATTAAACACTGGCAGATATGCACTTTTCCTGTAGCACAGATTTTCCTGAGAAGTCCTTTATATGAGGAAAAAAACATAAACACAAAGATTTTGGTAGAATAACTGTATTTTTGTTTGCCTTCTGGTATCCATTTAATCTTTTCTCTTGATTGTGAAGAATATAACTTAAAATTTGTCACTGCTCAAAAGTTATTCCTAGTTCTCTCTTAATCAAGCCGATGTAATCCTGTTGAGTGCTTTGGCAAGCAAATTCATGTTTATGTTTAGAGTGGTTAAAAGGGGAGCGCCACAGCCTACAAGAAACAAATATAACCCAAGCAACAACTTCCAACTATCCATTCAAAAAAGCCAGAAAGACCTAGGTATTATTTTTAAACCCTGGATTTATGCTAATAATGCAAAGCACCATTGTATTACTGAAAGGTTGCAACTGTATTAATACTTTAAATTATTATTAATAATCTTAATTTTTCCATTATTGTTTAAATACACTGTAGATGTGACTTGCCCAACACTAGCTGTCTAAAAGTAAGATGCCCAAGTCTAAACAAGTCACACATGGTCTTTCTGAATGCAAAGGCAAGTGAATGTCTCTTTACCCCATGGCTTTTGGTGCTTAATGTAGAATGTGATGAAGTGCCCAAAGGAGAGAGGCAACTACAGAGATTGTAAAGAAAGCCTGGAAGACTATCTTAGACTAGCTGTTCAACTTTGAATAGCTGTGGTTTGGTCAGATGAATCCCAGCCTTATGTTACAGATTTACTGAGAATCAAGACTATTAACTCCTTAATACTTCAGAGGAGAGAAGAGTATCATGATTCTTCTGTATTTCTGATTTAATAATGCTAATGGGAATTTTGAGTGCACACAAAATACAGTTTTATGGCAGATTGGACAGTTTGGAGTTTCAGAAGACATATTTTCTCTTCAAGTGAATGAGCTGTATGAAACAGACTTATGATTTTAAAACTACAGTATTGTGCAGTTGCATGCAACCTTTTTAGATAGCTTAGGCAATGACAGCTTGACAACCTCTTGTTTCTTTTTTATCTTATATCTTCTAAGGCCAGACTGCTCATGATATTAATTTTTCAAGCAAGTACACAAAATTTTTAAAAGAAAATGGTATCCTTTAAAAAACCCTCCCATCTCTCCATTCTACAGATTAATTGCATTATGTTTTAATGCAAATTCTTTAACATTAACAAAAAATATAATATACCCATTATTTGGGAAATTTTCTAAAAATTATGTTATAGAAAATTCACATAGTTTTGTAGGTAATTATATGTGCCACTTAATATTTAAAGCCAGAATTTTTTTAAGAACTAGACTGGCTGTGCTGCACTAACATTTTAGAGTCCTTGGATCATGCGAACCAATGGATTAAAAATAATTTTAAATTGTTTTGTCTTTTCAACCATCTTCCACATTTTATAAAAAAAGCTATTAAAATTAATAACTTTTCACAACAATTTTGTAAATAGAAACTAGATATTTCAAAACAAGAGACAGAAAATGGTGGTCAGATTTCTACATTTTCAAATGTCATAGAGAGAGAGAAAAAAGTTTTTAGCAAGTGGACTATTCAGATTTTAATTAAACAATAAATTAAAATACTTGGGTTTACAGCTAATGTGCTCTCTCTATATTTGTCTAATTACTAATGGGTCTCTCTTTTCCTCTAAAACACAAAATTTTGATTTGTGAAGCAGTAGAATTTAAAAAGTAAAAATTTTCACTAAGCACTTGCATTTCTAAAAGATTACTCACTACTGATCTGTGACTTTCTGTTGACTCTTAATTCTGTTTCAGAAATTCAATAGCAGAAATATAGTCTGACATTCCATTCCAAACACGTCACTCAGTCTATTGCACTGAGCATTGTCAGGATGATATAAACATCACCCTAGTGAAGAGGAATTGAAGAGGAAAGAAAAGATGAGAAAGCAAGACAATAAAGCTACACAGGTTGCAAAGTTTTCAAGAACATCTTGTAGCGGTGTTTAGTTTGTGTTACAATCCTCTTTTTAGTCCTTTTTTTTTTTTTTTTTCCATAAAATAACTTTCTTCACAAACAAAAGTTAAGATAGGTAATAAAAGTGACCTTACCTATGTTGTTCCTAAACTCAGTGTCATTTGCCTAGCAAGTTAATTTCCCTTACTGCTTTTGTCTTGTCTTGGCCTATCTTCAGCATAGGAGCCCTACAAGCTATAAACTGAGCTGTCTAGCTTTCCTCTCAGCAACTCATAGAAGGGCTAATTATACACTTGGAGCCTGGGCTTTCAACACGTCCTTCCCCTCTTCTATATTTTTTAAGGAAATCGCTTCCCTGGGAGTGTCCAAAAGAATGTGTCGGTTTGACCTTTTCATGTTTTGTTGTTAGTCTTGCTCATGGTTCCCATATGATCATCTGTCCTTCCCTCTTCCAAGATCACTGGTCACTGGTGATCAGAATCACTTAAGATGTTATTCAGACTTCAGGGATTTCTTATAGATTTTTCAGTAGAGAACTATTTGACAGTGCATATAAATGGTACTCATGTTCTTGTAGAGAGGTGACTGTTGCTTTGGCTTTCATCCTCCCAGCAATGTTTGACCCTTTGGGGAAATGTGTGTTATTTCCATCTCCTCCATGCTGTGCAGAGCTGGGAATATTTTTGCTCTGCATATCTCATCTAATTTTAAATGCATTCCCCAGCAGTAGAAGAGGGGATATTTGTAGGATGTACTTGTAAAACCGGTATTTAGTGTTTAGAAAACTATTTACCTTCAGGAATATAGCCTTTCTCGGTGTCTACATGCTTTTTAAAATCAGGACAGATGATAGGAAAAAAAAAAAGACAGCTTACACATAAAACACAAGAAACTACAGAAAGACATAAAGGATTGTGAGTGCCATATTTAGTTTAAATTTACGGAAAGTTATAGTATTCCACTATTAGAGGTCTAGTGGTGGAATAAAAACCTGATCTTTTACCAGTGGCTACTCCCTAAGTTCCTTTGAACATTATTGTACAAATTCTCAATAGCTAAGAAGTGTCAGAACTCTCCTCAAGCCAAAAGTCTTACATCCACTAAAGATTTCTCCCTACATGTTATGTACAGACCCCACTGATGTCAAACGTGCCTTGTGAGATTTTTCGTTTATTTTAATGGATTTTGAACATTCACATTTGTTGCATACATGCGTCTTAGAGCTCCCCAGAGATGGCCATCATTTCTTAAGGATGAGACTCTGCCACCTGTTATCACTTACAGGATATGAGCTTTGGGAATCTGTAGATGAGTGCTATCCATGCCTTTAAACTGAGTATATCCATTACATGAAGTTAATTTTATAGTACTGGAGAAAATTACTTAGCCTGTTGCCAGGAGGACAGGGGAAGGAAAAGCAAAACAAAACAAAAACCCCAAACCAAACCAAAACAACGCTAAAACCCTAGATACCTTACAACCCTAAAGTCCTAAAAGCCCTGCAGGCATCTTCACATCTCATATAAGGTGTCACTGCCATGTAAGAAAGGTGTCAGATGGTACTGGGAATTTCCATCGTCATCTTCCTTTTGAGCAACTTTGAGCAGGATGCCTCTGCAGGCATGAATTTGCATTGCTGAAACTTGATATGAACCATATCTGAAGGTATTAACCTTTCCCCTGTTAAGGTTAAAGGGCAGTAGGACAAATAGTTTCCTGCAGCTCTGCAGAATGTTTTGAAGTGGCCAATCCTGGACTTTTTCAGAAACACAATTTCCATAAGTAGTTCCAGTATCTTTAGTTCTGGGTAAAAACAGGTTTTTGGGATGGGCCATCTGTGAAAAAATAAAAAGAAGATTTAGATTGGGTAAGCAGGAAATAAATGAAAAGGTAGGTGATTTGGTTATGGTGACATCAGAATGAAATGATATCCTATAAATATGCTCGGAAAGTGGAAAGATCAAGACAATTAAAAGGGAGAGCAAATTCTGAGGCGAAGCATATGCTGTAACCCCAAAAAGCTCTGTGGGAAAAGGCAACTAGTTTAACTGCAGCTTATGGCGCAAATACCCTACCAAACTGTGAGATCTTAGAAATCTGTTTGAAGATTGTGTTTTCTTCACAATTTTGTTTTCTGTATCTCCCAAATAGTGTATCATTTTAGTGACTAAAGTAAATGAGAAAGGTCTTTGTATATTCCTCTTCAATATCAGGTAGGCTCCAGCTTTTAATAGATGTAATATTTATTTTCATTTTCAAATGCCAAAACAAGTTTTATGTGGCTTGACAGCTACCTTCTGCATGGCTGTCATTCAGGACATTACAAAGCCTTTCTAACAAATAAAAGCTTTAACTGAAAATTATCAAGCTGTATGGTGTTTAATGAATTAGATGTTTATTAAGGGAGAAGAAATTAAATTATTTGCATCAATTTCAATACCTATGTTCCACTAACTGACAGATCTGAATTACTAATGATTCACAAAAGGGGAATTTGTTATTAGTGATAAGAGGATCACTTTTCAATAATCTTATAAATTATTCAGAGAAATAATACTCTGAGAATTTTAATATGTAACATGGATTTGCAAAAATATTTATCTCAACTATACTTTTTTCAAATGAGTGGAAAATATCCTAAGCAACGAGCAAAAAGCATTATTAGATACACATATAAATATATGTATAATCAAATACAAAGCTAGCTTCATAAACTTACAACTTTACACAAGACTAGTTTTGCTTTTCAGAAAAATTCATTCTCGACATCTGATGGAAATAAAGACACATTTTTCCACATTTAGGAATCACCTCATTATAATGAATAGTAAGTGCAGAGACCTTAATATCATAAAACTTTCTACCATTACACCACATATAGGACTTATTTTCCCTCATTAAAGCTGTTTTTGAACCAGATGAAAGACCAGGGTAGCTATAAAATTTAACAAAATTTTAATATCTCTATCAGGTGAAAAATATTATTTGGGGGAATGTCATGAATAAATATGGAATTATGTTTATAGAACAAAGCAAAAATAGTACTTTCATTCTGTAAAAAAGAATATGTTAAGCATAAATATATTCAGATGTAGCCATGCTTCACATTAAATTAGGAGCTTAAAGTGAGTCTGAATATGAGTTTAAAACAAAAAGCTAAATTCTACTCACAACCAAGTATAAATGTAGCATTTCCATAAATCAGTGTTAAAGGACATTTTTTTATCCCATATGTCTTCAAATCTCAGAAAAATGAATTTAAGTTTTATGATAATGTCATGATATGTACACTAGGGTAAGTAAAAGCAAAACATGTCCTCTTTGTACTTAAACTAGGACTGAATAGAAAGAAAATTCCTAGGGAGACATCTGGAGAGCTTAGAAGAAAATATATTGTCTTTTATTCTGTCATGACCAGAAGCACAGTATGATTAAAGCAAATTGCAGAGTTAGGTGCGTATCTATATGCATTTGAAGAAAATTAATTTTGCTTTGTCTATTTTATTATTTGCTGAATGACCTAAAAAAACCCTCTGCAGCCAAAATAACATTTGTATTCCTACATACCAACAGTTACAGGAAGTTTTTATTAACAAGGGTGTCCCTGGCGTGCAGGTCAAACAAAGAGAATGCAAAGGATTGAGTAGTTTACATAAATAATTCTGAGCAAAGGGAACAGAACCCAAATAACCTGGATACTAACCTAATCCACTATCTAAAACTGCAAACATTCCTTTTAAGCCTATATACCTGCGAAACTAGACTTCTATGATGAGCCTATACAATAACTTTCTATCTGTCTCCATCTTAATATCTTGTTAACCCAGTGGTTCATTCAGTAAAATCCAAGAGGAGGGTAGTGGTCTTAAAGACAATCAGCTTCACGCATATTGCCTAGGAATAAGGATTTTGGAAAAGGAGAGATGGAGGTTCAGGCATGCAGAGGATGATTATACTAATCCATATATGTAAGACATATAAACACACACATATACATGATAATTACTGTGTTTGTATAGCTGAAGGTGACAGAGGTTTGCTCCATACAACTGTGATGTACCTGGGTGTAAGACTTGTGCCTGTGTGCGTTTGCAGTGCGCTTATGCACTTAGTCATCCTAAGCAAGATCCAAAAATGCCCTGATTAGTCTCTGCATAGGTGACGCAAGGGCCTGAGTAGCAGGGATTTTATTGAACTTCTAGGCAGAGGCACAACAAGGAGATTGATAGTAGTCCAGGCCAGATGACAGCACAGCTAACTGTTTGTCACAGGAACTCCTGGGTGGCACCTCAGGCAGAACTGGAAATTCCCCTTGGCAACTCCTACTCTGCTTCAGCCAGTTGTGAGACACTATTTATGAGTTTAGATGTGCTGATCAATATCCTTGAAGAGAACTGCAGGTAGTTCTTACCATAGAGAAAAGCATTGCCCAAACTTTACATAGGTAAGATAATATTTATTGGTCTGTAAAAACTGTCCCTGCAGGAATGGCCCCATTGGATAGTCTTTTGTACAGAGTTAAGATACTTAGGAGATGTTTTCTACACAGTTTAATAGAATCAACAGAAAGGGATTATGCCCATGCTGGAATGGTCACACAGGACCATGGGCCATCAGGATTATAAGAACCAAACTGTAATCCAGGGAACCTTCCCCAGCTCAGCTGAAGAGTAGCAGACACTGCTGTCACCATTTGGACAGTGACTGGCCATCCCCATGTGAGCATTACCCTGTGCAAAAAATACCAACAAACGGGTTTTCTTACTAGCACTGTCTCTCTGAGTGTCTGTGCAGTATGATTATAACTCTCCAGTGAAAATGTATCTCCTTGCTGTATCCAGTAATAATTTAAAATATTAAACAAAAATATAGTGCTACAGAACAATAAAATGCAAGCCTAAAATTACTTAATATCTTTTCTTTCCAAATCCCATGTATAACAAATTTATTTTTATACACTCTGGTGGTTTATGCTTGGCTAAAGGGAAAACTCCCACTCAGCCATTCTCTCACTCCCCATCCTCACCAGGAAAGGGGGAGAAAGTAAAATGGGAAAAGTTAATGGGTCAAGATAAAGACAGGGAGTTCATTTATCGATCACTGTCACTGGAAAACAGATTTGAGTTCAGAAAAATTAACTTCATTAGAAATAGATTTGGATAGTGAGGAAAAAAAGAAAAAAATTTTTAAAAACACCTTCCCCTACCCTTTCTTTCCAGACCAACTTCACTCCTTCTTTCCCAGTTCCTCTTCCTGTGGATATCTGATCCAGCACCTCCTTCCACTCCTTCTTCTCTCATCTTGGTGCTTGTAGGGCTGTTTCTTACACTTTTTTTCCTCACTTCCTGTGTTGTGATTTTTGCCCTTTCTTAATTAAGCTACACCTGAAGCACCACCACCATGGCTGCGGGGCTCAGTTGTGCCCTGGGGTGGGTGGGTTGGAGCCAGCTGGAACCGGCTGTGTCTGTGTCACAATCCACTGTTGGGTTGCACAATTTGGCAGAAGTTGAGCCCCCTTGCTTTCTAACCAATCTCAGATAATTCTGGGTGGCTAGGGGCAGCTGGGCTTAACTTCTGAGTGATGTTCAATTGGATGTGCTGTCGTGACCAGGTTTGTTGTATTCTCGGGAACAGAATTAAGACTTGAAATGGAGTCAAGTGCCAAGTCACTTTATTCGGCTGCCAACAAGTACGCAAGAGAAAAGGAGAGAAAGAGGGAAAAAAACGAAAAAGAGAGAGGGAGAGTTACAATAGCTGCTACCACCACGGATCTGCGGCATCCCGCCGGTCCAATGTATCTTCAGTCCGGTGGGGGAATGTTCCAACTGGTCTCCTCTGGTTCCACCTTTTATAGGATTGTCCCGCTGCATAGTCCATGAGCTGGTTTGCATGGCCGCACCTCCCACTCGTCAGTGGGGCGCATGCGCAGTATCGTCACTAGAGGGTGCTCGACGGTTCCAGAGGGTTCCAGGGGGTCCAAGCCCCCCTCCCATATGTTGTAAGATGACCCTGGGGCTAGGCGCATGTGGAGAGGACTGGGCCTATGTGCTCTGAGACAAGAAGATATAGATATGTATGTTCCTGCTGGGTAGAACTTCCTCAGTTGCCGCCGTGGTGAAGCCTCGGTAGTCAAGCCATTCTGCCAATAATGTTGAGGCAAGTTTCTAGTTCCTTACAGCCTGGCATGGGGCAGCCCTGGCCTCTGCTACCAACACCTTGCCACTTACACTCAATATATACACAAAGGTTGAAAAATACAATGTATTTAATCACAATATATATTACAATTTTGAGGTAGCAGATAAACGTTTGTAAATTTGCCTTCTACTGTTTCCTCTTCCTCCCCCAGCTCACCCTGCCTTCAGATGTCATTTCAGTTAGAAGACAAAGTGGGCCAAAGGCAGAAGATGCCTGATGGTTTCCACTGAGCTTTGGTCCCACACCCTACCACCTCAGCCCTCAGACTGTTGAAACTAGGAAAGAAAGATTTTGTTACATTTATAGAGATACCAGCAACAAATATCATGAATCACAGACATAGGTTTTCCCCAAAATGTTGTCTGTTTGCTTTGGCCCTCCCCTTGAAGTTAGATCAAAGGGCAGGATGAAACTCATTTTCTCTGAAGAAGATGGTGATTTGCTGCTGTGCACAGATTTGGATTCCTCTGGGGTTCTGTGTAAGGAGTCTGTGAACCAGCTGTTCTGCACAAATGGGAACTAAAAATAATAGGACTTTTCATACTTTCACTAACATTTAATTTGCAGTATACTATAAAGATCACTTTCCTTAATTGGAAGCTTAACAAAAGTGTTCAGAATAATTTGCTGCTGCCAAATAATGTCCAGATTGCCATTCAAATAAGTGCAACTCTGAAAAATTAATGGATGGTTTTAGACCATTCTTTTGATTCTTCATGTATTCATGTTCATAAAACCTTGGTTACTGATGATCACAAATATTTACTGCAGTTCTATTGAATTGCATTTTGTTTTTATACAGAAGAATGAATTAGCTACAAACCAAAGGATAATTCACATAGCTCAAACTATTTAAAAGGACATAAATGGTTTTATTAATCTCCAAAGACAGTGGAAAATAAAGGTCAATTCTTCCACACACAGTGGAGTACTTTGAAGTTACAGTGCCTAACAAGATGATATTTTGCAGAGTATGACATTTTTAATCCTATATTTTCAATTTTCATCAGTGGTTATGTTTTATTATCTCTAGAATGAAATCGTTAATTTCTATAAGGTATACTCTATAAGTCCATACTCATGGTAATGTCATCTCTTCCCTGCACATTATATTGTAACAGGAATCATCTTTCCCAGTGCTGCCTGGTTTTTTAAAGCATCTCTCTGGTTTGTGACAAAATATGTCCACTTGTTCTTGAGTTCTTAACAGACATGTTTTATCTAAGTTTCAAAATATCATCTTCTCTCTGGCTTCAAAGAACATAGGGAGAAGGATTCTTTTCAAGTAAATAAATATTTGTGGTATGCATTTCTTTTACAAAACTACACTTTTTTCTGTAGTACAGAAAGATGGAAGTGAATATATTTAATGAAAACTTCTCAGTTGTTTAGAAGTATCTTGATGTGCCCGTTGCGTGGGTTTTTTTTTTAAATGCAAATATTTATTAAACGGACTGGAAAACAAATATGTTTTCCTACAGTTTTGGAGAATGAATTATCAAAATTTTAATTAAAGACTTTGGATGACATTCTGATATCATTCCTGTTAATAAATACAAGTGTAACTAAAATTAGCATCTGGTTTTCCCTGTTTTCTTAAAATTGTCATGTTTGACTGTTGTTAGCTAAAACTCAGTTTCCACTAGGAAGATAAATACTAACTGTTGAATATCTAAGACAGTTCTGTTTATTGACAAGGAATTGATACGCTCTTCTCCCGTACTCTCACCTCTCTCTTTTGTTGGCAGTTTACTCTTCCCTCCATGTCTCCAGTTCACACATCCTGTCAGCTGGTCAGTAACAGCTGTGGTTGATTCAGAGGAATGCATTCACTTATAGGATGTGGTGGATTGACCCCAATGAGTAGATCAAATACTCACCCTCCCTTTCACTCACTCCTTTCTCCCTGTAGATGGAGAGAAAAAAGAGAAGGAAGGTGAAAAGACCCATAGACCGAGGTAATGACAGTTTCATAATAAAAGAAAAATCTGTGCTTGCAAGCAAAATAAAAAGAGGAATTCATTCACTACTGCCCATCAGTGGCATGTTGAGCCACTTTTTGGAAAGTGGGGCTTCCAAACGCATAGCAGTTGCTTGGCAAGATTAACACCATAACCATGAGCGTTCCTGCTTCCTCATCCTTTCCGAGTTTTTTTTATTGCTGAATCTGATGTTATATGATATTGAATATCCCTTTTGTCAGTTTGGGTCAACTGTCTTGACTATGTCCACTTCCAAGCTCTTGGCCACCTCCACCTTACTGACTTTGGAAGCAGGTGGGTGGGAGGGAAGAGGTCTTGACACTGTGAAAGCTCTGTTCAGCAAAAGCCAAAATACTGGTGTGTTATCAACAATGTTTTAGCCACAAATGCAAAGCACAGCACCATACAGGCTAACATGAAGAAATTTAACTGCATAGCTTCGTCACAGCCAGGCCCAGTACATAGGAATAAGATAAGCAATGTATAGTGAAAACATAATGATAAACAGGTTGATAAGAAACTACTTTGCCAGCTGCAGGCTGTCTCATTAAATAGATAAGAGGTT
This sequence comes from Phalacrocorax aristotelis, assembly GCF_949628215.1. Lineage (NCBI taxonomy): Eukaryota > Metazoa > Chordata > Aves > Suliformes > Phalacrocoracidae > Phalacrocorax > Phalacrocorax aristotelis. The sequence continues at coordinate 24,138,596 of NC_134278.1, read as the reverse complement.
GAGTTACAATTGAATTTTTCTAACTAGAGACACAGATTTGGATCTTTAACTTGTGTCCAGCTCCTGGTTTTCATAATATTCTTAGAAATTTCAAATTTTTGAACCCTTTTCCCCTTGGCTGAAATTACTGAATGAGCAGAAGAGTTATTAGATAGGGAAAAATAAGAATAAAGACAAGTATATAGCCCGACCAGACAAGTCTTGCTTTCTAGGATTCCAGGCAGCCCTTCTTTCTCTTCTAACTTTTTCAGTGTTATACTACATAAAAATTAAAACAACCAAAGAAAAATAAGTAAATGGCTATGTGATTGAGTTTACTGATAATATGAAATTAAGAAGAGCATTACACAGCACGAGAGTGCTACAGATATTCCAAGTTCTCTCCTTTTCTCCTTTTACTAGAACACCAGAGACTTGCCCAATATTGTCTACCCCCATAATTTCTCATACCGTGCTATGCAAGCTAATACTAAAGCTCTTTCTACTCTTCTGAAATGAAGAGCAAGTTAAATGTTCCATCACTTAGGAATGCAGCAAAATAAAAATAAAGAGGACCTCCAGGGTTGTTTGATCCTGTCTTCTGAAATTTCAAGCACAAAACAGTGAAGGAAGAAGCTTTTTGATCAAATTGTCTAAAAGGTGGTTATATGAATAAGTTAAATCACATAAAACACTGTCTAGAGATCCCAGTTTCTATCTACTGACTATAAGATGGTCAAGAATGAGTTGCTCACAGAGAAAGACTCTTAAAATCAGGTAAAATGAATGTATTTTAGATGCTGAGTGCAGAAGGGCCCACAAAACAACTACACCACAATGCAAAACCTCCCAAAAAGCCTCAATATCTTAAAAAAATGTAAAATATACAGAAGACCATGATACTCTACATCTCCAGTGAGCTGCAGAAAGAGGAAGGATCAAGGCTGATGTAGGTCTATTCAGGTATTTACAAAATAAAATTCATAATAGTTTTATGTAAAGATCTCACCCAACACGCAAGAATGAACAAAGGAATCCTCTTGACTATCCAGTCTTGGGAAAAAGTACATTCTAACTCCAGAGTGTAAAAAGGCAAGTGATTTGGGCAGTGAAATCTACATAATGCAATAAAATACACATGGCTTGCAAAAAAACCTTCCAAAATAACAACAAAAAAAAAAAAACCCAACCACATTCCACTATCTTTCCAAACTGCACAGAGGCAGTAAAGCACAATTTCATAAAGAATTCTCGTCTCTGGGAATTTTTTTGCAAATGTGTCTATAGGCTTAACAAACTGTGCTTTAAGGCAATTTTGATTCTTTGCCTCACAAAGATATTCAGATGGTTATTTCAGAAGTTCACTCACCAGACGATCTGAAGCTTTATATAATATCCAGCCTAAACTTATTCATAGCCATTTATCATGTGCTAATATTATTTTTTAAATTAAAGGATTTTTCTTGCCTTGATATATCCCCTCTCTTTATAGTTATAAAAAGTCATTATATCCCCTCTTAAACTTCCCCAGCTAGGCTAGACAAACAGAGCGCTCCTTAATCTTTTCTTTGTAAGGTAAATATTCTTTTAATCATATCTCTTCTCTGAATCTGATCTATTTTAAATTAATCATTCCTGAGAGAAATGTTTAGTGATGTACACAATATGCCAGATGAAGCCTTACTGATGCCTTCTGTAGTGGCATCTACATTCTCATCTCTGTTAGAAGAGTGCGTCACTTGCATACTACAATAGCTGTAGCCTTATTTCATAGCTTCATCACTCTGCCAGTTCATACTCAACTCCAGCAAATATATCCAGACGTTTTTATACATTTCATCACATCAGATTGACAAAGCCTTTTTTGTAGAAAATTTTTAGTGTTATTCTTGTAAAAAATACCTCTGAACTTTGCGGTATTAAACTGCATTCCATTTGTGAGATTCCTCTCCAGAGGATGATCAAATCCTCTTCATGTAATTTCAGCATCTTGTTGCTTAGATATTTCTCAAGCATATTGTTTCACTTGGGCTAGAGTTAATTTTCTTCCTAGTAGCTGGTATAGTGCTGTGGTTTGGATTTGGTATGAGAATAATGTTGATAACACACTGATGTTTTAGTTGTTGCTAAGTAGTGCTTGTACTAGTCAAGGACTTTTCCAGCTTCCCATGCTCTGCCAGGTGCACAAGAAGCTGGGAGGGGAGAGAGCACAGCCAAGACAGCTGATCCAAACTGGCCAAAGGGATATTCCATGCCATATGACATCACGCTCACTGTATTAGCTGTGGCGAGTTGGTCAAGGGGGCAACGATCAGTGATTGCAGCCTTGGGACTGGCGGGACACTGGTTGGTGGGTGGTGAGTGGTTCCATCACTTGTTTTTCCTGGGTCCCTTTTCTCTTGCTCTCTCTCGTTGTTTTCCTTTTCATTACATCATCATCATCATCATTATTACATATTTTATTTTTATTATTAAACTGTTCTTATCTCATCCCATGAGTTTTCTTACTTTTGCCCTTCAAATTCTGTGCCCAATCCCACTGGGGTATGGGGAATGAGCAAGCAGGTGTGTGGTGTTTAGCTGCCTGCCAGGTTACAACAATAATACACATAGTTTTCATCTCAATGCCATAAACAAAGATTTTATCAGTCCCAACACTGATATCTGAGGGGTATCTGTACTGATTTTTCTCCAGCCTGTCTAGCTGTCTGAGTATAGCTGGGGACCTTCGGCCTCCTAACAAGCCTCTTTCACACCTCATCTTTCACTGTCATCACCATGTTTGATGCTAATTTACCTTCGAGAAACCTTATCAAATGGTTAGCTTACATCTGAATAGAGAGAGTAGCTTTATTTTATTAGCCTCTCTAGGAAGTCAGTTATCTAAAAAGATATTAAGTTAGTCTCACACAATCTGTATGAGACAAAACCATGTTGTAATGTAAGTTCCATTTACCTCTATGCTCCAATTAGTTCTTGTTCAAAATCTTCTCTAATGCTTCGCAGAGCATTATAATCAGACTAGCTGCTTGGATCATGTTCTTTCCCCACTGCTTTTTATCTTGATACTACATTTGTTCTTCTCCAAATTTACTATTACCAGATTTATGGATTAATTTTTAATGGTTTCTACTAGATTTGCAATACCATGTGCTAATTCATTCAGTTGACTTGAAAAGATGTTATCAAGCTCTTTAATTCTTTTACACTTAGAAATAACAATTTTTCTTCTAACTTCCATACTGTAATTTGTATCATGGTTTTCTTATTTGTAGCAGATAATATACATTACACTCACAATGACCCTCAAATTAAAAAAAAGAAACAAACAAACCAAAACCAAAACCAAACCAAACCAAACCAAACCAAACCCAAAACCACACCAACAGAAAAAGAAAACCCACCACCAAAAAACCCACCAAGGGTGAGATTAATTAAAAATTTTGGCCATTTCTAGATCTCCCTTGCAGCCTTCTAATTCCAAGTGTATAGAAGCCTCCTTCTTTTCTAGTTTCCCCTCTTCATTTATGTAAAGAATATTGTATAAAGACTAGTGTGTAAAAAACATTTTTATGTTTTAGTTTCTATTGCTTGGGCAAGACCTTCAAAGTATTTAGTCTTTACCTCTCTAACCTCTGAAACATTATATTTCTCCTAATGAATCCATTTTCCCCATTCTTTTTATCTCTGGTCTACTTATTAAATCCCTTTTCACATGATTATTCATCTTGAAAAACCCTTTCATTCAAGTATTTAGTTTTCTCTTTGAATATATTATCTAATTGTTTTGGCATATTTTACTTAAAAATAAGTAATAATTCCTTCAGGTCTTCTCTGAATTCAAATCTTTAATTTTCCCAAACTAATCAGCCTTATTAATTTATTTGCCCAGCAGCCTGATGTTTGCCTTTCTAGAATCCTCTAGATTATTTATAGACTTATGTCATGGTTTTAGCTAGGATAGAGTTAATTATCTTCACTGCAGCTGGCATAGTGCTGTGCTTTGGACTTAGTATGAGAATAATGTTGATAATACACCAATGTTTTGGTTGTTGCTGGGTAGCGCTTGTACTAGTGTCCTGGTTTCAGCTGGGGTAGAGTTTAATTTCTTCGTAGTAGCTAGTATGAAACTATGTTTTGGATTTTTGCTGGAAACAATGGTGATAGTGTGGAGATGTTTCAGTTGTTGCTAAGCAGCGCTTACACTGGTCAAGGACTTTTTCAGCTCCCCGTGCTCTGCCGGGTGCACAAGATACTGGGAGGGGACACAGCCGGGACAGCCGACCCAAACTGACCAACGGGATATTCCATACCATATGGTGTCATGCTCAGTATATAAAGCTGGGGGAAGAAGAAGGAAAGGGGTATGTTTTGGAGTGATGGCGTTTGTCTTCCCAAGTCACCGTTACATGTGATGGAGCCCTGTTTTCCTGGAGATGGCTGAACACCTGCCTGCCCATGGGAAGCAGTGAATGAATTCCTTGTTTTGCTTTGCTTGCATGTGCGACTTTTACTGTACCTATTAAACTGTCTTTATCTCAAACCATGAGTTGCCTCACTTTTACTCTTCTGATTCTCTCCCCCATCCCACCACCACCAGGAGCGAGTGAGCGAGCGGCTGCGTGGTGCTTGGTTGCTGACTGGGGCTAAACCATGGCAACTACTCAAGGACTTTTCCAGCTTCCCATGCTCTGCCGCGTGCACAAGAAGCTGGGAGGGGAGGTGGCACAGCTAAGAGAGCAGATTCAAACAGGCCAAAGGGATATTCCATATCATGTAATGTCATGCCCAGTATGTTACCTGGGAGGAGCTGGCTGGGGGAGGGAGGCAGAAATCGCAGCTCAGGGGCTTGCAGCATTGGTCAGCGGGTGGTGAGCAGCTGTATCGCTTGTGGTTCTTTTTCCTTTTCTTTAAATTGTTATGATTATTATCATTATTATTATTAATTATTTTGTTGTTATTATTATTATTACATTTTTATTTTAATTTTTAAACTGTTCTTATCTCAACCCACAAGTGTTTTTTTACTTTTGCTCTTCTGATTCTGCCCCCCATCCTGCAGCAGTGGGGGGAGTGAGCAAGCAGTTGCGTGGTTTTTAATTGCCGTCTGGGGCTGAACCATGACAGGGCTTTTTTACCCGGCAGAGCATGGGAAGCTAAAAAAGTCCTTGACTAGTATAAGCACTATCTAGCCACAACTAAAACATCGGTGTGTTATCAACATTATTTTCATTCTAATTCCAAAGCACATCACTATGCCAGCTGCAGTGAAGAAAATTAACTCTATCCCAGCTAAAACCATGACAACTTATTTTTTTGTCTATCTTGCAGTTTAACATCAACTGAATCAGTTCATGATTGCTGAATCATATTTAACTTACTGCAAGGCTGCAGTTCTTATGAACAGCTTCATAATTATATGATCATCCAATTATAGCTTAATATTACATTTTTAACTGAATTCCTTACTTTCTTCTTAGGTGTATCATTTGTACAACTGTACAATTTGTTTCTGTCACAGCTGAAATGAAGAAATGAAGAAATGGATCTCAAATTTTTGTAGTATCGGTCCATTTAACTTCCATGGCACTTAATTTTTGTCTTGCTTTATAACAAGGCAGTTCTGAATTGTTCCAACAAGCTCTCACTGGGATCTCGGATGATAACCCACTACAAAAAGAAATCCCAAAAGGGCTGTGTCTCATTTGACTTCTACACCACTCAGGGCTTTAACACTTAGCCCATTCTCAAACAACGCATACATGTTTCACCCTCAGGTTCATGATGTATATTAACTTATACTCTCAGTTCAGTTTCATTCTAGAAAACAACATTCCCGTGGGTAGCCAGCCTTCCCTAGAGAGCAAGACATTCATGGAGTTAATATAGATGCATTTTAGGATTCATTCCTTTAATTTTTTTCTTTAAATGAAATTGTTAAAACAAAAAATTTTAATTCACTTTTTGGTAAAAAAGAACATTGTCAGATTTGTCTTTTATTTTTCTCACAACCTAGGTATAAAACTCCCACAAGATATTTAATGTAAAAATAAAGGGAGAACATTTTTATCCTACCTTTTGTTAGATTAAGATAGTATTAAAATTAAAAGCAACTACAGTCACTGAAGACCTCAAGCAAGAAAGTCTTAAAAATATATAAAAAGAAATTAAGTTTTCTTCAGCAGCTGCAGTCATAAAAATTAGGTAGGAACTACAGAGTAATGGAATCATAGGATAAGACAAATTGGAAGAAACCTTAAGAGGTCTCTGAACAAGTCTCTTGCTCAAAGCCGGTTGCTTAGGGATTTATCCAGAAGGGTCTTGAAAACTTCCAAGGATGTATTCTGGGCAACCTCCTCCACTTCTGGGCTGTTGTTTTGGTGAATAAGTTATTCCTTATATTTAATTTTAACTTCTTTCATTTCAATATGTGGCCACTGTTATTCATCCTTCCACCATGTACCTCTATATAGAGCCTGGCTCTGCCTCTTCCGTAACCTCTCCATAGGCATAGACGGGCTGCTGTTAAGTGCCCCTGAAGCCATCTCTGCCCAGGCTGAACAAGCCCAGCTCCCTCCACGTCTCCTCACAGGAGAGCAGCCACCGTCTGGTGGCATTCTCTGAACTCACTCCAGTTTATACAAATCCCCATCTTTCCACTAATGGAAGTCCAAATCTGAATTAAATATTACAGGTGTGGTCTACAAGTAGAACCATACAATGTGGTTCATGAATGCAACTTTGCTAAGAGTTAAGTCTTTTTATTTAAATAAAGTACTGTTTTCATTCTTGCATGTACTGTTGAGACTTCATTCAGTAAGAAATGTAAAGTTATTTAATTTTATTTAAAAAAAAAAATCTATATTTTTTGTAGTTTTGTATCCAATTTCAGAGGGAAAAAATCAGAACAGCTTTCTTATAACTGTAGCTAGAAAATCAAACTCTCAGTTGAAAAATCAAGCATGGCTAAAAAAACACACAGTGAAACAGTGAAGATGAGAGCAAATAGGAAAACAGAAATTTTTCTGAAGTATTTCACATGTATGTATGCTGATCATTCAAAAATTTCAGCATGCATTTGACAGAAAAATCAGTTTGACTTGTCAGGAATATTTGTTCCAAATTCTTGTATAACAACTTCAGTCAGTTTGTACAAAATCTTGAACAAATATTTTTATCTTTATGGCCTGAGAATGAAAGTTTAAGTGAATTTTAATTATTTTGAGCTGGAATAATGCAGTGTTTAGGAATTAGATATAGGATTCAAATCTGACTTAAAATAAAATACCAGATATAAAACTGACTTCTAGGAAATTCAATAAAATAATAGATTTATCTCCTTTTATTATATGCAATGCAACTATCTCCAGGCTTACTAGTTTGGAATCCTGAGCAGAAAATTCTGTGTGAATGTAGCTACACTTTAGTGGGTTAGTTTCTCTGTATTGATTTCGCACTTTATTGCAGATCAGGGCTTTTTATTCTGTGCACATTGATTTGTTTAGAAATAGGATATCTAAAAAGATTGACAAAAGAGCTATAGAGCTGGGTTAAGTATCTAGGACTGGAGGATTATTACTATTTTTTGAATTGTAGAATCTATTCAGTTTGTGCAGCCACCTAGGTCACATGGAAAAAAACCCAATAGGTGCTGCTCCCTCAGTCAAAAAGAATGATCTGTTTATAAGGCAAATTTTTTATCAAATGGAAGGCAAACACTGCAAAAATTTAGAAAGCATAAAACCAGTGGATCATCAATGTAGACAAAAGTGAAATACCCACTCTAACAATTCTTTAGGGCAGTCCATTGCCTCAATTTCCACAGATCTCAGTGTTGCCATCATCAAATAAGTATTTTTGAACCTCATTATACCTTTCCTTTTCCTTTTTGTTCCTAGTTTACATTCCAAAGTCAAGAAATTCCCTGAATAACAAATGGCCAGCTCCTTTCTCCATTTCTCACTACCACCAGCCTCCATTTACTGGTGAGACTTTTACACAAGACTATTTTGGTGTAAAGGAAATATGGATAGTATGGATACTTTTACTGAATTAATAAGCCTGCTATTGTTTTTTATGACTATTGCCATCTCTGATTTCTCCAGCTACGTAGAGTTTTGTGTTGCAATGTGTCATGTAAAACCTTTATTACAGTTTATTCAATTTTTGCAATATTTTATATCTTCAGTGGAAAACTACAAGTTCCATCAGAGAGTTCAGACATGGAATTTTACTTTGGTTATTTCATGTCATACACATGACAAACATTTATTATTTCCAAAATATGAGCATACATTTTTATGCAGCATTATATGCATATAAGCCTGCAACATAAAGGGTTGAGCTGAGGGTTTTCTGAACAGAACCACTCAGGGGATATTAATTATATTAATTATATTTTTGCTGGTTGATAGTTATACAATTATTTTATTATCTCAAGCTCTGCATAAACTTTAAACAGAATGATAAAAAAACTGCCCTATATTCAGCAGTTCCCTGTGATACCAGTACCTGCTTATTTTTTTTCTTCTACCAATTTGTTAGGATAGGAGCAGGGAACTTCTTGTTACATGAGACCCAAACCCAAGTTTTCAAGTCCTTGCAAGGTCATTGTAGAACACAAAGGAATTCAGAGCGGGTTTTTGTTTCAGGTAGTAACATATTGGTCTGCTTGGTTTGCTATTTGCAGTCACCGTTAAAAACCTCTGTAATTTTCTTAGTCACCTAGAACAAGAATTTATTAAAGTATTTAAAATGCTCAGTATTCGGTAAGGCTTTCATTTTGCAATATCCCTTATTTCATTTTACCTTAGCTGTTAAGAGTTTTTCTAAAGAAAGCTTCTCATTTGACAGTCTTTTAGATGGTAATATAGGTGGTAATAACTTCTCTTTTTGGGAAAATGAGAGAAAAGTTATAGCAGAAAGTCTTACAATATAGCTCTGGAAAGGTCATCGAGTTCCTGCCATGAGGCAGGATCAGTTTGACCCAATGGTTAACTGAGAAGCTCAAAAGGTGTTTTTATTACTGTCCTTGCAGAAGTCAGATCTTCCTTCACTCAAGATGGAACAAGAAAAACTACACAAAACTCCGAAAAATAGAACAGCACGCACAACAGGCAGCCTGAACTGTTCCTTTAAGACCATCCAAACTTGTAGAAACATCAGACTATTTAAGAGACTGCTTTTTAGCTGCTCTTTCCCTGTGGCTCACAGCAGCACTGTGATAAAGATAGTCTTGGTTCACTAAACTGGCTTTCTTTATCAAAGGCAAAAAAGACAGAGGTAGGGAAGAAGAAAACAATACGGTAGAGAAAGAAAGCACATAAAAATGTTTGTAACATTATGCAGCCTATTTTTACGCTCTAGATTATGTCCACGATCTTGCCAAAGCCAGTGAAGACAGCAATGTAGTACGAATAGTGTACGTTTGCTTTCATTCAGAATGTTTGATGCTAAAGATCAAACAATGGAGAGAGCTGAGTGAATGGAAATTGAAAGGACTGACGTTTGCTGCCAGATTTCCCCACGAAGGCACTTTTAAGACCTCATAACAGAGCAATAGATGAAAAAGCTCAGCTGCTCAATATTTTATTGAAAGTGCATTCTGGGGAAATTTTTAATGTACCACTAAGGTGCAATGATTTTTGCTCCCCTATTTCTCTGATTTATGATAAATAGTTTCAGCTTAGCCCTTTTTTATTTAATCAGATTTTTAAATTATTATTCTCATTTACACTAATTCAATCTTCTTCTTTGACTATTACAATTTTTTCAATACACAAAATTAGATTTTTGTTACTATGACTTCTGTAATTCTCATCTTTAAATTACTTTTATGAACGTTCACACAGGAATATTCACATCTATCATGAATGCAAATAGATATTATTTTTGTTGTGTTACACTAAGTAAACTGAAGCAGGATAGAGAGACTTAGCCTGAGATGTAAAACAGAAAGTATCAGTGACAAATTAACGTAAAAGGAGAAATACTATACGTACCCGTAAATTGTGTGAAGCAGTATATAAACACTGTCATAATTGTAGTGTTTCATTTTAGTTTACCTTTTGAAAATAAGCTCTTAACTGCCAAATATGCAGGTGACCAAGGAACCATGCTGTCTTATATATTTTCATGAGTAGGTACAGAAACACAAATATTTTAAACTATAAATATCATTGATAAATCACAAGACAAATCATAATCCCCATTCATTCTGTGAATTAACATATTCAAAATAAAAAACTGGTGGACAGAATTAAACAGAATTCCAATGCTTTACACAGGCATCTCTCCCAAACTATGGAACAAAATGCCTTTAAAAATATAGTCAAATGCAAAATTATACTTCTGGCAGAAATTAATTATGATTCATGAGAAAACATTAGCAGCAATCACAAGGTTAAGAAACCTTTGTAAACCCTCAGAGTGCTGTAGTTACAAGTCATCTAGCACAGTCGCTGGGTATATGAAAGGGATATGTAGCAAGTAGGAATACTGAGGTGATTTCTCTCTTCACACAGTTCTGGTGAAAATGACACTGCCACAAACATACAAAAATACTGCAGTTCTGGTGTTTATTTATTATAGTTGTTGAAATATTAGACAAGATTTGAAAAACCTTGAAGCCATAGAACTACTGTAATGTTTTAAGGGATGAAACAAAATGCCACTCATAACTATACTTGTCTTGTGATGTCTACAATATATTTAGATGTTTCTGAGCTCAGATGATCCAAATAAATAGTCCAAGGTTCCATGCTGCATGGTTGCATGACTGCTGAACCCTGTGTGCTGCAAATGGCACATGAATAGATGGGTAAATATTCAAGTGCTGATGCCAGGTGGAGTTCTGTGCTCCCACTGACATGCGGCTTCTAATACCCATATTAGCTAGCTCAAAAATAACTTGGGTACAACTGAGAGGTAATGAGTTTGGTATACATTGATCTCACTAATATTAGAACTAATAAAAAATTTATAATTCCTAAAAAGCATATAGAAGCAGTCTGTGGTGATACATTTCAGTATCTCCCTGCAGCATGAGTTAGGTTAAGAAGTAGAAAACCTGTTGTTTTCCAGCAGAGAAAGGAGACATGTTGTTTCAGATGATCATAGGTAATCCAACACTAGCATCCTTGCAATATCGTGTTACACAAACATGATGAGCCAACAGTCCAGTTGCAAGGCATTAGAACACACGCAAAAGAATAGTCAAGTCACAATGCCACTTCCAAGTAGTTATATCTAAATGACTAAGTATAAAGCTAAGAAAATCAGAAATATATGCAGTAATCAGGAAAGTTTAAAATAAAATATTGCCATATCACCAGGGACAGAATTCTAAGGCATAGCATTATTTTTGAATGGACATGCAGGAAATAAATGTTTGGTATTTTATAATTTATAATGTGCTGCTGAAGAACAAAAATCTGTTCAGAAAACTGATTAATACAAATGTTTTAGCATCTTCTACTTATTCTGCTACCAGATTATTAATAAATGAATAAAATAAATATGCATGGAGTCATATTTATTGAGGGAAGTAAACATGATGTCTCAGCCTTTTCATGTGTTTGGAAATAATGATGATTTTGTGGCAACAAAAGAAAGCAAATATTTGTATGAGTTATATGTTAATTACACTCAAAAGACATTCATAACAGCATAGGAGAATGGGGGTCAGCCATTCTGCAATGTCAAGCAGAGTTTACCAAGTAACCTCTGCAATATTAATATATTCATCCTTTACATAAGATCAAACAGCCTAATATTTTTTGACTGTTATAGACACTTGAAGGTATTTATCCCTGATTTGTAGGTGTTCAAGAGCACTCTCTGTGAAATGCCAGCTGTCTGGCTTTGTAAATGACTGTATGCCTTCCTGCTTTTAGGTAATCTAGAGTCTTAACCTGTTTAAAATGCTGCAAGCTAAGGTGCTTTCTTCTATAGGGTTTTGTCCCAGTGCTCAGCTATACCAGGCAGCTGAGATGTTCTGACACGTTCTGTCCATGCAGAGCAAACCCAAGGGAAACACCTTAAAAAGGTGTGCTACATAAAGTGCTTTAAATATGTTTTCAAAAAGCAGTTTGCACTTCTTCAGTGCTGGTTGTCACATACCAGATGGAACACAAAAGTGCCTGGGAACCAGGGGAAATATGAAGCTCTTGTTCCTTTACTAACCAGAGTACTCACATAATGAGCACATGACTATGTGCCGTAATCAACACTTTAGCCATAATACTCAACCAGACTCAGCATACATCTTTCTGTTAGCTGAGGTTAGGATCTGCATTTGCTTTGGAATAGAGGATTAAATTTTATATTCTTTAAGCATGCATTCAACCAGGTCAGAATCTCAACCTCCATCACCAGGAAAAGTCCAGGTATATACAGAGTGCTTCTATCAGTCTAAGCACCTGGGAAAGCTAAGCCATGGATAAGGCCAAGCATGTTACAGCCCAGCCCACAATATTTTTATCCCAAGCTGTTGGACACAAGCTGAACTACAACCAGGCCTAAAGCACAACATGAGCAGAAAATCTGTAGATCATAAGATATGATACATGTTCCTTTTCTCGGCCTCCTTTATGCCATAGTATTACCATGATAAAGAACCACCAAGATCTTCCAAACCATCATCAAACATGTCTTGCCCCACAGTGGAAAAAAATAAGTTGCTAGCTACAGTAAACAAAAATCCCAACAACTGTTAAGCTATTCCTCCCACCTGAGACATAATTGTTTGAGTTACAGGGCCAATCTGACCGTCTGTATTGGTTTTGGCTGGGGTAGAGTTAATTTTCTTCACAGTAGCTAGTATGGGGGGGCTATGTTTTCAATGTGTGCAGAAAACAGTGTCAATAATACAGAAATGTATTTTCATGATTGCTTAGCAGGGCTTACACAGAGTCAAGGTCTTTTCTGCTCCTCACCCCACCCCACCAGGCTGGGAGAGCACAAAAAGTTGGGAGGGAGCACAGCCGGGACAGCTGACCCCAACCGACCAAAAGGATATTCCAAGCCATATGGTGTCATGCTCAGAATATAAAGCTGGAGGAAGAAGAGGGAAGGCGGGACGTTTGAAGTGATGACGTTTGTCTTCTCAAGTACTGTTAAATGTGATGGAGCCCCGCTTTCCTGGAGATGGCTGAACACCTGCCTGCCCATGGGAAGCAGTGAATGTATTCCTTGTTTTGATTTGCTTGCGCATCCAACTGTGGGGGAGTGAGCAAGCGGCTGCGTGGTCCTCAGTTGCCAGCTGGGGTTAAACCTGGACACCGTTAAGTACACACTGGTTACAGGGTGCAGAACACATCAAGAATGAAGATGAATAATGAGAGGGAAGCAGAGAAAAAGGAAAACAGGAAGAGAGAATTGTGAAGAGAATAACATAAATTTTTCACAGCTATGAGTTCGTTCCAGTTTGTCGTTCAGAATTTCATGGTGGCATAAAGTGACAACTCAGACCTTACCTTTCTGGAGTAGAAAGAATTAACACAGAGTTGACGGACATTCTGTTCAGCTGGATCACAGCATAGAGCAAACTAAAGGCAAATTAACTGTTGCTTTTATTAAATCTCATAGAGGACAGGAATAAATACCATTTTCATCATCACATGCGTTGAAGAAAGGGAGAACAAAATTATAATGAGATGAACATGTTTCCATTAATTATTCCTTATTTTTATCCTGAAGATTTTTTCCAAAATGTCTTTTGGACAGAATTTGTCCTCCTTAAAAGCAGTGAGTTCTACAATGCAAATGAAGTATTTTAAGACACTGTATCTTGCACTGATTTCCACTATAATATGTAGTGTAATTTAAGGTATATCTTTAGTACTTAAACTAATTTATGTAACTGAACACATTTACAGTCTTGACAGAATGTTAAATGACATATTGAAAAAAGCTTTTAAAAACTATTTACAGCTTTTGGAAAGTTTCTTAGTTGGATTTTGACTATTATATAATTTATGCTTCTTGATATAGAAACTGAAAGTACTGTTCTTGTTTGGATTAAAACATTTCCATGCAGAAATAATTTGGTGATTTAAACAAGTAGTGGGGGAAGAAAGACACTGAATATTTTGAAAAATAAACTGAAAACAATCAAAATAGAAAAGCTCATTGGTTTCAAAGAAAGGAAAAATCAGAGGTAATGTAATTTCCTTAATTTCCCAGCAAATCATCATTGCACACATATAATAACATTAAGGAAGAACTGCAGATTTGATGCTAGTCACAGTGGATGAAAATCTATGGTGTATGCCATACAGGTCATCCTGGACGGTCATGAGGTCTTTAACCAAAAATCTATGTGCAAAAAGATAGAACAGGAGCTGAATACATTGATACTTCCAGACAGAACAATAAACATATGACCATGTCTATTATGTCAGGCCAGGACAGATATCACCTTTGTTATTTATTTTGTGAAATAGGATTTTAAGGAACTTCCTTTTTCAAACATTGTAATGCTGGATATATGTGATGTGAAAGTGAGGTCTAAAACTTTCAAAGGCTGTGAATATACATGTGAACAGATCTAGGTTTGTTGGAGAGGAAAATTTGTCATATTTTCATTACCTTAGTTTGATTTTACTTACATCAAACTGTGAGTCTGGTGCATTTGCAGTGGAAATCCGTAATTAGATCTTTGTATTAACAATGATTAAACAGCAACAACAAATCTTTATAACTTGTTAAATATGAAGTGTTGATCTATAATATAAGACTAAAAAAGCTGTGAGATTTTTCTGTGGGCACCTAGAGACAACAGTGATTATCTAATTATCTAATATGGCAGAGGAAGAACTTCTGTGCTAATTTGCCTGGGTATCTCCAAGTTTCCCTGTTGCAATTTCTGGGATTCTGTATCAGTAGGGGAGATAGACTTTCACAACTGTATGATAAACATAACAACTTCTTTTCTATCTGGAGATTAATTAGCTATCTGTACAAAACCAGCTAATGACTGCTCTACTATTCCTAATATGCCCATGTTTCAGAAAAGTATCATCAACACTTTTATATTATCTCAATCTTTCTTTGTGGTAGTCAGAAAACAAGGCAGGAACATTCATAGGTATCTGAATATTAAATCAACTTTGTCTTTCTGAACCGCTCTAGGAGGTTGTATTTTTCTTTGGAAAAGTAGAATGTTATTTGGAAAAGCAGAGCATTTATTTGTTAAATGGCTGTTCTCAGAAATACTAAATTAATTTGAAGAAAATGTGGGGAAAAAACTAGAAAAAATTTTGAAAAAAGAGAGAAAAGTAATAAACCAAATAATAAATAATCTTATCTATAAGAATTAATCTAGATACCTTGGAAGGAAGACAA
This sequence comes from Phalacrocorax aristotelis, assembly GCF_949628215.1. Classification (NCBI taxonomy): domain Eukaryota; kingdom Metazoa; phylum Chordata; class Aves; order Suliformes; family Phalacrocoracidae; genus Phalacrocorax; species Phalacrocorax aristotelis. The sequence goes on along the minus strand of NC_134278.1, from coordinate 24,123,272 downwards.
GAAACTGTCCAACTGGCTAAACCAAACCAAACTAGAATTTAGAACATACCAAATTAGATGAAACTAGACCAAATAAAACCAAACAAGAAGTAACACATTCAGACAAAACTATACTTAAAAACAGATGTTAAAATTAATTTAGTGTTGTCTAAAAAGTACCAGAATAATCAGAACAAAGAAGAATAAATGAAAGCTGGAACAACTTCAGATTTCAAGGTAACAAAAGTTTTAAACAAAGGAGGAAAGAAGCAACACTAAATTGCTCTTTTGAGTGAAGAAGAGGCAATAGAAGAGACCAGAACTATAGCAATAGCAACCTCTGGACACATTCTTTTTAAATGCAGGTGTACATAATCAACAGTGTTGACTTTAACAAATAAAATGGGCTGTTAACCATTCTTTAACTCTGAAGCTAGCAGAGATAGCATGATTTACATCTGTGTAAATGAGCTCTCCTACTGATTATGACAGCTGCATCTAACTGTATCTGGCCCAGCTTAACTCAGCTGAAACTGTGTCATGGACCATGGTAATAGTTTATAGTACAGGCAGTTCTGTGTAGGTGCTTGGATCCATGTCCTGCCCTTGATCATATTACAAAAAGACCCCGGTATAAACAAGTATTTTGTCTCGTCATGCTAGCCCACAGATAGAGTACAACTGTCTTATTTTTAATTCTTAAAGTTTTCCAACAGATGAGAAAGGAAAATTTAGTTTTGCTATTATCAACAAAGGTATTTGAGGTCCACATTATATCATTACTGAATTAGTGAAATTTCTACTCCCCACAGTTTTTGTTACACATGTGATTCCCTATAGAGGGCAAAACTTAGTCATGGACTCATCATGGACTTCAACGTGGTTATGTACAAACTAAGGGGATTAATCAGCAGTGGAGTACTGGTAGAGGAACAAGGAATAAATGTGGTTTCTAGTGAGCTGGCAGAATAAAATGTGTATTAAGTCAAAATACAGCAACTTAGTATCTTAATATATTGCCAAGTCAGCACGATGGGATGCTGATCATAGCCAGCATGAGGGGAGAGAAGTTTGCCTCATCTGCTTTTCTTAAATCTTTTTGGATAGAGTTAAAAAGACTCTGATGTAGCAAAGACCCCCAGCAGTATGACAGCAGAGGTCTTAATACAGACACAGGATAGTACCAGAGGCCTCCAAAGATATACGCACAAGCTAAAAATGATCTGTTGCTGGTCACTATAGGAATGTAGCCTTGAAAGCAGAGTTGAATCAAGTTTAGTGCACAACAAGGAGAACAAAGAGTGTGTCAAAAATACACAAAACATCCTGCATGTGGTGAAAACAGAGAGGATAAGAAGGCAACATAAAGGCATTTAAAGATCCTACATGAATGGGATTGGGAAGAATTCCTTCTACATTGCTTCTCTGGATTAAGGATGCTGAGCTGATCAAAGTTGTTATTTAAATGCCAGCAGGTCTTCCATCACTTTTGCAATGTCCCCCATCACTTTCCCTAGAGAAGGGAGTGCTGCACTTTGCTGCTGCAACTTAGCCATTGCATGTAAAGTATTATCTTTCAGTCTGTTATGGGGTTGAGCAAATTAGAATTTTAAAGAGCCATATGTGGGGCTGGTGGATGAGTGGTGGGTATGTGTATTGATATGAGTTTTTCTATTCTAACCTTCTCAAATGACAGTGATGGATAGTGCAGTGTTGGACCACAATAAAATTCAATGGAACACTGAAGGGTTGCAATTTTTAAAGTCAGATTTTATCAGAGTAAAAAAGAATGGTTTAGAGCATGACAGATCTGTAAATACTGAAAAATGAAATCTTTTCCATTAAATTTGAAATTAAATATTTACAAGTAAATCTAGTGTGATTCTTCTGCTTTCTGTCACAGCGATAGTGCCTAGAATACTAAGCCTGTTATCAAAGCTCAGGCTCCCTGCAGCCTGGTGTTGCCCTTCTGCTCCCTCTGCTCCATGCTTAAGGGATCCCTGGCAGAATACATCACTTCAGTGAACAACTGTGCACCCTGCCCCTCCTTGCAGAAGAACACATCTGGTCCACAGTGCAGCTGCCACAGAAACATAAATAGATAACAGTCTGCTTTGGTACCCAACCACGTCCTCTTCAAAAAATGTATGCAATCCATTGTGTCTTCAGTAAGATGTGGACAAGTGAATTACACCAGTTATATCAATTTTTGCAGCTGACGAAAGCGATTCTTCTCTGTGTTGCTCATAAGACCTGACATATTGCTACTAAACTAGACAAAATGAGCAGCCATGCGGAAGGCCCTTTGCTTGTCTAGAAAGACAATTACACCACAAATTATGAAGCATCTGACATTAGGCTTATCACTAACACACTTGGCATCATCATTATTCCTGATAGCAAAGAACAGACTATGTTCATGTATGACGCACTCTCTGCACTGATGGAACTCCCAGGCTGGTTAATTCTGGTTACACAGCTTTTTGCATGGTATTTTTGGTGGTAATAATCAGGCCCTTATAATCAGCTGTTTCAAAATGCATACATCTTCTCATTTTTTCTTTTTACGTCTTTTCTTATATATTTCCACTAGACAAATATGTTTCATATGTAAGCTGGTGTTAGGTTAAATCTGTTTTCAACACTTCAGATCATATAGCATAAATAGATGGAATCTATACAACTTAACACAAGATTAATGCAAAGCAGAGAGTTAAACAAAGAAAAAACTTTATTTCCCAGGCATTTGCAAGTGCCACAGGCATACTTTGTTCTGTAGTTTGCAGAGTCTAGGGTCTTCCACTTAAAGTAGAAACAACCATAAACAACTTAGGCAATGGACATTTATAATACTATGGAATGTTTCAGAGGTCTTAAATCTAATCATTAATATATATATACAAAGCAATTTCTTTTCTGAACATTATTTTTTATGATCCTATAGATATATAGATCTATATTTAAAAATCCAGTGGAATACAAAATCTAAGACATTATGGCCTGATCTGCTATCATTTAGTCTGTGCAAAGCTATCACAATTCAGAAGGCTCTTTGTTGCAAGTCAGAATTTGTGAGAGTATATTTCATACAACTAGGACTAAGCACATACATAAATGAGTTAGGAACTGCCATGAATAACTGCTCTTTGTGAATGTCCTTGGACCTTAAACCTTTCATGGCTCTCTTCCTACCAAACTCCCTTTGTCACCTTAGTTCTTCTCAGAAGCAGATACATTGGACTACTTCCTCCAAATCTGGGCATCAGCCTGACGTCTCCATTATATACAGAATACACAGAATCGTATAGGTTGGAAAAGACCTTTAACATCACCAAGTCCAAATGTAAATTGAACGCTGCCAGGTCACCAATAAACCATATTCCTAAGCACCGCATCCAAACGACTTTTAAATACCTCCAGAGATGGTGACTCAACTACTTCCCCAGGAAGCCTCTTCCAATACCTGACAATGCTTTTGGTGAAGAAATTTTTCCTAATATCCAGTATAAACCTCCCCTGATGCATCTTAAGGCCGTTTCCTCTCATCCTACCACTTGTTACCTGAGAGAAGCGACCAACATACACCTCCTAACAACCACCTTTCAGGTAGCTGTAAAGAGCGATAAGGTCTCCCCTCAGACTCCTCCAGGCTAAACAACCCCAATTCCCTCAGCTGCTCCTTAGAAGAATTTTGCTCCAGACCCTTCACTGGCTTCATTGCCCTTCTATGGAGATGCTCCAGCAACTCAATGTCTTTCTTGCACAGAGGGGCGCAAAAATGAATACAGTACTCGAGGTGCGGCCTCACCAGTGCCGAGTACAGGGGCACGATCACTTCCCTGCTCCTGCTGGCCACACTATTCCTGATACAAGCCAGGATGCTGTTGGCCTTCTTGGCCACCTGGGCATATGGCTGGCTCATGTTTGGCCAACTATTGACCAAATATTGACTATGGACCACAAGGTACTTCTCCACCTGGCAGCTCTCCAGCCACTCTTCCCCAAGCCTGTAGCGTTGCCTGGGGTTGTTGTGATCCAAGTGCAGGACCCGGCGCTTGGCCTTGTTGAACCTCATACAATTGGCCTCGGCCCATTGTTGTGGTTTAGCGGCAGCTCAGCCCCACACAGCTGCTCGCTCACTCCCCCACCGGTAGATGGGGAAGGGAATCAGAAGGGTAACGCTCGTGGGTTGGGATAAGAAGAGTTTAATAATTAAAATTAAAAGAAACAACAACAGAAATGCAATGTAAAGGAGAACAACGAGAGGCGCAAAGCCCCGGGGGAGGGGGGAAAGGAGGGGAGAGGGGGAACGAACCGCCGGAACAAACTGCACGCACCGCAGCCACTCGCCACCCGCCGACCCAGTGCCGTGCCGCTCCCGAGCCGCAACTGCCCCCCCTTCGTATACTGGTCACTGTGTCACGTGGTATGGAATGAACCTGCCATTGGCCAGTCGGGGTCAGCCACCCCCGCCATGGCCCTGCCCCTCCCAGCCCGCCCCCGCCACGCGGCAGAGCGCAGGAAGCTGGAGAGGTAGCCGACCCCCACAGTGAGGAGAATTAACCCCTTCTCAGCCAAAACCAGCACAACCATTGATCCAGCCTGTCCAGATCCCTTTGCAAAGCCTTCCTACCCTCAAGCAGATCAACAATTCTGCCCAGCTTGGTGTCATCTGAAAGTTACCGAGGATGCATTTGATCCCCTTGTCCAGATCATTGATAAAGATATTAAACAGAACTAGCCCCAACACTGAGCCCTGGGGAACTCCACTTGTGACCGGCCACCAACTGGATTTAATTCCATTCACCACAACTCTCTCGGCTCGACCAACCAGCCAGTTTTCTTCCCAGCGAAGAGTACACCTGTCTAAGTCATGAGCAACCAGTTTTTCAAAGAGAATGCTGTGGGAAATGGTGTCAAAGGCTTTACTAAAGTCTAGGTAGACAACATCCGCAGCCTTTCCTTCATCTCCTAAGCGGGTCGCATTGTCATAGAAGGAGATCAGGTTAGTTAAACAGGACCTGCCTTTCATAAACCTTAGTTGGCCTGATCAGTCTATTTCTTTCTCAGCCTCCCTGATGCTCCTTAACATTTCTACCTCCTCTCACAGCTCTGCCACCAGGCTGAGCAAATGGCCCACCTGGTCATACTTCACACAGCTGTTCTCACTTCTGCCATCCATTACAGTGAAAAGCTCTGGCACTCCCTGCAGCCTGAGACCTGGACACCTGCATGTCTTCATGGGAGCACATGAACTGCAACACAAACTGCCATGCCACATCCTGGCTTACACACATCCTGTTTGCCCCCTCTGTTCACAGGTCTCCTGGTGGCTAGCGGTCCCCAGGCTGCTTTTTATAGGCATTGAGGTGGTTGCAGTTCCTCTGGCAACACCCCTGACATGTCAGTGTCTCCTGGGAGAGCTGCCAGCTATACCTGCCACATTTTTCAGTCTGAATACTCTGCTAAGATAAAGAAAGCTTGTTTCTTTGAACATATTTGCTTTGGAAACTTTGAACTTCAGTAAGTGCTATAGATAGATATCTGTGATTCTGTGATAGATAGACAGACAGACACACAGACAGATGGACAAAGACTTGTGCTTTCCACTTTCAGTGTCTGTCAAACTGTTAATCACACAGTGGAGTATGAGTGGCATTTCATAAACCATTACCTCTGCTGTCTGCTTCATCTTGCACACAGACCTACCAACCACAAACGAGCATAGCAGATTTTAAGTGGGAATTATTTCTTTTTAACAGATAAGCTCTACAAACTCACCAGAGGAATTCTTTAATAAATATATATCAGAGATGTTTGATGGGTCATTTCCTTTCCTCTTTATGAAGGTTATAACTGCTTTACAGATTTTTCATGGAAGAGGCTCTTTGTCTCCTAAACAAGCAGAAGTGGAAGTCTTATACACTTAGTAGGAGCTCATTCTGTGTTGATCTTAGTAAGGACTGAACAGACTGATGCGGAAAATTTTTTTGAAAGTGACCTCCAATTTTATTTACTTGGATCATTAAGCTTATTTAAAATATAATACTTCAATTCTGAGTCCATGCTGTTGCCAATCTTCTCAGAAATGATCAATTAGACACTTGATACTTTGCTAAGCTTGCTCAGATGAATAGTCACTCTGAAAATATTGCAGGAATTTACAAGTTGATATCAGCAGAAATTAAGGTATAAGTTACAGTTCATTATTGTTGAAATGAATGCTGTTTATTCAACCAAGGCTCAGAACACAGAAATAAAAATGAGGCTAACTCCATCCCACTGTTCGTATTCATCCTTTTTGTTTTTTCACTCTCATGTGTAGCAGGACACTGAGATGTTAATAACCTTTCCCCTGGAACCTCTCCAAGAAATCAAGGTAATAGACAAGATGTTTTACTTTATCTACTTCAAGTATTCATTCACTAAGCATTTCTTAATCCATATTTGATTAATACATTGTGATATATAATATTACATTAATGGGAATTATATATCAGATCTAGATTGTATGAAAATCATTATTATTAAAATTTGTATTTACAGATGAGTAATAAAAAAAATATAAAACCAATCAAATATTTAGCAAATTTCTAACTTAGCAAAAAATTTTTTCTCTCCAGCTACAGACAGGGTAATTTCTAATCTATAATTAATTTTTTTAATGTGAACATACACAACATTCATTAACTTCTCTTAAGTAAGTGCCTCAAAAAATATTTTACGGAAATTTTCTTTTGTGCTTCCATTTCCATAAAGGGAAAATCCCTGAAGTGTTTAATAGTGAGTATGATCCATATGATCTGGAATGCATTTATGAACCTAATATCGTGCTAAATCCTTGCAAATATTCTTATCAGCTTCTCTGTCATCTCTGACTGGCCATGGGAAAAAATTACCTCAGTGCCAATAAATTCAGCTTGTAAGAGACCAGTTGGGGCATGCTGCTTCCGTTCTTGATGTACTCATTAAAACACTCTGCCTTCACACCTGGTCAGGCTTACTTTTCTGAATTCCAGAATCTATGAAAATGCTCCACATAGATATGCAGTATACTGGAGGTGGAAGCAGAGACAGGAAACAAAAGGAGGAATTTAGAAAGTAGAAGGTCTTGCACCTGGGGAGGAACAACCCCATGAACCAGTAAATGTTGGGGGCTGACCTCCTTGAAAGAAGCTCTGTTGAGAAGGACCTGGGAGTGCTGCTGGACAGCAAGGTGACCATGAGCCAACAATGTGCCCTTGTGGCCAATGGTATCCTGGGGTGCACAAAAAGGAGTGTGGCCAGCAGATCCAGGGAGGTTATCCTCCCCCCCTCCTCTGCCCTAATGAGACCACATCTGGAGTACTGTGTCCAGTTTTGGGCCCCCCCAGTTTAAGAAGGACAGGGAACTGCTCAAGCAAGTCCAGCGGAGAGCTACCAAGATGATCAGGGGATTTGAGCAGCTCCCTTATGAGGAAAGGCTCATAAGGGTTTGTTCAACCTGGAGAGGAGGCTGAGGGTGGACCTGGTCAATGCTCATAAATATCTGAAGGGTGGGTGTCAGGACAATGGGACTGGACTCTTTTCAGTGGTGCCCAATGACAGGCCAAGGGGCAATGGGCACAAGTTGGAACATAGGAAGTTCCACCTAAACATGAGAAAAAAATTCTTCTTTCCCATGAGGGTGACAGAGCAGTGGAACAGGCTGCCCAGGAATGTTGTGGAGTCTCCTTCCCTGGAGACTTCAAAACCCACCTGGACATGGTCCCGTGCCCCCTGCTGTAGGTGTCCCTGCTCAAGCAGGGAGTTGGACAAGATGATCTCCAGAGGTCCATTCCAACCCCTACCATTCTGTGATTCTGTGAATATTTGAACTCTGTGTGTATCTGCTTTCTTAGCAAAAGTATTTTCCAGTCACAGAGAAATCTCTTTTTAGACTTTTCTTTTTTAAACTTTGATTTGCTCCTTCATCCTGAAAATTCTTATATATGCTTGAATAATTCAGTCCTCTGGTGATGTGTTTTGATTCCAGTTAGAGTCATATCAGTGTATTTTCTCATAAAAAACATATTCTTCTATTCTCCTAGCTTCTGGTATGTAAAGATGAATTAGCCTGATTTTTCCGGGTGCCACCATAGTCAATGAAGTCAGTACGAGTTCTCAGTACGCACTATATTTGTAAATGTGTCAAATTTAGCTTTCTCCTTTTAATTTCTCTTTTACTTTTCTCATTTGCTCCTTTACCATAAATGTAAATGTTTAATTAATGTGAGGTTTTTTTGGTTGCATTTTGTTTTTTTAAGAAATAGTTTGCAGCTTCAGATTTAGGTATTCCCCTTTCATATTTCTTGTTCAACTAGAAAGTTCATCTGCCAAATGACAGTAATTGCCTTCTCCAGTAACATCTAAGATTCACTGCTTTCAGATTTCTTCAGAATAGCTGTGCTTCCATTACTTAGTCAAGTCAAGTCATCGCAGTGCAAATAATGGGATTCATTATCATCATGTCATTTGCACTGTGAGAGAGATGATGAGACAAAATGAGAAAATACTGCTTCCTGTCAAAAAAGAAAATTATAAGCATTTCTTTCAGGTTGGGGAGTTGCTGAGTATATTTTCAAGCTGAAAAATAAATATGCAATGGGGACAGATAGTACTGTTCTTGGCTTGAACAGACACACTAGGAACTTGTTAGTTGTGTAATCCTACTTTCTCTAATAAGTCCCTAAACACTTGGTGGCTGGAGTGTGAATAGCTGGGATCAGCTATTAACACTATTCAATGATATTTGAGGAAAAAGAAATCTCTAGAACTGGAGACAGGGCTTTTATCCAGACAAAACATTTTGTTTTACAGGTACTTGTAAAATTTGATAAATGAGCAGCTGTACATTCCCCTTGAGCTACTATATTTAGACAAGTGGAACAGATGGTATGGCTCTGTTTCTTCTGCAGATAAACCTAGATATTGATGAAGGTAATCCCAGTACTGCATGTGCAATCATGAGAGTGAATTGTAAAGGTGAGGAGTGGGGAGATAAGACCCTTTGTGACTTCTGGTTATGGGCACAAAAATGAAGATGTAAACCAAATAAACCAAATTAAGGCTAAGACTACTGACATACTTGCTGGTAGGCATTGCTATGCAATAAAGATATGTGGCAATTAACCACTCCTGAATGACTGAAATTTTACAACCAGAACTTTGCTGTGACATGGAATTAGTTCTCTCCCCCATACACAACTTTTGCAGTCCCAGTTGCTCCTGTAGCTTACAGATATTCTGAAACGGTGTTGGCTCTCTAGTGGTGTGCTGTACTGTACCTGTTCCCAGTGTCAGGAGTTATTCTCAGCATTTAAGCAGCACAGGAGACTGGTACAAGGTACTTTGCTAATGTGTCACACTGTGAGTTTCAAGAGCAGTCCTTGGTGCTGGAGTAAATTAGGGTATAGTGCTGGCACGTAATAGATTCTGACACACTTGTTGCTCCATTCAGAGCACTGTCACTGACACATCCATGCTTCTCTTTTCTTCCTTTAAGTTCAAGATCTAACAGCTGTTGAGAAAATGTAAATATCTTGAGGAAGGTGGAGCTGTGTGTTCACCTGAATCCCAAACCTCATCAAAAACTGGCTAGGTTCAGATTCAAATAAAGAAATAGGGTTGGCCATTTAGGATAAATGTTTATGGCCTGTCAACTTTCTTTTGGGAATTTAAACCAAAGTTTTATGGTTTCTGTTATGCCAGGGTAATTGTACCTTTCCAAATACATTTAATTAACTTGTTTTATAATGGAATCGAGGTACACATCCTTATAGTTTTAAGTGAAAAATAAAGGAAACTTTTATCCCACAGAAGGGCTATCATTTTTTAGACATTAAATGACAGTTCATAGTGATACTTTTGCACTGGTTTTGTTAGAAAAATTATAAAAGAAAATACAAGTGTGAATATAGAAAAAACACACTGAAATGTATAAAGCAAATGAAACAAAGTCCCTATTATCTCTTTTTGTCACTTTCCTTAGCAGACATAATCATAACAATTCTCCTTTCATCTTTAGAGCTGAAAAATTCAATGCAGTGTCATTTCCATTTTCTACAAATGTTTTCTTCTTTTCCCATCAGTCTTTAGGGGAAAACCTATACTGCAGAGTCCAGAGCTTGTTTGGGTCATGGATCCAGTATATCTGTGTAAGTTCAGCCTAGCAGATGGAACGCTTGGCAGAAAATTTGCTTATTCACTGTTCTACGTAGATATAACCTGAAATTGGAGCCATCTGAAAACCCAAAACAAAATTTGTGAAAAAATTACTAGGAGTAGTGAAATTTCAATGCTGATGCATTTCTATTTACTTTAGGATATAGCTACGACTTCCAAGTTTGCACAGAAGTGAAGCCAATTTCTTCCCAAAAGAATTTCAGATTTCTTGAAGCAATTTTATTTTGAAGTGTCAGTTTTGTAAAAAGCCCAAAATAAGCAGTTGTAAGGTATGGGATATGGTAGATTACATTTGTCTACATTTTGCTTTGTTCTGCTTGTAATGTGTATATATATTTATATATGCATTCCTTAAGCATGAGCGTAGTCTGTAACATTTTAAATAGTTGAACCTGAACTATAGAGTTCAAATACTTCTTTATGTCCTGCATGGCATATTGTAATTTCGTGTTTGTATGGTAAAAAGTCAAATGTGTTGTAATATTTATGAAGAGGTACAAAACACTAAATTAATTAATATATTAAAGTACCAGCTTTTTCAGTGTAAATCTTATGTAAATAAAAGACCTAAAAAATGTTCTAATTCCTGGCAAAATGCTACCTGAATTTCATACATATTCATCTTGGGGAAATAAAAATGAGACATACTCCAGTTATGAATTTAAGTTATTTGAGCTGTCAGATGAGAGAGAGAGAGAGAGAAGAGGGAAAGAGAAAGTAAGAGAATGTTACAAAATGAATGTGGGCATTTTTTCTCAAAAAAATATAAAAGAATGAATTGTAAAAAATGGGAGAAGAACCCCTGGGTGGCAGCTGATAAAGCAGAAAGAACAGAATTTGATGTACCAACAAATATACCTAATCTCACACAATATTCATACACTACCCTGGCTGCAAAAGTTTGCAACAGTGAAGAATTCTTTCCATAAGAACTAACTGTGAAATACGCTATATTGATTCAAAATTATAAGCCAACTGAAGAAATTGAAAGACCTGGACTAGGTCGAGAAGTGGGCTCTTGTGAACTTCATGAGGCTCAACAAGACCAAGTGCAAGGTCCTGAACCTGGGTCAGGGCAGCACCCAGTACCAAAACAGCATGGAGGATGAAGGGATTGAAAGCAGCCCTGCAAAGAAGGACTTGGGGGACTGGTGGATGAAAGACTGGCCATGAGCCGACAAAGAGTGCTCACAGCCCAGAAGGCCAACCATATTCTGGGCTGCATCAAAAGCAGTGTGTCCAGCAGGTGAAGGGAGGGTATTCTGCCCTTCTACTCTGCTCTGGTAAGACCCCACCTGCAGTACTGCATTCAGTTCTCAAGCCCTCAGTACAAGAAAGACATGGACCTGTTGGAGCAGGACCAGAGAAGGGCCACAAAAATTATCAGAGGGTTGGAACACCTTTTCTATGAAGAAAGACTGAGAGAGTTGGGGTTATTCAGCCTGAAGAAGAGAAGGCTGTGGGGTGACCTTACAGCAGCCTTTCAGGACTTAAAGAGGGACTATAGAAAAGATGGGACATCTTCTTTAGCAAGCTCTGTTGTGACAGGACAAGGGGTAATGGTTTTAAACGAAAAGAGGGTAGATTTAGACAAGACACAAGGAAGAAATTTTTTAAATTGAGGGTGGTGAGACATAGGCACAGGTTGCCCAGAGAGGTGGCAGATGCCCCATCCCTGGAAACATTCAGTGTCAGGTTGGACGGGGCTCTGAGCAACCTGCTCTAGTTGAAGATGTCCCTGCTCACTGGAAGGGAGTTGGACTAGATGATCTCTAAAGGTCCCTTCCAACCCAAACCATTCTATGATTTTATGATTCTATGAAACGTTTATTTATCTGTTAGTCAAAAACTAGTACTTTTTCACTTCAAGCTATGGCCTGACTTTCAGCTGAAAGCTGTGCCTCCACAGGAGTTCTAAAACCACAGGGAAAAACTGAGACACTACTACATATATGTTGGATTATTTTTTTTTTAAGTACTTAGGGTTTGCATACTTTACATTACATAATGCTGTGCAGAACAGAACAAATTATCTGTAAAATCATTCATTAAATAGATCACTCAATAAATTCAGCCAGTCTTCCATGTAGAAAACACATACATGGACTGCAGTTGCTTGAAATTACCTTTATTTAAAATAAATTGAAAGATTTTCAAATATTTTTCTATATTTCCTAGTTCTGAGACTTCTGCATTCTGCTGAAAATGTGTGACAGTGGATAATTCAGATTTCCATTATGTTTATCAGAATCAATAATTTTGATAGAATGCCTAATTTTTTTCCCATCACCAATTCAATAACATAATCAAATTATATTTTTGAAGAAACCAGGGAACAGAGAAGAGACTGAAAAGAGCTAAGTAATAACCAGAACAAAATTACTAATGTGACATTTAAATTACATAAGGAACAGGGGAAGAGAGCACTGTATACTTTGGGTTCCTATTTATGGGTCTCAATGCATATTAATTATTAACGTGGTTCTGTAACATTGATGTACAGGAATGGCTTTGATGCATGAATGTGATGTCTACCCTGCCCTGAGTCTGTCATCTGTGTCACTATAAAGGCCAAGTAACCATCTGCAACTGTCTCAGCATTTTAATTAAGTACATGATTATCTCCTCCAAACTCTATATCTCCCAGCAAAGAGGAAATCAAGCAAAAGCATCAGGAAACCTGTATGGATGAGCAAGGAGCTACTAAATTAACTCCTAATGAAACTGAGTCAAAAAGGAAGTATACAAGAGATGAAAGCAGGGGTGGGTAACCAAGGATGAGTAAAGAGATACTGTCCAGTCATGCAGGGATGAGGTTAGGAAAGCCAAGGTCTGCCTGGAGTCAGTTCTGGTGGGGGATGGGAAGGGCAACAAGAAAGGACTCTACAAGTACATAAACATGAGAAGAAAGACTAGGGAAAACATGGGCCTGCCACTGAATGGGGCAGGGGACCTCATGACAAATGACATGGAAAAAGCCGAGGTACTGCATGCCTTCTTTGACTCAGTCTTTACTGATAAGACCAGCATTCAGAATTCCTAGGCCCCTGAGGCAAAAGGGAAAGTCTGGAGCAAGCAAATCTTATCATCAGTGAAGTAGGATCAGATTAAGGAGCACTTAAACAAACTGGACATACATAAGTTCATGGGGCTTAATGGATTCCACCCATGAGTGCTTACGGAGGTGGCTGACATCACTGCAATGCAACTGTCAATTTTCTTTAAAAGGTCATCATGACTGGGAGAAGTTTCTGATGACTGGAGGGGAGAAAATGTCCCTCCTATCTTCAAGAAGGACAAAAAGGAGGATCTGGAAAATTGCAGGCTAGTTAGCCATACCTCAGTCCCTGGGAAGCTGATGGAGCAATTATTCGTGGAAATTATTTCCAGACATAATGAAGGACAAGAAAGTGATTAGGAGTAGTTGGTATGTATATACAAAAGGGTTGTCACACTTAACAAACATTATGGTCTTCTACAATGAGGTGGCTAGCTTGGCCAATGAAAGAAGAGCAGTGGATGTTGTTTACCTTGACTTAGTAAGGCTTTGAACACTGTGTCTCATAACATCTTCATAGACAAGCTGACAAAGTACAGGTTAGACAGATGCACAGTCAGGTGAATCAAAAACTGACCGAACAACCAGACCCAGAGGCTTGTGACCAGTGGCACAGCATTCAGCTGGAAAAAAAAGTTACTAGTTTTGATACTGGGGCCAATACTGTATAATACTTTCATTAAGGACCTGGACTCTAGGACAGAGTGCACCCTCAGCAAGTTAATAAATGATACAAAACTATGGGGAATGACTGATACACCAGATGGGTGTGCTGCTCTTCAGAGACACCTTGACAGGCTGGAGAACTGAGCCAAGAAGAATCTCATGAAGCTCAACAAGGGGAAATGTGAAGTCCTGCACCTGAGGAGGAATAACCACAGGCACCTGTACACATTGGGGATGACTTGGATAGAAAACAATTCTGCAGAGAAGGTTGGAGGTCCTGGTGGACAGCAAGCAGAACGAAAGCCAGCAGTGCACCTTGGTGGCAAAGCAAGCCAGTAGCACCCTGGGCTGCATTAGGAGGAGTGTTGCCATTGCCAGCAAGTCGAGTGAGGTGGTCCTTCCCCTTTACTCAGCCCCGGTGACATAGCTGGAGTGCTGTGCCCAGTTCTGGGCTCTCCAGTGCAAGAAAGACATGGACATACCGGAACAAGTCCAACACAGGGGCAAAAAAAAAAATGATTAGGGGCTTGGAACACCAATCATATGAGGAGAGTCTGAGAGAGCTAGGGCTGTTCAGCCTCGAGATGGGTCATGGGGGGAAATCTTATTAATGAGTGGGCAAACACTGGAACAGGTTGCCCAGGGAGGTTGTTGAGTCTCCATACTCTGGAGATATTTAAAATCTGACTGGACACAGTCCTGACCAACCTGCCATAGGTGACCTTGCTTGAGCAGGGGAGTTGGACCAGATAATCTCAAGAGGTAGCTTCTTACCTCAGCCATTCTGGGATTCTATGATTACAGTTTGCTGTGTGTGTGCTTTGGCTGGATAGGCAATGAATCCAATAGTATGGCATAGAGCTTATTGGGAGCTGGCATTCACCATTTCTATGAAAACTGCAAAAGATATTGATAAGCAAAACTTTCCCCACCTCGCTTTGGAAGTTTTGAGCTGCAAGACCTTGAATGAGAAAATAGAAGACCTTCCAGAAAATTGACTGGAGGAATAAATGCTCACAAAATAAGCTTATTAAAAGCAATTCCCTACAAGAAATACATTCTCTAAAATGTTTGGAGTAAAGAACTCTGTACACCTAAGTAGAACACAGCAAACTGCAGTACTTATTTTAATTCTGAAGACTGTTTGCTCTACAGAAAAAAGAAAAAGCATTTATTAATATTGTTTGCATCTCATGACTGAAAAAAACTTAGTTCCCTACCATTTAATTAGCTATATATATTTAAGAAAGTAATAAACACTCCTAATGCATAAATTCTGTATGTAATTAAATGTTTTCATGAAGGTTCTTCTACTCTTCTAACCTTATGTCCTCTACCCAAATATTTTAAGTATATTATTTTGGAATATGGTTTCTTTAAAAAAATAATTCTTCTAAGGACTCAGCAGAGGAGGATGGGAAAGAATAACTCTCAATATATACATTGTGAATTTCGTGGAACAGGAAGCCTCCACAGCCTTTCATTCTCCCTTTTGCTCATTTTCCATTGCAGTGGTCTGGAGAAAGGAGACCCCTAATATACTATTTTCACCTCTGGCTTCTGCAGGAGTTGCTATGGTTACAAACTATCCAACCAGACTGATATTTCTACACAAACAGTCATTGTGCTTTGCTAAAAAGAAACTGAGCTCTCCTATATATTCTACCCTTCCCCACCCTCTCCACCCACCAACCCCACTTCTTTCAGGACTGTACCCTTTGAAAACTATTATGGAGGTTTGTTTAATTAAGGACATTAAATATTTTCCAGTACTAGGCTAACAATGACGACATTCCTCTCAAGTCTAAAGACAGGAATTTTAACTGCAAATACATGCACATAAATTATGTATGACCCCTAGTGTTTTGGAGTTTAAAAGACATACTCGCATAAAGTAAGTTACATGTGAATGTTTGTTTTATTTGTCTCTTACATTATATCCTCTTCTTCAGTTAAGATCACTGAAAGATGATTCTAACAGAATATCTAGGACAATGTTTAATGTAGAAATTGTAGGCTGTAATGAATTCATTCATTTGGTATCGAAGCAAATGCTTATAGGATATATGTACATCAATACATTGGGTTACAGAAACACAAATCTGCTTAACCTTTTAAAAATGTATTTGTTCATATGAAAGAAAAGCACTAGCATAACATACATAGGTTGTTTTGAATACTTTGTGCTTTAACCAACAAAATCCACTTCTAATATAATCAAACACTTGAGACTGCAACAGTTAAAACTGGAAAATATTAATGAAAGATGTAACTAGTTTTAGGATCACTTTAGGGCTAAAAAACTATTTTCACACCACTGATTAAAGTTCCAAAATCTTGCACAAGTTTATTTATGGCCAGTGCAAAGTTTAAAATAGTTTCTTTGCCTCAAGTACTTTCATTGCTTTTTAAATAATTTTGATTGGAATTTGGTAGTTAATGTCATTTGGACACTGCTGACCTGGGCAATGTTTATAAAAAGTAATTGGAATATCATCTCCCCATACCATGGTTGACTTTGACCTTAATTAATAATTTTGCTGCTTAAGATTTTCTTTTTCCTATTGGTTCTTGCCACCTAATCAGTTCAAAGAGCTTCACAGCTTCTGTCATTGATAATCTGTTACCAGTTCTGATCAGCTACTGCCTGCTAAAAAGGAAAAAGTGAATAATTTTTTTTTCAAGCATTTTGAAGAATGAGAGATGGTTGTTTTGACACAACTGCTGTGCCTCATCTGGTTCAGCTTTTCCTTGCCTACTTCTAGAAGGACCTTATTTGAGCAGTTCTACAATAACTTTTAAATCTGTCAATCTGGCATCAAAATAACCTTCCTCCTCATCAAAAAAAGTTATCTGTAGCCTACACTAGCAATTCCATTCTCCCACAGTGGACATTACCATCCTGTGAAAAGCAAACAAAAACTACGTATTGATTTCTTTTACTTATCTATAATTGTTCTTTCCTCCTATATAATTCTGGGCTTTGGGTCTTACGGTCATCATGCAGTAAAGTAAGGTTTATTTTTCTTCTCAATCTGCTCTGAAAACTCTCTTAGTGATTCTGTCTGTTAACAGCACAAATACAGAAACTTGCTGTTCATCTCAGCATCATTCAAGCCCAGGTCCATAACAGGCAATCAGCCTGGGTTATCAGATCATCATGTGAGTGCTAAAGCCAGCTGTTGCCAAAGAGATGAGGGGATTTTCAAAAAACGAGCTTTAATAAAACTTGCCAGACAAAACTTTCTAAAGAGTAGATTTCACTGGTGTTCCTCAAGGTGGAGATGTTCCCAATTTCTTTTTGATTTTTTGTCTTGTTTTGTTTTCAGAAAATCTTTTGTGTTTCTGTTCCCTACCGATAAGGACAAAAGGAGACAAGAATTTCAGCCAAAACTAGATAATCTGTGAGTCAGACAAAATCACATGAATACATCCACAAGCACCATTAGTAAGAGAGGTCCTTCTATTTGGTTTGATTTTGTCAAGACTGGTATTTCTGTATGGCTGTATGCATCTTCTGTGCATGTTTATGAACAGAAAGAATCCCCAGATGTTCAAGGTCATGTTTAGAGGCAGCACCTGGAGACTGAATTGTAAAATTTTATAGATAAAATCAGATCCTTGTTTTGTAAGAAGCCTTACTATTAACTTTCTCAAAATTATGAGTTCAAGGATCTGATACCTGTTTAACTGCTGTTGATTGCATATTCAGTTTTGGCAACAAAATGATCCAGCAGCTCCCTGATCTATGGCAATTTGGGAACTGATCAGAAAACAAGAATTTGATTAGTTCCTTTAGACAATTATATTGCTTTGAGGAACAGAAGGTGTCCTTTTGGATGGCAAAAGATCTTTGTAGTTCTGTGCAGAACAGGAAAGACTTCTTGCTAAACTTTTGAAAAACTCTCTCAACCTCAAGAGGAAGCTATAGATATATAGATATAGATATATATAGTTAGATATAGATATATATCAAAGTTTTTTAGCCATGAACTCAAAATTTTCTAGTTCATCTGAATTTCTGAGATATTCCAGGGTATCTCAAATGAAGTTTCTCATGGTTAAGCAGTTCAATTCCACCCTAAATCAGAACAAAAGAATGGGAACACAACAGGTGGAACATTTTGGGCTATCTTTGTCTTCTGGATTAGCTGTTCAACACCAGTAGATTAAGAACTTGAATTCCTGGAAATGATTGGATACAATTCAGTTTGACAGACCTGCTAGGGCCTAGTTTGAACAAGCCTGAACAAAGATCTGGCAATACTAAACACGTTCAGTGGAGCCCATGAAAAGTATAAAATATTGTTCCTAGCTCTTGCAGCAATGTAACAGACACATCAGACTTACACACCTATATATCTTTTCATAGCAATTAGTGTTTTCTGTTCTATGAAGTTGCTTACATATGTACTGCACATCAAATATGTGCAGCAGGAGATACTGGACAGAAATAAAGGATCCCTGCTACGGGGGCATCAAATTAACATATATCTTGTAGCATTAAATTGCCCAGAAGAAAAATGTTTTAGATTTATCTTCACTTCATAAACATAAAGAGCTTAACAGTAGAAGATGAGTAAAAGATCTCTGGCAATCATTACGGAAACAAAGTCCCTGACAAATAAGGTAAGTAATGTATATTGAACACAATGAAAGTACTAAAAGCTTTCATTTTTATCTAACCAGTACTTTGCCTGGCTCATACAGATTTGGGTTGCTCATTATAAAGTAGTGATTCTATAGTATCAGGAGGCTCTTCATATTTCCATTTATATAAATTAAATCTTACTTTCTAAAGACATGAACTCCCACTGAGTCCAATGTGAGTAATATTGTTTCTTTGAGGAACTAAGGCAATGCATAAAACTAGATGTAGTTTGGCATGGCACAGCAAGGCACAAAGTACTTACAGTTAGTTTTGTTTCCCTGCGTACCTAAGTAGAAAAAGAAAAATTAGAATGATATTTCATAGGCTTAAGAAACTGTTTAGATTATCTTTGTAACACTTGAATATTTATTTATCATTTTTTTCTGTACTCCATATATTTGATATATCATCATATGATTTCTGCCAGTCCAAGTTAATGGCATAGTAGATCAATAACTGTATGTTAGCAGCAGAAATCCAGTTAGGCCTGGATTCACCCTGCCAGTTTTAGTCACCAAGGCATCTAACTTTCAGTCTTTCAATAGTCAGGAGAGAGAGAGACAGAGGTTTTCAGACAGTGATTTGAATAGTAAGTAAATCCAATTATGAGAAGGTTCAGTTGCCCTTTGAAGAACCTCTCTTTTCCTTATCATCATTGATTAGGAAGGTATCTAAGAATGGGCAGATACCTTATATGAGCATCAAATGACTGAGGTCCATTGACTACTGTATGTTTTACTGGGGTTGGAGAAGTAAACAAAGAGACTGGGCACAATGGGCAAGAGTCCTCCTTCCCCTGCTGCAAAGTCTGTAAAATGAGTGGTTCTTTGATACTTCTGAGCACAAACTGCAGGATTGTAATGTGAAGGGACACACCCAGGCATACATTTAAAAGACATACCAGCTATCTTCCATGCCAACCTCCTGTCATCAGAGCCACTTACCCTATGTAGCCGTTTACTTTTTCTTGGCTGGAGTGCAGTCAGGCCAATGCTTTTCATCTTCACAATTTTTGTGTGTGTGTGTGTGTGAGCAGCCTGACGATTCTGACATTAGCACTGTTGCCAGCTCCCATGCAGGGGATAATCCTCCTCCTTAATTGGAACTGCTCAGTGTAGCCAGCAGAGTAAGAAACTGCTGCTGCTGCAGGATCACCTGCTGGCTGAAGAGGCATTTCAGGCAGCCACAGGGAGCTGGGATCTAGCCTGTTTCAGTTACTAAATCTTTACTCCTACAGTAAATTACTAACTTGCTTGTGTACCCAATGGAGAGAGAGTCTACCTTCAGAAGGAAAATTTGTTCAGACTTTTAGCTCTCAGATAGAATGGTACAGAAATGATATATTTTAATGTAAAAGAAAAAGAATATTTTTTAAAATTAACTTTGGTAAAATTATTTCCCAGTAGGTAGTAGATCAGTTAATATGTTGCTCCTTTTGTAGCTGTATAGCCAGGCTTGCTGGAGACTCTGATACCCTGGGATGTATCACAGAGAGTTTACACTGTCACCACTGAAATAAAAATCAAAGGAAAATATTCCTTTTTGATCAAAAAGGAAAAGAAGAAGAAAAAATTACAGAGAAAGGGAAAGAAATAAGAAAAATTAAGTTTAAATATGAAGGAATTAAGTTATGTAAATAGATATAGACACATGACCAAGGAGAATCAGACATACAACTGGTAAAAACATAAGCCAACATGCGTCAAAGCCATTTTCTAATCTAAAGAAGACACCTCTGTGTGTGTGTGTATATGCAAATGTATATAAATGTGTATGCATGCATGTGTAGCTGAGAATTTCAAGAATCAGGAGAAATGTTCTGCAAAGGGAAAGATCTGCACAATGAGCTTATTAGTAATAATCTCATTAGTTAAAACTCTCCTTTCCCATCCTGTCTAGCCTTGACCTGAATAAATTATGCAGGCTTCAAACAGCTTTCCTAGCTTTTTTTTGCTGAATAGATGAGCCTGCTGCATAGCTAAAGAACATGACCTTCAGATGCTGTTTCAGAACAGCATTAGTCTGTCATGGAGACTGCCAGAAAAAAAAACCACAGAGAGAGAAGAAACCAAACCCACAGAACTGTCAAACTTATTTTCTGTTTAAGTGGGAATCTTTTTTGCTGTTGTTGTTGTTTCCAGAGCTGAAGTGAACCTGATCTATAAAGCAACTTTCTAAACAGAATAGGAAATATTGCAATATGAAGTATTTCAGTTTTAGTGATAAAACTTAAAGCTTTTGATTATCATTCTCTACCTGAAATTATGTCTTCTTGGCTGACTGCAGTGTTCAAAGATCTTTCTTCTCTGGACCTTCTTAGGAAAAACTTGCTAAAATTTCATAAATGTTTTCTTGAATTTTTATAATCCATTTTAGTAAAATAAATGAAATAAAAACACTGTAATTGTTGGAGACAAAATAAGATTCCTAAGCCTGTCTAAAAATAATGCTAAAGAGAAATGTCTGTATTTGATAATACTTTTGTGTCTTATATTTATCAAAGAGTACCCTGGGTTGTACTCAGGCATTTTAAAGGTACACTTTTCTCAAGAATGTAATAAACTTTATCCTTCTGTATGATATGAGGCTAAGTTATATTGGCTACCAATAGGACCCCATGTTTTTGTTTTATCATGTATTTGTTTTATCTTAGACTCTAGTATGTCCAGCCTTAAATAAAGATCTTATCACTTGTAAAAGTGCAAACCAAAAAAGACTTCTGTTACCCAAAGCTGTTACCCAATTCACAGCCTGATATAAGAGACTGATACTAGACATCAGCCACTGTGGGTTAGGATCTGGTAGAATCAGAATGTAAACTAGCAGAATGATAGACATACCAAATGGTTTAAATTTGTGCAATAGACGTAGTCCAGGTTTCTGTCAGAAGCTATTGCTAGAAATAGACATTTCATCCACAAATAAAAGATTGATGATGTCTTTCAATTCTCATATACTCACATTGGCCTACTAGTGATGGTCCCCACAT
This sequence comes from Phalacrocorax aristotelis, assembly GCF_949628215.1. Lineage (NCBI taxonomy): Eukaryota > Metazoa > Chordata > Aves > Suliformes > Phalacrocoracidae > Phalacrocorax > Phalacrocorax aristotelis. Next base: position 24,101,726 of record NC_134278.1, on the reverse strand, counting down.
GAACTAGTGTCAAATTCCTGTTTACTAGAGCACAGAAAATGAAGGAATCAGGTGAGTCCATTGTAACTCTTCACCAAATTCTTTAAGCAACCTCAAAATCTATAGTATGCCAGAAGAGAATAGGAGGAAACAAAAAACTACCCAGCATTTTAGATCACTGCTATAGGAATTTATTAAACTAAACTGTCAAGATTTTATTATAAAATAGACTGTACCCCAGTCTACAAAACCAGGACTAACTTCCTCTCCTGCCCAGTATAAACCCTCTGATAGTACATTGACCTGTGAGAAGTCATTCTTCTTAACTCCAAACCTGGCACTCGGTTTTAACCTTGAGCACATGAACAAAACATACTAACTAGATATTTGTGAAATTTTATTCATACTAGGCTTAACAGTGCACTTCTCTTTACATCTTCTCAAACTGTAGCAATCTGCTAACCTTTAAAAGAAAGAAAATCCTCTTCTTTCTCCCTGTCTTTCTTATGGAATGACAAGTTTTATATGAAGGTGAAAAAGATCCTCTCCAGTCTCCAGAAAGGCCTTCTCTGGTCTTCAGAAGAATCTCTGGGGGGGAAAAAAAAGTGCTTATACTGAATATGTAAATACAGTTCAAACAAATATAAGTTAACTTTAAGTCTTATGGCAGATGCCTACATATAAACCTATACTCAATACAGAATGAATGAGATCAGACAAGCATCTTAGGTTTTGCTTGACATGCCTATTTATGTAAATTTACTTTTACATACATCTGATATACATATTTTGATAGCGTTTTGATTCAGATCTTCAGCATCTAGATCTGTATGTAGATTTTGGGAATGTACAACATCTAAAGAACAGATCTAAAAGGAGTACTTAGGCACCAAATGTTTTAATTTGAAACAGGAGTTCTAATATATATTATTTCACTCTTAAATTGCTCATCTCTTCTTTCATCTGGCTCCACCTTTTAAGATAGATAAACATTTTCATTTTCTGAATTTTACACTTCAGTCATGGATTCACTGGGAAAAAACAATACATTGTGAGGGCCTCTGGATGTCTAAAACAGTCTAAGTTACATCAGGTTTCTCTGGGTTTAATAAAAAAAATTTTGCAAAACTCCAAGGGCCGAGATTTCACAACTTCCTAGTGAAACTTGTTCAAATACTTCACATTCTCATTAAGATTTTTTCTTTTTTAATTATATGTGGAAGAAATGCCTCTTGCTTAATCTTTGACCATATAAGGATTAGACTGTGTTGAAAGCTTTCCTAAGCTAAAGTGAATGACAACACCCACTGATTACCTCTTCCAGAAGGCTAATAGGTTGGTCAGGCATGATTTTCCATTAGTAAATCCATATTGGTTTTCTCCAAACACTTGCTTGTCCTTCATGTGATGGGAAATAGTTTTCTGTGGAATTTGTTCCATTTTACTCCATAATCTTCCAAAGGACTGAGATGACACTGGACATCCTGCAGTTCCCTGGACTTTCCATCTTGCCTTTCTCAAAGCTACATGGTACAATTCCTCTTCTTGATTAGGCTGTCTGTAGCAGATGCCTACCACAACACCTCCCAGGGGTGGCCAACCCAACGAGTGTAGCATGTCACCACCTTCATACACTGACTCTGGAAGTTGCATACAGCCTCATACACCACCTCTATTTTCCCTGCACTTTACCAATTTCTGCATTAACTTCATAGTTCTTGTTTTCATCTCCCAGCTTCTGGCACACCCTATGTTCTAGGGTGCCAGACAGAAGCCTGCTCTGCACCTCTACCCTCCATGCACAAGATTTTGCTTAGCAGGAAATTTATTTCATTGACTTTTTGGCTCTTGGCTGTAGGTTTATGACCTGGAGAACACCAGGTCCATTCTACCTCCCATGCTGAGCTCCAAATTGCTCCTAAAAGGTTTGCCGGTTAGGTGTCTCTTTCCCCACATCTGAGGAGATCTAGAAACCTGGCATCACTCTGGCAAATTCCCCTAAGAGATCCATCTGGAAAGGCTTCTGAGAGAACACCTGACACACCCAACTGGGCCAAATTGCATAAATATAGCGGTACCAATGATATTCAGAAACTAGCTTGGAAGAAAGGGTGAGATCCACAGGCCCAATGTGGCAAGACTGTTGATCCTCTGCCAGAGGTCTATCGCATTTTCTCCTAGGCTTAGGTACCTTAGTCAAGGGTGTAGGAAAGCACCTCCATCAGCTTGACATTTCAGGCTTCTGTCAACCATGATGACAGAGGCCTCTTTTAAAGATAGAGAAGGTCTTTCTATATAGGCTGGTGACTACTACCCAAAACTAGAATCAGAAGTGAGAAGTTGTACAGTTAGACCTTCTGCTCTTGCTTACAGGACAGACATGGTTTTACCATCCATATTTTTCTGAAGTCAGGTGTTCACAACACCAGAGCATGCTGAACCAGCTGTCACAGCCCAGCTCCATGGAGAGCTAGTTTCTGATAGCAGTTTAACTCTCTGATACATTAGTGTGGCACCATATGCAGTCTAATTAGCTGGGTCAATGGTGTATGTAATGTAGCTATATACTTTCCAGTCCCAAAGCTTGCTGGTTCAGGTTTAACATCTAGTTTGAGGTCATATGCTGTGCATCCCGTGAATAAGCAGAGATGCTATAGATATTTTCTTCCTTTCTTCCAGTTAATAAATGTAGAAGCTAGTCAATCTATAGAAGTTTGTCAACAATGATGTCAGATTCCAAGATAAAAAATGCATGAAATATAGATCAGACAAAAGGAATTCAACAGTGGAGCTGGAAATTATTTTGTCTACTAGACCAGATGTGCTTAGTTCTTCTTTATGCTGATCATTATGGTGCAGCTGTTTCAGCCGTACAATTTGAATACAATTCAAATTTGAATAAGTTGCCTTTTAGCAACTTTCAAATCCTAAGAGTGGTTAGCTTAAGTTGACGTGATGGTTTGTGTCCCTACAGTTAAAAATTACTGCAGATGCTCTACAAGCGTTCTTCCTGTGTGACAATGTTTGTTTCCTGAAAATATGGAGCAAATGTTTGCTGTTAAACTGAGGTACCCTTCACAGTGTTAACAGATTCTGCAAAATATTTCAAAAACATCAGAGCTCTATATTTTTTTTTTCATGCTGGAAAGCTGTAGAAACAACGACAAGTCTTTCCTTCAAAAACAGGATACAAAACAAGGTATCTGGTACCTTTGAGGACTACTCAGAAAAATATACTCTTCTTCTGGTATTTTCATATTTTCTTTAAAGGAACATTTTATGTTTATCATTCCCCTATTTTCCTGAATTACTTTCATTTGGTCTTAAATGTGCAGTTTCCTAGTGTCCCAGGATGCTGGCCTGGTTTTTACTGAGTTCAAAGACATGGTGTGTGTTATTCTTTCTGTACACAGCCATACGCTATACAAACTAATCTGGGGCGGGGGGGAACCAACCAACCAACAAAACGAAAGAGAAAACGAAACGAAACAGAAACATCCAGTACCATGCCTGGGGCGACCAATAGGGGGTCAGTGGGTAGGTGTGTCACTGTTAGGTAAGATTGAAAGAGTCTGTCCTGACCTCTGTATCCTTTCCTGTTTGTTCTGCCTTCTTACTCCCAGCCGCACTTGTACCACTATGAGTATTCACACAACTGCACAATAACATAACAGGAAAATTAATCAAATTATGGAAAGAAATTAATAATCAGTCTCTATTTGCATTTTCTGTGATACATGTTGTTACCACAATTTCTGCTTTTGTGTCCTGGTTTCAGCTGGGATAGAGTTACATTTCTTTGCAGTACCTAGTATGGGGCTGTGTTTTGGATTTTTGCTGGAAACAGTGGGGATAATGCAGAGATGTTTCAGTTGTTGCTAAGTAGCGCTTACACTGGTCAAGGACTTTTTCAGCTCCCCGTGCTCTGCCAGGTGCACAAGATACTGGGAGGGGACACAGCCGGGACAGCCGACCCAAACAGACCAATGGGATATTCCATACCATATGACGTCATGCTCAGTATATAAAGCTGAGGGAAGAAGAGGGGAGGGGGAGGACACACATTTGGAGTGATGGTGTTTGTCTTCCCAAGTCACTGTAACATGTGATGGAGCCCTGCTTTCCTGGAGATGGCTGAGCACCTGCCTGCCCATGGGGACCAGTGAATTAATTCCTTGTTTTGCTTTGCTTGCATGTGCAGCTTTGGCTTTACCTATTAAACTGTCTTTATCTCAAACCATGAGTTTCCTCACTTTTATTCTTCTGATTCTTTCCCCCATCCCACCATGGAGGAGTGAGCAAGCGGCTGTGTGGGGCTTAGTTGCTGACTGGGGCTAAACCATGACATTGGGTAAATGCAATTATCTCAACAACTTAACTACTTTAGTCAGGTCTATTTTATACTTACTTATTTTTCCAAAGAAGGAAGATGTGGGACGTAGAATAGTAGCCACTGAACACTGACTCTGCTCAAGTGATCGGAGAAAATAGATATTTTAATAAAATCTTTATCAAGTAATTAGTACTGGACATTAAAGCAGTGTCTTAGTAGCACAACTGTGTGTTGCAGTGTTCCTGTATAACTGTCATGAAAGCTTTTGTCTAAAACATTTAAATTCATGAGGTTAGGTTTAAGTTATTTTAATCCCATAATTGACATAATATTAAAGGGCAGCACTAAATTAATTTCTGACGTCTCAAATTGAGGGGAAATAAAAACTAGCTCTAGGAAGACAGAAATATTAACCAACACACCAGTTAATAATATATTCTATTCATCAAGACACTATGAGGGGTAGGAATTCCCATAACGTTACTTAAATTGCAGGGAAGGATGCATTTTTCAAGAAAGAGTATGATAATTTTTTTTTTCTGTGAAATCCTCACTGTTATACACTCCTTATTTTAAATGCGATAACAATGGGGATTGACAGGTAGTTAATTCATTTTCAGTGTGGGCTGTTATATATTTTGAGTAACTGCATCCAAAATTAATTAACCCAGAACAGATTTCCTTCCGGTTTCTTCAGGTTAGTTGATTAAGGATTAGAACAGAGTAGTCTGAACAAATTCCCATCTAAGGCATAATGGAACAAACAACTTGAGAGTCTACAGTACCTTTCCTGAATAACAGAGAGAATATAGTAATTTAAGGCAGGACAAATGCAACAGAAACTTCTGAAGTCCAACTCCCTTACCGAAATGCAGAGGCAGACAGTATTTGAATACTTGTCAGCTCTGAAGATATAAGTAGACCTAGGTGGAATTTGTGAGACTAATTAATATATTTCAACCACATGTAATGCAATTGATTTTTCACGGTTTATAATTGTGAACTGTTTGCAACCACACAAATTTTTGTTAATCTTCTTATGTCTCTGAATTACTGTATGGCAGTTCAATTCAAACCACTCCTATCAATTATAATATTTTGGGCACTTTGTATTTACCATAAGATGGGTAATCTTTATCACATGACACTGTTTGCACTTTGAGTAAGCGAAAATTCTTAGAAGAAGAAAAGCTTGATGAAAACACTTGGCCTGCTCAGCTGGAAGGAAAATGGGAACAGCTGTTGAGATAGGTTGGGGAATGTGGCTACTTTTACTCTTTTTTTTAACTTTTTTTTTTTCCCCCCACCCTGTAATAACTGATTGATTTGGCTTCTGTGTCCTTATTCAATTACAGCAGTAGTTTATTTGTTTTGGGGTTTTTTACCATTTCATAAGATTTAGGGCCATCTACTTTTTTTCAGACAGCACTGAGTAACTAAAAATCACTATGTAGTCCTTGTAGTAAAAACTGAGATCAGCAGTAGGAGGATCAGAGATGTGGACTGACCCTGTGTAAGCAAAAATAGTGTCAGGAAAAAATTACAGGCTTCATGAAATACACTGTATTTAACACCCAATCTTATGTTTATGATACCGCTTTGGGCCTAAAATTGAATTTCAAGACAATCCAAACAATTGTTAAAACTTTCAGAAGAAACCTTCGAATGAAAAATAATTCTTGATCCAAACAACAAGTAAGCAAGTTGTCCATTACGTTTTTTATCTGGAATTTTCTGTGGTGTTCCTCATAATAACATCAGAGTGCTTAGGAAATTTTAACTATTCTGTTTGTTACCTGACTACAAAGTAAGAAATTTATGAGACAAATGACTATGATTTATACTGTTTTGCTGATGAAGACAAGTACATAGGGGTAAGGTTAAGAGCGCCCAAGTTTTAGGGATTAAATTTAAGATATCAAAGACTGGGGGTTTGTGTGGCTTGTTTTTTGGTGTGGGGTGTGTTGTTTGTTTGTGTTGTTTTTTTTTTTTTTTCCCAAAGGATGCAAATATAATCACTTTATAGGACCCTGGTCTAAATCACATCTCGTTTCAGAACAGTTATCTTCAACCATTTTAAGCAGTAGTGGGCACATACGTCATACACACTCCAGATTTCAGCTGGAACACTTCATAGCTTAGAAGTTTGTCATTCTTTTCTTGGCTAAAGGGCTTAAACTTCATGTCCTATGTTTTCCAAAAGTGCATCAGCCACAGGATAATTTGCTATTTTTAACAGATGCATTATTATTTCCAACAACTCCATATTTGCCAGCAAAAAATTAGTTCCAATAACTCTGTTAATTACTACTGAGACCAAATCAAATTGCAGATGTTTCTGAGTGCAAGCACATCTCAAATTCAAACCAGAAAAAGCAGAGAGAGCTGATTTTTTTTGTAAAAATATTTGCTTTCATAAAGGAAACATTTTTCTGCCACCCCTTGCAGTAGATATACATGCATATCTAAGAATCATTCATTAATCAGCAGCTGCCAATACGATGTAATTAACATGAATTGAAACCAATCCCGCAAATCCCTTTATGGGATTTAGTAGCTTTTCACCATGAAAGAGCAGATCAATTTTCAATGTAATTCAACATCATGTAGCTTAATTTCGGTTCCTCCTGAACTGACTGCTAAAATGAAATGTGTATATCTTTACATACACTGAAATACAATCACACTTAGCAACAACTCAGAATATTATAGCAAGCATTTCCAAAATGTGAGACTTCTGAGAAAGAAGAAAGGTGTCAAGAGGATGGGACTGGACTCCTTTCAGTGATGCCTAAGGACAGGCCAAGGGGCAATGGGCCCAAGTTGGAACACAGGAAGTTCCACCTAAACATGAGAAAAAAATTCTTTACTGTGATGGGGACAGAGCAGTGGAAGAGGCTGCCCAGGGAGGTTGTGGAGTCTCATTCCCTGGAGACATTCAAAACCTGCCTGGACGAGTTCCTGTGCCCCCTGCTCTGGGTGTGCCTGCTCAAGCAGCGGGGTTGGACAAGGTGATCTCCAGAGGTCCCTTCCAATCCCTACCATTCTGTGATTCTGTAATTAATTCTCTACTTATTATCTTAGCAGTAGTTTTAAAATATTCAGTCTTTCAGAGGAAATTTACAATGAACATAGTATGAGCAATGTACAATACATTTTTATCTTGAGTCATTTGTCATGATTCCGCAGGCAGTATAAAATGTTTTCACTAGAATGAAAGATAGAGTAACCATTTGTTGCAAGTTTGTCTTGACCATAGCAATGGTACCACAAGCTACATAAAAGCAGTGACGAAGAATACAGGATTGTTTAGGAATGAAATAAAGTTTTGTCTGAATATGTAATCGTTACCTTCACTGACAAAGTGTTGGTAATAAAATTCTGTCACAGATGTTGGTAGGATTAAATGCTGATGTAAGTTGAAAAATTGTATATTGACTAAAAATCATAATTGCTATCTTAAAGGACAGAAAATTACATTGATCTGAACTTCTGAAATAGAACATTAAAAAAAAACAGAGGGTAGTTCAAAGGGTCGGAGAAACACTTAAAGTTTAATTTCTCAACTGCTACTCTTATAATACATTTCAGTCTGCACTTTTTATACAATAAATAACAGACAGCACATTGAAGCGATTTTTCTTCAACAAATCATGGGTTGCTGTCATAAAAAGGTAACATTCCAAATACTGTATTTGATTTTATATTTATCAACATGTGAAAACCAGCAGTTGACCCTCACCTGATTAAACACAACTGAATTTTTTGAACAAACAGTTCTCCTCTAATCACAGAATCACAGAATGGTAGGGATTGGAAGGGACCTCTGGAGATCATCTCGTTCAAACCCCTGCTTGAGCAGGGACACCTAGAGCAGGGGGCACAGGAACGTGTCCAGGCAGGTTTTGAATGTCTCCAGGGAAGGAGACTCCACAACCTCCCTGGGCAGCCTCTTCCACTGCTCTGTCCCCATCACAGTAAAGAATTTTTTTTCTCATATTGAGGTGGAACTTCCTGTGTTCTGACTTGTGCCCATTGGCCCTTGTCCTGTCATTAGGCACCACTGAAAGGAGTCCACCCACCATTCAGATGTTTATCAACATTGATAAGATCCCCCCTCAGTCTTTTCCAGGCTGAACAAACCCGAGTTTCTCACCATTTCCTCATAAGGTAGATGTTCCTGTCCCCTGATCATCTTGGCAGCACGCCGCTGGACTTGCTCCCTGTCTTTCTTAAGCTGGGGGGCCCAAGACTGGATGCAATACTCCAAATGTGGTCTCATTAGGGCGGAGTAGAGGGGGAGGATAACCTCCCTGGACATGCTGGCATCTGTCCAAAGCCTCTTTGTACTATCTCATTAACTTTGTTCTTCAGTGAGTGCCTAAAAGAAGATGATGTACTCTACCTAAGGATTTGCTGTATAAGTAGGGGAAGGAAAAACAGATTTACTAGCTGCCTCATTACAGAAGTTTAAATCTGTTTATTCACTTCACCTTCTTGTTTTATCTTAATTATATTTGCTCATGGGAAGCTGAAACTACAAATTTATCTTTTGAGAGTGATCTTATTGATAAGCTTGACAGTATGAAAACTTTTTCTTCATATTCTAGAGATTCTGTCCATGCATGTATTTATTCAACAGATGGAGCAACACTGTCCAGGAACTTGGCAATGTCTTACAAAATGAAAACTGGATTAAAAGGATCATGGAATCACAGAATCACAAAATCACAGAATCACAGGTTGGCAGGGACCTTAGGGATCATCTAGTCCAACCTTTCTAGGAAGAATAGAGTCTAGACAAGGTGGCCCAGCACCCTGTCCAGACAACTCTTGAAAGTGTCCAACATGGCCAAGTCAACCACTTCCCTGGGGAGATTATTCCAGTGGGTCACTGTTCTTACTGTGAAAAATTTTCCTCTGGTGTCCAATCGGAAACTCCACAAGAGCCACTTGTGTCCATTCCCCCTTGTCCTCTCCAGGTGACTCCACATAAAAAGGGAGTCTCCATCTTCTTTACAGCTACCCTTTAAGTACTGGTACATGGTGATGAGATCCCCTCTGAGCCTCCTTTTCTCAAGGCTGAACAAACCCAGTTCTCCCAGCCTATCCTCATATGGCAGGCTTCCCAGTCCTTTGATCATCTTGGTGGCCCTTCTCTGGACCCCTTCCAGCCTGTCCACATCCTTTTTGTATAGAGGGGACCAGAACTGTGCACAGAACTCCAGGTGTGGCCTGACAAGCGCTGAGTAGAGTGGGATAATGACTTCTTTCTCTCTGCTGGCAATGCCCTTTTTGATGTAACCCAGCATCCTGTTGGCCTTCTTGGCCGCAGCAGCACACTGTTCGCTCATGTTGAGCTTCCTGTCCACAAGCACCCTCAGGTCCCTTTCCACAGAGCTGCTCTCCAGCCAGGTGAATCCCAGTCTGTACTGCACTCCCAGATTGTTTTCCCAGGTGCATGACCTTACACTTCTCCTTGTTGAACTTCATAAGGTTTTTGCTGGCCCACTCTTCCAGCCTATCCAGATCTCCCTGCAGAGCAGCTCTCCCTTCTGGAGTGTCTACTTCCCCACTCAACTTGGTGTCATCAGCAAACTTCATCAGGCTACACTTGATCCCGTTATCCAGATCACTGATAAAGATATTGAATAACATTGGGCCCAATATTGATCCCTGGGGGACTCCACCAGTGGCAGGTTGCCACTTGGAAAAGGGGCTATTTACCACCACCCTTTGGGTGCAGCCTGTCTGCCAGTTCCCCACCCACTGCACAGACCACTTGTCTAGGCCATAACACATTAATTTCTCCAGGAGGAGACTGTGGGGGACCATATCAAAGGCCTTGGAGAAGTCCAGGTAGACAACGTCCACTGCCTGCCCCATGTCAACCAGGTAAGTCACTTTGTCATAGAAGGCCACCAGGTTTGTCAAGCACGATCTGTCCTTAGTGAAGCCACGTTGGCTTTTCCCAGTCACGTGCTTCATTTGACTTGTGATGGCCCCAGGAGGATTCGTTCCATAACTTTCCCAGGGACTGAAGTAAGGCTGATGGGCCTATAGTTACCTGGATCCTCCCTCAAGTCTTTCTTGTAGATAGGGGTAACATTTGCCTTCCTCCAGTCCTCTGGGACATCCCCCGTTCACCATGACTTCTCGAAGATTATGGAGAGTGGCCTTGCATTGATATCAGCCACCTCTCTCAACACCCTCTAGTGGATGGCATCAGGGCCTATAGATTTGTAGGGGTCAAGCTCCTGTAGTAATTCATATGTTAACTCTTCCTTCACTGATAGTGGCTCGGTGTTTGGATGATAACATTTCTTTTGCCTTAATAATTAAGGGTGGAGTGTCACATATGCAGGTTTGTGGATATGGCTGCCTACACCAAATTGTCATGAATACAACCTTGTGTATCCTGCTAACTAAACCAAACTGTTGGGAATATGATTTGCTACACAGCTTTAGTTAGGAATTTAAGATTTATTAATATTTTTGAGATAGATCACAGTATTAAGTTGTATAATTCTTAGTAGCATCAGCTGATTTAAACCAACAATTTGATGGACTTTTTTACAGTCAGCATAGCAACTTAGTTAAAGATTCGAGAATGGCAAGGCTCACTCTATTACTTGCATAGAAGAAGTGCACAAAGGAAAATTCAGTTATGCTTGAGTTAAAATGATTTAGAGGGATTATGGATCACACAGACCCTCACGTTGAATCACAAAGTTCAGAATAGACCCCCTTGCTCTCTAAACTTCTTGCAGAGAGAAGTCTAGGTGCGGCTAGGTCCGATCTTATTCTCAGACTTGGTCAACGGTTTATGTGAATAGGGATAATATGTATGTATAGTCAAACTGCGCATACACACACATGCACCAAGGTTAACCTGTGAATAAAATTTCCTTTTTCATGAATTTCACAAATTACTCACTTTTATGTGGTGGCATTCATCAGCACAAGGCTGGCAAACCTCATGAAATCAGGTCTTTGAGTCCTCGTGAAATCGTCAACAGATGATCCTTCAGTCCTCGTGAAATCTACCCTGAGAGGCACCCCAGTCCAGGGGCAGAGACAGGGTCACACAGCCTGTTGCAGTCCCAGAACTCTGAAAGGATATCTGTCTTGTATTGCTAGTTATAGGATCTTGAGATGATTGGCTTTGGTCAACATTTTAGCTTCTGGCCACAATTCTGGTACACAAGTCAGGGAGCAGATGGCCCAGGTGTGCACAGGGATTGCTTGGTGCCTAAGTCATTATGACCAAGATAACATCAAGATAGGGCTTATTTTGAGATCTCAGGGTGGTCCTGATGTACCATTCAGGCAGCAGATAGCCCAAGTGTAGACAGAGATTGCCTGGTGCCCAAGTCGTTATGACTAAGATAACAACACAATAGGGCTTGTGCTGGGATCCCAGAGTGGCCCAGTGGGGCTGCACCACTGCATGGAGGTAGGAATTCCTGTAACAAGATCATAGATATACATTTCTTCTACTTAATATAATATGTTTATGTGGTGGGTTGAACTTGGCTGGCTGCCAGGTGCCCACCAAGTCACTCTATCACTTTGCCTCCTCAACAGGACAGTGGGAAAAAATGCAACGAAATCTTGTGGGTCAAGATAAGGGCAAAGACCATTACTCAGCAATTACCATCACTGGCAAAACAGACTCAACTTGGGGAAATTAATTTAATCTATCGCTAATTAATAACAGAGTAGGATAAAGAGAAATGAGAACAAATCTAAAAACATCTTCTCATCACCCCTTCTCCTAGGTCCAACTTCACTCCCAACTCTTCTACCTCCTGTCCCTGAGCAGCACAGTGGGATGAGGAATGGGGGTTGCAGTCAGTTCATAATGCTTTGCTCCTGGCGCTCCTTCTTCCTCACACTCTTCCACTGTTCCAGCTTGGGGTCCCACCCACATGATACAGTCCTTCATGAACTTCTGCAACATGGATCCTTTCCAAAGAGTGCAGTCCTTCAGAAACAGACTGCTGCAGCGTGGGTCCCCCACAGGATTACAGGTCCTGCTAGAAAACCTGCTCCAGCATGGGCTTCCCATGGGGCCACAGCCTCCTTCAGGCATGTCTGCCTGCTCCAGTGTGGGGTGCAGGTGGGTATCTGCTCCTCTGTTAACCTCCATGGGCTGCAGGGGCACAGCCTGCCTCACCATGGTTTTCACCACAGGCTGCAGGGGAATCTCTGCTCTGGCACCTGGAGCATCTCCTCATCCTCCTTATTCACTGACCTTGGTGTCTGCAGAGTTTTTTCTCCCTTATATTCCCCACTCCTCTCTCCCAGTTGCTTTTTGCACAGCTTTTTTTAGCCTGTCCTGAAACTGGCTCTGTCAGTCATGGAGACAGCACCTGGTACCTTCTCACAGAAGCCACAGCTGCAGGCCCCCTGTAACCAGTACCTTGCCACCTAAACCCAATACAGTTTAGAATACAGTCTTACAATTTGCTAAGCAAATATGACCATTACTTTCCTTAGTTCCCTGTTCACAACACACATTTTCACCAATAAAAATAATATGACTTAAAAATAAACTTTGAAATATTATGGACCATAAAAATAGTTATTTGGGAAGGTCTTTCAACTCAGTTAATAAGAATTGCTAAGCAGGTGTTCATATGAAGGAATAGTGAGTGTCCATAGACTCCCCATGTTTTTCCATATTTTCCCCATGTCTTCAAGAGATGGATGTTAACATTTCGCTGGTGAGATCCTGGGAGCAGCTATGTCCCCAGACCTGCTAGCTCCTCTGTGTGTGGCAGTTCTGTTTCCTTGTGGCTGGTACTGACAGTGGTATCTGCAGCAGCAGAAGTCATGGAGGGCTGATGGTGATACAGTGACAGTAACTAGGAGGGATTTCTGGTTTTCTTTCTTGGGTGGAAGGGTACAGAGACAAGGGAAAAAAGTTGAGAAATATGATTAGTCTCTGGACTGCAGCCAACATACCATACCATAATGAGCAGAAAGCAAGAAGGGTTGCCCTTCTCTTACTGGCCAGCATGGGAGTCAAACAGTGAGGGGACAGACCTTTGGTTTGAATCAGTATTGCAGTGTATTGGAGTAAACTGTATTATCACTGCAGTTTGAAATGATGGAGAAACTATCTGTAACATTACAGGGATGTTTAATTTAAAGGATCCAATTAATATATTTTAAATTTTAAAAAGCTTTCATGTTTAGTTATTATTATACAGCCCTTGTTCGGTGTGTTCAAAAAAGGAGGAAAGTATATCAGATAATGATATTGCATGAAGGAAGTTCAGGAATTATTGCTGTACTCAGAAAAATGTGAACATGTTCAAAGAGAGCTAGTTTTTAAAATGCTGGATTATTTTTAACCAACCAGCATCTAGTTGTCTTTGCTGTTGCTATAGCTGTGTGTAGTCTATAGTCTGTTTTTTGCAACATGGGATAGCTATTCACAAGTTTTTTCATCTTCTCAACATCAGAAGACACTTCCTAAAACACTTCAATCTGAGTCAATTATAAAGTAACTAATGGAGCAGACACTAGTGCACATAGTTCAAGGGAGGTTATCAATTTATTGATAACATACCAGATGCATTTCTACAAATTTCCTGTCTTCTTTTTTGAGTTATATTAAAGTCCCCAAATTTGAAATGTGAAGGACAGCTACTGAATGCCAACCTTTTCCAGTTTGTCAGGTTCCATTAGACCAAATGCAGTCTCCATGCTTTCCAACATTATGCTTACGCTACATGTCCATGCAACATGACAGATATATGGTAAGTGCAAAATAACTGTAAATTTATTTATAGAAATCTTAAGTTTTCTTTGACAATGCAACCCGTTAAATTAGGTGGCCACTTTCAGGTGACCTGAACAAGAACACCTCTTTTCTAAGCAATTTGTAAAATACATTATCTACTACTGTGACAAAGTACTTTTGAGCTGCTACCTCTAAAAGACATTAAAGAGCTCACTTGTGGTACAGGTTGAGAAGAGACAGCCAAAGCTTGCAAGAGGGCTGAAGTGGTTCCTTCCTCTAATAGCTCAGTGAGACATAAAGCAGCAGAGAGCTTTTCTAGCTGCATACTTCGAGCTGTGCCAGCATGAAGATATTTCTTCCTTATTCTCTGATTAATCAGCAAGGAGCTGTCTCTACCTTTTCTGTGTCGTGAGTCTTTATTGTAGGTTGGCAGAGATCAAACAGTGAAACTGAGCTGACAACACTGAAAGGGAATAGCAGTGCGTGTAATACCAGAAGGAGCGAGTGGAGGAAGACAAGAAAGTACCAAGGCAACAGTGAAAATAACGTGATAGAAGAGAAAAAAGCATGATTAAACAAAGGACCTAGGAGGAGCCTGCAAAGAAGAGGTGCATTTTGAGGAAAAGGATTTACAGAATAAAAAATATTAAATTAGGAGAAAAAAAATGAGTGGCAAAGAAGAATTGAAAAGAAATAACACAGCTTTGAGAGGAAAAACAGGAAGAATGAGATCTGGAAGACAGGCAAACAGAGTATGGGAGAAGAACTTCTGTTATGGTCACTTGTTTACCCAAAGTATATGGGGAATCACTCTTCTGAAATTCTCACCTTTATACTTCTGGCCTGCTGCAAACCTGCTCTGAAAATTCCAGCCTCAGTTATCTTCACTTTCTCACCCTGTCATTCTCATTACTTACTCACTGGGAGCCACAATGTAAAAAATAAGTAGTCATCAGCTTCACAATATTTTATATTGATCCACATATAAAAATGTCACGGGCAGTTTTTGCCAGGATAAAAGATCAGCAGAAATTGGGAAGGAAGGTGGCTACCTGGACCTTGAAAGATCATCTGGTTCAACCTTTTGAGGAAAAGGGAGGCTGGATGAGATTATCTAGCACCCTGCCCGATATCATCTTGAAAACCTCCAGTGATGGGGAATCTACCACATCCCTGGAGAGGCTGGTCCAGTGACTGATTATTCTCACTTTAAAAAAAGTATTTCATATATGGGGATGAAACCTCTCCTGGTGTAACTTTTACCCATTGTCCCTTGTCTGCTCCATGTGGGTCCCTGTGAAGAGAGAGGGTCTGACCTCTTTGTAGGCAGACTTTAAGTACTAGAATCCTTTGATGAGTTCCCCTCTGAGTCCTTCCTTCTTCAGGGAGAAAAGACCTAACTTCTTCAGTCTTTCCTCATAGGGCAGGTTCTCCAGCCCTTTGATGATCTTCATGACCCTCTCCAGTCTGTCTGTGTCTTTACTGAACTGTGGGGACCAGAACTGGACATGGTACTTCAGGTGCAGCCTAGCAAGTGCTGAGTAGAGTGGGATGATATCTCTATCTCTGTTAGTAATGCTCCTCTGGGTGCAGCCCAGGATCTGATTTGCCTTGATGCTGCAGCAGTTCACTGCTGACACATGTTCAGCTTGTTGTGCACTAGGGCCCCAGGTCCCTTTCAGCAAGGCTGCTCCCCAGGCACACAGATCTTAGCCTGTATGGGGCTCTTTGGTTATTCTGACCCTGGTGCAGGACTTTGCACTTGTCTTTGTTAAACTTCATACTGTTCTTGCTAGTCCTGGTCTCTGCAGGATGCCTCTCCTGATGTGTTCATCTCACCAACCAGTTTAGTGTCATCAGCAGACTTGGTCAAGGTGCTTTCAATCCCATCATCCAGACTATTTATAGAATCATGGAATCATTAAGGTTGGAAAAGACCTCTAGGATCATCAAGTCCAACTGTCAACCCGACAATACCATGTCTCCTAAACCATGCCCTGAAGTGCCACATCTACATGTCTTTTATGAAGATGTTGAAACAGCATGGGAGCCAGTATCAGTCCCTGGGGAACCCCACTTGTGACAGGCTGTGTAAAAACCATTGAGTAAAAACCATTGATCACCATGCTCTGAGTACTAATTATTAGCCAACGTCCTGCCCATCTCACAGAAAACCGATCCAATCTATATTTTGCCAGTTTGTCCAGGAAAAGGTTGTGGGAAACAGTCTCAAACACTCTGCTGGAGACCAGGTAAACAGCATCCATTGCTCTCCCCATGTCGACAGCAGACGTTATTTTGTTGTAGACGGTGATCAGGTTAGTCTGACATGATTTGCGCTTGGTAAATCTGTGTTGGCTTTTCGCATCACCTGCTTCATTTGGTTAGCAGTAGTTTCCTGGAGGACTCATTCCATTACTTTCCCAGGGACTGAAGACTAATGGGCCTGTAGTTTCCGGGGTCCTCTTTTGTGCCCTTCTTGTAGATGGATATGACATTTTCACTCTTCCAGTCATCAGGGATATCCGCACATCTGCATGACTTTTCCAATATTACAGACAGTGGCGTTGCAACAATGTCAGCTACTTTTCTTAACACCCTGGGGTGGATTGTGTCCAGACCCATAGATTTATGTGGGCTGAGCCCTTGCAAGACGCTGCAGGCCAGTCATTCCTCCACTGCTGGTGGGTCGACACATGCATTGTTGTAGCTACCCAATCTTGTGACCTGTAGTCCAGTTATGCTGGTGAAGGCAGAGGCAAACAAGCTACTGAGAACCTCTGCCTTGTCAGCATTATTAGTGACTAGTTTTCCTGCCCTGTTTAGTAACAGGCCTATGTCTTCCCTGTGCTTCTGCTTACTGCTCATGTATGTGAAGAACCCTTTCTTGTTGTGCTCGACAACTTTGGCCACTTTCAGTTTGTCATGTTTTTAGCTGAGCCTTAGCCTTCCTTACTACATCTCTGCATCCCCGAGCAAGATTCTTGTAGTTATCAATAGATACCTGAATATCTTTCCATAGCCGGCATGCTTATTTTTTGCTTTTAAGCACACTCAAAAACTCATTGTTAAGCCAGGGTTGTCACTTGTTCTGCAGTTCATGTGATAACTATCCTATCTTAACCTAATTGTCAAGCAAATTTAATTCTGAACAGATTAATGTGAATTTGAAAACAATGAAAGTGGAACAGTGGAAGAGGCTGCCCAGGGAGGTTGTGGAGTCTCCTTCCCTGGAGACATTCAAACCTGCCTGGACGCATTCCTGTGTCCCTGCTCTGGGTGTGCCTGCTCAAGCAGGGGGGTTGGACAAGATGATCTCCAGAAGTCCCTTCCAACCCCTGCCATTCTGTGATTCTGTGAAAGGTTTTTAAATTACAACCTCTTCTACTCACAGTATGAATAGACACCAGGATCTTTGCTTAACAGACTCAACTAAGGGCAGGTTTTTTCTACATTTGAAGTCCATTTGAAGTTAGTCTTGAAATTACTTTTAACCCACAAAACCCAATAGACATTTTTCTTAACAACAAACAAAGAAACAAACAAACAAAAAAACAAACAACAAAAAAACAAACCTTAAATACAACTTCAAAATCTGCAGTGTGTCCCTCTGTGAAAATCAGTTGTTACAGGTATTTCAAATGGAAGCGGTATCACAGCCTTTTCTATAACATTCCTCAGCTTTGAAGGTTGCATGGGTGTTCTTTTCACTACAGAAAAGCTGTGGGCTTCTAAAAGAGAATATAGCTGGAGGTACTGCAAATAAACATTGTCAAAACCAATACTGTGGTTATGATTCTTCTTTAGCAATTCTGTAAACAAGGAACAACTATTGTGACTCACTGCAGTAGCACCTTTGTGAAACAAGATAAAGAACAATCATGCTTTCTGTTCTAAAAGTGCACTTTCCTGTGCTCCTAATGGCAGATATTATTACTGAAATTTAAAATATATCTTAAAACCTGTATGTACCATGTTTTATTTCAAAAAGGATATCAAAGAACTAGAAAAAATAAAAAGGTGAATAATGAGACGATAACAGATTTTGAACAGCTTCTTTGTGGGAAGAGATTAAATGTGGCAGTGACAGAAGTATTTTATAGGTAGAAAGTTATATAGTAAAGAATTGCAAGGAAAAGACTGGGAGAAAAAAAAAAAAAAAAAGTTCTGGTGATCCCAGTACAAAATTGTCAAGTAGCAGGCTTAAAACAAAAGGACAGTATTTTTCATCACAACAGGAAAATAATCATAGAATCATAGAATAGTTTGGGTTGGAAGGGACCTTTAGAGATCACCTAGTCTAACCCCCTTCCAGTGAGCAGGGACATCTTCAACTAGAGCAGGTTGCTCAGAGCCCCGTCCAACCTGACACTCAATGTTTCCAGGGATGGGGCATCTGCCACTTCTCTGGGCAACCTGTGCCTGTGTCTCACCACCCTCGATTTAAAAAATTTCTTCCTCGTGTCTTGTCTAAATCTACCCTCTTTTCGTTTAAAACTATTACCCCTTGTCCTGTCACAACAGACCTTGCTAAAGAAGATGTCCCATCTTTTCTATAGTCCCTCTTTAAGTCCTGAAAGGCTGCTGTAAGGCCACCCCACAGCCTTCTCTTCTTCAGGCTGAATAACCCCAACTCTCTCAGTCTTTCTTCATAGAAAAGGTGTTCCAACCCTCTGATAATTTTTGTGGCCCTTCTCTGGTCCTGCTCCAACAGGTCCATGTCTTTCTTGTACTGAGGGCTTGAGAACTGAATGCAGTACTGCAGGTGGGGTCTTACCAGAGCAGAGTAGAGGGGCAGAATCACCTGCCTTGAACTTGGGTGAATAGTTGTCACAGTATAACAAGAAGTCATAAGTATAAAAAGGTTAAAGAAGGCACCAAGGAATTAATGAGGGAAGTTGGTAGTGTTAAAAATAATGACCTACATGCAACCTCTATCTCTGGAAGGACGTGATGTGCTGATTCCCAGAAGCTTAGAGAAAATACCAGAGGAAGGATCAAATTATCTCATGTTCTTCCTCATATTTTTGCTCTAAACAGCTGGTATTCTTGCTACCTCTGTAGTCAGAATTCTGAACTGGACAGAAAATTGTGATCCAATTTGAAAGTTCTTATGTCCATTTAACATTTACTGTTATAAATCCACAGAAGCTCATGTATTAGCTAGAGAAATTTTATTCCTTCCTGGTACCATTAAAGTTTTTATATTATGAAGATCTAGTTTAATTTAAAGTTTATGTAGTTTACTTTAAAGTACACTTCTGCATCTGAAAATTGCTTATAAACTACAGTATACTTAGGACTCATCCTTTCTTAATTTGGAAAGTTACTTCTATATTTATTTTACACAGCTAAACATACTGAAATATATTACACAGGAAAAAAATCTGGATACCATACATTAGTTTTATCTTACAAATGGCAAAATATAATGATTTCAAAGAGCTTTTAATGACCATTTACTTTCTATAACCTCATCATTTCTTTACATTCACAAGATATTATGTATACTAGAGGCTAACAGGTTTAGCAATTTTGTGCTGATGTCTGTTTAAGTTAACATAGCCTTCTTTTTACCAAATCTCTACTAAAAAAATGATGATGTCAATATAGATCATATTAGCACAGAATGATTAAGTCTGAAAAATACAACATATTAAAAGTAAATAGGTGTACCTTTAAAACCAACGTAAAACCCTCACAAAAACACCACCAACCAACAAACCAACCAACCAAAGAAACAAAACAACCCCATACAAACAAACCTATCTGAAATGAAAGTAAGCTTTCTTTCTGGCAGAGTTGAGGAAATAGAGCAAGCAACGCCTATTGTTTGCTAAAGGAAGATGTACCATTAAAAGAAATGGGAAGGGAAACAAAAGAACCAAATTTCACATTACTGTGAGATGGAAAATCAGAATAGCACCTTCTTATGAAGTAATATTAGGTTCAAATAAACATTTACAGATGAAGTACACATCTCTTGTTTCTTTTTGGTCCTTTTTAGTATGGTTAGATGTTCAGGTTCTTCTACCTGGGCAACTATGTATTTTTGATACACAATATTATGTGTGTAGGATCAAGATAAGTTAACGAATTTGATTTCTGGGTCTTTGTTTCATGTTACATCATCACTTTGAGATTACGATGTCTAAAAGAGATATCTGTGACCATAAAGCAAATCTTAATCTTTTTTTTACAGTACTTGTTGTCAAGAAAGCCTAAGTGGTGCTATTTGTAACTTCATGACAGTTCAGAGAAGCTTTTACAGTCTCAGAGAAATAGCATGAGAAATTGTTATAGTTTACCCACATTTGCCCTTTCAGCTACATGAAATAACTCCTGTAGCTTGTGAGAAAATAAATTCTAAAACTGCTTGAGCTGATAACTTGATTTAGAAAAGTTAAGGTAATACTGTAAAGGCATCTTTACATTCATTTCGAATTACACCTTGATTTCTCTTTTCACTTATTCTAACAACTGGATTAAACTATATCTGATATAACTGCATTGGTGATAGCTGTTATTTTAATATTCACCTAAAATTGTTTTAATCTCAAATATGATGTTATGTTAGAGAAAGTGCACAGGATCACTGAAATCTCCAGATTTTCAGTTGTGCAACTTAAGCTATGAGACCTCCTCATTTATTATATTTTATTGCACTATTTATGATAATGCTGTGGTCTATGTCTAGATTTTATTTTTATTTTTATTTTTTATACCCCTTCATCTACTACTTTTTTGTTGTTGTTGATTTCAAGTGACAGCTACAGATGTTGATATGAACAAAGGAAGTGGTTTCTGCGTCTTTAAGAAGACAATGAATCAAACATGGCAATATATTCTTTTCATATTCATGAGCATGCTATGGGCAGGTACTCTCCAAGAAAAGCAGAGAATAGCTGAAGATTAAAGACAATTTATGAAAAGTTCAGTGAAAGAGGTTTTTTTTATCTAGGCTAAGGTCAAAAGAGAAAACTTAGTACATTAGCATTAGAATAATTGTACAGGATGTGTTCCTGTCAGGTCATTTGCACAAAGCTATGTGAATATCAAAATAACTCAAATCAATAAGGAAGATTTCTTTTTCAAGTAATTTGCGCAAAGTATTATTCAAGTAAAGCATAACGACTTTGCCTTTCCCCATGTTTAACATTTACTATGAGGCTAAGAACCATTGGAAATTTTTATGCAATGATAGCTAACTATAAAAATAAGAAGAAAAGGAAAGTGAGATAAGATAAATGATCAATCTTTTGCATGATATATACACACACACTTAAAATAAAAACATTTTAAAACCTGGTTGGACAGAAAATCAAGTTTCTTATTTATGTGTCCACCTATAGAGAGTAGCTTGATTTAAATTAGCAGATCATTTAATAATTGTTCAACAGATCCTGAGGGTTACCTGAAAAAAGAAAAAAAAAATCTGAAAACTCTTTGAACAGGTACTTCCTTTACTTGGAGAAGTTCTTGGCTACATTGAATTTTAAATCTCAGTCCTGTGATTGTCATGGCCCAGACTCGTGAAAGAACAGTGGTGAAGACACTTGATGGGCTGTGGTGACTTAAACTTGGCTGGCTGTCAGGTGCCCACCAAGCGTATTTTAAAAAATGCATTAATTTGCCTATATCTTTTCATTTGACAGATTGCAGACATATATCGTGTCAATCTGAGCCAATCATACTGCACTGCACCATTTATTCTGAAAGGAAAACTCTCAAAATTAGGAAACACTAATTAAAGTATCTGGAAAAACAGCGTGGTCTGGAAATCATAGTAATTTTCTGCTGCAGAACACAGGGCTAGCCAAATATTTGCTCCCTAAACATGCAAAATTTAGATGCGTTGTTGTATATGGTTCAGAACTGCACCCAACAATGATTGTGGCATAGCCTCCACATTATTCTGTGTTAGTATGTCATAGTGAAGAAAACTATTTGTTTGCAGTCTTGCAAATCTCACAGTAAGATGTTTCAGTCAGCATTTTGATTCCAAAACAGATCTGAATCGGATAAAATGTTGTCCATTTGCAAATTTTATGTAGAAGGTCATTTCAGAAATGAGATTCACTTACAATTTCAAGATGTCAATAACATAAAAATTCAGTCCTGACATTTGGTGCAACTTCTATTGTTCTATCTGGTCCTGTATCCTCACAGTTACCTGGAATATTACAGGCAGCTCTAATCCATGATCAGAACGTCCTTATACTTTTCTATAATAAAGAAAAAAAGGATTAATCTTCAGTCCTTTGATTTACAACTTATTTTCCAATCTTTAAGCATCCTGTATTTCTTCTTTGAACCTATTCAACTGTATCCATCCCTTTCCTGGGCTGTGGGAATCCACATCAATGACCATACAAAACAGTTGCTTACTTTATTTTTACCTGTTTAAACATAGAAGGATTACTTAAGTCCCTTCTGATATATGGCTCAAATTGGTTGCTCACTTTTGGCCAATATGCTGTGGATTTTTAATTCATTAATATTTTTGTTCCCTATAGTGTGACTTTACAACTATCTGGCTATAATAAAAACATGCTGTTTGTCTGCTATAATTACAGGTCTTTGTCAGTGTCCTTTAGTTACCCTACTTCATCCTGTGGGTACATGATATCTTTATGAGAAAGGAGTGTGTTGCCTTCTGAGGCACTTTTTCAAATGTTGGTTACTGTGTCTGATAGCACCATATTGACCGGCATATGTTTTTTATTTCATATTGATTGAATGTTTTATCGGTGTACTGGGTCTGGTTGCGTTAGAGTTAATTTTCTTCATAGCAGCCCATTTGATGTCATTTTTGATCTCTGTTGATAACACACCCGTGTTTTAACTATTGCTGAACAATGCTTGCACAGCATCAAAACCTTCTCTATGTGTCACTCTGCCCCTGCAAGAGAATGGGCTGTGAGCAGGCAAAAGGTTGGGAGGGGATACAGCCAGACCAGTGGATCCAAAATTGTTAAAGCAATATTCCATACCGTAAGTCATTCTTAGCTATAAAACTGGGTAGGGGGGATGTTGTTTTTCCAAAGTAGCCTGCAGTTGGGGACTGGCTAGGCATCAGTCTGCTGGAGGGGGGTGGTAAGGGATTGCTTTTGTATCATTTTTTTAAAAAAACTTTTTTTACCCTTCATTTTTTAAACTACATCTCAACCCACAAGATTATCTTGCTTTTCCCCTGCTGGAGAAGTGTCTGGTGAGTGCTTAGTTGTTCTCTGGGGTCAGCCTACCACAATTAGTCATTCTAATAATCTGGTTCTGATCACTTTCATCCATCTTTAAAGGGCTAATATAATTTTAGCTTTCTTCCTGTTCCTTAGAACTTCTGAAATATAACAAAACTTTTTGAATATTAACATTAAAATCCTAAGGCATTATTTCATTATCTGCTTTGGGTGGCAGGTTGTATAGGGTTTGCGTGGCAAGGTTTTGGTAGCAGGGGGGCTACAGGGGTGGCTTCTGTGAGAAGCTGCTAGAAGCTTCCTCTACATCTGATAGAGCCAGTGCCAGCCAGCTCCAAGATGGAGCCAAGGCCGAGCCCATCAGTGATGGTGTCAGCCCCTCTGGGATAACATATAAGTAAACGGAACAAAAAACCCCTGTGCAACTACAGTCAAAGAAAGGAGTGAGAATATGTGAGAGAAAGAACCCTGTAGACACCAAGGTCAGTGAAGAAGGAGGGGGAGGAGGTGCTCCAGGTGCCAGAGCAGAGATTCTCCTGCAGCCTGTGGTGAAGACCATGGTGAGGCAGGCTGTGCCCCTGAAGCCCATGGAGGTCCATGGTGGAGCAGATATCCACCCACACTGCAGCCCATGGAGGACCCCACACCAGAGAACCCGAAGGAGGCTGTGTCCCTGTGGGAAGGCCATGCTGGACCAGGCTCCTGGCAGGTCCTGTGGAGAGAGAATCCCACGCTCAAGCAGGTCTCTCGGCCGGACTTGTGACTCCATGGGGGACCCACACTGGAGCAGTCTGTTCCTGAAGGACTGCACCTTTTGGAAAGGACCCACACTGGAGCAGTTCATGAAGAACTGTAGCCTGTGGGAAGGACTCATGTAGAAGTTCATGGAGGACTGTCTCCTGTATGAGGGACCCCACGCTGGAGCACAGGAAGAGTGTGAGGAGCCCTCCCCCTGAGGAGGAAGGAACAGCATAAACAACGTGTGATGAACTGACCACAACCCCATTCCCTGTCCCCCTGTGCTGCTTGTGGGGAGGAGGCAGAGAAAAGCAGGAGTGAAATTAGACCTGCAAAGAAAGGAGGGGCAGGGAGAAGGTGTTTTTTAAGGTATGGTTTTATTTATCATTATCCTGATTTGATTGGTAATAGTTAAACTAATTTCCTCAAGTCAAGTCTGTTTTGTCCGTGATAGTAATTGGTGAATGATCTCTCCCTGTCCTTATCTCGACTCATGAGCCTTCAGTTGTATTTTCTCTCCCCTGTCCCATTGAGGAGGGGAAGTAATAGAATGGCTTTGGTGGGCACCTGAAGTCCAGGTAGGGTCAACCCATCACACAGGTGATGGCTAACATCTCTATTCTTAATGGCTATCATTTACCAGCAACTATATATTCTCAGGAGATGTTTGAAGGTAGATTATCTATTTTCCTGTAACAGCTTTAACGCTAAATGAAAGCATACAATGGCTCTGACTTTGATTCTTTTTATGTGTGAAACCACACTCTCTTTTTAAAATTTCACTTGAAATATTCATCACCAATACGTTAAATCTGAATAGATTCAGAATATAATTTGGTCACTTAAATGTGTATTTGAAATATAATAGCAAACAGGAATCACAGGAACCATCGAACTTTTAACAA
Source organism: Phalacrocorax aristotelis (assembly GCF_949628215.1). NCBI lineage: Eukaryota > Metazoa > Chordata > Aves > Suliformes > Phalacrocoracidae > Phalacrocorax > Phalacrocorax aristotelis. The sequence goes on along the minus strand of NC_134278.1, from coordinate 24,076,820 downwards.
TTTTATTGTGGAAATGCATTCTCCTTCAGTAACAAACCTCTTCAATTATTCCACAAGTTTTTCAGTCACTTGCTGTTTGTCCTCTTTTCAGGGCACTTACTTTTTGATCACACACCATTTTGCATTCATCACAAGAAGAGGCATACCATGCACAGAATGATAAAGATGTTTATAAAGAACATAATTTAGTGACTGATGAGCCCAAAGGGTTACACCTGCCAAAATGCATTAACTGTTGTAATGTGATGTAACAAACTATGATATGACTGGCCTGTATGTCACTTAGGAAATTAAATGAACAAATGAAAAATTAAAACTAGAAAAATGTCTAGTAGGGAAAAGCTGCAAATTTAACTTCCAGTTTTATAAAAATGATGAAGGTATATTCACTGGGTAACAGATTGGTGTCAGATGAACTCTTTAGAAGTTCAGGATAATTGGTATTCTAGGTACTCCCAAGGTGCTGAATACATCCTGCCTAATGCCAGCAAGTGAGACCACCAGCTTGTGGGAACTACTCCCAGTGCAGCAAATATTCAAGGTAAGGTATTGAAGTAACTTCTTGTAAAAATACGAAGTGAACAATACATAACACATTCACAACCCAATTAAAAAAAACACTCTACAGTGAAGTATTCAGAGAGATTTTATCCCTCCTTCCTGAATATAAAGTAGACAATTTAATCTGTGAGTTTAAATGCTTGGCCTAAGCCTAGGTGAAAGAGATCTTGCTTTACCTATTGGTCAACCCTGAGTGGAAAAAAATTTCAGCCAAGTAACACTTTTCCAGATACTGAATATAACAAAAGGCTGTATTATACTAATACAGTAGACCCTAAAAGTAGCTGTTAGAAACTACTTGCTGCTGTATTTAGGCAAAAATGCAAAGCATCACCCATGTTTACCAGAATCAAACAAAATATAAATGGGAAAGAAAATTGATCAAAATACTCTGTGAATTCTTGAGAAGAACTGATTTGTACTGATTTATGTGCTTCATTGTAAGACAAAGAACTCTGAAACTTAAAGCAGCATCTTATGATTACACCTTTTTACTTATTATTATTGTCATTATCACTATTATAATAATAATTATTATTATTTTATGTTGCAAGGATTGCAAATAATTCTTCATCAGACCTTTGGAAACCACTGGTCCAGGTAAAAGGTAGGAGTATTCCATGCAAAGTCACACATTTTCCATTAGTACCAAGAGGTTCCTCCATTAGGTCTGCTGATTTTGAAAAAAAACTTTATTCTGAGATTAGGATTTCCTTTGGCACTCAGTCATGACAATGTACTATCTTACATTAGATTGCCTCCATGTCCAGCAAAACAAACTATTGAAATGCATTTAATACTGATTTCTGAGGTGCAAATAGGATCTATCTTAACTCGCAACAGACAGTCTTGTCTTGTGACATAAGAAAAAAATAATACTTCAGACAGCAACAAAATTACTGCTAAAATCCAAACAAAAAACACCGACCAATTGAGATTTGTAAAGAAAATGTTAACACTCATTTAAAAGGTTCAGCATTTCTGATATACCCTCTGACAATGAAGAATACTGCATAATGATTGTTCAAAAATATAAGCAAAATATAATTAAAACATATCTTTGAACAGGAAGTCCAAAACAGCATGAGAACATGCAGTTGTCTGATTTTCCTATGTAAAAATTACTCTATTGCAGAGTGAATTGAAATAAAAATTTTCACAAGCACTTTTTAAGCATGCTTATTTTTACAAAATGATTAATAGCTTACTGAGTGCATACTTTGTATCTGGCCTTATGTGTACAAATATGTATATATTTATATCTAAGTGTGTGTGTGTGTGTATTTGGTAATGAACTTAATTTTTCTTATTTCTAATTTTGATTTGAAACTGAGAATGTCCTTTAGAATTCTTAAATTAATATACCACTGCATAGAGGTATGAGGATCCCTGCCTATCTCTCCATGTACTAAGCCGGCGATAATTAAAATTAATTATTTTAGGTGAAAGAATGTAATATGTTTATTGAATCTGCTGCTCATATTCCAGAGAAGTTCTTACTTGGTAAAGCATCTTTGCACTGTGTGCTCTGGGTGAGGCAAGTGCAGCCTCACAAGGGCACCACATAGCAGTTGCTTGCAGTATGGCTGTCCCATCACTGAAAGCAGCCAACCAAGAGTGTGATTAACCAAGGACAATGTTCAGTGCATTGAGAACTGATCTTTGACATGCTGTTTCTCTCTTGCTGCTATCTGGATCTCAGATATGACAGTATAACTAAGTTCATATGAAATACAATAGTCATATGGATAAAATGGTGGAGATCCAGAAATCTATGAGGGAAATGTAAATTTTTGATGGAAACTACTACCAAACTCTCAAGAGTACTTATACTACAGTACTCTGAGGGGTATAAGGAAGAAAATAATTGCCTGATGTGCAAGTGAAATATGAAAAATAAGTGCAGAAGGGATTGTGCTCCACTGTGGCTGCAAGAAATAGGTCAAGAATCTTTGTTGGATTTTTTTTATGGTTTAATACAAGAATTGCTTGGGAACTGTGAATACCTAATATTGAGTTAATGCTGGAGGAACACGGGGAGTCAAGATATGACTTCAGCCACATTGTCTGGTTGGCCTATACACTTTTATTTTAGAGAGTCATGAAGATTTCAGGAGCTGGCAAAAATGAGATTATTACTTCAAAGAACTGAAAATTGAAAAGATTGAGCTGACTAGCATGTTTCTGTAACAGCAACTGAGGAACAGTTGTTTGTATTTGTTTTTGTATTTCTGCTGAAGACAGAAAAGGAAGATGTGCCTCTGCTGTTTCCTCATTAAGAAGTGCACATACCTTTGACTGATTTCAGCTGTTTTCTGACTGGAGGGAGGTGGGCTCCCCAGCAGAAATGATTGGGGGGTGCCTGAACACCTCTCACTGAGGAGCAGCAGCAACAAGAATGGTACAGGGATTTGGCAGTAAGTATGAGAGGGGATGTGAATGGGCCCAAAAGCTCTGTCAGAGAGTTCATGGGACCTCTACAGTCATGGGACCTCTGGTCTGCCTTGTCACTATGGGAAAGTGATGATGTGTCACAGACCACACTCCCAAGTACTAGCTGGAGTAATTCCTGGTTTGCTGGAGACCTAACCCAGGTGGACCTCCAGAATGGTGATGTGTCTGCCCAGGCACTGAGCCATCAGGTGAAGGAGCAATGAGGGTAAGCAAGCAGACACTGTAACATGAGAGAGCAAACAGAAAGTGGAAAGATACCTTGGAGAAGAGAAAAACCTGAAAACCATATTGCATACAGGGAAGAACAATTAGAGGCTGCACTCAAACAGTTGTTCGGGATAAACAGTCCCAAAATCAGCAAGAGGAGGAATGCTTCTTCTCAGTTTGCACGTGTGCATTAGCAGAATAGGTGTAGGGTGCTGCCAATAGCTGAAAAGGAATAAATCTCCTCAGGCATCAGAGCTGCCTGAGCCTGATCCACCTGTCAACACTAACAAGAAATAACAGAAAATAATGGACAGAGACATCCATCTGTCAACCATACTATTTGTCTTAGGAGGTTTATTGTCTGCCAGGAATTCAGATCCAGAACATTTGCAGAGGCATTGCCAAAATTTATCTGGCTTTCAAACTATTACTTTTTATTGTCTATGTGGCACCAACAATACTGCCAAGGAAGACCCTAAGAACAACAAGAGTGACTGGAGAATTATTATAAAGTATACTTTGACTGCTTAATGGGATGATATAGAGAAGATGGATCCAGGTTCTTCTTGGAATTTCACAGCGAAATGTAGTGAGGCAATGGCTACAAGCTGGAACAAGGCAAAGTCCAACTAGATGTTAGAAATAATTCTTTCACCATGAGCGTGATCAAACACTTGAACAAGTTTCCTAGTGAGTTTATGGAATCTCTATCCATAGAGATGTTAACCATTGGCTTTATATGATCCTGAACAACATTTCTGACTTTGAGATTGAGTGTAACTTCAAAGTCATCGCTTGCTCTGAGCAGGGGGTGGGGTTTGACCACTGGATCTCCAGAACTTCCTTTCAACTTAACCTTCTATGATTTATGAGATAATAATTAAGACAGAGCATTTCAAATTTTTCTGTTTAGTTAAGTACTGATACAATATAACATCTCATAAACATACAAATAGTACCGACTGTGCTCTTTAACTGTTTAGATAACTGTCAGCTATTTCTGTAAGCAGGAATTTCAGATCAGTGCCCCCAGTTCTTACTAGCCAGACCTAGGTCCTTGTCCCATGCGTTAGATGGCCAAAGTTCAGTTATCTCTTTCCCCAGACCAGATGGCAAACTAATGTTAGCCCACTGCTTGTTTCTTTCAATTATTAGGCTCTCCTCCTAAATGACATTGTTTTCTCCTAACCTTAAAGCATTTAAATTGCTGGAATAAAGAAATCACAATACGTCATTGTGGAGAAAACCTGCATGTTTAAATTGGCAATGATAGAAGAACTGGAGCATATGAGAAAGAAAGCTTAATAGGTTAACAACCTTCCTAATGACTGATACGTGGTTCTAGAATTCAAACATACAGGAGGAGAAGTGAGAAGGAACTGCAGAGTGACGCATAGCAACAGAATGTCCCTGTGCCCTCCCCACCCTACACACACAAATAAGTTTATTGTGTTCAGAAAATCAAGTAATGTCTGCACTGGAGAAAAAAAAAAATCTCTGAGAAGCCCCAGTTTAGTGTCTGTGATAATAGCAGCACAGTGGGGATGTTGACAGAAAATCAATGCTGTCGGTGTTCATTTTTTTTCCTTTATGAGTAGAATACATCAAAGACAGGAGACCAAATGTACTTCCAAAATCTGGGGTCTTAAGTACAGGTTTTGGAGCACTGCATTGTTTTATTTTTATTTCATTTTTGGTAAACTTTTGTTATAGCATAATTTCATAACTGTTTGCAAAGTTTCAGTTCATAAGTTGCAAAAATGATAGAACAATAAATTTATAGAAAACAAAAGATAAAAGTAATGTTTTAGATAACAGTAAAAGTTACTGGAACACAGAAAATCGAAGTGTAACATTAGTCCAAAAGTAACAAACAGTTTTTAAAAAATATTTTTTGACTTATGAGAAAAGTACCAATAAAGCTGTTTGAATTCATAAGAGACAGGTTTTTGCAACAAGAAGAAAATCAACATTTCTTCAATTCTTTAAATACATAATGTGTTTTATAAAAATCTCAAGGTAGAAAAGTATTTAAAATTTCATGTTTGTCTAGCCTGGTTCTTTACAGAAATGAATGCTGTAACAGCTAAGCAGCAACCATACTTAGAGTACCTTCACTGCCATTTGAATTTGATGGCACAACATTCAGAAAACAGGTGAATTAGGTGCCTTGAATAATCTGAAAAAGGTGGCTTCTGGAATAGCATGATATGAAGCTGTAGGCAAAAGGATTAATATGATTTAACACTGTGAAAGAGAGCAAGTAGCTTTGGAGGGAGGTAATTTAATTAAAGTAAGAGAGTTTAAAAGGTAAACAAGGGATTGAGAAGTCAAGTGAAGGAAATGAAAGGATATCAACAGACTTATTCGTATTAGTCAAACTGTTGACTTAATGAGGGGAAAACTGCATTTTGATTTCAATGTGATCCATCTTTCTTTGATCAAATATGGACAGGTGAAGATATGACAATAAAAAAAAACAAAAACCAAAGCCTCCATCCAAAGATGGAGGAAAATGTTTTAAATCCTCTTATTGTTCTGGGCATCTCAGCTCTGATTCTCAGCAATGCTGGCTGTACAGAAACACCAAGAATGAGATTATTTTGCAGTTAAGTCAAACATAACATACCCAAGGTATACAGATTTCCTGAGTGACCTCTACAGTTTTTCAGTGAAAACATATAAGAGTTTACCTGAACCAATTTTCTAAACAGCTTTTTCTTCAGAATAATTGAAGATATATTGTCCATATTCCAAACAGCCTAAGAAGATTGATACTAGAAGGTTCTAGGTACTTTGCAGTTCTCATTTGAAAGTTCAGTGTATGATTCGAGCAAATGTAAAAGTTCAGGTATATTTACAGACACAAAAAGAAAAAGCAAGAGCTAATGTTGGGTTTTTTTGTATTTTTACACTAAAATATTGTGTGTCCAGATCTCTACAAATGCAGGACAACCAGGGGGTTGGGCACAGCCAGCATTAGTTCATGAAAGACATGTCATGCCTGACCAACCTGATCTTCTATTACCAGTTGTCCTGCCTAGTGGGTGATGGGAAACCTGTGGATGTTGTCTACCTGGACTTTAGCAAAGCCTTTGACACTGTCTCCCACAGCATCCTCCT